>NW_026695243.1:5672500-8072500 GCF_021218885.2 Marmota monax | reverse complement strand
CCTATCAAAGTCAGCATGGCGAGCCCCTTCTGATGGAGTATGGTCGCCAGGAGCTACTCAGGAAGGTGGGAGATTGCCAGGCCCTGTGTTCCCAGAGTCCTCAGCCTTCTTACCCCAAAAGAGATGTATGTGAAGAATAAGATAGAAGGTAGCAAGAGACTTGATAGAAGACACTAGTTGTGATCTAAAGGAAAGATGATAGTAGCTTAAGACTAGGGTGATAGTGGTAGAAGTGGTGGGAATCCATCAGATTCTTTTCTTTTGCTTCCCATACCTATTTACAGTTCCCACCTCATTTAGCATACCCACTTTGATGAATTCATCTCCATTCTATGTGCCCAGGAGCGTCTGGTCCTAACTAGTGAACACTGGTTAGTGCTGGTCCCCTTCTGGGCAGTGTGGCCCTTCCAGACACTATTGCTTCCCCGTCGGCATGTGAGGCGGCTGCCTGAGCTGACCCCAACTGAGCGTGATGGTGAGTCTCTCAGCTAGGATCCTGGGGCTGGGCATTGGATGGGGCTGGCTCTGGTAGGGCCAGTATCTGGTTCCCAGGCTAAGAGTCAGGTACTAATTCCAGATCTAGCCTCCATCATGAAGAAGCTCTTGACCAAGTATGACAACCTGTTTGAGACATCCTTTCCCTACTCCATGGGCTGGCATGGTGAGGCTTTTTATGTGTATATCTAGCCCAACATTTCTGGACTCCCAGGTTCCAGTTCAGGGGGCTAAAATCCTTACCAGGTTTTGAAATACTTACTGGGGATTGTTCAGATCAGGGATACTTAACTGAGGGTGGAGCAGCAAGCTTGGCGAACTGTTATCAGGTACTGTGCAGATCTCTGGTGAAAGATGCCAGGAGATGTAGTTTTCAGGTATTTGACCTGTTTTGGGGTAGAGGCTAGACTGAAGAACTGAGAAAAGGCTCTTACCACCATCTCTGCCTCTTCTTCCTATCAGGGGCTCCTACAGGATCAGAGGCTGGTGCTGACTGGGACCACTGGCAGCTGCACGCTCATTACTACCCTCCACTCCTGCGCTCAGCTACTGTCCGGAAATTCATGGTTGGCTATGAAATGCTGGCCCAGGCTCAGAGGGACCTCACCCCTGAGCAGGTCAGGACTCTGGGGCATCCTGGATCCCCAGATCACATTTTCTCTTCCACTTTCCCAGGGCACTCTAACAATCATGACTCTGAAAACCCCTATTAAAACCTAGGTATTCCTAGGTACTCAGGAGCTGCTCAACTCTAACTTCTCTGGTGACTTCAGCAGTCTTGTCACCAGTCTCCCAGTCCCATAATCCCCAGTGTCTTCTGGGTGCTAAGAATTCCATCCTGCCATTCTGGCTGACCTTCACCCTCCGTGATTGTTCCTTATCTCCCTTCCAGGCTGCAGAGAGACTAAGGGCACTTCCTGAGGTACATTACTGCCTGGGGCAGAAGGACAGGGAGACAGCCACCATTGCCTGACCATGCTGACCACAGAGCCTTGAATCCTTCTCCCTGAGGGAATTGGGTCCTGGAATTTGGAGATTAGCCTCAATAAAACTGTGCTCTCAAACTTTAATCACGTATTCTGACACCAGAGGAACTGTAACCTTCAGGGATCGGATTAAAAGCCAAGGGAACAGTTCCAGCCACAACTTTTCCTTGCCTGCAGATGTGCAAAAACTTGATGCAAAAATTCTACCTCAAGTCTCTGAACAAAATTAATATTCAGTATTGCATCTGGCCTGTAGATTTCTTTGTGGTATAAATGGCATTCCATCTTAGAAAACTGTTTAAAGCTGGGTGGGGTGGCATATACCTCTACTCCTAGCTACTTGGGAACCTGAGGCAGGAGGATCCTGAGTTTGAGGCCAACCTGGGCAATTTAATGAGACCTTGCCTTAAAATAAAAATAAAAAGTGTTGGGGATATAGCTCAGTAGTAGAGCACTTAGCAGTTGTCTAGCATGTGCAAGGTCCTGGGTTCAATCTCAATCTCTAGTACTACCAAAGAAAGAAATAGTAAACTATTTCAAAAGCTTGTGTTCTTAGTTGTATGGGTTCAATCTCAATCTCTAGTACTACCAAAAAAAAAAAAAAAAAGAAGAAGAAGAAGAAGAAGAAGAAAAAGAAAAGAAAGAAAGAAAAAGAAAACTATTTCAAAAGCTTGTGTTCTTAGTTGTGGCTAAGGCTTTGGGAAGGCCAGTGCTCCCTTTACCACCAAGCCTGGTGTTAGCTCACCAAGTCTGAGCCTGAGGATTTGGTGGGGAGAGGGTAAGCAGGAGCCTACTCTCAGTGGTCAGTGGCCAGACCTTGGGCTTCTTGCCAGAACCCTGGCTTTGTGAGTGACTATAATTTGGCTCTGCTCCAGCCCACAGGGGCTAAAGAGACGGGTAGGGAGCATGTAGGTGGCTTTGTGTTTTGGCTTCTCTAGACTCTCACATACAGAATGGGCTGGCTCAGTTCAGTTGCCTCTGTGCCCTGATCATTGCACAGGGTAGAAAACAGCTCTGGCAGAGAATGGGCAGCCAGAGTTAAGAGCCCCAAGGCCTAGAAGTGTTGCCGCTGTTTCCTTGCTTCCCCAATGCTGAAGTATAACACCAGAGAAGCACACCAAGGCAAGTTTAAAATGGAAAATAGAAGCTTTATTAAAGGACAGTAGAAAAGACTTCTCCCCCGAGAAAGAAGGGGACCCAAAAGGTGGAATCCGTGGAAGGGCGAGATCTTCCCCCTTTTATAGCTAAGGTCTCCTTTCAGTTTCCCCGCATTCCTGTCCTTTGTTATCTTGCAGTGTCAGAATGTAGGTGAGAAGGCCCAAAGGGTGGGGGACAGGTGGGTTGAAGGAGTAATCTGGGCAGGAAGGGCTTTTGGATTAGCATCTCCATGTTTGCTGGGAGCTGCATCATTAACATTTCCTTGGATGGGCTCCAGGCCTTGGGGACTTTAAGATTTCAATTCCCCCAAGTGCTGCTCTGGTTTCCTGGATTCCATTCTCAATAATGTCCTCCATTTTATTCATCTTACTCGATATTAGAACCGATTTACCTAACTACACTGACTACCTATCTTTAAAATCTGGCTTCAGAAAGAGGGTACAGTTCTCAGAATGACCCTGGGTCTACCCCCACTGTTCTGGATCTTTCCCTGTGTAACAGTAGGAGAAGACTGATGCCACCTGGTAACCTCCAAATTTTAAGGTGAATGGAATAACCAGGATGGTTAGACTGCTGGGTCTTCACTCTTTTCCCAGGGGATCCTGAGTCTCTGGGCGGGGAAATCATGCTAAGGCTGAACAGTGATTGAACCTGGCCCAGAAGAACCTTGGCTGCCTGCCTTCCATTCCAGGATCTTTTTTTTTTCTGAAATCTTGGAGGGGAAGTGCTTGGGACTTGTGAGTGTTGTCCTGGTCTGGAAGGAGATCAGACAGACATAGTACTCTTTTGAGCCTCCAGGGATTGGGGAGTAGATGAGAGTCCTAGGTGGGTGGCTGGTTTCTTAAGGCATACCTAAAGACAGACACACATAGGCCTCTATTTTGGTTACATTTTGGAATCCTCTGGGGGAATTTTAACAATACTGGCATGTAGGTTCAACCTCCAGGATTCTTGTATGGGGTGGGGCGTGGCAGTGTTAAAATCACAACACCAGCAGAATTTGAAAACCACTGCTCTAAACAGCCCTCCTTCCTATCTTATCTGGAACTAGGGGCACCTTCAGCTTCTCCAGTCACCTGCCCAGTGGCTCCTGTGCCCTGAACCTGAGGCCTGCTCTGTGTACAGCCAGAAATGGGAAGGGCCTGAGCACTTTCAAACCTGCTGTCCAGGGGCAGACAGGCCTTTAACTGGAGACCCCAGCAACCCAGTTTCTAAGCCTCGGTCATCGGGATCCTCCTCCATCCCGGGACGGGACAGGAAGTGTCCGGCCGAGGTGGGGGTGGAAGTGATTGGCAGTTGGAGGCTCCAATGGGCCGGGAGTCCCCCCTTATTTCACCTCTCTTCTTCCATTGGTGCCTGGGTGGAGCCGCCCCCACTGCAGGGGCCCCAGGCGGGAGGGGGTAGAGGCCGGGGCAGAGGGCGAGGGCGCTGGCGGCGGCGGCCGCGGAAGGTGAGGCCTGGTGGGGTGGCGGGTGTAGACAATGAAGTCTTGCCAGGAGGGGCGGGGCAGGGTGGTGTGTAATCTTAAGTGCTGGGGCTTATCGACGGACTGTTAGTGTGTTTGTGTGACTCTGAGGCTATGTCTATGACAATGTCAGTGTGTGAAACTTCGCAACTAATTGACACTTGGTGCAACTGTCAGCTAATGTGACTGCGTGTGTCAGCGTGCATATAGCTGAGACTGCATGTGGTCGTGCAAGGGTGGGATTATGTGTATATCTGTCCATGTGCAGTTTGGGGTGAGATGGGCTGTGTGTTTGTGTGTAAGAGGGTCTGTGACCACATCAGGGAATGCATTTTGGGAAGGTCCCTGTGGGGTTTAAAACTGCCAGGGCTGGGGCTGTAGCTCAGTGGCAGAGCACTTGCCTAGCATGTGTGAGGCACTGGGTTCGATCCTTAGCACCACATAAAAATAAACAAATAAAGGCAAGCTGTCCATCTACAACTACAAAAAAATAAAAAATAAAAAAACTGCCAGTGTGAGAGTGGGTGGTTGTTTGTGTGTGCCAATGTGTGACTAGAGGAGCAAAAGTGAGACTTGTGACTATGTGTAGCTACATTGCATTTCCATAGAATTGACTGTTCAACTTATCCTGCAGCTTAGACAGACCCATTCCCAGCACATGTGGGTTCCTCTGCTTTCTTTGCTCAATTATCTGGGGGTCTGGGGGTGTAACTCAGTGGTAGAACATGTGGTCTAGCATATGTGAAGCCCTGGGTTCAATCCCCAACTGCTTGCCTCTCAACCAAAAGAAAAGAGTTTTCATCACTGGTCTATTGCACCTTATTTTCTGTTTCCTTGTATTTCTTTTTCTCACCCTGTGACTATCTTTCTGGAAATAATTATCTCTGCAGTTTTGTTCCTCAGGTGTCTTGAATCTGCTGTTCTATTTCTGTTGTTATGTGCTGTTTCTTAGTGTTTCTATGCCTGACTCATCTGTTCATCCTGTCCTTTCGATTACCTGGGGGCTGTAATAGTGATGAGATGCTGATAGCATTGGTAAAAGCTCCAGGGAGAGATGGCTTGAACTATGAAGAGTTGCACAGGGGCACAGTATATGTATGTGTATGTGGGTGTATAGATATGTGTAAATATGTCTGAGTCTGAGTGAGGATGTCTGAGTATATCAGTGTGACTGAATAACTATTTGTGAGTTTGAGGTTAAGTGTGGGTCTTGTATATCTGGCACCAAGGGACCAAAGGCATTTCCTGATGCTGAGGCCCAAAAGTTGAAGGGAAAGGTGAGAAATGGCTGGGACCTCCAGGGGAGGGGGAACTGAACTCTTTGGCCTTTCCCTTATATCCCTCAGTCTGGGGCCTTTCTTCTCTGGAAACACAGCCATCTATTCCCTAAGGAAACATTTGCTGTGGAATGAAAAAGAGTGAGAGCATAAGCTTGTGTCTGTTTTTTTGTTTGATTGTGTCCATGTGTGTTCAAAGGAGTGTCTTTTTGTTAACTATACCCAGTGATTCCATGCATGAATGTAGCTATGTGTGACTGGGTGAAAACACAGGGATTTTCTCACCGACAGGGACATAAGCATAAGCAATTCTCCTCTCCTTGCTGGTCCTGGCTGCATCTGTGGCTTCCTTTCCAGTCTGGGGGAGGCCTCTTCCCTTCCCAGGGCCTCGGTTGGGAGGGGAGGAGGGAAGAGGAGGGAGGAAGGAGGAGGAAGGAGGGGGCCTGGCTAGGGGCGGTTAAGCTTGGGCCCAAAGGGGGGCGGGGCAGGGAAAGAGGGAGGGGATGGTTCTGGGGTCCCAGAACTGAGTGGAGCAGAAGCTTGTGCTGTAGCTGGTAGAAGGACGCCCTGGAGGCCATGGACAGTCAGTTACTGGGATCAGCAAGGTAGGGCAGAGCTAAGCAGGGTAAATGTGGCTGGGGGTGGGGCAGGAGTGAGCCCATTCTATTCTGAAGGGTTCCTTGTTATTCCTCTCTGGCACTCTTGCCCAGGGCTTTCTCCCTATCTACCTTTTCCTCATGGTTTTCTCCTCCTGTTCATCTGCCAACCTAGAACCCTGTCTTCTAGCACTGGCTACTCTCTCTGTACACTCCTTCTTAGACTTCTTGATTTCCTAGTATTCCTTATTGAGCCCGCATCATGGCTGGTCCTCATCACTCAGTGATCTCTTGGTATTGTACCCCCCTACCCTGCTGCCGGGGCCCTGTCCCTGCAGGCTCCCAACTCCCTCCCCTCTCCGCCACCCTGTCTCCATCTCCATCTGCTGGCTCCTCGCCCGCCCCCAGCCTCTGGCAGCAGCCAGGGCATCTGGATCCGCTTAACTGCAGCCCTAGCCTGCACCCTAGGCCCATCCGGCTTCACAGGCTCAAGACCAACATGATTTCAAGCCAGGCCCAGCTGAGTGGCCCAAGTAGCCAGAGCAAGAAGCCAGGCCCAGGCTTACAAGGTGTTAAACCCACCATCTTAGCCCCCCACCCCAGGGTGATAAGTTTGCCCCAGGTTAGTTACAGGCAGTGATTAGCTATGGACAGGTGGAAGTGAATGCCAGAATTTCCAACAGCTGGATTGGAGGGGTTAATGGGAGTGGCTGAGACAGGGCCAGCCCTTGGTGCCAGGGGTGGGCGCCAAGGGCAGTGTTGGGGGGTGGATGCTGGCACTGTCTGTTGCCTCAGGCTTTTGTTCTGGGCCCTAAGCCCAGTACTGAGATGGAGGGTGTGTGTGTGTGTGTGTGCATACAGCTATATGGTGAGAAAGGGGAGCGCAGGTCAGACCTTCCAATAATTTCTGATAAGCCTACTCTACTTCGTGTTCAGTTTTCCTCCTAGGAAGCCCCAGTTTTGAAGTGCAGAGGAAGAATGAGGTTTTAGCTTCCTATCTTAGGGATGGGGTACTCCTGACCCTGCCTCTCTCTCCGCAGATGAGCAGCAGCTGCTCAGGGCTGAGCAAGGTCCTGGTGGCTGTGGCTACAGCCCTGGTGTCTGCTTCCTCCCTCTGCCCCCAGGCCTGGGGACCCCCAGGTGAGAAGAATGCTGTTCTGTGACCCCCAGCTCTGACTTGGGACTTGCTACTCTCACTGTGGCCCCTTCCCATGCCTAACTTGTAACAATCAGGGTCATGTCTCTACTTTGACCTCTGATCTCTGTCAGATCATTACAAATGCTTTGACCCAAAGCTCCTTACCCTCTCATTCTCACAAAGTGAGGAAAAGTCTCACCTCAGAAATGCCCTCCACAGGGGTCCAGTATGGGCAGCCTGGCAGATCCGTGATGCTGTGTTGCCCTGGAGTGAGTGCTGGGTAAGTGTCCTCCCCACTTCTGCCCCACCCTGCCTGTTGATCTGACACATTTTTTTTTTTTTTTTGGTGGTACTGGGGATTGAACCAAGGTCCTGTGCATAGTAGGCAAGCACTTTACCACTTAGCTACACTTTCATTCCATTTACAAATTTTATTTTGAGACAAAAATCTAAGTTGCTGAGGCTGACCTTGAACTTTCGATCCTCCTGTCTCAGTCTCCAGAGTGGCTGGGATGGTAGGCATGCAGCACCACACCTGGTTTATGACCCTTTCTTGACCCTGCTCAGTCCTCCTGTTCCCTCCCATCCTTGCCCCCTCGACTGTAATCCTTACCTCTCTGTCCTCACCTTCTGTTATTCAAAAGGAAATGCAACCATCGTATATTGAGCAAACCTACTAAGTGTCTGGTCTATTTTAGGCTCTGTGACACAGCAATGTATGAGCCAGGCAAGGAGCTTGGCCTCATAGAGTTTACATCCTAGTGGGGAAGACAGACAGTAATCAAACAGGAGTCTTCCTAGGTAGCAACACTTGCAGGACAGAAAATCCAAAGAGCATCATTTAGAAGAGGATAACTGAGTGTTTATTTTTTATTGGTAATCAGGGAAGGTCTCTCAGAGAAGGTGACATTGAAACTGATTTCTGCCTCTAGGAAGGAGGCAGCCTTGCACAATTTAGGGTAGAAGCATTCCTGGCAGAGGGAACAGCTGGTGCAAAGGATGTGAGATGGGTATGAGCTCAATACTTCTGAGGAACATAAAGAAGAGCAATGTGGCTGGAGTGCAGTGAGTGGAGGGGAGGGAGGTAAAAGCTGGCAAAGGAAAAGAAGGCAAGGGCTGTGTTACAAGGGGCTTGGTAAGTCAGTGGCATGGTCTAACTTACACTTTAAATCTTTGTCATCACCTCATTTCACCTTTAGGACCCCAGTGTCCTGGTTTCGGGACGGAGACTCCAAGCTGCTCCAAGGACCCGATTCTGGGCTGGGGCACCAACTGGTCCTGGCACGGGCAGACAGCACTGATGAGGGCACCTATATCTGCCAGACCCTGGATGGTGCACTTGCAGGCACAGTGATCCTGAAGCTGGGCTGTGAGTTAGGGAGGGTGGAAGTGCTAAGATGTGGGGTTTCTAAGGGTATCAGGACCTGAGCAAGCCCTCTAGGATAGGGAGGAGTAGGGGACTGCTTAGTCTCCAGATGTACCTTCTGTCTCTAGACCCCCCAGCCCGTCCTGTGGTCTCCTGCCAAGCAGCTGACTATGAAAATTTCTCCTGCACTTGGAGTCCCAGCCAGGTCAGCGGTTTACCCACCCGCTACCTCACCTCCTACAGGTGTGTGCATGATCAGTTGTATGTGTATATGCACTTGGGTGTGCCAGCACAGTGTGGGGATGGAAAGCAGAGAGGGAGGTTTGAGGAAAGCCTCAGAGAGGGCAGAGGACCCTCTTTTCCTTCCTGACCTCAGGTGGTCCCCTCCCTACCAGGAAGAAGACAGTGCCAGGAACTGATGGCCAGAGGTAGGACAAGAGGGAGAGGGTTGGGGCTCCAGCTTGCATCCCACAATGGGCATTTCCAAAGCTCAAGATTATATTCTCCCTACTAGGGTGAGTCCATCTACAGGGCCCTGGCCATGCCCACAGGACCCCTTAGGAGCTGCTCGATGTGTGGTCCATGGGGCAGAGTTTTGGAGCCAGTACCGGATTAATGTGACTGAGGTGAACCCACTGGGTGCCAGCACACGCTTGCTGGATGTGAGCTTGCAGAATATCTGTGAGTACCTGCCTCTACACTTCTCAGATCCCCACCAGGGAGACACCAAACAGACTTAGTTCCTCCACCCTCAGCTCCCAAACAATTCCCATATAGATTCCATTCCACATACAGATGGCCCCTTAGAGACCAAGAAGTCAAAAGGATCAGAGCCCAGAAGGCTTGATTACTTCTGCACACACTCTAAAGGCTGCTGCTATTTATTACTCATAGGTCTTTCCTGCCTAGCCTCAGAGCTGACCACCTGTATCTAGGCCTTATGCTGAAACAGCTGAATCTAATGTCTTTCTTGCCCAAGGAAAGCCCCTGCTGGCCTCTCCTTTTGATCTGTCTGTGGAAGGTGGGCACTAAAACTCTGATAAGAATTTCAGCCAATTCATCTTCCTTGGATAGAAAGAAGAATTTCTTTTTTATTCACTCAACAAACATTTCAAAACCCTACCTCCTGATCTCAGCTTATTTTTTTTTTAAATAAGGATGATAGACAGGGCCTGTCTGAGCCTCATGGATAATCAAGTTTAAGATTCCATCCTCCCCTCTTGAAAGCACCTGGCTAGGGTGCTGTTAATCACACATCTCAGGAAGTGGTATGAGAGGGATGGGTACCTATTGCCTAACCTGACTTTGTGTATTATCACCCTCAGTGCGCCCTGACCCACCCCAGGGGTTGCGGGTGGAGTCAGTACCTGGTTACCCGCGACGTCTGCGTGCCAGCTGGACATACCCCACCTCCTGGCCCCGCCAGCCCCACTTCCTGCTTAAGTTCCGGTTGCAGTACCGTCCAGCACAGCATCCAGCCTGGTCCACGGTGAGGCTTGAATCTGTCTCTGGTTTTGTGATACTGTGCGTTCTGCATACCTTCCAGGTGCTAGAAGGTGCCTGAAGACCTGATGCCTCCCTGTAGGCCAGGTGTTGTGTTGGATGCTAGGGTTGAAGTTGGGATGACAGAGCCTCTGCCCCGCAGGGCTATAATTATGATGTAAACCTATCTATGGGAAGATAGCAGTGGTTTTTTAAAAAGAACTTTTCTTGGAAGAGAAATACCTTGTACCCAGAGGCATATCCTCATTCAAACACTCATACAAATCTGAGAATAGTAGTGAATTCCCACCTCTGAAGATATCAGAGATTAATGTCAGGTCTAGGGAGCAGCAGGATTGGATCATAACCCTTTTTTTTTTTTCAATTTTCAGTTGTTTATTAGGTCATAATTTTAAATCTAAAATTACCACACAAAAGGAACAATATTATGAAGCAGTAGAATATAAGATATATATAATATTTCAACATTTCCCACAGTACATCTTTTGATATATTCAGTGACATAAAATACAGACATCTATTTAGAAATGCAACTTTAATATTTTTTCTTTTTCTTATTAAAATAATACTAAAAATCCATAATTTTTATGGCGTGAATTATTAAGGCCAGACATTTTTCATATATTTCTCTACCATTTGAATTTTACATTTTGATCTCTTATGAAACATATCAACCAGAAAATGAAGAAACTGTTGCTACATAAGGCAACATACCCTTGAAACAGTGAGCAGCATAGACTGATGCTTAATTGAATCAATAGCAAGAACTCCTCCTCCTTCTTTGAATGAATTGCAATGTGGAACACACCTGTAATTTCAGCTACTTGGGAGATTGAGGCAGGAGAATCAAAAGTTTGAGCCCATTCTCTAACAACTATCAAGAGCCTAAGCAACTTACTGAGACCCTGTTTCAATAAACAAACAAACAAACAAATAAATAAATGGTTGGGAGTATGGCTCAATGATTAATCACCACTGGGTGTAATTTGTGGGTAAAAAAGGAAGAAAGAAAGAAACGAAAAGAAAAGAAAAAGAAAAATATTTGAACCCAATCCACTAAGATGCTTTTAAATTTTCTGAAAGTATACAAATTATATGTTGACATCTTTAGAATCATGACAGATGAAATTCTATTTATTTTAGAAAACTTTTACACAACTGTTTATGAAGTTACTGAGAACTCTTTAATATATATTTTATATATTCATTTTATGGGGTACATTATGTAATTAAGTACATCTATATAAGTAGTAGTAATCAGATTATTGTAATAAGTATTTTCATCTTTTTGTTAATAATCTTTATGTATTGTAAATTTATTTATTTATTTGTTTGTTATTTATTGGTGCTAGGGTTAGAACTCAGTGGTACTTAGCCACTGAGCCAAACCTCTAGCCCTCTTTTGTTACTTTACTTAGAGACAGGGTTGCTGAGGCTGCCTTTGAATTCAAAATCTTCCTGCTTCAGTCTGTGAAGTCAGTGGAGGATCATAACCCATTTTTAATGCTGTCTGCCAACTGATCACTGTGCTACATGTTTTACATACATCATCACACTTAGGTATATTCATCCTCATTTCACAAATGAAGAAACTGAGGCAGAGAGGCCCAAAATTCATTCACCCAGTAAGAGGTTTAGCAAAGATTTGAACCCAGACAGAATGATGCCACAGCCTATCTAGGTAATCACGACACACTACTGTGTTCCAAACACCAGGGGTAGACTCTACCTCATCAGCTACCCTACATGAGGCCTGGACCCCCCCTATGAGGCTGATAGGGCAGGACTGGGAGGAAAGGGAGCTCTTTTCAGACTGTGACTAGGTAAGCTCTGTGCTTATGACCTGGATAATGCACTGAGAAATCATTTTCTCCCCAGGTGGAGCCAGCTGGCATGGAAGAGGTGATCACTGATGCTGTGGCTGGGCTGCCTCATGCGGTCCGAGTCAGTGCCCGGGATTTTTTGGATGCTGGTACCTGGAGTGCCTGGAGCCCTGAGGTCTGGGGGACTCCCAGTACTGGTGAGGGACAAAGTCAAAGAAAAGGGCAGAGGACCCACCCCAAGCATTTGTCAGCTGTATTGGTTCACTGAAGGCAGCCCAGTGACATACTCCTCACCCATGTAGGCTCTGATTGAGATTTTTATCCCATTTCTCAGGCCCTGTGGCCTGCAGCTCTGCCTTAGTTTAAACCTTGCCCCTGGTCTCCATCTCTGTAGTTGCAGGCTCTACTTTTACCAACCAAGTCCCCCAAAGCTGGCCATGCCCTTTCAGGATCTGTCTCCTAAGTGTGACCCAAGTGGTACCCCTAAGTGCAACCCAAGGCCTGGCTCCTGCCCCCACTGTCTGTGCACATTTGTGGACATTTCTCAGGTCTCGCTTTCCCTCAAGGGCCCCTGCCAAAAGAAGTACCTGATGAGAGCCAGCTACAAATGCAGGTGGAGACAGTAGCTCATGTGGACAGCCCTGCTCTTCCAAGGCCCTCTCTACAGCCAGACCCGCGGCCGCTTGGTGAGTTTGGATAGATGGACAAAGGTTGTAGAGGACAAAAAGCCCTGAGAAAAGGACATACCCCACCTGAGCTTGGTTGGGTTCACTCTCATAGTGGTATATGGTCCTCCCCTCAGATCACAGGGACCCCCTGGAGCAGGTGGCTATGCTAGTGTCTTTAGGAATCTTTTCTTTCCTGGGACTGGCAGCTGGGGCCCTGGCACTGGGGCTGTGGTAAGTGACTGTCATTGATTCCTGTCTAAATCTCCACAGATGATCTGATCCCCAGAGACCATATTCATCCCCAACCTTCATGCCTTACCACTTAATCTGTTTTTGGAGCTACCTCTCCCCACTTTGACCTCCCACACCCCACTTTATGATTCCCACTGATTCCTCTCCTGACCCTTTACTAACAAACCCTTTTGGAGGAGACTGAGATGCCCCACCATGTCAGGGAGACAGCTGCCTTTTTGTGCCCAGGTTGAGGCTGAGACGGGGAGGGAAGGATGGACCCCAAAAGCCTGAGTTCTTGGCCCCAATGATTCCAGTGGACAAGCTTCCAGGTGAGTAGGACCTCCAAATGGTTTGGACTTGATGATGTATGCTCACATTTTGAGAGTGTTTGGTTTAAGAGCCAGATGAGCTGGTAATTTTAAGGGTGCCATAAATCTGAGTTGGATCTCCTCATTCTTCTAGGCTGGGGTTGGCCTTTTCATTCAAGTCTGTTGGCTCAGAAGTGGGTCTGCTCCCTCTCAGGGTACAGAGGATTCTAGATGTTCTCCCCTTCTCATTTTCAGGGCTAATACCTGAGTCTAATGATCAAAACTGGGTAGCCATCCTTTTTCTTGGGATGTCTTAGATCAGTGCTTGGTCTCCTCACTCATTCTTTTTTTTTTTTTTTTAAAGATAGAGAGAATATTTTAATATTTATTTTTTAGTTTTCGGTGGACACAACATCTTTATTTTTATGTGGTGGTGAGGATCCAACCCAGCGCCCCGCACATGCCAGGCGAGCGCGTTACCACTTGAACCACATCCCCAGCCCAACCCTCACTCATTTTTGATGTGCCTGGGCCTAAAGCTATTTTCTCATTTTTGGGTGTTGGGGCTCTCTGAATTGGGCTCCCATATTCCTTCTGAGTGCTGAGCTCAGAACTGCGCTCCGCTCATTCTCAGATGTCTAGACTAAGACCCAGTTCTGCTAGCTCTCCTGATTTGCCTCCTGCTCTTTTAGGTGCTCCAAACCTGTAGAGGACCCAGAAGAACTTCAGCTGATTCACCTATAAGTCTGTCTTGCTGGTTTGGATGAAGGGACAGATAGAACCAAGCAGGAATGTAGATCCCTTTGGACAGTGCTATCAGCTGGAAGTTCTGTCTGGATCCCATTTCTTTGAAATAGTTTATTCCAAATGTGCCAGCTGAAAGGTGTCAGAACCTCTGACTTCATCCCAGAACTGGAGGTCCACCTGAGGAATGTGCCTGTCTGTGTCCGTGTGTGACCATGTGTATGTGAAGTAGGGAGAATGTGTTCTCTGCATGTATGTATGTATATATGTATGTATGTGCCTGAAGAACGTGTGTGGGTCCTTGACTCTTGGCCTTGCCCCTTGCAGGGGCTATGAAGATGCAAAATAAAGAGAATGAGGAGGTTGTTCTATATCACACTCAGATCATTGTCTAATCTTGCTTTATTATTTTGGCTGTTGGGGACTCCAGCCCATTTTCCCTTGTAGCATCAGATTCAGGCAGGAAGCCTTTTCCCTGGGAACCTTTTCCCTTGGCGCTCAAACCACCGAGCCAGGCTGCGGTTCTGGGGATGGATGCAGACACTGCGTCGAGCCAGGTGAAGCCTGGGAAGGAAAAGATCCAAAGCTATGTCCACAGCTTGGGGATGAGGTTAGGGTCCAGGGCTTAGGGATAAGAGTAAGATGTGAAAACCCAAGTTGGTATCAGATTTAGCAGTTGGGGCTAAAGTTGGGATTGAGGTATTGGGTATCCAAGGGTGGGGTCAGAACTCACACGAAAGCCTGGAGATGACAGTCCCCATCAGCCTCCTGCAGTTCCACCCGAATGACCTTCCTCAGTAGCTTGCTGGAGAGTGGCTGTCTGTAGAGCTGAGTACAGCAGGTAGTGCTGGGTGGCAGTAGCAAAGCTATGGGACAATTCCGTGTGTTTAGAAGGATCCAGACCCAGAACTGCTTCATTAGATAGCTGAAGGATGGACTTCCTGGGCCCCTTCCCTTCAGTCCCTTCACCTAGATTCCCAGACTTCTATCCCCAGGTACTTACCTGCTCCAGGGTCTGGGCTTAGGAGCAACAATAGCAGCAGGAGGCTGCTGGTGGGCGAGAGCCACTTCATGCTGTTTAGCCTAGCCTAGACACTTTCCTCTCTCTCCTCCTCCTGTCCTACCTTTTATCTGAGTGTATTTTACCTGGGGCACCAGGTGAGTCAGAGACAGGTGAAGAGGCAGTGCTTATCTTGTGACACTCCAGAGCCTTAAATTTTGGCCTGGAGACATAGACCCCTTCGTCTTCTAGTACTGCCATTTCCCATGGGCTCCTAAGCCCTGGTCAGAGAAGTAGGGCAGAGGGATAGTGCATGATGTGGGGACTGACATACAGTGACTAACGACAGCTAAGGGTCCACAGTAGCATGTAATGTGAGACATTCATACTCATATATCCATGGCCTCATTCACAGTCACACCTTGGTCACTCAAATAAGCTCACAAAGTCACACTCATGATTGGACAGTCATAGACAAAATCATACAGCCCCAATTAAACTCAAATTCCCACTCCCATATAGTTGTGTTTCCATAATCATCCAATCACACTCACAATCATACTAGCACACACACATTCCGATGGGGGTGTTGTGGGTGGTGGGAGCAGAAAGCAGGCTAGCACTAACTTGCCTTCATCTCTGCCTCCCCACTTCCTGTTCTGGCATGTCTGTCTTATCAGAAGTTGATGGGCATGGGTCCCTAAAGAAGGCCCTTCGGGCTGAGGGAGGGATCTTGGCTGGGACCAGACACATTCAGAGAAGCTGGGAGAAGGCCCTTTTGATAGTTTTGAGAGTACTCTGGGGATGCTGAATAGGGGATGCTTTCCCCAGGAAGATGAGACAAGGAGGAAAAGTAAGGTGATGAGGAGGGGAGATAAAAACTCTTTGGTGCCGATGTCAAAACAGTGAAAGGCCCAAGAAATCTTACCTTCCTGGTTTTGCCTAGTTCTGTTGCAGGAATGTCAGCTTGTCAGTAGGGGTCTGGACTTCCAGACTCAGCCCCTGGCTTACTGGGAGACATCAGACTCAAAAACAAAATTACATCTCTTTTGTTCTATTTGAATTCCAGCCTCTTTCCACTGTGGGCCTAGAGAAACATTACCCGCTTGCTGCCTGGCTCAGTAATACACACTTTTCCAACCCCTACACCTTCTGCCTCCCATCCTGTCACTGAAGCCCCTACTGTATTTCCTTCCTATCCTTCTTTCCCAATCCCACACCTAGGCCTTCCTCCTCTTCTCCCTCCCCCAAAGCAACCCTCCTACCCTTCCTCATCTAGTGCATTCCAGAATGCTGGCAACTACCTAGGGTAGGGCAGGGATGGGGACAGGCTGTTGGGTTAGTGGCCCAGGTCCTTGCAAAATGTCCCACTCACTCCTGATCTTGGGATTTCCACCCTCAAGTCTTGCACTGTATTTGAGACATAAACTGAGTCATAACCCATTAACCCAGTCCTTATCTGGATGTTTCAGGGTGTTTTCTAGTCTTCTGATTTGGGGACAGTCATCCTCTAAGGGGTAGGTTTTTGGGATAGAGTCACACCTTCTCTGAGCACTGTTTCTGTTATAGGACTGCTTCAACAGGAAAGATGTCAGCTCCCAGAGTAGGGACTAGTCCCCCTTCAGGCTGAAAACCTGACCCTCTCCTTCTGTCCAGGCTGAGGTGTGAAGGCCCTTCCCTGGAGTTTGTCTCAGGGCTCTTCAGGTCTTCTGACAGTATCTTGGCGAGGTGTAGGTCCAGGACTTGAGAGAGCATTCCACATTTGAAGGGGTCTGTGATGTGGACATTGTTAAGAAATAGCTTAAGAGCTTTGTTGCTTTCTTCAAAGAGATAACCTAGAGGTGACTCATCTTGAATCTTTGGTACCAGAGACCTTAGGATCCCTCTCTCACTCCCAGTCTGGACTTGTGCCCCAAAGCTTGGGTGTAGCCACTGAAGAACTTCTGAGGAACTTCCCCAAGATCCCCATCATCTTGTCATAAACCTTCTTCATCAGTTGGTTGCCTGTCATACACTTTTGTGATCTTTCCTGGACTTGTCAATTCCAGAGAACTTTGGAAGGCAGAAAACAAATTCTAGGTGTACACCCATCTCTCCCCTTTGGCTTTTCCAAAGATCAGGCCAAGTCTGCTGTCGAAGGGGCAGCCCAGGCTGAAAGTCATTGGTCCCAGCTAGAAACTGGGCTATCTCTGTAACTTAATACCCTGGTGTCCTTTCTAATGCTGAGGTTAGTCCCTAACTAAAAGCAGGCTAACATAGTAGACCTCCGCTTTGGGAGTAGTCCCACCACTTTGGGAGTTAGTGGATCCCAGGTTGATTTGAGCAACACAGTAAAATGGGATGGCAGGGAGCAGTGGCCCTTGGACTTTACTAGGGAAGTATCAATAACAGCTAGGTGGGTTAATGCTAAGAATATCTAAAATTGGGATCAGACTGGAGAAGCCAGGTTGGGGTACTAACTGTAGGAAAGGCCTCCAACCCACATCAGTCTCCTGAGGCAGGTTACATGAAGAGGCAGCTTTTGTGAAGAGACAGCTTCTTAGGAATCTACCCCTCCTCTGTCAGCCTACTCCCTACAACCCTGGCTTAAAGTGTTTTAGATTCATTCCCAGGAAGGGAAGATTCTTCAGATACCCAGCAAAATTCTGGCTAGGGGGAAGGTGGTAACCGAGAGATGGAGCTGTGGGAACATATCAGCATGGGGATGAGGTGGACAGGGAGATCCGGCCAGGATTATTTACTTCTCTCCATATAAGACTACTGACAGTGAAGGGAGGTTTTTTTTTCTTTGTTTTTGTTTTCTTTTTCTTTTTTGGTGGTGGGGGCACAGGAAAGCAGTCACTTTTGATAGTAACAGGAAGCCTGACTTGATAGGAGCCCCTTAGGCATGGGGGCGGGGGGGGGGTTGATATGAAAAAGCACCCCACCAGGGAGGAAGATCCTGTCGGTATGTAAATAGGTGTGGAGAGGGGCTCCCAGTTCGAATGATGGCATCGAATGGTGGCAGCGGCGGCAGAGTCAGGAAGGCAGTATGGTGGGCTTCGCTTTAAATTTTTAATGCACCGGCTGTCTGGGCAGCGGTGGCAGGGGTGCGGCAGAGGAGGCCACGACCTGAGCGATGGGGAGCAGGGCCCAGGCCGCTCGACAGACAGCTCATCAGGCCCCGCAGAGGCTCCAGCTTCTGCTCTCGGGGGTGCGCAGAGCTGTAGGACAACCCGATACTGGCATGAGGTGAGGCGGGGCGCCCAGATTCCCACCCCACTATCCGTCCTCCGAGACTGAGTCTCGTCCATGCCCCTGGAGGGCCCTCGGGATCGCAGCCCCTCACCTCCGCTCCCTGCGCCACATTCGCAGCCAGGGGAAAAAGTAGAAACAGCCCCAGTAGATCCTGTAGAAAGAAGGCAGAACCGGGCCGGGCCGGGCGGGGCGGGGCTGACCCCTCAGACTCCGCCCCCGGACGCCTCGATCTCGGGGGAGGCTCCGCCCCCACAAAGGCGGTTCCATTTGTGGCCTACGCCCCTTACGGTCCCGCCCCCCTCCCCCGAGAACGCGCACCCTCCCCCACCCGGAGCCGCCTGATTCCTCCTCCGCAGAACCCCGCCTCCACTCACTCCTCCTCCGCCTCCAGCGCCACCTCGTATCTCCTCAATCCCGACATGTCCTGGGTTCCGAACGTCTCCTGGGGAGAGGCATGATTGGATCAAATATTCCCTAGCCCCAGGTCCCCTTCTCCGTCATTCTTGGGATGAGTCTGATTAAATCGCAGGTAATCTGAAGTAGGTGCCCCGGAAGACAATTGCCACATCGGGACAGGGTGGGATTAAAGATTTGGGAGACACCAGAAGTTAAGGCTTTAAGAGGACGATTATCTCGGGGGTCTGGGACATGTAGAGGGTTAAGGCAAGGGGTTTGGCGATTATGGGGCTGGGAGATTTGGGGGCCTTGGGTGAGGGTTTCCAAGGGCTAGGGTCACCTGGAGGGGGGCTGAGGGGTCGGCGCAGCCTAAACTCCCGCCCTCCCTAGCTCCACCCCGGAAACGGACCGTTACCATTACGTCACAGGGACGCTTTTCCACACTAGGGGGTGGGGCTTGCCTATCACCCGGAAGGGGCGGAGCCAGAACTTTTTTCAGAGAAGGCGGAATCAATATGTTACATTCTGAGGTGGAGTTAGGGTCTATCATTAAAGGGAGGAATTGAGGTTTTTTTTTTTTTTTTTTTTTTAAATGCGGGGCATAGAATCCTCTTACAGGGATGTCGTCAGATTTTGGAGTTACAGTCCGGGAGGCTGAGGCTTTAGCATTTGGCAGTAATGAAACAGCTTTGGGAATCTGTCCAACAGTTTTCCCAGTCCCCACTACCCCTCCCTGGCTTCTGCCATGCCAGTTGCCATTCTTGCCTACCCTGTTCCCCTTCCTTGGGTGATCCTAGCCTGAGAAGGAATGGGTTCCCTATAGAACCCAGTCTAGAGCAGGCTAGGCTGTGGAAACATATCTGAGTGGTCTTGGCCAAGTCACTTAATGGCCAGATAGATGTACCCCTTCCTCTCTTGAGCTGAGACTGATCTTCCTGTACTTTTCTTTTTCTTTTTATAGACATTCAATCAACAGCTATGTACTGAGTGTCTACTTCATGCAGGCACTGTGCTGAACACGGAGATATAGTGTGAAAGAATACATGCAGTCTGCACCTTCGAAGAGCCATCATCTGGGGTAGAGCTGGGACAGTCAAAAGAAGACAATTAGATCATTACAATAAATGGAACAGGCTGGCTAGGGAAGATAGAGGATGCTGCACCAGAGTCAAGAAGGGCATTAACCCATTGTAGCAGTTTGGAAATAGCTGCCTCAGATCTCTGACGTTCCAGCCAAGGCCCACTACTCACCTACAGTTTGTCTTGGAGAAGCAAAAAAAGAGTCTTATGGCTGGACTGGTTGTATAGGAGAGAATGACCCAAAATGAGCAAGAGGAAAGTTTCCTCACCTGAAATGGAAGGAATGGATACACTACCCTTTCACCCATTTGACACCTTTATTCTCTCTCATATCCATCTTCCCGAGCCTGCACTACATACAAACAACAGATAGGTTAAACAGTGAATGCCAGGTGGCTTTATTGGAAGCACTGCAGTTTAGACATGAAGAGGCTGTGATCTTGCCACACTCACACTCTTGTTCACACATTGGTACTTCTGCTCTGGTTGAGTCAGGTCTGGTGCAGAGCAGCCTGTTCTTTTCTTCTGGTCTTTGGTTCTCCAGGCCAAGGAGATTCCCTTCACTTAGGCAAGGGCTTCCTCTGGTGTTGTCATTGTTTAACATGGGGCTTGCTCTTGGGAAGGAAGGAGAGGCAAAGTCCTGGGTTGGTTGGGTAGAATCTTCAATAGGGCCTTGGAAGTTGGAAGCAGGGTTGAGGGTTTTGTCTTGGCAAAGGACTACTTCTTCAGTTTCTGGATAATGTGGCACACCCCAGGCTTATCTGGGGTGCTCAAAGCTAATGGACCCTCATTATGGTGAACCTGGAGTCAGAAGTCAGAGAGAATGGAGCCCTGGGACCCAGCTTCCTAGAAAGCTTTTTTGTGAGGGGCAAAGACTGGCATTTATCACTGGTTTTTGAGGAGATTAAAACTCTGGAATTTCTCAAGTACAAATGGTCCCTGACTCATGATGATTTGACTTAGGAATTTTTGACTTTATAATGGTGCAAAAGCTGCATGCATTCAATATTTCAAATTTTGAAGATTGATTTTTTTCCTATCCCAGTGATATGTGTTACAATACTCCTTGAGATGCTGGGCAGTGTCAGTGAGTCCCAGCTCCCAGTCATATGATCATGAAGATACATAACTGATGCTCTGCAGTGAGTACACTATGATAAACTATGATGCTTAGACTTAGGATATTTTCAACTTATGATAGGTTTTTAGGATCATAATCCCAGTGGAAGTTTAGGAGTATATGTAATTGAGTGCCTTTGGTATTCGTGAGCCCCTTAGGTAAGTTTATGCTAAAAGATGAGATGACTCAGGATGGGAGCTTGTCACCATAAAGAACAATCATGGTTAGAGGGTTGGCACTTTTAAGTCAGCCAGACCTTGGAAAGGAGAGAGAGGCTGGAGATTGACTTTGGTATGTGGCCAAAAATTCAACCAAGGCTATGTAATGGTATCTCAATAAAAATTGGACACCAAAGCTCACAGAACTTCTTGGTTGACAAACATATTGATGTGTCAGGAGGGCAATACATATCTTATGTCCCCAGTGAAAGCACGAAAGCCCTGCATTTGGCATTCTCCCAGACTTTATTCTATGTGTCTTTTCATTTGGACATTACTGACTTACACCCTTTATAAACAATTGTAAATAGCACTTTCTTGAATTTTCTGAGTGAGTTTACTTTTTTTTTTTGGGGGGGATACTGGGGATTGAACCCAGGAGTGCTTTACCATTGAGTTACATCCTCAGCCCTTTTTAAGTTTTATTTTGAGGCAAGTTCTCACTAAGTTGCTTAGGGTCTCCCTAATTTGCTGAGGCTGGCCTCAAACTTGTGATCCACCTGCCTCAGCCTCCCAAGATCCTCCTACCTCAGCCTCCTGAGTTGCTGGGATTACAGGTATGCACCACCATGCGCACAGTCTTGTTAGAGACCTTCCCCCTAAATCTGTGGGGTCTCATGCTGCCGGTGGATGGTTAATGTCAGAATCAAACGCAACATGAGTTAATAGCGAAACACCTTGCTGGATATGCTCCCCTATGGTTTCTTTGCAGAAGATTTTATTTTTCTTTTTTTTTTTCCAGATATTAAGAATTGAATCCAAGGCCTTGCTTGCTGAGCTACATACCATCCCTTTCTTATTTTTAATTTTGAGACTAAGTTGCAGGGGCTGGCCTTGAATTTGTGATCCTCCTATCTCAGCCTTCTGAGTAGCTGGGATTACAGGCATTTGCACTGTGCTCAGCCTTTTTTCCTTTTTATAACTCTTCTCAGTAGCCTCCCTGCACCCATTTCTCACTCTACTTTCAGCTCTAACAATCTCAGCAATCAGCAGTTTGGACACTGTGTGTGTGAGGTTTCATTGTTGTCCTTAGAAGTTTTGTGAAGTTGCCCTCTTGGAGGTATTGAACTATGTTTCAAGGCTGGAAGTCAGGAGTAGAGATTTAGTCCCAAGATATAGGAGGTGGTAGAAGTGGGAAAGATAGGACATAGCCCATCTCCCATAATCATAGGAGCAGGGTAAGGCTGGAGAAGACCCCCACTCAGATTCTCCAGCTCTGCGTAAGCCTATCACAGTGGCTTCACATTCATCATCTGAGATCCACTCCACCCTTGGAGAAACAAAGCTAAAGGAAGGCTCTTTGGAAGCAAATCTAGCTCTCTTCTCCACGTTGTTGACCTCTAGAATTCCTCCTTCCTGGGTTAGCCAGCAGTGTCCCTCTTTCCTATTGACCCATTTTTCTGTGCTCCATGAGAGGAATATCTAGAGGGAAATCTGGCTCCAAACAACTCTATCACCTCTCCCTACCTTAGGGATTGATAAGATATTTTTTTTTTTTTCCTTTAGTGGGGAGAACTGAACCCAGGGTCTCACACATACTAAGCAAGTGCTGTGCCACTGAGCTAAGCCCCCACCCTGCTGAAAGGGATTTTTGAGGAGAGGAAAGTAGAGATCAGGGAGACCTGTGAAGCAGGTGGATCAGTTGTTAACCAATGTATCTCAGTCCTGTGAGACAACACACTCATACGTGACAAGTTACATGAAACCTAGGTTTGTTGTGAGCCAGGCCTCTAAGGCTCAGGAGAGCTGCATATTCTCCACTTTTCCTTGTTTTTTTCTCTTTTGTGGTGCTGGGGATTGAACCCAGGGCCTTGTGCATGCAAGGCAAGCTCTCTACCAACTGAACTATATCCCCAGCCCATGTTCTCCACTTTTGCTGCAGCTGAGAGACCTGAAAATCAGCCGACCCTGGAGTTTATACCCACCTTGGAGTTTATAGCTAGCCTATAGTGCTGAAGGACATCCTGTTTCTGAAGTACACCAGAACACAGCCCAGACTGTTTCAACTCCCTCTAATCTCAAGACATTGCATTCCCAGCACATTCTACAGTTATCCTTGAGAATTACAATTGAGAAAACAGGGAGAACTAGATCGGTCCAAGTCCACTTACAGAATCTACTACGGAGCTAAACCCCCAATCCCAGACCACTTTTCTACTCCTTGTATTCCTTAAAGAACTCCTCTCCCATTTCATGTGGACTTGATAGGGCTACCAACCACAGTGCTCTGGTCTGAGTACCCCGTTCCCTGGACACTGTGATAGACTGAAGAACTAATTATGTATTTTAAGTATACAGTTAACCAGAGCTTTTCATAAGATTTTAAATTTGGAAAGTAGAAGACAGAGGGCCTTTGCTTTATCTAAATCATTATAAAAATTTAGACAAGAGCTACATTTCTTGCTATTAGAAAAGGATCCATCTATGACAGAGAATCGGTAAGATAATATATGGAGATAACATTTGAACCCCTGGATCCAACCAGAGCTGGAGATTTAATATCTTTAACAGTTCTGGTTATGTGACATGATAAGCTTAACTTTTTGCCTAAACTTTTGCAATTGAAAGAGCCCTCAATACTATTTATTAAATTATTATTATTATTATTTTTTACAAATGAGGAACCAGAGGCCCAGAAAGATTTAATTTCCCAAGGTTTACAAGTGGCAGAGTATTGCATTAGTATTTTGGAGTAGTTCTGTGCTATATTACCTATATCCATCTATCCATATATCCCTCGTTTCATCCATCCATCCCATGTATTTATGGACCTGACCATCTTTCAGTGCTAAGACACTGAAGTCAAGAATTCTTTTCTCACTCTCCAGCTCCTAATCTGAAACTGGGTCTTGATCAGGGATTGACAAACTTTTTCTGTAAAGATCCAGAAATTAATGTTTAAGGTTTTATGGACAATATGGTCTCTGTGGTAATTGCATAGGTTTACTATTGTAGCTCAAAAGCAGCCATAAGTAATGTGTGAATGAATAGGCATGAATGTGTTCCAGGGAAACTATTTACAAAAAGAGGTAGAAGGCTGGATTTGGCCCATGGCTATAGTTTGCCAGTTCCTGGTCTGGATCAATGGGAGGGACATATGTTTGTTTGTTTTTTCAATTGGGAATATGAGTAGGGAATGAAAACACATAAAAACCTTGCATTTGTCATTACTAATGTAATAGAAAAGACAGGATTTTTATACTCAACTCTTGTGATTGAATCTGGCTCTGTGGCTTTGGACACATAAGAAAAACAAGTGTCCGTTTCCTCATCTGTAAAATGTACCTTGTGAGGTAGTACATATACCTGATGCACAATAGGCCTCAGGAAAGGGTAGGGGCATTTCTTTTCTTTACTCACCACCTTCCATGTATTACCAGTAGGAGGAGACCTCTTTTTTTTTTTTTTTTGTACCAGGGATTAAACTCAGGGCCATTCAACCACTGAGCCACATCCCCAGCCCTGTTTTGTATTTTATTTAGAGACAGGGTTTCACTGAGTTGCTTAGCACCTCGCCATTGCTGAGGCTGACTTTGAACCCACAGTCCTCTTGTCTCAGCCTCTTGAGCCACTGGGATCATAGATGTGTGCCACTGTGCCCAGCAGGAGACCTCTTTTTAAGGTTTTTGGAAGCAGTGAGGACAGAGCTCAGTCAGACTTGTTAAATTCAAGAATCCAATTTCTAAGAATAAGATTTCATATAAGTTATATAGATTACTTTAAAAATAGCCCTACCCCAACTCTTACCTTCACTGTTCTAAACTTAAAACCACTCCACTGCCTAACAAAATAAAGGGTTCTCCAGTCAGTGGGCCTCATTAGACCTAGAAGCAATTTAGCCACCCCATTTTATCAAGTTTACCACTCAGTGTATACCTTGATTCCCAAGTGGCTTCTCAACCTATTTCTTCCAAAGACACCTCTTGAGGAGAAGAGGTTTGTCCTTGTGCTCATGACTGTGTGTGTAATCATATATGTGTCTGTGCCTCAGATCTGTATTGTGATTATCTGCTTAAATGTTTGTGGTGTGTTCTTGATGTAGGGGAGTGAATTGACTGTAATTGATTGTGTGCCTGTGTATGTGTGTGGGACATGTGGCTGAGGGCGTTGGCACTTGTATAATTTGGGTAACTGTTTGTTTTCCGGCTGTTTTCAGTTCATTCCTTTGTGGAGCTCAACTACACCAGGACCTGCAGGGGGCATCCTCTGCCTGGGGAAAATAGGATATGGTACTCCAGGCATGGGACCTCAGACTTGTGGGGCCTGCAGAGGGAGTCTAGGTATGGCCCACATGGGTATGTAGCTACTAGTCTGTGGAAGGGGGGCCCTGGGCTCTGGAACAGGCTGAGATATCTTGTTCCAGAAAGGAGCTGGAAGTGAGCAAGAAACAAAATGACTCAGCTTTTGAAAGTCCCTGATCTTAGGAAGGGGTCTGTTTCGCTTTCCATCCTTCTCCAAATCTTCTGTCCATGTTCAGGGGGTCTCAGCCTAGCCAGAGGGGCAGAGCTTGCCCTGCAATCTAAGTGTGGGTGGAACATTGCACAGAACTTCCGGAGGTGAGATGATGGGACATTAGGATGGGGGGAGGGAGTCTTGAACAATAGCACACCCTCCCTTCCCTACCTCCTATCCTCTGGAGCTTGAGCCAATGCCACTGCCAGGATTTCTTGAATACTTCTCTCCCTCGCCTCCGCACCCCCACACTGAGGATTTAACCCAGTAGTACCTTACCATTGAGCTATCTCCCCAGCACCCCCCCCCTTTTTTTTTTATTTGAAACAAGGCCTCACTAAGTTGCTGAGGTTGGCCTTGAACTTGCAATCCTCCTGACTCAACCTCCCAAATCACTGGCATTACAGATGTGCCTCAGCCCTCCCAGATGACTACTTTTCTCCTTAATCCCCTGTAATTTGGGCTATTAGGAGCTCCAGGTTGCCTAGGCCTGGGCTGAGCTTGCTTGGAGAAGTTCAGGAATCTAGGGCCCCTGAACAAAAAGCAGAAGGTAATCTATGTGGCTGGAGATAGAGAGTTCTGGTGGTGGGTCTGGAGCAGAGGGAGGCAGGGAGTTCCATGATGGAGGGAGCTCTGCAGAACCTTGAGGATGGGTAGACATTCTAGGGGGAACGAACAGCAGGCACAAAGGCTCAGAAGAGGGATGTAGGGGTTTGTGGTTAATCCCAATATGGGTGAGTGGGAGAAGGGCAAGTAGTGAGAGAGGCTATATGTGTGTGTGTGTGGAATAAATGGGAGGTGGTTATTTGAGATCAGCTCTACTTTTAAAAAGATTCCTGAGAACAGGGCCTTGGGGATGGTCAGTCCAATTCCAGTTCTCAGTCCTGAGAAGGCATATACACATTAACTGAACCCCTAGATACGGGGAGGCTAAGAAGGTAAGTCCCTAGCCTATTGGTTTTTTATGTAAGAAGGGGGTTCAGTGCTGCAATTGCTCTGAGGAGAGAGGTTGAAGTCAGGGCTGGGCTGTAACAGTGGCACTGAGGAAGCCACATTGACACCAGAGACATTAAATAGGAGGAAGCCCATGAGTTGGTAGCCAACTGGAGTGAGGGGAGCAGTTGGAGAAGCAGATGGAGGAGCCAGAGATGATGTACAGACCTACTTCTGGGTTCCATGCTGCAGAGCCAAATGCCTATTTGGGATTTCCTCTTGGATCTCTCAGACACCTAATTCCAAATTCAAACTCTTGATTTCCAACACCTCCCTCCCAGCTTGTCTCCTTCCCTGGCTGCCTATCTTTAAGAATGTCACCACCATTTCTCCAGTTGCTCAGGTCTGAAGCCTGGTGCCATCCTTGGTTTTTCCCTTATGACTCAAATATAATCTATCAGCTTAGTTAGTTGTTCTATTTTATAAGTATGTCTAGAATCCTTACTCCTTTCTCTTCCAACTGCCACCACCTGGGCTTGGCTGGTGTCAACTCTCTCCCTCTAGACATTGGAAGAGTGACCCTGACTTCCCTTCCCTTTTCTCTACAATCCATTTTCCAGACTGCCCAGGGGGTCTTTTTAACTGTAAATGCTCCTTGACTGAAAGTTTTCATAGCACTTAGAATAAAATCTTCACTCCTTCCTGTGGCTGCAAAAACTTGAATCATGTGACTCAGGCCTGCCTGTCCTATCTCACCTTTACCTCCCCCTCCTTGTCCACTACTGTGCTCTAATCACACTGGCCTTTTCTTCTTGAATGCCTGATGTCATCTCCTTTAGGCATTAGCTTATGTACCATCTCCTCAAAGAGACATTTCCTAAGCATTCTGTTGTATGGGTGTCAGTGCCATTTCCTCTGCTTATATCTTTCTTAACCCTTTCTATTTTTTTTATATTTATTTTTTAGCTGTAGTTGGACATAATACCTTTATTTATTTTTATGTGGTGCTGAGGATCGAACCCAGGGCCCCGCACATGCTAGGCAAGCATTCCACCGCTGAGCCCCAGCCCCAGCCCAACCCTTTTTATTGTATTTTGCATACACACAATTTGAAATTGTCTTAGTTATTTTTAATTTATTTTTTAGTTGTAGATGGGCACAATACCTTTTATTTTTATTTATTTATGTGATACTGAGGATCGAACCCAGTACCAAATATGTGCTAGGCAAGGGCTCTACCACTGAGCCCCAGGCCCGCCCTGAAACTATCTTATTTCTATGTTGTAGCCCAATATTATTATTTCTGACTGACCAGCATTTGTACCCCTTTCCCACACAGAAGCCAAATAGAACAGTTACTCATTTTCTCAGACTTCATTTTATTTAGGGAGGTCCAGCCAATCTGGATGTTATCTTCTCAGGACTGTGAATTGGAGCTGGCGATGCAAAGGAGCAGGGACCATGGAAAATCTGTTTTGATGGTGACAGCAGCCCCACCATCTTGGCTCTTTGACTCAGCAGTGTTTGAAAAGTCTGGGGCCAATTGCTATGCTATTGGAGCCTGTGAGCAGGTTGCTCCTATTTCCAGCATAACTGTTCCTGGGTCATAGTCATGTTTCCCTCAGACCATAGGTGGTCTCAGGGAGAGTTCCCTATGACTACCAATTCAAGTCAATTTGTAAAAAAATATTTATTTATTAGTTTTAGGAAGATACAATATTTTATTTTTATGTGGTACTGAGGATCGAACCCAGTGCCTCAAGCATGCTAGGCTAGCACTCTACCACTGAGCCACAAGTCAAATTTTGAACCAAGTTTATATGTATATTTTCAGGGTTTTTTTTTTTTTTTTTTGAGGGGGTACTGTGGATTGAACTCAGGGGCACTCAACCACTGAGCCACATTCCCAGCCCTATTTTGTGTTTTATTTAGAGACAGGGCCTCACAAAGTTGCTGAGGCTGGCTTTGAACTTGCGATCCTCCTATTTCGGCCTTCCTAGCCAGCCACCTTGCCTGGCATATTTTCAGGTTTTTAAAATAACTTTTATTTCTTAAAAGTTAACATTCATTACAGGATATAGAAAAACACAAGGACAGAACAAAGTCATCAAGTAACAAGCAGCTAATTGGGTGTGTCCTTCTAGTATATATATGGTTTTGCACAATTATCTGGAACTAGTTTAGAGTGGGTCACCATAGCATTAATACTCCATTCAGGGTGATTTTTTTTTTAATCGTATGGGGGATTGAACCCAGGGTGCTTCACCACTGAGCTACATCCCCATCCCTTTTTAAAAAAGAAGCAAGAGGAAGCAGTAGCAGATGCTCTTGCATTGGCCTTGAAGAAGCAAACTGCCATGTGTGGAGAGGGCTGCGTGAACGGGACCAGAAGGCAGTTCTAGGAATCAAGGACCTCAAGTCCTACAACCACAGATGTCAACAACCAATGGGTTTGAAAGAAAGCTGAGCCTCAAATGAGATTGCAGCCCTGCTGACATCTTGAATTGAGCCTGGCGAGACCCTGATCAGAGGAACCAGGAAGCCTACACCCAGACTCCTGACCCACAGAGAAGGAGAGAGAACAAATTTGAATTATTTTAAGCCACTAAATTTGTGGTTTATTAGGCAGCAATAGAAAATCAACCCATTTGTTTAGTTAGCAAATGCCAGTTAAGTCTCAGGACACATTTCAGTGCTAAGCACTGTAAAATTTTATCCATATTTTCTTCCTTGTTGTGAAATGTGGTTTTTTTTTTATGTGTGTGTGCTTTAACTGACTTCTCTTTTCTTTCACTCACGTTTGATCCATTCTCAAACATAGGTTGTGTGGAGGTATTACTACCCCCATTGGGATACTAATTTACTTCTCCTGGGAGTTTACCCCCATGAAGTTGGGCATGGCTGATTAACTTCAGCTAAAGAAATGTGAGCAGAAATGGCATTTGTCACTTATGGACAAAAACATTTAAGCAAGTGTTCCCCTTGCTATCCTCCCTGACTGGGATAATCATGGAAGTATGTGTTGAAGAAAAGGAACGTGCCAAAAGATCAAAGCAGCTTGGAATTATGAGCCACCACATGGAATACAGCTGTGTTAGAGACTGCCTGGATCCACAGAAGGCTTAGGGAATATAATTTTGTTGTGTTAAGCTACTCACATTTGGGTGTCACTTGTTATCACAGCATAACCTAGCCTATCTTGACCAATCAGGTATGTGGTTGGTGGTCATCATGTGTTGCAGAATAGAGATACAAAATTACAACGAAACTAAAAGAGGTGTGAATGTCACTCTGTGATCTTGGAATTAGAGTTGGACTAAATTGTGTCTACCCCAAATTTATACATTAAAGCCTCAATGTGACTACATCTAGAGATAGAGGTAATTGTGATTAAAGGAGGTCATAAGGCTGGGGCTGTTATCCAATAGGAGTGTGATCCTATAAGAAAAGGAAGATCTCTTTCAGTTGCATAGTGAGAAGGTGGCTGGCTGGCTGCAAGCCAGGAAGAGAACTCTGACCAGAAACTGACCATGCTGGCACCTTGATCTTGGACTTCCTGTCTCTAGAACTATGATAAAATAAATTTCTATTGTTTGATCCACCCAGTCTTTCCACCCAGTATTTTGTTATGGTGGCCTGAGCTGATTAAGAGATGTGGGTGGTAATTACTAAGGCTCTTTGGGGAGAAGTGAGGTTTTTTGGTTTTATAAGCAAAGATAAGTATGTTAGGTGATACTCTTAATTTTTTAAGTCTAGGGTTTGAGAAGAAGGGTGTATATTGATGTTGGACAGTTATAGGGTAAACTGTAGAAATATTTATCTTTCTTTTTTTCCTTCACTTCCCTCTAACTTAACCCCTTTCTGTGTTTGAGAAATTTCCTGTTATATTAGTCTTGATTACTGTTTGAGTTTGTTTGCATCATAGAATCCCCAAAGGTCACATACTAGTCTCCCTAGCCCTCTTTGCAGCTAGGACTCAGACACATGACCTAGGCTTTGCTAATCATAAGTTCCTTTTAAAAGCTGTGAATCAGAAGCTAGCAGTGATGTAAAGGGGCTGGGATGTCAGAGGACCCATTTTGGTGGTAGTATAATAGTGGCAGAAATGATGTCCATTTTACAAGGGCAGCTACAGCTGTGATTCCAGAGGTGGCATCTGCCAGGCTTACCACCTAACATTTGTGGAGCTTGGAGCAACAGTACAAATGGAAGCCTGCCATCGAAATATTATTTATTTATTTATTTAGTGCTTCTTTGGTGCAAACTAAGCACACATTCTACTACTGAGCTACACCCCCAGCCCCTCATCTAAATATTTTTATTTTAAATATTTATTTCTTAGTTGTAAATGGAGACAATATCTTTATTTTATCTATCTATTTTTATGTGGTGCTGAGGATCAAACCCAGGGCCTCGCACATGCTAGGCAAGCGCTCTACTGCTGAGCCACAACGCCAACCCGCAGACTTCCTCTTTGAGGCTCTGAAGAAGTTCACTTGCCTTCTACTGGAGAGGGCCAGAAGGCTGGATGCCCTCCAGGAGACATCTCTGGGTCTCAGTTCAAGTGCTGTAGTCCCATTTGGGGCTACCAGCTTCCCCCTCTTGTTTTTTTAATTTCTCCAGCCCTTTCTAGCAAGCCAAGTCTTCCTAGCAAAACAGCTAGACACTCCAGCCCCCCAGTTCTCACTTTAGGTACTACTAGTCAGGTAGGCTTAGGCTGCAACTCCAGCTTTGCCACTTACTAGTTGTGTGAATCTTGAGCTCATTCTACCTCTCTGCTTTAATTGCTTTGTACATAAAATGATACTAATGGTCCCCAACTCATAAGGTCATTTGAGAATGAAATGATACAGTACAAATGAAGAACTCAGACTGGCACATAGTTAACCCAAAGTAGTGGTTTTCTCTATTCCCCAAGGGTCTTTTTCAGCCCTGGCTGTGCTGTACTGTCTCCATTTTTATTTAGGAGATGGGTCAGCCCAGAGGGGTGGCCTGAGTAGTAATAGTATTCTGAAAGAATAGTATTCTGAAAGAACCTCAGTTCTGACATTTTCCTAGCCCTCTAGTCTGGCAATTCCTTCACTTCTCTACTTCCATTTTCTCATCTGCAACATAAGAATGGCAGTAGTACTTACAGCAGTGCCTAGAACTTAGGAAGTGCTAGTGAATTGGCTAGTACTACAGAGATATGTCCTTCCATGTGGACAAAGTCTCAGGGGCCATCTAGGAAGTTCTCTGACCAGAGAGATGCCTGCTTATTCCTTTGGAGGGGCTCTTGGAGGAAACTCCCCACTTTGAAGATCTGGTCCTTTCTGAGACTGTTATTTCCAAGATTTTCTGGCTGTTCCTGAATTTCCCGGAGGCTAGAAGAAGCGAGTGACGCAGGGTGGGAGCTTGCCGAGAAGTTAAACATGAGATGATCAAAAACATGATCAAAACCGTATGGAGTTGGCTCTGACCAAATACTCAGCCATGCAACAGACAGCCCCAAGAGTCTTGAGAACTGGATGTGCTCCAGGCCTGTGTGGGCATAGTAGGAAGGGGCCATGTTCAATTCTTTTTCTTACTAATCAAATGTGTATTGGGGCTTATTTTGTGATAACCACTGTGCAGAGTAATATTAGCACTGAAGATGAACAAGATTCAATCTCTTCTCTGGTAGCTATCTCAACATTTAGGACAGTGGGTTTTTGTCCAAAAGGAAGCTCCCCAAGTAGGGATGTCAGGTACTCTCAGGCAGATATTAGCTGCAGGGACCACAGGCCTTTGGGGTAGGAGATATCATTCAGCTACAGGCCTTGAACTATAGTGAGTGCCATGTGCCCTAGAGTGGAAGGGATATATTTAGAGGCAGGCAACAAGGCCTCTATAGTCTGCTTGGAGAGCTAGGAGACCACATTGCCTGCCAGAGAGCTAGCATCCTAATCACTATCAGAGATAAGCATGTAAAACTTGTGATAATGAAGACAACTTCTATCAGTAAATGGTAGTGAAACAGGAAGCAGATGATGATTAGATGGCATCACAGTACTGAGAGTGTTTAAGGAGGATGGGTCAAGATTGCTGGATTAGTGCACCTGACAGGGAGAAAAGTGGATAAGACCCAAGAGGGGTTGGTATGTTTGGAAGGTAGGAAATAGAGCCGGGGAGAAGGCTAGGATGGACTGAAATGATTGGAGAAGGGGTGGGAAGAGTTATGTGCCTCTTCATTGTGAGGTGCCCACCCTCCCAGATTTCCTCCAAATTCCTTATTTTCAAAGGTTCCAGGATCAAGCAGAGACTGTTCAATTTAAGGCATTTCACTGGCTTTAGATTATTTTCTCTCTTCCTGAGCTCAGGGTTATGGTTTGGACCTTTAATGTTCTCTGAAAAGCTCATGTTTTGAAAGCATGATCCTTAACATAGCAAGTCCAGAGGAGACTTTTAGGCAATGATTAGGTCATGGAGTCTGTAACATCATCAGAGAATTAATCCATTTGATGAAATAATAATTTGAATGGACCACTGGGTAGTAACTGTAGGGGCATGATTGGAGTAAGCAGATCACTGGGGGTGTGCCCTTGGACTATATCTAGTCCCTGAGTCCTCCGTTGCTCTCTCTGCTTCCCAACAGCTTTACTCCATCACATCCTTCTGCCACGATGTTCTGCCTCATCTTAGGCCCAGAGCAATGGACTGAGATCTCTGAAACCATGAGCCCAAAATAAACTTTTGCTCCTCTAAGTTGTTCTTGTCAGGTATTTTGTTCATAGCAATGAAAACCTGAGTAGCACACTCAGCTTCCCTTTTGTTCCCAGAAGGTGGCCCCTGGTAACCCAAGAAGTGGGGAAGTTTCTGGATATGCCTGACTTTGTGGGAGACTATGTAAATGCTCGGGGCTTAGTATGAGATCCAAAGATTCAGGAGACAAGTGTTTGTTTGGAACAACTTTCAAAAATCAAGCTCCTTCCTGGCCATGGTGGTACATGCCTGTAATCCTAGTGACTTGGGAACCCAAGATAGGAGGTTTACAAGTTTGAGGTCAGCCTGGGCAACTTAGTGAGACCCTCAGCAACTTAGTGAGACCCTGTCTCAAAATAAACTAAAAAAGGGTAGAATATAACTCAGTGGTAGAATAGTAGAATATAACTCAGTTCAATTCTCAGTACTGGAAAAAAAAAAGAAAAGAAAAATCAACTCCCTCTTTGTCATCTGACAGATGGGAGAACTGAAGCCCATGGAGGGTTGAGGAAACTTGCCTAGTGTCACATAGTGACAGGGGCAGAGATATGAGACATGGGCCTAGACATTGAACCTCCTAGTAGCAGTGCCATGGAGGTAGTGTCTAGGGACTCGGTCCTGGTAGCAACTTCCTCAGAACTCCTACCTTACCTTCCCTCTCTGTATTCGTGTGAGGATCCAGAAGGAGGGTTTGTGTCTGCTTTTGAGGTAGGATGACTTCCTCTTTGTTTCAGTGGTACCTGAGAAGGATTTGAGGCAATGTGCCCCCCTTATATATGTGTTTATTCTCTGCCTGTGGGATGCAGGGTGCTCCATGGCTGGCTGGCTTGATGGAAGAGGATAGTTGAGTAGGTGTGTAGATGGAGATCTAATGGACGCAGAGACAACTGGATGCATGGATGCATGAATGGATGAATAATTTTTCCTCAGCATCAGAGCCAAACTTTCCAGTCATAACAACTATTTTTGAAAGCTATTCCCATCCCTCCCACCCCTTGTGACTCTGGGATTTCGGTACCTGAAGTTTATAACACCTGCCATGGGAGCAGAGAAGATGAAGATGCTGTCATACTTTCATCCCAGTGAATAGGGGCTGGCACAATCCCTTTGTTCTCCTTCCAAAGCCTGCCTAGACATGGCTTTGTTTCTGGCTGAGTTGAATCTTGTATAATGATGACTTGTCTTTCCAGGTAAGAGTATTCAATTTGGCCTCCTAGCTGCCATTGGAACCCAGCATACAGACTTGTCATTTTTTTTTTTTTTTGGTACTGGGGATTGAACTCCACCACTGAGCCACATCCCCAGCCCTATTTTGTATTTTATGTAGAGACAAGATCTTGCTGAATTGCTTAGCACCTCACTTTTGCTGAGGCTGGCTTTGAACTTGCGGTTTGCCTGCCTCAGCCTCCTGAGTCACTGGGATTATAGTGCACCACCCATGCCAGGCAGACTTGTCATTCTTGACTGTTACAGGCCTTTAAAGGCTAAACTCTGGAAATCAACAAGCTTCTCTGAGGGACTAGGGAAGCACAGGGAGTTTACTCCTCACAGATATCTCTATGGGATGCTCTAAGAGCCTCAGGGCTTTTGTTCTTCAGACCTAAGACTCTTTCCCTGAGACTCCCCTGGTCTCAGTGTTGCCTCTGAACCCTAGAACCCATGTGCACTGCAGGGTGAGGGTGGAGCCGCCTGCTGGTTATCCTGAGCTTCTTTGGCTGCTCCTTCTTTTATCATGAGGGTTTTTCTCCCATCTCTGACCTATGGCTCCCAGGTCTGTTTGTCAGTGCCCCTGAGAGGTATGGCCCCCCGGACTGCTCAGAATGGACAAGATCTTGCTTAGACTGACTGAGTTAGAGAGGAGGGCTGGTCTAGAGGTCAGATTCTGTATGTACAGATGGAGCCTTCACACACAGCTTCTGAGTCTTTCATCATGTATTTATTATTCTCTAAACAAATATTTATTGAGTAACTACCTTGTGCCAGGTGGCACTTTGGAAACCAAACTAGACTTGATCCTTGCTCAGGAAGATGGACAAATATAGAAAATATTGGTCAGTGTGATGAATGCTATGGGAGAGAGGTTGTGAGGGAGTGAAGTTATAAAACCCTGCTTGGGGACAGGAAAGGCTTCTTGGAGAAAGAAACATAAGGATCCAGATGGGAAGCCAGAGGACAGAGGAGAGAGAAGAACGTGCAAGAGGGAATGGTATGGGCAGACAGACACTTCCTCAGGCATTAGAGCTAAGCCCTCTGCCCTACTCCTTTCCTTCACTAATGCCTGATCCCTGAGACACCTGGGTTTGGATCCATACCTTGGAGAGAAAACATGGGCAGGCCCAAGACACTTGGCTTGTCCAGGGACTGGCACAAGTTGAGAGTGGCTAAACATGAGTGTGACAGACAGGAGACATGAGATGGGGCCCTAATTGTGGGGGCTGATCCTGAGATCATCAGGGTGTTAGGTAAAGGTTTATGAAGAGATTGCTCGGAACTTAAGGTAGAAAATAGATCCTGACATTCCATCTCTTTCTTTCTTATTCCTGTCCTTTTAGATGAAGAGCAAACAGAAAGCAAACAAACAGATCAATGGGTGCTAAGTGGCTTTATTGAAAGCGTTGCAGTCTGGGCATGAAGAGGCTGTGATCTTGCTACATTTACCCTTTCACTCACCCACTCACACAAAGACACTGAAGGCCCTGCCTTGGTTGGGACAGGTGGGGTGCAGAGCAGCTGGAAGCCTGGTCTTCCCTTCTGGTCTTTGGTTCTCCAGGCCAGGGAGAGTCCCATCCCTTCAGTCAGACACAGGGCTCCCTCTGGTACTGTTATGGTCTAATTGCTGTGGCGCTTGCTCTGTGGGAGGAAGGATAGGCAGAGTCATGGGATGGACAGAATCTTGAACAGGGGCTTGGAGGTTGGAGGTAGGGCTGGGAGGACAGACTTGCCTTGGCAGAGGACTTTTTCAATCTGCGGATGATACGGTCTACCCAGGGCTGGTCTGGGGGTGCACAGAGCTCGTGGCCTCTCAGTGTGGTGAACCTGGAGTCAGAGGTCAGAGAGAAAGGGGGGATCCCTGGAACCCAGATTCCTGGAAGGCTGTAGTGTGAGGGGCAGAGGCTGGGGACCATGTCTGGGAAACTTTCAAGGGCTACCTTGAAGGAGTTTAGCTTGATCAGAAAAAGAGGGATAAAAAGGTAGGGGTATCACTAGAAGCCAATGGGAGGATAGGACTAGACACCTTCCCATCAACTTACACAACAGCAGGCACCCTGCAGCCATCCTTGAGGAGGAGGTAGCGAAAGGCTTTCACGATGTTCCCAGGGATGGGGCGCTGGGTCACAGACAGGCAGCAGTCTTCTGCATCATTGGCACCACCCAGAGCTGGGGCTGGGATAGGGGAAGAAGGTGTTAGGACATAGGGATGGTGAGGAAGGGAGGCCACAGTCTGAAGTGGGATTAAGGTCAGCTGTGTGCTGATATTCAGCCAGTGTGCACCAATATGGTTGCAAACTCTATTGTAATACTTCTGAACTGTTTGGTAAAGAATCACTACCCTGAGCCCCACAAATGCCTTCCTGCTACTCTGATCACCGTAATATCTCTTTCTCTCAGGTCTTCTCAACTTCTCCATGTTCCACAAATAAAAAATTAATGCTAGCTGTCTCTTTGACTGGAGATGGCCCATACTCTCCCTTGAACATGTCTCTGTTTTCCTAAGTAAACCCTTGTCTGTGTTTCTGGAAACAAAACAGTTAATGCTAGTCACAGTGCTGGGGCAGAGAAGCTGGTGTTAAGGCTTATGAATTGGTAAATAGTTAAGCTATGTTGACACAGACCTATTGTCCCACATTTTTAGGCCAGCCTGTGCAACATAGTGAGATCCTGTCTCAGAACAAAACAAAACAAAAGCAAAAACAAAAACAATAAAAAAGAAGAAGGAGGAGGAAGAGGAGAAGGAGGAGGAGGAGAAAAAGAGAATGTATCACTGAATATTTTGACTGTCAGCCTTGCCTCAGTGTCTCCATTTCTCCCTACCTTTAACAAATATATATGTTCCTTTTTTCTACCTGGGAAACAGAGGCACAGAAATAGACACTGCAAAGGAAGGAAGCCATAGGCCCCAGAATATGCCAAAAGCTGATCCATATTGGAATTTAAGGGTACGGAGGCGCCCACACTCACAGGCATACACACAGGGCACAGGGAACCCCTAGGTTCATTGAAACATGCAGACCCAAGAATTCCCCTGAATTTGGAGTATCCCTCATGACCATCAACAAGCAATTTGAGACCCAGATTTTGACCCCCAACTCACTGCCACCACCACCCTAGTCATCCCCTCAGCCTTACCTGGGGAGTTCCAGAGAACTAGTAGACTGAGAGCCAGTAGTGGGGCCACACGGGGTGCCATGGAGAGTGAACTGAGTCAGGCAGCAGCAACTGTGGAAGTCTGAGTGAGTCTCTGGGTGTGTGTATTAGTCTGTGAAGCTGAGGCTCCGGTAGGCTTGCAGGAGAGTGGTGGCAGTGCACAGGCGTCCTTGGGGTGTGAGGGGATCTAGAAGTGTGTGTGTGAGAGCCTGTGTGAGGCTGTGGCTGCTTCTTATTTATGGCCCAGAGCTTTCGCTTTCTCTGTCCAAAATTCCCCTCTATGTCCCGTTCCGGGGATTCTCCTTTACCCCCCTCTTTCTGGCAAAACAGGGCCCTGCCCTCCCTCCTTCCCCCTTAGTGGTTTCCTCTCTCTTCTGCTTAGTTTGGCTTCAGCTCTGAGAACCTAAGCAGCCTACAGTCTGGCCAAGAAAAGGGGGAGCTATTTATTTTCAGCTCCAGGGACAATGTTTGCATTCTGATCTCTTTGTTGTAGGGGCAGACAGATCAAGATTAAGGGGATTATTCTATAAAATGGGCCCACTGTGCTGACTCCCCACATTCTTTCTTTTTCAACAAGCAATTCACCTGCAGCTCTGCCTCACTGAAGTGGCCAGGATATGTTACATGTCTTGGCAAACTACCTGTTATCTGCAGGAGACATGCAAGTCCAAAATCATGTTGATAAGAAGAACACAATTTACCCTGAAAGTGGAGATTTTTGTGGCCCTTTTCACAGATCAGATCCCAGAACTCAGGGAGATAAGGATAATTGCTTCTAATCATAAAATCTGTAAGAATTTATGATTAGGAATCCAATCAGAACCAATCAGTGTGGGCCAAAGTGATGTAGAGTTATCGCAGTGGCGACTTCAAAATCTGATGTCATCCTGCTGCCAGTCGAAAGTCAAGAGGTGGATTTGGGTGGGATTCTCTGGACACTTCTCTGGGACCTCCAATAAAAACTGGAGTGCAGGAGAGGCAAGCAGTCCCTCTCTTCTCTGAAAGGACCTACTCTCTCTCTTAAGAGTGTCCTCTTTCCTCTTTCCTATCCCCGTCACTCTGAGTGACATGTCTGAAATCTTTCTGACTTGCAAGAATTGGAGTTTGAAGGAGAGGGATTTTCATGCTGCCTCAGTTTCCCAGAAGGCCCACTTAGGTGGTATTGTCACTGGGTGAACTATAGTCTGAGTTTTAAACCAGGACCCAGTGGCAAATCAGGAATTGCTTTTCAAAAAGAAAACAATTGTTAGCAGGAGAACTTTGGCCTTAACTTCCACTGTCTATGTTTTTGCTATAATTCTCCTATTTAGGGTTCCTACAGGATCTTTCTGTGCCACAAACAACTTAAAGTTCATTGGACTTACATGTTATTAGACCCAAGCAGCAAAGCAACTTTCCCTGAAGCCTGTAGAGGCCTTTCTTGCTCTGAACTTCATTCAGAACTCTTGGCTTTATGCAAAATATCAAGTAAATATTTTGAAGTAGTACATCTAATTATGGTATATGTTGCTTCTAAAATCCAAACTGCCTTTTAACATTGTGCCTCTTTCTTCATGTGTAAAAATGTTCCAGGTCACTATTTTTCAGCTTACCTCTATCCCTAGAAGCTTAGAAATTTCACCACACTTTGAGAAACACTGACTAGGAGGAAGAATAGAATACAATTCACCTGTGAGAGAGATCCAGGACCTCCCACCTTCCACACAATCAAGGGGGTTCAGGTCTGGGGAGCTGACTTAATTTGAGGAACAGATAAATTATAAGTGAAGTTAGTCAATCCCCCAAAACCAAAGGCTGAATGTTTTCTCTGATATAAGGAGGCTGATTTAGGCTGGGGATGAGGCTCAAGCGGTAGCGCGCTCGTCTGGCATGTGCGGGGCGCTGGGTTCAATCCTCAGCACCACATAAAAATAAAATAAAGATGTTGTGTCCACCAAAAACTAAAAAATAAATATTTAAAAAACTCTCTCTCAAAAAAAAAAATAAGGAGGCTGATTCATAGTGGGTTAGGGAGGGGGAACATGGGAGGAATAGACGAACTCTAGATAGGGCAGAAGGGTAGGAGGGGAAGGGAGGGGGTATGGGGTTAGAAATGATGGTGGAATGTGATGGACATTATTATCCAAAGTATATGTATGAATACACGAATTGGTGTGAATATACTTTGTATACAACCAGAGATATGAAAAATTGTGCTCTATATGTGTAATAAGAATCGTAATGCTTTCTGCTGTCATATATAAACAAAGAAAAAAGAAAAAAAATTAGAAAAGACATAAAAAAATGTCAATTCCAATATTACCTGAATAAATTTTCTACCCATAAGGTCTAGAAATTTTGTGTCAATTAGCATATCAGTAAGCTGTTCATCTATTTCATTACTCAGGAGACCATGACCAATTTGCTATCACCACATATCCCATGGGCAAACATTGATTACCAGTCATTCCTATAGTTTATATAGTAATTTCATTCACCTGTGTTAATCAACTTTTCATCCCTGTGACCAAAATACCTGACACAAAAGAAGAAAAGATTTGTTTGGGTTCATGGTTTCAGAACTTTCAGTCCATGGTTGGCTGGTTCCTTTGGGCCTGAAGTGAGGCAGAACATCATGGCGGAAAGTTGTGGCACAGGAAATGTCAGCTCATGGTAGCCAGGAAGCAGAGAGAAAGGAAGTATCCAGGGACAAAATACACTCCTTCAGGGCATGCCTCCAGTGACCTACTTCTTTCAACTAGAACCTACCTCCTACACTTTCCTAACAATCCATTTGAGTTATTAATCCATCAAATGGATTAATCCACTGATGAGGTTAGAACCCTCATGATCCAATTGTAAGGGGACAAATATATGAGGATAATGGGAACATGAAGATAAGAGAATAAGTCTATAAAATGAGTCTATTGCACTGACTTTCTGTGGGTGCTTTATTTGCCAAAAAGCAATCTGCCTGCATCCCTACCTGGCCTGAGGGAACAGGAATGTCACATTCCTCAGCAAACTGAAGCAGAGGGGAAGGGTCTGGCTGTCAGTGAAGGCAATGAATGATGGGAGTTGAGAACATAAGGGCTGGGTATCAAAGAAAAGACAAAGGTTTGCTAACAGCCAACCTCTCTGATCACAATTCCTTGCACAAGGAGTTACTAACAATTACCCTCTGTGCTGTTCCTCCTTGCCCTTAGGCATGTACACAGAGAAGAAAGAGAAGGTGAGGGGTGCTGGGGTCTATAAAAGAGCAAGACACATCTACTTCCATGGACACCCATAGACACCCATCTCTGGGCCCCCTTCTCTTCGGAGAAGTCTGCTACTTCTGTCCCTTTCTTAAATAAAACTTGTTTTCCATGCTTGCCCCAGTGTTTCCTGGGTGTTTAATCTTTGACACCAGGAAAATAAGGATCCAGTCCTGATCTCCAAGACTGGTATCACAAATCATTTCCCATCTCTGAATATTGCTGCATTGGGGACCAAGCTTTCAACACATGGGGGCCCATTCAAGATTTGAATATTATTATATTAGTGGACCACCTGGGAATGTGCTCAATATTTTGTTAGATTGGTTACTGGAAGCCTAACAGTGGTCTATGATCAACATCAGATTGAAAAGCTAGAACCTTACTTACCAATGTATTACAGAAATCCTGGATGAACACACATCGATAAATTTGTCCTCACTTGTCCCCAGGATTCTTCCAACACAAGTTGGCAGGTTCCTACAACTCCTTCAGTATATATGCTCTTGTACTTGGAGCACATCTATAGTACCGTTAGGATCAAACCTTCATATGGGCCTGGAAACTATGAGGGGTGGTCTGGTGGGTCCTGAAGAAAAAAGGCACACCCACTTCCAAGGAGTTTTCAAAACATTTTCTAGTAGGAATACTGGATTCTTCATAGTTTTCAGAGGAACTGGGAATGATATTCTGCCATCAAGGAAGTTTTAGAGATGGGGAGGTTGGAGGTCCAAAATTCTCAGCTTCGTTCATCTCTGCCCTTATATCTCCAATCCTAAGTCTCAGAGTCCTTCTCCTTCACCACAGTGCCTCTATTTCAGCATAAGGGATGTGGTAGGCTTGTATGTTTGTCTGATGTTGCAACTCTACAATTCATACAATCGAATCTTGGATTTGATTTTCGGTCATGTCTGCCACATGATCACATAAAATAAATATTTATTTTTCTTCTTCTTCTTCTTATTTTTTGAGTACCAGGGACTGAACTCAGGGGCACTCAATCACTGAGCCACATCCCCAGCCCTATTTTGTATTTTATTTAGTGACAGGGTCTCACCGAGTTGCTTAGCACCTCGATTGCTGAGGCTGGCTTTGAACTTGTGATCCTTCTACTTGTTATCACAGGCTTGTGCCACCACCCTGGCTTAAAATAAAATCATAAATTTATTTTATAAAATAAATTTCTTAAGACTTTAATAGACTTTTATAGAAGTTATCTGGCTCTTTATTCCTGCCTTGAGTTAGAAGTTCATGATCTTGAACTTATCTTTTTTTTTTTAAATGTAATTTTGCTAGCACAATTAGAAACAGCAAACCCTCCAAAATATATGTAATCACCATTTGCAGTCATCATTTGTGGCCATAGCAATTAAGTGACTCAGATACTTCTAACTCTTGCCTTTTAGTATTCCATCCTATGCCTCACTGGTGATATTCTAAGTGATTTTGAGGCTTCTGCATCGCCCAGATTGCTTTGTCCTCTTTTCCCATGCAAGGAGATTATCCTTGTACTCATCAAATACTTGAGCAACCCAATTCTAGGATTCCATTTTGGCAATGTTTCCTGGGATCACTTCTGCAACCATTTTCTCTATCAGTCAGGATCCTGGCAGGAAATAAATGGCATATGTAAGGGTATGGGAAAAATCAAACACTTGTCTTACTGATTACTCAATACTTGGGATTGTCCCCTACCCAGCAATTCTTTGGCAGATGATTCTCCAGCAGACATCAGCTGGGTGTCCTCTAATTCAATTCAGTTCTGACACTATCTATCTGGAGAGTGCATCAGATCTTACAGGTTGAGGGTTCAGTCCCACAAGACTGGCACCTACTTCAGTTGCCAGTCACAAGAACAGGTTGCAGCTTGTGCTTCTGACCAACCAGTTATGTATACAGGTTCCCAGGACTCCCTCTTTGGGTTTAACGTGCTAAAGTAGCTCACAGAACTCAGGGAAACACACTTACTTTTTTTTTTTTAATTTTTTGCGGGGGGCAGGAGGAGGGTATCTGGGATAGAACTCAGGGGCACTCAACCACTGATCCACACCCCCAGCTCTTTTTGTATTTTATTTAGAGACAGGGTCTCACTGAGTTGCTTAGTGCCTCATTTTTGCTGAGGCTGGCTTTGAATTCATGATCTTCCTGCCTCGGTCTCTGAATGGCTGGGATTACAGGCGTGTGTCACTGCGCCTGGCACATTTACGGTTTGTTATAAAAGATATTATAAAGGATACTGATGAACAGGTAGATGAAAGAGAAGCATAGCATCAGATATGGGAGAAAGAAAATAGCTTCCACTCCTTTTTTGGCCCCCTCGAGGAATCTTCACTTGTTCAGCTTTTCAGAAGACTCCAGAACTCAATCCTCTCTGGGGTTTTATGAAAACTTTAGTATATAAGCATAATTGGTTTCATCATTAGCTATTGATTTATTAATTCAACCTTGGAGGGGAGCCTCACCCCTCCCAGGCAGTGTGGGGAGTAGGGCTGAAAGTTCCAATATTTTTACCACAAGATTAACCAACACCCAGATAACCAAATCCACCCTAAGGCTATCTAGGCATGCTAGACTACCAGACATCTCATTAGCATACAAAAGACACTCTTATCACTCTGGGAATTTCAAGAATTTTAGAAGTTATTTGACAGGAAAGGAGCAGGAAGATCAAATATATACTGCACAATATCACACATTTTCAAAAAAGTTTTAACCAGAAAGATTTTATAAAAGGGCAGTTTAATAGGGCTGAGGTTGTGGCTCAGCAGTAGAGCGCTTGCCTCACACGAGCGAGGCCCTGGGTTCCATCCTCAGCACCACATAAAAATAAATAAATAAAATGAAGTATTGTGTCCAACTACAACTAAAAAATAAATTTTAAAAAAAGCATCTGAATCAAACTGGGGATTTTGAAAAAAAGTGGCAGTTTAAGAAGCAAGGTCATGATTAAGGAAACATTGTGGGATGTGGAGGAACTGTGATCTAGCAAGGCAGGAAGTCATTACCATATCAAAACCTAAAGGGGCAAAGGGAAGGAATACTATTCCAAAAGTTTTTGTTTGAGATAGATCCATGAATGGGAGACAGTATGAAAGGATCTGTAACACTAGATCAGTAAGTCTCAAACTTTAGCATGCATTAAAGTCACCTGGAAGGTGTGTCTGTGTCCATCATAGTTTGTTGGACCCTCCTCTGGAGTCTCTGATTTAGTTAAGTCTCTCGGTAGGATCTGAGAGTTTCCATTTCAAACAAGATTCTAGGTGATATTGATGCTGCTGTCCTAAAACTACTGAGACCAGGACAAAGGACAGGTAGTTGATTACCAAAGAAAAGGAAATGGACAGATAGCACTTCTCATGAATGTGTTGCTAACAGCCTCAGGGGGAGGGGAAGTGCTAACAGCACTTTCCAACACAAGCAATCATCCTCTGGAAGGCTCTTTTCTTGTCCTTTGGTCTCGTAGACATAAGAAAAAGGAAACCTGAAATCTATAAGACACCCCCAGCCTCCCCAGGCTGGCTCTAGACCCCCTTCTCTCCGGAGGAGTCTGTCTGTCTGTCTGTCTCTATATCTCTATTTCTCTCTGTGTGTTCTACCCCTTGAATAAAACTTGTTTTCTTGCCTCGGCTTTTCTTGGGTGTTTGATCTTCAACACTGGGGAACAAGGACCCAATGTTTCTTTGAGAACAATTGCCATGAACGAAATTATTCACTGCCAAGACACATACAAGATGAAGGATGTGGGGAATTAATATCCCAAGTTCTTTCTCCTTCCATCCACTGATCTGCTACTCCTTCCCATTGGCCAAACCCAAACAGAAACCAGAGGGTGAGGGATCCTGGATAATGCAATCTGTCAAGGTCAGCCTTCCAGGGAACACAGCAGGTCAGAGAAAAATAGAGAATGATTAGGGTTGGAGTAACCAGAATAAACAGAAACACTGTAGGCAGAAGAATGGATATATCAATGGAAAGATGAATGGATAGATGAGTTAATGGACAGATATCTGAGTGAAAGGATGAAATAATAATTATGGTTGTACGAATAGAAAGTCCGGTGGTCCAGCTGGGCGTGGCGGCGAATGCCTGTAATCCCAGTGGCTCGAAAGACTGAGACGGGAGGATTGCAAGTTCAAAGCCAGCTTCAGCAATGGTGAGGTGCTAAGAAACTCAGTGAGACCTTGTCTCTAAATAAAATCCAAAATAGGGATGGGGATGTGGCTCAGTGGTTAAGTGCCCCCTGAATTCAACACCCAGTACAAAAAAAAAAAAGAAAAAAAAAGGTAAAAGAAGTCCAGTGGTCCATTTTCAGAATACAGTATTTAGCCTTAAATATAAAATAGGATATAAGAAAAGCACAGGAGGAGAAAACAGAATGAAAAGTTACAAGCAGTTAACACAAGAGTGCACAGCCCCTTGACAAATAGGAGGTAAGAGGGAAGGCCCCTGCCTCAGCCTGTCTAACCCAGATAAGCTGTGTAGGCACCAAGAGGCACTCATTCCCCCTCAAAAGGCCTTCCTGCCACAAGAGAGCAAAGGGAGGTGGGGGAAATTTAAGGTACATGTCTTTAAATAACTCAATAGGGGACAGGAAAACTTAGACGATGTTGGGGAAGACTGTACACCCCACAGTATTCAGCCAATGAGAAACTGGCTGAGGGACCTTTGTACACTAGGGAATAAAATGAGGACTGTAACTACTCTAGGTGTACCTGCTCACCCAGACACCTAATCTTGAAAGAGTGTCATTAAAAACCTTGCTTTCTCTATACTTTTTTTTTTCTTTCAGTACAATCTTTGGGTTTGGGCAGGTGAGCATGTTTCTCACAGTGGTTAATATTTAGTGAGTGCTTATATTACTGGGCAGCACAGGATCCCACTCAGGGAGGAAGAGGCTAGACTCCATCACTCACTACTCCAGAAATATTCAGACTCAAATTAGAGGAAAATAGGCTTTATTCAAAGCCAGCTTTGAAGGAAGATGGAAAAAACTTATTGTTTCAATTTTCCATTTCTGAAATTCCTGAAAATTAGCAGAACTTTAAAGGAGAAGAAGCAAAAGGCAGGAAACAGACATATGCAGATTTAATTAGCCAGTGCTCTGTCATGGGACATATGGGAGGGGTGGGGCCTGGGACAAGGGTTGCTAATTTATCCTGCCTCAAGCTAGACAGGCCTGGGGAGGGGGCAATTTCCACTCTCAGTTTTCTTGATGTTAGACCAAGGGAGTGTTGGGGAGACAGACCTTCAGCTTCTATTCTCACCATGAGGCAGTGGTTCTTAATTTCAGAGGGAGACTCCAAATTCAATCTGTTTCAGCTCCACCACTTACTAGCTGTGTGAGCCTTATATGTAAAACAGGAACAATAATATAAAGATAATAAATACTAATTCATAGTGTTGTTGGGAAAGTTAAATAAACAGTGGTAAAATACTTGCTTGATACAGAGCTTAGCACATAGTAAGTGATCAGAAATACTGTTATTATAATTAATGGATGGAGAGTTGAGGATGCAGATCAGTGTAGAGCATGCATGAGGCCCTGGGTTCAATCCCATGTGCTGCAATATGCTACTGCTGCTGCTGCTGCTGCTGCTACTACTAATGATAATAATGGATGAAAAGTAAGATATGTCAATAACTTGTGAAGGAAACATTCCTCTCTCTTCATACAAGAGTCTAGATCTTGAGTGGGGATGGTTTAGCAAGTATCTCACATATTAATTCCTCTTTCGAAGTCTTTTCTTCTGGTCTTTCTCATAAGGATGAGAAATCTTATTCTCTCCCCCCGTTGATTCCTTGAAATTTGGGGATTTGTCTGATAATGAGCTGGCCAGTCCCTCTCCTTAGAAATCCCCTCTTGGTTCCCAGGATTGAGAGAGGGGAAAATGAAGGGGCTGTTCCAAGCCAGGCTCCCTCTAGCGGTTCTTTTGACCTAGGTGTTAGATTTAGGGAAATGGTGAAAAGAGGAAGGGGCAGTGCTTATGGGGCCAGAAGGTGGAATCCCAGAGGCCTGAGATGTGGGATGGGGTTCCTGGGCCTCCTCCTAAGGAAATGTCCCTTTCAACGCCTCTTGTCTCAAGGGAGGGACTGGTTCCCAGATGGTGGCTAAACAGGCACTGTGCCATCCCAGGCTCTCACTGTTGTTCTGAGGGCACCAAGGAGCTTTCACCACTGGCCTCACCAGAAAAGAGAGGCACCAGTGAGGACTGGGGATAAACTTAGGCCCCCTGTAACTCTGATCTTCACTCTGAACCTCAGACCTATGGTTGATGATCAATGCCACCAATTGTTACAATGTTGGGTTCTTCTGGGAAATTGAGGCGGTGTGAAGACCTTTCCACCTTCAAACCCTGATTCTTGCAAATTGCAAGTGTTTACTAGAGGAGATGGAAAAGGGGAAAAGGGGACATTTTCAAGGGAGAAAATGGGTCTTCTCAGAGAGGAGAGGACTGCCATGCAGTGCCTCTCTTGCACTTCAGTTTTATTGGGAATCTCAGAGAAGTGTCCAGAGAGTTCCATCCAGGTCCACCTTTTGATTTTTTAAAAAATATTTATTTATTTTTTAGGTGTAGATGGACACAACACAATGCCTTTTATTTTTATGTGGTGCTGAGGATCGAACCCAGGTCCCGCCCGTGCTAGGGGAGCGTTCTACCGCTGAGCCACAATCCCAGCCCCACACCACATTTTGATTTTTAACTGACATCAGGATTACATCAGACTTTCAGGTCACCACTGCCATGACCTTCCTCTTTCTTTCTTTCTTTTGAAAAAAGGAAAGAAAAAAGTTTTATTGCTTTGCTAGCAAAGGGGACACAGGGGACTCTTGTCCCAAAGACTGTGATTCTCCCCATCAGGGTTGCCATGACCTTTTTAGATTATTTTGATCTATGTTGACCGGTTCTATAAAATTCTTGTAGATTTTATGATTAGGAGCAATTAGCCTTATCTCCCTGAGTTCTGGGATCTGGTCTGTGAAAAGGGCCACCAAATCTTTCAGGGTAACTTGTGTTCCTCTCTTATCAATATGATTTTGGACCTGCATGTCTCCTGCAGATAATGGTAGTTTGCTGAGACATGTGACATGTCCTGGCCACTTCAGTGAGGCAGAGCTGCAGGTGAATTTCTTGTTGAAAAAGAAAGAATGTGGGGAGTCAGCACAGTGGGCCCATCTTAAAGAATTATTCCCTTAATCTTGTGTTCCCACTACTTTATCTATCTGTCCCCTATCAATGTGCACAGTAGTATTCACTATTAAATGGACATTTTATATAAGAAACCAGACCTTGGAAGTTTCAGAATACATGATAAAAGCATAGGAAGATGGTGCTGATGCCTACACATGTTATTTTCTGCCTCTTCCTCTTATCACACTTACTGTTTCATGGAGATTTCTCTACAAACAGTTAACAGAGGGAGAAAAATTCATGGTCTTGATTTCCAGGTGGGTCAAGGTATGCTGGCATCATGACAAATAGGCAGCTGCTTAGAGCTCTATCCAGGGTGAATAAGCAAAGTTCTCTCAGTGGGCAGAATTTCAGGCAGTATATTTAGTATACACTTTGTCTAGAAGAAGAGATGGCTTGAGGTCTGGAGCTATACTAACTCGTTTGTGGTATTTGTCTATAACAACTACCCTGCCTTTCCCTCTGCAAATGATTCCTTCACTAAATTCTTTTACAATAAACCTTTTTGAGTATGCATGTTTCCTATCAAGTCCCTAAATGGCACAGTGGTATCATGTAAATCTGGCAGAGAAGTTTCAATTCAATTTCAACACCATCTATTTGGAGTGCCTGTTGAGAAAGATTCTGATAATCAGCAGAAAAGGGTGAAATAATGAAATAATAATAAATAACACATTTGAATCACATTCACCCCAAAAATATGCATTGAGGGTCAGACAGTGGGATATAGCAGTCAACAAAACAGATACACATATCTGCTCTTGCAGGATTTTTATTGTAATGGAGACAGACAATTAATAAGCAAACAAGAAAACTCCATGGTATGTCAGATTGTAATAAGTGCTGTGGGGGAAAATGAAGAAGGCAAGAAGGGTAGGGAGTAAGGGGAGGGTGTTTTCTGAAATAAGGCAATCAGGGAAGCCTTGACTGATAACATGTGAGCAGAAAGCCCATCTGGAGAAGGCGGGCAGAAAGCCATACAGAGACCTGGGGAAGATGTAGAGAAAGCCACAGGTACAAAGGTCTTGAGGCAAGAGTGTGTTTGAGGAATAACCAGGAGGCCAAAAGGGGAGAATGGTAAGACAAACCGTCAGATAATAACAGGGCCACACAGTTCAGGGCTTTGTCAGCCTTTGTAGGGTTTATATTTTACAGAGATGGGAGCCACTGGAGAGTTTGAATAGAGGTGTGACATGCTCTGATTTATGTTTTAAAAGGCTCCCTCTAGCTGTTGAGTATAGGATAGACCAAAGTGGTACACAAATGGAAACAGGGAGGTGGGGCTGGGCGTTATTGCAATAATCCAAGGGGCAGATGATGGATGGTGCTTGGAGTTACTGAGAGGTGTTTGGTTCTGGAAACAAGGTAGAGTAAATGGACTTTGCTGAGGGGAATGGAGTTTTGCATAGGTGTATAAGAGAAAGAAGAGGCAAGAATATTGTAAGGTTTTTGGCTTGAACAACTCAATAGATGGAATTATAATTACCAATGTGGATGATTGCGGAGGAATGGGTTTGTGGAGAGATCAGGAGCGTGGTTTTGACTTGTTAAGTTGTAGCTGTATATTGGACAGCTTGTGTCAGGAGTTTGGGGTTTCTGGCAGAAGATACAAATTTGGGAGCATATGAATGGTATTTAAAGCTGCAAGACAATGAGGTCTCCAAGAGAATGAGTGTAGATAGAAAAGGCTCAAGTTCCAAGTTCCAAGCCTTGCCCAACATTTACATATCAGGGAGGTGAAGAGAAATCAGGTAAAGAGAGGGCAATCAGGGCGTTCTGAAGGTACTTACTATAAAAAGGGAGAGGCTCCATTAAGAGGTTCCATTTAAGATACCAGCCATCTGTTTAGACAGTCCACTGGGGTTAGGGCTAAGTGGTCAGGAAAGTAGGTTTGATACAGTTTCTTCACAGAGCCTACAAGCTTCACCTAGTTCGCCCTCTCCCCAGCCACGTTGCCTTTGTGGGGCCCTGGTTCAGAGTGAACCCTGGGAAAGTCTTGCCCTTCCTCAGGGCAATTCACCCCTGCACAATTTAGCTAGCCTCATGCTTCTCAAAGTCTTTAGGTACCCTATTCTGAACAAATCCCTGCCCCAGGCGTCAGAGAACAGGAATGGAGAAAGCCTTAGCCTTTGGGGTAGGGAAGAGGGCCCAGGGTCTGGGAAGTCAATCAAGTTCTGTGGATGCAGGGGTGCAGGGGAGTGAATGGTTGTAGATAGAGGATCCAGACTAGATGCTTAGTGTTTGTTGAATGGATTGAATGTGAGCATCCTGAGCTATGTCCGTGGGATTGTGGGCGACTGGTGTGTGTGTGTGCGTGTGTGTGTGTGTGTGTGTATGTGTGTGTGTGTGACATTTGTCTGTATGCCTAATGTGTCTCTGCTCACAGGCCTGCAGAGGGCGCCCCAAGCTTGGGAAGGGAGCTCTGGAGCGGGGCGCGGCTCTGGCAAAGAGACGCAAGGGTGCGGCTCTGGCCCCGCGGATTCCTCAGCTAGTCTGGGAGGAAACTTGGCGTTCAAAGCCCCTGAGCCTCAAAAAGCCTCTCGCTCTCCCAGCGCCCTGTCGGCTTTAGCCTCCCGGCGAAGGGTCGCCCCCGTGTCCTGGCGCACGCGCCGGGCATGTGGAGCGGGGACATGTGGCCGTAGATGGTCCCCGCACCTCCAGGGACATGTGCCACCTTGTGCTGCCTTCCCTGGCGGCCACCCGGGTCTAGGACACGCCCCTTTGCCACATCCCCCATCTTTCAGGTCCCTGAGCTAGGTGGGTACTCTAAGAACCGGCCGAGACCTGTGGGCGGGGGAAGCCCCACGTCTGTCCGTGAATAGGAGGGGTTCATCTCCTCCGTCGCCACCCGAATGTCCCCAATTTACCCTGAGTCCGAGGAGTCAAATGTCCAAGACATGAAATAATTAATGTTTGGCTTAAAGGCTGAAGGAAGCTCACATCACCTCCGGCACTTCCTTCGCAGCATAAATAAACCGCACCCGGCTGATTCCTGAACCAGTTAATTACGGTTCAACTCCAAGCAAAGATTTCTTTATTCCCCAGAGATTTACTGAGCGCTTAACTGCCCGCTCGGTGCCGCGCGAAGGGCTTAAACCCGACGAGCAGAAAAGGATTTTGTCTTGCTCATAAATGGACGAAGAAAAACACAAGACCTCTGGCCTAGCGTGAGACACATTGGAGGCTTACAAAAATAATAATTAAAAAAACACAAATTTTGAAAAAGTCCCAGGAAGATGAAGGAAAAGGCAAATCCAGGGGGCAGCATCAATTGCTGCCCTCTGGTGGCCACGAGGGGCAAAGTCAGTTTGTTTCCAGCGGTGATGCATCTGGTGCAGCGGGTATTGAGAACACAAAACAGGTGCCAGACGCTCAGGTATTCAAAAGCAGTGTCCTGTTGTTACTCTCTTAATACTGGATTGGACTGCATTGTTATCACAATTCATTGCTCTAAAGCAAAAGTCTACAACAACATGTCATTAGAGTTTTAGTTTGCCACCAAAGAGAAACATATCTTAAGGACAACTAAAAGTTTTTAGCTAGCAATCTGTATAATATGGGAATGGTAGAGCAGACATCACACAATTAGAATTATTGCAAATATTGCTGTTAGAAAAAAAAGACTTGGCAAGTTCAGCATTCATAAAAATAGCAATTAATCAGTCAAGACTGATGGCAAAGGATAGAAGCATTGATGATTTTTTAACAAAGCAGCATCATTTTATCCCCCAATACAAGAAGAAACAACAACAGGATGTGGGAAAGAAAGAGGCCATCTGACGCTGGAGAGGTGTTTCCAGATATATGATTAAAGCTGGGAAACAAGTTATTTTAGGCTTTCATATATAGTTTCATGGAGATTTCATTTATTGTGAAAATTTTCAAGTTATTTTGAGCTTTTCAAGTGACAAGCCCCATCCTTCTGAAATTCACTAGGCCATACAGCAAGGTGGAAAATTCCAGGTATATTACATGTGTTGTTCTGATGGCCTCATGCTGCCTCATTAAAAAAATTTAAGGTGTTAATAAAAAAAAAAAAACAGACTGGGAATGTATCTTAGTAGTGGAGTGCTGGCATTTATGAGGCTCTGAGTTCAATCTCCAGTAACACACACACACACACTTATAGAAAAAACACCCCCCCCACACACACACCTAACTGCTGGTGATCGTATTCCTCTAAAGGATTGGATTAATGACCAAAGAATGAAATTGTGGCTAGTCATGGTGTGGTCCAGGTATCATGGGCAGAGGGGGTTGTTAGGAAACCTGACTTGCAAAACTATGGAAACTACCTAGGTGTCCATCAACAGATGAATGGATAGAGGTAATGTGGTAGTATACACAATGGAGTTGTGTGTGAGTGTGTGCATGTGTGCGTGTGTGTGCATATATATATTAGAGAGAGAGAAAGAAAGAGAGAGAACATAAAAATAGAAGAATAAAAATGGAACTTGAGAGCATTGTGTTAAGCAAAATAAGCCAAACTAAAAAAATCAAGGGTCATATGTTTTCTCTCATATATGCAAGTTAGAGAGGAAAAAGGATTTTAAAAAGGGGGTGATATGGGCTGGGGTTGTGGCTCAGTGGTAGAGCACTTGCCTAGCATGTATGAGGCCCTGGGTTTGAGTCTCAGCACCACATATAAATAAAATAAAGGTCCATTTACAACTAATATATATATAAAAGAGGATGATAATGGTGGAAATCTTGTGAAACTAGAAGGGAGTCATAGAGTAGAGGAAGGGGTCCAGGGGGAGAAAGGAGGGAAGGCAAAGGGGAGATGCGGAAGAATAAAATTGACCAAATTACGTTGTGTTCTTATATGAATATGCAACAATGATTTCCACTATTATGTATAATTATAATGAACCAACTACTGTCATGTATAACTAATTAAAACAAATTTTAAGAAATAAAAAAAAATGGAGGCTGGGCATGGTGGTACATGCCTATAATCCCAGCAGCTCAGGAGGCTGAGGTAGGAGGACCATAAGTTCAGAGTCAGCCTCAGCAATTTAGCGAGGCCCTCAGCAATTTCGCAAGTCCCTGTCTCAAAATTTAAAAAGAAAGAAAGAAAGAAAAAAGGAAGCCTGGCTTCTTACCTGAAATTTGGTTTCAGATTTATATGACTGAGGTTGTGAAGATCTTTCTATAAGCTCAAATCAAAGAGGCCGTTAAAGAATTGACAAAGTGTTTTCATGTGTAGGGGATGATGATTTTGTAAATTTTGGATATAATTTGTGTTTTCATTTTATACTTCTAGTAGAAATCATTGTTTTCCTGTTCACCATGGTCATACTAATATTTAGTAAAATATATATTTTTAGTGTATACAAGAACAAGACATTGGAAATCCTTCAAATTATAATTTTGTTTTGTACTTTGTCCCATCTTTACTGAAATATTTACTTGTGTAACCGGTAGTCTCTTGGAGAGTTGCCTTCCACTCGAGTCCTTGTGTGTTTATGCCTTTACATACAAACACACATCAAAAATATTTGCTGTGTTGTAGTTTTAGTAGGGGCTCAGGAAGAAATAAATATAAAGGCATGTATTTAATTTGTCATCTTTTCCCTAAACTCCCAATGTCTTTGAATTAAGTTGTATCGACTTTTTCCCTTGCAATTTTTTTTTCTTTTTTTGGTATTAGGGATTGAACTCAGGGATGCTTTACCACTGAGCTACATTCCCAGCCCTGTTACACATATTTAAACATTAGGTCTTTTTTTTTTTTAAAGATTTTTTTTTTTTTAGAGAGAGAGAGAGAGAGAATTTTTTAATATTTATTTTTTAGTTTTCGGTGGACACTTCATCTTTATTTTATTTTTATGTGGTGCTGAGGATCGAACCCAACACCCCGTGCATGACAGGCAAGAGCGCTACTGCTTGAGCCACACCCCCAGCCCAACATTAGGTCTTTAATCCACTTCGTGTGATGAACCATTTGAAAAGCTCTGATAATGTCAACAAGGGAAATATTTTTAAAAAGGGAAGAGCAATTAAAACATTTAAGAAAAGCAAAAAAGCTGAGTGGAAAAGAAGTAAGCATAGTGTACTGCTCTGAACAATATTTACAATAGTCACAATAATGTAAACTATCATGATCTAAATGTACTAATCATGATAGTTGTATTTAGAGGATGGAGTGACAGGACAGAAGAGTTGGTAAAAGAGCCAAATATTCACTTTTTACAGTAGGAATTCAAGTGGTAATATTTAAAACAGATAAATTAAGAAACAGGGATCATTATTGGACACAGTGGTGCACTCCTGTAATCCAAGCAGCTCAGGAGGCTGAGGCAGGAGGATGGCAAGTTCAAAGCCAGCCTCAGAAATTTAGCAAGGCCCTGAGTGACTTAGAAGAACCCTATCTCTAAATAAAATATAAAAAGGGCTGGGGATGTGGCTCATGGGTAAGTGCCCCTGAGTTCAATCCCTGGTGTGCGCACACACACACACACACACACACACAAAATAGGGATAAGCACTAGATATGGTAGCACATGCCTATAATTCCAGCTACTGGGGAGGCTGAGGCAGTAAGATGGCAAGTTCTAGGACAGCTTCAGCAACATAGTGAGACTCTGTCTCAAAATAAAATTAAAAAGTCTGGTAATGTAGCTCAGTGGTAGAGTGCTCATGTGTGAGGTCCTGGGTTCAATACCCACTAACACCCCACCCCACCTCCCAAAAAGTATAAGCAAAGTATTTGTTGATAACGGCAGTAAGTCCTAGAAGAATAGCTCAAGAGTTAAAAGTTGTAGGAAGTGGTGGTGTTCAGAATAAGATTCTGGTACTTTTTGATTTGTTTTTAAAACCATAAGTATGTTTTTTTGAGTTATGTGTTTTACAGAAAGGAGAAAGGACAAAGATGAAGGCAGACAAGGAGAGTGACAATTTATTCTCTGATGAAATCAATAACATATTGCACGCAGGGCTCGAGGACGAGTCCAGACAGGTCATCGAGGTGGGATAATTCAGTGAATTATAAGGTTTTGTTTGTTCTGCTTAAGTTTTTCCCCTCACTCCAGAGCAGATGAGGATTTTGGCTGGGCTGAGGGTAGAGGCATCCTATGTCAAAGGCCCTTCTGCCTTTTGTAAAAGTCTAAAGTAAACCAAAGAAGAGGTTGTGCCCTAGAAGGAATGGGGAGAGGGAGAGAGAATTCTTTACAGCTGGGGAGAGGATTGGTTTGTGGTTCCAGCCAGTGTAAACACTGGGCTCTAGTCCCTGGCTGTGATAGAGCAAGTGATGGGACTCTGAATAGAAGACTTTGGAGGGTTTGGAGGGCAGGCCGGGTTCAAGCCCAGAGGCTCTCAAATCTGAATCTCCACATTCAAATTTGGCACAGAGCTGAAGAAACATAATTGCTGAGACCACAGGGGTCAGAGCATTCACTGCTGATGTCCAGTGATGGGATGGGGCTGGAGGCGAAGTCGGTGGGTGGTCTCCCCTGGAACTTGGTGTTTTTATGAACTTGCTATAGCCTTTTGCAGATGGGATTCCCTAAGTGTGCCTAATGTCAAAATTTTTTTTCACCAGCACTTCAGTGCAAGAGCTTGGAGTAGCAATTAAGTTCACTTAAAGAATATTTAAAAAATACAGGGCTGGGATTATAGCTCAGTTGGTCAAGAAGTGCCTGCCTTGCATGTGCAAGGCCCTAGGTTCAATTCCCAGCACTACAAAAATAAAAATAAATAAAACAAAAATAAAAATACAATATTATTTCTTCCATATCTGAGTTTGAAGGCTAAGATCACACCTGATACACAAGGATGGGTAAAGAGGAGCCCCATCTTTACCAGCCCCAAGAAGAGTGAGAGCAGATACTGTAATGGCTTTGGGGTAAATGGTGAATGCTGTGGCATACTCAGGCTCCATGGAAAGAAAGGGGGCTGGGCAGCCACCCCTAGCTTCTTAGGTCCCGGCCTTTCTTGTCTTTTCCCCAGGATCTGTCCCCTTTCATTCTTACATTTCTAGGCCCCAATCAACCATCCTTCCTCTCCCTGACTAGAAATGAGTGGGGAATAGGAGGGTGTCTGCTCTGAGGACCAAGAGGTAGGGGGCCCAGGTGGAGTCTTCCTAAAGACTCTGACAGATTTACTCTGATCCTGAGCTTCCAAAATGCCCAGCCTTAGTTTCAAGAAGTTAAAGGAGCTTTGGTATCCTGAGTCCTAACCAAAAGAGGAAGAGGAAAAACAGAGGGAAGGAGGCTCTCCCAACTGGGAAAAAGCTGAGGAAGACAAAGAGCTCAGATAGACGTAGAAAGAGATCACAGAAGTTCCATTCCACAGAGACAGGCCAGAGAGGGTGGGGAAACTTCACTGAACAGGGCAGAAAGGAGTCCTCTTGTGTCCTTGGGGTTCCTTCTATGGCTGGAATTATAAATAGGGTAGGTTTCAGTAGAACTTGTATTTACCTTTGTTATCAATGGGCCCAGGCCACAGTGTTGCTCTTGAGGACCTCTTGGGTACTTGGAGGTTCTCATTCAGTAGGCCCTAAGGAAAGGGGAAGCAGTCCTTGGTAGATCTGGGAAAAGATCCGTAAGTCACTGCTGGAGTAACAGAGTGCTGAACAGACTCAGGAAAGGAAATCCCTGCAGAGTCCCAGAGACCTGCAGAGCCTTGATTGTGTGTGTGTGTGTGTGTGTGTGTGTGTGTACATGTGCACATATGTTCCAGGAACACTGGCAGAATATTCATTGGCAGAAACTCACCAGAAACAGGGCCCATTAGCCTCCCTTCAACTGCCCAGAGGTGTGGGCACCTGGGGTGAGTGGGAACATAGAATTGAGTAGATGACCCCACCCTGTAGTGACGCATACACACAGGAACAGGGATTTGGGTGGGCGGCTGCAACAGCTTTTTATTTGGTTAAGCATAAATCACATTTAAAAGGAAGAGGTGGGATGTAATGGGGAGCAGGGTCAGGTCTTGGATCCTGGGTGACCTCCCAGAGGGGACAGTCCTGCTGTCTCCTTCCTCTGTCACTCTGGGCCTGGCCCAGCATGGGCAACTCAGCCATGCAAGGTAGGGATGGGAATACAGATGGGTTGGCTGAAGCAGCAGAAGGGGGTGTGACAAGGGCTGCATGGGGTGGCTGCTCTGGGGCTCCTGAGTCCTTCCTCTCTTATAGTCCCCTTCTTGCCCCTTGGGTTGGGGCTTCAAGCCCTGATGAGGCTGGTGGGGGCCTCCTGGGCTCCAGGCTGGTCACTGAGCTAAGGCCCTTTGGGGGGTCTGTGGCTCTTCAGTCCTGGGGGGCAGAAGAAGCTTGTGAGGGGCTGACCGAGGCTCCCCTTCACCTCCCCCCTCGTCCCTTCTGCTTTCTCACCTCTTGCAGCCTTTGGAACCCTTTCTCTTCTTTCCAGGCTTCTGGGTCTCCCTGTCCTTCCTACAGCCCTGGCCTTCTTTCCGGGGGGCTGGTGGCTTGTCTAGACGCTTCATCAGCTGCTGCACCCAGGCCTCCTTGGGGTCTCCACAGAGCTCTGGCTGGGAGCGCTTCTGGGGCAAGAACCTTGGGGTTGGAGGTTAGTAAGCCTTCTTAGCTTTGCCCACCATACCGCCCGGCTCAACCATCAGCCTGTAGCCACCCCCTTGTGCCACTCACAGGATAGCTGGGATGGGGCAGCCTAAGCTTGCTTCCTGCTTCCGGTAGCCGCGAACAACCTTGTAGGGAATCTTCCTTTGGCTGTACTTTAGGCAGCAGTCCTGAGCCCCTCCATCACTGCCTGCAGAATGGGGTTCACAGGGACACAGGGGCTGCTTAAAAGCTATTACCTACATGTCTCCAGCCCCTTTCCCCCAGCTAAGACTCCTCCCTCCTTGGTACCTTGGGTCCAGGGGACGCAGAGGGCCAGGACCAGGATAAGGAGGCTCAGAGCCAGTGTCTGAGCCATGGCTATGGCTGAGTATGAATATGAGGCGAGAGCTGTAGGCAAGATGGGCAGCTGAAAGTTGGGGGGTCTCTGTGAGGGCTGGGACTGGCCTTCTGCCTATTTATGCAGTCTGACACTTTCACTTCCCTCATCACCCCTCCTTTTCCTTCCTGAAAGCTGGCTGAGCCCTCTCCTGGCGCTCAGCCTCACTAGTATGCCTGGATTAAAACCACACAGCCAAACAGTTCCCAAGCTGCCTGACTCGACCTTCATAATATCGGTCGAATCCATGAGGGCCTCCTCTTATTTTCAGACACTGCTTGGTGCAAGCCTTGCCACCGCTCCCCTGGGCACTTTGGTGGCTTCCTCACAGCTCTCTCCCGTGCTCTAGACTCCACACTCTCTCTCCTTCAAGCAAATCTGATAATAGGCCTTTATCAGACACATGACTTGCAAACATAATCTCCCATTCTATGGGTTGTCCTTTCATTTTGTTGTTAATGTCCTTTGAATCAGGAAAATTAAAAATTTCAATGAAGTTTAATGTACCCCCACCCACCCCCAATCCACCCCAGCCATTACCTGTGCTTTTGGTGTTGTGTTTAAAAAAATCATCACCAGATCAAGGCTCACGGTGATTTTCCCTGTTTTATTCTAAAGATTTTAGAGTTTCAGTTCTTACATTTAGATCTTTTATCCATACTGAATGAATTTTTTTTGTGTATAGTATAAGGTAAGAATCAAATTTCATTGTGCATGGGTATATGCATGTGTTTGTGTGTACTAGGGATTGAATCCAGGGCTAGGCAAACATTACCACTGAGCTACATCCCCAGCATCTCCTCCCCTTTTGAAAATTGTTTTAAAATATTTTTAAATATTTCTTTCTTTCTTTCTTTTTCTTTCTTTCTTGTGCTGAGGATCAAACCCACGGCCTCACACCTGTGAGGCAAGCACTCTACCACGGAGCTACAGCCCCAGTCCCCCTTTTAAAATTTTATTTTGAGACAGGGTCTCTCCTAGTTCCTAAGTTGCTGATGCTGGCCTCAAACTTGCAATCCTCCTATTTTAACCTCCCTATTATATGGGATTAGAGGTGTGTACCCTCACTCCTGGCTTAGGATTCAACTTCTTTAACATGTGGATATCCAGTTTTCCAGCACCTTTTGTTGAAAAAGACTGTCCTTTCCCAATTAAGTGGTTTTGGTACCCTTGTTGAAAATAACTGACCATATGTGTGAGGGTTTATTCATTGCATCTGTCTATATATCTATCCTTATGTTACTGCCATTACTATTTTAATTATTGTAGCTTTGTAGGAAGTTTTGAAACCAGGAAATGTTAATTCAAAAACATTGTTCTTTTTAAAGATTTGGCTTTCTAAATAAATGAAAAGATACCCCTATTCATGGCTTAGAAGATTTAATATTACTAAAATGATAATACTCTCCAGAGTGATTCACATATTCAATGCATTCTCTATCAAAAAGTAAAATCCATCCTAAAATTTATATGGAATTTCAAGGAAATGTGTATACACACACACACATACACATTTGTATATATGTAAGTACGTATATATAAGTACATATACATTTATATATATATGTATGTGTGTGTATATATCTATATCTATACCTATATCTATATATATATCTATATATCTATATATCTATATATATATATATATATTCTTTTTCTTTTTCTCTTTAGTACTGGGGATTGAACCTAGAGGTGCTTTACCACACATCCCCAGCCCTTTTATTTTTTATTTTGAGACAGGGTCTCACTAAGTTGCTTAGGGCTTCACTAACTTGCTGAGGCTGGCTTTGAACTTGTGATCCTCCTGCCTCAGCCTCCTGAGTTGCTGGGATTACTGTGCTTCACTGTACCTGGATTTCCCCACTGAGTATGACATTAGCTATGGGTTTTTCAATTATTGCCTTCATCATGTTGAAAACGTTCCCCTCTATTTCTAGTATATTGAATATATATTTTTTAAATCATGAAAGGGTATTGGATTTTGTCAAATGTATTTTCTGCATTAACTGAGAGGATCAAATATCACATTAATAGATCCTTTGATCTATTAATGTGATATATTAAATTGGCTGATTCTTGTATGTTAAACTACACTTGTATTTTGGGAATAGATGTCCCCTGCTCATGGTATATAATTGTTTTAATATGTTACTGAATTTGCTTTTCTAATATTCTATTGGGGTTTTTGTGTTTATATTTGCAAGGGATATTGGTCTGTAGTTTTACTTGTGGTGTCTTTGTATATCTTTGTCTAGATAATGTTGACCTCATAGAATGGGTTAGGAAATGTTAGCTCTTTTTCAACTTTTTTAGAAGAGTTTGAGAAAGACTAGTTAATTATTTAATTAATTAAATTGATTGATTGATTGATTAATTAATTCTTGACATTTTTGGTAGATTTCATGAGTGAAAGCATTGTTCCTGAGTTTTTTCTTTATCAGGATTCTTTTTATTACCGATTTAATCTTCTTACTGGTTATAGATCTGTTCAGATGTTTTCTTGAGTTTTGTGTGTTTTGGGTATTTATTCATTTCATCTAGGGTCTCCAAATTGTTGGAATACAGTTGTTCATACTATTCTCTTATAATCCTTTTTGTTATGACAAATTGATAGTAATGTCTTACTTTTATTTTTGATTTTAGTAATTTGAATCTTTTTTATACTGGGTATTGAGCCTAGGGCCTGCTGAGCTACATCCTCTAGAAATCCTTCTGCTTTAATGCAGGCACTTACAACCATAAATTTCTCTCTTAGTATTGCTTTCCCTGCATCATATATGGCTTGGTATATTATGTTTTTATTTGCCTCAAGTTACTTTCTAATTTCCCTTGTGCTTTCTTCATTGATTCTTTGGTTGTCTAAAAGCATGTTGTTTAATTTCAGAATATCTGAGCTTTCTAGTTTTACATCTGTAAGGACTTCCAGTTTCTTTCCATTGTGATTGGAAAAGATAACTTTGTATGATTTCAGTCTTAAACTTCATTAAGACTTGGTTTTTGGCGTAACGTGTTCTGTTCTGTAGAATGTTTCATGTTCACTTGAGAAGAAAGTGTACTCCTCTGTTGTTGGGCAGAATCTTCTCATTTTGCCTGTTAGGTCTAATTAGTTTATAGTGTTGTTCAAATTTTCTGTTTGCTTATTGATTTTTTTTTTTTTTTGGTATTGGGGATTGAACCCAGGGTGCTTAATCACTGAGCCACATCCCTAGCCCCCCCCCCCACTTTTAAAAATTTGTTTTTGATACAGGGTTTCAATAAGTTGCTTAGGCCATCACTAAATTGCTAAGGCTGGCCTTGAATTTTCGACGCCCCCTGCCCCAGTCTCCCAAGCTGCTAGGATTACAGGTGTGTGCCACCGTGCATGGCCTCTTATTAATCTTTTATCAGGTTGTTTTATCCACTATTAAAAATGGGTTCTACAGCTATTATTGAAGAACTGCCAATTTCTCCTTTCAGTTCTGTCAACGTTTGCTTGCAGTGTTGTGGAGCTCTGTGATTAGGCATTTATAACTGTTGTATCTTCTTGCTGTATCAGACTTTTTAAAAAATATATGATGTCTATCTTTGTCTCTTGTAAAATTTTTGAACTAAAAATCTATTTTGTCTGTCAATTATATAGCCACCTCAGCTCTCTTTTGGACACTATTTGCATCCTTTTATTTTCACGTTGTGTCTCTTTCTCTCTCTCTTTGTTCTGGGGATTGAACCCAGACACATTTTACCACTGAGCTAATCCCTAGCCTCTTTTATTTTTGAGATAGGACTTCACTAAATTGCTGAGGCTGGATTTGAACTCATGGTCCTCCTTCCTCAACCTCCTGAGTCGCCGGGATTACAGGTGTGTGTCATTGCTCAAGGTGTCTTTGTGTCTTTATATCTAAAGTGAGTCTCTCGTAAGTAGCATACAGCTGAATCACATTTTGCCAATATATGCCTTTTAATTGGAGGATTTAATTACTTATAAGGAAGACTTTATTTCTGTAATTTAGATATTGTTTTCTGCACATCTGATATGCTTTTTGTTCCTTAATTCCTCTATTACTGCCTTTTTTGGTATTTAGTTCATCTTTTTGTAGCATACCATTGTGATTATCTTCTGCATTCCTTTTCTGTATGTTTTGTAGTTATTTTCTTAGTGGTTGCCTTGGTTATTACAATTAACATCTTAAACCTAAAAAAATCTAGATTAGTTTGAATAATACCAACTTAGTTTCAATTGTATATAAGCACTCTACTCTTATTCATCTTCGTCCATTCTCCTTTATATTGTTATTGTGATAGATTACATTTTTATATATTGTTTGCTTACTAACATAGATTTATAATTATTGTTTTATGCATTTTACTTTTAAAATTATGTAGGAAAAAAAGAATCACAAACCAAAATTGCAATAACACTAACTTTATATTTCCTTATGTAGTTGCTTTTACCAGGGATCTTTTTTTTTTTTTTTGTAAGCCTGTGAATTACTATTTTAGTATCCCTTTTGTTTCACCATGAAGGATTCCCTTTAGCATTTCTTTTGCTATTTTTTTTGGCGGGGGGGGGGGAACACCAGGCATTGAACTCAGGGGCACTCAACCACTGTGTCACATCCCAGCCATATTTTATATTTTATTTAGAGACAGGGTCTCACTGAGTTGCTTAGCGCCTTGCTTTTGCTGAGGCTGGCTTTGAACTCTAGATCCTCCTGCCTCAGGCTCCCGAGCTGCTGGGATTACAGGTGTGCACCACCGTGCCTGGCTCCCTTTAGCATTTCTTATAGTCAAGTCTACCTGCAACAAACTCACTCATTTTGCTTATTTTTTCTTAATTCTTTATTTTAATTTTTTTAGTTGTGGATGGACACAATACCTTTGTTTTATTTATTTTTATGTGGTGCTGAGGATCAAACCCAGTACTTCACACATGCTAGGCAAATGCTCTACCACTGAGCTATAACCCAAGCCCCTTTCCTTAATTTTTGAAAGATAGTTTTGATGGAAATAGAATGCTTATTTAACAATTATTTTTTTTCTTTTAGGACTTTGTATACCATTCCATTGTCTTCTGGCCTCCATGATTTCTGAAAATCTGCTGTTAATCCTACTGAAAAATGAGCTGGGGACTTAACTCAGTGGAAGAGCACTTGCTTAGCCAGTGGGAAATCCCTGGGTTCAATCCCCAGCACTGAAAACAAAATTATTGACAATCCCTTGTACATAATGAGTCACTTCTCTCTTGCTTTTGAAATTCTTTTTTTGGCTTTGAGTTTTGACTCTAGTATGTCTTTGTGTGGATCTCATTGAGATCCTGCTTATCCTGTTTAGAGTTTGTGAGCTTCATGGAAATGTATATTTGTTGTTGTTTTTTTTCATTAGATTTGGGATGTTTTCAGACATTATTTCTTCAAAAACTTTTCCCATCCTGTTTTTCCTTTTTTCATCTAGGCCTCCTATGATGATGATGATGAGATATATATATATATATATTTTTTTCATCTTTTTTAATTCCATTTCTCAGGCTTGATCATTTCGGTTGTCTTATCTTCAGGTATGCTGATCCTTTCTTTTGCCTGCTCAAACCTGTTGTTGAATGCTCCTAGTGATCTTTTTCACTTCAGTGAAATTTATTTTCAACTCCAAAATTTCTATTTGGGTTCTTTTTCATAATTTGGAGCTGTATTTTCAACTCTAAAATTTCTATTTGGGTTCTTTTTCATAATTTTAATCTATTTATTGATTAGTCTAAGTTTTTTTTTCACATCCTGTTTTCCATATTTCCTTTAGTTATTTGCTTAAGGTTTCCTTCAGCTATTTGAGTTTATTTAAGATAGTTAAAGTTTTCATTTACTATTCCCAGTGTTTGAGCTTCCTTGGGGATGGTTTCTGGCAAATTATTTTTACCTTTGAATGGGCCATACTTCCTTGTTTCTTTGTAATGTTTTGGTGAGAACTGGACAATATGAATATTATAATGTAGGACAATCTTTGGAAATATAATTTTACCATTCCTTAGATGTTGCTGATATTTGCCAGTTGAGAACTATGCCATCCATTTGTGACTTTTCATGACTTATTTTGCAAAATGTGCATTCTTTTTTGGGGGGGCATGGAATTCTGGGGACTGAACTCAGGGGCACTCCACCACTGAGCCACATCCCCAGTCCTATTTTGTATTTTATTTAGTGACTGGGTCTCACTGAGTTGCTTAGCACCTTGCTTTTGCTGAGGCTGGCTTTGAACTCGCGATCTTCCAGTCTCAGCTTCCCAAGCCACTGGGATTACAGGCATGTGCCACTGTGCCTGGCCAAAATGTGCATAATTTGATGTGAGGGGTCACTGAAGTTTCTGTTTTGAATTTCTGATCAGTTAGTGACCTAAGAAGGGTTTCTCACCATCCCCTTGCAACACATATAAAAACATTTCTGTAGTTTTAAATCTTCTGATATATGTTGTTGGGGAAATTACTACACCTCAAAAGGCTGAAAACAAGGCAGAACTGTCTCTTTGGGAACTACCATATTGACTAAAATATATTGCCTCAAATTGGGGTAGGGATGAGGTTCCCATTGCCCTCTCTGCCTCTAGCCAGCCATTCTAGGAGTGTGGGATGCTATCCCCACAGTGTCGTCTGGGAGGAAGTTCATGCATTATTCTCTCTTATTAAAGACCACCAGCTTCTTCCTTTATCAAGTACCCCTGCTGCTGTTACAAATGCCCAATCAGGTTCCAGAATTCTGAGATGGTTGATGTCAATCACTCTTTCCACTTCCGAAGTTGCTTTCCTGGAGGGACAAATTCTTGGAGCTTCTTACTCTGCTGTTTTATATCATGTCACTCCTGTAGTTTAGTGTTATTTTTTGGCACTCTGCCACTGAGCCACATCCCCAGACCTAATTTTTTTTGTATTTTATTTAGAGACAGGGTCTCACTGAGTTACTTAGTGCCTTGCTTTTGCTGAGGCTGGCTATGAACTCTTGATCCTCCTGCCTTAGCCTCACAAGCCTCGGCCACCATGCCGAGCTCCTGTAGTTTAGTTTTCAACATTTAAAATCTTTTATCCACTTGGAATTTATCTGGGTGTACACTATGTGAGAAATATTGGGTCATAATTTAGAATCTATGTTTAAAAATGAATCAAGACCTCAGAGTTGTGATCCCCAAGTCAGAACTGGAAAGCCCATCTGGTGTCCAGAGCACTAAACCTATCAGCAGGTTCCTCATCACCAGTCTTTTTTTTCCTCTTCATTCCCAGTCTTATCAAAAACAGTTTTATGAAAGGATGGCTTATGAAGGGGCAGGGAAACCATATGGTGTTGGAGAGGGGATGAGGACTAGGACAGATGCAGTTAGGACAGAGGTTGGTCAGGGACACAGTAGTGACAAAAATATTGGACCCACAGTAGGGGTATTGCTTTGGGGGAGGATGGGATGTGGAGAGGTTGGAGATGGGGATACTTTTGGAATGGATGTGAAGGGGGCATGGTTTACCTTAGGTTCACAGGCGAGAGGGGATGAGATTTGAATGACTTAAATGATAAATAATTGAGCCCATGAATCTTAGGTTTTGTAACAGAAGTGCCCTTGCTGGAAAGAGGCTGGCATTCCTGGAACATGACTGGGCGTTAACAAGGAGATAAGGTTTCCTGGATCTTTTACCTGGTCTGAAGGCAGATCCTGACACCTTCAAGTTTTAAATTCCCATTTCCTCATTCCCACCCACCCCCAACTGCCTTTGTGGAAATAATTTAGGTAGTAGTGAGTGGCCTATGTGTGAAGTTTTCTAAAAAGTCAGGATAGCATGGGCCTAGATGAGGGTGGGAGACAAATAGATGATAACAGAATCATATTGGTGCTTCCTAATTTGGCTGCAGTTCACAATCACCTGGGGAGATAGTTAAAAATACAGAATCAGAGTCAGTACCCTAGACCATCTTAAATAGAATCTAAAAACGGAGCCAAAGAATCTGTAAGTTGTCCAAGCATTTGGTGAGGGTGGGGCTGAGAAAGCTACCTGGGCCAATTCTGCTCCCAGCCCACACTCCAGATGGGCACGGAGCTGGTAGGAGGGAACAGAGTTGGTTTGGGGAAAAGGAAGCTAGAGAGATGTCTCCCCTACCTCTCTTGAGGAAGGAGACTTTCTAACCTGGCTGAGTATGTAGAAAAAGTGGAGTGAAGGAAAGAAAGAAGGGGATTGTGCTGTATCCTTTCCTGAAACCCCAGGATCTCTTTCTGTCTCTCTTACCCAAGAAACTCGTTGTCCTCTTGTCTTTATTTATGCCATTATGGGGGGCTTCATATTTGTGTCAGATGTATCCACAGCTCCATCAGGTCCCATTACTCACCCATCTTTCCTAAATTCAGAGGAAGATCTTCCTAGGATAGACCCAAAGCCTCCACCTCTGAACCTGAGCCTGCAGAGGTAGAGCAGCCTCAGAGAGACATTGATTCTGGAGATATTGGGTCCTCCCTTCTTGCTCCTGAGGCTTAGAACCTAAATTAAGATCCCTAAGAGAAAGGAGGCAAACAGCAGGGACTTTGCTGGAGGTGGAAACCTGGCTGGACAGAAAGCCAGGGCAGAAAATAGCTGCCTTGAGAGCAAGGAGATGGCAAGTCTCTGTCCCTCCCTGGTCTGTGGAAGACCTGGGGGCATGAGAGGCGGGGAGTGAGTCCAGGTATAGATACAGTGCCCAGGAGGAGGACTGAGGTGATAAGAGGAGTTGTGAGCCTTCTCTGGGACCCCAAGGCTTTGGGGGACCCAAAGTGCTCTCTAGGATCCTTGGCTACTCACCCAGTCATTCCTCTGCCCGCAGCTGCTGGCCTGGCTTGTCCCACCCTACACCCTACAGTACCACATGAACCTTATCCTGGGTGTGGCAGTTTGGAGTCTATAGCCCAGAACCCAGGCCTCTTTTTCTCTTCAGGCCGGGCTGTATGTAGGTATAGGGGAAGGTACACAAACACTTGGATGGCTGCACATGGGAAATGTGAATGTCCACCAAGAGTTCCAGTCCTGAGGGTGAAGGTTTTGGCTTGATGAGCTCCTAAGCAAACCCAGATACTATTTGATGACTGGTCCCTGGTGGTGTTAGTCACCTTTTCACTGCTGGGGCAAAATAACCTGAGCAAAACGACTTAAGGGGAGGAAAGATGTATTTTGGCTCATGGTTTCAGAGGTTTCAGTCTATGATCGGCAGGCTTCATTGCTTTAGCATGAGGTGAGAAAAAATATCAAGGTGGAAGGCTGTGATAGAGGAAAACTGCTCTCCTAATGGCAGCTAGGAAGCAAGAGAGAAAGAGGGAGAGCAAAGCAGGGATGGAGAGAGAGATATTGAGGGTTGACAGGGACAAAGTGTAGTTCCCAAGGGCACACCCACAGGACCCACGCCTTCAACTAGATCCTATCTCCTACAGTTTCTACCACCTCTCAATCATGCTGTCAAATTATTAATCCACTGGTGAGGCTAGAGCTCATGATCCAATCGCTTCCCAAAGTGTCATCTCTGAACATTGCTGCATTGGGGACTAAGACTTCAATACATGAGTCTTGCGGAGATATTCCAGATCCAACCCCAAATCCTGGGGGTGAAGGAAAGGGGAGGCACGTGGGGATGATGTCAGCTCTACCCTGATAGTGAGTGTGGACTGATATGCCTTATTACCAGATTGAGACCCTGGAAGTAGGGAGAGGAACTGTGTTTATATGAGCCTCCCTCAGCCTCAGTATCAGCAGGCCCTCTACCTGTTTAGGACAGGCACCTGGGCCACTTCTGTGGTAGACAGCTTAGGTGTGAATGTTGAAAGAGTCTGGAAATTCCCACATTGGGGAGGGCCACATTCCCCTCAGCCCCAGGCCAGCCTGCTCCCGCCTGCTGGGGGCTTCCAGGGCAGCAGATGCTCCCAGCTTGGCAAGCAAGGAGGCCTATGGCCGGAATTTCAGCTAAGAGACTTGGCGAATCTTGGAACATGATTTGGGGTGGGCAGGGCCCCATGAGCCTGTGTATCCAACAAGGGTCAAAGGGCCTGGGTGCTTTGGTGCTCTTGGGTTCCCAGCAGAGCACTGAGCCCTCCAGGAACAAGATGCCCCATGGACTGGGTTGTTGGTCCTGAAAGAACCACCAAGACCCTGAGGTTACAAATGACACAACCCTTACTATGGGTGTGACATTGATGTGCCCAGAGTGTAGACATACATTACCCAATGTGTCACCACCCAGGGTTAGGGCTAGAGTTAGGCTTGTGAGCACTGATGTTGTGGTTGCAGACTGGAGTTGGACAGTGGTGAGCACAGAGCTGGGAGCCTGGTGATGTGGAAGTGGGATTCAGGATTGGGTTTGTGATTCTGGTTGGTAAGGGCTAGTGTGCCTTGGATTAAGATTGTGTTAGGGTTGGAGTAGGGCACTGCTTGCATTTAGGATTGGGATTAAGATTGGCCAGGAGTTCAGTTTTGTGATGGAGAGCAGTCTTAAGCTTCTAAGAGAGTCTGGAAAGGGACTTAGGCGAACCAGTGTCCCCACAGTTATCCAGCTAGGGCAGATAAGTGCCCTGATCCTGGGGAAAGGGAACACTACAGTTTTCTACATCAAACTCATTTGGCCATGTAAACATGTTCACTTAACACCCAGTAGTATTACCTTTCTAATGTGGGTTGTATTAATGGTCTCTCTTGAAGTTGTCTCTGGGAATGGGGTTGGAGTTGATTTAGAGGTAGGGGCATAGGGTGGGATTGTGATTCACATTAATTAAAGTGTGGGGGAGAGATATACAGTTGGTCATGCCCTGTGTCAGGAGTGTCTTCCTGGGTACCCAGGACCTGGTTCTTGAGGGTTCCCTGAGGGTAACTAGACTGAATGTGTCTGGTTTGTTGTTCCCTCGTGCCTGCCATGTCAAATCTGGGCAGGACCCTGCATGCATGGATCCAGCATTACATTGGGAACCCTCTGTAGGTGAAGGATGGGCTGCTGAAGAGGGCAAGGGGCACACTTCCTGAGGGAGACAGTTCTTTAAGAGCACACAGCCCAGCTATTGAGCACAGTGGTATGCATGTGAATCAAAGGACAAGAAATAGGACAGAAATAGAAACCAGAGGTCAGAGGGAGAGACAGGCCTGCTCAGCAGTGGCCTTGAAGCTTAGGGAGGAGTCTGAAGAATGGGTTTGGATTGCACTTGTCTGTGGGTTTGTGCGAGGGACTGTGTCAGTTATGTGTACAAATGTGTTTTTGAGTCTGTGTGAGTTTTGGGGCATATGTCTACTGGGGCATGTCTGACTCAGGGTGTTCATGGGTTAATGTAGGTATGTTTCCTACACATGTTTGTGTGTGCTCTGAAAATTTTTCTGAGTGGCCAGGGTGACCTTGCGTCTTTTCTCGTATGTACCTGTGTGGCTGAGTGTCTGTCTTTGTCTCTCCGTCTCTGTGTGTGTATGATCTCCTCTGTCTTCTCACTTCTCTGTCTGCCCCTCTCCAGCCCCCCCTTTGCCTGACACACCCCAGCTGCCAGCACTATTTACCGCAAGCAATGGCTTCCCTTCCCGCTGTCTGGATTCCCATGGTCAGGCTGCCTGCCCGGGGCCCTGCCCCTGTGGCCTCTGTAGGGGGCCTGACCTTGGAAGTGATACACTCTGGAAATCCCCTAATGTGCTCCTTGCCTGGTCCTGGATCCAGAGAAGTTACAGTGAAGGAGGGGCACGTGGAAGGGAAGGGGGCCTGTTGGCAGCACCCACCCATCCTTCTGGAAACAGCATCTTTCTCTGGCCAGTCCTTCTCCCCATGCTTTTATCCCAACCAAGTATTCAGGGTCCTGGCCTCTCTGTCTGTGGGTTTGGGAATGCACAGTCCTCTGCAAACCCAGTTAGACCTGGTGAGGATCTGGCACTTTGTGTCCCCAGCACCCTACGTGCCTGTGTTATGCTTATTTCTCATGTCCTCATTGAACTCAAGGTTGTCCCCCCTTCTCTCCTCTTCTTGCAGTGAACACAGGAACCATTCTTGTCCTTCCTTCTATAACAGGACTGGCCTAAGCCATGGGTTCCAGAGTCCAGGCAAAGTATTAAGTTTTGGTTGGCTGATAGAGAAGCAGAGGTCCAAACAACTCCCCATGGTGCAGGAAGCAGCATCTCCAGGGGGTTTATTCTTGTGCTCATCCTGTGTTCTTGCCCTTCCTGCCTGGGCTTCAGTGACTGGCAAAAAAGCCAAGCAGCCTTTTTAACACTCCCTGTTGGTTTTGACCCAGCCTTGAACAGAAATGATATTGTGGAGAGGCCACTGTCCTCCCTCTGTTGGTGGCCCCTTGCCCGAGATTCCTTCTAGACAGTTCTGAAATGACTTCTGGAGGGCCTAAGGAAAGGGTTCTAGAAGGTCAGGCCATTCAACATATCACAATGTGGTAGAGGTGAACCCCAAAGTTCCCAAGCACTAGTGCATTCCTAGCATCTACCCCTAGTTCTGGAGTAGCAAATTCTTGAATGTATGTGTCTTCTGATTTCTCCTCTCTTGAGTTGAGGGAGAGGTAAAGGGTGGTGTTGTGCTAGGGTTATGGGATAGCAGGCTTCATCCTCCATCAGCATACTGTGTGGATCTCAGACTGCTCCTGTTCTCTCAGATCTTGGCTTTGTTGAGAACTCAGGATCCAGGGATCTCAGTTGAAGCTCAATTCTTCCTTCAGCTCTTTGTTATGGGGCTTTGTTCAGCAACATGGGCATAAGGCAGGTAGGAGCCTGTGGGGGGCCCTGGGAAGGGCCTTCTCCACCCTAAGCCAGGATGTGTGCACACTAACCCGGCTTCCCACCTGATGCCACTGTGACCCTTCTGAGTGAATTCCATTCATTCTGGGCCTCCCTTAGTGTCCTATCTCTGTGTCCCTCTGTACTCCCACCAGGCAGAGAGGATGTGCCTGTCCCAAGGCCTTCTTTGATCTCTGGGGATGCTTCAGGAAAACACCTGCAGAGTATTGGCTCAGCAGGCCTGGGCCTTGTGCCTCCTTCCCTGGGGGCCAGTTAGGGTCTGGGCCTCCATCCTTTTAGGCACAGAGTCACCATTCAGAGGAGGGACTCATTCATGCTTCTTCCCATCTGGGGTGCTGCATCCTGTCACAGTGGACACATTGTGCTAATCTGTGTGGTCTATTAAAGGAAGCAAGTCCTGCCACAACTTCCTCCTGGTTTGACAGGATGCTGAATGATTCTGGATTTCCTTAGGAATGAGGGGCATCCCCTATCCCTCAAACCACATGATAAGAAAGTCCAGCATTTTCTTTTCTTTCTCAAGCTCTTGACATCTCTGTGGTAGGTGGAAGGAGAATGCAGAGGTGCCACCTTCTGAGGGACATTAAGTGGCTAATACAGGTCTATCTTATCTACTCAGGGCAGCTTATTGTCTTCCTGCTTCCCAGCTTTCTCCTCTCACACCCAATCCTCTCTGGTCCCTTGCTGAGCACTAGGATGCCACATGCCCCTTTTCATTTTTTATTAGCCCCTTGCTGTTGTGCAGGTTTGATGCATTTGGTGTTTTCTCTGGGGTCTTTCCTGTTCCTCCAGTGTTGCAAGAGCACCTGCTTCACACACATAATCTGAAACTTCAACCACTTTTTGGTGTCCGCTTGGGCTCTCATACTGGGACCAATAACTTAAACCCCAATTGAAATTTTCTGTGGTAACTTCCAGAATCCCTCTCTACCTCCATTTTTTTGGCTTTGACTCTCTGTATAGCTCTCACCCTTGTGGTCCTTTCCTAGATTCTTATTCACCCCTCTAGGTCTTTGTCTATGCTCTAATTAATTGTGGAAGAAATCTTTATTCTTCTGATCCACTAACTGCTCTCTCATTAATACTATGTTCTTTGTGTTTACATAAGCAAAGTGTCTGTACTTTAGCCAAAGCTGGCCCCTCACCCTGGGGACTTGCTCCCATTCCTTCATTTCTCCCACTCATTCATGGTTTCAGCAGCTCTTCCCTTGTTCTCCTACATCATTAATTTATCCCCTTTAATTGCATCTTTTCCATAAACATTCATTATTAATTTGTGCAAACTTTTGGAGCATATCTTTTTGGTGCTATTGCCTCATATTTATGCATCTTATTTTGACCAAACCTCTTGAAAGAATTAAGTTTGCTGTCACCAGTTGCTCTCATTCCATTCTGTCTTGAGTCCCCTCCAGCCATGTCTTCATCTGCATCACGTACATGAGGCTATTCTTCAAAAGTCATAATCTCTTTGTGGCTAGATCTGATGGTCCCCGTCTTCTTTGGCTTTCCGTGCAGCCAATCACTTTGTCTTTGAAAGATGTCATCTTTTGGCTTCCAGTGTACCACACTCTTGGTTTTTCTGCTACCTCAAGGGCTATTGCTTTTCAGTTTCTTCTTACTGGTTCTTCCTATGTTTTCCAACTTAAAATAAAAGTATCCCACGACCCAGTCCTTAGATCTCTCCTTCATTTACATTCACTACCTTGGTGATCTAACCTCGTATTATGGTTACATCTCTTTCTCTCATGAATACAGGATTCTCTTTGGGGACATCATGTTTCTGTGTTGAGGATAGACTGTTTAGGGTATGGTCTCAGGATGCTGCTGCTTCAGTTTTGATACACTAGAGGATGTGGTAAGTCATAGTCTGGATACATTTTTGAAGGTAGGGACAACAAGGATTTATTGATGGGTTGGATGTGGACTGTTAAGGGGAAAAGTTATGGATGTTACATTCCACTGTACATGATCTGAACAACTGGAAATATGGAACTGCCATTAACTGATGTGGGAAATATGATCAGAGGGGTTTGATGTGTGTGAGTGGGTGGGTGTGGAGCAGATTTCAGGAATTCATTTTTGTATAGTTTGAGATGAATATTTGGTTTCCAAGTGTATATACTGAGTAAACAATTTGGTCATGTGTCTATCACATGATATGAGATCAGGAGCTCCACATGGCAGGGCTGTGTCTTTTCCAATGTTGTGTTTGTAGTAGTACCTGACATGTAATAAGTACTTAAATATTTAATTTTTGAATACAAGATACTTCTTAAGGTCATTTTATTGTGACAGTTCCTTCTCATCAACTGAGTACTTCCTCCTGCGTCAGGGCTTCATAATTCATAGAATTCATCACATGATGTAGTGCTTTGTCTAGATCTTGGATGAAACTAATATAAGTATCATTATGCACTAGACACAGTTAAACCAAAACACTAGAGAGACCAAGAGATCTCTGAAATAAAAGGGCTTATCAAGCCATTACAGATACTAGCCAGAAAAATAAAGAATGAGTTCCTGGGACAAGTTTTCACAAATTCCAGCAGCAGAACTAGGTTGGAAAATGTCCACTAAACTGGAGCCAAATATATATATATTTTTTTAAAGAGTGAGAGAGAGAGAGAGAGAGAGAGAGAGAGAGAGAGAGAGAATTTTTTAATATTTATTTTTTAGTTTTCGGTGGACACAACATCTTTATTTTATTTTTTTGTGGTGCTGAGGATTGAACCCAGCGCCCTGCACTTGCCAGGCGAGCGCACTACCGCTTGAGCCACATTCCCAGCCTCAAACCAAATGTATTTTTAATAAACTGTGGGAAAAGAAAGCACCTTAACCTACATTTGCCATGGATAATAAGGGCACAATAATGGGAATTAGGCAATGTTTTGGGATAGGAGGAAAATGTATAAGAAGTATTGTCTGGATAGGTTGGGGATGAAGTTCAGAAAGTTTATATGTAAACAGAACATGGTGGCGATGGGATTTTAAGTCAACACTAATGGTCCTTTTGTTGATTCCATCTGCAGCTAGTAACTGATTAATCTCCTATCTTCTTCATACCACCCTCTGGACTTTGTAATTAAATTTAGGACAATTCAGAATTATTCTTTCCACTATCCTTGATCTAAAATAGTGAGGTAAATGTGGATGGTAAATTATTGGAATAGCCCAACGTTTACCTTCAATATGCCTTACTCAAGTCCCTGATAGGGAGCAGTGCAATAGTGTCCCTTCTGAAATGTGGCTGAAAACTCCTTTCCTACATAGGAAGGACTTTCTAGCCCTCTTCATGCCACCTTTTAACAAAGTATAATGGAGACAAAGAGACAGACAACTCCGCTTAGAGATATAGAGTGTATTTCAGGTGGTGCTCTGCTACACCTGTTCATCAATGGAAAAGAAAATAGCGCTCTTCAAGGAATGCCCAGGTTGGGGAGCCTCGAAACACTTCCTCATTGCTTTGGGAGTTCTCTGGAGCAGGACGATGTTTCAGAGCTGAGGGCTGGGAGCTAGGGGAGGCTCCCTGGATGGGAGGCACAAGCCACTCGAGGACAGTGCCGAGGGCAGTGGCGGGGATGGCCCAGGGTTGAGGCAGAGCCATGCTGTCGGGAGCGTAGCCGGAGCTTACTGTCTGGGGAATGGGGACCATTTAAGGCAGCTGGGCCTACAGGCTTCTCAGGGGAGGCTGAACGGGCCTTGGTATCTAAGAAGGTCAGGCCCACTGGCTTCTCAGGGCAGGCTGAACGGGCCTTGGGGTGCCCACTTGGCTTCTCTGTCTTAGTTCTCCCCATGGGGCTTTTGGCTGGAATGAGGCTCTTTTCAACATTTTCTTTTCTGGTTTTGGACACTTTCCCAGCTTTGGAGAACATGGACTCTACGTGCCCTTTGCCTTTCTTCTCAGGGGTAATGCAGTGCAGAAAGGATTTTATTTTATTTCTCAAGCCAGTCTCTGGAACGATGGGCTTCTTGTGAGAATGGGCTGGCATTGCCTTCCCCTGCAAGACCTGACTGTGCAGAGTTTGGCCCTGCAGAGGTTTACCCTGAATTTTCTGGGGGAGGAAAGACTTGTCCTGGGAAATGCGAGGCACCACGGGCTGGGCATTCTTAGGGTTCCTTGTGGGCTCAGGGATGACATGTGGCTTGCTTGGACTGTCTTGCCTGTCAGGCTCAGATTCTTTCCCCCCAGGAACTACTGGGGGTGGCTCTGGGGACTGCAGCTGAGGGTGATGCTGGTGGCTAGGTGGACAGGGATCCTCAAGAAGAAAGCTCTGGTTCCATCGCCAGGAGCCTTGGGATGTCCTGTTCATCCTTTCTGGCCTCTGATCTTCAGCAGGGTGTCTTTCTTCACTGACTGAGGAGATCCCAAGCCCTGCATCCCCTTCTCCAAGGTCCCCTGCTGCCTTGGGTTTCCCTGGGTCCTCTTTGTTTTCTGCCAGTGCCAGGACTTGGGCTGAGTCCTTGATCTTGTCAGGACTTTGGAGCTCAGGGCTCCAGGGTTCCTCCAGGATGGGGTTGTTCACACTGGCCTCCACCTGAACGCAAAGTATCTGGGCCTGGGTCATGTTCGCACTGAGTTGTGAGATCTTGGAAGCCCAGTCGGGTGATCCATGGGGCACTGGTTTGGAACTAAGTGACTTTAGGTTGTGCTGTACTGCCTTCAACTCAGTGGCCAGCTGTTTTTTAAGGGGGATCCATTCTGAGTCTGGGGCATGAGGAGACTCTGGTGTGATGGACAGTTCCTGGACTACTGTGCTTTCTGGGGTGCTTAGACTCCCAAGAGACTCCTGTGTGGATTTGTTCTCTGTGAATCCTTCAGTCGGTTCCCTGTTCTCCCTTATCCTTATGGAAATTCCCAGGTGTATCTCTATGACCTTTTTTCTCAGGTGAAAATTTAGTTTGGCCAGGATGTGTGTCTTGGATGAGGAAGGGATAGTAGGAAGAGTCTGGCTCCTTGGAGTCACCATCTCTGTCATTTCTTCTACCCGAACTTCAGGCTGGAACTCCTCTGTGTTGTCTGCCCAAGTCTCATTGTCATCTTGAAAGCGTGGTTCAAGCCTCCTGCAGGGGTCTTCAGATGAGATCATCTGAGTCAGTGGAGGAGTCGGAGGCTCCTCTGGGATTTCCACAGGCCCAGACACCATCTCTGTGATTACAGGTTGACTACAGATTGCCGGAGCCATGGCCCTAGAGAGGGCCACACAGTACAGAGCAGGCAGGCCTGACAGGAAGACCAGATACTTGTGCCGCAGCATGGTTTCCAGTTTCTCAATGGCTGTATCAGACAGGACTCGGGGCAGCTTAGGGTGTTCAGTGTCAGCACTTGGTAAGGCCTGCTGCTGCTGCTGATCAAGGGCCACTGGCATCCAGGGCATAACTTTGGGCTGTGGGTCAGGTTCACTTGCTGCCTGCAGTTCCGGGTGCTGGCTTTGTGGAATGCAAGGGAAGGGAGCCACTGCCAGGCCTCCAGGAATTCTGCATTCCCAGGAGCTGAATACACAGGCAGGGACCTGGCCCTGGTGGATCTGTCCACATTTGGAGTCGATGTGGCTCTGCAATATTTCCTTGGCTTGGGCAAACAAGTGTGGCATGGGGGTGGGCATTTGGGCTACCATGGGTGAGAATAGGACACCAGCTTCACTGTCGTCTAGGGTTGCAAGCGGGGGCATGCTCACCCTGGGTAGGGCTGTACTGCTCCAGGTCAGGGTCTGCTGGTCAGTGGAGGAAAGGAGCAACTGGATGGACTGCTGAATCTTTGGGGGCAGGCCCCAGCGATGGTGGATCAACTGCTTCTGGAGATGGAATTCCAGCAGCCTGCGGGCATGCTCTGGGAAGAAGAGCAGTTCCCTGGTGAGGACTGAGAAGGACTTTCCTGGCCAGGAGGTCTTCATGGTCTCAGGAGGTTGGATTTTGTCACATGTTTCATACTGCTTGGGACCTGGAGCATGCTGAGATCTCTGGAAGACTGTTGGCAGGCCCCACTGAAGCTGGAGTTGCCTCTGCAGCAAGTGCCATTCCAAGGCTTCACACTCAGCTGTAGTCAGAAATGGGACACTGACCTGATTCTCAGAGGGAGACATCCAATTTGGGGAGGTTGGGGGTGAGGCTGGGGGTGAGGCTGGTAGTGAGGCTAGGGGTGAGGCTGGGGCTGACTCAGGTGGAGTATTGGACAGCAGGGAATGGAGCTCACTGAAGAGAAGAGGACCATTCAAGGGAGACTTGGGCACATTCTTGTTCCTGGAGAGACTTTTAGAGTCCAAGAAAGTAGCAATCAGGGACTCACTGTGCATAGTAGGGAGGCCACAGAAGAGCTGGTTGTATTTTTGCTGCAAATTGCACTGTGAGTCATTATCCTGTTCCCCATGCAGTGAATAGAAGTCATTTAGTACGTTAAGGGCAGGAGAGGGTAGGGTTAGTACGTTATAGTTTTGAATTTGCTGACAGTGGCGTCTTTGTTCTGGATTTACATCAGACCATTCCGAAACCCAGATAGACTGAATGGGCTGTCCTGCCACAAATGAACCCCATGTCTGGTGGGAAATGGTTTTAATTTTGTCAATAATAACCTGAGAAGTCATGGAGGAAACCTGTGGGTTTTTTTCAGATCGGTAAAACAATGTTGGGTCTGGCATAAGCTGCCTGAGGGAGTCTTCGACACGCCTGGGGAGCCCCCACCTCTGGAAATGCATCCATTTTTTTACATGTACCTCAAGAAACCTCAGAGTTTTAGGATTGAGTAAAGGCAGGTGAACGGGGAGAACTGACTCCATTTCTAAGACCATAGGATGGGCCAGGTTAGTGATCCCTGAATTTGGTGATACTAAAGAAACCTTGGGCTTCAAGTGGTGATGAACTTGGTCCTCCTGGTCAAGGTAAGTGTTGTTCTGCATAATCTCCTGCTCATTCACTGTAACTATAGATTCCTCAAGCCTTGAAGAAGCCATAGTCTCTGGGCCCACTGGCCTATCTGCCAGTTGAAACTCCTGCTCTAACTTGAGGTGATCGGCCCAGTATTCTTGGATTCTGATTCCATCATTTTTCTGGGAAACTGTCTGGGTTAAGCATTTGTGTTCTATTAGTTGGCTTAGTGTTGGAGTTACAGATGCCACTGAAGAATCTCTGGAGTGCTGGGAATGGAGCTCCAGATTCTGCTCAGAAGACATACTTGACATGGACAACGTCTCTAGGCAAGAAGAGCCCCATGATGATCCCAGTAAAGTAGAGGGGATCTGGTTATTCTCACCCTCCAGCAATTGGTCAATCTCCAGAGCCACACCATTGCAGGTTTGGCAGTAGGGATCTGCACATAGAAGCTGCCGCACACTTTCCTTCTGAGGAAGCCATCCCTGGCTGGGAAGGAAAACATGGCAACCGTTAAGGATGGAGTGACATCTGCCTCTTTTCAAGAGTGTGGCTGGGGATTGCTACCCCATCCCTGAGTCCTACAAGAGCTGGGCCTATACTGTGGAAAATGAGGTCCTTATGGGAACTCGTCATTCTGAGAACTGTGGGATGCTATACCCTGCTGCTATACCCAGCATCTTTGGATATTATTCTCTTGAAATTTTAAGGAGAAAATAAGATGATAGGCTCCTGTATGAGGGATCCCAGGAACTGTCTTCCCTGAAGACAGACCAGAGGAGGTAATGTCAGTAGAGTCCAGCAAGACCCAGGAGTCGCCCTTGAAAGGGTATAAATGTAAGAGAGTAAGACATGCTGTGAACCTAGCACAGAGAAGAATTAGGTGACTGCCTCTTCCCTCCTGAGATACCTGGACTCCTTACTGCCATAGCAACTTTCTCAACCAATAAACTAGTCCCAACCATGCATGTCTCCTAACCAGCCATTATCCCTCTCCTCATCCCTGCCCCAGGCCTAGCTAAGAACTCATAGGGCAGATGGGGAGTTGAAAGACTGTAAAGAGCAAGAGATCACCTTTTCATGAAAGAGAGCAGCTCCTGAAGCTCCTCAGCTTCCTCTTGGGAAGGTCTCCTAACTGAGGAACCAGGACACAGTGTTATATGGTATAGGATTGTTTCAGGGGCCTCCTATAGGAAGCTCAATTTTAAGACCTTTGACTAAGCAAGAGGAAACTAAAAACTCAAGGTCAGTGCTCCAAGATATGTTTATGTACAGAATCACCATTTACAACATGATATCCCTTACCTAATGTCATATGATATTCACAATCACAGCGTGAGTGAGAGGGGATCATCAGCCTATTTAATGGATAAGACTGAGAGATGAAACAGTTCCTATAAGGTCATAAAACTAATAAATGACAGTTAAGGACATCTGCCTTACTTCTTCAATGATTTTTCTCAGGGTCATAAGGTAGTGAATTTTGGAACATTCCCATGTTCAGATTTCCCACCCATGGAAGTCCTCTGTGAAAGTCATCAATTTGGGGGAAATTGGAGCCTTCAGAGATTAGAACACCTGGATCCTGGTACCAGGGGTAGAGCGACAGATACTATATAGGAAGCTAGCCCACAGTGGGAGTCAAATGAGAGTTTGGGACTTTACCTCTTGACGCTGCATCTTTTTTCCTTTGCCTGACTTTTCGATGATGCTTGAAGACAAAAAAACATGAGAATGTGAGACTAGGATGCCATTTTCTTTTTCATGTCCAAAATGAGACAAAAACTCATATTTCCCATTCTCTTTCTCCATAGCTATCGCATTTTATACACTCTCCTACATTTCCTTTACCATATTCCACCTTTTTCCACCCCAACATTTCCCTTTTCTGCTTCACCCTTCTGATTCACTTCAAGATTCTGCATTCTTCATCCTCCTGTCCTCATGACAAGTTCTACAGAGAGTTTGGGATGACACAAGAAGAAAAGTGGAATAGATTAAAGGGTGAGCATTTCTAATGACCCAAGGACTTCTGCTTTACAAAACTCATCAATCAGAAAAATCCCCCATATTCGGAAGTCTTGAGATATAGTGGGGTAGACTTTATAGCACCTATTTCTCAGCTCAAGCCAAATAGGGAGGGTCTTGAGGCTTTTCATTGCATTGGAGGGAGAGCTGGTGAGGAATTAAATAGGTTCTCCAAACAAAAGCAATATACAAAGGTAACTGAAAGTATGGTATAAAAATGGGGTGGGGGGAGATTTAATACGGAGAAACACTGAAAACTTGAAAGCTTATCTGAGGCTTAAACTAGCTCAATTGTGGTGACAGTGTTTCCCTACCCGGCAGCAGCTCCTTGTAGGTTTGCGCTTCAATCCATAGTAACTCTGCCTAATTTGCCAGATAATTAGGATAAGGATGAAAAGAGAACCATAGGTATATAAGGGATATCCAGTGTCCCACAGAACAGATATAAGGCTCAACATGGCCTAAACTTCATTAGCATAAGGAGACCAACCATCTCCACAACTAGGCGTTCAGGGGCTTAGTGCCAAATGACTCCCAGTTCTTCACCCTTGTCATGTCCACCTCACAGAGGACAGAACAAGCTGCAGACTGCATCACAAAGCCCTCCTGTTTCACAAGGGAGGCTCATGTGGTGGTTCAGTCTGTAGGAGAAGGTGTCTGCTCCTCTGTGAAGGTTGCAGAGCCTGCGTCTAGAGGTGCCACACGCACATGTCTATTTCCCACTTTCTCTTCATTCTCCATTTCCCACACCAGGCTGCTGGCTCGGCTCACTCCTTTCACAACACATGTTTGGTCACCTGTCCTCAGAAAACTGAGTGCTTTTGTGACACAGGGGAGGGAAGGAAGAGTGGAGGAAGAGTGGCTGGGATGGAGGAACTTCACCAACTCCCCACTTGCCTGGAAATATAACTGAGAAGTGCACAGGAGTTTAGGGAGGTGAGCGAGTGGTTATGGCTTGCAAATGGAGAGCTTTGATATTTCTGGCAATGGGTGACAAGAAATCAGAAATGCAAGGAGAGGAGACCATGGCTGATGAAAGGCAGGGTTGGCTGTATCTTTAAATGACATTGTGGGAGGAAGGAAGGGAGGCCCTTGGGTGTGTGTGTGTGTGTGTGTGTGTGTGTGTGTTTGTGTGTGTAGGGTGGGGGGATTGTAAACATCGCCTTCCATGCAGACACATTAATGTGGCTTGCTTCTGGAACTCTGTCCATGGCTGGGTGTTCTAGAGCTGTTTTTGCCCAGGTTATAGCATCCTGCCTGCTCAGGGAGATGAAAGCCTGCAGAGATGGATGGGTTAATGGTCACTTCCATCTATGTGTCACAACCTGCTTGCTGATCATGGTTGAATGTATTGTTTGCCTGGAGTCCATAACTGATTTTGGAATCTTTAAGGGAGGACAAGTGTCTTCCATTCAGACCCAGGTCCTATCACTCCTATGCCCTATTTATTTAGACATTTGTATTACCTTCTTGGCCTCTGTGGATAGTGTAATATGCCTCTAATAACCCAGCACTTCTGAATTTTATTGAGAGGTTTGCCTTAATGACAGTAATCCAAGCCAGGAAATCCTTAGGCTCAAAATCTTTGGAGAAGCTAATTTGTTTTTTTTGTCTTTCCCCACAGCATCCAGCTCACCCAGCACACATGGTGAGCTTTCAGTATGTTCAACCCTACGTTGGGCAGTGTCAAGGGTACAAAGACATTTGAGTTGTGTAGTTGTGTTCTCCCTGCCTGGTCTCAAGAGACTCACACATACATTTTCAAAAATATGATTAATTCACATAAAGCAAGAGTCAACAATTATTTTAGGATAAGTAGATTTAAACTCATTTGTGGGGCTCTAGTCACAAACATCATATTTTGGAAGACAGAAATCCTAACAATAATCACGATCCATTGCAATAGGCTGTTGGGTCACTGGAAAATCATAATAATGATCATGGTCTTTAGAGAGAGCTATTGGGTAATTGGAGTTGGGTTTAAAAGTGCAAATTGTGGAGTAAAGGACTGTTTATGGTGGGAGAGAAACTTACCAACAAATGTAGAAACTAAGGAATGATCCATAGAGTTCATTTGGAGGTAATAAATGCAGTCTCTCTCTAGAAGAGGTGCAGCTGTGTACATGGGAGAACAAATGTGGGGAAAGACTGAAAGAGCAGGAATGAGGCCTTTTGAAGGAGGGCCTAGACATTTATTTTATGCAGTCACTAAGATCAATTTTTTTAAAGTAGGCATACACATACACAGTAAAAATTCCAGAATTAATTTAGCCTAGGAAGCATGAGTAAATTGATATATTTTTCTTCATACCTGGAAACATACCATAGACATTGTTTTTCCCTTTTTTTGTTTTTTTGTTTAGCAACATGAACACATTTTCTTTTTAAACTTTCTTTACTGCCTACATAGTGTTCTTTGGTGGAACAAAACACAATTTATCTTCAATTTTGTGTTCTTGGATATTTCATTACTTGAAATCTTTTGTTCAACAAAATAATGCTGACACGCACCTCATGTGTAGAAGAAGTCTTGTCACAGCAATGAGTACAGATGTAGGAGAAATTCCTAAGGGTTGAATTGACAGATCAAAGGGTGTGTGTATTTTCAATGCTGATATTGCCTATTGTCCACCAGTTGTACAAATTTTCACTCTCACCAAAAATTGTATAGAGATGGCTCTTGTACCATACTTGTCCACTAAATATTACCAAAATTTTTTATCTTTGTCAATTTAGAAGTAAAAAATTGTATTTTATACATTTATAAATTTGTTTTGAGGTAGGCACATCACCTTTTAGTGTATTTATTTTCTTTTCTGTGAAATATCTGTTCCTATCCTTTGCCCACAGGTATTAGACAAAAGATTTATTATTGGGAAAAAATCACATTGATTTATAAATGCTTTTCAATATTAAGAAAACTAGCTCTTTATGTATTACATTTTTTGTCCTCAGTTTGTCTTTTGATGTATATGATGAGTTCTTATTTTTGTTTTTTTTGTTTTGCTTTGTTTTGTTTTTGTTTTGGTGGTGCTGGGGATTGAACCCAGGGCCTTGTGCATGTGAGACAAGCACTTTACCAACTGAGCCATATTCCCAACCTTTATGATGAGTTTTTGTAATGCAGAAAATTTTGCATTTTATGTAGTTTAATTTGTTAGTTTTCTGTGTTTCAAGTCACACTTAGAAAGATTTTTTTTCCTTCTCTGAAGTTATAAAAAAAGTTCTAATTCTTTATATACTCATAGTTTAATTTTTAAATGTTTATACCTCTGCCCATTTAAACTTTATTTTTGAGTCATGAGTGAAGTTGTTAGATGTATTGGTTAAGAATTGTGTTCAAGGGGCTGGGGATGTGGCTCAAGTGGTGGTGTGCTCGCCTAGCATGCGTGAGGCACTGGGTTCAATTCTCAGCACCACATAAATGTAAAATAAAGATATTGTGTCCACCTAAAACTAAAAAATAAATACTAAAAAAAAAAATTGTGTTCAAAAACATGGAACAGGGGCTGGGGCTGGGGCTCAGCGGTAGAGCACTCGCCCAGTACGTGCAAGGCCCTGGGTTCGATCCTCAGCACCACATAAAAAATTAAATATTTAAATAAATAAACAAATAAAATAAAGATATTTTTTTAAAAAAATGAGACAGAAATTTATCTACCAAACAGAGTTTCTCAGAAGCTTCTGGATTTCCCTTAGGACAAAAGAAGTCTGGAAATAGCATTGTTTTCACTCTTCTAACAACAACACAAAAAAACACAGGACATACTGCAAATTTACAATTTTTCTTAAGTTAAACTTAATCCAAGACAGATTCTTCCAAGGAAAACATGGTACAGGTGCATTTGCTTATTTGGGGATGACTCTCTTCCTACCACCATCAAGCTGGTAAGAATTCAGCTAAAGTATTTTAAAAATTTTTATTGGGGCTGCAATTGTGGCTCAGTGGTAGAGTGCTTGCCTAACATGTGTGAGGTACTGGGTTTGATCTTCAGCACCAAATAAAAATAAACAAATAAGCCAGGCGCAGTGGTGCATGCCTGTAATCCCAGCAGCTCAGGAGGCTGAGGCAGGAAGATTGCAAGTTCAAAGCCAGCCTCAGCAATGGCGAGGTGCTGAACAACTCAGTGAAACCCTGTCTCTAAATAAAATACAAAATGGGGCTGGGGATGTGATTCAGTGGTTGAGGGCCCTGGATTTAAATCCCTGGTACTCCAAACAAACAGACAAAAAATAGGTAAAATAAAGATATTGTGTCCATCTATAACTAAAAAATTAAAAGAAATTTAATTACATATTTATGGGGTCCAGTTGACTATTTCAAGACATGTGCACATGTGCTGATCAAATCAAGTACTTAATGTTTGCATCTCCTTATCATTATTTTGTCTTTGGAGACTCTGCATTCCTGTCTTCTACTTATTGATAAAATAGGTAACAGTTTTAATGAATTGCTAAAGACCAAGTATAGGCCAGCATGAGAGTACAGAAAATTGGGACCCAATACTCCACAGGGAATTCAGACTCACTTCCAGGCTCTTTTCCACAGACTTTAATGCTCTACTGTATGTTCATAAGAAGTCCTGTGAGCAGTGGGCGAATCTTGAGAAGTCTGTCTCCCTTGTGGAATAGGCTTGGAGAAAAACACCAAGCCCTTCTCTGATCCTCTCCCTATCTTCCCTGTGGGAACAAATCCTTAAGTTGCTGAGTTAAAGGTCAGTAAATCCTAACATGAGACATTAAATTATGAATTGGTGAAGACCCATTGCAGTCAGAGAAAGGGAAAAAAACCCAATAACAACAACAAAACACTTCTATCCTTGTAAGCCCCAGACAATTAGAAGTCTTCCATCTGACGGTGGGGTAGGATCATGGAAAGGCTCTACTCCTGAGACCCAAGGTCACAGTGTTGGTCTAAAACTAATAATGAATCAGAAAAGCAGAGAACACCCCCTTTACCATAACCATCACCACTACCAGCCAGGCTAATAAGCAATAAATAAAAACAGCAATCTACTGCTGAATGGTCATGAAGAACATAAAGACATTTCAACAGGCCAAGGAGAACATGTAAACCAAGAGTAGAACAGATACTGAGAAAACCTCTGGCAAACTAGCCTCAAACGTAAATACAAGACAATGTTAGAGAGAGCTGGAGTCTATAGTGCACCGACAGTAATAGAATAAGAACAAAACCCAAACATGGCTCAGTTCCTGACGAGGCTGGATCGGTCTCCCACACTAACGGCCCAGCAGAAAAAAAAGGGTAACCATTTCCAGGCATGCAAACAACCTAGCTCAGTCTCTGCAGTCTTATAATAGATTTTCTTCTTTCAACAACATAGTATTATGAAGCAACCTTCCTGATCAGATGGGCAATCTCAACAGAAAATGGGAACTGGAAGAAAGAACCAAATGGAAATTCTGGAAGTAGAAAACATAGTAACTTTTGTTTACTTTTGTCAGGTTCATCAGTACTCTTGACACAGGGAAGGAATGAGTCAGTGAACCTGAAGATAGTTTGATAAAAATCATCCAAAGATAAAAGTGAAAAAAAAAACATAACAAAACCAGAATAGAGCATCCAAGAGCTGTGACATAACATATAAGCCATTGGCCTCCTAGAAGCAGAGGAGAGAGACAATGGGACAAAAGAAATATTAGAAAAGATAGTGGCCAAGCGTTCTTCAAAATTGATGACAAACACCAAATCAGAAATTCGGGAAGCTGTTCAGCTTTGGTGATTTGCTACTAAATAACATCATGCCAAAATCTTTAAATGTTTTATCTGATGAAAAATAAAGACAACTTAAATTTATAATATGCCACTTTTACTCACTTGCGTTCCACACATGATTTGCTCTATGAAAGAGTTCAAATTACAACATGTAAGTTGGAAATTGTGCACTGAAGTACACTGAGCTTTTGAATATCATTTATCAAATGTATCAGGGCAGAAAAAACGTTGAGAGCTGCTTCTCTAAAGAACAGATCTTGCCAAAATCAGGTCATCTTTGGCACAGGCACATTCCCGGTAGATGGAGGAGGGGCTATCATCTGTCATGTCTTGACAAGGTTTATTTTGATCCAAGTTCACAACATACTCATTAATCATCTGCTCCACCAGCCAGACAGATGTTGAAAGGAAGCCAGGGGTTACAACTTGACAGAAATGCATTAGCACAAGGGAGGAGAGAACATCATCTCATAACTAGCAGGCTTGGGCAGAGACTTGTACTATTGCTGGCAGGGATGCTAATGGAGCATGGTGGGGATACTGTGCACACAGAAGCAGAAGAGGGATTAGAACAAAGAGCAACCAGCTCACATATTATCCATTCTGATTGAGAGCAGCGGAAAGGTCAGGAAGGAGTTGAAATAGGTTAAGTATGGGGAACTTACAGCTGGGGTATTGTTAATTCTGGTCAGACCTCCCCTTCCTGCTCCCCCATACCTGGTTTCTTGGATGCACAGCTTGGCTAGCCAAGACTGTGAGTCATGATCAAGAGGACCAGCAGAGAGGGCTACTCCATTTTCCACCCATCAATCAGCTTCATTTTACAGGCTACTGTTTCACTAGAGTACGAGAAGTAGCTGTAGTTTTTTCTCTTGGGAAAACTGAAAAAAAATGAGGGAGGGAGAGAGAGAGAGAGAGAGAGAGAGAGAGAGAGAGAGAGAGAGAGAGAGAGAGAGAGAGAGAAAGAGAGAGAAAAGAGAGAGGTTGGGAGAGAATTTAAAGGTTTTTTGGGGGAGGGGGTGTGAGGGAGTGATTTTTACAATATGAAGTAAGTAGGTGAAAAATACTGATTGGAATAAAGTTATGGGTTAAAAAAACAAAACACCCCCTACCCCCTCAAAAAAACCCCAGCATGTGAACTTATTTGAGAACCATGGATGCAACCATATAAAAATGTACCCATGAGAAAAGACCAGGAAGAAATACCCCAGACTGATGGCAGTGTTTATTAGTGGGGTAAAAAGTTGTGTATATTTTTTCCATTTTTTCTGAATATGCCATTGTACATCTGTAGTTTAAGACAGTATTTCAAAAGTAAACCTTGGGGAACTTTCAACACAATGATAAAAGAAGTTGATTTAGACCACACCTTCTCAGAACAACTAGAAGATTGACAAAACATATTTTTTTAAAAAAAAAATCTGTTTGAAAGTATTGCATAACCACCAAAGTGATGAACAGTTATGGGGCCAAGACTTGGGTGAGAAGGGAAGCTTACTTAGGTGAGCTTGACATTTGGGGCTGTCCTTCCCCATAATACTATTGTTGATGACAAGAACTAACAGGCTAAAAAGCAGAAAATTTGACATGTTCATAGGATAAAGGGAACAAAAATTGGAAATCGGGGCCTGACAAGGAGAAGGGGCTCTGGAAAGCACCAAAGTGGTTTTTGGTTTAATCCTAAGGGGCTCTGCCATGGCAATAAGTATGAACTGGAAATGGACAAGCCCTCGGAGAGAGGGAATCCACTCTGACTGAACTATGGTAGCCTCTAGCTTAGGGACAGTCATAAGGTACCAAAGCCTGACAACCACAGTATGAGAAAGGCTGATTTTATTTGTGAATACGGACGTTATAAACCTAAACAAAATATTTCTAAGTCAAATCCAATGATATATAAAAACAACACATTAAGACTGGATTGGTTTTATTTCAAGAGCATAAGGCAGGTTTAAGATTGAAAAAGCAATTAATGCAATTCACATGAAAATAATTAGGAAGAAAAATGATCATATAAATGAATGTACAAAAACTTGGAAAATTCAAGACCTATTCATTACAAAAACTTTTCTCAGATAAGGAACAGAAAGAATCTGATAAGGCATATGAACTAAGTAAACCATGTGTAGTTGTCTCTATCTGTGGCTTCTGCATCCTCAAATTCAGCCAAGCACTGTGTGAAAATATTTGAAAAAAGAATGTGTCTGTACTGAATATATACAGGTGGGTTTTCTTGTCATTATTCTCTAAAAAAATATAATACAACAACTATTTAGATAGAATTTGTATTATATCAGGTATTATAAGTAATTTAGAGATGTTTAAAAGTATACAGGATTGTGCATAGGTTATACATAAATACCATGCCATTTTATATAAGGGACTTGAGCATCATCAGATTTTGGTATCTGCACTGGGTCTTGGAACCAACCCCCTCATAGATACTAAGGAATGACTATATTTAAAGGAGAAATGTTAAAAGTTTTTACATCTGAGATAAGGATGAGACAATTATGCTTGCTAACATTTTTTAATATTCAATATATATTAAACTGGGAGTCAAGCCAATGTAATAAATCATGAAAAAGAAAGAAGGGTTAAGGATAGAAAAGGAGGAAATAAAGCTGCCATAATTCACAGGTGGCTTGAGTTATATATTGAAAATCCAAAAGAATCTACAGATAAAAACTATTAGAATAAATAAGTGAATTTTGCAAGATTACCAGATGGAAGATGAGTATATAAAAGTCAATTGAATTTCTATATATTTGCAACATACTGTCAGAGAATAAACTTAAAAAGATAAGACTTACAAATCATCAAAAAATCATCAACAACCAAGAATAATCTAACCAAAATTGTACAAGAGCTCTGTGCATAACTTGCAAAGTACTCAATGAAATTAAAGAATGTACAATGTTCATGTATTGGAAGTTTCTTTCCCAAATTAATCATCATTTCTTTCCCTTCCTTCCTTTATTTTGTACCCAGAGGCACTTTACACTGACTACATCTCCATCCTTTTCTATTTTAAATTATTTTTGGTACCCAGGATTGAACCCAGGGATGCTTAAGCATTGAGCCACATCCTCTGCCCTTTTTATTTTTTATTTTGATACATGATCTTGCTAAGTTGCTTAGGATCTTGTTAAATTGCTGAGGCTAGCGTTGAACGTGGTGATCCTCTTGCCTCAGCCTCCTGAACTGCTGGGATTACAGGTGTGAGCCATCAAGCCCGGCTCCCATCCCTTTTTAAACATTTTAAAACTTTGAGACAGAGTCTAAGTTCCTGAGGCTGGCCTTGAACTTTCAATCCTCCTGCTTCAGACTCTCAAATTGCTGGAATTAGGGCCTGTGCTACTGGGGTCTGCTTTGATCTGTTATCTCAATGAAATCTCAATCTCGCTGTTATTCTTTTATTTATTCATATTTTGATGAACATTAGCAATTAGATTTCAAAATGTGAATGGAGATGTAAAGAACCAAGAATAACTAAGACAATCTTGAAGAAGAAAGGATATCATCTAATGCCGCAGTCTGGCTGGGCACAAAATCACGAGCCACTTAAGCAGGAACAAACTTTATTTTTGAAACTGCCGCCAATGCCCCATACCGACCGACCCACTCGGAGTACTCCCCGGATCCCAAGAGGAAGTTCCTCCTCCGGAATTCTCTCCTCCTCCTCCTCCTCCTCCGGAATTCCCTCCTACCGCACTTCCCCAACCAATGGGAACTCTCCAGGAGTCCCGTAGCAGGCCGAGGTGAACAGCAGGAGTCCAATATCCACATGAATGCAAATCTTAACATAATCATATCATCTCAATGGCTTGCTGGCATCACTGTTCAACCAAAAATGCCATGCATCATATTACTTGGCTGTGGCTCTTAGTAATCTAACAGATTTGAAACTTATTGTGAGGTGACAGTAAATTGACAACATGATACTGGTGGGAGAATAGACAATCCTTAATCCTTCCTTCTTTTTCATGATTTGTTACACTGATTAGAAACCCCATAATATATATTGAATATCAAGAGTGTGTCTCAACCTTACTTCAAAGGTAATGCAGTTAGGTCATCTGGATATCCAGAGATGGGCAGTATATTTATACAACAAAAGTGAAATCATGTAATAAAAAGCCTGACTCGTTTTTTGATGTTTGGCTATTGACAGCTTTTAAAGCCTCATTTCTCTCTCTCTCTCTCTTTTAAAGAGAGGAGGGGGAGAGAAAGAGAGAGAGAGAGAGAGAGAGAGAGAGAGAGAGAGAGAGAGAGAGAGAATTTTTTTAATATTTATTTTTTAGTTTTCAGTGGACACAACATCTTTATTTTTTATTTTTATGTGGTGCTGAGGATCGAACCCAGTGCCCCGCTCATGCCAGGCAAGCTTGAGCCACATCCCTAGCCCCTCATTTTTCTCTTTTGCTTGTGCTCCACATCTGGGCAAGCCATCTGATAAGAAAGCCAAGGTGTTCTCTCTTTTGGCATTGGTGGGGGATTCAAACCATACAAGCCCTCACCCAGGCATGAGAATTCATTACACTGACCCCAACACCAAATTGACAAGAAAAACAGAGCCAGTCTCCTTTTCTGGCTTGCTCAAGCTGTTTTGGATCAGCTTGGGAGGCACACTCTGCTATCTCTGGAGGCCTAGTTATTTAAGTAAAAAAAACATTTCATAGCCTCTAATTGTGTGTGCTGTGTCATCAGTCTTGACATTTAAACCAAGTTTCGGGGGAGATCTACTAGGGTTTCAATTTCTCCATCAAATCTCATGTTGAATTCAGTTTTCGTTGTGAGGTGCTAAGGGGTGGGACCAGGTGGGACAATGAAGAGGCAATAGAGTCATGAGGGCTCTTCCTGGTTTAATTAATTCATGAATTGATGAGTTATCATCTGAGTGGTTTTGTTATAAAAGTGAACCCCCTCTGGTTGGCCTGTGCTGTCTTACCATATATTGACCTCTACTGTGTCATTGAATTGGCAGGAGCACATGCCAAGCAGATGCCAGTGTCATACTCTTGGACTTCCAGGACTGTGAGCTAAATATGCCTATTTTCTTTATAAATTATTCAGTCTATAGCAATAGAAAACTGACTAAGATTGATCATGTTGTATTAGGCTGGTCACAATAAATCATAGTTTTTAGACTAGCACGTAGAATATTTTCATTAGAATATTTTTGAGGATAGGAAAAAAATCCTTAAAAAACATGAAAAGCACTAATCATAAAGGAAAATTTTCTTTTAAAAGCATTAGATGGGGATTCCACCTCTTGGGTCCCCTTCTTCCTCCGGGAGAAGTCTTTTCTGCTGTCCTTTAATAAACTTCTAATTTCTACTCTGACCTTGCCTCGGCGTGCTTCTTTGGTGTTATTCTTCAACATTGGGGAAGCAAGAACTCATCACCGGTCAACAGCGGTAACATATTGGAGGTCCCATACTGAGATTCTACACCGAGGTAAGTGCACGCACCCCATGTCTGTTTGAGGTGCATCTTTCTCTTTCTTTCTGGAGGGTAAGGTGGGCACCCGACGGCTACTTAAACGCAATTAGTGCAGCCGCCACTCTTCAAGACTCGGGTGAGAGGTTTCCCGGCCTAGGCAGCTCTCAATCACCCGTTCAATACAGAGCAGGCATGTTGGGTTCTGCCAAAGCCGCTTCCAACTTTTCTGTCTGGGCCTGGAGAGCAATTGGTGTGAGTACACAGTGTCCCGAATCCCGATCTGCCTCGGATGCGTGGAGGTGGAGGAAGGAGTTTGGAACAACTGCGGAATTCCGGTCTGGGCTACACTCAGATGATTCCTAAGGTTCCTTTCTCTTGAGCCCCCTCCCGACAGCCCTCAGGGGTATCTAGGGTGATCGGTAGATGAATGGCACTGAGGGAAAGCCCCAATCACATTTGCCTCCGTATGGGCCATGCAACACTCCCAACCCCGCATCCATTCCCTCCTGGATGCACCCCTTCCTTCGCAGGTCAGAAATGTTAGCAATTCAGGTTGTAGGACTGAGAGAAAGGCATGGGATAATTAGCAAAATCTGCCCAGGTTCCCTAAGATGCATAGGTAACTTTCACTAGTCTGTTTTACTGCCCCAATGTTTAAAATGTGTTGTGTTCCCTAAGCTGCTAGAGAGGCATTTTTAGAATCAACTCCTCTGGTAATCTGCTACCTTACAACCAGTAGATATCCTTTAACACACAGGCGGCTCCTTTAGTCTACAGAGCAAAGGCAATGAAAGAGCACACGATTCTCTTTTGCAATGGGTTTTTAGTGGCCGGGAGGATAAGCAGTAATGCCCTTAAGTCTGAATCCTCCCAGGGTCTCTGGCACAGGGCAAACTGAGACGCTAGCACTTTGCTAAAGGGGACGAGAAACCCCTTGGCAAAGCAAGGTGAGAGACGGGTTTTCTGGACCGTTTAGGAAGCTCAAGCTTAGGGAGACGTCCCTAATGAGAACAGTTTTCTCTGGCGCGGCGTGGGCGCCTGAGTCCTGTTTTCTTCTCAGACGGGAGCTTCTCTCTCTCCAATACGCCAGGTGCACCACTAGCCTGCGTATTGAAAAATTGGGATAAATTTGAACATCAGACGCTCAAGAAAAAGCGCCTCATTTTCTTGGCCTGGCCTCAATACAAACTCTCTGATGAAGAAACCTGGCCACCAGAGGGAAATATCAGTTTAATACAATTTTACAGTTTGATAAAATTTACAAAAAAGGAAATGGTGTGAGGTGCTGTATGTTCAGATTTTCTTTGCTCTAAGGGAAAATCCTAAATTATGCCAACAGTGTAAAGTAGACTTAGCTATGATATCTGCCATGAAGAGAAAAAATCTTGGGGACTCACTGAGGAAAAAGAATCAAGAGAAAAATTTGGGCCGATCAAAGTACATACCCCCTTCCCCCTTCAAGACCTAAGGCAGATAAAAACTGACTCTACTGGAAAGTTAAGAGATATGCCAGATTGCCTGGGATTGGATCTATCCAAAGGAGCTAATCCTGTAAGTAAAAGGGAAACTGAGGATTCCCAGCAGCTGCCAGAGCCATTTTTCGCTTTGGGGAATTTCCTCATTCTTCCCTGCACTGTAAGGATTGCTCCATCTCTGTCCACTTAAAAAGAAGGGACACTGAATGCAGTAAAGTCAGTCACACTGAGACCCTTGATTTTACACCTATAGTTGCCCCTCTGTGAAAACATCTGGTCCACTCATGGGGAAATCTATGGTGCCACTGATAGGAGTCATAATTAAATGGAAGTTAAAAACCTGGAGAGATTTTTCTCTTATCTGGTCTCTCTATTTTAAAGGTTATTATAGATTGTTTCTTGGGGATGATCTTGGCTGAATGTGTATCTAAAAGATTTTTTTATTGTAACAATCTGGTATCTAAATGAGTTTGAAGCATTGCATAATCTTGCAGTTAAAAGTTGGGGTTAGGTAATTGTTTAGTTTGTGATTTCAGATAATTCATGCTGGAGAACTTAAATACTTAGGATAGAAAATTAAAAGAATTCTACTTCCAAGTTGGCAAGTAACTCCCAATCATTTAGTTTTATTTTGAACTGGGTAGCCTGAGAAGCTTTCACTAGGTGTACCAGTGCATTAACTTGGGCAAGGATAGTAAATTATGATATGGTATCTTTCCCCTCAGTGTGTAAGATTTAGGAAAAAAATGTTGGTCTGGCTTATTGAAATAACATTGAATAGCAACAGTCTTAAATTTTTAAAGCTTAATTTTGGATATACATGGTAGTGTGGTTCTCTTTTAAGATTTTTTTTTCAGGTGATTTAATGTAACTTAATACTACTTTAGGCACTTCAGAACAAAGGAAGTAGCTTAATGATCCTGAAGGAATTTCTTCTGATGGTGGCTTTTATATTATCAAGAAAGATCCTATTTTCAGTTTTGTGTGAGCAAGTTTTTCTAGTGTAGGAAAATGTAAAGGTATGAAATTTTGTAAATTGTATCTTAAACTTGTATCATAATTTTCAACATCCAAACCTGAAAATTGTGACTTATGGTTAAAATGCCTTAGGCATGAGGTTTCTGCTCAGAATTCCAGTTTTCCCAGTTCCTTCCAGACCTCAGCCAGGACTTAAGTTGATATGCAAATAGAAGAAGCCTAGAGCATTCAGTATGAGACAGATCTGAGGCCCAAGAAAAAAAAAGAGTAAAGTGTCTTTTTATGGGAACTCAAACTAGATTAAACCAAAGAGTAAATTGTATGGCATTTACTAATTACTGGCCGGTCAATTTTTTCTAGGACTTTTGCTTTTTCTTAGATTCTGTATTTTTTTTGAGTTCATGATTTTGATCCTACAGACAAGTTAATGTTTTTCTGATAAGTTCTATTTTTGATCAACTGGAGTTTTTTTTTTTTAAACATTGCAATGAGATTTCACCTGAAAAAGCTACAAGGCCTTTACTATTGTGTTGTGTTACACTTGTGTTACGTGTTGTATGTCGGTATGTCTGTGTGTATGTCCATATATCATGCAGGGATATGACAATTGACAGATGAGGAGCGCTCATGAAAAATTTTTTAAAAATGGATCCAAATATCTTTGATTCACGTGATTCAAATGGCTCAATTTAAATTTGGTAAATAGATGAAAAAATATGTCTATAAAATTTACAAATATTGTTTCAAAATGTGAACAGAAGGAGGTTAACAGATGAAAAAGAAAAATTAGAAGGTTCTAGGTATGGATTTAATAGAGGGAAAATGTGTTTCTGGATAAGAGTCTATATGATTAAGTAATTAAGAGGGTTTAAGTAAATGATATAAAAAAGGTCTGTGTAAGTTGCTTATAAGTGTAAGTTTTTGAGCAAGTAATCTTAAAGAAATTAAACAGCTGGTTAAACAAGTACTGTTTTTAGAGAATTGTGCCATGTTATTTCTTTAAAAAGCTAAACTTGATTAATATAAAAACATCAATGTAATTGTGGTGTTAATGTGTCCATATCTTCCAGGTATACAAGTCTGTAAGGTAGAAGCTTTAGAAAGAGCATTATATCAAGCTGGTGTTCTAAAATTATATGGTAATTTTAGATTTAAAAAGAAAAACATGTTGATTTATTTATATCATTTGTGTTCTATAACTGGACTTGTTATCCATAAGTTATGTAAAGTTCTATGTTACTTTTTACACTGAGATACAATTTAAATGTATTTTTAAGTTAATGAGAGCCTAATCTGTGTGAAGGTTTTATTGCAAAACACAAAAGTACATTACTACTTTTCTACAAAAGGTTAAAAGCTTTCAGCTTTTCTTTAATTCATGTTTTAGGTGTGATATTATATTGTGTTACCTAATATTCATGTGAACTTGAGCAACAATTTATGTAGGCTTTGTAAAATGATGTTTAAAAAGCAAAGATCAGTTTCAGAACTACAGTACTTAAGATTTATGATGAGCCCTGCCTTACTTGAGATAAGGCTCTGTCCCATCTCACTACATGTGAAAGTAACTATGGAAGAAGTAGGCCAGATTTCAGTACATTTAAAGTTGTGTCCAAAAGTTGGTTTTTGTCACGATTACCAGGATCTCAAACAAGGGATTATAATGTATAACTCTACCAAAATTCAATGTAGCTATTACATGAACTAAATATGTTTTTACTCTTGATAATTTTATTTTGTAGTTTGCTTATAGATGGTTTAAGGATTGCCTGTTAATGTTTTAAAGAGGTACTGCTTTAAGAACACAACCTGGGTCAACATAAGATAAGGAGTTATCACCTACAGGATAGAGAGATAGACATTAAAGCCCAGTGCTCTTAATATAAGGCTGTTAACTTATTTGCTGGATGTTTAAGATTAAGTTTTAAAATTAAAAATTTGGCTCTTGCCCTCTGAGTCAGTCTGAATCAGGGAATAGGGGACTTCTCCAAAGGGCTCTGCAACTCTAGGCCACATAACCTCCTGAGCAGGGAGATTAATGAGACCAGTGGAGGACAGAAAGCCAATCAGTGCATTTGCTGTGAAGAGGAGGGTCATCAGAAAAGGGAGACATCCCTGATGCTTCCAAGGGAAGCCACATGGTCAAGCAAGGCCTGGACCCATCCTAGCGCAATGGCACTAGCAGAACTGAGAAGCTGCTATGAAGTTCCCCGAGGACTCCCAGGGAAGCTCAGCTGACTGTTAACAATAGATAAAAACAAAAGTCAGTTCGACTTGCTTCATCTTAAACACTTAGCAAAGACAGTCAAAGCCAAAGCACAGCTGTTCCTGGGCATTTAAAATAATAATAATAGTTAAATGTAATTTCCAAAAATAAGTAAACTGGAGGCTGCAAAAGAGATTCTCAGACAGGAATGCCTGATAACTATCAAAAGGAACTGCCAGAGTAGTTTTTAGTTTAAGGCCTTTATTTCTAACCTACACAGGTAGGCTTAGTGTTTGCAAGTATGGTTATCCAGCCCTAAGTAACAGAATTAAAGATTTCTCTATTAGACACAGAGGTCATACTAGTAAAAGGATTTTGCAAGATCAGATGACATTAAATTATTAAACTATATCTTAAGGGAAAGGACATCTGTAACCCTAAACGTTAAATGTTGTGTTTACATCCCTGACATTTCTGGCAATGTGACAAATATCCTTAAAGATTTACATGCTCAGATAGAAGCCATGTCCTCAGCAACTTTGTCATGGAAACAATATCTTATCTCCTAGTTCTTGGTACTTCCTGGTGGAAAACATTGTTAGTCTTTGTCTTTGCCATCATACTCATTGGCATATTCCTGTGCTATGGCGTTTATTGCTGCATCAATATGGTTCCAGTACTAATGAATTCTTGTTTCTCTTATAGACCGTCCATCACTCAAATGGCCCTCCAGCCTATTACTTCTCAATCAGACTTCTATCATGGACCACTCGATAGACCCGATTTTTAAAGGGGGACTCCAAACTGCTTGCCCCACACTGTCCCTTTTCAGCCTGAAGAAGCCAGAAAGATCTTCTTCGCCCCCCTTCCTTACAGCAGTAAGGAGTTCCCAACTTAGAGGGGGGAATGAAGCCAGATTTAAAGTTAGGTAGTCAGTGTAGTTAGATAAATCCGGGTCTAATATTGAGTGAAATCTAAAATGGAGACCATGCGGAGAATGACTCAGGGAAAACACAGGACAACTCATGGAAGTCCCGAAAAGGCCCTAGGCCAAAGTCCACCTCAAAGAAATGTTAATGAACAGCCCCCAGCAAAAAGGTGCTGACTCAGAAGTCCTTCCTGACCAGATTACTTCTTTGGCCCACCTGTGTCCCACCCCTCGGTCCTTCCCACCTACATTCCATCACTGAAAGAACTATAAAAAGGGGAGACAACATCCCTTCCACGGATTCCACCTCTTGGGTCCCCTTCTTCCTCCGGGAGAAGTCTTTTCTGCTGTCCTTTAATAAACTTCTAATTTCTACTCTGAAAAAAAAAATAAAAGCATTAGATGGATTAAAATCAAGACCTTTCATTCATCAAAAACACCATTAAGCCAGGCACGGTGGCACACATCTGTAATCCCAGTGGCTTGGGAGGCTGAGGCAGAAGGATCACAAGTTCAAAGCCAGCCTCAGTAACTTGGCAAGGCGCTAAGCAATTCAGTGAGACCCTGTCTCTAAATAAAATACAAAATGTGGCTCAGTAGTTAAATGCTCCTGAGTTCATCCCTGGTACCAAAAACAAAACAAAAAACACCATTAAGAGGGGGTAATGGCAAGCCACAAAAGAGGAAAATAAATAGGCAAAGTACGTAGCCAATAAAGAGATTATATGCAGAATATGTGGTTCTACAAATTAATGAGGAAAAAAAAAACAACAGACAACCAAATAGATAAATGCTCAAGGGACAGGAAAAGTTATTTCACAGAAAAAAGATAAAGAGCCTCTAAATAAATGAATAAGTATTCTCAACCTTATTAGAAATCACAGAAACACAAAGAATTGAAACCACAATAAGATACTACCATAAGCCTACTAGAAAAGATAAAATTTAAAATTGACAGTGCTGCAATGAGAAGAAACTTCGGCAACTTGTCTAGTCCCTGCTGTCTGTCTCAGTACTGGGGAGTTAGAGCCACATGCTGGGTCACACTGAGGTGCCTGTTTACAGAGTAGCTTTTAGCATGGATTTAGTCAGTACCTGTCCTACTTGCAGACAGAGGTGCCCATGCGGACAAGAAGGCGGGATCAGACTTCCTAAACAAGGGCACTCTCACATGATGCACAGCTAGGCCTGCTATTTTTAATGATGTGGGTATGGATCCTCACATCTGCCCACCTGCCTCACAGCTTGAACAGCAAACCAGGGAGGGGAAGAACATGAAGAGCCTCTGGGGACTCTGGAGGGCCACTCAGCTGTGAAGGATTCTTATTCGTTTGTTTCTAGGAAAATTGCTTAATCCAGATCCTGCTTCCATTATAATGCTGTAGTGCCACAGTTATCGTCATCAAATTTCTTCAGGAAACTGTTTATGGCTACCGATTCTTACATGTTATGGGTCCTACATCCTTGGAAAGAAAAATCCTGACAGACATGCCACCGATGTTTGCCACGAGCCTTACCAATGAATAGCTAGGATGTTCCAAGGTGCTGGGGACAGAGATGCATCACCACTTTTATACCTGAGCATCGTTATTAATGAGCAAGAACCAAAATTACCGGGCAGTTTGACTGGAAACCCCAGAGCAGTGTCAGACAGCAAGAAGGCCATAGCTCAGAAGCCGGTTAATACACCGTGCACCAGTGCAGCGTCGTCGCTAGAGGGCAGCAGGGGCCCATCCAATACTCAGTCCCGCGCAGTCTCAGCAGCCACGGGGACTTAATAAGGTCTTCTGCTCCAGTGGCTCTCAATCCTGGTTTTTCGTCAGAATTACTGGGAGGCTTGTTAAAAATAGGGCTGACTACATTATTTGCATGGCATAGTATCAGATGAAAATGTAGGTCCTTTGTTCAAAAAATAGGGAAAGAATGCTGTTAAAGGTACTGAAATATAAAGCTTTCCCTTTTTTACTGTAGTTTCTCTCTTCTCCCCTCCCCTCCCCCAACTTGTTCTGGTGTCTTTTTTATTTGCTATTTAATGTCATAAATAAAGGAAAGTTAAAAGTTTAAAAATCTGCATAAATTTTAGGTCCATCGTGCATTGTCAGTTTTAAATGGACATATCAGAGCATTTAACTTTTATACAGAATCACCAACATTATACAGTTTATACTTTAGAGCTCATTTATGCATACTCACTTCATTGTTGCCAGAACGGTGAAAATGTTGAATCAAACTAAGTCAACAATTTGAATTTTACTTCTCCTCCCCCTCCCCTCTGTCTCCTTCTTTCTTTTCTTTTCTTTTTTTCTTTTTTTTCCTTTGGTACTGGGGACTGAACCCAGAAGCATTCTACCACAGAGCTACATACCCAGATATTTTTATTTTTTGGGATAGGCAGTCATTTAGTTGCTGAGACTGGCCTTGAACTTGTGATCCTCCTGCTTCAGCCTTCCTAGTTGTTGGGATTTCAGGCAGGTGCCACTTCACCCAGTATTATTTTATTTTACTTCTTGATTTCTGCACATCTACCAAAACCCTGTGGAAGTCAGTGGGTTCTTTTATCTTTTCTTCACTTTTCTTCACTTGTAGTCTTGCTGAACGTCCATATGTCACAGTTTTATTAGAATTCTGTGTTCATGGACATTGTAAATGCTATATATGAACAATGCACAGAGGTTACATGAATCTACTCTGCCTGTGGGAAGACTCCATTATCCCACTGGACATCACTTACAAATGACAAGTTCAAGGTTAAAATTATACTCTACACAAAAATGTTTATTATATTTCTGAGATTATAGGTAACTTCAAACCCATTCAGGGATACCCTAGGAAACCCTTTTAACCTGGTTGAGAAATTTGAATCTGAATCCTGCCAAAAGTACAGACCACTGTTCAGAGATGGGTTTCCAGGGCTGGGGATGTAGCTCAGTGTTAGAGCACCTACTTAGCATGCACAAGTCCCTGGATTCAAGAAGCCAGTCCTTAGCAAAACCAGTTCTTCATGTTCTGAGAATTCACAGACAATGCTGCCTTATGCAACCCTCAGGTATACCCACATACTATGGCATTGGAGAATGGTTTTCTTAGAGTTAGATAAACCTGGATTTTAATCTTCATTTTATTACTTATTTTGTAACCCTGGAGAAGTTTTTCCTCTCTGAGTTTCAAGGGTTTTTTTGTTTTGTTATGTTTGAACCCAGGGGAGTTTAACTACTGAGCCACATCATCAGCCTTTTTTATTTCTTATTTTGAAATGGGGTCTCACTAAGTTGCTTAGGGCCTCACTGAGTTGCTGAGACTGACCTTGAACTTGTGATTCTCCTGCCTTAATGTTCCTTTGCTGGAATTACAGGAATGAGTCACCATGCCCTGCTCTTTTTTTTTTTTTTTTTAATCTATAAAATGAAGCTGGTAGTAGTACAAGATTCAGAGCATGTGTGTAGAATTAAATAGGATTTTGTAAATTAAGAGTTTATTACTATGCTAGGCACAAATCGGTGGCTATCATGGAAGAAAAAAATGACAAAATACATATCTTAGGACCACCTCTAGTAAAGGCCTCTTTTCACCTCTATGACTCTTTCACCTCAGTGTTTGCCTGGTTCCTTGTTGCCTTCACTTAGTAGGGGTTTGTGCCTAAGGGCATTGTTTAAAACAGCATAGATCTTTGTAATGACTAATTAAGATCAGGTTAGTAGCTCCATACTCAGTCACAAGCAAAATGGTAGATCAGCTGGAAGTTCAACAGAGAGAACCAGAGAAAGATACAGCTAAGAAGCTGAGATTAAAGCAAATCTCAAAGATTGACAACATCCTGCCCTTGCAAAGGAACCTGAATATCAGATCATATTGTGGGGCCCTCATTCCTCAAATCATTATTTAAAAATAGAACAACAAGCTAGCAATTAATGGTGGCTTATAATGGGGTGGTATCAATAAAGTATCAATGCCAGTTTAGAAGCTCAGGGAGACAACGTGCCCTTCCAAGTCTGCTTTTTTCTCAGGAGTTGTACACTGGGAAAAAGACATGTCAATAAATCAATACAGCAAAGAGGTCCTACATTATTTGGATCAGATTATGGGGCACTTATGCCTCAGAGCATTGTCCAAAGAAATAGAACAATCAGCTAGCAATTAATGGTGGCTTACAAATGGGATGATATCAATAGAATATAAGTCCCAGTTTAGAAGCTTAGGGAGACAGTGTGAATTTCCAACGTTATTTTTTTCTGAGCGGTTGTACACTGTAGGATAAAGACATATCAATGAATCCATCTTTAGTCAAGTCACTAAACAAATAAAAAAGAACTCAAGAACTCAAGGAAATAACAACAAACCCCAGATGGAGAGAAAATCAGTATTCAGAGATGTTGCAATGCATTATATAAAATATTCAGTTTTAAACAAAAGATTATAAGGCATGCAAAGAAACAGGGAAATATTACTCATAAGCAGGCAATAAAAACTGCCTGTGAAGGAGTGCATATGGAAATTGAAGATAAAGACTTCAAAGCAGCTATTATAAATATGTTAAAGGAACAAAAGTAAACCAGATCCAAAGAATTATGGGAAGACATGATGACAATGTCTCATCAAATAGAGAATACCAATAAGGAAATAGAAGTTATAAAATAAGAACTTTCAATTTTGGAAAGGAATAGAATTTCTAGAGTTTAATAACTGAAATAAAAAAATTTGCTGGAGGGGCTCAATATTAAATTTGAGCTGGCAGAACAATGAGTCCAATAGAGATTATTTGGTTTGAAGGAGAGAGAAAGAAAAGAATTGAATAACTGAGCAGAGCCTCAGGTAAATGTGGGGCACCTTTTATCACACATACAAGTAGTAGAAAGATAGTAAGGAAAGTAACAGAAAAAAAGTTCAAAGAAATAATAATTGAAAACTTCCAAAAACTGATGAAAAATATTATTATATACATCTGAGTTGTTCAATGAACTTTAAGTAGGATAAACCCTAAAAGATTCATGCAAACTATAGTTGAAATGTTGAAAGACAAAGAGAAAATTTTGAAAGTAAAAAGAAAAAACAATTCATCATATACCAGGGAACACCAAGAGGATTAACAGACAACTTCTTAGCACAAACAATAGAAGCCAGGAAGCAATAGGACAACATGTTCAAAATACAGTTGTTCCCCCTTATCTGTGTGGAATATGTCCAATATCTCCACTGAATGCCTGCAACCATGGATAGTACTAAATCCTGTATAACCATGTTTTTTCTGTATATTCATATCTATGATAAAGTTTCATTTATAAACTGGCACAGTAAAATATCAATGCTAGCTAATAATAAAACAGAACAATTATAAAAATATATTTTAATAAAAGTTATATGAATATGATCTTCTTCTTTTCCAAAATATATTCTTTACATAGTCCAGTAAACTTATTCTATAAAAACAATACTTTTTTTTGTTTTTGATTTTCTTTTCTTTTCTTTCTTTCTTTTTTTTTTTACAGTAAACTCTTCAACTACAAACCTTGAATACACAAAAAAATGTTCCAAGGACAAGTATAACAGGATTGATAAAACTCAAATTGACTAAATGTGTTTTCACAATATAAGCTGGCATAAAAATAAATAAAATTCTCTATTATCCCGATAGCAACAATAATGTACAAATAATAATGGTTTATGGGCAAATATTAACTATTCTAATTGAAGTTCCAAAAGAAAATAGTTCATTTTAAAATTCTCTACTTAAAAGTCAGTGCTTTGTCTGGTTTCCTGCAGGGCTGCTGCTGGTGAGTCCAGCCTTAAAATGTAAAGTATCCACCTTGCGTAATTAGCTCAAATTATGTTGGCATTGGGAAAAAAAATAAATCATTGCCTTTTTTCTGAAGTAACACAAAAAGACTCACTAACTTCACATATAGAAACAATTTATTTCTATACGTGAAACATAATGACTTGAGTTTGGAGAAGTATAAGCTGTCAACTAGCTATTTCTAATACAGAATAGATGTACAATATGGTTAAAACTTTACACAGGGCCTCATAACTGAAGGGCAATTTTAGTTTCATTTTTGATATACCAACATTATGTGTCTAGGAATTACTTCCTGGGTTCTGTTAAAAAGAAGAAATCCCATCCTTAAGCATTATGGAGTGGTCATCTAAAATAATGCTAATTAATATGTAACCAAGTGTTTGGTGGTGTGGGGGGGTGTAAAGGCATAAAAATGATGAACATAACTGCCTTGGTAAAAGGATCCTAGACATGTGTAAGTCTGTGCAAAAATCTTGATAATTCTTAGTGGTTAAGGGCAACTTCATGCAACCAAATAACATGAGATTAAATCAATAACCTTTTAAAAAAGATTAAAATGTCTCTTTTCCCAACAAAACAAAGAGGAATGTGAATAATGTACATACAAACTGGGTTCTGTCAATGACAACAAGGACTATGTGTTGGTTCATATCAAATCCAAGAATACTAGACAACATTTAACCTTCTGGGGTTTCTCTTAATATGCAGCATTCATTAGGGTATTTAGGTCCCTTCACTGGTTTTCTGCAAATGTGAAGTGGTTCTTGTGTCATTGTCAGCATCTCCATCCTCAGAGCTGTCTTTGTTTTCTTCTTTGCAGTCTTTATCATCTGCATCTCCTGGAGATTTCCGGGATTGTTCAGAGGATTTCTTTGATGTATGTGAGTTTTTCCCTTTGGAGCCCCCTTTTTCATTTTTTCTTTTGCCTCTCTCATCTTCTTCTATTCTGTGGCCTTCTTCCTCACTGCTTGCATCTGCAGTGTTTCCACCTTCTCCCTCAGTTTCTGAGGAGCTCTGTGCGGAACTGCCAGGTGTCCAGTGAACCTGACACCTGGTTTATTTTCTGTGTCCCACAATCCTTCATCAAATCCTTTCCTTTTTTTGCTTGACTTCCCAAACTTGTCTTTCTATTCCTTCTATGGAAAAAGGTCGTTGGGACCTAGAAACACAGTTTCATGAGTGCCAAAAAAGGAGATAGGATATACTTGTTTGCTGGAGGCTTCATCGCTCCCTCTGGGAGTTCATCACTCCGCACTGGCCAGTGCGGGTAGCCCTTCACCTTGGCAAAGACCAGGTTGCCTGCTTTGTATTCCCTGGTCCGCGGATGGGCCATCCGGACACTCCCCTCCCTGGTGGTCCTTAGTCGCCCACTCTGGCCAAGCTGTGCTGCGTTCCCGTGAGCCTCCCCCCGGGCTGGCCTCAAAATATCTTGTTATCATGTAATCACTCTTCTTCTTGTGATGATGTGAGGTGATACAATGCCCACATCATGGGGTGAAGTATTAAAAATAAAGGGATCCATGGGCCTGGTGGCACCACGTGTAATCCCAGCTAATTAGAAAGCTGAGGCAGGAGGATGGCAAGTACAAGTCTAGCTTCTGCAATTTAGTAAGACTCCATCTCAAGATAAAAATAAAAAAGGACTGTGTACGTAGTTCAGTGGCAGAGAACTTGTCTAGCATGAATGAACTTCCAAGTTTGATCCTAAGTATTATCAAAAAAATAAATGGATTAAATAATCTATCAAAATGCAGATTGTCACACTGAATTTATTTATTTTTTAAAGAGGTGGGGGGGAGAGAGAGAGCGAGAGAGAGAGAATTTTAATATTTATTTTTTAGTTTTCGGCGGACACAACATCTTTCTTTGTATGTGGTGCCGAGGATCGAACCTGGGCCGCACGCATGCCAGGCGAGTGCGCTACCGCTTTAGCCACATCCCCAGCCCGTCACACTGAATTTAAAAACAAAAAACGAGACCCAGCATTATGCTAAGGAGATATACAACAGACAAAGATGCAGTATGTTGAAAGTAAAAGGATAGAAGAGAAGCAATACAGACTACTCCAATCCTTAAGGGAGGGGTAAGGGTCTGATTGAGAGAAGCATTTATGGATTCATGGGAAACAGTTCTTCTTCCATACTTGGAAGAGCTTCCCAACCATGTCATGCTTTGTACAAAACAAACTTGAGAATGCTGCAGACCCAACTTACTGTTTGATTGGGTAAGGCCTAAATAGTAGTGTAGGATTTGGGCTGGGGTGGAATGAGGGGTGGCTCTCTTCACCACTAAGCTAACTTGATTTATCCAAGCACTAGGAATCTGAAAACCAATGAAGAACAGCCTCACGTATGTGCATTCCAACCCAGTAAACATCCAGGACCTTCCTCCTGATTTAGCTGCAAACCATGCTCAATCAGGTTGCATTTTGTTTCTGTTCAGTTTGAGACCTCTCCCCCCGCCCCCTCCTCCCGCCCCTGGCCTTGCTCCTGTCTCCAGAATTACCAAATGATCTCCATTTTCAGCTTGCTCTCAGCTTTAAAAACTTTGTCTAAACCCTCTGCAGATCTTCCTGCTACTTTTTGGCTTCTCCCAATTCAGTTGATGGAACTTAAATCCTATCAGTGATGCTTACCCGATGCTTCAACAAGGGCTACTGCTAGGCTTAGTCATAAGCACAAAATCAGATAAGCCACACTGCTCCATCTTATCTACAAAGACTTTATGAGAGCCTAACAGCTTTTTAGAATCCATCTTCCCTTCTCTGGGCTCTTAATATTGAGAACTGAAACCATTTATCCCGACACACGTTGCTGTCTACATTAGCATGACTTTAATATTTAGTTGTCTTTGTAACTTCATTATGGTTATTCCATGAGATTTTTGCTCAAGAAGATAAAGCTTTATTGTTCATTGCAGGACATAACTTTATCCTTCATTTTAGGAACTTCCCCAAACATCAGTGACTCTTCAACAGAAAGCATCAACATTCACATCTGTAGACTCTTTGAACTCTTACCCTCAAAATCATCCTTATCCTCTTTCCAGCAATCCTAATATTCTATCATAATCCTTACACTATCCTTGTTAGGTCCTTTCCCATTGCCCCAACCCCTGCACTTATGGACCTGCCTTAAACTAGAGTGCAGAATCTTTATAAATCAAATCTTGTCTTTTCTTCTCTGAGAAACTATCAGATTCTGTTGAGGTAGAATTCTCTCTTACAACTGTGAGCAATAAAGTCACTTTTGTCTTATTGACTAGTTGTTCTGGTGATGTTAAGAATTTGGATTTTGATAATCCTTTATCAATTCCCTCATGTTTTTTCCTACTGATTCTAGGAAATGGAATGTAGCACAGGGAGGGTATTGGACATGATGAACCACTCTTATAGAGAATAACAAATAAAATGAATAGTACTATTTGGAATGCAACTTGAACTCAAGTTTAACTTCATAATTGATTTTGTGTGTGTGTGTGTGTGTGTGTGTGTGTGTGTGTGTGTGTGTGTGTGTGACTGGGTCTATGTTGCCCAGGCTGGCCTCAAACTTGAGATCCTCCCATCTCAGCCTCCTGAGTAGCTGGGATTACAGATATGCACTATCATGCCCTGTTTAATTGATGGATATCATTGCCATTCTTGTATGAGGCAATCTGTAATATTGAAGCATCATTAAAACTTTTCTTTGAGACCAGTAATACTCTTCATCTACTCACTGAATTTTTTAGTCTATGTAATTTTAGCACAACCTTTGAGATAGTTCTTGAACACTGCCTCCAAGAAGCAGTAGCTAGTGGGTTTGACAACTATTTCCTCTGTGCTCAAGTCAGTGCCAAAGCAGCTTCTGTGGGTAGTTTCCTTGCATAGCTGGCAATCTCATTTTAATTTAAGATATTCTCTAAGGAAGAATGTCCATAAATATACTTGCTGCTACAGCTGGTGGAAGCATCTTGCCTTGTAATTAGGTTTTCTTATACAAGGAGTTATATGATTTTGTATGTGCACAAGTGAAAGTGCATATGACATACATGGGCAGGTGCAGGACCAACTTGTCAGTGATGTTCTCAATTAGGAGTTCATGCTTTAGAGAGAAGGATATAGTTGTAGGTGGACACAATACGTTTATTTTATTTATTTATATGTGGTGCTGAGGACTGAACCCAGGGTCTCACATGTGTTAGGCGAGCACTCTACTGCTGAGCCACAGTCCCAACCCCAATAGTTGCTTATTTTACCAGTTTAGAATTCAGGGTATATTTGGGGAGAATATTTTTTAAACTACTATGATCTTTTTGTCCAGTAAGGAGTTGCAGGAATAGAGGATATTCTAACAGGTTAGAACAAAGTTCAGCCTCTACTAGTACCTAAAAAGGTATAGTAGGTGTAGGGAGATACCAGGGTTACCACAATGTTCAAATTCATTGTCTGAAAGTTTCCATTTCTGACTTTTAATTTTCTTCATTCAGGACAGTGTCACATGCAGCTACTCCTTGAAATAAATTTATTTGATGACTCCTATAATCCTGCTTTTGTACTTTAGATTTTCACCTGAAAATCAGGACACTTCTTGGCAAAGAAAACAGATATGATGAGAATGAACTAAACTTTTTCAATTTTGATTATTAAGTAAATATATTTTCCTTTAAACATAGAATTTTCTTGGCAAATAAAAATTTGAAGATAGTGAAAGAATTAAGACCAATTTTATAGATGTATTGGATATTAGAACTTGATTTGTCATAGAACTATTTATGTTGATCAATTTATATAGAACTATTTATATAGATCAACTTTTTTGATGTGGTATTCTGTAAAAATCAGTGAAAATGGTTCAGTTGTTTCACAAATGTCTGGCTTTAATTTTATTTTTGAAATATGTTTTAACTTTTTTTAGAAATGTGAATACAACAAATTTAAAAATGTCCTTTAACTGTCATAGTTCATTTGTGTCACTATAATAAAATACTACTGTTACTATAATAGGATACCTGAGACTGGATGATTGACAAAGATTAGAGGTTTATTTTGCTTTTGACTCTGGAGGCTAGGAAGTCCAAGGGCATAAATGTGGCATCTGGCAAAGAAGTCATAACATGGTGGAAGGTGAAAGGCTAAGTAGGTGAGTGTTGAAGAGCTGAACACAGGGTGTTTGATAACACCCTTGCTTGATAACAACTCACTCTCATGGTTGCTAACCCAGTCCCTTAGTGAAAAAGACATTAATCCCTCTTAAAGTCTTCATGATCTTTTACAGGCCTCATTTTCCAATACCACTACAATGGCAATCACTTCAACATGAGTTTCTGAGGGGATAAACCATATCCGAACCAAAGCAACCACAAACCGAGTAATTTGTAAATAATATAAACTTATTTCTCACAGTTCTGAAGACTGGGATACCCGAGATCAGGATGCTAGCAGGTTTGAGGACTGTTCTTTCTGCTTTCAAAATGGTACCTAGTTTTTCTGTCTGTGGCAGGGACAAATGCTATGTGCTTACACGGGGGACGGCAGAGGACAGAAAGGGAGACACTCTCTCTGAAACCTCTTTTATAAGGGTGTTAACTCATTTGTGAAGGTGGAGCCCTCTTCATACCTCCACAACAGGGATTAATTTTCAATACATAATTTCTCAATGCTTTGAGATTATCAAAGCATTAATTTGTGTTAAAATTGTGATAGAGTTTTTCCTCTGTTTCTGCATAACTGAAGAATATCCTAGGAATTTAAGGCTGTAAGAGAATGAATTTATTGTTCTGAAACACTAAATTGTGATAATTTGTTATAGCAGGAATAAGAACTAAGGCACACCCAATTTCAAATCTGGAGATTTTGGGTTTGTTGCCTGCTACCAAGCTCTTATAGTCTCAGGTCTCCATCCTCCTTACCTGGAGGTTTCTACTGCATCCTTCCACATGTCTGCCTTTAATGAAATATGCTTCCTTTTATTTCATCTTCCTGTCTAAGGAGGGTTTCCCTTTTATAATCTGTTTCCTCCATAAGAGACATTCATCATTTCCTCCTCCCTGGGACTGTATTAGTGGAGTGGCTGTAGGGGAACATGATTCAATGTTGGGAACATGACTGTGGGTGGGAGGTCAAAGAAAAACATGAATTGATGTACTGTGAAAATATTAAAATGATTAATTTCTGTCCTCCCCACAAGATGTAGGTTCTAAGAATTCTGGGACTCCCTTGTCTGTTTTCTTTACTGTTGTATCTCCAACATACAGTACAGGGCCTGTTATCTAACAATTAATTGTGGGGAAAAAATGAAGGCATGAGATGAGCAAACCAATGAATGATGAATGATTTATCCTCTTGGCACTGGGATTCATTGGAGGATCTGAGCAGAAGATTGAAGCAATCAGATTTGCAGGTTGTCAAATGTCTTCAAGCTGTCACAGTTATCATAAACAGTAGTCTATATTATCCCAAGTAACAGCTAGTATATTAACCATCAAGTACACACTAACTACAGTGGGAGAACTTGCAATTGTAAATATTCAAATTCATCAACAGCTTCCTAAGAAAGCTGAGGAAGTTTTATGAAGTTTAAACTGCCCAACCCCTTAATATTATTGCCCACTTTTCTCTCTTTCCTGACACTGGGTTCCTTTCATCAGCTGAAGTAGCCTGCTGGAGGGACCCTTTCAGGGAATTTCAGCTAAGATTTGGATACCCAGCCTACTCTGCTGTGATATTTGCATTTCATACTAAATTTGTCTATAACATTACAAATTTCACACTCCTACATTTCTGTTATAACATCGTAATCATAAAAAGTGACATTTTAGTTTTCTATTTTGCAAGTGAAATGAGCATTTCCACATATAAATAGAGAAGGAAAATTGTTGGTCATCTTCCCAAGTGATTTGGGGGCTTGATCCAAGCCTAAAGTTTAAGTTTTCAGTGTCTGGGAGTACCCATTTGTTTGTGTGGGTTTTTCAACAGAGGCCTCATGCTGTAGGTCTTCTCTTTTTGGGGAACTACCTGATTGACTTTCCCTTCATTGAAACATAAGGAACCTGAGATCTGACATACAATTTGGGAGTTGTCTCCTGAAATGCTTTACCATTTCTTGTTCCTTACTTACCTTTACAGGATTTCCTACTAAATGGGAAGGTGTACCTGGAATTATATGGGCCTAGTGTCCGAAATAAAGAGAGCTAGAGGCTTATGACTCATGCTTATCTCCAGAGCAGAGTCAAAGGTGTTGGGAAAAGGGCACATAAGAAGCATAAGAGCCCTAAATGCATCTTCATCAAGATCAAGGACTTTTACTCTTTGAAGATGATGTGACTGTTACCTTATTTTATGAAATCTTTTCACCAGGGAATTGACATTTTTAAGCAGGACACAGAAATTCACAAACTTTTCAGCCAGTGTCAGGTACATACATGAAGAGTAACTGGCCCAGATGACGTTATAGTCATCTTTTTCAATTTTATAATTAGTGCTAACCTTAAAAAAATTCATGAACTTGCTTCAGTGTCTGAAAGGATATAAAGGTAAAAACAAAACAAAACAAAACAAAACAAAAACAACTAATTGGTAAAATGAATCCCAATTGGGGACATATCTAGGCAAGAACTCAGCTTAGGAAGACACTCGTTGCAGCTAGACAAGAAAACAAGAGTCCAAACTCTTATCCTGTAGAATTTAAAATCATTTCATGGTTACTTTGAAGAAACTCTGACTTTGATCTCAACTCATAAGCCAAACCCTAAAAGACAGAAAAATATAGGTGTTTATGTTGTAGGGTAGGGGCAGCTATTTTTCAGTTGAGGATGAGAAGTCTACAGTGACAACCCAGAGCTCCTGTCCACCTCCAGAACCTTCTCTGTGGTCTTTGGGTGCCTGGTATATTCCAGGGATTTAATTAATCTTCTTTTAATCTTCTTTTAGTTATCTGCTTTTTTCTCAGCATGGCCAATATTTCCTATATCTGTTCAGGCTACTACAATAAAATATTTTAGGTAACTTAAAAGCAATAAAAATCTATTGCTCACAGCACTAGAGACTTGAGCAGTCCAAGATTAGAGAGCTAGCATATTTGGCATCTGGTGAGGGTTCACCATGCTTAGGGGCACAACTTGCTGCTGTGTTCTCACATGGACGAAGGGGCAAACAAACTCCTTGAACCTCATTTAAAGGGAAGTCCTCCTATTCATGAGGGCTGAGCCCTCATAACCTAACCATCTCCCAAAAGCCTCACCTTTCTATACTACATTGAGGTGAATTGGGGGGGTGTGGACTCAAGCATTCATTCCATAGCACCTCCCACTTTGTGTTCATTCCTTCAAAGAAGACTGTGGGTTATAAAGGTCAGTGTGCCTTTGTGTGCTACTCTCTCCCACTGTGGCAATTCCACTGAGCTGTCTGCAACCCTATGTCATGTCAAATGTCATGAAACTGAGCCCATTTTTATCATTTTGAAGACAGTTGTTGTAAGAGCTTCAAGGATGGAAAGTGTGGGAGTTGGGTATGATGACTATGATCTCTTCCAGCCTTGAAATTCCTCAGAGTACAAACGGGCAGATGTCCAGTAGCTGTATATCTCTAGAATCCAACTGCATGGAATTCCAGGGAAGCGTTGCTATAATTCTTTACTTAATTTTACCTATATTCTCAGTAGCTAACTACTTTAGAGTTTTACATGGACTAGGTGAATGGTACAAAATCGATGTTCAGTAGTAATCAATGTGTCCTGAATAAACTATGTACAAATATATGCTAAAAAGTTTGAAGAGAGATTGTATGAGTAATGAAATTATGGATAATTTTTTCCGTTCTTCAAAATTCAGTATTATATTATTTGTAAAATAAATAGAATATTTTCTTTCAAACATTTTATAAAAGCATACTGCATTTTTGAATCATAATATGGTCTAACAATTCACTTCTGGACTACCCAAAGGAATTGTAAACAAGTCTTGAAAAAATATTTGCGTAACCATGTTTGTTGCTGCATTATTCATGGCTAAAACATGGAAGCAACTCAGGTATTAATGGGTAAATGGATAAGAAAAATATTAAATATGATTCAGCCTTAAGTGGAAGGAAATTCTGTAATATGCTGTACATGGACAAACCTTAGGACCTTATACTAAGTGAAATAGATTAGTCACAAAAAGATAAATAGTGTAGGAGTCCATATACATGAGGTACTTACAGGAGTCAAATCATACGGATAGAAAATGGAATGGTATATGCCAGGGGTTGGAGAAAAGGAGATATAAGGAGTTATCATTTAATGAGTATAGTTTCAATTTTACTAAATGAAAGGAATTCTAGAGTTAGATGATGGTGATGGCTGCATAACAATGTCAATGCACTTAATTTCACTGAACTTTAATCTTAAGAATGATTAAATATACATTTTATGTGTGTTTTACAATTAAAAATAAGCTTGAAATGAAATTATGGCATTTTCCAGTAAATAGATGGAACAGGAGACTATCATGCTAAGTGAAATAAGCCAATCCCAAAAAACCAAAGGTCAATGTTCCCTCTAACATGCAGATGCTAACACACAATAAGAGTGGTGGGAAGGGAAGAATAGAAGTTCATTGCATTAGACAAAGGGGAATGAAGGGAAAGGTGAGGGGATGGGATTAGGAAAGACAGTAGAATGAATAGGATGTAACTTTCCTGTGTTCATATATGAATACATGACCAGTGTAAACCCACATCATGTTCAACCACAAGAATGGGATCCTAATTAGAATAAGTTATTTAGTATGATGTGTCAAAATACATTCTACTATTGTGTATATTTAAAAAGAACAAATTTATAAAGATTAAAAAAAATAAGCTTGAGGACAGACTGAAGTTTAGAGTGGTTAGTTGTCTTAGTTCATTTTGTTACCATAAGAAAATATGTGAGACTAGGTGATTTATAAAGAATAGAAGTTTATTTTAGCTCCTAGTTCTGGAGGCTGGGAAGCTCAAGAGCATGGCACTGGCATCTACTTGACATCAGATAGGAGTCTTTGCTGTGTCATTACATGGTGAAGGGTATCTCATGGCAAGTGAGCCAGATATAGCTTTTTAATAGCCATTCCCCTGATAGCCCATTAATCCAAAAATTAATTAATCCATTCATGAGGTTCCCAAGGTCCTATTTCCAAATATCATTTTAAATTTGTAAATGGTATATCTTTTTTATTTCTAAATATCATAATGAATGAATTTGAGGATTAAGTGTCCAACACATGAAACTTGGGGTTCATAATCAAATCATAACATTAATATTGTTATTAAGTACTTATATATGGTACCTTGTTCAATTTAGCAAAGCACTGAATTGTCTTCACAAGTTATTCTTCATATTAGAATTAACGGGCAAGATAATGTTCAAGTTCTCATTATTTGGATTCTCAAAGCGCACAGCAAATGAAAGAGCTGCAATGCGGATATTATTCCCTAAATCCTATTATGTGACAGCAGCTAAGATTCTTCCCAGAAGACAAAAACAAGCATGTGTTGCCTATGTCAAAAGTCTGTGGAGGAGGAGAGTTAACAAGCGATTACAAAATTCTTCATAAATACAGAATGCTATAGAAATGCAAAACATCTACAACAACAGTAATTAGTTTTTTAAAATCACTATCTCTGTGTGTGCAGCTGTTTCTCAAAATTCACTTTGTGAGTTTAATCACCCCATATCAATCAATAAATTAACCTCCCTTTTTCTCAGACCCTACTGAGAAGCTGTCCCTCATTCCTTCAGCTGCTAGACCTTCCCTCTTCCTACCCGAAGCTGGTCAGCAAGGGTTGAAAACTGAAATTAATAGGGAAAAAAGAGGTCTGCCTGAGTCTCCAGCCTTTCAAATCCTGACTTTGAAACAAAATTGAGCACAAAAGGCCCTAAGAAGTACAGAGACGCTTCAAAATAGAACTCCCCACCCTACCCTACACAGGAAGGGAAATTTTCCTCTCTTTGAGCTCTAGTAATGCTCAGTGTTATTGTCTGGACATAAAGTGTTGCCTAAAAGCTCTTGTGTTAATGTAGGAATATTCAGAGTTGAAATGATTAGATCATGGGAACTATAACCTAATCAGTCTATCCTAGTTTGAAGGGACTAATTGGGTGGTAACTGCAGGCACATAGGGCATGGCTGGAGGGGTGCCAGGCAAAACTGCCAGGCCATTTTGCCATGACTTTCTGCCTCCCCGTAGTCCCAGAGCAATGGAGTTGGCTGACCATGGACTGAATCCCTGAAAACATGAGCCAAAATAAATTTTCCTCCTCTAAGTTGTTCTTGTCAGGTATTTTGGTCACAGTGATGAAAAGCTGACTAACACACTCAGGTAACTATGGTGAAATATCAGCTTTATGAATCATAAGGAAAAAATTTTTTTAGAGATGTCCTAAATTTAATTACAAGGGGGAGAGAGGATAGAAGGAAGGGGAGAAAGGGGAAGGCTAATCAGTAACAAGTTAGAGGCCAAAAAGAACACATGACCTTTAATATTCTTAATTACCCGTTAAAACTTTAACTTAAATCCCATCACCACCTTCCAGGTGCCATTGCCTCTTGCCAGTAGCCCCAACCAGAGGCATTACTTACTTCTCCTTAGGTCCTCCTGTCCCAAAGCTTTCCCTGCTAGGTGTAATCCTGCCCCTCTTATCTATAGTTAATGTAAACTCAATGTAAACAACTTATGTGTTCCTTCTTCAAAAATTTCATTATAAAATACACTGTGGCTGAAGGTATAGCTCAGTAGTGTAGTGCCTGCTTTGCATGTATGAGGCCATTGGTTCAATCTCTAGCACCCCAAAAAACAAACAAAAAACTGGCTTTTTAGATCTGATGTATAATTTCCAAGAACTTCCTAGGCTTGCTGCTGGTATCTGTGAAGGTTCAATAAACCCTTTTATTTCAGTTATCTCTCAGTTGCAGGAGTTTTGGTTCAACATGAATTATTGTTTCCTATTCAGGGGTACTGGAATTAAAAAAAAAAAAAAACCACAAAAGCAAGAACCAATATACATGGCCATTTTACTGACTGATACCTTAAAAGAAAAAAAAAAGCAACATCAAAGCATTGTACTAAGGACTCCTAGGCTGCTTTTGCTAAAAACACTGACTCTTCACTTGGACCTGCAAATGATCAATGGGTAACTAAAAGCAGGATAAAAAACACTTGGCATCTGTACCTGTATTTTGCATCTGTCTCCACTGCTCTGAATCACCTTGGATTCCAGGAACAACCATCCTGATCGATATACATTTTGTATAAGTTGAAACTACCCGCTTGGCAACAGCAACTTTCGTGTTTCAGACAAGGCCTTGCATGACCCATCCTGAGATAATGATCGGTCAGGCCACAGTTCAACCAAGACTGCTTCACTATGCATATTTCTTATCCAAATAACCTGGAGGCTCATGTTAGTATTTCAAATACAGTGCTGGAAATGCTACTCCTCTTTGTCTTTCCTGCTTTTCACCATTATGTTTTCCATTTGGTTTTTGTGGTGAGTAGCCAGACCTGATTTGTGGGGGCCTCTAGAGTTGGGTCTCTAGCCTGGGACTCTGGTAACAACACAAATTTCCCTATCATTAGTTTCAGTTATTTCAGTGATGTATTCCCAGCATGTAAACACAGGGGCTCATGCCTATCCCTGTAGCATAAGCAAGAGAAGAAGTTATCGGAACCCTTTGAACTTTTAAGATAGAGACTCCTGAGGCAGGAGTGGGCCAGGTCTAGGAGTTTGGTCTTCACACAGGAAGAACTCGTACGACTACATAGCAGTGCAAAGTCCATAGAGAAATGAGTTTATTATTTCATGTTGAGTTTCTGGTCTGTGGAGTAAACAAAATTAAATGAAATAATGCATATGAAGCATTTAGTAACACAAGATATACAGTATGATTTGAATAAGTGTACCAGTCATCACAATGATCAATTTAACATATATTTACCTTTCTATCAGATGTTGCTCTGGGTGTTGGGGACATAGCAAGGAATGAAATAAAATCACTGCAGGGAGACAGACAATAAACAAGCAAACAAACGTATTGTATAATACGTCAAACTCTGAAAAAGACATAAAATAGTATAGGAAAAGAAAGAATCCAAAGAGTGCTGTTTTAGATGAAGTGGTCAGGGAAGGTCTTTCTGAAGTTTATTTCTTATTTGATATCTGAACAGAGACTTAAATGAAAAGGGAGTGTGTGCACAATGCCAGTGGGTAAAAGAAGAGCAGAGGTTACAGCAATTGCAAAGGCCCCAAGTTAGTGACAGGAATAGCAAGAAAGCCAGTGTGACTGGTCTGACAGATGTCATTAAGAAAGGAGAAACTTACAGGAGATAATTTTGGAATTTATCAAGGGCCAGATAATGTAGGGACTTCAGGATAACATTAAACTTTGGATTGACTTTGAATCTTATTCTAAGGGTAATGTAAGACTGTTACATGATTGAGCAGGGGTGTAATATGATCATAGTTATATTTTAAAAGGGCCATTCTGGATCTTCTTTGAGAACTGACTGTAGGAGTATGAGTGAAAGTAGGACAATCAGTGCAGATTCATGCAGGCAATTGCAGATGGCTTAGATTGAGGTGTTTGTAGCAGAACTGGCAAAAAGCGACAAGTCAATAGAATTTGCTGATGGGCTAAATGTGGTATATGAGAGAAAAAAGAGGAGTCAATGATGGCACCAAAGAGTTTGGCAATGCACAACTATGTGAAAGGGTATGTTATTTACTGAGATGGTGGGACTGTGAGGAGGAGCAAAAGCGTTCAGTTCCAGAGATATTTTATATATGTATGTATATATATATATATATATATATATATATATATATATATATATATATATATATATATAGTTGATATACAAGTAGAAAAAATGATTAGATAGCTGCACAGATTAGTATTGAATTCAAAGGAGGGGCTGGGTCTGAAAATATAAATTTGAATCATCAGCATATGGAAGGTATTTAAAGTCATGGGAGTAGATAGATCATGTAGTGAGGAAATATAGATTTAGAGAGAGACAGACAGACAGACAGAACGAACTAGGCACTGGGGCACTCCAGTATTTAAAAATCTGAAAGATGAGAAGGAGCAAATAATAATAAAGAAGGCTAGGAGAATGTGGTATTTCAGAGGCCTTGTTATGAATGTTTTTGAGGTAAGAGGGAGATCAACTATGTTAATGCTTCTCAGAGCATGTTAAGATACGGACTGATTTAAATGCTGGATTTTATAACTTGAAGACCATTTGTCAAATAGTAGGAATTGATGTGTGTGGATCCAAGAGAGAATGGGAGGACAGGAAACAGAGACAGCTAGAATAGGCGAGAGTTTAAAGAGACAAATAACAGAGAAAAGAACCATAAACTTAAAAGATGTAGAATAAAGGGAGTATTTTGTCTTATGTTGTTAACATATCTTATAGCATGCTTGTGTGCTGAGGGAATATTAGAATGATTCACTAGAGCTGAGAATGAGGAGGAGAGTATTTTTAATTAAATAATGATATTGACACATAGTTGAAGGTACATCCCTAGTGGCAAAGCGCTAGGGTCTTGGCCAGCAGGATGAGGTGATTTCTTATGTGAAATATCTAGGGAACATAGCAATCCTCAAAATAGAAACCTCGAACAGAATCAAGAAGGTAAACTACCTGGCCTTACTGGATGTAAAGCATGCCTGCGTTCAGATGGTTCCCACCTGATGGAGGCCGACCGAGGACTAGAAAGAACCAGCGTAAGTTTGCTTAAGAATGCAGAGAACACTATAAGCTCATAAAAATAATCTTTGACTTACAATTCATATTTTTTTTGCATTTACTTCATTCTCTGTTTATTTCTTATTTGTTATCTTAGAACATTCCCAATGTCTCATCTAGATGTTATAACCTAATCTCAGCTGGTGCTGTGGAAAATCTAGTAGAGCCTTGGGTCCATATGAAAGTTAGAATGTTAAAGGGAAGCAATTTCCCCAGGAGGCAGGAACTGTGGCCAAGGAGGGTGAATAATTGGTGCAAAAATAGTGCCTGGACCACAGATAGCCCTTGCTTCTTATTCTAATGATAATCTTAAAGGGTCTGAATTTATTTAATGAAGAAGAGTAGCTGGGCATGGTGGCACATGCCTGTACTCCCAATGGCTAGAAAGGCTGAGGGAGGAGGATCGTTAGTTCATAGCCAGCCTCAGTCTCAGGGAGGTACTAAGCAACTCAGTGAGACCCTGTCTCTAATAAAATACAAAATAGGCCTGGGTTGAGTGGTTGACACTAAACTCAGTGGTTGAGTGTCCTGAGTTCAGTCCCTGGTTACTCCCCCCACCCGTCCCCCCCAAAAGAGTATAACATCCTAATAAGAATCATGAAATATTGTATTTTTATTCTAAAAAAACCACAAATTATTATAATTTTAAAAATCATTAAGGATTTTTATTTATTGATTAATTTTTTGATAGCATTGGGCATTAAACCCAGGGCCTTGCTTATACTAGGCAGACACTCTATCAGTGAGCTACATCCCCAACCCTTTCTATTTTATTTTGTGACAGGGTCTTGCTAAGTTGCCCAGTGTGGTTTCAAACTTGCAATCTTCCTGCCTCAGCCTCCCAAGTATCTGGGATTACAGGTATGTGCCACTGCAAGTCTAAAGGACTTCTATTATAATTCAAATAAGATCAGAGGTATAATAGCATATTGTATGTTGCAAATGAAACCCAAAACTTTCAAGATTTAACTCTGGAAGAAGACATTCTGGGCAGGAAAGGGAAGCTTGCCAAGCTGCTCCAACATTCTCCCCTGAGATTCTCCTGTCCTTTGGGACTCCCTTAACTCAAGAACGATTGCCACCCACAGGGATGCGCTGTTGTTTCTGTCACACTGTATCAGAAATATAGTTCTGCCTTTGAAGAGCAGAAACAAGACTATCCAAGAGCCTTTCTAAGAGAGATTTCGGTTCTGGGTGAAATGGATTAAGCACATGCCAGCCAATCTCTTTCACCAGAACACAAAGGCCACTCTGAAAAATAAATAAGAGCAGGTGGATTGTGAAAAGATAAGAGCTCAAACTACCAGTACCCGGCTGGTTGTAGCTAAGTGATAGAGCACTTGCCTAGCACATGTGAGACCCTGGGTTCAATCCTCAGCACCACATAACAGTAAATAAATAAAAATAAAGATTAAAAAAAAACCTACCAGTATCAGTGGGGATTTTATGATCTTTTTCTTTTTAATATTCTCTGATTTGAATTCAACCCCAATCTGAAACCTAGGAGTAGGCATTGGTATAGACAGAAGCCCTGAAATTCTGTCCAAACACAAAGAAAGTGATCTCCTAACACTCACTAAAGAATGGAAATCTGTATTTCTTTTCTTTTCCCCCTACTTATTCCATTTTTTATCTTAAACAACTTCTTTGGTGGCAACACCAATAGGAAAGTTTCTGCTTTGATCAAAGAAGCTGAGGTCCCAAGAAGGTGGAGTGAACTCCTGCTATTTTTCTCTCTTTGTGTCTTCCTGCTGCTTGGTCCTGACACAATCGTGGGAAGTAGTCCACAGAGTGGGATAAATAAAGCCCTGGCTTTCTCAGTGTGGGACAAGAAAAGAGGAGTCCCAGGGAAAAATATAAATACTGGAGAATTACAGAGTGAGGGAAGCTTGGGAAGGCAGCCTCTGAGGGCTGTTTATGTATTCCTGGCTCCACCTCCAAAGTGTGCAGGCAGTGATCTAACCCTAAACAGTACACAGTCTCTGAAAGCTAAAATGTGGAATAGACCACTGCCCAAATCCCATACTACGCACATGCAAAGATCTGAATAGCAACACAAAAGCATTGAAAATGGAACTGATGTTAAAACAACTCTCAGAAAGCTAGTTGGAACTTGTAGTCTGAATCCAGTTGGATCTATTGACTGCCAAAATCAAAACATCAACTTTATCTATAGGATTTAAATAAGACTCAAAGTCCCATAAGATCATATTCAACATATCTGGGATACAATCCAAAGTTACTGAGCATATGAAGAACTAGGGAAATCTCAACTTGCAGAGAAAAATACACAAAAACAGATAAACTGTCGAGATTAGACAAATGTTGAAATTATCCGCCATAAAGTTAAAGCAGCCACTATCAAGAAGCAAATGAAAAGACAGAACATCTCTGCAAAGAAACAGAAGACATAGGAGAAATGAAAATTTTTAAACCAAAAGACATGATAATCAAAATGAAAGAAAAAACCTCAATGAATTGGCTTAGAAGCAGAATAAAGAAGGCAGTGGGAAGCATTAGTGAACTTGAAGATAGATCATCACATATTATTTAATTTGGACAATACAGAGGATAAAGTTTTTGTTGTTGTTGTTGTTGTTGTTTTGTTTTGTTTTGTTTTTAGGAAAAAACAGGGCTTCAGGGGGCCCTGGAGCAAAACCTACATTTTTCACATGCATGCCACTAAAGTCTCATAAGGAGAGGAGAGAGAGAAATGGTACAGAATAAATACTTCCAGAAACAATGTCTGAAAACTTCCTAACTTAGGTGAAAAGTACAAATATACAAGCTCAAGAATCTCAGTGAGTTCCAGACAGAAGAAACACAAAGACATTTAGGCCCAGATACATAATAATCAAATTTCTGAAAATTAAAGACAAGGAAGAAATCAGAAGGCAAGCAGGAAAAAAAAACAGCACATTTATAAAGAACAAAATTTCATCGATTGCAGATTTCTCATCTGAAATGGGGGAGACCTGAAGAAAGTGGTAACAACTCCCTCAAAGTGCTGAAATAAAACTGCCAAGACAGAATCTTCTAACTAGTGAAAATATTCTTCAGAATGAAGGCAAAATAAAGACATAGTCTGAGAAAAATAAAGAAAAACTAAAGAATTAATTACTAGCTGACCTAGTCTTTTTTTTTTTTTAAATCATTGCTTAAAAAAGAAATGATAACAGAAGGAAACTTAGAACATTAGGAATGAAGGTAGAACAAAAGAAATGATAAATTTCCATGTGTGAGATTTTTTTCCTTTCTTTTTTTGGTGGTATTGGGGAATGAATCCAGGGCCTGACTGAGCTACATCCCCAGCCCTTTCTATTTTACTTTGAGATTGAGTCTCACTGTGTTGCTCAGTCTGGCCTTAAACTTGTGATCCTCCTGCCTCAGGCTCCCAAGTAGCTGGGATTATACGTGTGAGCCACCACATCTGGCTAAATATTGTAGATAATTTTTTCTTATAAACTTGTTTGAAATGTTGAGTCCTGCAAGCAGAAACTGTAACATTGTCTGATAGGGTTGTTAATGTATTGAGATCTCATATGTAAGATAATATAAAAGGGGAGATGAAGGAAACTATATGGTGATAAGATGATTCTAAAAAAGAAAGTAGAATGTTCAGAACAACTTTGAAAAAAGGGAATGTTGTTGGAGGAATGTGGTAAGCCATTCTTATAGACCGTGGCCGCCATTAGAAGATGGCGCCGGCTTCCACTGTGGCCTGTGATAAACAACTCCTTTTTTGGAGAGTTGGCGCGCAATCCCTTACCACCCTATGAGAGAGATCCACGTGGCAGCTTGGGATTGGTATGCGGGAGGCTTTATTAGGCTGTGCTTGGGCGCTCGGCGGGGGGGTCGCTAAAAGATGATACTTGAATCAAGGCCTGAATAAACTGCTGAAAGAAGAATCCTGTGTGGTGTTTTCCCTTGCCGGCGAGGGGTCGCGACAGAGGAATATCATCCAATATTATGACTACCATAATCAAAATATAGTAATATATGCAAACAGGAAAACACAAATATCAATGGAACAAAATAAAGACCCTAGAGATAGACCTAAAACAAATATGGCCATTCAACATTTGAACTTGTATAGAAGAAAATTTAATGAGAGTAATGCTTTCCCATCAAGTAATATTGATTATCCATATACATATGGTTATCACCACGCAAAAAAGTAAACCCCAACCTCATGCTTTATAAAAAACTAACTTAAGGGGTTGGGGTTGGGGTTCAGCGGTAGAGTGCTCGCCTAGCATGTGCAAGGCCCTGGGTTCGATCCTCAGCATCAAATAAAAATAAATAAATAAAATAAAGATATTGTGTCCAACTACAACTAAAAAATAAATATTTAAAAAAAAAACTAACTTAAAATAGGGCTGGGGATACAGTTTAGTGGTAGCTTACCTAGAATATGTGAGGTCCTAGGTTAGAGCCCTAGCACTGCAAAACAACACAAGACAACACAACACCAAACCCTTAAAATGGGTCGTAATCTAAATGTAAAATGTGAAACTATAAAACTTATAGAAAAAACCTAAAAGAAAATCTTATGACCATGGGTTAGGAAAGAATGCTTAGACATGAATCTAAAAGAATGGCCCATAAGAAAGAAATATATATTGAATTTCCTCAAAATAAATTTGTTTTTGGTTCTGAAAAAGACACTGTTAAAAGAATGAAAGGACAAGTTATAAACTAGGAGAAAATATTGATAAATCTAACATTGAACCAAGGACTTTTATATAACATATAGAAAAAAAACTTTCAAAACTCAGCAGGTAGAAAATAAACAAGCAATTAGAAAATAGCTTAAGGTTTGAAAATCTTAATCAAAGAAGATGTATAGATGGCAAATAAGCACACAGAAACATGCACAACATCATTAGTCATTTGAAAAATTTAAGTTAGAAAGTACTAACCATGTCAAGTAAGTTTTTTTTTTTTTTAAAGTCCAAAGTTTCTTTTTGTTCATCACAATTTAATCTAAAGAATAAAATTGCATTCATAGATCTTCAACCCTGCCACAGAGGCCCACTTCATGCTTGAAACATGAACCTTGCTGCTTGATCACTGGTGGCTTATTTTAAGACTGACGTGTTTTTTTCCCCTTCCTGTTCTCCCTCTTCCCCTCCCTCTGTAAGAAGCAGATTAACTTTCTTCCTATCCTATGCCAAGTTTTCTGTCCTTCAGCTCACTGTCCACAAGAATAAAGAAACCCTGGACCTAGAAATTGGAGCAATAGCTCTCTCAAGTTTAAAAGTTAAACATTAATTGTATCTATTGATAATGGTGCTTGGAAAACAGCCATTTTTTAAAGCTCTCTGTTCACCCTGGCAGGTAGACACAGCCTTCAAAGGAAATATAAATGGCCAACAAATATATGAAAAAAATTTTCAACATCATTAGCAATCAGGGAAATGCAAACCAAAACTACACTGAGGTTTCATTTCATACCAGTCAGAATGGTAGTCATTAAGAAAAATAATAATAACAAATGCTGGGGATGATGTGGAGAAAAAGGAATACTTTTGCGATGTTGGTGGGATTATAAATTAATATAATCACTATGGAAATCTGTATGGAGGTTCCTTAAAAGACTAGGCATGGAATCACTATATAACCCAACTATACCACTCCTAGGTATTTATCCTAAAGAATTAAAGTCATCTGATATGATTCTATACCTAGAGGATCCAAAAATCTCTACCAGAAAACTTATAGAATTAATAAATGAATTCAGCAAAGCAACAGGATATAAAATCAATACCTATAAATCAAATGCATTTCTATATATCAGTGATCAATCCTCTGAAAGAGAAATTAGGAAAACCACAACCCCCCCATTCACAATAGCCTCAAAAAACCCAAACAAACAAACAAACAAACTTGGGAATCAATTTAACAAAAGAGGTGAAAGACCTCTACAATGAAACTACAGAACACTAAAGAAAGAAAATGGCCACACTACCCAAAGTGCTATACAGATTCAATGCGATTCCAATTAAAATCCCATTGTCATTCCTTATAGAAATAGAAAAAGCAATCATGAAATTCATTTGGAAAAATAAGAGACCCAGAATAGCCAAAGCAATCCTTAGCAAGAAGAGTGAAGCAGGAGGCATCACAATACCAGACCTTAAACTATACTACAAAGCTATAGTAACAAAAATGGCATGTTATTGGCCCCCAAACAGACATATAGACCAGTGGTACAGAATAGAAGACACAGAGATAAACTCACATAAATACAGTTATCTCATACTAGACAAAGGCACCAAAAACATACATTGGAGAAAAGATAGCCTCTTCAACAAATGGTGCTGGAAGAACTGGAAATCCATAAGCAGCAAAATGAAAATGAACCCCTTTCTCTCAACATGCACAAAACTCAACTCAAAGTGGATCAAGGATTAGGAATTTGTCCCAGAGACCCTGCGCCTAATAGAGGAAAAAGTAGGACCAAATCTTTATCATGTCAGATTAGGCCCTGACTTCTTTAACAGGACCCTTAAAGCTCAAGAAATAAAATCAAGAATTAATAAATGGGATGGACTCAAACTAAAAAGCTTCTCAGCAAAAGAAACAATCAATGAGGTGAAGAGAAAACCTACATTTGAGGAGCAAAATTTTGCCACATGCTCATCAGATGGAGCACTAATCTCCAAGATATATAAAGAACTCAAAAGACTTAACACCAAAACAAAACAAAACAAAAAACAACAACCCAATCAATAAATGGGCTAAGGAGCTGAACAGACACTTCTCAGAAGAAGAGATACAATCAATCAACAAACATATGAAAAACTGTTCAACATCTCTAGCAATTAGAGAAATGCAAATCAAAACTACTCTAAGATTTCATCTCACTCCAGTCAGAATGGCAGTTATCAAGAATACAGACAACAATAAATATTGGCAAGGATGTGGGGGAAAAGGCACACATTGTTGGTGGGACTGCAAATTGGTGCAACCAATCTGGAAAACAGTATGGAGCAGGTGTAGGGTAGTGCCATGAGAAACTCCTTAAAAAAGTAAACATAAAAATACCAGACCCTTCCCACCCAGCCACTCAATAAAAGGCTGGGCTATTGTTTTGTTTTCTGGTGGTTTGACTTCTCTCTCAACCTGGCTGTCCCCTTCACTCTCAGGAAGAGGGCCCTCCACTTTCCCCCCATTTAAAGCTCTGCCTGTATGTTCATGCTCACTCGACTCAGCTTGACTCAGATTCCATTCTCACTAGCACTTAGTTAAAAGTGTGAGACCTACAGTATCAAAACTATGTAATGAGGGTACAGGTGTACCTTCAGACTGCAAAAGAGGCCCCTGGGAATTTGGAGTAATTTCAACTTGTCAATCAAGAACTACATTCCAGATGGTGATGAGTATTAGCATCAACTCAGGTGGATGTCACGCTAGGGTGTCAAAATCACCCTGGAGAAAATTAGAATAAAAAGCAGCGTTTTTGGAACATTTAGTATTTTCCAGTTGAATACCTTTCTTAAAATTTTTTTTCTTTTATTTTATTAACTTTGCTTTGGTTTAAAATATATATATATTTTTAGTTGTTGATCTTTATTTTATTTATTTGTTTATATGCGGTGCTGAGAATCAAACCCAGTGCCTCACACATGCTAGGAAAGTGCTCTACCACTGAGCCACAACCTCAGCCCCTTTATTTGTTCTTATATGCTGCTGAGGATCGAACCCAGTACCTTACGCATGGCAAGGCAAGTGCTCTATTATTGAGCTACAACTCCAGCCTTGAATACCTTTCTGATATATCTAGAGGTATTAGAATCAAAGTCTAACTTCTTTATTGAGGAAGTTATTAATTTGCTGAATTCTAAACAACAACAAAAGCAATAGCTCACTGACATCCCTGGACTCAGCATATTCTGATTCTATTAAAAGATCAGGGAGGCTGAGGCAGGAGGATCACTTGAGACTGACAGTTTTGGGGCCATGCTGTGAACATAGGGAGACTCTATCACAGAACAAAACAAAATAAAAAATGTCATAGTTAGGTCAGAGAAAAGCAAAGGGTGAGGTTTGGGGTGTGAAAACATGGACGAAGAGGAATTCAGGTTCCATTTCCTCTGAAAGTCAGTTGATCACAAATGTATGGGTTTATTTCTGGACTCTCAATTCTATTTCATTGCTTTATATTGAGATAGAATTTGGGGATATAATGTTGCAGGACATGGATCTGCTGTGAAGCTGAGCAGCCATGGCAGTCCTTTCTCACCCTGGTTCTTGGGATCATACCAGGAATATTTCAGACTTGTCAGTATCAGGCATGAGTTTATTGAAGGGATAGGAAAAGGGAAAAGGGATACTCTCAAGGGAGAGAGTGGGTCCTCTTAGACAGCAGAGGGACAGTGTGCCTGTCCTGCACTCCAGTTTTTTTGGGGGATTGGAGAGTGTCTCACCCAGATCTACCTCTTGATCTTTTGACTGACAGGATAGCATCAGACTTTCAAGTCCCTGCTGCCAGGACAACTCTCCGTCACTTTGGCCTATTTTAACTGGTTCTAAATGGAACCTGTTTTTACAGATTTTATGTTTAGGGAACATTATCATTATCTTTATCTCCCTGAGTTTCGGGATCTGGACTAGGTAAGGGTCACAATTCCCCTGCCCCACAGGACAACTTGTCTTCTTATCAGCATTTGGCTCTCATTTCTCCTGTAAATAACAGGTTGCTTGCTGAGGAATGTAACCACCTATTGACTTAAGCCAACAGAGCCACACATAAATTGCTTTTTAAAAGAAAGCTTGTGGGGATCGGCATAGTTGTAAGTTGCTTAGCATCTGGACCGCCATCTTAAGTGACAGCTGTCATTTTAAGAAAAATTTTGCTTTCCTGCCCAAAGGCGTTTTTGAGAAAGGCTCACCACTTCCTCGTACCAATCCCAGCCTTTACTGCCTGCATTAGGACCGGCCTGGCTCTAATCCTTGAGCCTGTCCCATAACCTGTGTTGCCTCTCTCTCTGTCTATGGAGAGATGGCCTTTATTCATCAGCTCTGACAAATAAATTCTTGTGTGTTTCTCTGCCTGGTCTCTGTCTTTCATTTCTCGCTCGCCCGTCTCTTGGTTCCTCGATTTCCTTTTACTCTGCCTGGCTTATGTGGACAGAACGCGTCACAGTCCTCAGCATGTGTGACCAAATTCATGTTGATAAGAGGTACACAAGTTATCCTAAAGGGGGAGACTTATGATCCTTTTCACAGATCAGATGCCAGAACTCAGGGAGCTAAGGATAATTGCTCCTAACCATAAAAATCTGTATGAATTTATGGTTAGAACCCAATAAGATTTGTTTCTGAGTCCTGAGGCTATGCCTCTGGTCCGGTGTCATGAAGGCTCCCTTTAAGATGGCTTTAGTTCATCTCCTTGTTGCTGTGACTTGTTTGGATACAGTGCACCAGCAGGAATGAGATCTACCTATTCTCACTTGGCTTCAAGTTGACCTTAAAGCACTGATAATTGGCGATTGGTATTTGCTTCTTGATAAAGTGTTTCTGGGATATGGCTGTCCTGTAACCAATGTGCGGCAGGATATTTACTTGTTTTTATACCCTACAAGTGACTGTGGCATCTAAACTCAGATTGCAAAAGGGAGGATTATTTTTAGGGTATTTATCTCTAAAACATCACCAAGGCAAGGAATCATGCCTCTCTCATGCACCCTTCATCAAGGTCAACCCTCATTATGGCCTGCAGTTGTATTCATCCATCCAAGACAAGGCAAATCATTGGCTTCTCCAATTTACTAAAAATACTACCAGAGCCATTTCAAATGCTTGTAATCATGTCATTATACTCCTGTACTTCGATACTTCTCTATCCATGAAGATTAATGAAGTCAAGGAAGTGCCTAACATTAGAACATTTCCCACTCCATGCCTCATTTTATTTTCAATGGGAAATAGAAATGGGTTACATAATAATGTACAAAGCAACAGCTCTACTTGAGGACAGAGAAGCAATAACAACCTTTTGCAATGACACAGCTCTTACTGATACCATGTGTTTTTAGATGTTCTTATGAAACTGTAATTTTAATAAAATTGACATTTCTCATGATTCCTTTTGAGAAAGGAGTCTAAAAATTATGCTGGAATCAAATTCAATAAATAGTTTTGGGAAGGAAAAAAATAAGAATCCAATTAGAGGGTGGGGTTGTAGCTCAGTGGCAGAGTGTTTGCCTATCCCATGTGAAGCACTGGATTCGATCCTCAGGGCCTTATATAAATAAATAAATTAAATAAAAATTCTGTCCATCTACAACATATATATATATATATATAAATCCAATTAGAATTAGTCATCATGGACCAAAGTGACCTAGAGTTATGGCAGTGGGAACTTGAAAATCTGATGTCATCCTGCTGTCTGTCAAAAGTCAAGAGGTAGACCTGGGTGAGACACTCTGGAAACTTCTCTAGGATCCCCAATAAAACTGGAGTGCCGGAAAGGCACGCTGTCCCTCTGCTGTCTGAGAGGACCCACTCTCTCCCTTGAGAGTGTCCCCTTTCCCTTTTTCATCAATAAACTCATGCCTGATACTCAGAGCCACATAGCTAAAATTTTTCTAACTTGATTGCAAGAATCAGAGTCTGAAGGCAGTTTTGAAAGAGACTCCAGTCATGTAAAACCCTCTGTGTTCAATCCCTAGTACTAAAAAAAATTTACTTAGATATTCTTTAATTTCTTTAAGTGATGGTTTGTAGATTTTAGAGGATAAGTTTTGCGCTTATTTGGCAAAATTTATTTCTAAATATTTTATTCTTTTTGATGCTAGTAAAAATTGATTTTTTAACAAAATTCACTTTTGGATTGTTCATTTTAGATACATAGAAATAAAATTAATTTTTGTATATTGATCTTATATCTTTCAACCTTGGTGAACTGACTTATTATTTCTAATTTTTTTTAGTGGATTCTTTAGAATTTTCTATATGCAAGGAAGTCCTGTCATCCGCAATTTTACTTCTTCCTTTCTAATCTAGATACCTCTTAACTTTTTTTCTTGCCAACCCTGGCTAAAAGTGGTGAGAGTGGATGTCCTTGTTTTTTTCTAAATCTTAAGGGGACAGTATCTTACCATTAAATATGATGCCTGTGTTAAACTTCTCACAAATGCCCTTTTTTCAGGTTTGAGGAAGCTCACTTATATTCTTTTAGTTCCATTTATCAAAAAAGGATGTTCCTTGGCTGATCTTAAGCCTTACTGGAAAAGGGATGGATGCCATTGGAATTTCTCTTCTCACGCAGTCATCTGCCCCTCAAGTATTTTCTCTGCTGATGGCAATATAAACTAGTTGAATTGAAAGACATTGAAAGACAGCATTCTAGGAATGGCCTAACAAATTCAAGAAAAGTCATGATTGCTAGGCATGCTGTTCTACATTTATTTTGTAAAATTTCATAGGCTAAATTTAACAATCCAGAAAACCAATCATCATTCACATTTGACTATATCCTCTGGGTAAGACTTGCATTTGTGGTCAACTCAATGAAATACAGTAATAACCACTGAGAAAGTCTTTAGAAGTCAGGATTCACAAGATGGCTGATGAAATATATTAATGACATAATTAGCATTAAATTAAAAGTATTAAGAAAGTAGAGAAGCAGGAAAATCAATATTGTTTCTAAAAGAACAGGTTCTAAGGAACCATGGCCCTGTGAATAATAAGAGCATCATTATTTTTTCTTATATGGGAGATGTAAAATTAGCCAGGAATGGTGCATTTGACAATAACAACAGAAATGGTACTTAAGACTTGTATGGAAAGAGACAATGTCTAGATACTACCAAGGGTTTTTATGTGTACTGATGTGACATTTATCAAATATGTAAGTACCACTTTCAAACCATTATCTCGAATCTTTATTAATAAAATATTATACCTTGTATATGGGGTCATGAATTATGTAGTACATAGTTTAATCAAGTTGGTTACATAAGTGGGGCCCTTGAAATATTTATATGGGATCCTAAAAATTCTAAAGGTGGTCCTGGAGGCAGCTGATTAAGTACAGACTCTGGAAATAGAATACCTAAATTTCACATATTAACCTATATGACCTTAGACAGGTTTCTGTGTCTCAATTTCTATAGCTATAACATAAAGCATGAAAATATGGTATTTCATAGTAATACTATGAGGTTTATGTGACTTAATGTGTATGTTTAGAAAGTGGCACTTTGTATTAAAAATCATAGCAATATATAGTCTTCATCCATTTTGTGCTGCTGTAACAGTACACCTGAAATTTTATCATTTATAAAGAACAGAAATTTACTTCTTACAGTTCTGGAGAATGGCAAGTCCAAGATCAAGATCTTGGTAGTTTTGGTGTCTGAAAGGGTGGGTCTCTGTTTCCAAGATGGTACCCTGAATGCCTGTATCCTCTGGAGAGGAAGAACGCTGAGTCCTCACAGAATTGCCAAGAGAGCTGATCCACTCAGGAAAGCCCTTTCTAAAGGGCATTAAACTCATCCATGAGGACAGAGCCCTAATGGCCTAATTACTTCTTGAAGGGTCCCACCTCTTAATTCTGTTAACTATGGCAATTAAATTTCAACATGAGTTCTGAGGGGAAATTCAAACATAGCAAGTACTCTACTTACTTTACAGTCCCTATTGGTAAGTTCTATGATGGTAAGGACAAAGCAAATTCTCTTTTTATCACCTATAAGACAAAATGACCTTTTTTGACATAGAAATTGAATGCATCAGGAAACACCAGGTATATTTCAAATGTATGTGCAATATAAAATAATTTAATAAAAAAAACCACAGTAGGTGTTATGAGGAACTACTTCAGAAAACACTCTAAGTCCGAATCCAAATCAAAGAGAGCTTTATTTACCTGGCCAGGGACTGTCACCCAAAGGTAGAGACTAAAGCTCTGTGGGAGAACAGCAATTTCCTGGCTTGTCTTGAGAACTTAAGGTTGAAAAACCCACAGCTCAGGGGCTTTTTCTCAGTGTCATGCAAGCAAGCTAATCACAGAAGCTAAATCAGAAGTTATCTGCAAGCCCTAAGCAGGACTGGAATTTTCCAGTTAGCAGGCAAGCAAGTTACACAAGCTAAATAAAAGAAAACAAAGTACCCCCCCCCCCCAACAACAACAACAAAACAGATAGCTTGCAACTCAGTTAACTACATCTTGGGTCCAAGAAGGTGTTAGACAACCATATCCTGAGTTTGAGCAGGTGGGGTACAAAGTACAGAAAACAATATATAAGAAAACAGTTTTCATTTCAGTTTCTCAGAAACAGTTCTTGTAGCAGTTTTTTTATAGAAAGCAGCAAAATGGAGTCTTAGACCTGTCTATGACAGTTCTTGCTTTATAACTAACTGTCTTATCACTTACAAAATTTTATATTTATAATCTATTTTTTACTAATTTATAATCTATAACTTACACTTATTGATTGTATTTAACAGTTAAAAAACTGTTATTTTTCAGTTATTGCTTTATAAATAGTTATTATCCATTCAACCCAGGAGCACTCTACCCTGAGCTACAGCCATGCCTCCACTGACACCCTCCCCATCCCCATCCTTCTTTCGTTCTTTTTTAAGAAAGAAAAGTTGCTGAGGCTGGCCTTAAACGTGCAATCCTCCTGTCTTAGCCTCCAGAGCAGTTGGAATTAAAGATTTGTGCAACCGTGCCCAGATTGTTTGGTGTAATGCACGTTAGCCTTCAAAACTGCTGAGTGGATCCTCTGAAAGATGAGGACGCTGCAGCAAAAAGTGGGTTACATGACAACTCGGCTTTGCTGCCGGAGATCAAACACCACTAATCTCCAAAACCAACGCACCGGAAGAGTTGGGCCTTGTGAACATTCAGGAAGCCAATGGGTATTGCAAAATGCACTGATGCCAGCCCTCTGAGTCCGAGGCCTGGGTGGAGACATTGGCTTGTTGAGGAGCCCAGGCAGGGATCACTGAAAAGTCATTCTCACCTCCCAACGCTGAAGCGCGGGCTGGAAGGGTGAGCGACCACAACTCCCCGTATTGCCCCTCCCAAGCCACCTCCAGCGGGCTGGCGCTGACCTTGCCGCGGGCGGCGGGGCAGGCTCAGTCCGGGCGTCGGCTGGCACCTGAGCCGACAGGGCTTCCGAGCCACAGCTGCGCTCCAGTGCCACCACCGCGTGGGACGAACCGCAAGGCCGCGTTCAGGAGCAGGAGGGCGGCGCGGAGCGCGCGCCCACCGGCCGGCGAGGACCTCATGTGGGCGCACGCGCCGCAGCCGCGCGGGGCTGGTGGGTGTGCTCAGGGCGTGCGCATCGCCACCTCAGCTGGCCGCGCCGCCACCTCAGCTGGCCGCGCCGCCCGCAGCGCCCGCTCCTGGCGCAATGCCCAGCACTTCAGCGCCCGAGCGGCCGTGGGCAGCCCGGGACCAGCGGTGTAGAGCGCCCTCTAGGGATCCCCCCTGTAAGTGTCTCCCTGTGTGGGTGGGGACGCGCAGGGCACTCTACACTTATTGCCATAGGGTGCTCCACTGTGGAGGCCCCCAGCCCCCGTGCGGAGGGCACTGTCCCTAGGGAGACCTGCTTAATTTGGGGAGTGAGCACCAGGGTGGTCTCTGGAGTTAACTCCATGGAAGACCCTGTGGGAACATAGGGGAGCCCCCTAGGAGCCTGTGCGGTGGTGGTGGACCCCAGAGAGGAGCCCTTAGTTCAAGAAGGACTTTAGACTGTGTGCCCTAGAGCTGCCCAGATGAACATCTGACTGAGGAGAGGGGATCTTGCTATGGGATCCGTGAGTGACTTCTCCTTGTTCCAAGGTCTTTGATCTTGATCTCCTGTAGGGGGCTCCATCTCATTTATCCCTCACCTCCAACATGGTTCAGAGGTGGAGACCTTGTGGAGTTGTGGTCCTTGTTCATTTCCTGCTCCTACCTTCCACTATTAAAATTTCTCTTCTCTGTGATAGCCCAGTTGGCTCCAAGCTGGACTTTAGCAGAGGCAGAGGCTGTTAGAAGAGCACAGGGCCCAAGAGAGAGGAAGCCCCTGAATCAAAGATAGGAAACTAGGGACTGAGACTTCATTGTGGAGAAGGAAACAGCAAAATAAGGTGGAATAACTGAACCTAGCATGTCCTGCAAGAGCAAGTTCTTTGCAGGAAGAAATAAAGAATATGGAGCACTAATGTGTTAGGCACTATACTATTAAGTATGTTTAAACATTTCAAATAATTTTTACAACAGCTTTGTGAAATTATATCCTTCTAAAATGAGACTCAGATTAAGCAGTTTGACCAAGATTGCTAAAGTTGGAATCATAGAATCTATATTTCAAATCTGGGAAGAAATATTAAGGAGAGAGAGAGAAGCAAGAATATGGATTTCCTTAAAACTCTAATAACTAAAACTATAAAACTGTTAAAAGATAGGGAAAACTTTCATGCCTTGAATTTGGCAATGGTTTCTTAGATATGACTGAGTCCAAGGGTAGCAAAAGACAAAATATATAAGTTGGTCTTCAAAATTTAAAAAGTTTTATGCATCAAAGGACATCAAGAGAGTGAGCTGACCATCCACAGATGAGAGAAAACATTTGCAAATCAAATGTCTGGTACAGAATTAATATCCAGTGTCTATGAAGAACTACAGCTCATTGAGAAGGAAACAACCCAATTCAGAGAAATGGCCATGAATTATCAGAATGTCCAGTTCAAAGGACATGAATAGATTTTCTTCAAAGATGAACAAATGACCCCAAAGCACAAAAACATGCTCAACATCTTCAGTCATTAGGAAAATGCAAATTGAAACTACAATGAGACAATCATTTCACACTGACTAGGATGGCTATCTCCCTACACACACACACACACACACACACACACACACACACTCCTGAGAGAGAAGGGGAGCAGATTAAGGAAAAGGGAAGGGGCAGAGAGAGAATAATATGCAGTAAGGATGTGGAGAAACTGGAACCTTGATGCATTGCTAGGTAGGAATCTAGAATGGTGCAGCTGCTGTGGCAAATATTTTGTGGCTCCTCAAAAAGTTAAAAAGATCTGGCCACGTGGCACACACCTGTAAGCCTAGCAGCAAGGGAGGCTGAGGCAGGGAGGATTGCAAATTCAAAGCCAGCCTCAGCAACTTAGGCCCTTAAGCAACTTAATGAGATCCTGTCTCAAAAAATAAAAAAGGGCTGGGGTTGTGGCTCAGTGGTTAAGAGCCCTTGGGTTCAATCCCTGGTACCAATAAGAATGAAAACAAAAACAAAAGTTAAAAAAGAATCTTTTATGACCAAATAATTCTGCTGCTATATTCTGAAGTATACATCTGAGAGAAATGTAATGTGGTATAGAAACTATTTAAAGCTTTCCTGTTGCCAGAGAAATCATCCATTTCTGTTATATTGGTTAACTGTCATCCCAGCTAAACTCAATTCACCATTCAGGCTCCACCACTGAGGTAGCAGAGTGGATATGATGAGCTTCTGACTCCATAGTTTCTGTAAATGAGTTCTGAAGATTTAGTCTTAGCTTTCTCGGCCCTGTTTTGAACTAGAGAAAGGGTATATTAACACTGTGATCTCAAATAAACTCTTTGCTTTCTCCAGTCATCTTTGCAATATTTGTTCAACAAAGATTTATTGAACACTTGCTCTGTGTAAAGCATTTGATACTATCCTATTTGGTCCTCCTTTCTGAGCTCAAAGAAAATCTGCAATGTCCTTTATCTGTGAAACTCACTGATTTTGGTTGCTTTTCTTTTCAAAGAGTTTGCTTTTATTACTTCCTACCTTCCACCTTGTGCCAACCCCAACATGTTCTTCAAGATCACTGCTAGTTATATTTTCAAGCCTTCTATAAATATCTGCCACTTTTACACTGAGAAACAATGAAAGCACATGAGGTCCTTCACATTTAACATGCAGGATGAGGTGGTTCCAGCCTATTAGGAGGGCTAAAGACTCTCCACAGATTTATATATATTTCTGTAGAATGAACTAAGGAGAGGAGTTCCTAGATGCTTACTCTAGTCCTATTTCTTCTTCCCTAACTCATGCTGTGGAGCAACCTTCTCTTCCTCTTACTTCTGCTTACCTTTATAAATCATCTCACTGCACTGTAAGCAGATGCTCTACAGAGAATGGATTGCAAATTTCATGCTGCTAACATATGTTTTACTGCCTGACAGTGACTTCTTTTGCCATCACAACTATAGCATTGCATTAGTTTTCTATTGCTATGTATCAAATTACCTAGACACAGTGGCTTAAAACCATGTGCAATTTATTATCTCATAGTTTCTGAGGGCAAGGAGTCAAGCTTGGTTCTCTGCTTATGGTCTCACAAGGCTACAATCAAGGTGTTGTCTGCAGTCTCAACTGGAGACTTGACTGGGAAAGAATCTTCTTCCAAGCTCACTCATGTTGTTGGTAGAATTTATTTCTTTGGATTTATAGAATTGAGGGCTCTGATTTTCTGCTGTCAGCTGGAGATACCCTCAGCATCAAAAGGCAGTCCATAGTTCTTAGAGGCCATCTGCAGTTCTTTGCCACATGGTCATTCCCAACATGGCTATTTCTTCAAACTGGTCTAGAGACCAAGTGTGCTAGAAGACAGAGTCATGTAATGTTCAATCCCCAAGACTGGAAAAACACAAAACAAAACAGACTCTGTCAGTTTTTGTCAATCACTACCACTTTTCTGGAAGCTAAAGCCAATTTTGTTAATTTTTCAAGCACCTTAGGTACAAATCTTGGATACTCAGGCAACATCTTTTAAAATCAGTGTCTTTCATCTTATAAGCTTCATGTATGTCTCAGTTAAGCTTCAAGGGCTTAACAGTTATTGTACCACTCCTGTCAAAAGCGTAGCTTACCTTATGCCTCCCACGTCATCCAGTGTAAGGCATAGCTTGCTTTATACCTCACATGTCATTCTTATCTTTTAGAGGTGACCATCTTTAAATCAAAAGATAGATTCTGTAATCAAAACTTTAAAATGATCTCGAATTATTTTAGAGTCACTATTTAGGATTGATTTAACAAAATAGGGTAGAGAGTGTTTTATTTATTTTTTAAAATTATTTTTTAATATTTATTTTTTTTTAGTTTTCGGCGGACACAACATCTTTGTTTGTATGTGGTGCTGAGGATCGAACCCGGGCCGCACGCATGCCAGGCGAGCGCGCTACTGCTTGAGCCACATCCCCAGCCCCGTAGATAGTGTTTTAAAAAATCAGGGAGCATCATGTAGTAAAAGGACTGTTTTCACAAAACTTTGAGTTCAGTCACAGATCTATAAATACATACATGTACACACAGGGTCACATCATAAACTATGTTTCTTATTATGGGTCACAGTGAAAAAAAATCTGAAAAATATAAAGGTTTCTGAGAAAAATACTGTGGCCTTGGAAATTGTAATTGATCATGAAGAACATGTGCAGTGAGGGGTTGTGTTCAATTTTACATTCTCCCTCCTGGTTAGTCTGTTCTTGGTTGGCAACATGCTTTCCTGCCTGACCATAGAACGCAGATGGTGCTTATGAATCATGTGGGCACTGTCTGGGGACTGTAGCCCTAGTTGGACTGACAGCTTCAGCAAAAGCTCTCTCTCTCTCTCTCTCTCTCTCTCTCTCTCACACACACACACACACACACACACACACCCACCCACCCTTCTTCCTTTTCCCCCAGATTAGTGCTTTCATTACAACCATGGACTTAAAAAAATTTTTTTAAAGTAATAGGTGGATATAATACCTTTATTTTATTTATTTTTATGTGGTGCTGAGGATCAAACCCAGTGCCTCACATATGCTAGGCAAGTGCTCTACCACTGAGCCATAGCCACAGCCCACAACCATGGACTTTAAAAATAATTTTCAGGAAAGCATGAGAATTTCTTGTCTATAAGAAAACAGGAACTCTGAGACTCTCTACTCCAATACTGTTAAACTGACACCCAGAGCAGTAGAGATACTTGTTTTGGGTCACAGAGAGATAAATAGTGAACTAGAAAAGTTTCTAGATTGCCTCTGATTTTTCCCCCTTCTAAAGCCTGGTTTAGTTTGTTTTGTTTCAGTTTTTCTGAATAATATTTTATTTTTGGTTGTATCACATTTATCCACTCACAAGAACATTTGAGTTGCTTCATTATTATTATTATATTTTTTGGTTATTACAAATGAAACTTTTTCGAGAATTCATGTAAAAGTGTTTACATGGACACATGCTTTTATTTCTCTTGTGTGGTGAGCCGCTTCTGCCGTTTCTGCAGACTATGGTCGCCATTACAAGATGGCACTGGCTCCGCTGTGGTCTGTGACAAACAACTCCTTATTTGGGAGAGTTGGCGCATGGTTTTTCACCACCCTATGAGAAAGCTCCACGTGGCAGCTTCGCATTGGGGCTTGAGATGCTTTATTAAGGCTGGGAGGGGCATCCGAGGGAGAAGAAGAAATATCAAGGGCCTGAATAAACTGCTGAAAGAAGATTCCTGAGTTGCGTCTTCCTTGCGGGCAAGGGGTCGCGACACTCTTGCGTAATTTGGGATTGGTAAATTGTATAATAAATGTATTATTAACTTTACCATAAATTGCAAAACTGTTTCCCAATGTGTCTGTATCATTTTCATCCTGTAAGAGAAATTCTTGTTAAGAATTCCAGTTGGGGCTGGGACTGTAACTAGTGGCAGAACACTTGCCTAGCACACAGGAAGCAGGGGTTCAATCCTCAGCACTACATAAAAATAAATAAATAAAAGATATTATGTCCATATACTAAAAAAAAATTACACACACACACACACACATATATGTATTTTTAAAAAAAGAAAGAATTCTAGTAGGGCTTTCACTTTTTTCAGTTTTAGCTGTTCAAATAGGTATGAGGTGATATCTAATTGTGATTTTAACTATAATTCCTCAATAACTAATAATGTTTTTGTTTTTGATTTTTAAGACAGTCTCACTACATTACCTAGGCTATCTTTGAACTCCTGGGCTCAAATGATCTTCTGTTCAGCTCCCAAGTAGCTGGAACGACAGGCTTACCACCCCAGCACCTGGGTTGAGGATTTTTCATGTGCTCGTTTGGCATTTTCTTGTCTTTTTTATAGAAGTGTCAGAATTATTTTTTGGGGTGGTGGTTATTTGTTTTCTTGTGTTATTTAATGAGTTTCGAGGGGTCATTTTGGTGAAGTCTAATTTATCAATATTTTTCTCTTATGGATCACACTGTTGGTATTAGACTAGTCAATTTTATATATGGTGTAAGATATAGGGTTGAAGTTTTTTTTTATGAGAGTATTCAATTATTCTAGCATTATTTCTTGAAGACTGTTTTTTTTCCCCATTAGATTGCCTTTGCAGTTTTGTTAAAAATCACTGACCATGTACATTTGTCACAGTGGGCTTCGCTACCTTGTTCCTAATAGTAGGAGAAAGTAGTCAATCTTTTAGGATTATACTTTGTATTAGCTGTAGGATTTCTACAGATGCCTTTTTATCATGTTGAGGATGTTTCCTTCTATCCTAATTTTCTGAGTGTTTTTATCATAAACAATTTTGGATTTTTTTCAACTGCATTTTTCTATACTTATTAAGAGGATCAGTTATTTTTCTTCTTTTCCTACTTCCTTACAGTGGAATTTTAAGTAATTTATTTGAGACTTTTCTGGTTTTTTTTCTGACATTGGCATTTATTGCTATAAATTTCTTTTTATATTTATAAATTTTATTATTGGTAAATGTAACTGCTTTAGCTGCATATCATAGCCTGTGATATGTTTACACTTTCATTTCTCATTAGTTCAAAAATATTTTCAAATTCCCCTTTTAAGTGTTTCTTTTGTCCATGAGATATTTAGAAATGTGTTACTTAGGGATCTGTAGCTAAAGAGCTTTGAAACTCAGGGGTTAAAGTACTGGCCTCATATTTAGTTTCTAAATATCTGAGGGTTTTCCAGATATCTTTTTGCCATTGATTTCTAACAATTCTGTTAAGATTAGAGAACATACTCTGGATAATTGAAAACCTTTAAATTTATTTAGACTTATTTTTTGGCCTATTATGTGGTTTATTATGCTAAATGTTTGGTGTATCTTTGAAAAGAATGTATGCTTTATTGTGTTAGACAAAGCTTTCTATAAATGCCAGTTAGGTTAAGTTGATTGGTAGTACTAGAAGTTCAATTCTTCTGTAATCTACTGAACTTCTGAATATTTGTTCTCTCAATTATTGTGAAAGAGGTTTTTAATTTTTCATTTTTAATTATGGATTCATCTGTATCTCCTTGTAATTCTATCAGGTTCTGTTTTATGCATTTTAAAGTAATGTTGTTTAGATGATTAAATACTTAGGATTTATAAGTCCTTTTGATGAATTGAACTTGTTGTCATTATGAAAAGATCTTTAATCTGGAAGTATTTCTTGCCTTGAAATCTACTATGATTAATATTAATATAATCACCTCACTAATATTAATATAATCATATTCTTTTGATTAGTGTTAGCATGGTATATATTTTTCCAGCCTTTTATTTTTAACCTACTTGTCTTTCTATTTAAAATGAATTTCTTGAAAGTAGCATAGAGTTGAGTTTGACTTTTTAAAATCTAATTTTACATTATCTGCCTCTTATTGCTATTTTTTTTACAGCATTTATATTTAATATAATTATTGACATGGTTGGGTTTAAATTTACCATCTTGATATTTACTTTCTATTTGTTCCACATGTTCTTTGTTTCCATTTTCTTCTTTTCCTGCCTTCTTTTGAGTTAATTCAAATTTTCCATTTTGCTTATTATCTTTTAGTTTTGTTGTATTTTGTTTTAATAGTGGTTGTTGTGGGGCTTATGCATCTTTAATTTATCTTTGTGATATCTTTATAATATGCCAAATTGGGCACATTGAATTAAATCAATCAGAATACAGTGTTTTTTTTTTTTTATTTCTGGTCATGATGGATTGCAATAAAGATTCTCACAGGAGACTTGGAGGCAGAAGTGAAGCAACAACCATTTTGTAGCACATACAGTTGCCCCCATAAGCTGTGTCGTTATTTTCCACAGTTTCAGTTATCTGAAACCATTGACAAGAAATATTAAGGGAAATTTTGAAATAAACAATTCATAAGTTTTTTTAAAAATATTTATTTTTTGGTGTAGATGGATACAACACAATGCCTTTATTTTTATGTGGTGCTGAGAATCGAACCCGGTCCTGTGCTAGGCGAGCGCTCTACAGCTGAGCCACAATCCCAGCCCCAAGTTTTTAAATAGCTATTTTTTAAATTTATTCTAATTAGTTATACATGACAGTAGCATGCATTTGGACACATTGTACACAAATGGAACATAACTTGTCATTCCTGTGTACATTGGTGCTGAGTCACCCCCGTAGTGTAATCATACATGTATATAGGGTAATAATGTCTATCTTATTCTACTGTCCTTCCCATCCCCACCATCCCACCACTCCTGTCACTCCCCTCTGCACAATGCAAAGTTCCTTTGTTCTTCCCTACTCCCTTCCCACTATGGATCAGCATCCGCTTATCAGAAAAAACATTCAGCCTTTGTTTTTTGGGGGGATTGGCTTATTTCTCTTAGCATGATATTCTTTAGTTCCATCCATTTACTGCAAATGCCATGATTTTATTCTCTTTTAATGCTGAGTATATTCCATTGTGTATATATAATACATTTTCTTTATCCTTTCATCTGTTGAAGGGCATCTAGGTTAACTATTGTGGTTCCATAACTTAGCTATTGTGAATGGAGCTGCTATAAACATTGATGTGTCTGTGTCAATGTAGCATGCTGATTTTAAGTCCTTTGGGTATAGACTGAGGAGTGGGATAGCTGGGTCAAATGGTGGTTCTATTCCCAGTTTTCTGAGGAATCTCCATACTGCTTTCCAGAGTGGTTGCACCAATTTTCAGTCCCACCAGGAATGTATGAGTGTACATTTTCCCCCACATCCTTGTCAACACTGATTGCTTATGTTCTTGATAATTGCCATTTTGACTGGCATGAGATGAATTCTTAGTTGTGATTTGCATTTCTCTAATTGCTAGAGATAATGAACATTTTTTTTTCATGTTTGTTGATGGGTTGTGTTTCTTCTTCTGTGAAGGGTCTGTTCAGTTCCTTAGCCCATTTATTGATTGGGTTATTTGTTTTTTTAGAGGGTGGGTTAAGGTTTTTGAGTTCTTTATATATCCTGGAGATTAGTCTTCTATCTGAGGTGCATGTGGTAAAGATTTTCTCCCATTCTGTAGGCTCTCTCTTCACGTTATTGTTTCCTTTGCTGAGAAGAAGCATTTTAGTTTGAGTCCATCTCATTTATTGGTTCTTGATTTTACTTCTTGCACTTTAGGAGTCTTAAGGAAGTCAGTGCCTAAGCTTAAAAAGCTATTTTGAGTAGTATGATGAAATCTTGCCCCATTCAGCTGCATCCCATGCAGGATATGAATCATCTCCTTGTCCAGCATATTCATGCTGTATATATTACCCACTTCATAGCAGTTAAGAGAAGTTTGTTATAGCATATTGTTATAATTGTTATACTTTATTACAGGTTATTGTTACTCTCTCAATGTGCCTAAATTTAGTAACAAAACTGTATCATAGGGTTGGGGTTGTGGCTCAGTGGTAGAGTGCTTGCCTAACATGTTTAAGGCACTCGGATCAATTCTCAGCACTAAATACAAACAAATAAAGTAAAGGTCTATCAACAACTAAAATATATTTTTAAAAAATATATCATAAGTATTTATAGGAAAAACAATACATATATAGGAATTTGGTACTATCCACAGTTTCAGGAATCCACTGGGGGTCTTGGAACATATCCCCTGTGTCTCTTATTTGCTGACTGAATTGGTTGGTAGGAGGCAGTGGGGGGCCTCTGAGTTCCTGAATCTTTCCCTGAATCCTCTACTAGGTTCTGGCCTAAGCCAAGTGTGTATGTTTAGCTTCATAATGAAGACACTACCAGGATCAGTAGCAACAGAACTCATGTAAGTTATGGCCCGTCCTTAGACCCAGCTCATTCTTGGGGGCTCCATTTTATTTTTACTATCCCTTACTTCATATCCATCTGTATTGCCAATTCCCTGCCTTGTGCACATCAATCTCTGACTTAACAACCTCTAACATTTACAAAAGACCAAATCCTTGTTATAAGTCCATATGCAATTAAATTTATACATTTATTTACATAAAATATCTCATATTGGTTGTACTTCCTAGATTGAACTTTGATACAGTCAAGTAACGTCACGAGCCAACCATGGGTTGTGTGTGGACTGTGTTGAGCATCGTAGCCTATTTAGGGGATAAGTCTAGCATTGGGAATCTCTTGTGGCACTCCCCCAGGGATTGACCGCCTGATGCAGGTGAACTTCCCCTTCAAGCTCTGCCAAAGATTCCACACAACACTTGAGATTGGGTGTGACCTGCAGAGATGCCATCAACCTGCTGACTACAAGACATCATGAAGCAAGATCCACCCTTGAAATCTTATCCCTGTCTTTGATGTACTCCCTTAAATAAACCACTGGAGCCATCTTTCCTTTGTCTAGTTCCAGCACCCACGTGGACTATATCTATCAGGGGCTCTGTTTTATGTAAATGTATTTCTGACTATTTGTGTTTTGTTCTTCACTAACCAATTTAGACTTTAAGTTTCCACGTGGCTTACACCCTCCTCTGCAGGAAGAAGAACCGCCCCCCACCATGAGATGCTGGCCATTGCCCCCATTAAAGTAATATTCCACTTAATTCTTATCCTCATCTGGACTTTGTGCTGTTGTTCTTATTCATTTTACTTCTCTATTTCTTCTAAACCTAACAAAACATCATAATTATTTCATCTAATTATCTGTTAAATCAAAGCACTTTAAAAGGCTTTTAAAATGACTAAATATTAAAGAAAATTTTAAAACATTTATCCACAGTTATTATTTCTAGTTGCCTTCATTCTTTTGTGCAGATCCAGATTACCATGTGGCATCATTTGCCTTCTGCCTGAAGCACTTTCTATAATATTCGGTAACATTATTTTTAGTAATGTAGTTCTGTCGGTGATGAATTACTTAAGCTATTTTATCTCTGAAAAAGTCTTTATTTCACCTTTGTTTTTCTTTGAGATAGAACTCATCATAAAGTTTATCTTTTAAAGCATAAATGCAGTAGTTTTAAAAAGTTATGCAACTATCACCACCATCTAATTCCATAACATCTTATACCCTGAAAAGGGACCCTGTATCCAGTAGCAATTGTGTTAGGCCATTGTGTTAGTTGTGTTTCTGTTATTGTAACAAAATATCTGAAACAATCAACTTTAAAAGAGGAAAGATTTATTTAAGCTCATGGTTTCAAAGATTTCAGCCTGTGTTTGGTTGGCCTCATTGCTTTGGGGCCTGTGGTAAGGTAGAACGTCACGGTGGAGAGTGCAAAGTGGAACAAAGTTGCTCAACTCATGGTGTCTGGGAAACAAAAGAAAGAGAGGGAGAAGAAGGGGTAGGGACCCCACAATCCCCTTCAAAAGCATGCCCCCAATAAACCTAAATCCTCCCACTTCTTTAAATTTATATCAAGTCTTAATAACACCATGAGCTGGGTACCATGGCTTTAATACATAGACCTTTGGGGGACAATCCAGATCCAAACTATAGCAGCCATCATCCCTCACTCCCTGTATCCATGAAAAGCAGGCTGCCATGAACTTAGATAATGTAGTAGGAAGGAGTGAATATTGTTATGAGCATGATTAAAGAAAAAAATAAAATTATAATGGACTACTTTCTCAAACTTGGCTGCTCATCAGAATTACTTGTTGAATTTGTTAAAAAACAAACAAAAAACAGAATTAGGGGCACTACATCGGTTCCTAAATATAATATCAACAGAGCAGAGTCAAAGACTATTTTTGTGAGGTTGTCGAGGGTTCTGAGGCATAGGTGGTCCAGTATTTGGTGAGGTACAGCTGGAAGATCAATGTGAATCTATTATTCCAAACTCCAGAGGTACACAGAATAGGCAAAAGGTGGAAAACTTGGCCTCAAGAAGAAGCTGGGGTGATGCCCACTTATACAAGGGATTTTGCAGCCCAGCACATCCTGTGTAAAAAGCTGAGGAGACACAGCAGGGAGGAGGAGAGGGCTGAGCTCCTTCCTCTCCTAAAATGCCAGGATCTACTGCTCATCTACAAATTTTAATGTTCTCTTATCCCTTTAATACCACTACTAAGAGGCCTCCTATTGCCGCAGTACGGCTGCAGCAAAATAACCAGGGGGGTGACGAACGACTTGTGTAGATTGATACAGCAGGAGTAGGAGCCGTTTATTGCAGGACAGGAGCAGTATTTATACATTCCACACAGCTTATCTGATTAGCATAAACTAGATACATCAGTCAACCAATAAGGAATCTCCACACTTAATGGCTCGCTTTTGTTACTTCTCAAACCACTCCCTCTGGCATTTTGCCAAGCACAATCCAGACTTGTTTAGGAACTCTAACATTCCCCTGGCAAAATGCCAGGTGTTATTTTGACTTGTTTACAGACTCTAACATCCTATTTCTGTCAGCTGGAGTCCATGGACCCCATAGGTCCTCCCTTTGCTCACCTTTCCTATATTCAGAAATCTTCCTACCTTTGACTCAAAACTCCAACTTTTGAACTTGAACATGAAGAGAGAGAGCAACCTCAGAAAGATATTTCTTTCTAGAGATGTTGACTTCTCACTGCTTGCTTCTGGAGCTTAGAACCTAAATTAGGAGCCACAAGAGAAAGGAATGAAACAGCAGGGACTTTACTGGAGGTGGAAACCTGGCTGGACAGAAAGCCAGGGCAAGAAACAGCTGCCTTAAGAGCAATGGGGATGGCAAGTCTCTGCCACCTCCCTGGTCTGTGGAGGACCTGGGGGCATGCTAGTGATGCACTGATGTCACCTGAAAGGGAGTGAGCTCAGGTATAGAAACTGTGACCAAGAGAAGGGCTGAGATGGAGAGGAGTTGTGACTTTTCTGTAGGGCCTAGGCTTCTCTGGGACCCTTGGCTATTCACCCAGCCATTGCTCAGCTCTCAGCTGCTGGCCTGGCTTATCCCAGCCCATAGTACCACTTGAACACATTCTGGGTGTAAGAGCCTGCAGTTTACAGCCCACAACCCAGCCCTTTTTTGGCCATAAAGACAGGAAGTATTTAGACACTGGGGAAGGACACAAAGCTTTGGATAATGGCACATCTAGATATAAGTGTCTACCTAGAGTTCCAATCCTAAGGGTGAAGGTTTTAGCTTGATGAGCTATTGAGGGAACTTGGATACTGTTTGATGTCCTCTGGGATGTCAAGGTGCAGAGTGCCGCACTGGTACTTTGGGGTAAGAATGGGGAAAGTACTTATGGATGATATCAGTTCTAACCCATCGGTGAGTGCACAACTAACACATGCTATCACCAGATTGAGACACTGAAAGTGGGGAGGAAAAACCACATTTATTGAGCCTCCCTCAGCCTCAGTATCAGCAGGCCCTCTACCTGTTTAGGACAGGCACCTGGGCCACTTCTGTGGTAGATAGCCTAGGTGTGAATGTTGCAAGAGTCTGGAAATTCCCACACTGGGGAGGGCCACATTCCCCTCAGCCCCAGGCCAGCCTGCTTCCGCCTGCTGGGGGCTTCCAGGGCAGCAGATGCTCCCAGCTTGGCAAGCAAGGAGGCCTATGGCCGGAATTTCAGCTAAGAGACTTGGCGAATCTTGGAACATGATTTGGGGTGGGCAGGGCCCCATGAGCCTGTGTATCCAACAAGGGTCAAAGGGCCTGGGTGCTTTGGTGCTCCTGGGTTCCCAGCAGAGCACTGAGCCCTCCAGGAACAAGATGCCCCATGGACTGGGCTGTTGGTCCTGAAAGAACCACCAAGACCCTGAGGTTACAAATGACACAACCCTTACTATGGGTGTGACATTGAGGTGCCCAGAGTGTAGACATACATTATCCAATGTGTCACCACCCAGGGTTAGGGCTAGAGTTAGGCTTGTGCTTAGAACAGCAGTGATGTTGTGGTTGCAGACTGGAGTTGGACAGTGGTGAGCACAGAGCTGGGAGCCTGGTGATGTGGAAGTGGGATTCAGGATTGGGTTTGTGATTCTGGTTGGTAAGAGCTAGTGTGTCTTGGATTAAGATTGTATTAGTTGGAGTAGGGCACTGCTTGCATTTAGGATTGGGATTAAGATTGGCCAGGAGTTCAATTTTGTGTTGGAGAGCAGTCTTAAACTTCTAAGAGAGACTGGAAAGGGACTTAGGCTTGAGCATAATGTGGGTTATTGATCTGGTAGAGGGCCCGTTTTCTGGGCCTCCATACGTGAGGGGGACCAGTGCCCCCACAGTTATCTAACTAGGGCAGATAAGTCCCCTGATCCTGGGGAAAGGGAATACCACAACAAACTCATTTGACCATGTAAACATGTTCACTTCACCCAGCAGTATTATCTTCCTAATGTGGGTTTTATTAAGGGTGTCCCTTGAAGTTGTCTCTGGGAATGGAGTTGGAGTTGATTTAGAGGTAGGGGCATAGGATGGGATTGTGGCTCACATTAATTAAAGTGTGGGGAAGAGATACACAGTTGGTCATGCCCTGTGTCAGGAGTGTCTTCCTGGGTACCCAGGACCTGGTACTTGAGGGTTCCCTGAGGGTAACTAGACTGAATGTGTCTGGTTTGTTGTTCCCTCGTGCCTGCCATGTCAAGTCTGGGGCTCAGGACCCTGTAGGCATGGATCCAGCATTACATTGGGGACCCTCTGTAGGTGAAGGATGGGCTGCTGAAGAGGGCAAGGGGCACACTTCCTGAGGGAGACAGTTCTTTAAGAGCACACAGCCCAGCTATTGAGCCCAGTGGTATGCATGTGAATCAAAGGACAAGAAATAGGACAGAAATAGAAACCAGAGGTCAGAGGGAGAGACAGGCCTGCTCAGCAGTGGCCTAGAAGCTTAGGGAGGAGTCTGAAGAATGGGTTTGGATTGCACTTGTCTGTGGGTTTGTGCGAGGGACTGTGTCAGTTATGTGTACAAATGTGTTTTTGAGTCTGTGTGAGTTTGGGGGCGTATGTCTACTGGGGCATGTCTGACTCAGGGTGTTCATGAGTTAATGTAGGTATGTTTCCTACACATGTTTGTGTGTGCTCTGAAAATTTTTCTGAGTGGCCAGGGTGACCTTGCGTCTTTTCTCGTATGTACCTGTGTGGCTGAGTGTCTTTGTCTCTCCGTCTCTGTGTGTGTATGATCTCCTCTGTCTTCTCATTCTGTCTGCCCCTCTCCAGCCCCCCCTTTGCCTGACACACCCCAGCTGCCAGCACTATTTACCGCAAGCAATGGCTTCCCTTCCCGCTGTCTGGATTCCCATGGTCAGGCTGCCTGCCCGGGGCCCTGCCCCTGTGGCCTCTGTAGGGGGCCTGACCTTGGAAGTGATACACTCTGGAAATCCCCCAATGTGCTCCTTGCCTGGTCCTGGATCCAGAGAAGTTACAGTGAAGGAGGGGCACGTGGAAGGGAAGGGGGCCTGTTGGCAGCACCCACCCATCCTTCTGGAAACAGCATCTTTCTCTGGCCAGTCCTTCTCCCCATGCTTTTATCCCAACCAAGTATTCAGGGTCCTGGCCTCTCTGTCTGTGGGTTTGGGAATGCACAGTCCTCTGCAAACCCAGTTAGACCTGGTGAGGATCTGGCACTTTGTGTCCCCAGCACCCTACGTGCCTGTGTTATGCTTATTTCTCATGTCCTCATTGAACTCAAGGTTGTCCCCCCTTCTCTCCTCTTCTTGCAGTGGACACAGGAACCATTCTGGTTCTTCCTTCTATGACAGGGCTGTCCTAACCCATGGGTTCCAGAGTCCAGGCAAAGTATTAAGTTTTGGTTGGCTGATAGAGAAGCAGAGGTCCAAATGCTTCCCCAGGGTGCAGGAAGCAGCATCTCCAGGGGGTTTATTCTTGTGCTCATCCTGTGTTCTTGCCCTCCCTGCCTGGGCTTCAGTGAGCTGGCAAAAAAGCCAAGCAGCCTTTTTTAACACTCCCTGTTGTTTTTGACCCAGCCTTGAACAGAAATGATATTGTGGAAAGGCCACTGTCCTCCCTGGGCTAGTGGTCCCTTGCTTGAGATTCCTTCCAGACAGTTCTGAAATGACTTCTGGAGGGCCTAAGGAAAGGGTTCTAGAAGGTCAGGCCATTCACCATATCACAATGTGGTAGAGGTGAACCCCAAAGTTCCCAAGCACTGATGCATTCCTAGCATCTACCCCTAAATCTGGAGTAGCAAATTCTTATATGTATGCATCTTCTGATTTCTCCTCTCTTGAGTTGAGGGAGAGGTAAAGGGTGGTGTTGTGCTAGGGTTATGAGATAGCAGGCTTCATCCTCCATCAGCATACTGTGTGGATCTCAGACTGCTCCTATTCTCTCAGATCTTGGCTTTTTTGAGAACTCAGGATCCAGGAGGTTTCAGTCGAAACTCAATTCTCTGCCTCCAGTTCTTTCTTATGAGGCTTTGTTCAGCCACATGAGCATAACATTGTGCAAATAGTTTAAGATACTGTATCAGATGCTTAGAAATGTGTTAAGAGGGTAGATCTTGTTATATATTTTTTACTATGTTAATAAAAGGAAAACACATGAAAAGATTCAGCATAACATATTAAAATGCAAATGAAAACCATTAAAATTCAAATTAGATACCATTACACAGTTTAGAACATCTAAAATTTAAAAACCAGTTGACCAGCATTGATGGGACTACAGAGGCAGGTAGGAGCCCGTGGGGGCCCTGGGAAGGACCTGCTCCACCCTAAGCCAGGATGTGTGCACACTAACCTGGCTTCCCACCTAATGCCATCGTGACCCTTCTGAGTGAATTCCCTTCATTCTGGGCCTCTCTCTATTGTCCCAGCTCTGTGTCTCTATGTGCAACTCCCACCAGGCAGGGAGGATGTGCCTGTCCCAAGACCTCCTTTGATCTCTGGGGATGCTTCAGGAAAACACCTGGAGACTGTTGGCTCAGCAGGCCTGGGCCTTGTGCTTCCCTCCCTGGCAGTCAACTAGGGGCTGTGCCTCCATCCTTTGGGCACAGAATTGCTGTTTAGCGGGTAGGGAGGGAGGCACATCCATGCTTTTCCCATCTGGGTTTTCTGCATCCCACCACAGGGGACCATTGTGCTAAACAGTGGGGCCCTATCAGAGGAAGCAAGACCTGCCACCACTTCCTCCTAGTTTGAAGGAATTGTGACTTATCCTGGATTTTCTTAGGAGCCAAGAGCTTCTCTGTATCCCTCAAACAATATGATAATAAAGTTCAGCACTTCCTGTCCCATCTCAAGTTCTTCGCTCCTCTGTGGCAGTTTGGAAGAAGGATGCAGGTGTGCCACTTTTGGGGGGATATTAGTTGGCCAACAGAGATCTTTCTCCTCTACTCAGGGCCACTGCATTGTCTTCCTGCTTCCCAGCTTTCCCTTCTTATCCTCTGTGTTCCCTCTCTAAGCATGAAGTTGCCCCTTGGCTCAATTTGAAGCCTCATCCATTTAGAGATTGGTCTGGCATCTCTCCTTTCCCCCCAGCGTTCCAAGAGCACATGCTCTATATGCACAATTGGTCATTTCAACCACTTTTTCAGGTCTTCAGAGTCCCACCAACCTCTTAGGCCCTATATTTTCCATGATGACTTCCAGAATCCCTTTCCACCTCCAGCCTTCCTGCTTTGACTTTTGATAACCCTCTCCATACCTGCAGCCATGGGTCCTTTCTAGCTCCTCAAAGACCCAGAGGGTCTTTGCCTACACTCAGTTATATATTGGAAAAACCTTTCTTTTCTACCCCAAAGTCCCCCTCCTTTCATGTCACCTTCTTCCTACCACCAACAAATTGCCTATGCTGTCAATCCAGGCCAATGCTTTGCCTTCGATATGCAGTCACTGAATTAGTCAGTTTGTGTTCCTATGACAAAACACCTGAAATAATCAACTAATAAGGAGGGAAGGTTTAAATGGGCTCAGGGTTTCAGAGATTTCATTCTATGATCAGTGGATTCCTTTTCTCTTGGACCCAGGATAAGGCAACATATCATTGTCAGGGGTATGTGGTAAAGCTGCTCACCTCATGGTGGCCGGGCAGTGAAAGAAGGGATCAAGAAGGGGCTGGGGTCCCAATATCCCCTTCAGGGGCACACCCCCCAAGGATCTAACTTCCTTCAAGTAGGTCCCACTTCTCAAAGTTCCACCACCACCTCCCTATGGCACCACAGACTGGTGACCAAGCCTTCAACAAATGGGCTTTGTAGGAACGGTGGTATTCAAGACCCAAACTATCACTGTCCTGTGTCCTTACCTCTACAGCAGCGCGTTGCTCCAGTAGCTCTTCCCTCGCTTGCTGTCCTGTAACATTTAATTCTCTTGACTGGATCTTTTCTACCAACACTCACCATACTATGTCCCTTCTTTTAGGAAAACCCTCTCTGGGTTCCCTGACCCTACCAGGGACCTATTCATTGTTCTGTAGCCCTGTGGCACAGACGTCTTGAAGTAATTATTACCACTGTAATCACTAACTGTTCTCCTTCCATTCTCACTTCAGTTTACTCCAGTCACATCTTTACCTCCATAACTCACCCAACTCTCTTCTTCTGAAAACCATGAATTATCTCCCAGTTGATAAATGATGGTCCTTATTTTACTTGGCGTGTTGGCAACTTTAAATTTTTTTTTAAATTTATATATGACAGTGGAATGCATTACAATTCTTAATACACATACAGAGCATAATTTTTCATATCACATATGGGATTCATTATGCTTATATTATATAGTATATTAACACCAATTCGTGTCTTCATACCTGTAATTTGGATAATAATGATCATCACATTCCACCATCATTAATAACCCCATACCTCCTCCCTTCCCCTCCAACCCCTCTGCCCCATCTAGAGTTCGTCTAGTCCTCCCATGGTCCCTCTCCCTGTCCCATTATGAATCAGCCTCCTTATATCAAAGAAAACATTTGGCATTTGATTTTTGGGATTGGCTAACTTCACTTGGCATTGTCTTCTTTAACCCATCCATTTACCTGCAAATGCCATGACTTTATTCTCTTTTACTGCTGAGTAATATTTCATTGTGTATATATGCCACATTTTTTTATCCATTCATCTAAATGAAGGGCATCTAGGTTGGCTCCCCAGTTTAGCTATTGTGAATTGTGTTGCTATAAACATTGATGTGGCTGTGTCCCTGTAGTATGCTGTTTTTAAGTCCTTTGGGTATAAACCGAGGAGAGGGAGAGGGATAGCTGGGTCAAATGGTGGTTCCATTCCCAGATTTCCAAGGAATCTCCATACTGCTTTCCATATTGGCTGCATCAATTTGCAGTCCCACCAGCAATGTACAAGTGTACCTTTTTCCCCACATCCTCGCTGTTGACAACTTTTTATGCAGGAAATTACTTTCTCTTTGAATACTATCTTGGCTTCCAGAACACCACACCCTTCTGGTTTTCCTGCTACCTCATGGACTACTGCTTTTCAGTTTCCTCTGCTTACTGACTGGTTCAATAATTGGAAATTATTTTCTAATTTCTTGAAGTGGAAGTTTCCCAGTACCCTGTGCTTAGATTTCTTCATTTTTTCCCTTCTGCCCCCATTTTTTTATATGTAGCCAGGCTTTCCTTGAGAACATCATGTTTCTGTATGGAAGATAGACTGTTGAGAGTGTGCTCTCAGGATGAAACAGAGATATTAGTTATAATGTTACTTCAGTAATGACAGCAGTAGAGGGTGTGGTAAGTGGTTATAGGCCAGATGTATTTTTTTTTAAATTGGTGCATAATAATTATACATAATTATGGGATTCATTATGCTGTATTTGAACATGTACATAACCTAATTTGATCAATCTTATTCCCCAGTACCTTCCCTTTCCTAATGCGTTTTTGAAGGTAGATACTACAGGATTTCTGATGGACTGGATATGGACCCTTAGGGGAAAAAGTTATAGATGACATCATTTTTTTTTTGTCTGAACAAATAGAAAGATGATGCTATCATTAACTGATGTGGGAAATATTGCAATTGGAGCAGATTTGGTTATGTGTGAGTGGGTAGATTTGGGGCAGGGATTTATGAGTTTATCTTTGCATAATTTAAGATGAATATTGGCTTCCAAATGTCAATGTTGCTTAGACAATTTGGACATTGGAGAGTGTCTACTGCATGAGACCATGAGTTCCATTGTGACAGGGCCTGTGTCTTGTTCACTGTTATACTGTCATAGTACCTAGAACATAGTAAGTACTCAAATATTTTAATTGTAGAATTTTTATTATTGACAATCTGGAGTCCTCCTCATCCATTTGTGGCAATCTATACCTAATAGCATTCATCACATTGATGTAATGATTTGTCTTCACAGCCCATTCTTGAGATTCAACCAATATTAATGTATTACTATGTGCTAGCCACTCTCCTAAGCCCTAGGGTTATGAGACACTATATGAGTCATTAAAGCAGGCTAAGGATGAGAAACTGAAATTCAAGGAAAGTTCATAAAAATAGAGAAGAGGGAGTCAAGAGTTACCAAGATTAGAACTCAGTGACAGTCTTACTCAACAGACTGAGCAAAAAAGGAATGCATAATCTACTATTGTGGGATTCCCGCACACAGGACAGGACACAGGGGCATTCAGCAGGAAGCAGTGTTTGTTAAGTGCTGGCCCCGGCCCAGTGGATGTACATCCAAAGGCTGAGTGAGCCCCAAGCACAGAGGGGTATTGCCTTATATATGCTCTGTTAACCCCCTGGCCCTGTTACATGTCAGCCCCTTTGTCTCTCCTTTGTGGTAACATTCTGTTCTGATAGGGTATTTGGTATTATAGAATTGCAACTGTCACGTGGCTTTCTCTTTGTTTTGGGAGAGCGTGGACCACAATGCCATTTCCTGATGTCTGATAGGAAGGAGTGTGTTTGGAAATTTTGAATTAAGTTGCATTTTCTTTGGAGCAAGATAGAGTTTCTCCCCAGCTGTTGACTGTACTGTTTGTTGCTCAGGGGAAAGACTGGGCTAGAGAAATGGCTTTGGGAATCACCAGTATATCAATAACAATTCAGGTTGGGTTCAGATGTACAGTTATTTCTCTTTCCCTGATGAAGAAACCAGGGCTCCGAAATGTCAAGTAACTTAACAGATGTCAGAGAATTCTAACCCTGATTATTATTTTCCACATTCCATTCTTGTGACTTTGACCTTAAAATCTGCATCCTTCCCAAGGGGTCAGACATTTGGCCTGAAAATTATAAAAACACTCAAGGATTTTGTAATGTTTTCCTTGTGCTGTATTTTTCACCCTCTGCTCTTTGTTCATGTTTGTCATCTTCCCCTGAAATTATTTTCTGGCCACTTCAGCCAGAAGATTTCTTCCTAAGGGAAGGAAATGACCCAAATCTTTTACTTTGGGGAGCAAGTATAGCCCTGAGCTATGCCATTCTGCCATGGATTCCTTAAGAAGCTAGGGGTTTCTCTTTTCCTTCCAGGGAACCAATGCCTGCTCCAACCAGGTAACTAGAGAAGGAAAGACAGGGGACACTCTCCTCAAAGTTTAGAGGGAATTTGAGTGTGATGGCCACCATGAAGCTTTCCAACTGCTACAAGATGTTTATCAATCACACCTATTGCTCATGGAATCCAAGGTGGCTCAGAGTCAGGGGGAAGCATGCAAGAGGCAGAGATGCTAAGTCCCTGATCCTAATTTTAACCACCCATGGGACATTCACAGGCAAAAGTGTAAAGTCTAAGTCCTTGTTTAATTCATCTAACCTGTGTTGAATAAAATGGCAGACTAGAAGGCCCCTGGACAGATAACAATATTAAAATCAGCAAAGGTCACTTCTAGGTCTCCAGAGAGGGTGAAGCTGGGTGACTGGATGACTTTGCTTCCTTCTGAGTCTCTTGTTTCTCTGAGGACCTTGTCTGGAAAAAAAAAAAATAAAGCAATTCTAGAGGCAAGCTTCCAGTCATTTAAAGGGACACCAGCAGCTGTTTTTTTCATTTTTTTGTCCTCTTGTGAGCTGGAATGGTTGTCTTTGAAAGTATCAGCCTAGCAGATAACAATTCTAAAAGTATCACAAATACTTACAAGATATTTACAATGCTTATGAAATAAGCCTATTTTGATTCAACATTAATGGCAGTGCTCTAACCCCACCAAGTTCATTTGCTCACCACTCCAAGAGGCCAAAACTAGAGGGCAAGTGTTTGGGGCAATTAAAAAAGTTTCCTGAGGAAGCCAATAAGCCAAAGCTCATAGAGGGGTTCAATAAAAATCCCGAGAATGAGTCTGATTTATTGTTTTAAATAGTATTTGCTGTTTTTTAAAAAAAGTGTTCCAACTGCATGTCCAAGGTTACTGAGGCTACTTTTGGTGGGGGATCACCCACTCAGTGATGGGGTTGTAAGTGAGGGTGGGAGTGCAGTCTGGACTAAATAGCTAGCAGGAAAGAGCTCTATCTCAGTATAGCAAGCTGTACAAGAGGCCTTCTAAACAGATTTATAGGAGGGGTTTCATTCTATGGGGAGAATGTGGCTAGGACATAGTTTGATGGGGCTTACCTTTCTTTGTAGCTGTTTACAGACCTCAGCTTGCTTCTCAGTTCCATCTTGGATTTCTCCATTTCATTAAAATTTTTAGAGAATTGCACATATTTCATTAATGATTAAACAGACATTTCCCTGAAACAGCAAAATATTGGATATTCCCAGCGAGAGAGGCAAAGGGGCCAGAATTTTGATTTGGTTGTAGAGACTCATGTGTAGCATTAAACGCTTAGATTTTTATGATCACTTTTTATGGCTGGTTAATAGACTGGACACTTTCTAAAAACCTTAAGAGCCTTCTTTTGACTATCAAGATGAATGTTTTTGGTGCTTTCTGAAATGCAATGGGACATAATGAAGAGATGGAAGGAAGGGATGGCAGGAATCAAGGACTGGAGCTATTACACTTACTTAGTACAGTCCTTGGTAGGGGAAAACCACAGGAGTCATCCTCTGAGGGGAAGTTACCATGCAGATCCTGGGAGGGATTTAGTTGATTTCAGCACAATTACTTACCATGAAAGTATACTCAGGTAGTAAGGATGGGAGACTCCAGGTGTAGGTAGTGTAGAAATAGGACACAGTACTAGAGATGGATATAAACTGCTGGCAGTAACTTGATACGCTCAAATACGTTTGGAAAACTGTGATTCTTTCCCAGAAACTTAAATGCTCATTCCTTCATCACACTAAGGCCAAGGAGACCCATGCTCAGTATTTACTCCCTCTCTCTACCTGAGAACTCTGGCATTGCCTTTGCCTCCTGGCTCAAAGTTTGTTTTAGTACCAAGCAAATTGAATTTTGTCCCTTATCATGCTCCAAGATCAGGAATATGTCAGCTTTTGTCCCAGGTACACAGACCTCCAACTTCATGCTCCTTCTTCCAGGTTCCCTGAAGGGAGGGGGACAAGCTGCTCTGCTTTTCTACTGGGACCTCATTCCAGGAGGGAGCCATCCCACACTCCTTAGGCAGTGGAATGAGAGATAGGCAACAGGGTTATAGCAAGCTCCCAGAATGGTTTCTCTAGAATGATCTTCCCAATGCCTACAAGGGAGTTTCTATCATTTAATTTAGATATTTATCACATTAGCTACGTGCTTTGGATAAACACAAAAACAATCCCTCAATAAGGGAACATTCTGGCATTTCTTTAAAATGACTCATCTGAAATGTAGGTTAAAGCTCCTTGCCTACATAGGAAGGTTGTCTTAGCCTACCTCATGCCTTCTCTTAACAAAGTACAGTGTGATAAAGAGGAAAGAGACAACTCTTTGTTTTGAGATATAGACTATTATTTCAGGTGGTGCTCTGCTACACCTGTTCATCAATGGAAATGAAAATAGCGCTCTTCAAGGAATGCCCAGGTTGGGGAGCCTCGAAACACTTCCTCATTGCTTTGGGAGTTCTCTGGAGCAGGACGATGTTTCAGAGCTGAGGGCTGGGAGCTAGGGGAGGCTCCCTGGATGGGAGGCACAAGCCACTCGAGGACAGTGCCGAGGGCAGTGGCGGGGATGGCCCAGGGTTGAGGCAGAGCCATGCTGTCGGGAGCGTAGCCGGAGCTTACTGTCTGGGGAATGGGGACCATTTAAGGCAGCTGGGCCTATTGGCTTCTCAGGGGAGGCTGAACGGGTCTTGGTATCTAAGAAGGTCAGGCCTGCTGGCTTCTTAGGGGAGGCTGAAAGGGCCTTGGCATCTAAGAAGGCCAGGCCCATTGGCTTCTCAGGGGAGGCTGAACGGTCCTTGGGGTGCCCACTTGGCTTCTCTGTCTTAGTTCTCCCCATGGGGCTTTTGGCTGGAATGAGGCTCTTTTCAACATTTTCTTTTCTGGTTTTGGACACTTTCCCAGCTTTGGAGAACATAGACTCTACGTGCCCTTTGCCTTTCTTCTCAGGGGTAATGCAGTGCAGAAAGGATTTTATTTTATTTCTCAAGCCAGTCTCTGGAACGATGGGCTTCTTGTGAGAATGGGCTGGCATTGCCTTCCCCTGCAAGACCTGACTGTGCAGAGTTTGGCCCTGCAAAGGTTTACCCTGAATTTTCTGGGGGAGGAAAGACTTGTCCTGGGAAACGCAAGGCACCACGGGCTGGGCATTCTTAGGGTTCCTTGTGGGCTCAGGGATGACATGTGGCTTGCTTGGACTGTCTTGCCTGTCAGGCTCAGATTCTTTCCCCCCAGGAACTACTGGGGGTGGCTCTGGGGACTGCAGCTGAGGGTGATGCTGGTGGCTAGGTGGACAGGGATCCTCAAGAAGAAAGCTCTGGTTCCATCGCCAGGAGCCTTGGGATGTCCTGTTCATCCTTTCTGGCCTCTGATCTTCAGCAGGGTGTCTTTCTTCACTGACTGAGGAGATCCCAAGCCCTGCATCCCCTTCTCCAAGGTCCCCTGCTGCCTTGGGTTTCCCTGGGTCCTCTTTGTTTTCTGCCAGTGCCAGGACTTGGGCTGAGTCCTTGATCTTGTCAGGATTTGGGGGCTCAGGGCTCCAGGGTTCCTCCAGGATGGGGTTGTTCACACTGGCCTCCACCTGAACGCAAAGTATCTGGGCCTCGGTCATGTTCGCATTGAGTTGTGAAATCTTGGAAGCCCAGTCGGGTGATCCATGGGGCACTGGTTTGGAACTAAGTGACTTTAGGTTGTGCTGTACTGCCTTCAACTCAGTGGCCAGCTGTTTTTTAAGGGGGATCCATTCTGAGTCTGGGGCAAGAGGAGACTCTGGTGTGATGGACAGTTCCTGGACTACTGTGCTTTCTGGGGTGCTTAGACTCCCAAGAGACTCCTGTGTGGATTTGTTCTCTGTGAATCCTTCAGTTGGTTCCCTGTTCTCCCTTATCCTTATGGAAATTCCCAGGTGTATCTCTATGACCTTTTTTCTCAGGTGAAAATTTAGTTTGGCCAGGATGTGTGTCTTGGATGAGGAAGGGATAGTAGGAAGAGTCTGGCTCCTTGGAGTCACCATCTCTGTCATTTCTTCTACCCGAACTTCAGGCTGGAACTCCTCTGTGTTGTCTGCCCAAGTCTCATTGTCATCTTGAAAGCGTGGTTCAAGCCTCCTGCAGGGGTCTTCAGATGAGATCATCTGAGTCAGTGGAGGAGTCGGAGGCTCCTCTGGGATTTCCACAGGCCCAGACACCATCTCTGTGATTACAGGTTGACTACAGATTGCCGGAGCCATGGCCCTAGAGAGGGCCACACAGTACAGAGCAGGCAGGCCTGACAGGAAGACCAGATACTTGTGCCGCAGCATGGTTTCCAGTTTCTCAATGGCTGTATCAGACAGGACTCGGGGCAGCTTAGGGTGTTCAGTGTCAGCACTTGGTAAGGCCTGCTGCTGCTGCTGATCAAGGGCCACTGGCATCCAGGGCATAACTTTGGGCTGAGGGTCAGGTTCACTTGCTGCCTGCAGTTCCGGGTGCTGGCTTTGTGGAATGCAAGGGAAGGGAGCCACTGCCAGGCCTCCAGGAATTCTGCATTCCCAGGAGCTGAATACACAGGCAGGGACCTGGCCCTGGTGGATCTGTCCACATTTGGAGTCGATGTGGCTCTGCAATATTTCCTTGGCTTGGGCAAACAAGTGTGGCATGGGGGTGGGCATTTGGGCTACCATGGGTGAGAATAGGACACCAGCTTCACTGTCGTCTAGGGTTGCAAGCGGGGGCATGCTCACCCTGGGTAGGGCTGTACTGCTCCAGGTCAGGGTCTGCTGGTCAGCGGAGGAAAGGAGCAACTGGATGGACTGCTGAATCTTTGGGGGCAGGCCCCAGCGATGGTGAATCAACTGCTTCTGGAGATGGAATTCCAGCAGCCTGCGGGCATGCTCTGGGAAGAAGAGCAGTTCCCTGGTGAGGACTGAGAAGGACTTTCCTGGCCAGGAGGTCTTCATGGTCTCAGAAGGTTGGATTTTGTCACATGTTTCATACTGCTTGGGACCTGGAGCATGCTGAGATCTCTGGAAGACTGCTGGCAGGTCCCACTGAAGCTGGAGTTGCCTCTGCAGCAAGTGCCATTCCAAGGCTTCACACTCAGCTGTAGTCAGAAATGGGACACTGACTTGATTCTTAGAGGGAGACATGCAATTTAGGGGGGTTGGGTGTGAGCCTGCGGCTGAGGTTGGGGCTGACTCAGGTGGAGTTTTGGACAGCAGGGGATAGAGCTCATTGAAGAGAAGAGAACCATTCAAGGGGGACCTGGGCATACTCTTGTTCCTGGAGAGGCCTTTAGAGTCCAAGAAAGTGGCCACCAGGGATTCACTATGCAGAGTAGGGAGGCCACAGAAGAGCTGGTTATATTTGCTCTGTGAGTTATTTGCCTGACCACTTGGCAGTGAATAGAGGTCATTTAGGTCTTTAAGGGCTGGAGATGGCAAGGCTAAAGCCACAGGTTTTGGGATTTTCTGGCAGTGGTGTCTTTGTTCTGAATCTATAAGGGACCATTCAGAAACCCAGAAGGTCTGAGTGGGTTGGCCAGCCACATATGAGCACCAGGTCTGGTGAGAAATAGTCCCAAATCTATGGACACAGATCTGAGAAGTATTATTTTGGATTAAAGAAACTGGTTGGTTATTTTCAGACTCGCAATACATCGGTGGGTTTGGCATAAGCTGCCTCAGGGATTCCTCCACTCGCCTGGGGAGCCCCCACCTCTGGAAATGCATCCATTTTTTTACATGTACTTCAAGAAGCCTCAGGACTTCAGGACTAAAGAATGGCAGGTGTGCATAGGGGACTATATGCAAGGCCAAAGGTTGTGCCAAGGTTGTGAGCTCTTGGGTTAGGGGCATAAAAGTGACCTGAGTATTCAAGGACTGCTGGCCTTGGTTCCCCTGGACAAAATTGGGGTTGTTCTGTCTCATCTCCTGCTCATTCCCTGGAACCACAAACAACTCAAGCCTTGAAGAAACCATAGTCTGTGGACCTACAGGCATCTCTACCAGTTGAAATTCCTGTCCTAGCGGGAGGCGATCAGTCCAGTATTCTTGAATGCTGATTTCTTCAGTTGTTAGTGCTGGGGTGACAGATGTCCCTGAAAGGTCTCTGGAGTGCTGGGAATGGAGCTCCAGATTCTGCTCAAAAGACATACTTGACACGGACAACGTCTCTAAGCAGGAAGAGCCCTGTGATGGCCCCAGAAATGTAGGGGAGATCTGGTTGTTTTCGTCCTCCAGCAATTGCTGAATCTCCAGAGCCACACCATTGCAGATTTGGCAGTAGGGATCTGCACACAGAAGCTGCCGCACGCTTTCCTTCTGGGGAAGCCAGCTGTGGCTGGGAAGGAAATCATGGCAATCATTAATAGAGTGACATCTACCTCTGCAAGAATTGTGGGCTGAGGATTTCTACCTCCATCTCTGAGTCCTATAAGAGTGGGGCCTATGCTATGAAAAATGAGTTCCTTATGGGAACTCATCATTCTGAGAATGAATCCCTTATGGGATGTCTGTGCTGCTGTACCCAGCCTCTGTTGATTATCAGTCTCATTCTCTAGAAAATTTAAGAAGATAATAGGCTCCTGGATGAGGGGTCCCAGGAATTGTCCTTCCTGAAGACAGACCAGAGGAGGAAATGTCAGCAGGGTCCAGGAAGACCCAGGAATCTTCCCTTGAAAATGTGTAACTCTAAAAAGAACATGAGAAAGAGGAGAGCTTTGTGCAAAACCCATTCTCTTAATGGGATAATTGTGTCCTGGCTGAGTGTAACCCCATGTACTGTTTTTTATTTACTGATCAAATCTTGAATTGTAGAACTACTGTGACCCTAGCACATTGCTGAATAGGGTGTCTCTTCTCTCTTGAGGTGTTTGAACTACTGTCTTCCCTTGCAAACCGCTCAACCAGGGAACCAGCCTCCATCCTATCTGTCTCCTCCCAGTCATTATTCCTCTCCTCATTTCTGCTCCAGCCCAGGCTGAGAGACCACCACAAGGCAGGCTGGGAGTTGAAAGACTGCAAAGAGCAAGAGATCACCTTTTCATGACAGAGAGCAGCTTCCGCGGCTTCTCAGCTTCTTCTTGGCAAAATCTTCGAGCTGAGGAACCAGGACAGTTTTATGTCATGTGTGTACTTCAGGGACATTCTCTAAGAAGCTGGAGCCCTTTGCCTCTCAGCGAGAGGGGACTGAAAAATTCAACTGTTCAATACTCTAAGACACTTCAATGTAAATCGGATCATTCATGACTTGCTCTCCTGCGCCTATTATCGTCTGACCTTCACAACCTCACTGTGAGGGAGGGTCATCAGATGGTTTTATGGAGGACAAGACTGAGAGATGAAGTGTTACAAAGGATTTTAAAACTAGCAAATGACCATTAAGGGCATCTGTTTTACTTCCTCAATTCTTTATTCTCCAGGGAATGAGGTAGACAATTTTCAAACATTCCGAGGTTCTGATTTCCTACCCACAGAATTCCTCTGTGAAAGTTGCCGATTTGGGTAGTTGGAGACTTCAGTGGTTAGAACACCCATTTCCTGACACCAGGGTTCATAGAGGGACAACTACCACATGGGAAGCTAGCCCACAGTGGAAGGGAGTCAGAGAAGAATTTAGGACTTTACCTCTTGATGCTGCATCTCTAGCCCTTTGCCTGACTTTTCGGTGACGCTTGAAGACAAAAACATTAGAATGAAAGTGGGACACCATTTTCTTTTTCATGACCAAAATGAGACAAAGTTTACATACATTTCCTATCCTTTTCTATGTATTTGTCTGCATTTTATATACTCTTCTACATTTCCTTTATCTATACTTCATCTTTTTTTTTCACCTCAACATTTTTCCCTTCTCTGCTATTTCTGATTCTCTTTAAGTCTTTTCCAAACTCTGTACCTCCCATAGGTCTATGAGAAGTTCTGATGGAAATTGGCATAAAACAAGAGGAAGAATGGTACACCCTGAAGGAGGTATGGTTCTAATAGTCACAGGACTTGAGCTTGTGATTTAAAGGACTGTAAGCCAGAAATTCCCCCATATGGGGAGATCTTCTGAGAGCCAGTGAAGTAGATCCCATATCCAGGTCTCCACTCAAGTCAATCAGAGGTTGTTGGCTTTTCAGTCAGGGTAAAGTACAGGGGTGAACTTGTTAAAAAAAATGCTTTTAGCCTCTGAGGAAAAAAGGACTATATAAAAGTACCTGAAGGTATGGTATTAAATTTGGCAGGGAGGGGTAGTGAGGTCATAAGGTGTGACCCTGGACCTTGAAAGCTTAAACTAGTTCAATTGTGGTCACAGCGTTTCCCTACCCGGCAGCAGCTTCTTGTAGGCTCGAGCTTCAATCCACAGTAACTCCGTCTAATCTGCCAGATAATTAAGATAATGATGAAAATGAAGCCATATGTATATAAGAATTGTCCAAAGTCCCACAGAACAAATGTAAAGGTCAACATGGCCTAAACTTCATTAGCATAAGGAGACCAACCATCTCCACAACTAGGCGTTCAGGGGCTTAGTGCCAAATGACTCCCAGTTCTTCACCCTTGTCATGTCCGCCTCACAGAGGACAGAACCAGGCTGCAGACTGCATCACAAAGCCTTCCTGTTTCACAAGGGAGGCTCATGTGGTGGTTCAGTAGGAGAAGGCGTCTGCTCCTCTGTGAAGGTTGCAGAGCCTGCGTCTAGAGGTGCCACACGCACATGTCTATTTCCCACTTTCTCTTCATTCTCCATTTCCCACACCAGGCTGCTGGCTCGGCTCACTCCTTTCACAACACATGTTTGGTCACCTGTCCTCAGAAAACTGAGTGCTTTTGTGACACAGGGGAGGGAAGGAAGAGTGGAGGAAGAGTGGCTGGGATGGAGGAACTTCACCAACTCCCCACTTGCCTGGAAATATAACTGAGAAGTGCACAGGAGTTTAGGGAGGTGAGCGAGTGGTTATGGCTTGCAAATGGAGAGCTTTGATATTTCTGGCAATGGGTGACAAGAAATCAGAAATGCAAGGAGAGGAGACCATGGCTGATGAAAGGCAGGGTTGGCTGTATCTTTAAATGACATTGTGGGAGGAAGGAAGGGAGGCCCTTGGGTGTGTGTGTGTGTGTGTGTGTGTGTGTGTGTGTGTTTGTGTGTGTAGGGTGGGGGGGATTGTAAACATCGCCTTCCATGCAGACACATTAATGTGGCTTGCTTTTGGAACTCTGTCCAAGGCATGGTTTTCCAGAACTGTTTCTGCCCAGCTATTTCTGCTCAGGGAGATGAAAGCCTATAGAGAAAAGTGGGCCAATGGCCACTTCCATCTATGGGTCACAACGTACTTACTCTTTGTTGTTGTATCTCCTTGACTCTGGATATAAGGTGTTTGCTAGGAGGATTCTTTATTGTTTGACTTGGATTTTAGAAATCTTAAAATAGAGCAGGAGTTTTCTAAAGCACTGTCAGGAATTACACTGTACCCATTAATTTACATATTTATATTACCAGCTTGACCTCCTTGAATATTGTAATATTTCTCTAATGTCAAGGATTTCTGAATCTCCTTGAGACCCTTGGTCCTGGCAAAAATGGTTTCAAATTCTTGGGTCCAAAATCTCTAAAGAGTCTGTCCTTTACTACAGTATCCAGGCTTGCATTCTGCTGGTGTGGCAAATACTCAGTGTGCTTATCTCTAGCCTGGATAGTGGCCAGGGTTCAAAGATATTTGAGGCATATTCTCATTTTGCTTTCAAGACAGTTAAATATACAATTTCAAAGATAAGACTAATTCACATGAAGCAAAAGCTAATGCTGTATTTCAAATCATTTCATGTACTCATTTTTGAGGTTCAGATGTCAAAAGTAACCTTAGAATGTGGAAAATACTCAAATGGGATCAATGTAGTCAAAGAAGTTTTCTGGGATAGCAACATTGGAGTTTGGCCTAAAAGTGGCAAAAGACTATTTCAGGTGGGACAAAACATTACTAACAAATGCAGAGCACGAAGGAATGGTCCCAGAGCCCATTTGACAGTAAGAAATGTAGGCTATCTCTAGCAGAGGTACAGGTGGGTAGTTGGGAGAGTAACAAATTCTTAGGTTGAAACCTAATCACTAGGATGATATTATTAGAAGGTAGGGATTTGGGGGAGGTGATTAGGTAATGAAGGCTGAGCCTTCATGAATGGTATTAATGAACTCATAAAATTATAAGGAAGTTGTTTTTCCTTTCACCGTAATAAGGACATGGTGCTTGTCCCTTACAGAGGATGCAGCCACAATGCATCATCTTAGAAGCAGACACAACTCTCACCAGAAACAGAACCTGTAGGCTCCTTGATCATGGCTTTCAGCTTCCATAATAGTTAGAATTTTTAAAAATAAATTACAGTGTGAGGCATTTTGTTCTAGCGGCAGAACAGATTAAGACAGTATATATTTAACTTTTTAAAAATTTCAAACTGTTCTCCAAGATGTTGGCACCATTTTCATTCCTGATACAGTGTAGAATAGTGCTGGCAACCCTTGGTATAATCAGTCTTTTTAGTTTTAATGATTCTAATAGGTGTGTAACGGTATCTTGTGATTTTAATTCACACTTTCCTATTGAGTAATGATATTGAACATCTTATCATCATGCCTTCCATTTATTTTATATAGTGAAGCATCTACACAATACTGTGTTGATTTGCAAAATACACTGAAAATAAATTACCAAGAACTGGTGCAGAGTTTTATTATCTATAAATCTATAAATGTTCAATTCTTGCCATTCTTATTATGTGAACTGATTTCAAAAGAGCTAATTTTCTGATGGCTTTTAGGAGTCTAATATAGCACTATGAACTCTAATAAATATAAAAACATTCAATTTTCAAACAACTTTGAGCCTTGTGTATATATGCATGATCATTCCAATTGCTTTGATCAAAGATGGACTTTAGGGGAGCAAGAGTAGAAAAGAGACTGTTAGGAGGCCATTGTGGTAGCCCAAGCTAGACATAGTTGGGGCTTAGACTGTGTTTTTAACAGTCTTGGATTTGATGAGATCTTGTGAACATACTTTGGAAACACATGTTCTGATACATTGTTGAGGATAAAGGTAAAATAAAGAATGAAGGAAAAACCCCAGGTTACTATTGGCATTAGAATTAGATGACTGATGCAATTTAACGACAATGTAAAGCCTGAGGATTATGAATTTGTGTGTGTGTGTGTGTGTGTGTGCGCGTGCGCACGCACGTGCACGCGTGCACACACACACATGGGGAATTAATACTTCATATTTGGCTATAAAGTGTTTAAGGTGTTTATTACACATTCAAACAGAAATGTCAGGAAAGGAGTTGCATATACTGGTTAGAAATCAGAATGTAGGTCTCAGCAAGAAATATGAACTTGAGGGTCACTCACTAGCTTGACTGCAGCAATATGGCCAGATAAAACCAACACTTCAACCTCCAGGGGTCTTGTAGAGGAAGATGAGCCAGCAGAGAAAATCAAGAAGTGTCCATGTTGAGTTTGAGGGAAAATGAGAGTATGGTGTTCCAGAAATTTCAAGAAAAAGGTGTTTTAAAACAAAGGGAATTGTCAACCGTGTTAAATGTTAATAAAAGGTCAAGTAGGATGAAGATAGAAAATGACCACTGGCTTTAGTAAGATAATGGCCATTTGTGTCACTAACAAGATCTTTTCAGTGAGAGCCATGGGGAAAAAGCCTGATTGGAGGAGGTTCCATAGACAGTAGAAAGTGAAAAAGTAGGGCAGATGAGCATAGATAGACAATACTTTAAATAAATTTTGCTGTAAAGGAAAGCAAAAGAGTTGCTTGGTAACTAGAAAGAATGTGAAATTAAGGGTATGTTTATGTGTGCGTTGAATTTTTATTACTACATGTTTGTGTACTGTTGAGAATGATCTAGACAAGAAGAAATTAATAGAAGAAGGGAGGAAAGTATGCGTGAAAAACAAAATCAGTAAAAATTGTTTTGAATTAGCATAATATATATATATATATAAACCCTTGCTACTAAGCAAGTGTTAAAATTTTATTTATGTCTTACTTACAATAAGCATCTGGCTGCCACAGCCTGGTGATACCAGCACCTGAGATGGTCACACTCACACCCTTGACTTCATTACAGGTTCATCCAGCACCTGCTGAGTGGAATGGGATTTGCAATGTAAATAGAACCACAAGAAGGGATCAGCAGGTGGGAGAGTACTGGGTCCCTGGGGTTACATTTCCCAGTGGAAACTAGTAAATTGGCACTCTGACCTGGGCCTCAGTCTCTTTTGAGTTTAATTTCAGGGGTTCCATCCCAAAGAAATGAAACTCCAGTGTTATTTGGCTATCCTAATATCTTTGCCTTTCCATATGAATTTTAAAATCTACTTTTCTATACATGTAAAAAAAATCCTGCTGAGGAGCTGGGGCCATAGCTCAGTGGATAGAGCACTTGCCTAGCATGCGTGAGGCACTAGGTTCAATCCTTAACACCACATACATTTAAACAAATAAAATAATGGTATAAAAAATACAATAACACTATTTTTAAAAGTGTCTAAAAAATCCTGCTGAAATTTAAATTGGGATTGTAAAAAATCTGTAGATTTAGAGAAAATAGATAACTAAACTGAATATTCCAATTCATGAGCATAATATGTCTTACCAGTATTTAGATCTTTGATTTGTTTCAGTGGTTTGTGATTTTTGGCATATATATCCTTCATGTATTTTGTTTCATTTTTACTTAAGTATTTTTTCCAGCTATTGAAAATTATACTCCTTTTTAAATTTTGGTTTCTAATTAATTATTCATTGTAAGAATGTGGAAATACATTGATTTTTGCAGGTTGGATTTGTGCTTTGTTCTGAACTCACTTGCTTTTCTAGAGCTTGTTCATAGTTTTTGTTTTGTTTTGTTTTGTTTTGTTTTTTTATGTGGTGATGAGGATCCAACCCAGGGCAAGCATTCTACCTGAGGCTGAGCTACAACCCCAGCCCTTGTTCATAGATTTTTAAAAATTTCCTAGGTAGACAATCATGTCATCTGAAAATAGGGACAGTTTAATTTCTATATTTTAGTTTGCATGGCTTTTATTTCTTTTTATTGACAATTTCATAGCTAGGACTTTCCATATGCTATTGAATAGGAATAGTGTGAGTGGACATCTTTGTCTTGCTCCTGACATTATAGGGGAAATATTCAGTCGTTTCTGTGTATAAAAGGTTAGCTGCAGGTTTCTCATAGATGCCCCTTATCAGATTGATGCAGTTTCCTTCTATTTCTATTCTACTGAGAGCTTTTTATCAGGAATGGATGTTGAATTTTGCCAAAAAATTGTCCTGTGTCATATAATTGGATCATATAATTTTTTTTTTTTTGGTACCAGGGAATGAATCCAGAGGGACTTAACCACTAAGTGACATCCCCAGCCCTTTTTTTAATGTTTTATTTAGAGACAGGGTCTTGCTGAGTTGCTGAGGGCCTCACTAAGTTGCTAAGGCTGGCTTTGAATTGGTGATCCTCCTGAGGCCTCAGCCTCTGGAGCCACTGAGATTATAGTCATGCACCATCATGCTTGGCTAATTTTTTTTTCTTTAGACTGTTGCTATAGTCAACTATACTGATTGATTTTTTTTGTGTGTGTGGGGGGATGGTACTGAGGATTGATCACAGGGTGCTCTACTGAAGTAGGACAGACAGGCTGGACAGACAAGATTGGACACTGAGGCTCAGAGGTTGATAATCTGTAGAAGTCCACACAAAAGCAATGTTTTTACTGTTCTGGGCACCCAATTCAGACCAAGGACACTCTCTGTGAGAATCAGTGTCCAAGAAAGGGAGAGTGCTCTTCCCCTTTCTTCCCACCAGCTGGCTCTGCAGTCCCTTATCACACTCTGTCTCTGCAAACACACCCTCCACCTGAAAACTCTGTTGTAGAAATTTCTGCTGATAGTCTAAGAACAATTATTCTAAACAGAAATTTTGAAGGTCTCTGAAGAAGCTTAGTTAGGCAGGGGTCTTCTGGGTGGGGGTCTTTGGCCTACTTTACAATCATTGAGCTACACCCTCAGCCCTTTTAATTTTTTTAAATTTTGAGAAAGGGCCTCACTAAATTACCAAGGCTGGCCTTGAACCTGCAGTACTCCTGCTTCAGCTTCCAGATTTATTGGGATCTCAGGCATGTGTCAGCAAGCCTAGCCTGATTAATTTTTAAATATGGCACTGGCCTTAAGTTCCCAATATAAACCCATTTTGGTCATGATGTATTATTCTTTTTATATATTTATACGTTGTATTTGCTAATATTTTCTTGAGGATTTTTGTCTCTATGTTCATAAGGGATGTTGATCTGTAGTTTTTTTTTTTGCAAATTCTTGGGCTATCAGAGTATTTCTAGCCTAAAAGATGAGTTGAGAAGTTTTTCTTTCTGTTTTCTAGGAAAGTATGTGTATTATTAGTGTTTTCTCTTCCTTGGTGTATGGTAGAATTCATCAGTAAAGCTAGTTGAGCTCGCATTTTCTTCATAAAAAGACTTTTAACAATAACTTTACTTTTCTTAATCAACATAGGGTATTCAGGTTATCAGGATGATAACGAGTTTTATTAGTTTGCATCCTGCAGGTCCATTCCATATAAGTCCTCCAATGTAAGCACATAAAGTTGCTCATAAGTTTCTTGTTTTATGCTTCTAATTTCTGTAGTTCCTATAGTGATGTCTCCCTTTCATTTCTCATATTCATAAAATTTTTCTTCCCTTTGTCATTAGTCAAATGACCAGAGTTTTCTTAATCTTATGGATCGTTTCAAAGAACAATAATCATTCTCAGTGAATTTTTTAATTTGTTTTGAGTTTTGCTCTTTCTTATTTTCTCTTGTCTGCTTACTTTGGGTCTAATTTACTTTCCTTTTTTCCCACGTTGTTTGTTAAGGTGGAAGCATAGATTATTATTATTATTCCTCCTCCTCCTCCTCCTCCTTTTCTTCAACCCAGGGGTGCTTTACCGCTGAGCCACATCCTCAGTGCCTCCCTGACTTTTTTAAAAATTTGAGACAGAGTCTTGCTCAGTGGTTTATGGTCTGAGTTGCTGAGGCTGGCCTTGAACTTGGGATCCTTCTGCCTCAGCCTCTGGAATCTTTCTTCTTTTCTAAAAAAGCATTTAATGTTTTGAATTTCTTATCAAGTGATACTGCTTCCCACATTTTTTCCCCACTTTTTGGCATAGGTGCTATTTATTATCTTTTGGTATATTATAATTATAAAAACACTGGGGTTTGTTGTTATATATTCATACATGCACATAACAAAATTTGGTCAATTACACCACCTAATACCTCCCTTTCCCTCCCTTCCCCCAACTACTCTACTGGTCTCCCTTCTCTTTTTCTTGAAATCCTCCCCTGCCCACCCCCAACCTTTTTTTTTTCCCCTCTCTCTTTTTGGCTTCCATATATGAGAGAAAACATATGACCCTTGACTTTTTGAGCCTGGTATTTTACACTCAACATGATCTTTCTTCTCCAGTTCCATCCATTTTCCTGGAAATAATGTACTTTCATTCTTCTTAATGACTGCATAAAATTCAATTGTGTATACATACACCACATTTTCTTTATTCATTCATCTGTTTATGGGCACCTAGATTGGTTGCATAACTTGGCAATTGTGAATTGTGCTGCTATAAAACATGGGTATTCATGTATTATGACTATGCTGATTTTGGTTCTTTTGGAGAAATATTGAGGTGTGGTATAGCTTGATCATATGATGGTCTCATTCCTAGTGTTTTGAGGAAATTACCATCCTAAATAGTGGTTGGACTAATTTACAGTCACACCAATAGTGTATAAGTGTTCCCTTTTCTCTGCATCCTTGCCATCATTTATCATTATTTGTATTATTGACGATTGTCATTCTAACAGGAGTTAGTTGAAATCTCAGTATAGTTTTGATCTGTGTTTCTCTGATTGCTAAGGATGTTGAACACTTTTTCATTGTCCATTTGTATTTCTTCTTTTGGGACATGCCTTTATTTCATTTTCCCATTTATTCAGTGGGAAATTTGGGGGTTTTTTTGTATTAAGTTTTTTTTTTAGTTCTTCATATATTCTGGATATTAATACTCTATCTGGAATGTAGCTGGCAAAAAAATTTTCTTCCATTCTATAGGCTGTCTCTTCATGTTCTTAGTTGTTTCCTTTGCTATGCAGAAGCTTTTTAATTCGATACTATCCCATTTATTAACTCTTGGCATAATTTCCTAAGCTTTAGGAGTTCTAATGAGGAAGTCATTATTGGCATCTACATGTTGTCATGCTGATCTTATGTTTTCTTCCAGCAGTTTTAAAGTTTCTGATCTTATTTCTAGGTCTTTGATCCATTTTGAGTTGACTTTGCTTCAGGGTGAATGATAGGGATCTAGTTCCAACCTTTTTTTTATAGAATATGCAGTTTCCCCAGCACTGTTTGTTAAAAAGGCTATCTTTTCTCCAATATATGTTTTTGTCAAGGATCAGATAACTGTAACCATGTGGGTTTGTCTCTGTGTTTTCTATTCCATGGGTCTACTTGTCAGTTTTTATGCCATTACCACGCTGTTTTGTGACTATAGCTCTGTCATAGGATTTGGGATTGGGATCGTGGTGCTTCCAGCACTGCTCTTACTGCTTGTTTTGGCTCTTCTGGTCCTCTTATTCTTCCATATGAATTTTAGGATTGTTGTTTATAGTTTATCTCTGGAATAAGACAAACTTGATCATGATGTATATCTTCTTAATGTGTTTTGACAATGGATTGCTAATATTTTATTAAGGAATTTTTTGCATCTATGTTCATCAGGGATTTTGGTCTGTAGTTTTCTTTCCTTGATGTGTCCTTATCTGGTTTTGATATATGGATGATACAGGATTTGTAGAATACATTTGGGAGTGATCATCCCCTTTGTATTCCAGGGGATAATTTGAGGAGCATTGGAATTAGCTCTTTAGAGGTTTGGTAGAATTCAACGAGTATTCATCTGGTCCTGGGCTTTTCTTTGTTGGAAGGCTTATTGCAGCTTTAATCTCATACCCTGTTATTGGTCTGTTTTTCTATATCCTCTTGGTTCAATTTTGGTTGTGTCTAGAAATTTGTCCATTTCTTCTAGATTTTCCAATTTATTGGAATATAAGTTTCCAGAATAATCCCTAATGATCCTCTGGATTTCGAATATACTGTGGATATAGCTCCTTTTAGATTTCTAATTTCATTAATTTGGGTTTCCTCTCTCTCTCTCTGGGTTAGTTTAAGGGTTTATCAATCTTGTTTATCTTTTCAAAGAACCAATTCTTTGTTATATTGATCTTTTTTTAAGAGAAAGTCTCTTGTTCATTAATTTTGGCTCTGATCTTAATTATTTCCTTCCTTCTACTGGTTTTGGAATTGGTTTGTTCTTGTTTTTCTAGGGTCTTGAGATGCATCATTAGGTTGTTTATTTGGGATCCTTCTGATTTTTAAAATGTAGGCATTTGTTGCTGTAAACTTTCCTCTTAGAACCACCTTCATAGTGTCCCAGAGATTTTACTGTGTTCTATGTCTATTTTTGTTTGATTCTAGAAATTTTTAAATTTCTCCCACATTTCTTTGATGATCCATTCATTGTTCAAAAGCATATTGTTCAATCTTCATGTACTCATGTAGTTTCTTTAGTTTTTCTGCAGTTGTCATCTAATTTCATTCCATTATGATCTGATGAAATGCAAGGGATTATATAATTTTTTTTGTATTTGCTGAAACTTGTTCTGTGACCTGAAATATTGTCTATATTGGAGAAGTTTCCATGAACAACTGAGAAAAAAAGGAAATGTGGCTGTTGGATGAAATATTCTATACATGTCTGTTATGTCCATTTTATTTGTTTATTTTAATTTTATTCCCATACTTTAATTGGTGAATTACAATTCTACATAATGGTGTGGGATTCATTGTTACATATTCATACACACACTTGATGTAACAATATAATTTGGCCAATATCATTTTCCAGTATTTCTCCTTTCACTCCTTTTCTCCTGCCCCCTGGTCCTTTTCCTCTACTCTAGTAATCTGCCTTTAATTTTCATGAGATTTCCCCCCCACCATTTTTCTTTCCCTTTTTACTTTCCAGCATCCAGATATAAGAAAAAAAATATGATCCCTTGACTTTGTAAGTTTGACTTATTTTGCTTAACACAATGTTCTCAAGCTCTACCCATTTTCCTGCACATGTCATAATTTCATTCTTCTTTATGTCTGAATAAAACTCCATTGTCTATATAGGCCACATTTTCTTTATCTATTCATCTGTTGATGGACACTTAGCCTGATTTCATAGTCTGGCTATTGTGAAATTGTGCTGCTATAAACATGGGTATATATGTATCTCTATGGTATGCTAACTTTAATTCTTTAGAATAAATACCAAGGATTGGTATAGCTGGGTCATCTGGTAGTTCTATTCCTAGTCTTTTGAGGAACCTCCATACTGACTTTCATAGTGGTTGTAGTAATTTACAATCCAACCAACAATGTAAAAGGGTTCTTTTTTCTCCATATCCTTCCCAGTATTTACTATTATTTATATTCTTGATGACTGCTATTCTAACTAGAGTGAGAAGAAATTGCAGTGTAGTTTTAATTTGCATTTCCATATTGCTAAAGATGTTAAACAATTGTTGACCATTTGTATTTCCTCTTTTGAGAAGTGTCTGTTTAAGTCATTGGCCATTTATTAATTGGGTCTTTTTTTGGTGTTAAGCTTTTTGAGTTTTTGGTATATTCTGTCAGAAAAGCAAAGATTTTCTCCCATTCTCTAGGTTCTCTCTTCACATTTTAATTGTTTCCTTTGCTGTGCAGAAGACTTTTAATTTGATGCATCTCATTCATTAATTCTCGGCATTATTCCTTGAGTTTCAAGTAGTCATGTTGAGAAAATTGCTACCTACACCTATATGTTGGACTATTGACCCTATGTTTTCTTCAAGAAATTGCATAGTTTCTTTGATCCATTTTGAGTTGACTTTTGTATAGGGTAAGAGGTAAGAAACTAGTTTCATTCTTCTACATCTAGATAACCAGTTTTCTCACAAGAATTTGTTAAAAAGGCTATCTTCTCCAATGTATGTCTTTGGCACCTTGGTCAAGAATCAGATTACTATATCTGTGTGGGTTTCTCTCTATTCTATTGTGTTCTATTCTATTTCATCGATCTATGTGTCTTTTTTAAATGCCAGTACTATGCTGTTTTTGTTACTATAACCCTGTATTTAATTTGAAGTCAGGTAGCATTGCTTTTTTTTTCTTCTTAAAATTGGGTTGGCTATTCTGGGTCTTTTATTCTTTCTAATAAACTATAGAATTGTTTTTTCTAGATCTGTGAAGAATGTCATTGTTTTTGTTTTTTTTATGGGGATTGCATTGACTCTGTAGATTGCTTTTGGTAGTATGGCCATTTTAACAATATTAATTCTGTCTATCCATAAACATGGGAGATCTTTCCATCTTCTGAGGTCTCTTCAATATAGAATTATATCATCTGTGAACAGTAATAATTTGACTTCTTCTTATCCTATTTGTATTCCTTTAACTTCCTTCTTTTGCCTAATTGTTCTGGGGTTAGAATTTTTAGTAGTATATTGAATAGAATGGTGAGAGTAGTTATCCTTTTCCTGTTCCAGATTTTAAAGGAAATACTTTCTGTTTTCCCCCACTCACTATAATGCTGAGTTTGGGTATATCAGACATAGTCTTTATAATATTGAGGTAAGTTCCCTCTATCTCCCATTTCTTCAGTGTTTTTATCATAAATAGTGCTGAATTTTTTGAAGGCTTTTTCTGCATCTATTGAGATAACTATGTAATTTTTGTGCTCAATTATAATTTTGTGGTGAATACACTTATTGATTTGTGTATGTTTAAACATCCTTGCAACCCTGGGATAAAACCAACTTGGTCATGAAGTATAATGTTCTTAAAATGCTACTGAGTATGACTTGCTAATATTTTATTAAGTATTTTCATATCTAAGTTTATAGAAATATTGGTCTGTAGTTTTCTTTCCTTGATGTGTCCTTATCTGGTGTAGGATGAGGGTAATACTGGCTTCATAGAATGAATTTATAAATGCTCCATCCCTTTCTATTTCATAGAATTATTTGAGGAGCATTGACACTAGTTCTTTTTTAAAGGTCTGGTAGGATTCAGCTGAGAATCCATCAGTCTTGGGCTTTGGTTTTTTGAAATGACTTTTATTTTTGTTTCTATTTAATTGCAGTTATTGTTCTGTTTAGGTTTTCTATGTTTCTTGATTCAATTTTGAATCAATATATAATGATATTCAATATATAATTATATTCACATATAATTATAATAATATGTGTCTATGTGTCATCCCTAATTTTATTAATCTGGATTTTATTTTTCTTTTATTTTATGAACTTATTTTATTTTTATTTTATTAATCTGGATTGTTCCTTTACCAGAATGACTATAAATGGTCTTCTACCTAGCTTGTCAATCTTGTTTATCTTTTCAAAGAACCAACTCTTCATTTCACTTATTCTTTATATTGTTTTTTAAAATTTCTCCACTGCATTGATTTCAGCTCTAAACTTAATTATTTCCTTCTTTCTATTGGTTTTGGAATTGGTTTGTTCTTGTTTTTTCAAGGGCCTTGAGAGAGAGGTTTCATTAGGTTTTTGAGATCTTTCTGATTTTCTTATGTAGACAATCATAGCCATAAACTTTCCTCTTAGAATCACCTTTATAGTAACCCAGAGGTTCTACTATACTGTATCACTATTCTTGTTTGATTCTAAGAAGGCTTAATTTTCTCACCTGATTTATTCTATCATCAATTCATCATTCAAAAGTGTATTCAATCTTCGTGTGTTTACATAATTTTGGTAGTGTGTGTGTGTGTGTGTGTGTGTGTGTGTGTGTGTTGATTTCTAATTTCATTCCACTATGCAAGGAATTATATTGATTTTTTTATATTTAATAAAAGTTGCCTGTGGCCTAAAATATCATGAGTTCTGAAGCTGAGAGGAAAGTGAATTTAGCTATTGTTGGATAAAATATTCTATAGATAGCTGTTACTCCATTTGATTTATATTATTTTTTAGGTCTGAAGAGCCTTTACTGAGTTTATGTCTGAATGACCTATCTATTGGTGAGAAAGGTTGAAATCACCCAGTATTATTGTATTGAGGTCCATCCAAGTCTTTATGCTAAAGGGTGTTTGTTTATGTAATTGGAGGCACTGACATTGGCACATAAATATTTATTATTGTTATATTTCTTGTTGGATTGTTCCTTTACCAGAATAAAATGACCTTTTTTTTTTTTTTTTTTTAAATCTCTTGTCATTAGTTTTGGCTTGATGTTGGCTTTATCAGGTATGAGAGTAGCTACTACTGCTTGCTTTGGGGGTCTACTTGCGTAAAATATTTTCTATCTTTTCACTTTTATTCTGTGGATGTCTGTGAGATATGTCTCTTACAGACAACATAGAGTAAATTATTGTTTTTTAAGATACTCTGCCAGTCTATGTCATTTTTTTTTAGTTGTCAATGGACCTTTATTTTTTTATTTGTTTATATGCATCACTGAGGATCAATTCCCTGGGCCTCACACATGCCAAGCAACTGCTCTACCACTGAGCCACAACCCAGCCCTAGTCTATGTCTTTTAATTAGAGAATTGAGACCATTTATATTCAGCATTATGATGGAAAGATGATTATTATTTACTGGCATTTTGATTTATTTCTAATGTTTAATTCAGTCATATTTTTCATTTGTTCAACTACCCTTCTAATGATATCGGACCAGACCTGAGCTCTGGAGTTTGTTTTTAAGTTCTTCTATGTGCAGTATCATTTTAAGTATTTTCTGTAGTGCAGACTTAGTAGTCACAAATTCTTTTAGTTTATACTTGTCTTGGAAGGTTTTGATTTCTCTTTTAATTCTGAAGGATAATTTTGCTGAATATAACAATTTTGGTTGGCAGGTATTTTCTTTCAGGGCCTGGAATATCTCATTCCAATCCCTTCTGGATCTTAGAGTTTTCTCTAAGAAATCTGAAGTTATTCTAGATTTCTAGAATAACTAGAATAACTAGAAATTCTAGATTGGTTAACCTCTAATTGTGATGTGTTGTTTTTCTCTTGAGGCTTTTAAAATTCTATCCTCACTCTGGATGTTAAGTATTTTACTTCTAATGTGCTGTGGAGATGTTCTTTTTTTGGTTTTGTCTGTTTGGGATACTAAATGCTTCCTGTATCTTGGTGTCCATTTCATACCCAAGATTTGGGAAAAAATTCAGCTACTATTTCATTGAAAATGTTATCTATGTAATTAAGCTGTATCTTGGTTCCCTCTACAATTTCAATGAGTCTTAATTTTGGCCTTTTAATATTGCTCCAGAGTTCTTATATATTCTACTCTTTCTTTTCTTTTCTTCTCTTTCCTTTTGTTTATTGTAGATGAGTATCAGGTTTGTACGCCTTGTCTTTAAGGCCTGAATTTCTGTTTTCTAAATGGTCTAATATATCGGTGATACTTTCAACTGGTCTCTTTTGTTTATTTGATGTATTTGTGTCTTTTACTTCCAGGATTTCTGTTTGATTCTTTTTCAGAATTACTATCTCTTTATTGAAATGCTCTTTCACATTCTGTATTTCCTCTCTTACTTCATTCTTTAGATATTCTTTTAGTTCAGTTATCATTTTAATAATCAACTTTTCAAATTATTTTTCTGGGATTTCATCTATATCAATATTTGTGAATTCAGTTATTGGGATTATAAATTTTTGGAGGCATCTTATTAGTCTGTTTCCTTATGTCTTCTGAGATCCTACTTTTACACATCCATTGAGATGGATTCCTCTGCCTCTATTATTATATGCGGGGTAGTTGCTTTTATATCCATCCAACACATCTATTTGATGTCATTATCAAAGTGTTAATTTCAACTTCCAGTTCCTTTTTGAAAGGAGAGTAAATGCAGTAAAAGTGATAATTTAAGAGGAAACCAAATATCAACTAATGATCTCTATAGCTCCATTAACCAAGAAAAAATGTGGGTTAGAATTAATATATATAGACTTAAAAGATTAAGCACCAAATTGAATTTAAATATGGAATAAAAAATTTTAAAAAGAGGAAAAGAAAAGAAGAAGGGTGGGAGAAGAAAGGAAGACAGAATTTTTTTAACTTTTTTCATTTTATTGGAAATAATATACAAGAATATAGTTGAAAAATTGAGGGGCACTATCATGAAAAAGTGTAAATAAACTGATATCAACTTTACAGTTGTGATTCCTAGCCAGAAACACCACTTGGTAAATAACATGAAAAAAGGAGACAGAATTTAAAATGGGAAGAGTAAATAGGATGAAGGAGAGGAGTCAGGAATGGAGCTGGTAGAGAAGAAAAGAGATATCAAAAGAAGACACAATTAATTGACAACATACAAAAAATTAGAACTCTGACAATACACAAATTGTGGAGAGACACTATAAATCAGTTGATATCAAGCAGTTAATGCAATAACCATTATACAAATGTTTGATTTTTTTCTTGCTGAGATTTTAAAAATAGAGGCCTTTATTTCCATGGTTTTGACTTTAGAATCTCCCAACTATGCAGAGGTTTATGTGACACAAATATTGCACTGTTTGTTCTCAGCTGTGATGCAAACTGGCAAATGTGTTAGGGCTCTGCCTCCTCTTTGCCTAGCCATGTCTGGTGGGGGAGCATTGTCTGCTTAAGAGCAGACTTCATTCTCAAAATGACTTTGTTATTATGTCTGTGGGTGGCAGCATAAGTCTGGCAGGGGTGCTGGCCAGGTTTCCCACCCACTGTCTCTAGACCAATTTGAGTTATGTTGTACACCTACTTCCAAGAACCTCAATCCATTTACTGGAACAAAACATGGGACATATCAGTTTATGTCCTTTTGGGATTATGGATGGTAGCACAGGGGTCTCCTACTGATCTGTTACAGACTCTCCCATCAGCCATGCTCCTTATCCCAGGGATCATTTCACCAGTTTCAAGTGAAAGCCCCCTTCATTTTTCTCTGCTTCACAGACTGATTAACTGGGCACCCGAGTTTCTCCCCAGTCTGTGTTACAGAATCAGTCCTATGCTCAAACTGACTCACAGGATGGGTACCCACTAATCCTGTGTAAAGTAAAGCCTGAGCAGCTGTTTGGTTTTGGAAATTCAAAAAGCAAGTATACCAAGAATAGGGGGAGAAAGAAAAGAAAAATAGCAAAATATGAAAAAAAAAAAAAAGGTACTGCAGAGATTACTACTCTGCTGCTCCAAATAGAATCTTTTTAAGCTGTTGCTGCCTCCCTGCTTTATCTGTTTCTGCTAGGGAGTGCCAAGGCTTTCTCCTGCTCAAGAGTGCCAGGACTTTCTACCATGCTGGTTCAGCTTTCTGTTTCTGAGTTTATTTTCTGCTCAGATTGCAAATTTATTAGTGTGCTTTTCTTAAACTTGGTGGGAGAAAGTTTTTCATCTTGTTGGAGGGGAGGTTCCTAGCCCCATTGAGCCATAACATGTCCAACAGTGCTGCATCTGTCACTTTTGTTAATTCTCTTCCTTTTCTAAAAACTGATATTTTGGGCTTTTACTTGTTTGCTATCTCACTGAGTTGCCTACAGGCATTTTTCCATCTTCCTACCTCAGTTTGCTGATGGAGAACTGCTGTTTAGATTATGTTCCTCTGATCCACCACTTTTTCTGTGTTCTCTTTTTTTTTGCTTCTATTATATTTAATCTGATATTAACCATAATGGTTGCTTTTTATTCATTACTGAAGCTCCAAGTTTTCCTCTGGGATCTGGTTCTTCAATCCAAAGAGTCTCCTTTAGCATTTCTGTTAGAGAGATCTGCTACTCACAGATTCTCTTAGATTTTTTTCAAGTGCAAATGTTGTTATTTACCTTCATTCCTGAGGTATATTTTCACTGGATGTAGGATTCTGGGTTGACAGTTCTTTTTTTGGAACATTTTAAAGACATTGTTTCATTGTCTTCTGTATGTCATGATAAGAAATTTATACTCATTCAAATTTTAATGTGCTGCATTTCTCTCAGTGATTTCAAAATTGTGTCTTTTTCTTTGGTTTTTAAGCAGTTTGATTATGATATGTCTGTGTAGCTTTCTGAGATCATTCTGTTTTAGGCTCACTGGGTTCTTGGGTGTGTAATGTTAGTGTTTTATGAAATTTTGGGATTTTTGAAGAATTGTTTCTTCATATTATTTATACCAGTATTTTGCTTCTTTTGAGACTCCACTGACACAAACATTAAACCTTTGGATATTGCCTCACAGTTCCCTATGGCTATTAATTTTTTAAATAATTTTTTTCTGTTTTACCCCCATTGGATAATTTCTGTCACTATATCTTTAAGTTTATTGACTTTTTCCTGTCTCATCTCCATTCTACTTTCGAGGATGTCCACTGACCCATGAAGAATGATATCTGTGAGCATATAGGACTGAATTCTAATCAAGGCATCTGTGAACTGTACTGGTCTGGGTTTCAGAATTGATATGGACCATTAATGCCTGAGTACATCTTATTTTTCTTCTTGCTCAATGGAACTGTCTATATTAGCTATTCTATGCAGTTACCACCAGTATGTGTTGACCGTGTTCAAGGAAGATAACTTGCTTCTTTAATCCATAAGTCTATAAATTGAAATGAAGGGTATTTAAGAAGCTGTACTTGAAGAACCATACCCAGGGCTCTCATTCACCAGATTTAGATGACAAGATACTAGTATATAAAATCCAGCACCTTGGGCTGGGGATGTGGCTCAAGCGGTAGCACGCTTGCCAGGCATGTGTGCGGCCCGGGTTTGATCCTCAGCACCACATACAAACAAAGATGTTGTGACTGCCGAAAACTTAAAAATAAATATTGAAATTCTCTCTCTCTCTTCTCTCTCTGTCTCTCTCTCTTAAATTAAAAAAAAAAAAAAAAAAAATCCAGCACCAGGGCTGGCTGGGGTTGTAGCTCAGTGGTAGAGCTCTCACCTAGCACATGTGAGGCACTGGGTTTGATCCTCAGCACCACAAATAAATAAATAAATAAAATGAAGGTATTGTTCCATCTACAACTTAAAAAAACACCAGCACCATGTAAAAAAGAATTATATATCATGACCAATTTATCCCAGGAATAAAATGCCCTGGGATTTATCCCAGGAATAAAATTCAAAAATTAATCAAAGTAATTTATCATGTTAATGGAATGAGGAGAGAAATCACATTACATCTCAAGAGAAGCAATTTTTTTTTTTACAAATTCCAACACTCTTTTAAAGATTTAAATAACACTGTATACAAATTAAGAATGGAATAAAATACCCTCAAACTGATAAAGAACCTCTTTGGAAAAAAAATCCATAGTAAACATTATACTTAATGACTTAAGACTGAGAACTTCCAAAAATCAGAAATAAGACAAGGGTAGTCACTCTCACCATTTTTATTGAAAATTGCTCTGGTGGTTTTAGACAGGGCAATTAGGAGAGAAATGAAACAAAAGGGATCCAGATGGGAAAAGAAGAAGTAAACCTATAACTATATGCAGATAATAGTATTTCATACATAGAAAGTCCTAAGGCATTCTTAAATAATCTATTAGAACTAATAGTTTGCAAAAGTTTCAGACTACAAGATGACTACAGATTAAATCAGTTGAATTTCTATATATGTGCTATTTTATTTATATTTCCATATTTTTTTACTTGTTATTTTTAGGTATACATGACAGTAGAATGTATTTTGCTATATTAAATATACACAGAGTATAACTTAGTCTAATTAGGATCCCATTCTCATGGTTTTACATTAAATGGAGTTTCACTGGCTGTGTATTCATATATGAACATAGGAAAGTTATGTCCTATTCATTCTACTGTCTTTCTTATATACTAGCTATTAATAAATCGAAAAGGAAATAAAAAAAACAATTCCATTTACAATAGCATCAAAAAGAATAAAATACTTAGAAGTAAATTTAACAGATTGACTTATATACTGAAAAATCATAAAACTGCCGAAAGAAATTTAAGAAAACCTATAAAATGAAAGATATTTTATGTTCATGGTTGGAAGATAAATTGTTAACATGACAATACTCTCCAAATTCATCTATAGATTCAATGCTATTATTATTTTTTAAATCTCAGCTAATCTTTTGCAGAAACTGACAAGCAGATCCTAAAATTCATATGAAAATGCAAGAGACCCCCAAATGGACAAAACAGTCTTGAAAAAGAAATACAAAGTTAGAGAACCCTTATTTTGTGATTTCAAACTTATTATAAAGCTATAGTAATCCAGACATTGTGACACCGTAAGAAGGATAAACATCTATACATCAGTGAAATAAAATCGAGAACACAGAAATAAACCCATTTGTTTGATGTTTAACAAGCATGTCAAGACAATTCAATGGAAAGAATATTCTCTTCAACAAAATATGCTGGGACAACTGGATATCCATATGCAAAAGAATGAAGTTGGCACTAATGTCATATCATATATAAAAGTTTGATAAAAGATTGAAATCTAAGATCTGAAACCTATACAACTTTTAGAATAAAACACAGGCCTAAATCTTTTTAGATGACAGCTCCTTAGATATTCTCTATAAGTCACAAATAACCACACCAGAGGAGGAGAGAGATGTCTCATTACTGTTTGATGGAGGCAAAAGTCCCAGCTCACCCATGGTCTCCACTGATTGGTGGTGGGGAGGCCTTGTTACCACTGGGTGGAAGTTAAATGCCTAATTCTCAATTCTGCAATACCATCCCAATATGCACAGGGAGGAACCTTTGTTATCACTGTGTGGGTAGAAGTCCAGCTTCCCCAAGGGTCTCTACCGACACTATAGAGTGGGCTGGGACCCTTTCCCACCTGAGATGAAAGTCTTGGTTGTCTTCTTAGCCTTCTTTGTTAGCACCCCAATAGTGTTTTGGAGTGTCTCCTTACAGCTAAGCAAGCATGAAAATCTAGGCTTTCTACTCAGCCTTTGGTAGCAAGAAGGATTATGGCTATGTTTTTTCTCTTGTGTTTGGCTGGAGTGGAATGGTTTTTATCTAAAAATTTTCTGTCTGTCTTGGCATCTCTTTCCTAGTACTTTGGCTACAGAGAGTCTTTTCTCCATGCTTGTTTTGTTATTGTTGTTTATTTGTTTTTGTCTGTACCCATTGACGTTTTGGGGTTGCTTACTTCTTTGGCATCTTCCCAAAGACAGAAGACCTAGTATTATTAATTTTATTTTTTCAGGCCTAATATTTTTTCAATATTAGATATATACTTATTATTTTTTTCTTTAATTCAGTAGAGCATTGATTTATCTTTATGAGTCATTCCCCTTGCTAAAATTGTAAGATTAAGATAATAGTCAAATAATCAGATTTGGGATTCCCAGAGTCATGAAGTGCATGGATAATGATCAAGTTCTCATTTTCTGAATTTCTAATATCTCAAGGTGAGGGACTAAAAAAATTGTAATATGGCTTTTTGAGTTCTTGGCCTTGGTTGTTATGGAAGCAGCTCAGATGTTGTCCCCAAGAAAAATATGAACATATAAATAACAGAGTTATTAAGAGGCAATAATTCATTAGCGATTATTAAGTTCCTTTAAATACAAAGTGCTCCCGAAATACAAGACATCTATAGCAACAGTCATTAGTTTTTAATTCCAAGGCCTCTCAGAGAAAATCCCCCTCTCGTCTGTAAAAAGCTGTTTGAGATTTCCTTTTAGAATTTAACCACCCCACCTCAACAGAACAGAGGTTATTCTCTTCTGATTCTACTGAGATGCTTTCCTTCATTGACCCCAGCAACTTATACTAAATCTGCATAGGAAGGGAAATTTTCCTTCCTGTCAGTACCAGTGATGCTTATGTAACTGTGGTGTTCTACCAGTGCATGACTCATTGATTCTAACAGGGACCTTTCCAGGGATGGGGGATTATGGAAAAAAAAAAGCCAAGCTATCAAATATAAAAAGAACAATACATGTATATTCTTTCACAAGTATGGTCAAAAACTCCTCTTGTCTTTGCAGGATGTATACAGGCTGGAATATTCAAAGGTCCTTCAACCTCCACTTTCAACCAAGATGGACTGGCCTTCCTGACTGAAGCCACCAACAAAAGCCAGGAAAATCTGTGAACCAATGTTTTTCAAGACACTGGATATCAGTAAACAAAAGATATGGTGGTCCATGGGAGATGGGAGAAAAACAAAATGAGCCCTACAATTTTCCCAGCTTATGCCTAAAGAGAGATTCCAAGATGTGGCACAGGAAAGGGAAACTAGGGAGAGCTTAATGAAATTCCTGAATTGAGGAGACAGCTTAGACTCTGGAGAGACCAAGTGGCTAACATTCATGGGAGAATATACAGCTGCACAAGGAGAACTCCAAGGGTCTGTGTAAGTTCCCCCTCAAATATTCAGCTATGTGTGCATGTGAGAAAACCACTTAAGATCAGAGAAAGTGCCAGCTGAAAGAGTGAACAGTACTTAAAACTCCCAAAAGCCTACAAATAGTTCCTGCTAGCCAGACTTGAAACCCCATAATTCATAGGGCATTAAGTAGAATACTCAGAAGGGTCTAGATTTAGTAGAGAATAATTTGCCCCAAATGACCCCTGCCCTGATCTGACATAACAAATCTTAAAAAACAAGATCAGAAAGGATCAAACTGTTTTTAAATACCTTAACTACTTTCCAGAATAAGCTTGAGAGCATGTAAAATACAAAATTGTGTAGCACTCAACAAACTACCACTCACAATGTCATACACTCAAAAATGAAAGGAAGCAGAAAAATATAGATCAACCATTAGTAATTGCCCCAGAACTGACCTGAAAGTTAGAATTACCAGAGAAGAATATTAAAACAGCCTTTATAAATCTGTTTCGTAAGGTCAAAAAGCTAAATAGAAATGTGAAAGTTTTAAAAAAAGAACCAAGCTGATCTTTCAGAGATGTAAACTGTTTTCTTTAAGTACATAAATGTTTTCTTTGTCATGTAAATAAGATGCATTTATACATCAGATAATAAGTCTATTTTTGATACCTCACTGGAGTTGACACTCTTGCCTCTCACCTTACTCCATTTAGAATGGCTCCAAATAGACCAGAATTAAGCTTATCTAAAGTTATGTTCAAAAGATAACTGCAAAGTTTACTGTGATCTCAAAATAAACAAAGGATATAGTACAAAACTAAATAAAGGTTTGGGTTGAGTTAAAAAAGGTAAGTTTCTTAGAGAGTTTTTAATTTTTTCTTTTTAGTTATACATGAGAGTAGAATGTATTTTGACATACATACATACATGGAGTATAACTTTTCATTCTTGTGGTTGTACATGATATGGAGTTTTACTGGTCATGTATTCATATATAAACATAGGAAAATTATGTCCGATTTGTTCTACTGTCTTTCCTATTCCTATCCTCCCTCCCTTCCCTTTATTCCCCATTTGTCTAATCCAATAAACTTCTATTCTTCATGCCCCCCGCATTGTGTGTTAGCATTCACATATCAGAAAAAACTTTGGCCTTTGTTTTTTGGGGGGATCGGTTTATTTTCTTAGCATAATATTCTCCAGTTCCATCCATTTACTGGCAAATGCCAAAATTTCATTCTTCTTTATGGCTGAGTAATATTCCATACATTTTCTTTATCCATTCATCTGTTAAAGGGTACCTAGGTTGGTTCCATAGCTTAGCTATTGTGAATTGAGCTGCTATAAACATTGATGTAGCTGCATCACTATAGAATGACTGGTAGAGGAGGACTAAAGGAGTCGAGTCAGGAGGGTTCTCACAAGTTCATGAGAGTGATCCCTGAGGAGCCAAGGAGTGGGATACCTGGGTCAAATGGTGAGTCCATTCCAAGTTTTCTAAGGAATCTTCATACTGTTTTCCAGAGTGGTTGCACCAATTTTCAGTTCCATCAGCAATGTATGAGTGTGCCTTTTCCTTCACATCTTTGCCAACATATATTGTTACTTGTACTCTTGATAATTGCCATTCTGACTGGAGTGAGATGGAATCTCAGTCTAGTTTTGATTTGCTTTTCTCTAATTGCTAGAGATGTTGAACATTTTTCCATATATTGAAAAAAATCATACATTGACTGATCATATTTCTTCTGAGAAGTGTTTGTTCAGTTCCTTTGCCTATTTATTAATTGGGTTACTTATTTTTTTTGGCATTAAGTTTTTTGAGTTCTTTATGTGTCCTGGAGATAAATGCTCTATCAGAGGTATAGGTGGCAAAGATTTTCTCCCATTCTGTAGGCTCTCTCTTCATGTTCTTGATTGTTCCCTTGATGTGAAGACAGCTTTTTAGTTTGACACCATCCCATTTATTGATTCTTGATTTTACTTCTTGTGCTTTAGGAGTCTTGCTCGTAAGAGTTTTTAAAAGTAAAACTTATAAAGGATTTCATATGTGATTGAGTTCATAAATTTAATGGGTCTTTATAGAGGCCAAATAGATATCAAATATACATCAGTGCTATTATAGAGATACGTTTCTTGGCTCCAACCTATTATACAAACTGAATGTTTTTGTTTTATTATTTTCATTTTATATTTTCTTTGTAAAACTTTATAACTATTACCTGTTAGTGTTTTACAGAAGTACTATTTCTAATAAAGTAACCTAAGTTAAAACAATAAGGAACCACCTCCAGGACAGATAGAATATAATGCTGACTTCCAGTACTGATATTGGCTTATTACTCCCTTTTAAAGAACAGGAACTTGCCTGCTATATGTTTAAAACCAAACTTAAAGACAAAAGTCAAGAAAGTAAAAGGACTAAGGAAAAAATGGCCAATATTTTGGCCCTTGCTTTTGAGGTCAGCCAAAACTCAGGGAATGTCAGGACTTCTCTGAGATCCCTGAAACTCCAGAGAGTTACCTGATCTCCTGATCAAGAGGATTATGAGAACCCTAGAGGACAGGAAGCCAATAAGTGCACATTCTGCAAACAGGAGGGTTATTGGAAAGAGAAATGTCATTGATGTTTCCAAGGGAAGCCATGTGTGATTGCCAAGCCCCAATCCATCCTGGTAGATGGCATGACTGGTAGAGGAAGGCTAGAGGAGTCAGGAGGGTTCTCACAAGTTTACGAGAGTGATCCCTAAGGAAACTTAACTTTTAGCAGCAGATATAAACAAGGTCAATTTTTGACCAACTTAGTCTTAAACACCTAGTATAACCAAAACACAGTCATACATAGACATTTTAAAGAGAAGACCATGGTTCTTTTAATGTAACTTGAGATGTACTCTTTTGTAGGTCCTTCCAAAAGTAAATAAAACTGAAAGGCTATAAAGAAAGGGTTCTTAAACAAGAGTACCTGATAACTATACCACAAAAGATGCTTCCAGAGTCACAATTTTTTTTTCTGAGTCAAATTGAAACCTATACATTTTCCTAACCTCCTACATAGGTAAGCTCATTTTGTTTTTCATAGGTATGATTATTTAGCCCTGATATTTATGCCTCAGATTGATATAAAAGATGTAATGGGGCACATTAAAGCCCTAACTTACTTTACCAAGACAGTCCTGAGTGACACAGTTCAAGGGATCCTTCTATTAACACAGAGGTAACAGCAATGAGAAAGCTGTTTTACAGAAATCAGAAGGCATTCCACAACTCAAGGAGACACTTTGCTGTCATAAAAACTAAGTGTTGTGAATATGTCTAACAACTCTGCTAATGTTTCTAAAGCCTTAAAATTATCTCCACTCACAAATTTATAGCTTGTCAGATCACGCTTTTATCTCTAATAAGTTACTGTTTTCAAGGTCTTCAGAGGCTGGCTAATAATACTGATTCTTTTTGTGCTAATTGTTTGCAAAAATAATGCTTTACTATCTTTTTTTAAAAAAATTTTTTAGTTGCAGTTGGACACAATAACTTTATTTTATTTATTTATTTTTATGTGGTGCTGAGGCTCAAACCCAGACTCTTGCACTTGCTAGGTGAGCACTCTACTGCTGAGCCACAACCCCAGCCCTTGCTATCTTGTTATTGTCCTAACATGATCCTTGTCCCATGTACACCTCATTTAGTCACCTGTCTACTGCGACCATGGACCTCTTGGCTGCCATAATGCATAAGACACACACAGAATCCATGAAACTCCAGATGGTCATAAAAATGCAACCTGTCATGTCAATTCTACCTGACTTCTCCCATCCAAGTACTAACTAGGCTTGACGCTGCTTAGCTTACGAGATCAAGCATGTTCAGAGTGGTATGGCCATAGACTCTGAGTTCTATAGAGGTTCATGAGATATATCTCTGCAGAGGGAATCTGTTGTTCCCCAGCTGGCACCCCCAATCAGCTTGAAGAAATCAGAGTGGTCGTCACCCTTCTTCCCTAACAAGAGTTAGGGTAACCTCATCAGAGTGGGGAATGAGGTAGGGAAAGTATTAAAATGGGCAGGCAAGAAACTTAGGTTCTGTCGAGGTCAGTTCTCTATGTAGCAGGACTGAGAAACTACAGACGCAAGCCAGGCCTCCTCATGGTCAGGCTATCTCCTGTGTAAGCAGAAAAGAAAAGAACTATAGTGAGACATCTACTGCCTGGTACCCAGACTCCCACCAAACAAGGAACAGTAACCTGACAGGACCAAAGAGCACATGAAGAACTCGTGGACACTGAATACCTTAACCAGGATCTTGTAGGGTGGGAGCTAGCTCACTTAACCCTGTAGATCTATATAAACCCCTAGACAGTAGCCACTCACCAGTATCCCTCTCTTAGAATGGTTCTCCTTTGAGAGCTTTGGGGTTTTTTTCTTTCTTTCTATTATTCTAATAAATCATATTACCTTGCTCTCACACTGTGTCCATAGATTTCATTCTTCAAATTCATGAGACAAAGAACCCAACTTCATACTCCATGCTATAGTAATTAATGCAATTATTATGCCTTAATTATCAGCACTTGCTTTTTTGGATGATTCTACAGACACTTTCTAAGTGCATCCTAGTATGTGCCAGGGCACAGATCACTCCTCCACACTTTTTAATTGTAAATGGACACAATACCTTTTTTATTTTATGTGGTGCTGAGGATTGAACCCAGTGCCTCATACATGCTAGGTGAGCACTGTACCACTGAGCCACAACTCCAGCCCCAGATTAGTCTCTTAATATATATTGGTAGGATGAACAAATGGAACCTTATTCAGCTTGTGAAAATGCAGTGTGAATATGTATATGTGCAGGGGTCTTAAGGAGAGGATTTAGTTTTTCAAACATTGTTATGGCTTGGATCTGAAATGTCTCCCAAAGGCCCAACTGTTGAAGGCTTGGTCTCCAATGAAGCAATGTTCATAGGTGGGGCTTCTGCAAAGTTAGTGGGTTAGGAGAGGGCTCTGATATCATCAAGTATTAATCTACCGATGGGTTCAGAATCGAGTGAACTGTTGGGAGGCAGTGGAAACTATAGGAGGAAGGGCCTAGTTGGAGGAAGTAGGTTACTGGGGGTGTGCCCCAGAAGGGTAGATCTCATCTCTGATCTCTTCCCTACTCCACCCCTCTTTGCCTCCCTGTATCCTGTCTGCCATGAAGCAAGCAGCTGTGCTCCACCACACCCCCTTCACTATGATGCACTGCCTCACTACAGGCCCATAGCCAAGGATCCAGCTGACCATGGGCTAAAACCTCTGCAACCATGAATCAAATTAATCTTTTCTCCTTTTGAGTTGTTTTTCTTGGGTGTTTTATCAGTAACAGAAAACTAACACAAACATTTCACACATACATCTTGGATATAGGTTTTATCCTTTCCTCCATTAAGCATTAAAGGGTTTAGCCTTATTCACAAAGTCAAATTTTGTTGTTTTATCTGTTTACTCTGAAAATAAAAGACCTGTCAATTTAAAATTATTTGGGATCTTGTTTGCATCTTGATGTTTTATTTTTAATGATTTTGTTACACACTTTCCGCCTTTACAGGCATAAAGCGGCCTAGAAATGCTCTTAGAACCTGTGATCAGGGTTGGAAAGTATTTTCTCCCCACTGGGAAGGACCAGAGGAATTGTGTTTGTGTTGTTGGTGAATGCCAGTTACAGTCTTAGTAGTGATTCCTTTAAAGAAAAACTCCCGAACCATTGCAATGACATATGAACAATTGATATGGTTTAATAGTGATTGTTGATCTTCTTACAGAGGATAATGTATTGAAGTGGGACTACAGTTTGTTAGGAGATGCCTGTGGTTAATCTAATGCCGCAGTCTGACTGGGCACAATTCAGGAGCCACTTGTCAAAAGAAACGAACTTTATTTTTAGAACCACACACGCCAAACAAAACAGCTCCTCAGGAAAAACCTTCAGAGCCCAACTGCCACCACCGGCTTCCCACAAGCCTCTCAACCTCCCCCACTCCTCCTGCTCTTGAGGCCGACTGGCTGGGTCACATGGGCGGAGCCAAAAAAAGTCCCCCAATGAGCAGCTCCGTAGTCTGAAAGGGCGAGGACACAGCCCAATGAGCATCACCGCAGAGGAGACAATAAGCTAGATGTTGCTGGGGCCGCTGTGATTCAATCATCAGCTGGCAGTCCGAAAGTTTGCTGGGGCCCCTTCGGCTGTGGCTCTCAACATCTCCCCCTCTCTGTTTAAACAACAAGCATGTGGCTTAGGGACCATGCCTGCCTTAGGTTGTCCAATAGTACATATGGTTCTTACCCGTTATCGAATGAGCTGACCTCAAGGCGTCAGCCTCCTGTCTTAGGTTGGTACCATTGCAATTAGATCTTACCCGTCACTGACTACCGGTCCAGTATACAGCCACACCTGTGGAGAGGTCTTTGTCATGACAAGCAGAAGGGAGGAAGATACACCAAGCCAATTGACGGCTCCTTTTGGAAAAACTGTACCACCGATGACACCATCAGCATAAATACCCCAACACTACCACAAGTCGCTGCCACAACAGATAGTTCACAATGCATACAAGTGAGTTTAACATTCGGGGTGAATTTGGATCTGATGGACCTTTTAGGATATCAAATAAAGGTCCCAACTCTCCTGTTGGTATACCTAGATAAGGCCTTATCCAATTTATGTCTCCTAATAACTTTTGAAAGTCATTAAGTGATTTGAGTTGATCTATTCATATTTGAATTTTTGGTGGACAGACCATGGTTGAGGATAATAGAACTCCTAAATAATTAATTGGAAAATTTAATTGTACTTTATCTATTGCTATCTCTAGATTATAATTTTTTAATAAGTTTGTAAGTGTGGCATAACATTCTAGCAATGTGTTTTTATCTTTGTGTGCTAATAATACATCATCCATATACTGAAATATTTGTAGTTCAGGATTTTTATTTCTAAGTGGCTGGATTACTTTGTTAACATAAATTTGACACATAGTTGGGCTGTTAGCCATCCCTTAAGGGAGTACTTTCCATTCATATCTCTGATCAGGACCTTCATGATTCAGTGCAGGGATAGTAAATGCAAAACGTGGACTATCCTCAGGATGAATTGGAATTGAAAAAAAACAATCTTTAATATCTATAACTAAAACATACCAGGTTTTTGGCAAAGCAGACAATTGAGGAATCCCCGATTGAGCACGTCCCATAATAACCATCCCATTATTAATGGCTCTTAAATCTTGCAATAATCTCCACTTACCAGATTTCTTTTTGATGACAAAAATGGGAGTATTATGGGGAGATATAAAAGGTTGTATATGTCCTTCCGCTAATTGTTGTTTGACCAGGTCATGGGCTGCTTGTATCTTTTCTTTAGTCAGGGGCCACTGAGGAACCCATACTGGTCTTTCTGATTTCCAAGTAATTTTTATTGTCTCAGTGGCCCTTTCTGAAAATGCAACCCATGTCTGTCCGTTCCTTGATCTATTTGTATTGGTGCTGCTATACCTTGTTCTTGTTTTTCTAATCTTTTTCCTTTCCTAAAACCTTGTCTAGTCATAATAGTGGGTGCATTTTGGTTGATGTTATTTGTTAATGTCAAACCTAATTGATCTAGGACATCTCGTCTCCATAAATTTACGGGAAGATGATCCAATACATATGGCTGTATAGTTCCTTCACATCCTTCAGGATCCTTCCAATCTAATACCATTGCACTTCTATGGGGATTAGTCGCCACTCCTAGGCCTCGAAGCATTTGAGTGGCTTGTTGTAATGGCCAATGTTTTAGCCATTCTTGACGAGAGATGATGCTAAGGTCTGCACCTGTATCTAGTAGCCCATTAAATTCATGTCCTTGAATATTTAGTTTTAGCATGGGGCGAGAATCTAAATTTAAAGAAAGCATAGCCCAGTCAACACCTGTGGAGCCTAATCCCTTGGAACCTCTTTCTACAGCACGACTGGAAAATTTATCATATAGGCTGGGTATTATTAGTAACTGTGCTATTCTATCTCCTGGTGAAATTACTGATATACCCTTTGGAGAACTGGCTATAATTTTTATTTCACCTTCATAATCGGGATCAATTACCCCAGGACTTATCATAAGTCCTTTTAGAGTAGAAGAGCTGCGTCCTAATAATAAGCCTACTGTTCCTTTGGGAAGAGGTCCTTTCACCCCTGTGGGAATGATTTGAACTCCCATCTCTGGAGTTAGTACTGATCTGGCGGAGGTGCAGATGTCCAACCCTGTGCTCCCTCTGGTTTGTCTGATGAGGGATCTGATGGACAATGTGTCCTGGGCACTACCCTGATGGGGTTGCTGGGTTCCTCCAGTGCTCCGTATATTTGTAGTTTTGGGCCCTGGAGCATTGGGCCCTCCTGTCCATTTTTTGGCAACGGAGCCCGATGCCTTTCTCCACGATATCGTGGATAAACACCTTGTCCTTGTTCGTTTTTTGATAATGGAGTACCCTCTATGGTGGTTTGAGAACGGCATTCATTAGCCCAATGTCTCCCTCTACGGCATCGTGGGCAAATACCCGGTATTCTACTCCTTTGATACCTAGTTTTGTTAAACCCTCCTCCTATGGGGCAATTCCTTTTAAAATGTCCTGTTTGTTCACAATTGTAGCGTGTTCTTGGCCTGGCATCTAAAGCCTGTTTTACTGCAGCTGCCACAATTTGCCCTTGTTCATTAATGTCTCTGGCATCTAAAGCCTGTTTTACTACAGCTGCCACGACTTGCTCTTGTTCATTAATGTCTCTACATAATTTAATATATGTGTTTAAATCTTCATGTTTCCATGGTCTAATGATTTCTCTGCACCAATGATTCGCTTGGTCATAAGCCAGTTGTTTTATTAATGGCATTGCTTGTTCTGTATTCCCAAAAACTCTGGTAGCTGTTTGAATAAGCCTATCTACAAATTCAGTGTAAGATTCATTAGCTCCTTGTATTACCTTAGATAATTGACCTTGTAAACCTCCATGTCCTTGTAAAGTCTTCCATGCCCTAACCGCCTCTGCAGCAATTTGTGCGTATATGCCAGGATCATATGCAATTTGTTGCTGCTGATCCTCATAAGGTCCCTTTCCTAACAACATATCTAGATTTCTCTGAGGATAACCAGCTGCTGCATTTCGCCTAGCCATCTCCTTGCAAAATTCCTCATTGGCAACCTTCCATAACAGGTATTGTCCTCCATTTATCACAGCTTTACACATATTAGCCCAATCTGCTGGTATCATGTTCAAGTTGTTAATGGATTTGACCATGCTTACAGTGAAGGGTGCTTGAGGACCATAGGTTGTTACAGCCTCTTTTAGCTGCTTCACTGTTTTGAAATTTAAAGCATGGTGAATTCGCTGCCCTCCTACCTCAAATACAGGGCATGTTAATATTTGAGATCCTGTCTCAGGATCCCAACTATCCACTGCGGGGGTTGGGAGCCTCCCAGCATATGGAGGTGGTGCTGTTGGTTGGACACTTATGCCCTCTGGTGATAGAAAGGTGTTAGTAGCAGTCTCCTGTTGTAACTTTTCCCCTGATGGCTTTTTCTGCTCTAAGCTTTCTTCCTCTATCTTTGTCTGAACTAAAGGCTTTGGACTAAGCAAACCAGATACGAACATCCACAATGGCAATGTGCCAACTGGCAGAGTCCCTGGGCTTTTCTTTTCTATTCTTTTTAAATCTTCACCATGATGGTTCCATTGTGATATATTCAACAACTCCTCCTCAAAAAGCCATGGGCTACATTTTTGTATTGTATCAAAGTATGCCTTGACTGCTCTTGATTTTACTGGGATGACTCCTTCCTCTAACAATTTACTTAACACTCTTTCAGTTTGTTTTTTACTAATTTCTGATCCCATATTTCTACTATAATACAACCCAACAAGATGACGCCAAACAAAACCGAGACAGAATGAAATAAAAATGGAACAATAAAAAATCATTATAGCCTTTCTATCCTCCTGAAATATGCATCCGTCCTTTCTCCCTATCTGTTCCTCAGACGTAAATAGTTTTTCCTCAGATGTGAGCGGTTTTTCTTCCGTCTCACTCATATCCAGGGACAGGCAACTTAAAACAAAAGTGAAGCAAAACAAGAGAAGAATCTTAAAATGGCTACCCATCCTCTCACCCTGCCCTCAGGGAGCAGTTTACCTTATCACTTGTATGGGCCACCAAATGCCTCAGTCTGACTGGGCACAATTCAGGAGCCACTTGTCAAAAGAAACGAACTTTATTTTTAGAACCACACATGCCAAACAAAACAGCTCCTCAGGAAAAACCTTCAGAGCCCAACTGCCACCACCGGCTTCCCACAAGCCTCTCAACCTCCCCCACTCTTCCTGCTCTTGAGGCCAATTGGCTGGGTCGTGTGGGCGGAGCCAAAAAAAGTCCCCCAATGAGCAGCTCCGTAGTCTGAAAGGGAGGGGAAACAGCCCAATGAGCATCACCGCAGAGGAGCCAATCAGCTAGATGTTGCTGGGGCCGCTGTGAGCCAATCATCAGCTGGCAGTCTGAAAGTTTGCTGGGGCCCCTTGGGCTGTGGCTCTCAACAGTTAATCTGATGATTAATAAGTCAGTTTATTTATAGAATAATCCTTCTATTGGTTGGCCTTTGCTCAATAACTTTTAGTATGTCATCTAAAAATTCCAATAAGAACCACATACACATACTATTGGTTTTCCTCTGAGTAATAATTCTCAAAAAGGTGAATTTAGTGTGTTTATTCCTGGGTCTTTAAACTAATGTTTCACAACTTTTCCCTAAAACTTCTGATACAACTTCTGAGAGGTGGCATCTCTGAACTATTTAAAATGCTGTTTTCTTCTGTACGTCCCCAAGACCCAGAAGATAATGTGAAGCTCCACTGATTTATAGGTCATGTTACAAAGAAAATAAAAGTAACACTTTCCCCAAAGTAAAAAAGGTTTTATATTTGTTTTTGAAATATGATATGGTTTTCTAATCTATTCATTTATCTCCCCTTCCTCAAGTTTCTTCTACATACTCTCCAACCTGTCCAGGATCCTGCCAATTTGCCATTTGAGAATCATTGCTCTACACTTTGTATTCTTGTTGAATTATTATTGTCACTTTCTTTTATTTATTTTTATTTTTTTTGTAATTGTAAATGGACAGAAAGTCTTTATTTTGTTTATTTTTATGTGGTGCTAAGAATTGAACCCAGTGCCTCACACAAATTAGGCAAGCGCTACAGTCCCAGCCTTCTCTATTTTTTAATAATATAAATATATCTCAAGTTATTTGGTAACATCCCAATTAAAATTGTTCCCACCTCCAAATCACTCTAAATAATGCTCTAATAAATAGTCTTTTAAATATGCCTCTCATATATTCAGTCAAAGGCACATTAATCATTCTCCATCTCTGCTAGACCTTCCAGCTATGCAGACTCTTAAGCTTGAGGATTCTATTCTTATATCAATGTAGTTTAAAATGAAATTTATCTTGTATCCCATAATATTGTCCTTGTCTTTTCTAGGTAACCATTTTTAAATCAAAAGACAAAAGTATAGCCCATTAATAAAAAATGTAACATGAGGTGCAGTTGGATTGGAGAAATGACTTCTAATGTATTATAGCACAGTAGGATAACTATGGTTAACAATAATTAATTGGATATTTCAAAATAGTGAATAAAGAGGATTTTGAATGTTCTCAACATAATGAAATATGTCTGATGTGATAGATATGCCAGTCACCCTAATCTGATCATTGCACATTCTATGCATGTATTAAAATGCTATATCATGCCCTATAAACATGTACAATTAAAAACATTAATAAAAAAGAGAAAAGGATAAAGCACATTCAGCTATGTTTTTTCAAGAGCATATATCAGACTAAAATATGTATTTAATAATTGGTTTTTGCATAAATAAAATTTCATTTCTATGTTTTAAAAAAGTAAAATGATCATAAAGCTGTGTTTCCAAATTGCAGGTCCAGGCCCATTAGTAAATCATGAACACATGAGCACTAAATATTTAATATTATATAAATGTAATAGAGTCAGCGTGAGAGATTGTTTTGTTTGATTTTGGTTTTTGCAGTGCTGGGATTTGAACCCAGGGCCTCATGCATGCCAGGCAGGCATTCCACCACTGAGCTCCCAGCCTCAAAGTTTTTTAATGAGATAGGAGATAAAGAGAATAGAAAATATAAGGGAGCATCACATGTCATACAGATAGGATTGTTTCACAAATCTGTTAGTTCAATTGTAGATCTAAAAACATATATTTACCAACAATAAAAAATTTAAAAAAAATAAAAATAAATACATATATTCATAAATATATGTATATATGTTATAAATATATTTCTTCCTATGCTAAAAGGTGAAAAAGAAAATGGAAAACATACCTTGAAAAGTTTCCAAGAAAAACACTGGCCTTGGAAACAGTAATTGATCATGAGGAAGGTGAAGTATTGTGCTCAGTTTGACATTCTCCCTCCTGGTTAATGCTTTCTCACCTGACCACAGAGACCAGGTGGTGCTAATGAGTGAGAAGGCAGTGTGACTGTAGGCCCAGATGCTTGCTTTGAGAAACTCCTAGTTCAATAGCCTAAGCAAAGCTCTCTCTCTCTCTCTCTCTCTCTCTCTCTCTCTCTCACACACACACACACACACACACACACACACACACACACACTCCTTCCCTGTTCCCAGCTGGACACTCTAATTAAGTATGGACTTTTAGAAGAATTTGAAAGAAAAAATGACCATTCCAGATGTTTATGACAGAAAAGGCTCTCTGTGACTGTCTAATCTAACATCCATTATTAGACAATGAAATTGAAATCCAGAGTGATAAAGCTATGCCTTCTGAGTCACAGAGCATTAGGTGTAAAATTAAGAAAATCAACCCCCAAATTTAAAAAAATTACAGAATAAAGTATAAATTTGCAATGTAGAAAAATTAGCACAAATTAGGGACAGAGAAGAAGCTCAGAGCACTTGCCTAACAGGTGCAAGGTCCTGAGTTTGATCCCCAGTACCATGAAAAATTGAAATATTGAAAGAATAAATAAATGCAAATATACATATATTATTTTCTTCAAGAATGAGATTACATAAAAGTCTAAGTGACTTTGAGATTTGAGATGACTCTTTAGATGCATCACCAAAATCTTAATCCATGGGGAAATTTTGATAAATTTACCATTAAAATTAAAAAAAATCCTGCTCTTCTAGAGGTACTGTTTACAATAAAGAAAAGACATAGCATACTTAGAGAAAAATCTTTGAAAAACACATATCTAATGAAGGTCTGGTATACAAAATAGATAAATAACTTCTTTTTATTGGTTCTTTTAAGTTATACATAATATTAGGATTCATTTTGACATAATTATAAAGGCATGAATATAATTTGCTCTAATCCAGTCCCTAGTACTTCCCTTTTCCCTTCCAACCTCCTTACCCTGTTCCTTCTCTCTACTCTACTGATTTTTCTGCTATTTTATTTATTTATTTATTTATTTATTTATTTATTTATTTATTTATTTATTTATTAATTAGTGTCTTGTAATCTCAGCAACTCTGGAAGCTGAGGCAGGAGGATTAAAAGTTTGAGGCCAGTCTCAGCAATGTATTGGGGCCCTAAGCAACTTAGTGAGACCCTGTTTCAAAATAAAAACTAAAAATTAGGGCTAGGGATGTGTGTCAGTGGCCAAATGCCCCTGGGTGCAATCCCCCAGTACGCCCCGCCCCCAATTAGTGTCTTATGGATATACATAATGATGGGATTCACTGTGGTATATTCGTATATGTACATAGAAAGATTAGACCAGATTGATTCCACTGTTCTTCCCTTATCCTGTCCCTCCCTCCACCCCCTCAATAACCTTTCTTCACTGATCTTCTATTTTGATGGAATCCACCTTGTTTTTCTTTTATTTCTTTCCTTATTTTGAACTAGCTTCCACATACCAGAGAAAACATGTGACTTTTTACTTTCTGGATTTGTCTTATTTCACTTAGTATGATAGTCTCCATTTCTATCCCACTTACTGGAAAATACCATAATTTCATTCTTTATGACTAATACTCCATTGTGTGTGTGTGTGTGTGTGTGTACCACATTTTATTTATTCAGGGCACCTAGGTTGGTTTCATAGCTTGGCAAACTTGTGAATTGTGCTACTATGAACATTGATGTAGCTACATTTCTATAGTATGCTGATTTTACATCTTTTGGATACATACCAAGGAGTGAAATTTCTGGGTCATATGGTGGTTCCATTACTAGTTTTTTGAGGAATCTCCATACTGCTTTCCAGAGTGGTTACACAAATCTTCAGTCCTCCCCACATCCTTACCAATACCTGTTATTTGTATTTTTGATAATTGGCATTCTGACTGAAGTGAGAGGAAATCTCAATGTAGTTTTGCTTTGTGTTTTCCTGATTGCTAGACACGTTGAACATTTTTTCATGTATTTGTGGATGATCTATCTACTGGTAGATAGGTGTGTTTAAATCACCCAGTGTTATTGTATTGCAATCTATTTGATTCTTAATATTGAGAAGGGTTTGTTATGTATGTAGATGCAGCATTGTTTGAGGCATAAATATTTACAATAATTAATTATATCTTGTTGTTGGATGATTCCCTTAACCAGTATGAAGTGACTTTCTATAGGCAAAAAACTCTTAAAACTTAATTTCAAAATGAGCAAGAGATCTGGACATCTCATGAAAGAAGATGCCAATGGCAAATAAGCATATGAAAAAAATGCTCAACATTACTGGGGAATGGCAAATTAAAACAACAAAATACTTTCACATAGTTATTAGAATGGTCAAAATCCAAAACACTAATAATACCAAGTACTGATAAGGATGGGGAAGCAAGCAACAGGAACTCTCTTTCATTGCAGGTAGGAAGGCAAAATGGTACAACCACTTTGGCAGTTTCACAGTGTTTTACCAAACTTAACATACTCAGCATATGACCCAGCAATTGCATTTCTTGGTATTTACCCAAATGAACTGAAAACTTATATTCACACAAAAACATGTACACACGTTTATGCCAGCTTTATTCATGATTGCCAAAACTTAGAAATAAATAAGATGTCCTTCAGTGGGCAACTGGATAAACAAACCAGTGTAGTCATACAGTAAAATAGCACCCAGCATTAAAAAGAAAGGAGGGGTCTGGGCAGCTTAATGGTAGAGTGCTTCCCTGAGTTTGACCTCTAGCACGTAAAAAAAAAAGGGGGGGTGGGGGTGTGTGGATATCAAGCTATGAAAAGGCATATGTGAAAAGAGTGAAAAGACATGAAGGAATATTAAATACATATTAGTAAATGAAAGAGCCATTCTGAAAAGGGTATGATTCAACATATGACATTTCAGAAAGATTCCAGAAAGGTTATAAAAAACTATGGAGACCTTAAAAATTTCAGTAGTCAACAAAAACCAAAATCCCAATTCAAAAATGGCAATAGACCTGCATAGGTGTTTTTCCAAAGAAAATATTTTAGTGGCCAATAAGTAGGCACATGGAAAAATGCACAAAATCATTAATCATTAGAAAAATACAAATCAAACTTACAATAAGATGCCACTTCATACTCATCAGAATGGCTAATATATTAAACAACATAAAGTATTAATGAGGATGATGGCAAATTGGAATCCCAGTGGAAATGTGAAGTAACACAGCTGCTGTGGAAAACAGTTTGGCAATTCCTCTAAAAGTTAAAGATAGAATTTCCATAATGATCCAGCAATTTCACTCTTAGGCATATTACATGCCCCCCCCCAAAGAAAGAAAGAGATAGAGATGTGAGAGAGGCGGGGATGGGGAGGAGAAAAGAAGAACGACGGAGGGGGGGGGAGGAAAGAAAGAAAGAGAAGGAACTTAAACACTTGCACAACATTATTCTTAGTAGCAACATATTCAAAAGGCACTTGGCTGGGGCTATAGCTAGGTGGTAGTGCCCATCAACAGAGGAATGGATAAACAAAGAATAGTATCATATAATTAAATATTATTTAGCTATAAAAGAGAATGAAATTCTGATGTATGCTACAAGAAGGATGAAAACATGCTAAGCAAAATAAGCCAGAGACAAACGGACAAATATTGTATGATTTCACTTATAAATGGTACTTAGAATAAGCAAATTCACAGAGGCAGAAAGTAGAATAAAGGGTAAGCAAATTCACAGAGGCAGAAAGTAGAATAAAGGGTTACCCATGGTCTGGGGCTGGGGACGGGGAGAATGATGAAGAAGTTCTGGAAATAACGGTGATGGTCACAACATTGTAAATATACTTAATGCCACTGAATTCTACACTTAAAAATGACTAAAGTGGTACACTTCATGTTATATATACTTTTCCCACAACTTGAGAAAACATATCAAAGATTGATTGCCAGGGACTTGTAGGGATAGAAAAATGAATTGGTGGAACACAGCAGGCTTTTAGGGCAGTGAAATTATGCTGCATGGTACTGTAATGGTGGATACATGTTATCATACCTTGGTCAAAACCCATGGCATGTAAAACACAAAAAGTGAACCCTGATTGGCTGAAGCAACTGAGTGGCAGAAGCTGTTAGAGGAGCCTGAGCTGCCAGTTAAGCCTAATCAAGATGACAGTCTCCTCAAAGCACCAAAACTTCACAGCAGAGTCCAGTGGAGAGCCTGCCTGACATTTGTGAATCCTGGGCCAGAAGCTAGAGGAAAGGGAATGTGACCAGGCCAAAGTGGCCCCTGGCCACTAAAGAATGATGAAGACCTCTCCTGGGAATGACTGAAGGACGCATGTGGCACCACTGCCAGGCAGTCTGGGTACTGCTTTGGGTGCCTTCGAAATTGCTGTGATGCTTTCTTGTGATGCTCTGTGGGGAGCCCTTGGCCCCAAGCCCAGCGCCGAGTCCCCAGAGTCTCCAGAGTCTGCAGCCAAGTGGGGGCTCCTCTCTGTCCTCTACAAAGGAAAAGGTTGCTATTGTCACACTCGCCTCCGACTAACTCCAGGGTCTTTTAGGAGTTCGCTCCCCTCATCATTTCTACCTTTTTGGATCTCTCACTCTTGCATGCATCTCCCTTCCTTATTCCTTTACCAGTTCCATGGCAACAGTTACCAACTTTCCTGAGTGGATTCCTGGTTCCTTCCCTCACCCCAGTTCACCTCTGGTCTATATGATCCTTTGGCTCCTGTTTTGGCAGAACAGTCACTGTCCTTGTAAAGTTTTTTAGATCAATACAGGTAGTGGCCTTAAAAGGAAAAGTGAATCTTATTTACATGATGGACTTAGTAAATAATAATGTAATATTATGGGTTCAATTGTAATAAATAAACCACACTAATGTAGGATATTAATAATAGGGAAACTATGTTTGCCTGGGGCAGGAAGAGGTTTTGGGGAACTCTGAGCTTTCTACTCAGTTTTCAGTGAACCTTAAGTTGATCTAAAAAATAAATTTTAAAAGACCATCATATGAATATGTTTGTAACTTGCTTGTTATTAAAATCTTTCCAAGAATTCAGCCTAGGCTGGGGCTATAGCTAGGTGGTAGAGTGCTTGCCTTGTACATATGAGGCACTGGGTTCAATCCTCAACACCACATAAAAATTAATAAAGGTATTGTGTCCAACTAAAATAAGGAGAAGAATTCAGCCTGGACAGTCAAGGGCAAAAAGTTAAGTATAGTATAGAGTGGCATTGGAAAGGTTAGCTAAAGGATTAAATGCAGCTGTCAAAAGATTCAGAAGAGATAGGAAGTTGTGGTAGGGGATGTTTTATGCCAAGTCCACAGAGGAGGGGGAATAGAATTTGAGTGAATGATAAAAATAAGTGAACCCCATGAATCTGAGGATCTCCAAGAGCCTGAGATTCAGAAACAGGGAGGGAGTTTCTCCTCCTGTTCAGGGAGTTCCAGTCCCCTGCTGGCAAGAGGCTGGTAGGACAGGACCAAACAAAGCATGATTAAATCTCATTTACTCTTGTGCTCAGCACATCCCATGACCTCCCTGCTAGGGTGCGGTAAACAGGTGCAAAAGTTGAGCAATTATGGAGGTCAGCTACCTGAAATTACCATGATAGAAATCTGCTGGGGCAGATAAGTTTGTGGGGCGGGAGCCCTGGGAAGGACCTACTCCACCCTAAGCCAGGATGTGTGCACACTAACCCGGCTTCCCACCTGCCTGATACCACCGTGACCCTTCTGAGTGAATTCCCTTCATTCTGGGCCTTTCTCTACTGTCCCAGCTCTGTGTCTGTATGTGCAACTCCCACCAACCAGGGAGGATGTGCCTGTCCCAAGACCTCTTTTGATCTCTGGGGATGCTTCAGGAAAACACTGGAGACTGTTGGCTCGGCAGGCCTGGGCCTTGTGCCTCCCTCCCTGGCAGTCAACTAGGGGCTGGGCCTCCATCTTTTGGGCACAGAATCACTGTTTAGGGGGCAGGGAGGGAGACACATCCATGCTTTTCCCATCTGGGTTTTCTGCATCCCGCCACAGGGGGCAATTGTGCTAAACAGTGGGGCTCTATCAGAGGAAGCAAGACCTGCCACCACTTCCTCCTGGTTTGATGGGGTGCTGAGTGATCCTAGATTTCCTTCAAACCACATCATCAGGGACATCCCCTGCCCTTCGAACCACATCATAAGGAAAGCCAGTACTTCCTGCCCTTTCTCAAATTCTTGGCTCTTTATGGTAAGTTGGAAGGAGGATGCAGAGGTGCCACCTTCTGAGGGGTGTTAGGTGGCTAACACAGGTCCATCCCATCTACTCAGGGCAGTCTTATTATCTTCCTGCTTCCCAGCTTCCTTCTCCCACAACCCCCTGCCCCCCACCCCTCACTGAACACTAGGGCGCCACACTGCCCTTCTCCACCCCATGCTCTCATTCAAGCTCCACATGTTTTCTCTGGGGTCTCTCTTGCTGCTCCAGTGTTCCAAGAGCACCTGCTTCACACACACAATCTGCAACTTCAACCGCCTTTACTTGTCTACGTGGGCTTCTGCACTGCCAGCTCCTTAGGCCCTAATAGAAACTTTTCACAGTAAATTCTAGAGCTACATCGCCATTTTTGTTTTTATTTTCAGTCAGGGTCTCTCTATGTGGCCCAGATTGGCCTCAAACTTGTGATCTTCCTGGCTCTCTACCTCCAGCTTTATAGCTTTGCCTCTCTAGGCACCCTCAACCCTGCAGCCATGGCTCCTTCTCAGTTCCTCACTCATCCCTCTGGGTCTTTTCCCACACTCACTCATCTTGGGAGAAACCCTTCTACCACAAAGTCCTCCCTCATCAATGCCACCATTAACCCCACCAGCAAAATATCTGTGCTTTTAGCCAACTCCAGCTCCTCCACTGGGGTGCTTGCTTTTACTCCTTCACTTATGAAAAACAACATTGTTCCAGAAGCTTCTCCCCTTGCTTTCTCACATCATTATTTTATCCCTCTAAGCTGAATCTTTCCATCAACATCCTGTAGGCTACCTCTCCCATGTTTAAAAACTTGTCTTTCTGGATCCCACTCCCCCTCCAGCTATTGCCTCCTTTCCCTGTTCTTCCACGAAACAAGAGACTTTGAAAGAGCCGATTACACTTGCTATCACCAATTGCTCTCCTTTCATTCTATATTAAATTCAAGCAAGTCATGTCTGTTCCTACCTGAAGCTATTCTTCTCAAGGTCCTGAATGATCTCTATGTTGCCAAAACTAATAGTCAGCTCTAAGTTCTCATCTTACTTGACTGACTGGAACTTTTAATTCCATTGATAATTTTCTTTTCCCTTCCTTCCTCTTTCTTTTTTCTAGTATTGGGGGTTGATCCTGGGAGCATTTTACCACTTAGCTTCGCTCCCATTCATTTTTGTTTTTATTTTCAGACAGGGTCTCTTCTGTGTGGCTCAGGTTGGCCTCAAACATGTGATTTCCTGGCTTGGCCTCTCAAGTCACTGGGTTATAGGTGTGTGCCACTGCACCCAGCTTCATTTTCTTCTTGAAATACTTCTCTCTCTTGACTTCCTGCCACCACACTGTTCTGCTTTTCCTCTTACTTCACTGGCTACTACTTCTCAGTGCCCTCTGCTTACTGGTTCCTCCTTTCCTTATCATTTCTCTTAACAATGTAGAATACCAGGGACCAGCCCTTAGATGTCACCTTCATTTACACTCATTCCCTTGGTGGTCACCTCCAGCCTTATGGTTTAATATGTATCTGTCTGTTTATCTCTATGTACCTATAGCTGTCTGTTTCCTGTAGCCTGGACCCTTTCCTGAACTCCAGGCTCATATGTCCAAATTTTCTAATCAACATATACACTTAGATACCCAGTATTCATCTCAAAGTGTACAAAAGTGAACTCCTGATTCCCTGTCTCCACCACCACTCAATAGCATATTGAAACACTTTGATGCATTTCCCACGTCAGTTAATGGCAACGCTAGTCATTCAGGCCAAAAGCACTTGTGCCATCGTTGACTATTTTTTCCACTAACTATCCACATCTAATCTATCAGTAAATCTATTTAAAACTGTACCCCCACTCCAGTCTTCCCTATACCTCTTACCCTGGTTCTTTACATATATCTAGTCACCTTCTATTACTATATATTTAAACTATGCCTCTTTTTTCTCCCTCCCTAGCTTACTCCCAGTGTAAGCACCTTGGGAGCAGATTTGTTTTTCCCTCTTTCATTCACTGCTATATTCCAAGTGCTTGGTATATGTAGGTTCTCAATACTTGTTAAAGGAATGAAAGAATGAAGTGAATGAATGGCATTCAGCTTGGCAAGCTCATTCTGATCCCTCAAACATTTTAAGGTCCTTTTTTTAAATTACATAAAGGCTTCTCATTGTGTCACCATTTTCTGACACAGCATGCCACTTATTAAACACCATGCCTTTGTTCAGCCTATTCCCACCTTCTGCTCATCCTTTAAAACTCTGCCTACGTATCACTTCAGAAAACATTCCACAAACAACCTCCACACCCCCCCCACCAAAAACCTAGTCTAAGTGCCCTCTCAAATACTTTTACCAATTTCCTCTAACCAGCTCTTGTCATACTGCTTCTAATGACTTATATGACTTCCCCAGAGTTCATGAGCTTCATGAGAGGAAGGCCTGTGTATTGTTCACTGTTGTCTCCCCAGTGTCTGGCATAGTGCCTGGAACATAGTAAATATTTGAATATGTGAATTGTTGAATCCATGACTCAGTTCAATGACAGTTTCTTATGGTTCTTTTGGGTACCTCCTCATCCTGTACTCTGTATTGTGCAAGGCCTTCATTCCAAGGAGCTGGAAGCAAAGGGTTGGAACTGGCAACAGGGCTACTCAGCCTCCCAGATAATTACCCTTAAAGATCTCAATAAAAACAGGGAAAAGATGGAGGAGATTCTGTCATTTGGTCTTAACATTTGTCATGTTAGTTGTGTGCTTTTGATAAACACAAAAGCACCTTCTCAAGGACACCATGGAATCCATGACAAAATTCATGCCTGACCTATGCTTTAAATGTACCTTAAACAAGGATCTTTGTTCTCTGCTTAAGTACCTTTATCCACAGTCCAGGGGTTGAAAGGAATCACATGAAATGCTGACCCATCTGAAATGGATTTAAGCTCCTGTACCACATGGGGAGTATTTTTATTTCCTCTACTCTCTCCATCACATACCACATTGAAAATAAAGAGACACAAACAAGTGGCTCTTTGCTTACAGGTATAGAGTATATTTGGAGAATGCTATGCCTCACCTGCATGTTAATATAAAGGGTGATTGACAGTCTTCTTCAGGGGGATGTAGAAAAAAAACCTCCTTTTTGTTGGAATGGTTATTTTCCTGGGTAAACTGGTGCCTTCTGCTGAGCTGAGAGTTGCGACTTGGGATAGATTTTCTGGTTGGGTGACCCAAGTCAGTTGACAACAGAATTTGGAGCAGTTTTATGAGTGGCACAGTCCTTAAGGTTGGCTGGACTGAAGGGCGTTTTGCTGGAACTGTTGGTGAAGGCACTGAGGACATCAAGGAAAGACAAGTGCTCCTTCTCAGTAGGGGGAGGCAGGGCCATGGGGTTCTCTGTTTTCTTCTCCAACCTAGCTCCTCCCACGCGGTCTTTGGTGTGGGTTGGACCCTTCTTAACCTCTTTTGTCCTGGATCGGGTCACTTTCTCAGCCTTAGATGGGGAAATGGGTTCCTCATGCCTGTGAGCTTTCACTTCAGGGTTAATCCAGTGCGAATAGAGCTTCATCGTATTTCCCAAGTCAATTTCTGGAGCTCCTGGAAAGGTGGAGCTCTTGTGAATATGGGTTGCCCCTACCCAACCCTCCAACTCTTCGCCCAGGAATGTGTGCCCCTGAAAACTCTGGCCCTGCCCAGGTTCATCCTATAAGACGTGAAACATTTGTCCCTGCAAAGTTTGGATTTGAAAAATATAGTCCATTAAAATATTGGACTTGCAAAATTTAGCCTAGCAAATTATGGCCCAATAAGTTGGCACACTATAAGTTCTGACCCTTTAAGGCCAGGCATTCTCAGGAATCCTCATTTGGGTGAGATCATTCAGCTTAGTCTAATAGCCGTGCAGAACATTTTTATCTGGTCTTTTTGTTTCCAAGGAATCTCTGAGAGTGCTCTGGGAACTCAAGGTGAGAGAGATGCAGGTGGAACAGCTGAGGGTGGAGCTGGTGATTCTAGACATCCAGATAAATCCTTGCCAATCCCTACTCACTCAAGGCAACCATCTTGGCTAAAGTTTAATTCTATCTGAAAACAATCCTGGAGATACATTTGAGAAGTCAGGGACTCCGGGGTTCTTCTTAGAAGCTCCCTACTGGCCCTTGAACCTCAGCAGAATGGATGCTTGCTCTGATTGGAGAAAGCCCAAATACCACACCTCCCTCTCTCTGATTCTCAGTTGCTTTGAATTTCACTGGGTCCTCTGTTTTCTCTGCTGAGGTAGGACACTCGCAAAGGCCTCGGCTAAGGACTCCAGAGGTTCTCCAGCTATGCACAAAACACCTGGGCTTCTGTCATGTCCACACAGGGCTGTAAGATCTCAGAGGCACAGTGGGCTGAACCCTGGGGATGAACCATGGCTGAACCTGACCTGGGATTAGGTTGCATTTGGCTCTGCTGCACTATATTTCAAGTGCAATTGCAAGTTCTTCTTTTAAGCAGACACATTTTGGATCTGGGGCATGTGAGATGTCTGGTAAGGTAGGGAATTCCTAGAGAAATGTTTTTGTTTGGTTGTTTAGACTCCTCAAGGTCTATGTGGAAATATTCTTTGAAATGACCAAAAATTGTTCCTTGCACTCCTTTGTTTTATGGGACTTCCCCACATGTATCCCTAAGAATTTCTGAAATTAAACTTTTTTGTGTGTGTGTGGCATGATGGGTGCCTTGAGTAATTGGGGACTGTCAGGGATCCATCTGACATTATAAAGCCACCACCTCTATTCACTTGTACTTTGGCCTGGAGTACCTGTACAAGTCTTATTGGTACCTCGAAAGTGTGGCCCAAGACTTCATATGTTGCTGTTCAAACAAGGTTGAGTCAGAGATTCTAATGGGCCCAAGCACCAACTCTGCGATTGTAGATTAGCTACTGATTGCTGGGGCCATAGCTCTGGAGAAAGCAGCAAAATAGAGAGCAAGCAGCCCTGGCAGGAAGACAAACTTGTTTCCAGTTAGATTCTCAGTGGCTCTCTGAGACAGGGCCCAGGCAGCTCAAGGTCATCAGTATCTGATGAGAACTGGCCAAGGTCTATCAATATTCAGGGAGTCACTTCCTGACCTGTGTAGGGGCTGACAGCTGCTTCCAAGTTCTAGGGACTTATTTTCCAGAGGACGGGGAACCAACTTGCTGCCAGATCCCCTAGAATGTTGAAGATCCAGTGATTTGAGCAAGGATCACTAGACCAAGCATATCTTTCCACATTCGTAATCTATGTGCAACATTTTTTAGCCTAAGCAAGCAACTGTGGGCTGGCACTGCTGCCACAATGGATGGCTACAGGTGGCTGCAGGCTGAGGGCATGGCTGTGCTGCTCCAGGGCAGGGGCTGCTAGTCATCAGGGGAAAGGAGAAACTGGACAGATTGATAAATCTTTGGAAGAAGGCTCCAGCGTGGTAAACCAATCATTTTAACTACTTAACCAAATCAACTATTTTAACTGCTTCTGAAAATGGAATTCCAGCAGCCTGTGGGCATATTCCAGGACAATGCTGCCACCCTCTGGAGGACTAAAACGGGAGGGTCCTAGGTCTGGTGGGACAGGCTGCAACATATCTCAGGGATTATATTGTGTGGTTCTCTGTAGATGACAGAGAGCTCTGGACAACAGATGGCAAGTCTTCAACGGTCCTGGAGCTGACTCTATAGCAGGTGCTAAACAAAAACTGGGCTTTTTAATAATCGAGTGGAAAAAGCCAAATTTGGGAATGTGGGGAAGAAGCTGGGACTACTAAAGTGGAAAAAATTTTAGGCAGCACAGAAACAAGAGAGAAATTATTGACTAGAAAAGGACTAGGGCTCCCCTGTTGTAGAGAGATCTCTAGAGACTAGGAACTCATTGTGCATTCCCCAGGTAATGGAGAGAGGCCACTTAAAAGCTGAAAGGTGGGAGAGGGTAGGGCCAGAGCGAGGGGATGGGGTTTGAGATTTGCTCAGGTGATATTTCTGCTCTGTGGTGGACTGGCTAGACTCCCATGAGTCCAGAGTCGAGGGGATGAAAGCCTATCTTTTCAACAGACACCTTAGAGGTAGTATTCAGAATGAAAAGGAAAAAAAAAGTTACTTGTTTGTTTTCCAGGCCTTGAAAACACTGGGAGAAGTATAAGCTGGGAGAAGTACAAGAACTCCCCCACAGGTCATGGGGCCCTCAATGTGGAAATACATGCGTTTACATCCTTACTTAAAGAGGTACCTAAGGGCCTTTTGAACATAGGAACAGCATGTGAAGGGAATGCAAGGTTGTGGGGTATTGTCTTAAATTCAGGAGCTCCTGGTGAAGGGAAAGAAAGGGAATATAGTATTCAAGGTCTGCTAACCTTTGTTCTTGGGGACAAGTGCAGAGTTGTGCTTCCTTCTCTCCTTCTGGTTCACAGGAATCTTAGGCTCCTCAAGGCTTGAAGAAGACAGAGCCCCTGCATCCTGAGGCTTTTTTGGCACTTGAGATTTCTGCTTTTGCTGGAGGTGGTCAGGTGGACACTGGCTGTATCAGTTGACTGGATAGCTGAATGAATTAAAGGTTTCTGACCCAATTGTGACAGACTGGGGCCAGATGCCTGTGAAAACTGTCTGGAGTCCAGGGAATCCTGCTCATAAGACACACCTGATGTGGACAATGTGTCTAGGCAAGCAGAGCTCTGCAGTGACCCCAATAAAGAAGGGGAGATCTGGTTGTTGTCACACTCCAGCAATTGCTGAATGTCCAGAGCTAGAGAATTACAGATTTGGCAGCCAGGATCTGCACACAGGAGCCGCCGTATACTTTCCACCTGGGGAAGCCAGCCGTGGCTGGGAAGGGAAACATGGCAACTGTTAAGGATGGAGTGACATCCGCCTCTTTGCAAGAATGGGCTGGGGATTGCTGCATCCACTCCCAGTCCTACAAGTCCTATACTCTCTGGCTGTCTACTCCTCTGCTCTTATTCCTAGGAAATGCCATTTGGCAAGGGATGATGAACTGGGCTAAGGTTCTGGGGCAAGCTCTCAGACAACCTATGGAAGGGCATAACTCTCAGAGAAGATGGGAAGCTGGGATCAGTTCTCTGCTGACCTCAGTGAGAAGCTGAATTGAATCAGACAGATGGAGTAGCTAAGTAGTTAGTTGATGGGACGTCACCAGAAACATCATTAGGTAGGACCAATATTAGTTTCATTTGTGGTAAAAAACAAAACAAAACAAAACCTGAAGTCCAGGATTCATTACATCCAAACTGTAGAAAATGAGGTTCTCACTTAGAGAAATATGGGATACCCCTGTGTCCATACCCAGCATTTGTTAGCTATCAGTCCCATTCTCTGGAAATCTTGATAGGATAAGACGATATATTCCTGTTTGAGTGGTCCCAGGAACTCTCCTCCCTGAAGACAGACCAGAGGATGTAATGTCAGCAGGGTCCAGGAAGACCCAGGGAATCTTTCCTTGAAAATGTGTAGCTCTAAGAAAATATAACAATGATGCTGTCTTTCAAAACCCATTCTCTTAATGGGATAATTTGTCTCATGGCTGAATGCAACCCCACATAGTGCCTTTTATGACTTATACACTGATCAAATCCTGAATTGCAAACTACAGTGACCCTAGCAAAGAGTAGAATTGGATGACTCTGTTCCCTTCCCTTCTGAAATGTCTGAAACCCTGTTGGCCCTGACAACTCTAAATAATTAAACCAGCCTCTACCATGTATGTCTCTTCTCAACCATTATTCCTCTCCTCATTCCTGCTCCAACAAAGGCCAAGAGAACATTACAGTTCAGGCTGGGAGTTTGGAGACTGCAAAGAGCAAGAGATCACCTTTTCATGACAGAGAGCAGCTTCCTCAGCTTCTCAGCTTCTTCCTGGGAAGTTTTCTTAGCTGAGGAACCAGGAGACAGTGTTAGGTAGAACAGCAGAGAATTCAGGGACATCCTATAAGGAAGCTAAAGGCTTTTGAATGAGAGGAGACTGAAAACCCCAATGCTCTTAAGTCAAATCTGTGTGCAGCTTAACCATCTATAACAACATGCTCTCCCTAATCTTGTCTGATCTTTACAACCACATTGAGTGGACAAGATCACTGGTGCTACACCCACTTTATGGAGAACAAGACTGAGAGATGAAATTATTTCCACAGGGTTATAAAACTAGTAAATGACACAGTTAATGACATCTGTCCTACATTTTCATTCTTAGGAAGGTAAAATAGAATTTTGGAAGGTTCCTATGCTCTGATTTCCCACCCATGCAGGTCTTTTGTTAGCAGTTGCCACTGGGGGTATTAAAGGCTGCAGTGGTTAGAACACATGGCTTCTGGCACCAGGGATCACAAAGGCTCTATGGGGACCTCAGTCACAGTGGAGTGGAAGGGGCTTTACCTTTTGATGTTCTATCTTTAGACTTTTGTTTGACTGCTCCGTGATGCTTAAAGACAAAAACATTAGAATGTGAAGTTGGGTCACCATTTCCTTTCTCATGTCTAAAATGATACAAAACCCATTAGCATTTCTCAATATTTTTCTGTATTCCATTTAATACTCTTCTGTCATTCTTTCACATACACTATCTTTTTTACCCAAACTTTTCCCTTCTATGCTTATTTCTGACTCACTTTGAAGCTCTTCCAAACTCCATACCTTCCACTCCTATTTCATGGACAAATTTTGTGGGGAGTTCAGGATGAGATAGAAGGAAAAGTGAAGAGATTAAAGGATGGTGGTGAAGGTCCTAAATGGCCCCCAACCAGGATAATGACCCAAATTGGGAGCTGTTCTGGGATCCAATGAGAAAACCCCCATTAAAAAAAATCAAGGGGCAAGGATATAAGAGAAAATGAGGGGATAAAATCTTCTTAATGGAGGCTTATCCATTCGTTTATGATCACAGTATTTCCCTACCTGGCAACAGGTTTCATTAGGTTCTGACTTTAATTTTTGGCGCCCCTTTTTCACTTGCCAAATAATTAATGCAATAATGAAGATGGATCCATAGGTATAGAAGGGATATCCCGCATCCCATACAACAAAGGCAGGAATCAACATGATCTAAACCTCACTAGCCATCCCTCTTCCTAGGTTTCCAGGGTCTTGGAACCTAATGCCTCCAGATTCTAGGCATTGTCACCTTTGCCTCACAGATGGATCAAGACCAACAGACTACATCACAAAGCCTTCCTGTTTCACAAAGCAGGTACAGCATCACAGACTTTCATCTTACAGAAACTCATTGGTGATTCATTGTTCAGATGAGGATGTCTAGTTATCTATATAGGCTGCAGAGCCTGGGATAAAAGATACCAAGTTCGATAGCAGCATACACTCTTCTAGCTCTCTCTATTCCCTGTATCCTGATGCTCAGCTCTCTATTACTACAATAGTGTGGAAACGATTCACCAGATAACACGTTATGCATACTATATATACTTTAAGAGAGTGGCTAAGTCAGAGAAACGAACTACATTATTTGTAACTGGGACAATAACTAAAAAAATACACACCAAGATAGGTCCAGCATAATAATTGTTATGTCTTGGAATCATATTTTTTGACCTCACGAGCAATAAGAGGTATCAATTATCAAGAAGTTCAGAGCCCAGTGTGGTGGTGTATACCAGTAATCCCAGTGGCTCAGGAGGCTGAGGCAGGAGTATCGCAAGTTCAAAGCCAGCTTGAGAAACTTAGTGAGACCCTAAGCAAGTCAGCAAAACCCTGTCTCAAAATTCAAAAATGAAAAAAGGACTGGGGGTGTTGCTCTGTGGTTAAGCACCCCAGGGTTCAATCTCCAATAGGAAAAAAAGTCAGGAAGATCATGTCAGATGTTATCAAAGAAAGCATGAACCTGCCGTCCTTTCAAAATATTTCTGAGAGCTAAAGACCCCTCCAAGGCCTGGTGGTCCAGTATGAGGTTAATCGAAAGAGATCGTAAATATCACCTTCCACGAAGGCACATGAATAAGGCTCATTTTGGGAGCTCTTTCCAAATCTTTATTTTCCAGAATTGCCTCTACAGATCTTATGGTATCTGGCTTATTCATAGAGATAGGTTATTGGCAAGACTTTTGATTAAGTGGTTCTTTGTGGAATCTGCCACCATTAGAATGTTTGGCTGAGTGTTTTATGAAGATCTGAATTTTCATAAAAATTTAGGCATGGGAAAGATTTCCTCCATTCAATCCAAGTACCCCACCATTCCTATATCCACTGATTCACATATGAATGTTAACTTTATGGCTCCTGGCAACATGATAGTATATCTCCAACACCTCAAGATTTCTGAATTTCCTTGAGAAGTTCTTGCCTTGGTAAATTGGTAGTCTGAGGCTCAAAATGTCTGAAAAGGTCACTTGGTCCTTCCTCCAGCATCCAGGCCTCCACCAAACAGACATGGTAAGTACTTGATTTGTGCTCATCCCTGAGATAGACAAAGGTAGAAAGACATTTAAGTTATGTTGCCTGCCTGCCCTCAAGAAACTTAAAAATCTAGTTTGAAAGGCAAGATTAATTCACATGAAGCAAAAGCCAATCTTACAGGGGGCTAGGGAGGGGAAAAATACAGAGTTAGTGTTTAATGGTCACAGAGTTTCTGTTAGAGATGATGAGTAAGTTATGGAAGTGAATAATATGGTGATTATACAACACTGTGAAACTCTTCATGCTGCTGAATTGTACACTTAAAATGATTAAAATGCTAAATTTTGTTCAAGTATGTATTATCCCAATTATGAAACAAACAACTGAAAAACAATCTTAAAATTCATAAAACGAATGACCCAGAAAATCAAAGCCATTCTTAGCAAAAAAAAAAAAAAAAAGATGAAGATATCACAATATCCAACTTCAAATTATACTACAGAGCCATAATAACAGAAACAGCCTGGTATTGGTATAAAAATAGACACATAAGTGCTTGGATTGTAGCTCAGTTGTAGAGTGCTTGCCTAGCATATGTGAGATACTGGGTTCAATCCTCAGCAACACATAAAAATAAATAAATAAAATAATGGTATTGTCTCTGTCTAAAACTAAAAAAATAAAAATAAAAATAGACACATGAACCAATGGAATATAATAGAAGACAAACCCCACGTAGTCATAGTCATTCAATTTTTGACAAAGGTACCAAAAACTTACATTGGATAAAACTTACATTGGATAGCATTTTTAACAAACAGTGCTGGAAACACTGGGTCTCCAGATGTAAAAGATTGAAACTAGATCCATATCTCTCATCCTGCACAACTCAACCCAAAATGGATCAAAGACTTAGGAATAACAATAGAAACTTTGCTACTGCAGAAGAGAACACAGGGGAAACACTCCACCATAGAGGTGCAGGCAGCAGCTTCCTCATAGGACTCCTATAGCTCAGGAAATAAAACCAAGAATCAATACGTGAGATGGCATCAAACTAAAAAGCTTCTGTACATGAAGGAAATAATTAAGAGCATGAAAAGACAGCCTACAGAAGGGGGAAAAAATCTTTGCCAGCTACTCTTCCCATGGAGGATTAATATCTAAAATACATAAAGACCTCAAAAAAATTCAAGATCAAAAAACAAACCAACAAATGGATAAATGAACTAAACAGGCACTTCTCAAAAGAAATATAAATGACCAACGATTATATGAAAAAAATGTTCAACATCTCTAGCCATCAGGAAAATGCAATTCAAAACTACACTAAGATTCCTTCTCACTCCAGTCAGAATGGCAATCATCAAGAATACAAATAACAATAAATGTTGGTGAGAGTAAAGTGTGCCTGGGTTCAATTCCCCAGTACTGAAAAAAATGAAACTAAAAAACTAAAATGAAACTACCATATGATCCAGTGATATCAACTCCTCACAATAACCAAGGTATGAATCAGCCTAAGTGTCTGTCAACAGATGATAAAGACAATGTAGTATATATACACAATGGATTTTTATTCAACCATAAAGAAGGATAAAATTATGCCATTTGCAGGAAAATGGATTGAACTGAAGAGCATTGTTTTAAGAGAAATAAGCCAGACTCAGAAAGATGAGTGCCATGTGTTTTCTCTCATATGTGGAAGATAGAAACTTAAAAAGCAGGAGGAGGTAGAGGGACCTCATGAAAATAGAAGGTAGACCATGGGGACAAGGGGAAAGGAGGACAGGTGGGCAAAGGGAAGTACTGGAGGTGAACTTGATCAAATTATTTTATATGTATATACAAGTCTGCCACAATGAAACCCATTATTCTGTATAATTAATATGCACCAATAAAAATGTTTAAAAACCCAAACAACCCAAAAAGTCATAGCATGAGAGGGTTTTTGCTAGCTATATGGAAAAATATTCTGAAAATAATTTGACGAAGAAATGGATTAGTGAATGAATATTTTTCCTAAGCTTCCTTTTCTTTGCTTTCTTTCTTTTTTTTTCTTTTTCTTTTTTTACTAATACCTCACTCTCCTTCCAGCCACTTCTCCTGGAGCGACAGGTACATCAGAACTTTCACACAGCTTATTGCAGATATTGTCACTCTTATGTCCATGAAAACAAAATAGATCTTCACATTAAAGATGATTTTTTAAAAGTCCTATCTGAAGATGAGATGAATTTGAGCCATTTCAACATTTTTTCTGAACTTGCAAATTTCAAAATACAAGAATGAGAAGACTTGTTCATCCAAAGAGCACTGAACAACAGGATACCAGAAGTCAAGTAAAAAGCAGCTTGTGTCAGCTTTTCAGTAGCAGGTAAACATACCTGCAAAGTAGCTTGTATCTTTTATAGGTTGGCTATCCCTGATCCAAAATCCAGAGAACTCCAAAATCCCCCCCACACACAAAAATGAGCACCAACAAGATGCCACACATGGAAAATTCTACACCTGATCTCACATATGTGTCATAGTCAAAACGGAAGCACACTAAAAAAAATGTATAAAATAAACTTTAAGCTTCATGGATAAGGTGTATATGAAACAAATAAATTTCCTGTTTAGATTTGGGTCCCATCCCCAGGATACTTCATTATGTATATACAAATATTTTTAAAATCTAAAATACTTTCCTTCTCAAGCATTTCAAATAAGGGATAATCAATGTGTATTACTTTTTTTTTAATGTGATCTCACTATGGTGCCCAGGCAGATCTCAAATTCTTGGGCCCAGGAGATCCTTTGGCCCCAACTTCCCAAATACTGGGATAATAAGCAATGTGTCACCATGCTCAGCTGTATTACTTTTATTAATCCCAGGCAATCAGTTCTTGCTTCTAGCAGCTTCTGTGCCCTCTAGGCTATTTGAACAGTTCAGTTTCTCATTGTTGCAAACTCCTCTCCAGCAACTTGCCTAGTCCTTGCTTTCAGAGCTGAGGAATTAGAGCCACTTCCTGATTCACAGAGGTGACTGTTCCCAGAGTAGCCTTTAGCATGGATTTAGTCAGTACCTGTCCTACTTGCAGACTGAGGGTGCCCATGCAGACAAGAAGGCGGGATCAGAGTCTTCCTAAACAAGGGCACTCTCACATGATGCACAGCTAGGCCTGCTATTTTTAATGATGTGGGTATGGATCCTCACATCTGCCCACCTGCCTCACAGCTTGAACAGCAAACCAGGGAGGGGAAGAACATGAAGAGCCTCTGGAGACTCTGGAGGGCCACTCAGCTGTGAAGGATTCTTATTCGTTTGTTTCTAGGAAAATTGCTTAATCCAGATCCTGCTTCCATTATAATGCTGTAGTGCCACAGTTATCGTCATCAAATTTCTTCAGGAAACTGTTCATGGCTACCGATTCTTACATGTTATAGGTCGTACATCCTTGGAAAGAAAAATCCTGACAGACATGCCACCGATGTGAGTCTTGTTCCTAGGCACGAGACTTACCAGTGAATACCTAGGGTGTTCTAAGGTTCTGGGGACAGAGATGCATCACCACTTTTATATCTGACTATCATTATTAATGACCAAGAACCAAAATTACCAGGGGTGCGGGGTTGGGTGGTTGTAGCAGTGTCAGGCAGCAAGAAGACCAGAGCTCAGAAGCCAGTTAGTACACCGTGCACCAGTGTAGCGTCGTCGCTAGAGGGCAGCAGCGGCCCACCCGATACTCCTAGTCCTGCACAGTCTCAGCAACCACGGGAACTTTATAAGGTCTTCTGCTCCAGTGGCTCTCAATCCTGGTCTTTGTCAGAATTACTGGGAGACTTGTGAAAATACAGATTCCTGACTTCACCCCAGACATAATAAATCTGAATATTTAGAGACAGTATCCATCAACCTATATATTAACTTTTAAATTAATTCTTAATGGACTGTAGCTCAGAGGCTACCAAGTGTGAGGCACTGGGTTTGATTTTCAGCACCACATAAATAAATAAATAAATAAATAAATAAATAAATAAATAAATAAATAAATAAATAAAAGATATTGTGTCCGTCTACAACTAAAAAAAATTTTAAAGAACAAAATATTTTTTAAAAAATTAATCCTTAAAAAAAAAGCCCCTTGTTCCTGCTGATGGGCAGAATCACAGCCTATAGGACAGGAGTCCCCTGTGTTTTTTCTTTGCTAGCAAAGCAATAAACCTTCTTTTTTCTTTTTCTCAAAAAAAAAAAAATAATAATCCTTAAGCAATAGGGTGGTTCCATTCTAAGTTTTCTGAGGAATCTTCAAACTGCTTTCCAGAGTGGTTGCACCAATTTGCAGTCCCATCAGCAATGTATGAGTGTGTACCTTTTTCTCCACATCCTTGCTAACATTTATTGTTACTTGTATTCTTGATAATTGCCATTCTGACTAGAGTGAGATGAAATCTCACTTTAGTTTTAATTTGCATTTCTCTAATTGCTAAAGATGTTGAACATTTTTCATATATTTGTTGACTAATCATATTTCTTCTTTTGTAGAGTGTCTGTTCAGTTCTTTTGCCCATTTATTAATTTTTTTTGGTGTTAAATTTTTTGAGTTCTTTGTATATCCTTGGGATAAATGCTCTATTAGAGGTGAAGGTGGCTAAGAGTTTTCTCCCATTATGTAGGTTCTCTTCTCTCTTCATGTTCTTGATTGTTTCCTTTGCTGTGAAGCTTTTTAGTTTAATGACATTCTATTTACTGATTCTTGATTTTATTTCTTGTGCTTTAGGAGTCTTGTTGAGGAATTCAGTTCTAAGCCAACATGATGGAGATTTAGGCCTACATTTTCTTCTAGTAAGTACAGTGCCTCAAGACCAGAGTCCTTTATATTCCAAGAAGTTACAGGAAAATAAGGAAAAAAGAGAGACGCAAATGACTAATAACGAGAATGAGAGAGGTGACCCACCTCAAATTCCCAGGACTCTAAAAAGATAATAAATTCATAATATGAAGTTTTTAATGTCTATAAACTGATGACTTAGGTGAAATGGACGGCTATGATTTGGATGTGCTCCCTGAAAATGCATATGTAGACCAAAAAAGCAATCTAATCAATAAAAGGGCAAAAGAACTAAACAGACATTTCTCTAAAGAAGAAATACAAATGGCCAATAAATATATGAAACAATGTTTAGCATCTCTAGAAATCAGGAAAATGCCAATCAAAATCACACTAAGGTTTCATCTCACTTCAGTCAGAATGGCAATATCAAGAACACAAATAATAATAAATGCTCGCAAGAAGCTGGGGGAAAGGTACATTCATAACTTCTTGGTGGGACTGCTAAAAATTAGTGCAACCACTCTGGAGAGTAGTATGGAGAGTCCTCAAAAAAACTAGGAATGGACCATATGACCCAACTATCCCACTCCTTGATAGTTTTACAGAAGAACTAAAATCAGCATATTATAACAACATAGCCACTTCAGTGTTCACAGAAGCACAACACACAGTAGCCAAAACATGGAATTAGCGAATATGCCCATAAATAGATGAGTGGATTAAGAAATGTGCTATATATACACAATGGAGTTTTACTCAGCCATAAATAAGAATGAAATTATGGCATTTGCTGGTAAATGAATAGAACTGGAGAACATCGTGGTAACTGAAATAAGCCAGACTCAGAAAGTCAAGGGTCAAATGTTTTCTCTTGTCTATGGAAGCTAGGGAAAAAAGGTGGGGGATCAGATATCATAAAAATACAAGGAAGATAAGTGGAGTAGAAGAGAGAGATCAAGAGGGAGGAAGGGAGAATGAGAATTAGGGGATGAGGAATGAATTTAACATAATCACATTATGTGCAAATATAAATATACCACAGGGAATTTCACCTTGACATGTGTAGCAAGCACCAATCAAGGATGGATAAATGGATGAGCAAGGGAAGAATCAATGGATTCGGGGTGGGGAGAAGGAGGGGAAATTGGGGAAAAACAGAGACTGCAATGGAGTGAGTCAGATTCCATGCATGTAAAATTTTGTTGGGATGAACCTAACTACTAGGTATAACTATAATGCTCCAATAAAAAATAATAAAATACAAAAAAATTCATGTATTATAAATTTAATCTGATTTGGTGACACATGTCTGTGATCCCAGCTATTCAGGAGGCTGAAGCAGGTGGATCTCAAGTTTGAGATCAGCCTTAGCAACTTAGTAAGACCCTGTCTCTAAATAAATAAATGAAAGGACTGGGGATGTGGTCCAGTGATAGAGCATTGTTGGGTTCAATCCCTAGTGCTGAAAAGAAAAAATTCATGTATTGGAAAATTAATCTTCAATGCAACAGTGTTGGGAGGTGTTAATTCTAGTATAAAACAGGGTTTGTGGAAGTAGATTCTCCGTTCTGCTCTTTTGCCCTGTGGGAACATACATTCTACCTCTTTTTGCCCTTCCATCTTCTGCCATATGAGGACACAGCAAGAAGGCCCTCATTAGATGTTGGTGCCTTCATCTTGGACTTTTTAGCCTCTAGAACTAAAAGAATAAATTTCTGCTGTTTACAAATTACACAGGCTGTGGTATTTTGTTATAGCAGCATAAAATAGGCTAAGAAATGGAAAAATTCTCTAAAAGACACAAATGATCAAAAGTTACTCAAGAAGAAATAGATAATTTGAATAACCTTTTATCTATTTAAATAATATCTATATAAAATCTTCTCACATAAAAAGATTCTTGTCACAAAGAAAACTCCAGGCCTATATTTCTTCACTGGGGAATTGTACCAAATACTTAAGGAAGAAATAACACCAGTTCTACACAAATTCTCTCAAAATTTTAGAGAAGAAAATACTTCTTAATTTATTGTTTGAAGACAGCACCGCCTTGATGCCAAATCCAGACAAAGACAAGATTAGAAAATCACACACACAATATTCTTTATAAACACATGTGCAAAAATTAATAATATTTTATCAAATAGAATCTAACAATAAATAAAATACATAACACAAAATGACCAGGGAGCTCATCCCAGAAATGCAGTGTTGGTTTAACACTCAAAAATTGAATATACAATACAATCAACTCAATAAATTCAGAAAAAGCATTTGATAAAATTCAGCACCATTCTACACAAAAATTATTAGCAAGCTCAACACACAAGAGACTTCCACAGACTGATAAAGAGCATGAACAAAAACTTATATTCTAAGAGCCGCGGGCGCTTTGCTCCCATCTGCTTCCTCTTTCGCTTCGCTCCGGGCAGAAAAGGTGAATGTGTAATCAGCAGTGGATTAGAACTGATGTCACGGGCGGAGGAGATAACTGCATTGAAACCAGCGCAACAGGGCTCCCAGGAGCAGCAGACATGGCGTGTAGCCAGTATTGTGGTGAGCGTCACAGGTGAGCGCAGCCTGGCTTGAGGAAACACAAGAGAAGGCCCTAGGCACTCAGGATTGGAGACCCGCCCAGTCTGTGAGGAAGAGCTGCTACACAGTGATTGGTTCCCACTTAGTGAGAGGAGAAGCTTGACACAGTGGGCACAGCTCCACCTACTGGAAGAGAAATTAATCGAACTCTATGACTGCATTTATTATTATTATTATTATCATTTTTTTTCTTTTTCTTTTTTTTCTTACATTTTCAATTTTTTTTGTTGTTGTTCTTTAACTTTTTTTAATGTTTCTAATTTTTTTTTAATTTTTTTATTTTTATTATTATTATAATTTTTTAATTTTAATTTTCATTATTTTTATTATCATTATTATTTTTGTAAAAAATTTTTTTTCTTTTCTTTCCTTCTTTATTTTCTAACTTTTTTTGTGTGTGTTTTGTTTTTGTTTATTTTGTCTTTTCATTTCTTTTCAATTTTCTTATTCCCCCTTCCTTGAATTCTACCTGCCTACTCTCATTCTCTTTAGTGACTTCTTCCCTTCCCTTCTAATATCTTTCCTCCCAAGCATCAAATAAATTTATAAGAGTAAACAGTAACTCAGCAGTCAAACAGAACAAGAAGTAACATGAGCAGCATAAAAAAGCAAGGAAGAAAAGGGGTACAAACAATGAAGGACAGCCTAAATATTCAGGAGGACCTAGAGTCATCAGAAAAATGGTCATATAAAGAACTCAAGGAATACCTTAGACAGATGGAATGGAACCTTAAAGAGGATACGAGACAGCAAATCCAAACAGTGAAAGAACACTTTGAAAATGAATTACATAAACAGATAAAAGAAGAAGTTAAGCATCTTTATCAGGAGATAGAGATTATAAAAAAAAATCAAACAATAATTCTAGAAATGAAGGAAACGATAAACCAAATTAAAAACTCAATTGAGAGTATCACTAACAGAGTGGAGCAAGTAGAAGCCAGAACGTCAGGTAATGAAGACAAAATATATCATATTGAAAAGAGCCTAGCCAACTCAGAAAGGCTGGTTAAAAATCACGAGAGAAACATCCAAGAGATATGGGATAACATAAAAAAACCAAACCTACGAGTCATCGGGATAGAAGAAGGTACAGAGATTCAAACCAAGGGAATGAGTAGCCTGCTGAATGAAATAATTACAGAAACTTTCCAGAAATAAAAAAGGAAACGGATATACAAATTTTAGATGCATACAGGACACCGAGCACACAAAATCACAGTAGACCAACGCCAAGACACATTGTTATGAAGATATCCAATATACAGAACAAAGAGAAAATATTAAAAGCTACAAGAGAAAGGAGGCAGATTACATTCAGGGGTAAACCAATAAGGTTAACAACAGATTTTTCATCACAGACGCTGAAAGCGAGAAGATCCTGGAACAACGTATTTCAAACACTGAAAGACAATGGATGCCAACCAAGAATTCTGTATCCAGCAAAATTAAGCTTCAGGTATGACAATGAAATAAAAATATTTCATGATAAACAAAAGCTAAAAGAATTTGCAGCCAGAAAACCAGCATTGCAAAGCATCTTGACCAAAACACTACACGAGGAAGAAATGAAAAACAATAACCAAAACCATCATTGGGAAGTGCCTCTATAAAAACAGAGGGTGGGGGGAAAGCTAACCATGGAGAAACAAACTAAATTAAATAAGAAAAAAAAGAAGATAAATAATCAAACATGGCTGGAAGTACAAACCATATATCAATAGTAACTCTAAACGTTAATGGCTTAAACTCTCCAATAAAGCGACATAGGCTGGTAACATGGATTAAAAAAACAAATCCAACAATATGCTGCCTCCAGGAGACACATCTGATTGCAAAAGACATACACAGGCTGAAGGTGAAAGGTTGGGAAAAAATATACCACGCACACGGTCCTCGTAAGCAAGCAGGGGTGGCCATCCTCATATCGAATAAAATTGACTTCAAGACTAAGTTAGTCAAAAGAGATAAGGAAGGACATTATATACTGTTAAAAGGAACCATTCACCACCAAGACATAACAATTATCAATATTTATGCACCAAATAATGGTGCTGCGACATTCATAAAACAAATTCTCCTCAAGTTCAAGAATCAAATAGACCACAACACAATAATTATGGGTGACTTCAACACACCTCTCTCACCATTTGACAGATCCTCCAAACAAAAGTTGAATAAAGAAACTATAGAACTCAATATCACAATCAACAACCTAGACTTAACTGACATATATAGAATATATCAACCATCATCAAGTGGATATACTTTTTTCTCAGAAGCACATGGATCCTTCTCAAAAATAGACCATATATTATGCCATAGGGCAGCCCTCAGTAAATATACAGGGGTGGAGATAATCCCATGCATTTTATCTGATCATAATGGAATGAAACTGGAAATCAATGATAAAAGAAGGAAGGAAAAATCCTACATCACATGGAAAATGAACAATATGTTACTGAATGATCAATGGGTTACAGAAGACATAAAGGAGGAAATCAAAAAATTCTTAGAGATAAATGAAAATACAGACACAACATATCGGAATCTATGGGACACAATGAAAGCAGTTTTAAGAGGGAAATTCATCGCCTTGAGGTCATTCCTCAAAAAAAGGAAAAACCAACAAATAAATGAGCTCACACTTCATCTCAAAGCCCTAGAAAAGGAAGAGCAAAACAACAGCAAATGTAGCAGAAGGCAAGAAATAATTAAAATCAGAGCGGAAATCAACGAAATTGAAACAAAAGAAACTATTGAAAAAATTAACAAAACTAAAAGTTGGTTCTTTGAAAAAATAAATAAGATCGACAGACCCTTAGCCATGCTAACAAAGAGAAGAAGAGAGAGAACTCAAATTACTAACATACGGGATGAAAAAGGCAATATCACAACAGACGCTACAGAAATACAGAAGACAATTAGAAATTATTTTGAAAACCTATATTCCAATAAAATAGAAGATAGTGAAGACATCGATAAATTCCTTAATTCATATGATTTGCCCAGACTGAGTCAGGAGGATACTCACAACTTAAACAGACCAATATCAATAGATGAAATAGAAGAAGCAATCAAAAGACTTCCAACCAAGAAAAGCCCAGGACCGGATGGGTATACAGCGGAGTTTTACAAAACCTTTAAGGAAGAATTAATACCAATACTTTTCAAGCTATTTCAGGAAATAGAAAAAGAGGGAGCTCTGCCAAATTCATTCTATGCGGCCAACATCACCCTGATTCCGAAACCAGACAAAGACACCTCAAAGAAAGAAAACTACAGACCAATATCTCTGATGAACCTAGATGCAAAAATCCTCAATAAAATTCTGGCGAATCGGATACAAAGGCACATCAAAAAAATTGTGCACCATGATCAAGTAGGATTCATCCCTGGGATGCAAGGATGGTTCAATATACGGAAATCAATAAATGTTATTCACCACATCAATAGACTTAAAGATAAGAACCATATGATCATCTCAATAGACGCAGAAAAAGCATTCGACAAAGTACAGCATCCCTTTATGTTCAAAACATTAGAAAAACTAGGAATAACAGGAACTTACCTCGACATAGTAAAAGCTATCTATGCTAAGCCTCAGGCTAGCATCATTCTCAATGGAGAAAAATTGAAGGCATTCCCCCTAAAATCTGGAACAAGACAGGGATGCCCTCTATCACCACTTCCATTCAATATAGTTCTCGAAACACTGGCCAGAGCAATTAGACAGACGAAAGAAATTAAAGGCATAAAAATAGGAAAGGAAGAACTTAAATTATCACTATTTGCAGATGACATGATTCTATACCTAGAAGACCCAAAAGGGTCTACAAAAAAACTACTAGAACTAATAAATGAATTCAGCAAAGTGGCAGGATATAAAATCAACACGCATAAATCAAAGGCATTTCTGTATATCAGTGACAAAACTTCTGAAATGGAAATGAGGAAAAACACTCCATTCACAATATCCTCAAAAAAAAAATAAAATACTTGGGAATCAACCTAACAAAAGAGGTGAAGGATTTATACAATGAAAACTACAAAACCCTAAAAAGAGAAGTAGAAGAAGATCTTAGAAGATGGAAAAATATACCCTGTTCATGGATAGGCAGAACTAACATCATCAAAATGGCGATATTACCAAAAGTTCTCTATAGGTTTAATGCAATGCCAATCAAAATCCCAATGGCATTTCTTGTAGAAATAGATAAAGCAATCATGAAATTCATATGGAAAAATAAAAGACCCAGAATAGCAAAAGCAATTCTAAGCAGGAAGTGTGAATCAGGTGGTATAGCGATACCGGATTTAAAACTATATTACAGAGCAATAGTAACAAAAACAGCATGGTACTGGTACCAAAACAGGCGGGTGGACCAATGGTACAGAATAGAGGACACAGAGACTAATCCACAAAGCTACAACTATCTTATATTTGATAAAGGAGCTAAAAGCATGCAATGGAGGAAGGACAGCATCTTCAACAAATGGTGTTGGGAAAACTGGAAATCCATATGCAACAAAATGAAACTGAATCCCCTCCTCTCGCCATGCACAAAAGTTAACTCAAAGTGGATCAAGGAGCTAGATATCAAATCAGAGACCCTACGTCTGATAGAAGAAAAAGTTGGCTCCGATCTACATATTGTGGGGTCGGGCTCCAAATTCCTTAATAGGACACCCATAGCACAAAAGTTAATAACAAGAATCAACAAATGGGACTTACTTAAACTGAAAAGTTTTTTCTCAGCAAGAGAAACAATAAGAGAGGTAAATAGGGAGCCTACATCATGGGAACAAATTTTTACTCCTCACACTTCAGATAGAGCCCTAATATCCAGAGTATACAAAGAACTCAAAAAATTAAACAATAAGAAAACAAATAACCCAATCAACAAATGGGCCAAAGACCTGAACAGACACTTCTCAGAGGAGGACATACAATCAACCAACAAGTACATGAAAAAATGCTCACCATCACTAGCAGTCAGAGAAATGCAAATCAAAACCACCCTAAGATACCATCTCACTCCAGTAAGATTGGCAGCCATTATGAAGTCAAACAACAACAAGTGCTGGAGAGGATGTGGGGAAAAGGGTACTCTTGTACATTGCTGGTGGGACTGCAAACTGGTGCGGCCAATTTGGAAAGCAGTATGGAGATTCCTGGGAAAGCTGGGAATGGAACCACCATTTGACCCAGCTATTGCCCTTCTCGGACTATTCCCTGAAGACCTTAAAAGAGCGTACTACAGGGATACTGCCACATCAATGTTCATAGCAGCACAATTCACAATAGCTAGACTGTGGAACCAACCCAGATGCCCTTCAATAGATGAATGGATTAAAAAAATGTGGCATTTATACACAATGGAGTATTATACAGCACTAAAATGACAAAATCATGGAATTTGCAGGGAAATGGATGGCACTAGAGCAGATTATGCTTAGTGAAGCTAGCCAATCCCTAAAAAACAAATACCAAATGTCTTCTTTGATATAATGAGAGCAACTAAGAACAAAGCAGGGAGGAAGAGCAGGAAGAAAAGATTAACATTAAACAGATACATGAGGTGGGAGGGAAAGGGAGAGAAAAGGGAAATTGCATGGTAATGGAGGGAGATCCTCATTGTTATACAAAATTACATATAAGAGGTTGTGAGGGGAATGGGAAAATAAACAAGGAGAGAAATGAATTACAGTAGATGGGGTAGAGAGAGAAGATGGGAGGGGAGGGGAGGGGAGATAGTAGAGGATAGGAAAGGTAGCAGAATACAACAGTTACTAATAGGGCATTATGTAAAAATGTAGATGTGTAACCGACGTGATTCTGCAATCTGTATTTGGGGTAAAATTGGGAGTTCAAAACCCACTTGAATCAAATGTATGAAATATGATATGTCAAGAGCTTTGTAATGTTTTGAACAACCAATAAAAAAATAAAAAAAACTGTCACTAAAAAAAAAAACTTATATTCTAATAGTGAAAGACTGAAAACATTACACTTTAAGATAAAAGATGTCCATTCAACAATTTTTTTTCACTGTTGTACCAGAGGTTCTGGTCAGTTCAATCAAGCAAGATAAGAAATAGACAGCATTCATATTGAAAAGGAAGAAGTAAAATTGCCTTAATTTGCAAATAGCATGATTGGTTATGTACAAAATGCTATAGAATTTATTTAAAAAGTGACTCCAATTAGTAAGTGAGTTTAATAAGGCTGAAAGATACAAGATTACTGTACAAAAATCAGCTGGATTTTTATGTACTTACAACAATCAGAAATTGAATTTTACAATAGCATCAAAACATGAAAACTTTAGAGGTAATAATGACAAAATATGTGAAAGACTTAAACACTGAAAACTAAAAAATATTTCTCAGAAAATTCAAAAGACCTTCACATATGGAGAGATATATATTGTTCATTGACCAAAAGACCATAATTGTTAAGATGTCATTGTTCCCCAAATTCATCTATAGATTCTATGCAATTCCTCTCAAAATCTAAGCAGACACTTTTATAGAAATTGATCATCAGTCTCTAATTTATATGGTAATGCAAAGGTCCTAGAACAACAAAATCAACTCTGAAAAAAAAGACTAAAGTTAGAATCTGATTTCAAGACTTCTTATAAAGCTATAGTATTCAAACCAGTGTGGCATTGTCATAAAGATTGACAGATTAGTGGAATAGAACAGGGAATCCATAAAAAGATTCACACATATATAGACAAATGATTTTTGACAATGATGCAAAACAATTCAGTGAGGAAAGGACAATTTTTTTTCAACAAATGGTTCTGAAACAATTGATATCAATATGCAAGAGCAAATAATTTCAGTCCATTCTTTTCATCATATACAACTACTACTACAAAGTGAATCAGAGATACTACAATGTGAATGGGCTTAATGCCATTAAACTGTACACTTAAATTTTATGAAATGTACATTTTACTGCAATAAAAGTGATAAACATTCAACAATGAGACAAAAGTATTTACAAACACAAGTTATGGCTATTAGTGTGCTAATACTTATACAGTATAGTGGAATAAGTATTTGCAATTCATTTTTAAAAATATTTTTGCTGTTTTTTTAGTGTCTATATAGTTTTTCCTTAGGAAATACAGGATTTTCTGTTTTTAAAACTCAGCACTAGGAGCTGGGGTTGTAGTTTAGTGGTAGAGCATTTGCCTTGCACATGTGAGGCACGGGGTTCGATCTTTAGCACCACATAAAAATAAATAAATAAAGATATTGTGTCCATCTACAACTAAAAAAATATTTTACAAAAAGCTCAGCACTAGGGGCTGAGGTTGTAGCTCAGTGGTAGAGCATTTGCCTAGCATATGTGAGGCACTGGATTCCATCTTTAGAACCATGTAAAAATAAATAAATAAAATAAAGATACTGTGTCCATCTACAACTAAAAATATATTAAATAAAAACTTCTATAACTGGAGAAGCTTATGCAAATATTATTTAAAACAAAAACATTTAGTTCTAAATATTTAATGGAATTACTCAGGTAATGCTGTTTGCATTTGCTGAGATTTTTTGTATTACTAATAAAGTAGAAAAATCAACATTTTGTCAGAGTAAAAAGTTTTATTGGATGCAGCTCTACTAATGAAATTTTCAATAAAAGTTTGTTAAGAATCAAAAACTAAATATAAAAGCTAAAATAAAACTTCTAGAAGAAAATGAAAAAAAATCACTATGACCTTGGATTTAGCAAAAGATTTCTCAGCTGTTACACCAAAAGTATGATCCATAAAGTAACATTGATAAATCTGGCTTCATCAAAATGAAAAAGTTCAAAAATCAAAATTTTGAAACCCAAAATGAATTAACATATTTAGAACAACAAATGCTGCCTATATCATAAATAGCCAGATATTAAGTATATTCTGAAGAAAGTATACACCACCACCTATGAAGTATTCTTACTAAAAAATAATTGAACTTAAATGTGATCAAACCCCTGAATCTAACTATTTTACAGAAAATATAGAGGAAAATTGAACATGCTAAAATCACAGAAATGCAATTAGCAGAATCAAGACTACAAACAAAGTCTGCAACTTTCCTCTCTGCCCATTTTGGTAAAACTGAAGTTATCTAGAACCTTTTAAACACAAATTTTAAATTCAACTAAGCTGTGATAAGTGGTATGGTTACTGTTTATGCTGTGGTATTTTTTTTTCAATTAAATCTTCTTTTTCATTTATTGGCAGATACCAGAGAATATAAAAGCATTCAAAATAAAAATAAAATAAGACATTATCTATAAAAAATAATTGATGTTAACAGCTTGGTATTTTTAATTTATATATTTTTAAATCTTCTATTATGTGTAAACATAGTGTTATAATAAATAAATATTAGTTGATAAATTATGATTGTGCATATATATTCAATCTTTCAGCTTTTTAAAAAAAATCACATTATGTTTTGACCCAGAAAGAGAAAGAATCATATTTTTGTTTTGAAAGGACCCATCCTTTGTGGTCTGTGCTATGTTTTTGATTATAGCAGACAATGCTTTCTTTTCCAGTTGTCTTTGAGAGTAAAGGGAAAAAAACTTAAAAAATGACTTTACAGATAAATTTAGACATTTAAGAAAAAAGAGTGGGCATAATGGAGCATAATTTATGAATTAAAAGAGACTTAAGAGGCATTCAATAAATTGCAATTTGTGGATCATATTTAAATTCTGATTCCAATAAACTATAAAAATAAATTTATAAGCCAATCCAGGTGATTGGGTGCTTGACGGTATTAAGAAATTATTGGGAACCTTCTAGGCTTAATAATGACAGATTGTTCATTTTTAAAGTTTGTATATTTTGGGGCTGGGATTGTGGCTCAGTGGCAGAGCGCATGCCTTGCACATGTGAGGCACTGGGTTCGATCCTCAGCACCACATAAAAATAAGTAAACAAAATAAAGTTTGTATATTTTTAGATACACACTGAAATATTTGCTAGTATAATTGATGTCTGGGTTTTACTTTAAAATGATGGGGTAGAAATAGTGCAGGGTATAGAAGAAACAAAATCAGCCAAAGATGTTAGTTGTTGAAGTTAGGTGACAGAACTTGGAGGTATGTTATTCTCTGAATAATTTTGGTATATTCAAAATTTTCCTTAATAAAATAACTCAAAACAGAATCTTCTAAAACAACATGCTTTAAAATACCCTACTAAGGGGTTGGAGATGTAGTTCAGTGGTAGAGCACTTGACTCGTATGCGTGAGGCACTGGGTTCTATCCTCAGCACCACATAAAAATAAAATAAAATGAAGATATTGTGTCCACCTACAACTAAAAAAATATTTCAAAAAAAATACCTTACTAAAAAAAAGTAAAAGCTGTCACAAGATAGGAGCATGTTTCAAAAAAGTTTTAAGGTAGAATTTTGAATGTTTTTAACCACAAAGATATGAAAAATGTTTGAGAAGATAGATTTCTTTATCACAATTTGAACATTACACAATATATGTGTTTTAATACATAACAGGGTAGGTACCCTATGAATCAGTACATTTTTATTTATCAGTTTTTAAAAAAGCTTAATAGTCCTTGACACATAGTAGATTCCCAATAAAAGGTAATGAATGATTCATTATAATAATAATAGTAAAAGACAGGATCAATTGTAAACAAGCATATGTAGAAATAATTTTGAATTAATATTTTATATATATATATATATATATATAGCTTGTTACAATCAACATTCAGTTTTATTCATCTTACAAATAATGTGTTAGTTACTGCAAAAATGAATTTTTAGCACTTACTTATATAAAATGTGTTATTTTATTCAATATTTCTGAAAATTGCCCACTCAACCAAAGAAAATAATTATATTCCCATCTGTCTTCAATAATACATCAAAAGAAATCCCTGTAAAAATGAGATTTGAGTCATGATTTTTAAAAATGTTTTCAAATTCTATATCTTGTTTCCTCCATTTAAAGATAGGCGTCTAGGGCTAGGGTTGTGGCTCAGTGTCAGAGTGCTGCCTCGTACGTACTGTGAGGCACTGGGTTCAATCCTCAGTACCACATAAAAATAAATAAACAAAATAAAGATATTGTGTCCACGTATAAATAAAAATATTTTTTAAAAAGAAATGCTTCTAAATGTCTGAAATTTAATTTCTATCTATGAAAGATTGCAGCTAAGAAAAAGAAAACAGCTTTCATGGGAAGAAAGGGTTATTGAATAAGGATGATGACAAGATACCCATAAAATTTAAAGCAACTCTCTGTGGTTGTATTATAAAAAGTCTTTGCACAGTAGGCAAGTTTGGCCACCTCTGGCCATAATATTCTAGATAATGAACTATATATAGAGGTTCGAGAACGCAAGGAAATAACCTGATCAAGCACCATGACCAGGTGCCGGGCCTGTTACACACATCACCTCATTCAGTCCTTACCACCAAGCACACCCATTATTGTTACCTCATGTTGTATACAAGGGAACTAAATCACTAACAATTAGCCCAAGGTCATACAGCAACCTAGTGATGGATAAAAATTTTGATTCTAAACCCCACTAAGCCTTGGCTCCTCCGTTTCATTCAAGTTGAGAAGACTCAGTTTGATCATGAATAAGAGGTCTGCTATCACAGACTACCAACATGCCTAGTAGTTTTTGTTTCATTTAGGTGGGAGGGAGAACCATGGTAATAAAAGGACTCTAAAAACAGGAGCCAAAGAGTAAAGCTAGATCCAAAAGTTTCCAATATCATCCAGATGAAAATCTAGTTCCTCTCATCAGATGCATGCCCCAGCTGTAACAGAGGCACCAGGTTGTCAGAGCCCAGTGATAACAGCACCTGGATGGTCACATTTACACCCTTGACTTGATTACAGGTTCATCCAACACCTTCTGAGTAGAATGGGTCTTTGAATATAAATAAGCCCACAAGAAGGGAACGTCCAGACCAGCAGGTAGGAGTATGCCAGGTCCCTGGGGTTACATTTCCCAGTGGAAACTGGTAAGTTAGTACTCTGACCTGGGCCTCAGTCTCTTTTCAGTTTAATTTCAGTGGTGCCATCCCAAAGAAACCACTTGGCTCAGAAAACTTGACAAAACAAAGCCTTCTACCAGGTAAGCAGAGGAATGCTTCCTATTGTCTGCTCCTCCCAGTTAGTTCTCCTCCTCCTAACCAGCTGCAGAGGCAGGAAGAGCAACCCTGAATAACAGGCCACTGTAGTCACCACAATCCCCGCTCCTAACAGAGGAAAGTAAGTGCTGCCATTTCTCATGACATTTCTCATCTAAGCTGCTTTCTCTTGTGTGCCTTAGTTTTCTCCCTATAAGGTGAAAGTGGTATTCATAAAAGCTATTTATTAACATGGTGGGCAATATAAATGTTATCTAGAAGTGAATCCTGATAACTAAAAAGTTATGTGTTTTCTGCATAGTCAAAAACAATAGGTATTCAAACAATAATACTCAAAGTATTTGAGAGTGTGCCTGGTACTGAACTGCTATATAAATCTATAAAGGGGAGAGAGATTCTTTTGGCTGAAGTGATCTGGGAAAGCTTCATGTAGACGATGATAATTTAAGCAAAGAGAGGATTTTTATATGTGGAGATGGAAAAGGGAATGATCCAAATGCAGGATCAGCATAAACAGCTGGTGTCTCTGTGTAATGTTAATATGTGGGGATAACAGAAGGATTCCTGAGATTTTTATTATGCTCCGAGTGCATTATATTTTGTATATGTATAATCTCAGTTAAGTTTTAGATTTCATTTTGTCTTTGTATAGAAACCCAGGATGTGGCCATCTCCTTGTAGGTATATTTTTCTGCATCACGTGGACATAAACTGTGGAGACGGGTCTTCTGAACCTGACCATATGTGTTTCTAGGTATAAACTTCTGTGTGGGTGTATTTTTCTACAGATTTTTTTTGGTCTTTGTGGGTGTGTGCACATGCAGTGCTGAGGGGATGAGAAGGAAGGATTAAAGGGGAGAAGACAGGAAAGGGGAAGAGAGTCAGAAGTTGTTGAGGGGAACCTCTGCTCTGAAACTTGGGTGGTTTTATATCATCATATTTCATGTAATACATAACCATTGTTCCAGAGACCTTGGGTATTCTTTAATAATACAACATTTCTTGTTAAAATATTTGTGTTCAAAATGCCATCTTTTTTCTTATACTTTGCAATCTCTCTTTTCATTTGTTCATTCTTTCATCTGATTTAACACTCTTCTTAGATTTACATTTAGTTTTCTTTTTCTTTTTTTCCCCTTTTTCTTATCCTTTCAGTTCAATTCCTTTTCTTCATTGGAGTTTTTCCCTTCTGTAAGTTTTCCCTTTTTCTTCTAAGTTATGGAACTAATACTTAACCCCATGCATAACCTAGAAACAAATATTTTGTATAGAGGAAGGAGCACTTCCTATTGTAAAGATATTTACTCAATCTTTGATTTTTTATCTTCAATGTCACTGAAGAATCAGTTTATTCATTGAGTCAATATTTTTTTTAATCAGGTGTCTTCATTTACATTAAAGGCATTGGTCTAGCTGCTACAGAAACAGGAGAAAAAAAAACCTGCCCTCAGGAGCTTCCATTCAAGTGGACAAAGGATAAACAAGGAAACTATAATGTTTTAGATGGTGATAAATGCAACAGAGAAAAGTAGGACTGAATCAAAAGCATAAACAAGACTTGTAATTTTAAAGAGGGGAGGTCTGAGAAGGTGATACTGAAGCAAAGTCCAGTAGGAGATGAGGGAGCAAACCATGAAAGCCCCCAGGAAAAGAGGACAGAGAACTCCTACAGGAAGAAGACAGTTAATGGCCAGGAGAGGTGGCACATGCCTCTAATCCCAACAGCTAGGGAGGCTGAGACAGGAGGACTGTGAGTTCAAAGCCAGCCTCAGAAATGGCGAGGTGCTAAGCAACTCAGTGAGACCCTGTCTCTAAATAAAATACAGAATAGGGATGGGGATGTGGCTCAGTGGTTGAGTGCTCCGAGTTCAATTCCCAGTACCCCCCCCAACATTCCCTCCCCCCAAAAAATAGACAGTTAAAGGCCCAGAAAGCAGTCCCCAAGCCATCACCCAGGGGCCTAGGGTTCAGAAAGCCTTTGTAGTCTAGTGACCTTTGGACAGATTTTTATCTCATTTCACCATTTCAAAGCCTCATAGGGACTGCTTTAATTTAACCTCATCCCATCTTCTCTCTACTTGTCTTATTTTATTTTATCTTTGTGTCTTTAGGAGCTAATTTGTTTAGCTGTGTCTGCCCAGACATGGGAGGTTTTGCCAGCCAATCAGTGACAGGCCGGCCTTTGGCCAAGTTCCTGGCAAACACTAATCTTACAGACCAGTGGTTTGGTGCCTTCTCCAGTGATATTCTTCACCTAGGACTGAGCTTCCATGAGGTCAAATGCTTGTTTCTTGTGTGGTTTCTCACTATAATAGTAACTTGTGTTCCTCTCTAACTGGCACAGTTTTACCAGGAACAATTTGCAATTGCAGCAGCTACTTTGGTGAACTTTTTACATAAACATTTGAAATCTACCTTAGAACATAAAGGGAAGAAGTCCTTGGAAAGAGGTTTTTCATTCTACCCGATTAAGATGGGGAGATTTTGTTTAATGCAGGAGACACTGTCTCCTTCATTTCTGTATTTAGTAAGTTCTGGCCTTTTAATTGTACCACTTGATAAAGTTGTCAAAAGTCAGACTCATTGTTTAAATGAGCTTGAACAACTCTCTGTTGAATATCTGTATGTCAAAATGTGTTTTCCTGCATCTAAGTTTTCTCTCTTCTCCTTGCAGGGGAAATATCATTAGCCTTTTACAATATTTATATTTGTCTGAAGTCAGTTCCATTTCAGATTCTCTCTCTCTCTCTCTTTCTTCCCCTCACCCCCATCTCTCTCTTCCTCTTGGAAAACTTTAAAAATTAATTGAGAAATAAAAAGTCATTCAGTCATGGGCTGGGGCTGGGGCTCAGTGGTAGAGTGCTTGTGAGGCACTGGGTTTGATTCTCAACACCACATAAAAACAAATAAAGATATTTTAAATAAATAAATATATATATATATATATATATATATATATATATATATATATAAAAGTCATTCAGTATTATGTGTTTATGGTAGGAATAACTAGCATCAAAAATATCTAAAAGAAACTTTAACATACCTCTGTCACCACTGGATAGATCCTCCAAACAAAAACTAAATAAAGATGCTATAGAAGTAAAAAATACAATTGATAATTTAGACTTATCAGACATATATAGAATATTTCATCCATCAATGACTGAATACACTTTCTTCTCAACAGCACACGGATCCTTCTCTAATATAGACCATGTTATGTAAGCTATCATATATGTTGGCATACAATTGTAATATACCTTAATATATTTTTAATCTGGAGGGTTATTTTGATAGTTCCCTTTCCATTGATATTAATTTCTGTATTCTTGCTTTTTTTCTTGATTAGACTTGTGTGATTTTTATCAAAGTTTATCTGTATTATTTCTTCTCTATTTCATATATTTCTGCTTCTCTTATTTTTTCCTTCCTACTACATAATTGAAAATTTGATTGTTATTCTAGCTTCTTTCTGATACAAGTACTTTAAGTTATAAATGTTCATCTGAGTACTGTTTCATCCCAGACATCCTGATATTTTAAGCTTTTATTATTACTTAGTTCAAAGCACTTTTTATTTACTTGTGCTTTCTTCCTTGACCTCTGAGATATTTATGAGTGTGCCATTTAAATTTTGAAATAGTGACATGTGAGAATGGGGTTCTATATATCTTAAGGCGATTGATTGATTTTTAATGTAATAAATTATGCAGGAAATAGTCTGCATGATTTCAAATTTTAAAAAGTAATGGAAATGCTTTTTATATTGATTGTATTGGTTATATACATGTTAAAACTGATCAGATTACATACTTCAAATATGTGCATTTTATTGTATTTCAATTTTACCTCAATAAAGCTATGGAAAAACATCTAAAAGATCTTGGACATTGCTGACAGTAGAGTTCAAGTGTTCTCATCACAAACAATAAGTATGTGAAGTAACCATTAATTATCCCTATTTAGCCACTCCATGATGCATACATATTTCAAAATAACATTTATGTGATAAATATATAAATCTTATTTGTCAATTTAAATAAAGTTTTTAAAGTCTAAAAGAAAAAAATGCTTATTAAACTGTTAGTGTTTCTTCTTGTAAATGATAAAAAGTATATTTACATACTAGCCTTTGCTACTATAGTTATGAGATAAGAAGAAATAGATTTAGTTAAAAGCCAGAATAAGAGCTTTTGGCATGATTCAGAATCTCTAAAATTTAGCCTATCCTATCAAAACAATGTCACATAAAATTTTGATTTCTGTAAGATAAGAATTGAATGTCCTATGATTTAAATTCCTTACATTGATTACATGAGTTGAGTAAATCATTATTTCTTCCATAACTTCCTTTAATTAATGTATGTGTGTATGTCAATCATGGTTGACATCATGGATATCTTTTCAAAGGGGTTTAATTCTATGAAATTTTTACAATTCTAGGGACTGGGGTTATGGCTTGGTAGTAGAGTACTTGCCTGGCATATATGAGGCACTGGGTTCGATTCTCAGCACTGCATGTAAGTAAATAAATAAATAAAGGTCCATCAACAACGTAAAAAAATTTTTTTTTAATTCTTACAATTCTAGAAATCATAAGAAAATATGTTAGCAAAATTTGTAATTTTCAGATCCTTAGAGTAGAGTAAGGAGATCAGGAGGGAGGAGGAGGGAAGGGCACGGGGAAGTACTGGGGAATGAAATCTACCAAATTATGCTATCTATGTCCATTCCCATGTCCATGTATGAACATACCACAATGAATCCACTTATGCATAATTATAATGCACTTATTGAAATAATAATAATAGAAAGGAGATCAGCAGAGTAGAACAATGCATTGGAGGAAGTAGTGGGGGAGAAATGGAGGGGAAAAGGGAATGAGAATGATCAAACTATGTTATGTGCATGTACAAATATGGCATAATGAACCCCACTATTATATGTAATTATAATGTACCAATTTTAAAAAGAAAAATAAGTGAATACCTATGTGTTCCTAAATACATATATAAAAGGTATATTGCTAAATCCTTTATTATAAATCATTATGTGAATGCACAAAAGGAGGAAAATTAGAATTCAGGTCTTTTTGTCTCAAAAATGACTAAATTATTTCATGCCCAGAATAGAAATTCCCCTGTGGTCACACACAACTGTTAGTGCTTTTTTGACAAATGTTCAAATCACTTTTAAATGATTCCTAACGTGAAAACAAGTCGCTTCTACTAATCATTGTTGTTTATTACTATGTGCTTTTTACAATGTTACTTGAAATATTTCTTATCTTTAGATGTTTGTAACTTACATCTTATTTTATTAATAACTATTTTTTATTTTCCCTATCCCAAATTCAAGTCCCACTGTCATATTTTTTTAAAAACTCACCAAGATGTTTTTTTATGAATAAACTATATATTAGGGTTTCCTAAAATGGCCAATCGTTATCACAAAGATTTGCCCATTTGACCCATAAAAGGAAAGATAATAGAAATAGTTTTGGCCTAGAATTCCGCAAATTTTAATTAATTTAAAACCAAGAGCTCTTTTTGTCTACCAAACTTAGGATTTAAGAGAAATAAATTGTCTAGTCTAATTCTAGCCAAGATGCAGCCTAGCTCTCCTATTGTTTACAACAAAAATTTCAGAAAAATATTTTTAAAACAACTACTAGAGAACTCCAGAAGTAGCAGGTCCATGTGAAAGAAAGCCAAAACTTAAAGAGTACCCAAAATTGAGGCAGTGAGTTTCCTAGTCTTCCTCGTCTTGCTTTTCCTCCTCTACTTCCCCTTCTTCCTCCTCTTCTTTTCCTCATCCCACTCTTTCACTTCTGCTTCCTCTTCCTTCTCCTCCTCCTTCTTCCTTTACTCCCTACTTTTGAGTGTGTTATGGTTTAGATACAAAGTGTTCACCAAAAGCTTATGTGTGAAATAATGCAAGAAAGTTGAGGGTAAAATGATTGGGTTATGAGAGCCTTAACCTAAGCAGTGTGTTAACCCACTGATATGGATTAACTAGACAGTAACTGTAGGCTGGTCATGTGTGACTAGAAGAAGTAGGTCACTGGGGCATGCCTTTGGAGATTTTTGTCCCTAACACAAGTCCACACATTAAGAAGCTGTCTCTGCTTATTGTTTCCATGTCCCGAGCTGCTTTCCTCGGCCTCACCCTTCCACATGATGCTCTGCCTGGCCTTGGGCCCAGAACTATGGAGTCAATTGTCTTTGGACTGAGACCTCTGAAACTGTGAGCCAAAATAAACTTTTCCTCCTCTAATTGTTCTTGTCAGGTCTTTTGGTCAGTGACAAAAAAGCCAACTAAAACAGAGCCCAAGGCAACTTAGTTGGGAATCTGCATAGCAGAACACTTGGAGGAAACTGAGAGAAATCCATCTTTCTGTCCACAGATCTAGAAAAAAGTTGGACCCTGCAGGCTAGAGAGTACAGGGAAAATCCTTGGCTTTCTTTTTCTTTCTTTTTTTTTCCCCCTTGGATCGTCTTTTTTTTTTTTAATTGATTAAAAAAAAATTACAGTGGAGCGCATTACAATTCTTATAACACATATACAGCATAGTTTTTCATATCTCTGGTTGTATCTTTTTCTTTTTTTGTCCTTTCCAAATCACATTTATGATGAGTCCCAGACATGTGGCTGAACTGTCACCTTGGCAGAGTGCAGGAACTTAGAAACCCAAGAGCAAATTTATCCTGTCCCTTCAGGTGGGAGAACTGAAAAAAGAGGTCCCCATGTATAAAGAATGTGGAAGAGAAGTTCCTATTGGTTTTTTCCCTCTCTTCTCTTAAACCACTGTGGTTTATCCTTAGAGCACATAGAACTGTATAATGATGGTAGCTACAACTTAAGAGAAGCTCCAACTTTCTACCAAAGGACTGGTAAAGGGGCCACTAGGAAAGAAAGCATGTTGGAAAATCCTGTGGAGGACAGAGGCGAGAGGGATCCCCCAATTCCACATTACCTGACACAAGTCCACACATAAGGTTTCATATGTTGGTAATACATGGAAGAAGCAGAGCAAAAATCTTGAGAACTGAACTGCCATATAAATCATCATCTAAGTCCCAGACAAACCTCTGAGTAGCGCATGCGAGAAGCAAATCCAAACAACATACTGAAAACTAAAGTCAGTTGGACAAGGTGGCATATACCTGGAGGATCACAAGTTCAGAAGCAGGATCACAAGTTTGAGACCAGCTTCAGCAACTAAGTGAGACCCAGTCTCAAAATGAAAAACAATTTTAAAAAGGGTTGGGAATGTAGCTTAGTGGTAGAACATCCCTGGATTCAATCCCCAGTACTTAAAGAAAAAGATGGACCCTGAAGATTAGAGAGTATGGGAGAATCCTTGGTTTTAAAGAAAAGAACACTAAAGTCATTGGAATTACTGTCCACAGAAAATGACACAGAACTTTCAATCTAAACCTAATAGGGTTCATACCTACTCAAACAAGAGCAATTAACATTTAAATAGGTCCCAGAGGTCTGGGGCTATAGCTCAGTGGCAGAGTGCTTGCCTCACATGTGTGAGGCACTGGGTTCAATCCTCAGAACCACATAAAAATAAAATAAAATAAAGGCATGCTGCCCATCTACAACTAAAAAAATAAAATAAAATAAATAAGTAGGACCCAGAATCTTACAACTTAGTATACAAAATGTCAAAGATACAATCTCAAATTACTGAACATATTAAGAATTAGAAAAAATGTGAACAATTCTCAAGAGACAAAACAATAGCTATCAACCCCAAGATATAGACATTATAAGACAAATACTTTAAAGCAGCTATGTCCATCCTTCAGAAAGTAATTGTGAACATGGCTGAAATGAAAGCAAAATAGAAGATCTCATCAAAGATTTGTAAATTATAAAAAGGAACCTAATGGAAATTTAAAACCAAGAAATACAGTATCTGAAATAAGCCATCCATTTGATAGGTTGAAGAGCAGAATGGAGATGCCTGAACAAAGAATCAGTAAACTTGAATTTGGATCAACAGAAATTTTCAGTTTGAAAAACACAGGGGAAAGATGATGGAAAAATATTAGTACAACCACTAGGACCTTTGGAGCAATACCCAAAAGATTAAATTCACATCAGTGGAATTACAGGACAGGAAAAAAAAACTGGTGCAGAAAATATATTTGAAGAAATAATGGCTTAAAACTGCTCAAATTTTGTGGAAGTTATACATTTACAGATTCAAAAATCTCAGAGAATCCCAAACAGAAAAAATGCAAGAAAATCATGCCCTCACTATGTGATAGTGGGGCAGGGTGGAACTTCCTGAATTTGTTTTCCCCTTTTGGGTAATGCAACATAACTGTGATGGTGGCGGAATACATTCCATAGATTTCACTATTAAAGAATTCTGTAAGATTTTTACTTTTATGCAAAAGTTCTGCCATCTTTATTATCCAGGAAATATTAGGAGAATTAATAGAATCCAAAAATTAAACTTAGGAAAGTTTAGTTTTCAGAAAACCTTTAATTTCTATGCCCTAAAGCAATGAGTAGTCGGCAAACGTTTTTCTGTGAAGAGCCAGGTAGTAAAGAATTTAGGCTTTGTTGGTCCTGTCCTAGAAAAAGCTCCTCCAGTGTCCTGCTTAGGAGGCAGATGGCTGGTATTCTCCCGGCACAGTAGGTAAAGAGAGCAAGACACTCCCATTCAGCTTTTGCTGCAGTGCTTTTGTCCTTCACTGTGCGTGTTCTCAGAGTCCAGGGTCTCTGCATTAATTTCTCTAGAGTACATCTTCAGTCTTTTGCTTTCTATGGGAGAAAGGATGTTACAAGTTTGTGAGGAGTAGAAGAAATTTAGGGGCCTGTTCTCATACTTTCAACCCACTTCATGCTTTTTTTAAAAAAAATTTTATTCTTTTTCTTATACACAATGTAATATTATTGAGCCACTTCATGCTTTCAACCCTACCTTCTGAGACAGCTGCTGCAACCAAATCCTGGACCTTTTGAGTTTGTTTTTTTTCTCATACCTCATTCCATGGCATTTAGTCTTCTTAAATTGGTAATCACTAGTCCATTGATTTTTCTGCTTCCAAATTTTTGTGGACAGTTTTATCTACTGTGATCTCCTCTTCCTTCATCTGCTCCCCCATTTTAGATTGGGGGTCTATTCCTTTTAGAAAAAAAAATTGTGTGTCATTATAGTGGGGAAGATTAGAGGTAAATGAATATGTTTTCCATTTAACTGGAAACATTAGTCTCCCTAGGATATAAGTAAGTATAACTCTGTTAAGTTTTCTGGACAATAGCAAGTACTTTCAATATATAATCTGAACTCTCTTTTCCACTCAGGAGTTTTCTCCTCTTATACCTTAGATCATTACTTCTGTTTCCCCCGCCCTACAATGAAATTCTTTGATTCCTACATTTGATTTCTGCTCTTTGCTCTCTATGTTTATCATCTTCTCTTAGAATATTCACGTTTGATTTTCTGTTTTTATAGTCTGGAGGCAATTCTCAGTATATTCTCACACATTAGGAATCTCATTTTTTGCAATATCAATAGTGTTTCTTTCACGATTTTTTGTTTCATTGCAATATATTCTCTCAGCTAACACCCTTGTAGTCTCTATATCACACTTGAGTTTCCAGTCTTTTCCAGTCATCTAGATGACTGCCTGCTTTTACTTTATTGAAAATACTGTAAGCGGATGTCTTCAAATATGTGCTTCTGCTTTTTCTAGTAAAAGCATTTTCAGTGGCATGCCTTTCCAGGTTTTCAGGGTTGATAGTTCTCTCTTCTTTATAATGTAGATTGTCACAAGTCCATATTGACATTTTCTTTTTTCCACCCTTGAATGGAAATTGGAGGAGGTTGTCCTCATTTAATATTCTGCACAATTTTTTTTAAACATTAAAACCCAAACAATAGGCAGAGCCAAAAACTGTGCAGAAGTATCAGGGCCAGAATCACTAAAAGGGAAATTCCATGGCTCATGAAAGAAGATCAGAGGCAGATATCACCAGTTTCCATTGCTGGCAGAGAACAGGTAAATTCAGACATGGAATAATTTGCACATTTCTTTTAAGGATTAGGATGTAAGAATCTTCTGGGATCTGATGATTAGGAATTATGGAGGCTGGAAAGATTCTTTAAGAAACAATTGTGATTTGTGCAAGAAGGGATTTAAGATTAGATGGCTAAATTTGCCCCCTGGTAGTGGTATTCTCTGTTACTAAAATGGCTTTATGACTATGTGTGATAGGAGCAAAAGCCATTCGGAGTATTTAGCCTCCCTTCCTTTAAGAAACTTTCCCTTCACTACTGCTTGTGATTCTGGTGGACTTTTCAATCACAAGGTTCTACTCTTTGGACAGGGTAGGAACCCACTGCCCTGGCAACAGTACTTTATGCACAAGGTGATAACGCTCAAGGTGAAATCTGAATCTAATGTAATTGGAGAGGAAAAAAATAGATCACCATGAGTGACACTGACAGTTCAGAGGCTCTACATATAAAGTAAGAACAATGTAGTGAAGACAACTTTATCAGCATAAATGAGAAAAGGGTGACCAAATCCCAGAGGAAGTAATGTTGAGAGTGGGGGGAATTCTCCTGCTTTGTCATAAATTACATTACCAGAAAAAAGCAAGCTTTATTCAGATGAATAATCTAAATGAATATGTGGTTTGTTTTGGATTTTTTTTTTACTTTCCATTCAGGATACTTCATGTTTTTTTCTTGACTACTAAAAATAAAGTGCAAAAAGACAGAAACAATTTAAAGATGAAAATTATAATTAAAAGAGAAGCAAATATAAAGATATGTATATTCTCAGTCTGTTGGACTTGTAAATATTAAAAGGATATATTTAAGAGAGAAAAACTAAGAGTGTGATGAAGCAACCATTTAATAAGGAGGTTAGAATGAATAGAAAGAAGCCAGGTGCCCTTCATCCAAGAGAATAGCCTTGAAGGCATTTCAGAGATCTTAGAGATTGCTATTTCTGTCACAGACCCAGAGTGTCAGGGATTTGGAGGCAGAATGGTTTGCAGGATGGGCCCAAGGCACCTGGAGGACTTCAATACTCACTGCCCAGAACCAGCTCAGGTCTTCTCCCTGCAGTCAGCTACAGTGCTCCTTGGCCACCCCAAATGTGGCTCAAATGGAGTTAGGTGAAGCTCAGGCCGCCACTCCAAAGGGCAGTGACCTTCAGTGACATCCATGTGGTGCTAACCCAGAGGCTATCAGAGTGCAAGAATTGGGGAGGAGGGACTGGGGTGGTAGCTCAGTGGTAGAGCACTTCTCTAGCACGTGTGTAAGGCACTGGGCTCAATCCTCAGCACCACATAAAAATAAATAAATAAAATAAAGGTATTGTGTCTTTCTACAAGTAAAAAAGACACTTAAAAAATTTTAAAAAAAAAAGAGGGCTGGAGTTGTAGCTCAGTGGTAGAGCAGTTGCCTTGCAAGTGTGAGGCACTGGGTTCGATCCTAGCACCACATAAAAACAAATAAAGGCATTGAGTCCATATTACAACTAAAAAATAAATAAATAAATAAAGAGTTGGGGAGGTACAGCTAACCTCCATCTACATATCAAAGTATATCTCATGCTATACTTTGGAATCCAGGAAGAAACTTGCCACAGGGTTGGGAACACCAGAGAGCCCCCACCATGGCAATGCTTAGTGGGGAGAAGGCTGCTCCCAAGACTCCATACTTGTAGAGCCACCAGCACGCAATGCTAGCCTGGGCGAGCTGAAGGTATCTAACTTCAACTCATGAGAAGTGTTATGTGGACTGTACCCCACAAAGCCTTGGGGGCAGGCCATCAGAAGCTTTGTGGGTTCAACCCCTGCAACAGTGTGTCTGGATAGCTGGGAGAGCAGTCAAGATCCTTCTTCAGGACTAAGATTTAATTGAGTTTTGGACTCAGTTGGGATCCGCTATCCCCTTCTTCTTTCTCATTTTTCCCTTTTGGAATTGAAATATCCCTCCTATGCCTGTCCGATCAGGGTATTTTGGCAGTATATATAACACGTTTAATTTCACAGATTCACAGATGGAGAGCAGTTTGCCTGAGGTTGAAAATACCCTTGAGTCTCACCCATATCTGCTTTAGATGAGAATCTAGACTTTAGATTTGGGGGACTACTGAGATGGAGCAAATGCATTTTTCATGTGAGAAGGATGTGAATTTTGAGAGGTCAGGGGTAGAATGCCATGGTTTGAAGGATCCCATGAAATTCAGGTGTTGCCAGTGTGATGGTACTAAGAGGCAGGACTTTCAAGAGGTAATTAGGCCACAAGGGCTTGTCTCTCATGATTGGGATGAAGGTCTTTAGAAAAAGGCTTTGTGGAGTGCTCAACCCTTTTTGCCCTCCTGCCTCCTGACATGCGAGGAGAGTGTTCCTCCCCTCCAGATGATGCAACATTCTAGGTACCATCTTGGAAGCAGAGACCAGACCTGCTGGTACCTTGATCCTAGACTTCTCAGCCTCCAGAGCTGTGAGAAAATAAATTTTTATTCTTTGTAAATTGCCAAGGCTCAGGAATTTTATTAAAACAGCATAAAAGGACTAAGACAATGACTTTGACAATTTTCAAAAGTATTGGTCAGATATATTGTAAGATGACCCTCAACTTGAATTCGTCTGTTGTTTTTCTCATAATTAAATTGTGTGTTACGGGTTTGGGGGAGGAGATCACACAGGAGGAGATCACACAGATAAAGTGCCATCTTCATCACCCATTGATTTCCTTTTTAATGTGAATACACACTAGCACATTCTCTTTAATAGAACTTCTACTACTTTTCAACACAATGAAAACTGTCAAATAATGAATTTGTAAAAAAAAAAAGAAAGAATAAGACTTCTCTGAAGAAAATCCTAAGATTGCAAGATAGTCAATAAAAATTATTACTATATGCAACGACTTACTTTTATGCACAAGAACTTTTACTAGTGCCATTCAAAACAAAAGTCAAACAAGGGGACAGAGGATGGAAATTAATATTTGTTCAGGGTTTTAAAAAAATCTACCTTTTTTGAAATGTATTTGGTAGAGTATAAACATTTTGACATCCTCTCATTAACACTATATTATTACAAAGTGAATATGAAATTACAAATAAGTGCTCATTAGGAGAAAGTAGGGTACTCTAACAGTGTATAATACTAAGATGCAGACTAACCTTGGAGATATGGTTTTCAGGGAAAGTTTCATGATGGAAATGGCATTTAAACTGAGACTTAGAGAGAAAGTTAATGGGGTAAGAGCATTCTAGACTGAGGGAAAAACATGTATGAAGATATTGAAGCGAGAAATGGTGTACATTATGAAGAACAGAAACAATCAGTACAGAGTGATGGAGACTAGCCCAATTCCAAAGTCAAATGGCCTGGCTTTGAATCTCAGCTCTCAATTACTGTGTAACCTTGAAATTTTTCCAATAACCTCTCTGGACCTTGGTTTTCTCTCATATACCTACCTCATTGTACGGTTGTGATTATTCAATGAATACTTACTTTTTATTAGTATGACTAGTGGGACAAGAATAATGGTTCTAGAAGTTGTTGGAAAGGCAGGCAGGGTCATATTTCATGGAATTTTTTGAAAATTTAAGATTCATTTGAAATGAAATGGACAACTATTGGAGGATTTTAAACAGAACTGTGATGTCATAAAACTTGTTTTAAAACATTAATCAATCAACAAATTTTATGCCTCTGCTTTGCGTCAAAACAAAACAAAAAGAACTCCTATGAGCTCAATATTTCCTATCAGCTCAGCTTTCTTTTTATTCTCTCCTTTGCCTCTGGATCTTTTCATTTGTGATAGTTCCTTTGTGGTGAGTATTAAGTCAAGTAAATTCAGGTCTCATAGAAGTGTTCTTCCCCGCCTCCCAGAGCCTGATGTAAGGAAAAGTTTTTCTTCCCTGAGTGCAATTGGTCTGTCCACATTCTGTCTTTTTCTGAGGGACTCCAACTGAACTGTCACATCCTATTTGTTTCTAATTCATCCTTGTCCATCTGCATCGTCCTCAAATAGACTTGAGGATGGACAAACACTACCAGTGGAACACTGGGGACACCAACCCCATTACTGCTATCATCCCAGTGGCTCTGGAGTCTGTTGGTCTTGGAGTCCTCTTGGTACTCTATAGCCACACAAGAAAATTTAAACCTCTATGTTATGGATATAGGTCACTGGGACCCAGCATTATTTTAGGAGTTCTCAGTGTGCTCTCTCTCACATTCCCCTCCCCAACCTCTAGGTCAAACACAGAGCTTCTCCTAGGCTTGTGCCCTATCGCCAAGCTCAGAGAATCTCAGGTCACCATTCTCTTTATCTGAATATTTCTATTGTTCCTCCCATCTCCATACTCCTGTTCTCAACACCAAGTGCTTCTTTCCTTCTTCTATGGAGGGAATTTCTACTCAATCATATATATTCCTTTTTTAGATTGGGAATATATTGGTAGAAATAGCTATATAGGAAAATATAATTGAATTTTTGAATATATGATTTGGGTTAGAATTCTGTGAAAAATTCTAAAAAAAGATCCATATTGTCAAAATATTATCTCCATTTAATTTATTTGCTTATTGTCATGTCTCCACCACAAGATACAAATCCCAAGTAGGTGGGATTCCTTTGTCTGTTTTTTTAACTGTTATATCTCCAGCACCTACCACAGGGCCTGTTATCCAATAAATATTTGTGGGAAGAATGAACGAATGGGGTCAGCAAACCAATAAGTGATATTTTTTCTATTGATACTGCGATCCATGGGAGGATTTTAAGCAGAAGGCTGAAGCAATCAGATTTTATTGTTGTCCAATATCTTCAAGGTGCCATGGTCATGATAAGCAGCAGTCTATAATATTCTTGGCCCCAAGTAACAGCTATTAAATTAGGTCTCAACTATATGTATGGCAGAATTCTTTACTACAAATATTCAAATCTGTAAACAACCTCTTAAGAAGAGCTGAGGAAGCATCACAAACCTAAGACTGTACTCCACTCCCTCTCCCTGCTCACTTGTTACACGCTCTGTCTCCCTAACCTTGGGATCCATTTGGTCAACTGAACTAGATAACCATTGTAACCCTTTCAGGGAATTTCAGCTATAATCTGGATATCCAACCCTCTCTGCTTTACAAATTTCATACTTTTACATTTCTACTGCTATAATAACAAAGAATACTATTTTAGTACTTCTCTTTTGCAAGTGAAATTAGCATTTCCATGTAAAATGGATAAGAAAAATTGCTGGTCATCTCCCTAAAATGTCTGGGGCTTAGCCAAGACTGAAGTTTAAGTCCTCAGTGTCTAGAATGAACCGTTTTTTTTTTTTTGGTTTTTTTTTGTTGTTGTTGTTGTTTTGTTTTGTTTTGTTTAACTCTAGCACTATTTCTTGGGCCTCTTCATGTCAGAAGATGTACTGGTCAACTTTTCCTTTGCTAAAACTTGAGATCTGACCTACCATTTGACAGTTGTCTCCTGAAATGATTTATCATCTCCTGTTCCTTACCCTTACAGGATTTCCTACAGAAGGGCAAAGTGCAGAGGCCTCCAAACGAAGGAGGAGAATCCTACAGGAATCTTGTGGGCCTAATGTCCAAAATAGAGAACTAGGGGCTTCATGTTCATAGCTCATGTTCACTTCCAGAGAAGAATCAAAAGAAGTGTCAGGAAAGGGGCTAGAAGGAAGCAAAAGGACCCCAAATGTAGTTTCATAAAGGTCAGGAACATTTACCCCTGGTATATGAAGATTTCTAGTAATTGTATGACTGCTACTCTTATTTTATGGAATCTTATCATCAGGGAATTGACATAAAACTAACAAACTTTTCAGGGTCAGGGACATGGAGAAGAACTGGTCTAGAAGACTTGTTTGACATCTTTATCAAGTATATGAATTTAATACTAACCTTAAAAACCTAAAAATGGTGGGCTGGGGATGTGGCTCAAGCGGTAACGCACTCGCCTGGCATGCGCGGGGCGCTGGGTTCGATCCTCAGTACCACATAAAATAAAATAAAGATGTTGTATCCACCAAAAACTGAAAAATAAATATTAAAAATTCTCTCTCTCTCTCTCTCTCAAAATGGTTCATAAACTTGCTTCAGTGTCTGAAGGTAAGAACTAACTTAGGAAACTGCATCACAACTGTAGACAAATCTAAGCAAGAACCCAGACTGGGAAGACATTGATGGAAGCTGAAACAGACAGCAAGAACCAAAAAGTCAGCCTGTAGAACTCAAAACTAACTTGGTTAAAGATTATCTTTGAAGGGACTCTGGGTTTAATCTCAAATCATAAGCCAACATCCTAAAGGAAATAAAATGTAAGTCTTATGTTGTAGGATATGAGCAGCTACTTCCCTAGAAATAGCCTGAAGGCAAAAAAAAAAAAAAAAAAAAAAGACCATAGTGAGAGTCTAGTACTTCTCTCTACTTCTGGAATCTTCTCTCTGATCTTCAGGCACACCTGGCATGTCCCACAGATTTAATCCAGCCTCAGTCTACTCATCTTTACTTGATTTTTCTAGCATGGCAAATATCACTCAACCCTACTTTATCTAATTCCTTCAAAGAAGACCCTGGGATAAAAGAGTTTACAGTCCTTTTATGTGATATTTTCTTCCATTGCTACCATCTCTTTGGGATGTCTGCAACCCTGAGCCATGCCCATATATCAGGAAATGAGTCCACTTTTACTATGCCAAAGCAGCAAGAGCTCTAGGGATCTTGTAAGATGTTCAAACACCCCAAACAGGTCAGACTTTGATCTCTTTCAGCTCTGAGTTTCTATAGGGGGCAAATGGGCAGACTCCCATTAGCTGTACTTCTCAAGAATCCTACTGTATGGGATGGCAGGGAAAAGAGTATCATAATTACCTTTTAGTTAATTTTACCCAGAGTCTTAGTAGCTTAACCTAATCACTGCTTAATTTCACATGGACTAGATGCCTGGCACAAAACAGATGCTCAGCAAATGTGTGCTGAATAAGCTTTGTAAAAACAATTTAAAAGGAATAATATTAATAATGAAGTTTTGGGTAATTTCTCTATTTTTACAAATTCCAGGATAGTGAATGTGTTAGTCAGCTTTCTTTTACTATAACAAACACCTAAGATAATAAACTTATAAAAAGAAGAGGTTTCTTTTGATTCATGGTTTCAGAAGTTTCAGTCAATGATCATTTGGCCCTGTAAATTTTAGGCCTGTGGCAAGAGTGTGTGGCAGAGCAAAACCATTCACCTCATCACCAGGAAACAAAAGAGAAAAAGGAGGAGTCCAGAGTCCCACAGTTCCCTTTGAGGGAACACCTCCAATAATCTAAAGACCTCTCTCTGGGTCCCACTTCATGAAGGTCCCACTACCTCCCAATAGCACAAAGTTCAGGATGAAGCCTTTTGACTCATGGGCCTTTGGGGGACATTATAGATCCAAATAGCAGTGGTATTATTAGTTGTAAAATAATAAATAAAACAATATTTCCTTCAAACATTTTAAATAAAATATTTAAGAATATACTTAAATAATACATATAAAATGAAAATAATTTATAAATATATACTTGCCTATTGCTATAACAAAATATATTTTTATATAAATTTCAGAAAAAAATTTCTCCACATTTTTAAAAATATACCCCAAACACAGCTTCTCTTCTCTCTATTCTAGCCCAACTTCCTCTAGAACATAAGTCCCCTTCACCATGATAATATGAGCTCCACCTCCACTCCAAAATAGAAGTTTCACAAAAATTCCTTTCTCATTTATCACTGTATCTTAGCTGCAAAAACAACACTTGATAAATGCTACTCACCCAATAAATATTGCTGAATAAATGAATAAAAACATGAATAAATATTTGTTCTAAGTAGAGAACTTAAAGTCAATCAAGTGAAGGCAATGACAAAAAGCACAACAAATGACAAAATACACTGATTTTCTTATGGCACTTTGTAATGGCTAATATTTATTAAGTAAATACACTTGGCTCTTTGATAAACACTTGACATGTAAAAATTTTTATGATACATGGCCTATTATTAATTTTATTTCTAAATAGTCTAGAGGAAATTGAGGAAAGGTTAGTATTGTTATTAGGCACCTATGTGGGACATCTTGTTTAATATAGCAAAGTCTGAACCATCTTCATGAGTTATTCTTCATAGTAAGACTACAGAGTAAGACAATGTTCAACTTCCCATTATTTGGATTCTCAAAGCACACAGTGAATAAAAGGGCTGCAATGAGGATTTTGATCTCTCAATTCTAATATATGGCCAAAAGCAGCTCAGATTCTTAGAAAATTAATACAAACATATGTAGTAATGTTGCCAATGTCACAAGGCTGTGGTGGGGGAGGGTTAATAAGTGATTACAAAATTCTTTGTAAATACAGAGTGCCATAGAAATGCAAAACATCTACAACAACAGTAATTAGTTCTAATCACTACCTCTATTCTCTGTGTGCAGCTGTCTCTCAAAATTCACTTTGGGAGTTTAATTACCCCATATCCATAAATAAAGCAACCTCTTTCTTTCTCAGACCTTACCAAGAAGCTGTCCTCATCTCCCACCGGCTAGATATATTCCCCCTCCCCCCATCCTCATCTCCTACTCCCATGTGGTCAGAAAAGGCTAAATACTGACATTAGTAGAGGGGAAAAAAGAGGTCTGTCTGAGCCTTGAGCCTTCCAAATTCCTGACTTCCAAACAAAATTGGCCATAAAGACCTTGAAAAATATACAGCCGTTTCAAAATACAACTCCCCACTCTCCCCTATACAGGAAGAGAAATTTTCTTCCATAAGATTTAGTTATCCTCAGATAATCCTATAGTTTGGATTTGAAATGTCCCCCTAAGGCTCAGGTGTTGGAGGCTTAGTCCCCAGCCTGTGGGGCTATTGGGAGGTGGTGGAACCTCTAGGAGGTGGGGCCTAGTGGAACCTTTGTCTGTACAAAGTGAAAGTTAGGTTTTTGGGAGAGTGCCTGCAAAGACAATATCGGGACTCTTCGCTCCTTCCTTTTTCTCTCTTTTCTTCCTAGCTGCCATGAGGTAAACAGGTCTCCTGCCATGATGAACTATGCCACCATAGACCCAAAGCAAAGAGGCCCAAGTGACCATGGCATGAAATCTCTGAAACCATGAGCCAAAATAAAACTTTCCTCTTTTAAAGTTGATTCTCTCAGGTATTTTGTCACAGTGATGGGAAGCTTACTAATACAGGTAACTATGGTGACATACCAGGTTGACAAATTACAGTTTATTTAGCAATGCAAGGTACATAATAGTCACTGAATAAATGTAGTCATCATAATAATGATCAATTCAATATTCATTTAGGTCTTGTTTGCAGCTTCTTGAATAGTTGTAACAGGAAACATATGGCCCACAAAACCAAACATGTACACTCTATGGTCTCATAGAAGTAGTTTATCAACTCCTGATAGGTATGAATATAGATAGAAAAAAGGCCTGAGCCCTGAGACAACATTCAGAGATAAGAAATATAAGAAGGGGCTGAGGATGCGGCTCAAGCGATAGCGCACTCGCCTGGCATGCATGTGGCCTGGGTTCAATCCTCAGCACCACATACAAATAAAGATGTTGTGTCCACCTTAACTAAAAAAATAAATATTAAAAAAAAAAAGAAATGTAAGAAAGAGCAGTTCCTGGTACAGACAGAAAACTAGGGGAATGTTGTATCTTCAAACCTAGTGAAAATCATTTTTTATGGTAAGAGAGAGTGATCAACTACATTCATGTTGCCTAGAGGACATGTAAGTCATGCATTGAGAGTGGATTGCTGGGTTTCATGAACTGAAGGTCAGTGGAGATCTTCACAAGAGCTGTCGAAGATAAAAGTTTTGCTATAAAGGAGAACAGAGAAAAGAATAAAAAATATAAAGGGGTTATAGAATAAATGAAGTGTATTTATTTAATGTTGTGTTTTTTAACATAGTATCTCACAGTATCTTTGTGTACTGATAAGAGTATGGATATGATCCAGTACATACAAAAATAATGATGAAGATAAAGATGGATGAGGACAAACAAAGGTTAAATTATGATACACTGTGATACTGTGAAAGCTGCAGCCCTACTGGTAAGGGATATAGTTTCAGCAGTAAGTTGAGGCAATTCCAATTTCATGTCAAACATCTAGGGTAAACAAGAGTCCTCAAAAAAAGAAATGGAAAACAGAACAATTAAGGCAGAAATAGTGCCAAATGAATGGCTTAGCGTTGGTCTATTGTTGACATGTTGAAGAATAGGTTGCCATAACATCCCTCTGTGTGCCATACATCACTGGCTGGAAGCAGACCCTGGGAAGTGTGGCTCAGGACAAATATGGTTTCTGTATTCAGAAGCAGCGATAGCCAGTATTCCAGGAGCTTGCACTATGATTCCTACATTGGAGTTTGATAAAAGCTCAATACTGCATCTTTTCCTATCATCGACATTCTTCAAACACGAGGTCTTCCAAATCCTATTGGCAGGACTCTTGCGCCACAGCCTGAACCTAATACACAGTACTTTTCTTTTCCAGATCCCACTCAAAGCTGGCAACCTTTCATGTCACCTAGTATATGGATCAGAGCAATGTTCCTATGTATAGAATATGTTGTTTTCAGATCCCAAAGATGTCTCCTGGTACTGTGCTTCTGTCTTTGTGGTAGGGAATATAATATGTGTAATTTTCTTTTCTTTACTTTTTGTTTTTCCTCCTCCTCCTCCTCCTCCTCCTCTTCCTCCTCCTCCTCCTCCTCCTCTTCCTCCTCCTCCTCCTCCTTCTTCTTTTTTTCCCTGCTTTTGGAGAGTTATCTCAACCATTCTAACCCTTGAACTCCTAAAAAATTCACTGAAGTGACAGGCTCCTCAATCTTTGTAGGGTAATCTCCCATACAGCATGCCATCCATGAAATGAGTCAATGTGAGATCTCATCAAAATGTATCATAACAGAGAACAAGAAAGTTAACATAGCTTTGAGGGCAAATTGCAAATGAATATTGTTGGCCATCCCATATGAATACAGGCCACTTTCCTGGTTAGATCTGAAAGGAATGCTTACTAGACACATACCATATACTTGAAGATTTATCAGTCTTCTCTGGTAGTTAGGCCATTACTGGTACAGTAGCTACAACTGAGGCTATTCCTTGTTTAAGCCTATAGTAGTCTTCATTTATTCTCCAGGATCCATCCAAGGCTGGGACATTGCTTCTGATTAAATCTCTTTTGGAAAAGGACAGAAGGTAATGGAACAGTTTTAAATATTTCTACTTGGGCTTCCTCACTCTTCCTCACTTTTTTTTAACTCCATAGGCTAAGAACCTGTGTCCCAGTTATTCTAACATCTGGGTATATCAGGGTAAATTAAAAGCCAAGCATTGTGGTGCACACCTGTAATTCCAGCAGCTTGGGAGGCTGAGGCAGGAGGAATGCAAGTTCAAAACCAGCATCAGCAATTTAGCAAGGCCCTAACTAAGCAACTTTGCAAGACCCTATCTCAAAATAAAAAATTAAGAAAGGGGGCTAGGGATGTGGTTCAGTGTTAAGTGTCCTTGAATTTAATCCCTGGTACCAAAATAAATAAATAAGTAAATACTATTGGAAATTTTAAAAAATAAATAAAAAAAACTGAGAGTAAAAATGACTGGGTGCATCCACAAACCCATTGAGCCCACTCTGAGCCAGGACTTGGTTCCCCATAAGTCCCCATTCTATTAGACCAGATGTCAGTATCAACTCAGACTATGTGCCCAATAGTTTTCAAAATATCTAGGTATTACCCCTTCCCTAGTGAATAGTCACTCAAGCAAATGGCCACATGTCCCTTTGGGGAAAGAACTGGGAAATCATTACAGTATGTATTTGCCACCATTTCACAATATTTTTCTTCTAGAAATATCATGCCCGGTTACATTGTCACAACTCCCTGCACGTTAAGCCCCTCAGCTGCCCTCAGACTTTGAAAGTCATGACAATTATTGTGGCTTCTTAAACTGAAGCTCATCATTATCATGGCTATTAATAATGCCAGCTCTGTGACTCTCCTATATTAGCCTGAACTGCAGAGGAGAGACACCACTATGAGGCCAGTGCCCTTCTCACCAGTGTTTTCCCAATACCTGGGTCTGTCTTCTGGGCTGTCCCATGGAACATAATCAATTGGTATGCTTTGTGGCCTTACATAATAAAGTCTTTCCTGTTTGCCCAATTTCCTCAGCCTCTTCATTCTTTCTACCATCTGCAAGGATAGCTCTAGCATTTCTGCTTCACTTAACATTGGCCATAACTTTCTTCAAGCCTCTAAAAACTACTGTACCCTCTACAGTTCTTTCCAGGGTATTAAATTCTATGTCCCCCAAATTTTCTACTAGTCAGTAAGGTCTTGCTTATGCTGAAAATACAGTCCCAGGTACACCATCTTTCTTCTTCTGCTGGCTAACTATTTTAGTTCCTAAAGTATATGACATCTTTTCTCTCTTATCATGTCCAACCCTTCCCATCCCAGTTTGGTCTAGCAGCCAGGAAAGCAGGTAGGGCTCCTGAGAGATCCACCTTCTGCCTTATGGAAGAAGAAACTCAGCAACTTCTATCAAAACACAAGTTCTAGCTCTTATAGAAGAAGAGCAGGCCACTTCTTCAAATTCTTAGGATTCAAGGGTCTTCAGAGCCAATATCACCAGAAGCATTCATCCAGATGTCTCTATCCTGTATATCAGGGTCCAAGATTTTTCTAAGCAAGACTCTGACCTTAATGTAATGGACAGGTCTTGACTAATTATTTAAGTCTCTGAAGCTCTACCATTCTAATTGTCGGATCATCTTTTTGTTGCTCATCTGGGTCCTTTCTTCATTGCAATATATAAAGGCTCTCATACTTCAACTGTCTATTAATTGCCCTCTGGTTCTCATTATGCTACTGCAGAGCATCAATTCAGTTATGCAGTCTTTGTATGCATCCCCTCCCCCCACCATATGTCCCAAATGACTGAACCCACTGCACCAGCATGAACCTCCAGAACCCATCATACCAGCATGGGAAATCTTTTCAACCATGAAGTTTTCCCAGAACACCTCCAGTGAAATCTTTAGCAACTGCACCACTACAGTGCACCTGGGATTCTATATTCTCCATATACTACCCAAGAGGGAGTAATCTTTGCCCAATAGGCAATGTGTGAACCAAACCCAGAACCTATTCTTAATACCTGTCATTATAGATCATGTGAACATTCTAAGAAGTGGATATCAAGATAAAATTAGATGCACAAGAGATTTGTGATAGGAGCAGAATGAATTCCTGTGAGGAAAAATGTGCAAGGGCAGAGAACTCTGGGACAACTATCAAGGACATGATGCAGGTCTGACCCCTGTGTAGGAGAGAAGGAATGAAGGAAGGTTGGTTAGTAAGACTCTTAGACTACATGCAATTCTAAGAAAATTTCAGTAAGGCATGGGAAATCCTCAAGTCAAAGTAGTTGTCAAAGGAGTTCTACATCTTGCAAGAATAAATCCACCCTAGTGTCCCTGCTACTCCTGGCTGAAAATGGTTCATAGGAAGTGTGACCTTAGTGAAAATGCACTGAATTCAGAATGCAGAAGCTAGAGTGGTCAATCAGTCATACTCTACAGTAGGAAATATGAGATGTTCATTTTTGTAGCCACAACAACAACTTGCAGGATTTATCTTGAGGATTAAATAAAATAATATGTATAAAATATTTTAATTATATCTAGCACAAATAAGCACTTACCACATGTATTTTGTTAGTTGTTGAAATTATTACTGTGGTAGGTGGTTCCTGGCCTGAAAAGATATTATCTCATTCTCCTACCATTTAGAAGTTACCTCCCTAAACATTTTGATACCCTCATGGTCAAATCCAATACAAAAAGATTTCTTCCATGCTTCACTGAGAATTTCTATTCCTGGCTTAGAAGATAGGTTTTTTTCAAGGAGATTGATACTATTCTTCTAGTAAGACTCATACCCATTTTCCATACTCATCCAAAGATGTGAATTTGCTATTTTATAGACTTATAGAAATAATTTTAGATCAATCTAATAAAGTCCAAAATATTATAGATCAAAAATTATACTCCTACATGGGTAATTCTATGACAATATGTGGAAGTACCTTTAAAAGTGTATAAAAACTAGGGCTGGGGCTGGGGCTGGGGCTCAGTGGCAGAGCACTTGCCTAGCATGTGTGAGACACTGGGTTCAATCCTTAAAACCACATAAAAATAAACAAGTAAAATAAAGGCATTCTATACATCTACAACTATAAAAAAAAATTTTAAGTGTATAAAAACCAAGGACTGACGGTATAGCTCAGTAGTAGAGCATTACCTGGGTTCAACCCCCAACACTGCCAAAAAAAATTAGGTAACAAATACATGTTGACATCGTCACTTTTATGATAATAGCGATGAAGTGGGTGGTTTAAGAAGTTGCATTTAGTTTCAGAATTCATTGGGACTGGTCTCATAGAGAAAAGGCAGGGAGGACAATTTGAAATTTATTGACACGAGCAAGCATGAGGTCATGAAGATCTGGACTATGGTAATAGCATTTGCAATGGAAAGGAAGAAGATGAAAAATATTCAGAAGAAAAAATCATCAGAAATTAGTAATTAATTTGCTATAGTGGATAAGAGAGAGAATTAAAACAAAAAGAAATCAATAACTCCTAGGTCCTATGACCTGGGTGCAGTCAAGAGTACATACAGGACAGGTATTATTTTGTTTGTTTGTTTTAATCTTCCCATCAATTGATTTCCCCTTCTCTTCTATGAACAGCAACCTTCTCCTTTGGAGAATTTCCCTCACTCTGCTCCATGTGGTTCTCATGGGGCTACAAATTATAGTAGCCACTTCCTGGCAGTAGGATAGGCATGAGACCATCTAAGGTCTACCCAGTTGTAGAGCTCCATCCTTCTGGGACCAATTGCTGTCCCAGTAAATGAGCACATGACCCAAGTCATTCCACTTTAGATCACCTCTCTTTAGATTTTATCTGAAATGTAAGAGACGGATATTTCCTCCGACACTGCTTAACTGAGGTGACATAATCCTGAAACTATCCCTATGTTCCCACCAACCATGTTCCCACCATCATCTTTTTGTATGCAAGAAGCCAAACTGCACTATGAGTAAAAGGGGAAAAAGAAGAAGAAAAATCAGACTTAAGGGATGATTTTTTTTAATATATACTCAACTCTCCCTTTGCCATTCCAATTACATAAACTTTTGCTTTAATTTGTTTTCCTTTGCTCAGATTTGTTTGAATTGGATTTCTATCATTTGTAAGTGAAAGAGAGCTCAGATGTGTGAGTTAATTGATATGAAATAAATTTGAGATAATGGAGAAAATATTAAAAGTAGCCAATGGTAGAATAAGAAAGCCTAAATTTTCAAACTAACAGATAAACAGTACAGAAAACTATGTACCATCTCTCTGATTCCATGTGGCTACAGGCTTAAAGAGAGTGTTATATAACATAGCAATATTTGTGAAATTTGGATTATAGCACTGGATAATTTTTTAGTCTTGGACAATATAATAGCAGACATTCACTAGCAGATACTTTATGTCAAGCATTGTGCTAAGAGCTTTATATGAATTATTTTGTTTAATCACTGTTTGACAATTGAGGAGAAGATCAAGACTCAGAAATATTGAGAAATCATCCCCAATGACACATATCTACTAAATGTAGTTTTCTAAGTACAGAATTCTCCCTCCAGAACACATGCTCTTTACCACCATATTATACAGCTTCCCTTGTGACCAATTTGTGTCTACTAAGTGAGTCTAAAATGCTTTTAAAATCTGCAGATGTCATCTTACTAAAATTCATAATTCCTCTTCTCCCTGGAGTTCTTGAAAACCGTTGAATTAATATGAATATATGTTTTTCAGATAATAAAATTTCTGGTTAAATTCTATACCTTTGAGAGCTAGCATATGGAACTCCCTTTTAAGTCAAATGTTGACTATTTTACACACGCAGTACAAACCAATATGATATTAAATAGTAAATCTTGAATAAAGGCACAAGGAACACAAAAGTCTGTAGTTTATAAAACTTATCTTCTAGGAGATTTTTCCTTTTTTAATTATAATTCCTACCCAGAACACTGGAAAATAGGAAGTTCGCCTTTTCCTGCCTTTTGTAATCATTTTGTCTGCAGTATCTAACTTGCATAAAATAAAGGAAAACAAGGGACACAAAAAGGTCCTCAATAAGCAGATTATGACAAACTCTCATCATTTTCATTCCTTTCTCTAACATACTTAGTGTAAGTCTTTGTTGTCATTTATAATCTTGATGAGAGACATTTTTCATACGAGAACCCATTAGGCATGTGGAAAACTTTGGTTGAGTGTGATGTGCCCACCCATTTCCTCTAATGTGGACATTTATCATGCTGCTGGACACAGGCAGGATTCATCTTAGCATTCCACTATTACCTCCCAGAACCAATACAGACTGGTTTCTGCCACGACCCCCTCCACTGAAATTGCTCTTGCCAGCTGCCAGCAGCACCCACATTGCCTAATCCAATGAATATTTTTTAAGACTCATTATTCTGCAATTTAGCAACAGTTCCTGACTTGGTTATCTCTTGCTCTGGTCTCCTGCCTTCCTCTAGCTCCTTGTTCTATTATGATATGGTTTCATGCACTCCTGATTCTTTCTTTTTCCTGTCCAGTCACAGAAAAATAAAGGAAAAACAAGAGACCTAATAAGATCCAAACTAAACAAGATAATAATCATATTTTAGTAGAAAAAGTATCTTTTTCAGACTTTTCTTCTTTTCTTGCCTCTTAAAATAATTTGTCCCTGGTTTCCTTCCACATTCTTCCTATCCACTCCTCCTGAATGATCTCAACTATGTCTATAGCCTCAAAAATAATACTGATGCTCCCAAATCAGTATCGCCAGGCCTGAATCTCTCTTATGAACTCCCTGTCCATACACCCTTTATCTCCATCTGGAAATCCCATAGGCCTCTCAAACCTAACATCGTCTTCTCACCAGTTCATAGATCTTCTCAGTCCATATCTCCATTATGGATCCATGGTCCATAGTCATCTCACCCAGGCCCTGACCAACCATTTCAGAGTCTTTCCTTTCCCTCCCCCACAGCATCTTTGTTTCAGCTTTCTACCAACTGCACAAGTCTGTGTAAGGTACCTCTCCCATGTGTTCTTATGTGTTCAATATTTCCTCTCATAGCACTTACAATGTTACAGTATAACATTTTAATTGCCAGGTTACTTGTCTGTCTCTTTCACAAACTCCAAACAGGGACATTATTTAAATTATTCAATGTTACATTCTTAATGTCTAACTCAAACCCTGAAACATGGAAGGTATTCAATATATATTTGTCAAGGAGTGAAAAATGAATACCTAAGTTTCCAACTAGATTCAAAATTCAGAAACATTCACAGTTCAATACACGCTATTTCTGTGGTGTGCCATGTTATTTCCTAAATTGTTTATTGAATATGTTCTCTTATCTTTATCTACAATGTCATTGTCTTAATTCAGGTTCTAAATAATCTCTTGACTTGCTATTGCATTCATTCCTAACTCAAATCGCAATTCCCTACGCTCTATTCCCCATATAGATTGTAGAATGATCTTTCTAAAATCAAATTAGATTATATAACTCTCAGGCTTAAAGACTTCTGTGGCTAACTAGAACCTATGGATTAGTCCAAAACAGGAGCATGGTATAACAGAAAACTCCATGCTTTGGCTTCTGATTATCCCTTCTCCACTCACACCACCCACCTCTCCCCACAGACACCTACCTCATCATGCTGCTAGCCCCTTGCAATACACTCTTCATGTCAACTATGAATCATTTTATGTATTCAACAAAATGTTTATTGACCACTTTGTATGTGCCAGGCAATGTTCTGGGAATAGGAAATACATGATGAGCAAAAAAGACAAAAATCCCTGCCCTGCTGAAGCATTCTTTACTCAAATGCCACCTTGAGCAGGACGCTGTTCTTTGGTGCTTCTACGGAGCTATAAGAATATCTTTATGATACTTCATAATGGCATGTTGTAATTGTTGATTATACTTGAATGCAGAGCAAGATATAGGTTTTATAAACACTGAAGCTTATGCAATTTGGTTGTGTGCATTAGGGAGAGGGCTTCTTTAAGGGAAAATATAATATTGCTAAGCCCTTCCCAGGACTTTGGAAGGGCTTGTACAAGTCATTTCATGTTAAATCTACTCCTATTAAAATGTGTCTCCCCCTAGATTATAAACTTTTCATTTCTATACCACCACTCTTAAATAGACTCCAGTGTAGCTCAGAGAGTCCTTCCTCCCAAGCCTATCATCTTTGTTTACTACTTGCCCACAAAGCCTCTATAGAACAAGAATCTTGCCCAGAAGTTGATCTACCTGTATTCTCCTAGGAGCAACAATTCCTCGGAGCTTGTTCTTGAGCTAGTGGATCATTAATTCTAACACTTAGCTTTTATTATAAGTAGAATCTTCTCAGAGAACTACTCCCTGACACTCTAGGAGCTTCCAGAACACTTTAATTAGTTCCCAGTCTTTTCCCATATGGCACAGGACCACTTAAAGCAGATTAAGAACATGTGTAAGAGTGTTCCCTCTCATCAAAGGATTCAGAACTGCTTATGATTTGCATCGTCATGTGTACAAAGAGCAGACAGAGTCCAGGCTTACAAAAATTCTTTCCAGCTCCCTCAGTCTACATAAGCCTTTCAGGCTACCTAAATCTATATTATTCCAAAATCACTTTGTCAGATTCTTCTGGAAGTATGTATTCTATTGGTCCAAATATTTCCTAAGATTCCCAAAACTGTAGGATCAAAAAAAAATTAGGGTAAGAAAATATTTCTATTTCCTTGCCATTTCTATTATGTGTAAACTATTATGAGGACTACAAAGAAGAGTAATGCATAATCCTAGTTCTCAAAGAGAATATTAAAAAGTCTTTCCACAGGCAAATTTTTTCTTATCTATACATGATTTTTCCTTCCTTTCTCCAACTGTGAACATCTGATTTCTTGGGTTTTACTGGAATTTCAAGTCAATCTCATTAATAAGTCACATGTTTCTGGCACAAAAATAACTGCAGACAAAATAGCTCCCTTATAAACTCCTCTCTAAACATAGTAGACATACTCAGAGAAAATTGCTTTTTTAATATCTTAAAACTAGGCAATATATTCTAGAAATTAGCCAAATTTTATTATCTAGAAACTAAGCAAATGAACTCAGCCACTATACTACTCATGCACAGGAACTCCAGCTGCCACTTCCCTGTGGCCCCCCCATCTACCAACATGGGGCTCCTGTGGTCACCTCCATCTTGGGACTCAGCAGCTACTGCCATAGTCCCCTACTCATGGTAGCCTGCCTGCACCTGGGGACATCACAGGGTCTGGAGAAAGCTGACAGCCGCAACACTCACACCACAGAGCTCATCTCAGAATGCATCACACAAGCCATCACCCAGCTCCCCCCACCTGACCCGACACCCCATCGCTGAAAGCAGCTGCCTCCATCTTGGGTCATCTCCATCACCATCTTTAATAGGGGCAACTACCAGTTTGGAACACTGGGTAGCCAGTTACCCAATTTTTTCTAATTCCCCCCAATCCTGAGCAGCCGCTAACTTGGCAGAGTGACTGCCCCAAATAGCCCTCTGGCAACAGGTGCACAGCCACCAGAGGGCAACACACAAGACCCCCCGGAGAGAATGGTTTCTGATAAGGAAGTAGAAAAGGAGAAGGTGAGGAAGATACTTTAGAGACCAATTTAGAGGGCAGGAACTGTGAGGTCTACAGGCGAGATGAAGAAATAAGACCTGGTGCCCATGTCACAGGAGCAGAACCCAAAAGGAGATCCTTGAGGTGCAGTCTCCCAACAGCACCTGTGGGTGCCATACCCCGCTTCCAGGTGCCATGCACCCAAGACCAACCCTCACACTCTGGTAACCCCCACCATCCTGAGGGTGGAGATACCAACTAAGAACAGACAACTCCAACTATTGGATGAGAAGGGAGGCAGAAAATACACTGATCTCCAACCAAAACAATCCTGAAATAAAATGGATGCCAACCAAGAATTTGTATCCAGCAAAATTAAGCTTTAGATTTGATGATGAAATAAAAACCTTCCACGATAAACAAAAGTTAAAAGAATTTACAGCTAGAAAACCTGCACTACAGATAGAACATCCTTGGCAAAACATTCTATGAAGATGAAATGAGAAACAACAATGAAAATCAGCAGAGTAAGGTATTACACTAAAGGAAAAGATAATCAAAGGAAAAACCAAGTCAAGTTAAATAACAAAAATGGCTGGGAATACAAATCATGTCTCAATAATAACCCTGAATGTTAATGGCCTAAACTCACCAATCAAAAGACATAGTCTAGCTGATTGGATTTTAAAAAAACCCACCAATATAAATGCCTCCAAGAGACCAATCTCATAGGAAAAGACTGAAAGTGAAATGTTGGAAAAATCATACCACTCACATGGACTGAGGAAGCAAGCAGAGGTTTCCATCCTTGTATCAAGTAAAGTAGACTTTAAGCTAAAGTTAATCAAAAGGGACAAAGAAGAACATTTTATACTGCTCAAGGGAAACATATACCAAAAAGACATAACAATTATAAATATGTATGCCCCAAACAATGGAGCATCTATGTTTATCAAACAAACTCTTCTCAAGTCCAAGAGTCAAATTGATCACAACACAATAATTCTGGGTGACTTTAACATACCTCTTTCACCACTGGATAGATCTTCCAAACAAAAGCTGAACAAAGAAACTATAGAACTCTAATACAATCAATAACTTAGACTTAATAGAATATTTCATCCCTCAACAAGCAAATACACTTTCTTCTTAACAACACATGGATCCTTCTCTAAAATATAGACCATATATTATGCCACAAAGCAACTCTTAACAAATACAAAAAAGTAGAGATACTACCCTGCATTCTATCAGATCACAATGGGAATGAAATTAGAAATCAATGATAAAATAAAAATAAAAACTACTCCAACACCTGGAGACTAAATAATGTGCTACTAAATGAACAAGTGGGTTGCAAAAGACATCAAGGAGGAGATTTAAAAATTCTTAGAGGTAAATAAGAACACTGATACAACATACTGAAATCTCTGGGATACTATGAAAAAAAGAGGAAAGTACATTGCATGGAGTTAATGCCTTAAAAGAAGAAAAAGCCAACAAATAAATGTCCTAACACTACATCTCAAAGCCCTAGAAAATCAACACCAAAAACAGTAGAAGACAGGAAATAATTAAAATCAGAACTGAAATCAATGAAATTGAAACAAAAGAGACATTTGAAAAAATGGACAAAACAAAAAGTTAGTTCTTCAAATAAATAAATAAAATTGACAAACCCTTAGCCATGCTAACAAAGAGAAGGAGAAAACTCAAATCACTAACATATGTGATGAAAAAGGAAATATCACAACAGACACTACAGAAATACAGAAGATAATTAGAAATTATCTTGAAAACTTGTACTCTAATAAAATAGAGAATATTGAAGGCATTGACAAATTTCTAGAGGCATATGAGTTACCCAAATTGAATCAGGATGATATACACAATTTCAACAGATCAATTTCAAGCAAGGAAATAGAAGACGGCATCGAAGCCTACCAACCAAGAAAAACCCAGGACCAGATGGATACACAGCTGAGTTCTACAAGGCCTATAAAGAAGAACTAATACCTATACTCTACAAATTATTTCGTGAAACAGAAAAAGAGGGAGCACTTCCAAACTCATTCTATGAGGCCAAAATCACCCTGATTCCAAAACGAGACAAAGACACATCAAAGAAATAAAACTCCAGACCAATATCGCTAATGAACATAGATGAAAAATTCTCAATAAAATTCTGGCAAATCAAACACCAAAACATATCAGAAAGATAGTGCACCACGATCAAGTGGGGTTCATCCCAGGGATGCAAGGTTGTTTCAACATACAGAAATCAGTAAACATAATTCATCACATCTATAGACTTAAAGATAAGAATCATATGATCATCTCAATTGATGCAGAAAAAGCATTCAATAAAATACAGCACCTATACATGTTCAAAACACTAGAAAAATTAGGGATAACAGGAACATATCTCAACATCATAAAAGTTTTCTGCCAACATCATTACAATCAAATCTGAAAACAAATGAAAAACAAATCTGGAAGATCCAAAAATACCACATAAGAATCTTTCAAGGTTGTAGTTCAAAGTGAAAAAAAAAAAACCTTAGTGACTCTAGGCAAAAACTATGCAACCATACATAAAAAAATCAAGACATGAAGCTCTTGAATTTGTTTTAATGAAATCTTTGTTAACCATATGTATATATACAAAATAAAAATTCAATACCATTTTCTGAATTCACAATTTGTTTTAATCATAACAAATGAGCTTTTGATGAAAAATCAGATTTTATAAATGGAAAAGGCTTTAATTTTCTTCTTGGTGCCTTCTGAAAGATAATTTTCTAGCTGATAGCTGAATACTCTAAGGTACAGTTACTCATTTTGTGGACAGTCCATTGCATGATTAGTTTTTTTTAACAGTCACAAAACCTATCCCAGAAGGTTTAAGGAAATATTGGCCCTTTCCTCTGGTGCTCTACAGACTTATGGGTCTTCTGCATGGTATCTTCCCAGAATTTGAAGAAAACAGATATGTTTTTATCAAGTTCTCTCTTTTTCAGAAAAGTGAAAAATTCCCAATTTATATGCTCACTTATTTTGAGCCTAATTTTCAAAAATCCTAGTAGTCTACTTAAATTGTTCTGTACATTGCCCAGTATGCCATGTTTCCTTTCATAACTTGAATCTGAACATTCGTAAAAACAGAACTCAATATACCTGTTACTTCTTTTGATTATTTACTCAGCTCATATCATATTTATATTAAGTAAGGACAGAAAGTATACTTGGTCACTCATAATATGAAAAAGCCATTTTGCTGGAATCCTTGTATATTTTAATAATTTGCTGGAAAAGCTATTCAAGCTAAGCACTGTTTTGCCAACTTTATCATCTAGAAAATAGAAGCCCAGAATGTTACAGATAATGCAGTGGCATCACAGAAAGTGGCTGAGACACAAGAATTCTAACGCAACTCTTCACAACTTCAGACTTCACATTGTTTTCATTATGCCAGAATTATAATTTCCCATCACAGATGTTAAATTATTAGCCATAACCTTCTAGTATTTTGCATTACTTTTAGAAGTCATATTTTTCATATTTACACTTCAATTTGATAAGTTATTTTATATATGTATTCATTAATTTTCTTAGGAGATAAGTACATTTATTTTCAATTATTATAATTTATTTGCTCCATATATATATATATATATATATATATATATATATATATTATTTTTAAGAATTTGTCACTGCTTGTGCCTTGAATTCAATCAGCATTTTCTGCTGATTTTGTAAAAGTGTATTGTACATCAACATAAAAGTAATTTAAATATAATTTTGAAATAAAAGTAGGCCAATAATAGGGGTCTTTATGTCTTCCTAAAATCTAGGTTTGGCCCTTTAACAATATAGTCTGTATATTATTGGTTGATAATAATTATGTTCAATTTAATAATGATGAAATTACAAGTAATAAACCCTGTGTATCCCATTATGATTTGGAAAGTCTGGCCAAGTGTCACATAAACTGAAATATACTTACATTATGTGATATTTGGGGCTAAACGCAGAGAACATTCAACTAATTAGATGTCTGAATAGAAATAATCCCAGTGTTATTTGGAAATCTTCCCAATTTGACCTATGAGTAATAAAATAATTGTTTACACAATTACTTTCAATTATTATGATTTTTTTGTTCATAAGAAATAAAGTTCAATAACCTTAAAATGGATCAAATTTTACCAGAAATGCTATTACTTCTGGCTTTTTCCTTTTCTTGTTTTAATTGTTTTTATTCCCAGCATAACTTCTTTCTCTATCTTTTTATTAAATGCACTTATCTGCTTAATAATGTTTAAGTTGCCCCATACACACAAGTTATATCTCATTCCTCACTTTCCTAATCAGTACAGTTCCCAAAGGTTGTTGGAAAGATTAATTACAAAATGTTAACAACTTGGACCATTACCTTACAACAAGCAAGAAATTAATAAATCAAGCACTGGAATTTTTTCATCCTTTCATTATCCATGAGTAATGTGGATCCAGAAAAAGACATGACATAGTCAGATTTGCACATCAGATAACAAAATAAAGCATTCTTCCAGCCTTTTTGCCAGCCCTCCATGAGGAAATACCAAATTTCTAACTGTTCTTCCAATATACCATGCTTCCTTGAAAAAATCATGCATTTGTTTACATATCTTTTTGATGGCAATTCCACTCCCCTGTTCATTTCCTTTTCCAAACTACTGCTCATCTTGTAGTAGCTAGGTTAAATGGAATCTCATCTATAACTCTTTGCTGGATTGCCTCAAGCAGAAATTTGCTATTTTCTGTGGTCTCATTTCAGCCATATTTTGGTGGTTTTTTTTTTACATTTTTTGAGAAATTTATCAAATTTTGAAACTGTACTCATATATATTTTATTACTATGACATCTGACTTCCTCATAAGATTAAATTGCCCTTAGTATAGAAACTCTGGCATAAGTAGGTATTATCATAGCCCAGCCCAAAGACTAGCACTGGATGATTGTTATTAATAGAAAAACATAAATAGTTGCACATTCTGTGTTATTTGAAAGCCATATTTTTAACTACCAAATACAAGTACCCACTCCCATGAGGATTCATGTACTTGCATGAGAATCTATTTAAAAAAATCCCATGCCCACTTACACGAGCATCAACCCTCTTCTGTAAGAAACTACCCACTCACAGGAGAATCTACACACTTTCACAGAATTTGTTGCTTTGTCCTGTGGTGGAACATCATGGCAGGAGTGCGTTGTGATTAAAACCATTCATCTTATGGCCAGGAAGTAAAAGTGGGAGGAGGGAGGGCCCAGAGTTCCACTATTCCCTCCAAGGTTATGTCCCCAATGACCTGAAGACCTCCCACTATCCCCACCTCTTAAAGATTCTACACCTCCCCCTAAATAGTACCAAGCTGAGGACCAAGACTTTATCAAATGTCCTTTGGGGTACATTTCAGATCCAAACTACAGTAGGGGCTTTGCAGATTATTAGTAAATTAAAGATCCTAAATGGGGATTATTCTGGATTATCTCAGTAGGCCCAATGTAATCAAAAGGATTTTTATACAAGAAACAGGCAGGAGAGTTAAGAGAAGAAAATGTGCCAATGAAAGAAGCCAGAGTGATGTGATATGAGGAAGATTCCAGTAGTCTTTGCTGGCTTTGAGAATACAGGAAGGGACCATGATCCAAAGAATACAGTTCACATTTAGAAGCTAGAAAAGGCAAAAAGTAGATTCTTCCCCAGAACAAAGGAACTCAGTCCTGCTAACCTTGGCTTTATCCTTATAAGACTCATTTTGAATTTGTGATCCCTAGATTTAAGAGATAGTAAATGTGTGTTATTTTAAACCACTAAATTTTAGTAATTTGTTATAGTAGCATTAGGAAACTAATATAGCTGAGGGAGAACTACTTTCAATTTGTCACTCAAATTGTTTACAGAATTCATTTTCCTGTGACTATAAAATTAAAGATCCTGGGTTATTGCTGGCTACAGGCTAGAAGCCACCTTCAGCTCCTAGAAGCCCTTAATCTGATAAAGAGCATCTTAAAAACAAAACAAAACAACTTCCTGCAATCATTATACTTAACATTAAAAAACTGAATGCTTTTCCCCCAAAATTAGATGTCTGCTTTTCACCACTCTTCTTCAACATCACACTAGAAATCATAGAAATAAATTTTTAAAAATTAAGAAAATAAAGATCAGAAACTGTTAATGATTTGGATCTTAAGTGTTCCTAAAGGTTCATATGTTGTAGGCTTGCTGCTATTGGAAGATTTTAAGAGGCAGTGCCGTGGAAAAAAAGAAGATCATGGGGGCATGCACTTGAAGAGGATATTGGGACCCAGGCCCTTCCTCTCCCTTTTTGCTTCCTGGCTGCCTTGATGTGAGCAGCTTTGCTCCACCACATGCTCCCTGCCATAGTGATTTGCCTCACCACAGACCTGAATACAACAGAGCTAACAACCATTGACTGAAACTTCTGAAACTATGAGCCAAAATAAACCTTTTCCTGCTTTTAAGTTTGTCTCAGGTATATGGTGTAGCAATGGAAAGCTGACAAACACAGAAACTAATAAATAAAATTGTTCACAAACAAAACAACAACTGTCTACATGAAAAAATCCTAAAGTATCTACAAAAATAAATCCTCCTATAACATGTGAGTTTAGGAAAGTCACAGGATAGAAGGGCAATATAAAAATCCATTTTATGGGCTAGGGGTGTACCTCAGTAGTAGAATATGTGCCTAGCACACACAAAGTCCTGGATTCGATTTCTAGTTCACTCACACATACGCGCGCACGCACACATACACACACACACACACATTTAAATTTTATCAATGAACAATTAAAAATTGAAATTATAAAAACTACACAACTAAGACATACTTGGATATAAATATAACAAACTGTGTGCAGGATATCTACACATTAAAAAGTATCAAACAATAAAAGAAGTCAGAGAAGACCTAAATAAATGAAGAGATATACTATGTTCATGACATGTGAGAGTCAATGTTAAGATGACAATTACCTCAGATTAATTGAAAGATTTAACACAATTCAAATTAAAATACCAACAGAATTATTTTGTTCAAATCAACAAGCTGATTCTCAAATTTATAAAAGTCAAAGGATACCAAAAAATACTTTGAAAAAAGTAATTAGAGAATTGATACCATCTGTTTTTGTTTTTGTTTTTTAAGGCCTAAAAGCTGCACTAAGGAAGACAGCAGTATAGTACGGGTCAAAGAATAGAGACAAACCAATAAAACAGAAGAGGTTACATTTTGAGAAAACAAAATGTCTGTTTTCCCTCTGCTCTCATACAATAAACACAGAAGAGTTCTGTGACCCTAAGAGATATGTGGATTTCTCCCCACCAGCACGCAAGCAATTCTACAGTAAACATCAGCGGAACATCCTCTAATCTAATTCAGTTCTGACACTATCTACCTGGAGGTAGCATCAGATCCCATAGGTTGAGGGTTTAATCCCTAAGACTGCCCCCACACTTTAGACCCAGTTGCAAGTCTAAGGCCTCCAGAACTTATGACCAATCAGCTACAAATTGGGATTTCCATGACCCTCTCTTCAGGTTCAGTTAGTTTGCCAGAGTGAATCACAAAATTCAGGAAAATACAATCCTTATATTTTCCAGTTTATTATAAAGGATGTTTTAAAGGATACAAAAAAAAAGTAGCTAGATGGAAAGATACATAGGGCAAGGCCTGGAAGAGTCCTGAGTACAGGAGTTTCTATCCTGTGGAGTTGGGGTACACCATCCTCCTGGCACATGTACAAGTCCTGGTTCACCTTCCTGTAAGCCTTCACATGTTCATCTATATAGAAGCTCTTCAAACCCTGTCATTTTGGTTTTTTATGGAAACTTGTTGCTTAGGCATGATAGCTAATAAACTTGGTAAGGAAACCAGCAAGGCCTATCTGTCCAGATTCTTCTTGGTCTCTCTGTGAAGCATTCCCTCCTCCAGAATGAGAGGTAGAACCCCTCTAAAATGAGGTGGGGTTTACATCAGACAAGGTACATCAGAGAGTTTCTTTATAGCTAGCTAAAAGCAGAAGATTAAAGTTTCCCATTTGGGGGAGGAAGTTATAAGCAAAGAACCATGGACAAAACCCAAAATATCGCAATCCAGAATCAGACCTGCACAAATATAATCAATTAATTCTTTATCAGTTTTATTGAGGTATAAAAAGAATAAATAATTTTTACTGATATAAAAGTAATTGAACACATTTAATATGTACAGTTTGATGGGTTTGGACATATGTAAATGCCTATGATAATGGCCAACTGAATTCTGACAAAGGTACAGAGGCAAAAGTCAATGAAGAAAAGTCATTTCAACAAAAAGTGCTGGAACAATTGAACATCATATACAAAATAAAGAAAATCAATCATATCTCATGCATTATGCAGAAATTAATTTAAAACATATCACAGATAGACCTAAATGTAAACAATAAAACTATAAAAGTCTTCTTATAAAACATAAGGAAAAATCTTGTGATCTTAGGCAGCATAAAGAGCACAATCTATAAAAGAAAAAATTAATAAATTGGAATTAATGAAATTAAAACACTGTTCTACAAAATATACTGTCAATAGAATTAAAGAACAAGCCAGAGATTGGCAGAAAATTTTTGTAAATTACATAACTGAAAAAGAATTTGATCTGGAATATATAAAGAACTCTCAAAATTCAATGACAAAACAAAATCCAAATTTTTTAAAACAGGCATAAGGAATTTAATAGGCATTTTATCAAAAAGATTAAACAGATAGCAAATAAGCACAGAGGGGAAAGTGCAACATTATTAATCAATATAAAAATTTAGTAAAAATCAATGAGATACCCATTTCTACTTGTTACAATGGATAAAAACAAAATAAAATGAAAAGTTGCTCATACTAAGTCCTGGAGAGATTGTAGAACAACTGTAACACTCAGACATTGCTGATTGGGATGAAAAATGATATATCCACTTTGGAAACACTCTGCAAGTTCCTTGTAAAGTCACACATACGTTTACCATACCACTAGCAATCATATTCACCCAGGCGAAATAAAAGTTACTATACATATTACCTGTACATAAATGTTTTTAGTAAATTTATTTATAATCACCACAAACTAGACACTAGACACAGCCCTAATGTCCCTCAGCTGGTGAATGGATAAACTAGTTCATCCATACAATGGGATGCTACCCTCCATTAATATGAAATGAACTTATGATATACATAAGATTAATTAAAATGTATGATAACAAAATATGCCAGAACCAAAATGCTACATACTGTATGATTCTACTTATATAACATTCCAAAAAAGGAAAAACAATAGGTATAGAAAAATTTTTATTGGTTGCCAAGGGTCATGAATGGGGGAGTAGTTGGGCAAAAAGAAATGGATGAAAGAATTTTGAGGGTAATAAGAATAGTTCTACATCTTGATTTTGGTGGTGATGACATGACTGAACATGTTTGTCAAAATTCATAGAAATGCTGGAACCCAACTAAAACTGTATTTCTATGCATCAATATTATGTGCACGCAAGTTTTACACAGATGTTAATATGTTGTGTGTGCTATTTTGAAGTTTTCTTAAGTAAACATTTTGTTGGAAAAAATTCATAGAACTATATACACCAAAAAGAGTGCTTTTTATTGCACGTAAGTTTTGGTTTTTTAATTATTTTTATTATTACCATACAATTGCACATAAGTTTTTAAAGTGAATATAATAAGTAGAAAAGGCAAATTTCCCATGTAGAATTCTAAATTATTTACTCAGATACTCCATCCTCAAGGAAGTGGAGTCTAACTTTTCTACTCTAAGTATACTATGCATAGTGACTTCCTTCCAAAGACTACAGAAAGACAAAGAGGGGCGAGGAGAGAGGGAAGAATACCGCAGTGGAAAAACCTAATGAACACTGTCTTAGCCAGATGATCAAAGTCAACCTCAACATGATAAGCCATAGGTCCCATGACATGATGTAATGACAATACTTTGCCTCTTTCGTCTTTTTCCTGATAATCTATAACCCCAGCTAATCATGAGGAAAATTTCAAATAAATCCCAATAAAGGAGGATTTTACAAAATACCAGACTAGTAGTGCTCAAAATTATCAAGGCCAATATAAACAAGTCTGAGAAAATGTCTCAGCCAAGAGAGCCTAGGGACATGGTGACTTAATATAACATTGTAACCTGAGTAGGATCTTGAACAGAAAAAAAAAAATTAGGAAGATATAAGAAAATGTGAAGAAAGTGTGGACTTTAGTTAATAATAGGTATGAATATTAAGTAATTAACAAATGAGTCATAGAAATTAATATAAGATGTTAATGATATAGTATGGACTTTATGGGAATTCTCTGTACTATTTTTGTAACTTTTTTATAAACCTCAAAATGTTTTAAGCAATAAGGGGTGTGTGTGTGTGTGTATGTATGTTTTAAAAATGAAAAACATTAGGTAATATCTTTGTCCATTTGGGGCTGCTATAACAGAAAAACCCAGATGAGGTAATTTCTAATAAACAGAAATTTATTTGGCTCAAGATTCTATAAGCTGGGAAGTCCAAGAGTATGGCATTAACATTTAGTAAGGTCTTTGGTGTTACATCAACCTGTGGTAGAAGGGCAAAAGGGGACTGGAACTTGATTTTATAACTCACTCCCATGATAATTACATTGATATACTCTTGAGGACAGAGCCCTTCTGACCTAATTACCACTTATTGGGTCCCACCTCCCAACACTGCTGCATTGGGGAATTAATATTTCAACACATGAATTTAGAAGGACACATTCAAACTATAGCACACAGTCATTGGAGTAGGACAAGAAGTCGATAGAAAAAATATTCTTAGGATAAGAGAGATTTATAGGCTAAAGTTTTAAAAAGCCAATAAGAAAAGGAGAATGGTTAAGATTCAAAACAAGGACAGATCAAGCACAGCAAGGAGAAAAAGGAAACAGAATCAAAGGCACAGTTGGAGTATTTGACCATCTACATAAGGAGGATTCTGAGACTTTAGGAAAGGAAGAGAGGATAAATGGATATAAGTCCTAGTATCATTATTTCTTAAGTTAAAGAAAGATTTCCAAATGGAAAACCATGAACTCTTTAATGAAAGCTATGATTCCCTGATTTTTACCATAGCAGTCTCATATCAAGATTTTCAAATGTCAGTCCTAATAACAAAGAACACCCCCACTGTGTACTTGGGTTGACAGAATGAGTGGTAAAGGGATTGTTGCACTAAAGATACAAGCTCTGAGAAGATGCTACAGTTTGGATTTGGCTTGAGTATCCCTGAGGCTTCACTTATTGAAATTTAATCTGTATTGTTGACTAAGAGGATGGAAACTTAATCTGACTACAGTATTTTGAGTTGGCAGTGATTAAGATTAAATAAGATTATTAGAGTATATCCCTGAGATTGATATTAGCTCCTTAAGGGAAAGTATTGTGTCTTACTCTTATTTACACATCTTCTAATTCTCAGCATAATGCCTGGCATATTATAGATGCACAATACACCTTGTTTTTTAATGAAGGGATTAACCAACAGAAACTTCTATGGTAATATTACTATAGTTTCCTTTTCTATGTAGGCAGGCAAACAGCCTAAAAATAAAACACTAAAAACAATTTGGAGAGTCCTACCTGTGGAATTGTTGGCCCAACAAAATTCTTAAATTTAGGGGACCCACAGATGTATGGAAAGTCTGATTTTTAGTGTTAGTTTAACAAGAAAAGAAACATAGTGGCTCCTCAAAAATAAGTACTAATTTTAGAACTCCATGCATTCATTCTCAATGATTAGGAGCTCGGACTCTCAAGTCAGAATACCAGGTTTTCAATCTCACTGCCATCACACAGTAGCTATGTGACCTCAGGCAAGTTGTTTAACTTCTCTGTTGCTTAGTTCCATTAGCAGAGAAAGGTAGAAATTAACAATACAAAGATGGTGGAATGAGATGGACAGCATTACCCTAGGTACATATATGACTGCACAAATGGTGTGTCTCTACACCACATTCAACCGGAAAATTTAAATGTTGTGCTCCATTTGTGTACAGTGAATTGAAATGCATTCTGCTGTCATGTACAACTAAGTAGAAAAAATAAAAATAATAATACAAAAAGAAATTAACAATACAGTCCCTCAAAGAGATGATGTGAAAATCAGTGACAATATATTTAAGTGTTTAAAATAATACCTGGCACTTTGTGTTTTAAAGTAATAGCATAGCAATTTTAACAGTGTTATACTTACCTTAAACCCCTATTGATAAATCCCACATTCCAGACAAAATTAGCTTCTCTATGTATTTTCCACAGTACCTGGAACAAGGTGGGGAAAAATACTAGATGTTCAACAAATAATATAAATTTACATTTGAGCTATATAAATTGAATGCACAAGAAAATGAAGGCATGTTAAAAATGTAGATGCAATTAATTTAAATAAAAGTGTTCTGGGCATATGTGCATATCTTCAGTTATTTCCTTATAATTAATTGCTAGATGTTTTATGACTTGATCTTTCTGAAGGCCTTTTCAAAGCATAGGATTTGTTGTAATGCACACTATACTCCTCAGAACTGTTGGCCTCCTGACAAGCTGGCTGTTTGGTTAGTCTGAATGATAAGGATGCTGCAGCAAAAAGTGGGTTACGTGACAGCACAGCTTTGCTGCTGAAGCTGGAAGACAATAATCTCAGCAAATAGAGCACAGGCTGGCTGGGCCAGCAAGGACTTTGTGAAGGCTCATTTAGACACTCGCAGGCCAATGGGTACCACGAAGTAAGTGCCCTAATGTCAGGGTTGTGATCCTAGAGAACCTGGGTGAGTGGCTTGTTGGTACAGCGAAATGATTCATTCTCCCCACCCCGGGCACGTGTTTGTGGCAACATCCATTCAGACCCCTTGGGGCAAGCTGGAGTGGTGAGCGGTCGCAGCCCCCCGCATTGCCCCTCCCAAGCCGCCTCCTGCGGGTTGGCGCTGACCTTGCGGCGGGCGGCGGGCGGCGGGGCTGGCGCAGTCCGGGTGCCGCAGCGCCGGCCGCTCGAGGGGGCGCCGGCTGGCACCTGGGCCGACAGCTCTTCAGAGCCGCAGTCGCACTCCACCGCCGCCACCGCGTGGGATGAGCCGCGAGGCCGCGCTCAGGCGCAGGAGGGCGGGGCGGGGCGCGCGCCCACCGGCCGGCGAGGGCCTTGCACGGGCGCACGCGCCGCAGCCGCGCGGGGCCGGTGGGTGTGCTCAGGGCGCGCGCGTCGCCGCCTCAGCTTGCCGCGCCGCCCGCGCCGCCCGCTCCCGGCGCTTGGCCCAGCACTTCAGCGCCCGAACGGCCGTGGGCAGCCCGGGACCAGCGGTGTAGAGTCCGCCAGCCCCGGACCCGAGTACCGCACCCGGACGGTCCCGGTAAGCGGGGGCGGGGGTGGCGGGGGCCGGGCCGTCACTCGAAGGGGCGGGTCTGCGGGCCCGGACTGTCCCCTTGGACTCTCGAGGTGCCAGTGTGGGAGCGCCCCCAAGGGGGTCCCTCTGTAAAAGGATTAACCCCGAGTGACCGCTCCCGTGGGAGACTCCTTGCGTGGATGGAGACGCCCATGGCACTGTGCACTTACTGCCGTGGGGTGCCCTAGTGTGGAGGCCACCAGCCCCAGTGCAGAGGGCACTGTCCCTAGGGAGACCTGAGAAATTTGGGGAGTGAGCACCAGGGTGGTCTCTGGAGTTAACTCCATGGAAGATCTTGTGGGAACATAAGGGAGCCCCCAGGAGCCTGTGCGGTCATGGTGGATCCCAGAGAGAAGCCTCTGAAGAAGGACCTTAGACTGTGCCCTAGAGCTGCCCAGAGAAGGAACCTCTGACTGAGGAGAGGGGGATCCTGCCATGGGATCTTTGAGTGACTTCCCATTACTCCGAGGACTTTGGCCTTGACCTCCTGTAGGGGGCTCCATCTCACTTATCCCCCACCCCCAACATGGTTCAGAGGTGGGGACTCTGGGGCTGTTGGTGGTTGTTCATTTCCTGCTTCTACCTTCCTCTATTAGAATTTTTCGGTGATAAACCCAATTGGCTCCAAGCTGGACTTGGCTCCAAGCTGGACTTTAGTGGAGGCAGAAGCTACTATAAGCGCACAGGGGTCAAGGGAGAGGAGGACCAGCCAAGCCTCTGAAGCAAAGATAGATCTGAGCCTTTGGGCCCGATCATCCAGAAGCAATATAATTGGGTGAAATAACTGAGTTTGGCACATCCTAAAAGGAAAGTTCTTTAAAGGAAGAAATAAAGGATGCAAAGGATTTTTGAGTACCAGTGTGGCAGGCACCATGCTGGTATATTTAAACATCTCATATAATCCTTACAACAGCATCATGAAATTATCCCCTCTGAAACCTTAGATACTCAAGACTGATAGAGGTTTAGCAATTTGCCAAGATCACAAAGCTTGGAATCATGAGATCTGTTCTTCAAATTTTGTTTGAAAAAAAAAAATACCAGGGAAAAGCAGAAGAAAGAATGAATGTTTGTTAATAAGTTACATTAAGGTGCCAAGCATAGGTCTTTGCAATACTATATGCTCAATAAATATGATGATTAAACAAGTGTGAGGACAGTTTGACTGGAGATGAGACTGCCACAGGAGTGGAAACTGAATCCCCAGATTTCAGTGTGGGGCTTCCTTCATTGGCAGCCCCACAGTAATGATACTGGAGGTGGCTCTGGACATGGTTGGGTCTAGGAAAGGCCTCTGGTGTGATCTTTGACAGAACTTATTCAGGGAAACTAGAGAAACAATTCAGAGGATGGAGTGTCCTGAGGCCATCTTCTCTGCCAAAGAACTCTTCAGGAAGAGGAAGGAAAGACATGATTATGTTTAAGAAAGAGTGTTGCCCACTATTGTTTAGGCCTTCTCAGTCTGCATACCAGTGGACATTCATCCTTAAATACCACTCAGGATACTTTTGTACAACTGCGCCTCTGCATGAGGAAGAGGAGGAGGGCAGGAAATTGAGAGCTAAGGAAGGCTTATTGGGAATCTGTTGTCTAGGGAGCAAAGTGTCTCTATCTGACATTGATACCCCCTTGTCTTGTTCCCCTCAACATTTTCCTTCCAGGTGAATTCCAAGGATTTAATTTTGGGCCCCAGGATAGACTCTGGGCCAAGCAATGAAATTGACCACAGAACCATTCTGGAAATTTTTTCCTGTTACCCTTCTTCTCTTACACGGATCCAAACCTAGAGACATCCTCCTTTAATAAAACTGGCTTCCTCAGTCTCTTGGGATTACATATTGAGATACCCAGTTAGTAAGAGACAGAACAACCTACTTCACCTAGTGAAAGTTGTTGTTTTTTTAATTTTATGGCTGCCTGAAGGATGGGTGTGGTACTTATTGCACAGCTCAATGGAGTAAACTCTGACAGAGGTTTATATTGGTTCCCATGTCCCCATTATAAAGTTGTTTATAATCCTCTCATTTCAAACCCCTCTCATCATCTTAACAGACCAAAATAAACAAAGGTATATACTATTTGTAAAGAAAATCAGAAGCATCAAGTCTGTAAACAATATCTTTGCTCTAATTCAGAGTTTTTTCCTTGCAGTGTTATTCCTAAATTGCTTTTTATTGAGGGCTCTTGGTATTGTACCCCTCATGACTCTGGAGAAAAATTGCTTGGTTGATCTAAGTGCTCCCCAAATCTTGGACCTTGAATACCATCTCCTGATGTCTAGCATTGGATAAACATTAAGATTTCAAAATGTCTAAGAATAGTTCCTAACTCCCCTTTAATCACAGTATGAGTCTGCAAATTAAATCATCTTAGAATGTATGTGAAGGAATTACCAGGTGGCCTTAATCTTCTCAAAAATGCTGTCTCCAAAGAAAAACACAGAGAGAATGGCTCACCCAGTTTCATTGGAGTATGTACAAAATGTGTCTGGATTTTACCGTCTGGATTTCTCAGTCTTTGATCTTCCACATATTTTCTGATCACATTTTTATGGTTTTTCTTTTTCCAATAGTTGCCATATTTTTAACAGTGCTTCCTTTTCCTTGAACACGAATAGTAAAACCAAATAGTGAGGTCTATTTCCCTCGCTCTTTGCATTTTTTCCCGTTCCTAAATGGATCATATTTATGCAAATGGTTTCCTATCTCTTTAGCTATAAAATCTATTATCTTTCAGTCTCACATGCTTCTCTCCAGCAATGTTGTTTGGTTTCTGCTATCTTCATTTTCCAAATTGATTTATGAATTTCTTTGGGGTTTTTTGGGGAAACGGGTATTTGTTGCAGTTTTGGAGATTGAATTTAGGGGCTGTCTATCACTGAGCTACATCTCCAGCCCTTTTTATTTTATTTTGTAACAGGGTCTTGCTAAGTTGCAGAGGCTGGGCCTGAATTTTCCACCCTCATGCCTCACCTTCCTGAGTTGCTGGAATTACAGACCTGCACTATCACACCTGGCTGACTCGTTCATTTCTGATGGGAATATATCATTGTCTACTCTGCCCTCAATCTTGGTTTTGGTTTTTTTTTTTTAATATTTTTTAGTTGTAGATGGACACAATACCTTTATCTTATTTATTTTTATGTGGTGCTGAAGATCAAACCCAGTGCCTCACACGTACCAGGCAAGCACTCTACCACTGAGCCCCACCCCAGGCCCCACCCCTCAATCTTAATGACTAAGTTCTGACAGGAATTGCTTATCAGCTTTGGACCAAGAAACCTAGATTATCAGTGTTCAGATGGAAACATGATTGCTATTTCCATTATAGTATCTCTCTCCATTCTCCTCCACTCCAGTTCCAACAATCCCCTCAGAGACCCACATACATACTAAGTGCTACTTACTTGCCAGCACTATACTGTATAAATATGAGAGTTCTTGCCCTTGAGAAGTTCCCACAGAATCAGTCTGCATTTCTCTAATCATTTACTATAAATAACAGGGACAGTAAGGGAGAAATACAGCTTTACAGAGTATTTACTATAATGAATGTTGAGTATGCCTTTTCCCAGGCATCAACTCAACTGCTACTCTATGCCACCTTAAGCAACCACATTCTAGCCCCCTGCCAAAATTACTCTTGTCCATATACTTTGAGTGAACTGGTCATCCTCTTGCCTTATAGCAAATGTGGAAGATATGGAACAACTCTGTATTTCGATAGCATGCTATAATTTGTGAAGTGTATATATATATGAGTATATGTCATCTCTATTTGGCTTTAAGAAATGTTTCCTCTTGGGGGGGGGGTTCTCACTAAAACAGCATTAAGAGCATTAAGTAACTGGCTTTTTTTGCGGGGAGGGGTAGGTTGGTTGTTTTTGAAGTTTATGAATCTCCCATAGAGAAAACTCCAGTGATTCACTGCAGTTACCACCTACCAGCTTGTAGGTTCTGAAGAGTTTCCTGTTGGGTCCTAAGGCTAAGCAGTGTATTCATTGGTTAGCCCTGGGACTTTTCAGGGTGTACCTTTTCCTACTCTTAGGAAATCCAATTCTCTGAATTTTTGTTTTTCTGCCTGAAATTCAAATGAATATTCCCTTCTAAACAAATATTTTAAGAATACTACCTCAATCCAGTCCTTTAAGCTGATGCTAACTCATATGGGAAAACAGGTTTCCTTGTCTATTTCTATCCAGCACTCAGGCTGGCTTCAGTATCATCTAAGTCATGATGGAGTCCCCATATAGCTCCATGCCTTGGCATATGTTTTTACCTCTTCCTGGAATGCTTTTTTTCCCCCCTTATCCACTAGGGTAACTCCCACTCACATTCAAAATTTAGCTCAAGCAACACCTTTTTTTTAATCCTATACTTATGCCCCCTACACATGCACATACTTACTTCATTCTCACAGACTGAGTGAGGTTCCATTTGTTCATTCTACCAACAGTTATTAGCACTTGATCTGTGCCTGACACATAGTAGGCTGCATTCAGCAAGCATTTGTAGATTCAACAAACAAGTTAATGGTGATAATCAAAGTATAACAACTGCATTATATGGAACTGAATCTGTGCTTTGGGGACCTACAGCAGAAACAGGGAGTGCCTCTCCATCTTGCTGAAAAACTCTGCTTGCTCACACCAGCCAATCACTGATGGTGTGATGTTCCTTAACTGTTGCTTTGCTTCTGTGGGAAGTCAGCGCTGTAGCTTTTAATGAAGACTCAGCCCAGTCCCCCAGAGGCTGAAGATCATTCCATAATTTTGTTCTTGTGTATATTAGAGCTCTGTGAGCTTTCAGTAAATATTAAGTAGCAGCAGGACCTCCCTCATGCCTCATAGTCTTGAGCTGAGGCCAGGAAGACAGTTTTATGCAATCTTTAGCCCATCTGCTCCTTGGAAACCCCAGAAAAAACTGTGCAGTTTAGGGTGACTCTGTCTTCCTGCATAAGCAGAGGTAAATGGAAGGAAATGGGGAGATAATAGTTCAACCCCTTCAGGGTCTACAGATATGAAATCTAAAAATAGTGTATAGCCTACCACCAGATGCCAGAATGACTGAGTAGAACAGGCACCAAGAGCACTGTAGGAGGCACTGGATTCCTAAAGGAACAGCCAGTCAGTGGAGAACAACTGGACCATCTGGGGCTTGGATTTTCTCAAAAGATCAGCAAAGGGTAAGGGACATTTTTTTTTTGATGGTTTCTGTTTAAAGTCTTGGGCTTGATGCTGATGTGCACAGTAAACTCAGGTTCTATGCTAAGCATTCTGCATTTTTTATAAACCCTGGTTCTGCTGGTTTTCCATACCTTTGTGGCTATTCTATGTTAAATACATGGTTTCCCCTAGGCTCTTAGTCCCTCAGACACTCGCATACTTCAAGGAGCCAGTTGTTGACCACTCTGAAGTTTTTCACCTGAACATGCAGATACCACTCATGCTAAATTTCTCCTGCTCAAAATTGGGACAGGGGCTGGGGATGTGGCTCAAGCGGTAGTGCACTGGCCTGGCATGCATGGGGCGCTGGGTTTGATCCTCAGCACCACATAAAAATAAAATAAAGATGTTGTGTCCACCAAAAACTAAAAAATAAATATTAAAAAATTCTCTCTCTCTCTCTCTCTCTCTCTCTCTCTCTCTCTCTCTCTCAAAAATTGGGACAGAGGAGATGGATTTTCAAGCTTCCTGCTTGTGCCTTTAAGGCAGGTACTCTCCTGTGGGTCAGGTACTGTCCACAGGACACAGCATAAATTCATGGAACTGTTGACTTTGGTAATATGAGTCTTTCTTGTCTTATCCTGTGGTTGTGGAAATTGGCTAAATCCCAAAATTTCATAGCTCTCCTTTGTAGTAAAAGAAATCGCCTGTAGTTGCTGTATGGTACCTGTTCTCATCCCTTCAAGTCCTGACTCATCATTCAGGCTCCGCCTCTGGGAAAGCAGAGTGAATGTAAAGAGATGAACTGACTTCACAGTTTCTAGAATTGAGTTCCAGAGATTTGGTCTGACCAGTTATCTGGCCAACTTTGATAAAGAGAAAGGTACTGGCACCATGATCTCAAATAAACTTCTATGTTGCCCAGTCATCTCTGAAACATTCATTCAAAAATAGTTATAGAATAGATGCTCTATGGAAGGCAGAGGGAACCATTCAAACTTTTCTCCCTCTTGATTAATCATTCTCTTTGGCTGTTTCTACACCTCCCACCTCCCCAGAGATTCTTTGTCTTGTTCCTACCTAGAGAAGTCCTCATAAGCTCAAGAAATCCCTTTTAATTGCATTTGAGCTTTTTGAACAGTTGCCATTCCCATATCAAGAATCAGATTAAAACAAGTAAATATACTTTACATTTAGCATGCTGAATGAGGCAACTCTTGCCTATTAGGAGGGTTGCTCCTCAGATCTCCACAGCTAAGAAGCTTTATAGAGGTTCCCTAGCCGCCTTTGCCTTTCTGATTTCTCCACCAGCTCCTGCTGTGGAGCAATCCCTCCTCCTTACTCCCACAACTTTACCCTTATAAATAATACCATTGCATTATAAGTAGGTACTCTGCAGAAAATGGGTGTGTCTTGCACACACACACATCCCAGGCTGCCCACATATGCCTTACTGCCTGACAAACACATCTAGACAGCCTTTTCTTACTGAAAGAAAGACTCTGGTGGTTGCTGTTTTCATTTATTCTAGTTCGTGTTGTCAGATGGCCCTGTTCTACCTTCTTGTCCCACTGTTATTTTCTAGCACCTGCTCCTATTCCTCAAGATTTTTCCCAAAAACATCCCTATACCATAAATTTTAGATAGTCACATCATTCTTAGGACAACATCTTTTTATCCTTGTTAAAGAAGCTGAAAATCTCAGTTCCATCCACCAGCCAAAAAAGTAGTCATTATGAACCATTTATAGGATCCTGGCAACTTGATTTCCTTTTCACTTGCTCTTCTTCCTAGAATTTCTTCAGCACAGGAGAGGCCAGGATTTTCTCACCAGGCATTTGTTTTTACTCATCACTAATCAGTACCACTTGTTTGTCTAGAAATTAGAGCTGATTGTGTTAATTTATCAAACACCCCAGGTGCACATTTTGGCGATTTCAGCACACTCACTTTTAATCAAGGGGTCTTTTATATATAGTTTCAATCCTCTCCATTAAAAAGTAAGGGATTTAGCTCACTCTAAAGTCTTAATTCTGTTGCATCCTCACGGTTTACCGTCAGTTCAAAATGATGAGAAAACAAAAAAACTTACTTGGAGTCTTGTTTGGATTTTTATGATTTCCTTTTCATGGTTCTGCTCTACATGTTCTATTCCTACAGGCATAATGTAGTCTATAAAAATGAGCCATTTCAAGTAAAAGAAATAGTAGTGATCAAAAAGTCTGCAGTCAAGCTAAAGAGTGGTTTGTTTTGTTTTGTTTTTATATTTGTTTAGTTGTTTTGCTGGTAGATGTCAGGTTCAATCTTCATGGGAATTTTATTAAGTATAAACTCCCCAAACATTGCTCTAGCATTATTATCAATTAGGTTAGCTTGGTAGCAGTCTTGGTATCCTTAAAGACAATAATGGTATCCTTACAATGACAGTGGGTTAAAGCAGCACTGCAGTGTATTGGGAAGTATCTGTGGTTAGTTTGCTGATACACTATTAATGAGTCTGTTCACTTAGAAAGTAACCTCTTAATTGGCTGGCCTTTGTTTGATAACTCTCATTATATCATCTTAAAAAAACAATAAGAACCAAATGCATGCAATTGCTTTTCCTCTAATGAATTAGTCATGAAAAAGTTAATTTAGTCTATTTATTCCAGATCCCCAGATAAGTGTTTTCTAAACTTTTTTTCTCAACCCATGCCTTCTTTTTTTCTTTTCTTTTCTTTTTTGAGACAGGGTCTTGCTAAGTTGCTAGGCTGGCCTTGAATTTGCAATTCTTGTGCCTCAGCCTCCCGAGTCCAACTGTGCCTTTTTTCTGATAAATATAAGTTGTATTGCTATTCCCTAAAACTTATGATATAACTTCTGAGAGGAGGCTGCTCCCAATTATTTAAAGAGCTAGTACCTTCTGCATATCCCCAAAACTTAGAGGATGCTATGAAGTTCTGCTGTTCTGTAGTCTGTTACACAAAAAAGTGATGACTTTTAATATCTGTTTTGCAAATACAAATACATATTATAATTGATCTGCTGTTTCAACCCACCATATCCCTCCTGTGGTTTCTGATATAGATCCCTGCAACCTGTCCCAGAATGTAGACAATTCACCATTTTAGAATCATTGCTCTAGTCTTTGTATTTAAAAATTAAAATCAATTTTCACTTTTTTTATAGTTTGAATGTATCACAGTTTATTCAGTAGTTTCCCTAGTGAGATTTTAAAATGCCCCAATAAATATTGTTTTACATAGGCCTACAGGTCAAAGGATCACCAACCTCTTGTATATAGTAGGTTTTTCTCTCCCTCCCTTTTCTTTCCCTCCTTTCTTTATTTCCTTCCTTTCTTTTAACACAAATTTGTTATCTTACAGTTCTGGGAGGTCAATAGTCCAGCACAGTCCCACTGGGATAAAATCAAGGTATCATCAAAGCTGCATTTCTTTCCAAAGGTTCTAGGGGTGAGTCTGTTTACTTGCCTTTTCCAGCTTCTAGAATCCATCTGCATTTCTTCTCTCATGGCCCCTTCCTCTTTCTTTGAAGCCAGCAATGGCCAATCAAGTCTTTCTCATGTCTTATCATAGAGAGCAAGTTTTCTTTAGTCAAAGCTATATTAGTAGCTATTCCTCTCCTCTAGACCCTCCAACCACAAAGACTCTTAAGACAAACTTGAGTAAACTGTTAATTTTGCATGAGTCATGTCCAGGGCAGAGCTTTCTTAATACTCTTGTCTTTATAGGTGGCCATTTTTAAATTAAAAAAAAATATGTAATTCTTTAATAAAAATTTTTAAATGATCCTAAAGCTAGGTTTTTCAATTGGAAAATTCAAATCTATTAGTAGTACATGCAATCAGCCACCCAAACCCAACCCATTCCTTCTTTCTGATAAACATAGGTCTGTGACTGTTCCCTAAAACTTCTGATATAACTTCTGAGAGGAGGCTGCCCCTGTCTATTGGAGAGCTAGTATATTCTGTACATGCCCCCCAAACCAAGAGGATACTGTCAAGCTCTGCTGTTTTGTAGTCTGTGTTACAGAAAGTCATTATCAGGAGAATAAATTAAATAGGACAGACAATATCAGGGAGCATCACATATAGTAAAAGTACGATTGTTCTACAAAACTTTGGGTTCAGTTTTAGTTCTATAAACACGTGTATATATAGATCACCACATAAAATATATTTCTTTCTCTGAGTCATGGTCAGAGATTTGAAAAACATACCACTTAAGGTTTCTGAAGAAAACCTAGTGGTTCTGGAAAATGTAATTGCTCATAATGAAAATATGAAATGAAAGGTTGAGTATCAGTTTTGCATTCTCCCCTTCAGATGCCTTCACTGCAAGTTGGGACTTGCCTTCCTGCCTAGCCATAGAGCACAACCATTGCCCATGAGGCAAGTGGGCAGTGTCTGAGGACTGTAGGCATAGCCTCTTCAAGAACCCCCAGTTCAAAGCCTCAGCAAAAACCTTAATATATACTCTCCTTTCCACTCCCACCGCCACCGGGCTGTATACCCTCATTAGGTCAGTTGGCCTTGTAAATATGGAAAAAACATGAGCATTCTAAATGCTTAAGAATATATGCTTCAAACACTGTCTTTATCAGGCAGAGACCCAAAGCCCTAAGCAATAAAGCAGCATGTTCTGGTTCACATTACAGCATATCCAAACAATTATAAGACTTATGCCAATCCTAGTATTTTATACATACATACACACACACACACACACATACACATGTGTGTGTATATATGTCTGTGTGTGTATACACATATATGTGTGTATGTATATATGACTAATGTGCAATGTAGGAAAATTAGAAAATACAGAATAACAAAAAGATTAAAAATGTACATGGAGTCTTTAAAAACTTAGACCATAAGCTGGGTGTGGCGACGCATGCCTGTAATCCCAGTGGCTCAGGAGGCTGAGGCAGGAGGATCTTGAGTTCAAAGCCAGCCTCAGCAACTTAGCAAGACCCCGTCTCTAAACAAAATATAAAAAGAGCTGGGGATGTGGCTCCGTGGTTAAGCACCCTGGGTTCAATCCTCAGTATCAAAAAAAAAAAAAGATAGATAGATCATAGCATTTTTATAACTTGCTTTATTCATTACGAATACATATTTTGAAAATCTTTCCACATCAATAATTATACTTCTACCTCTGTTTGTCATGTTGTTTAAGACTTCCCTTGTACCATAAATTAACCATTTCTTTAATGTCCAATGTTGTTTTCAATTGAAAGAAAAAGGATTTCTTCTTTTATTATTTTTTTATAGTTGTAGATGTACAGCATGCCTTTATTTGTTTAGTTTCTTTATGTGGATGCTAAGGATCAAACCAGTACCTCACACATGCTAGGCAAGAGCTCTACCACTGAGCTATAGTTCCAGCCCTGAAAAAAAGGATTCTTAATCACAATTTATTAATTGTCCACTGAAGCATGATTTCCCAAATTTGCTCAATAAATCTTTACCACTACTCTGACTACTCTGTAAGAGAATTTCTTATTCAAAGTAAATATTCTTCAGCTATATTTTTCAATTTTACACATTTACAAACGGGGGAGATAGGTCTTTCCTTTTTTATCAGTCAGTTTATAAATTCATGGGTTTCCTTGGTAACATAGATGGCAGGGTAGAAATCTGCATCACTGTGATGCATATAAGCAGTGTTTCGGGGAAAAATATGTGGCTGTCATCAGATATAATATATATTAAGGTTTTATTTTTAAAATCAAGACTTCTCCACAATGAATTAATTAATTGGGAACTATTTTATCAAGCATCTATTCTGTTCAGACACCTTGCTAGGCAGTAGAGCTAGATACTCTGCAAGATAATGCAGTATAATAGAGGAAGCTGACATTGATCAGATAATCATCCTGTTAAATACGTAATGATGAAGTGCCCTACAGCCAAAGAGTATGGCACTGTGAGCACTGCTGGACTGGAGTCAGCAGTGACTTTCCCAGGGAAGTTATACTTGAGCTGAGCTGGACAGATAAATAGGTACTAATGGGACAGGGTATTCAAAGGTTCTCCAAAACAGAGGGAGCATGGCAAATAAAGGGTAGTATGATTGGAACATAGAGAAAAAAAGAAGGGAGGGGCTGGGGTTGTGACTCAGTGGTAGAGAGCTTACCTAGCATATGTGAGGCACTAGATTTTATCCTCAGCACCTCATAAAAATAAATAAATAAAGGCATTGTGTCCATCTACAGCTAAAAAATAAATTAAAATAAATTACAAAAAGAAGAGAGGTCAAACTGCACAGAGCCTCACGGGCCATGGTAAAGGGGTAGATTTAGGGGACCTTTCCTAAAAGCTGTAGAAAGCCATTGAAAAAATTTAATCAGGAATAAGATTATGTCCCAGGGATAGCCTTATTTCAACCTGCACAGAATCCAACTTACTATTTCCTACTTTCTGTAACTGATACTACCACTCTTCTCACTACTCAATTTAAGCTACATTCTCTTCCTTTATCCTTCATCTAATCAGTTATCTAATCAGTGATTTATCCCTAACTTTCCTTAATTCTGTTTCCATGGTAATAAATACACTTGGTATCCTACTGTCATAATTTCAGTTTAAGCCCTCTACCTCTTGTCTGGACAATAGCCTTCTAATTGCTTCCTCCTCTCCTACCTATTGTTATCTTTTTCCCCAAACAAGCAAGTGAACTTCTTACTCATCCCTTAAGGTCCACTGTGACCCCTAGTACTATGAGCTTACCCTCTTTTAGATATTCCCAGTGTTTTATTTGACTTCTTTGAATTTTGGTATTAAATAGATCAAGTGGTAAAATGCTGTTCTCCTTTTTCTGTTTCCTATGATGAGCAGTTCGTGCCTTGTCCTAATACTACTTAATAAGCCTCCATTATAATGGATTGAGGGCAAAGCTAAAATGGACTCTGCTCCACTTAGAACAAGTATTCTCCAGCTGAATTCCACTAAGGTTCCTTAGACTAGGAGGTGGCAGACCAGCTTTGCAATGTGCCATATCATGTCCTTACTTTCCAGTGCTATACGCCGTCCTGCAGAGAAGGTCAGAAATAACATTTCTTTTTTAAAGGATTTGGACCTTTCTTGCACAGTTCGGAAAAAAGCTGGGCACAGTGGTGCACACCTGTAATCCCAGCAACTCAAGAAGCTGAGGCAGGAGGTTTGCAAGTTCAAAGCCAGCTCAACAATTTAGCGAGGCCCTAAGCAACTTAGTGAGACTGTCACTAAATAAAAAATTAAAAGGTCTAGGGATGTGGCTCAGGGGTTAAGCACCCCTGGGTTCAATTCCTGGTATGGAGAGAAAAAAAATCAGTTCAGAAAAAAAGCTGAAAATGTGGGAATGACATTAATGAAGTCTTAGAAGAGTGGAAAATATTGTAGAGCCTATAATAGACCAAATTATGAGATAAACAAAGAGATCCACAAAAAGACAGCTACAAATTAGAAGGGCAGAGGAGCATTTTTGATCTTTACCACATGCATAGGGATGGCAGAGTTTCCTGACTACCTGATTCAGGAGTCTTCTAACAATAGGAGTTCATTCACTGATTAATACATAGTGGGCATTTGATGAGGACTATCCCTGGATGGATTGTGTACCACACTTATTGGAGGCAGTTTTATTCAGTCTGAATGCCTGAAATATGTTATGCAAGTATGCTTTGAGCCTTGAGTCTTCTTGTGGAATAGGGGAGAAACCTGAGTTCTGAAGTCTCCAATCATCTCAAAGTATAGAGGACTGGGACTCCTGGACAAATTTGCTTTAGCATATGAAGGAAGATGGAGATATTATTTCATATATTAGAGTGCTTTCCACTTTACTAAGCACTGTTAACCCATTTTATTACATTATCCTTATGACAGCCACGAAAAAGGGCCAGTAAGAAGTAAAACATCCTCTGACTCCCTTTTTTTTAATCCTTTTTTTTCTTGGTACCAGGGATTGAACCCAGGGGTATTCAGTCACTGAGTCACATACCCAGCCCTTTTTTAAAAACTATTGTTTAGTTGTTGATAGACTTTATTTTATTCACTTATTTATATGTGGTGCCGAGAATTGAACCCAGTGCCTCATACGTGCTAGGCAAGCACTCTACCACTGAGCTACAACTCCAGCCCCCAGCCCTTTTTATATTTTATTTGAGACAGGGTCTCTAAGTTGTTTAGGGCCTTCCTAATTTTCTGAGGCTAGCCTCGAACTTTCAATCCTCCTGTCTAAACCTCTTGAGTGGCTGAGATTCCAGGCATGTGCCACCATACCTGGCTCCTCTCTGACTCCTTAACACATACTCTCTCCATTCTTCAATGCTGCTGAGTCTATAAGAGGGGAACACCATTTAATAACAGTCAGTGCTTCAATAATAGTTGAAACAGATTGGCCTAACATGTTCAGCCATTGACTGAGTCTGTTCCCTCTGCTTTTTGTCCACAGAACCATGGGGGTGTTGATGTCCAAGCGACAGACAGTAGAACAGGTACAGAAAGTGAGCCTGGCTGTGTCTGCCTTCAAGGATGGGCTGCGGGACAGGCCTTCCCTCCGACGCACGGGTGAGCTACCAGGGTCTCGTCGTGGCACTGTAGAGGGCTCTGTACAGGAGGTGCTGGAAGATAAAGAAGCAGAGGCAGGCACCCCAGTGGTCCAGGAAGAGAGCAGTGTCAACCGTGCAGCCTGGGAACGGCTACGAGATGGACGTGGAGTGGAGCCTGAGGAGTTTGACAGGACCAGTCGATTCACACCCCCTGCCTTCATCCGCCCCACTCGGAAGCTGGATGATGACAAGCCTCCAGATATCTGCTTGGAGCCCAGAGAGCCTGTGAGTGTTTAGTTAGAGCAGGGTTATTCAGTCTTAGTCTTTCTGATGACCAAGGAGCAGGACAAAGAGATATGAGTTATGAGTGTGGTTGAGATAAGACTCAAAAACAGAAAGATGGAGCTGAGTTCAGAACAATCTTTTTAAATTTTTTCCATAAGAATAAAATTATTAGTTTAGTACTAATCCCTATAGGAAGCATTTAGAAATTTGGGAGGAGGGAGTTAGGGTATATCACAATGACTGTGAGTTCCTACTGGTGTTTGGTGCCAAAATCAGGATACTAAATGTCCTGCAGTGCCTTGGACAATCACTCATAATGGATTGTTCTCTCCAAAGAGGCTAATAGCATTCCTGTTAGAAAACATAGTCACAAAGGTCTGAGCATCTAGAAGAGTCTCCTGGTTCTTGTCTATCAGGAAGACAGCTCTGTCACCTTACAGGGGCTTCAGTTGGAATTGATCCTCTAGGCTGCTTCAGAGACTCAGCCCCCATGCAGGTAGCTCTGTGCTTAATGGCCATAGGATCTTGCTGCCTGAACTTTCACATCCCTATTCATTCCTGCCATCTTTTCCCAGATTGTCAACGATGAGATGTGTGATATCTGTGAGGTCTGGACAGCTGAGAGCCTCTTCCCGTGCCGGGTCTGCACCAGGGTTTTCCATGATGGCTGCCTGCGCCGTATGGGCTACATCCAAGGAGACAGTGCAGCAGAAGTGACTGAGATGGCCCACACAGAAACAGGCTGGAGCTGCCACTACTGTGTGAGCCTGGACTGCAAGGACAGTGAGCTGTTGTATAGAAGAGGACTTGGCACTTTCTTTGAAAACCCAATCTTATAATGCGTGTTTCTAGGCAGTGACCTGAAGGGTTTTCTAATAGTACATACAAGCAGGAGTCCTAGAGCTAGGATGGGTTTTCAGTATTTTCAACATTTGAGGTTAGGGTGTTCTTTGTTGTGGGAGCTGGATGCACTATAGGATGTTTAACAGCATCTCTGGCTTCTATTTCACTAGATGCCAGTAGCACATGCCCCTCATTGTGACAACCAAAAATGTGTCCTGGAGGAAGCAAAATCACCCCTTTTTGAGAACCATGGAGCTGGGGGTGGACTGATAGAACGAGACTAATTACTCAAAAGTAATATTGCCTAAAGCAATGCTTCCTCTAATAGTTTGTAGTTGTCATTTATTGTACTCACCTGAACATCAACCTGAGATCCTAAGCAACTTGCTTCCAAAAGGAATAGATTCCATCACAGTAAAACTCCTTAGTCCTATGATCCTTACTTGACCAACTACCTGGCTCTTAGAAGCATTTGTTCTTCATCTCTGAAGTGGTGGTTATGTGAATTAAATAACAAAGCTCTATTGATTCAGAACTTTGCAAATTATAACAAATGTCTTCCAACTTTCAATGGACAGAATCTGAGGTTTCCATTAAAAGCCATATTCATGTCCTTTTCTCACCACACCTGAATGGAGTTCAACTCTTATATGTTGTGCTGCATATATCTTCATTATTCTCTTATTTCAGAGTAAGAAGCACTGGATGATTACCCTCTTCTTCCTGCTGCCTAGAAGAAAACAGAGATCTGCCACTCTCTCTTTCTCTATGGCTTGTCTATAAAATGGATTATAGAACAGTTATGTCCAGCTACTTAAACACCTTCCCCACTAGAGTATGCCACAGCAGACCCAGCTCTATGAATAACCTTCCCTAGTACCATTTTCCACCCCTTGAGATCCCATTCTTTTTGCCCAGAAACTCTGCTTTGCAGTGTGCTGCTGGCATGGGACTGAGTTGAAGGTGTCTCCTGCCTACTACCAGGAATGCCCTGCTCCCTTCCTAATTTTCTGTCACAGTCCTACCAACATTATCACCACTCTCCACCAGGCTTTCTACAAAGGCCTCTTCCAAGTTCATCCCTTCTTTGCTTATCTCTCAGCCAGGCTTCTTAAAAGAACTTCATCATCTCCTTGTGGCTCCTGAGTCACCCTCAATCTTGACTTCTTCATCCATCATCCTGCTGAATTGGCTCTTCCTAAGATTACCAGTGATCTCTTCATTGTCAAGTCTCATAACCTTTTCTCAGGCATCTTATTTGATCTTTTTGAAGTATTTAGTGCTTATTTCCCTCACTTTCTTAGGGTTTGAGTATGGTTTGTGGAAATTATTATTAGCTATGGAAACTAGAAAAGATAGAAACTCAATAAAATCCCCCCACAATTGTATTACCATTGTTAAGATGATCTCCTACATTGTATGGCTCTCTTTGCCTCGTTTCCAGTACCATCTTCTCTACTGATTCTCCTGCAGCCTTTTTCTCAGACAATTCTTTCTCAATATCTTTAGTTTTTTTGTCTCAGCCTTAAATGCTAGTGTGTCTCACAGTCCTATTGCTAACACTCTCCTTTTCTCACTATACTCTTTCTTTCTCTTTGGGTTACTTCATCCTATTGAAACACTAACAACTCCCATATCTGTGTGTCCAGACTTAAATTTCCTGTTGCTTGAACTTATCCATCTTGATGTCTCACAAGTACTTCATGCTCAACATGCCCTCAAATGAACTCATCTTTCTACCCAAACCTGCCCTTCCTCCATTCCTTATCTCATCCCCCAATTTAGTCCTCGCTCATTTTTTCCATCATAGTTCATATCTAGTAAGTCACCAAGCTCTGTTGACTCTACCTCTAATATCTCTCACATGCCTCCCCCTTCTCTTTTCTCATGTATGAGTTTAACCACTCAATCATTTCTTACCTATATTATTGCAATAGCCACCTAACTGCTTTGCATGCCTCCAGACTTTGCCCATCTAATTCATTTTCCCACAGCAATCAGAGATTTGAACATGGCACTCTCCTTTGGTGCCTCCCCTCTTTCCTTTTCCTTTTAGAACAAAGACCTAACTTGAGAGGCTCAATCAAGGGAGTTTCAGATGCTTTATAGTCAAACTACTTCTTTTCCTTGCACCCCACCCCCTCACACATATACTCTCTGACTATCTCACAGTGTTGCATACATACTGTGGTGGTGCCTAGCATATATGAGGTGCTCAATAAGTGTTTATTGAAAAACTGGTTTCTTTATGAAATCCACAAATGAATATTAATGAAATAACTGCTTCTGTTCTTTGCTGGCATTTTAGGGGGGAATTGATCTTCTGTTAAAATCTTAGATAATTTTAAGGACTGGATAGTAATAATAACAAACAAGAGCTGGGCACAGTGGCACATGCCTGTAATTCCAGTGGCTAGAGAGGCTGAGACAGGAGGATCGTGAGTTCAGAGCCAGCCTTAGCAAAAGCGAAAATAGAGCTGGGGATATGGCTCAGTGGTCGAGTGCCCCTGAGTTCAATCCCCAGTATCCCCCCTCCAAAAAAAAAAGAAAAAAAGTTAGGTACAGTGGTGCACACCTGTAATCCCAGAGGCTCAGGAGGTGGAGGCAGGAAGATCATGAGTTCAAAGCCAGCCTCAGCAAAAGCAAGGCACTAAGCAACTCAGTGAGACCCTGTCTCTGCATAAAATACAAAAAGAGCTGAGGATGTGGTTCAGTGGTTGAGTACCCCTGAGTTTAATCCCTGGTACCAAATAATAATAATAACAAACAAAATATCAATGCTTGTTTGGAATTAAAACTTATGTGTCACCACAAAAAAATTCATTTAGTTTTAGGAATCTTTTGTCATAATGGCATCTATTTTAAAACCATTCCAGATTCATTTAAAGCAATATAATCCACTAGGATCAGAGCTAGAATTCATTTTTTTGCTAAAATATTCTTTGGGCACAACCTAACACAGAAGTTAGATAAATAAAATGTATAAAGTTGGAGCTGCTCTCTTTGAGGAGCACAGGGATTTATAACTGTGCCCACTCACTAGCCTCCTTATCCCCTGCAGCACCTTTCTAAGGTAGTTTCAAGAAACCCTGATGTTAGCTCAGTAAATAATTTGAAAGCTAATATTTAGGTAAAGGGGACATCTGGATTCTGAAGAAAATTCTGCCCCAGAGTTAGCCAACTCTGAGAAAGTTCTTTCCCCTTCCTGGGACCTCAATCTCTTTGATTTATAATGGGAAGCAGGAATTAGGTAATCTTGGATTGCCTTCCAGTTGAAATACTATTTCTGTTCCTCTTGATCCTTAGCATTTCTTTCTTACTGGCCTATATGGCCACTGACTCAGCTTTTCTTTTTTTTCAGGACAATCTCAACTTGCTGCTTACTGAGGAAGAAATGTATAGCCTAACAGAGACCTTTCAGCAGTGTAAAGTCATCCCTGGTAAGGCTGGCCAGTGCTACCAGGAGGAAGAAGGGCCAAATTTCTTCTTCATCCTTTCTAGGATGAGCCATGCATGAATAGAGTGTTCTGGGATTCAGGAGATAGGAGGTAAATGGGTTCTTGTTCCTCAGTTGTTGGCCAGCAGAGGCACCCACCCCAGCATAACCTGAACTAACCTGGCTATGAGAAGCAAAGACTTAACAAGACCTGTGGCTGGGAGGCACTAAGGACATCCTAGAAATAAGTGGAGATGCCCAAGGCTGAGTAAGGGTGGGTATGACCAGCAAGAGGTGCCTCCTATGGCCAGGCATGGTGGTACATACCTGTAATCCCAGCTCTTCAGGAAGCTGAAGAAAGTATTGCAGGTTTGAGGCCAGCCAGAACAACTTAGTGAGACCCTGTCTCAAAATTTTAAAAAAGCTGAGGATGTGGTAGAGCATTTGCCTAGTATGTGTGAGGCCCTGGATTCAATCCCAAATACAGAAAAAAAAAAAAAAAGAGCTGCCTCCCACAGATTGCTCCCTGACGCTGGAGGACTTTCTTCGCTACCGCCACCAAGCAGCGAAGCGGGGGGACAGTGACAGGGCACTGAGTGACGAGCAAGAGGAGCAGGCAGCCCGCCAGTTTGCAGCCATGGACCCTGAACATCGAGGCCACATAGAGTGGCCTGACTTCTTGTCCCATGAATCCCTACTACTCCTGCAGCAATTGCGTCCCCAGGTGAGGGGCAGCTGGGATGAATTTCCATGGGATATTGGGTGACAGAGGTCTGGAAAGCATTCTGGGCAGGTTGGGGGAATACTGGATACTGTCTGAGCAGGAACCAATATCAGGAATGTATTCAGGTTCCATCCAGTGACAGATGATAAGTGCCCAGGCTGGAGAAACTGCCCCAGAAAGATTGGTTTACACTGAGCTCCCCTAAAAATGTTTGTTCTACCAGAAAGGCTCTAGAAACTTCCAAGGGAGGTTGTAAAGGTTAGGTAATGGGAGTAGGATTCTCTGTGGCTTGACAGTTTATAAGATATTTTCATCTCCAAGATCTTAATGTGTCTCTTCTTCCCCAGAATTCACTGTTGAGGCTTCTGACAGTCAAGGAGCGGGAACGAGCCCGAGCCACCTTCCTGGCACGGGGCAGCGGGAACACCATCAGTGAGGCAGAGTGCCGCTGGGCCCAGCACTCTTGGTTCTGCAAACGCCTCATAGAGGCTCCTTCTTGTGGTGTGAGGTCTGCTCCTTTCCATCTCTGCCCCCATTTAGTCTTCCTTCTCTTTTTTCCCAAGCCAGTGGCCCTTGGTGTGAAAGGTACCTTCCTGCTAGTCCTACCAAAAGCCGGGAAAGGATCCTCCTATGCATTAGGCAGAGGATTGTTATTCCTGTTGGCCAGTTCACAGGGTGAACTGTGTTGCCATATGTCAGAAAAGCATGATGAGGCATATCCAGAGCCATGGGTTCACCAGAGTTTGGGAGCAGTCAGGCCTTTCACTATTCTACTCCTAACCACATGTGCTTATGCCTAGCAGTATCAGCCACGTGGGTCCCCTAGCAGACAGCAGCCCCGCCAGCAGCAGTGGCAAAAGTCAGGATAAGCCCCTACTACCTGCAGAGCACGAGTCCAGGTGAGTAGAACCTCCTTACCTAGCTTTCTCTACCCTCCCCTCTCTAATACACATATATAAGTAAGAGAGAGCATCACCCACAGTTACTGAAGAATAGCAAATGCCTTCTCCACAGGCATCAGACCCCAGGAGTACACATTTGACCCCAGTTCTCTAGACCCAGCCAGCCCATCTGCTGATTTGGTAGAGCAGTCAGACATGAGAGGCATGAGACTTGGCTTTCCTGAATTTTGTCTGGCTTAAGCCATGCTCCCATTGGGATCAGGTCTTGTGAGCCTTTGGGTTCTGCATCAAGCCTCATGAGCCTATTCTTTATTTATGTCTACTGCAGATCTGTGGACTGGCCCACCTTCCTGCGAGAGAATGCTGTCTACATCTTGGCTGCTCGCCCTAATAGTGCAGCCATTCACCTGAAACCCCCAGGATAGCATGGCACAGAGAAGTTTCGGTTCAGGAGCATTGGCATCTTCTCCCTTCTTCCCTTTTCCTCTTCCTTCCACCAAATTCTGGCTCTGAGACTCATGGGGATTGGGCACTGCCAGCATCTTAATTTGTCATTAAGCTTTATGGCACTGAAATCACCATTCCCCTCACAACAGAGGCAGTTAGTACATTGCCACAGGGAAAATCCTTGAGAATTGTGGCAGCATCCACTCCTGGATCATCCCCTGTCCTCACATCATAGACTGGACTTGCCACCATATGCATACAAGTGTGCACATGCACATATAGTCACACACATGGATATCAGTCAAGCTGGTTCTTTTTATTTGAAAAAGGATCAGAGTCCTTTTGTGAAACCCCTGGTGTGGATGAAAGGTGTCTACTCATCTATTGTCCAGTTCTGATTTCCAATAGGCAAAACTATGGCCAAGTTATTATTAACAAAGGAGCATATCAGATTCACATTCCCTCCTGAGGATACTGAGAGGCCCTCTCTGCCCACATTGAAAACCCCTTCTGTGGTGAGCCGATGTTACTAGTAGGTATCTGTTATGTCCCTGAGTATGGTGAAGATGGAAAAAATTGTTCAAAACTACCACTTCAGTTTAACCCATTATTTATTTAGATTCTAATTCTTTGAGACAGATAAGGTAACTGCTTGTGAGATCCTGGCTGTAAAAGAGGGAGACAGCCTCTCCTGGAGACCAGAATTCTAGGAATCTCACAGCCAGGTCATCCAAATCCAAAAAAAGTCTTTATCAGAATGGTAAAAACCCAATGTGAGCCTTCCTGGCCCCCATTTTTCAGATTGTTAGCACATGGCCTAAAACCCAAGGAACCTGAATGGAACAAATATGCTGGCAGGAATCAACCCTCTGTGTTAAATGCCACACCCAAGTCAGCTACCACAGAGACCAATGAAGACAAGGTCTGCAGGGAAGAGGAAAGGAGAGGGCTCATTCTTTTCCATTGTTCCAGCTCAACCATAGCCCTAGAAAAGTGTGCCTTTGTGTGGAGAACAGAGCCAGCCTCTTTCCCAGCTGAAGAGAGAGCAATGCTACAGTAGTCCTGAGCAGGGTCTTCTTTCAGCCATCCTGACAATGAGGTTAGGGGAAAACTAGGGCCTGTGAAGATTTGCGTCTCAGCTCTCTCCAGCAGAGAATGTCCCAGTAGAACTTCACAGAAGGAAGAAGTTTCTCCTTTTCCCCATCACTGAGATGTGGCTTCAGTTGCTGCTTCTCCCCACTGCTCTCTACAGTCATTCTCTCCATACTGGGGCCTGGGCATGGGAGGACTCTGAGAGATAAGCAGAACCTACCAAAAGGGCACCAAGTTTGGCCTGCAAGCCTCAGCCCTTCTTCCCAAGTTCTCAAGTCAGTGTGTGGTGTGGGTCAGCCTTGGCCTGGGGTCTAGGTTCTAGATTTCTGTTGTCAACTGAATTACTTAGCCAGATCTGACTACCAAGAGTTATTCTAGAGGGAATTGAGTTTAATCATGCAAAAGCTCCATGGCACTTGTACTAAATTGGGTGCTTACAGAAGAAGGAATACCACTTGGTGTGGAGATACTCAGAGGAAAGCAGGAAGCTGCCACCAGGGGCTTGGTAAGAGCCCTGTGTAGTTTCCTTCTGTAGGAATGGCTTGAGCTAGACGCAGGGTGAAAAGCTGCTGGGGATGGATTCTTTAGGACTGAAATGAACAGGAGAATAATGTATATATATGGCCCTGAACATTTTGAAACTCACAGCCCTGTAAATACTCATCAACCATACTCCCTGGACTGATCCAGTCAGAGGGGCCATTATTCAGTCTTATTTTTTAAAAAGGAAAGCAAACACATGACTCCTGGACCCAAGAACTGTATCCAAAGCTGCCAGACTTGGTAATTTTCACTGAGAAGATTAAAGCACGTTAAACACAAGGGCTCTTACTTTCCTGGCAAGTCATCCTCTATACTAGTGGCCCTGGGCTGCTGGGTCTCACAGACAAGACATTTTGAGTAGAGACAAGCTCTGGGCTTTGAGAGCTGGACATTTTTTTTTTCTCCTGACTCCTTATCTGATATAGAGACTAAAAGTCCAACTTCTTGCTTCTTGATCCTTCAGAGATGAAGGTGATGCTCATTGCTCTGGAGCTGCTGCTTCTACCTCTCCATGAGTGAGTGGTGAGAGACTGTGGGCCGGACCAGGCTGCTCTGTCTCAGGGCCTACATAGCATGCCCCAGAGTTCTTGTAAAATGGGAAAAAGCTGATTTAAAATCACCCCTCTCCCTGTCTGAAGTCAGGAAGCTTCTTGGTGAAGAGCCTGCTACAGAGGGCCTAGGGAACACTGCCCCCAGCAAAGAATAGAGTTTCAAATCCACAACAGTTCTGGGAAGCAGAAAAATCACACAAGGGAGGCTGGTCTCTTCTGTGTAAACATCTAGCTTTGTACCAGAGGAAGGGTCCATTGTTCTTCAGTCCAGAGTTGCAGAAACTCCATCCCAATCCCCCTGTCCAGAATTTCCCTTTGGAGTGTCCTAATCCCTAGAGACCCTCTGTAAGGCCCATTCCCTCTTCAAGATTTCCATCACTGTGATTGTCTGAAATTCTGCCAAGTATAAAAAATAGTGTCTGGCTCTAATAAGGGAATGAGAAAATGTTTCAGCCTTTTCTTCTTGGCTGCTGAAAATTGAGACCAGTGCTTTCCCCAAGCACCACCCACCCAGACACCAGCCATGGGAGGCATGAGTTACACATATGCTCCCCTGAAGACCACTTAACCTAAGCCTGTTTTTCACACAGCTGTCCTCTACACTTTTATTCAAATAAAAGGGCATCTGGATGATACTGAGGGTCACTGAGGAAGTGACTGTCCAGGTCTGCTGTTTTGCCTTCCCCAGTGGAACATTTGAGCAGTGGCCCCTATGGTATCCCAGGGATGGAGCAGTTTCCTCACTCCTAGATATTGATCCAACTCTCAAGTGCTCTTTCTTTGAGGACAACTGCAGCAGAAGCCACGAATACATTGCCTCTTTCTACCCTCAGCCCAAGCAATAGGCTAGCAGGGCAGACACCCACCTTTCTGGCCCTGGTGCTCCCTATGGGATGTCACCCCAGGTTTGCTTAAATGGCTGAATCTTAGGGCTCCCAAATTCCTCTCATCAATATGGAAAGCACAGAATCAAACTGCCTGGGAAGAGGGTACCTCACTGGGAAGTAAGCTCCAGGGTTGTACCCAGGCCTCTTAGCCCAAAGCACAACTTCAACTATTGCAGGCATCACACCTTTGGAAAGAGTGGTGCCAGGAAGCCCTAACACCAAAAGAGAGGCTCAGAAGAATCTGTCTAGCAGGGCCCAGGTCAGGCCATGACCACCCCATAGCCAAGAGTAACCTCTAGGCAGGTCTGAAAACTGACAGCAGGCCATAATATTCCTGCAGGTATGTCTCCTTCAAAGCAGCAGAGTAAAGGCAGATGTACACAGTCATGTGTTACTTAACAGTGGGAATCCATTCTGAGAACTGTGCCATTAGGCCATCTGTTCACAATGCAAATATCATAGCATATATTTACACAAACCAAAATGTCTATGGCATTACTAGGCAATATAGTCTTACGGGACCATATGCAGTCCATTGTTGGTTGAAATGTCATTATGCATCACATGATTGTTCTTCTGAATTTGCCACTAAAAGGCAGGACAATCTCTGCCAGAATTTCAGGTCATCCTGGCAGTATTTGTAACCGAAGTCCCTTTGTATTCTCCTATTTACAGTGGAATAAAATTGCTACTTTCTCCTGCCAGTTAGCTTGAATTTGCCCAGGATATCTCTCTCAGCCCCAGGCTGCAGCCCAGACAATGGAGATTTCCTGAGTGGGCCCTATCAGTGCATTGTGTTCCCAACAGTTCAACCCTAGGGTGGAGTGGAGCTGGGCATTTTCCCTGATGTTGTTTTCCTGCTGCCACTATTTTTGCCAATCTTGAAAAGAAAATAATCAGTTTATAGAATTTCCACTAGTCCCAATCAGCACTAAGGAAAAACTGTTACCCTCTGGGCTATACTCCCCAATGATCCACAGCATGGAGAGGGGGCCAGGTCTCATTTGGACCAATGATTAAGAAGCCCAACCACATTTCAGTTTGCATAGCACTGGGTGGGCCTTCCCATATCCATGGTGAACAAAGGCCTTCAAGCTTAGCTCCAACTGTTAGGGATGTCCTTGATCTGTCTCCCAAACATAGGCTGTGAGAGGGATCTCTGAGAGCCCCTGAGTAACAGTGAAGGATCCAGTGCCCTCTGGTCCCTCATGCCTTTCCCATTTACTTTTCTGCAGAAGGTAACTTGACAGTAAGCTAAGGGGGACCATCCCAAGCCCTGTCTTCCCATCTATAGCTGCATGTTCCTTCCATGGCTCAGCCTTCACAGCACTCCAAGAAGGAGCACCTAGAAGCTGGGCACAGTGGAAACTATAATAAAGAAAATGTGATGCTATTCCAGTTTCCTGATTCCTGTTGTTTGGGGAACCTCGAAATGGGCAGGCTATTTCTCTGTGGTTTCCCATCATTGACCAATTCCTGGGTCTGGGGATAAGATAACTGTGGCTCTCTTTCTAGAGATTTCCTGGCCCTGGCTTTCCCAAGAATCGAATAATGAGGGTGTGTGTAGGAGCACCACACATACAAACACAGAAGGGAAATGCAGCAGGAGTACTGAAGGGGAGAGCCTTAGTAAGAAGTAATAAAGGCTTCCAGCCTGTCGGCTATATATTGTCCCCCTCCTCACCAAAGGTTCATTTTAGACACTTCTTCCAGTTCCTGCTAAACTACAAAATATGGAAGCTAGTTGGCTGTTTTCTCCTGAATTTCTGGGACCTCCCTAGCCTGATAGATTCCTTCCCACTTTTACAAACTGTTTTAGTGTAATATGATAGAATTGGGAAAACTAAGGTTTATAGAGGCATTTGGAGGACAATGAAATCCCCATTCATCCCTTTACCTGGTTAGAAAAGCCAGTACCTCAGCTTCTCTACGCTGTGGATAAGATGCTGACACTACCTCCAAAGCCACAGAAGTCCCAGGAACAAGTAATTGCTAACATTTTTAAATATGTATTATGCAGTGGGGAGTCCTAAGTGCTTCACATTCATCTTCAAAACTACCCTGTGTGGGGAGTAAGGTGGTACAATACTTTCCTAGCAAGCTCAAATCCCTGGGTTCCATCCCCAGAACCACAAAACAACAACAGACCCTGTGAGGTTTGTGTTACAGATGAGAAATATGAACAGTTTGCACTTCTCAAGTTTGCTTAATCACACAGTAGGAAGTGGAGGAACCAAGTAGTCAGTCCTCAGTGCCTATGTTCTTAGCCACTTTATTGTACTGCCTATCAAAGTACACCTAAAAGGAATGACTGTAGAAGGGGCTAGGACATACCCCTTCTGTGTCTGGGAATAGACCTAAACAGGTAACCAGGCTGTAGTTACATTACAGATTTCTCTCCACCTGCACAACTCATCCCACTCACTCGTTGGGCTCCCATATCTCTCTGCCTGCAGTTTTCCCATGGAGAAAATTGTCCATCAGACTCAAAGGTAAGTTAATACCATCACACAAACCTCTTCTTGTCTCCAGACTCAATGAAGCTGAATATCAGGACAGAAATGGAGGCATAAAGATTGAGTATCTGTGGGCCAGAAAAAGGTTTCTCCATCCTCAGTCCAGCAATCCTGGCTAGAGATTTAGACCCTCCAAGACTGTTCCTCCTATCAACTGCCACTTGTTCCACACAAACCTCTACCCACCTTGTCCTGCCACTTGCTCTGGCTCAGGTGCACTCTTCCATCCCTAAGTAAATTCATCCCCCAAAGGGAAACAGTGGCTGCTAAATTTAATAAACATGGAGTAACTAGTGTGCCCTCTACACCCCATCATGCTTTCCAAGGGTGCTTGGAGTTTGGCCTTGCTGTAAAAATCCAGAAAATAATCCCTGTCCTGTCTGCCTCCTAAATTGGTTGGTAGTTGAGTTGAGGACAGAGTGAAATTGGTAAAAGGAGAGAGCTTTAAACATTCTAAGGCATTGAGTGAGCAGCAATGATTTATGCTTCGTCTGAAACTAAGTATGTCATCTTCCACCCTCCCACAGTCCCAGGCATAGCTGGGGGGTACTGCCAGTGGCCTCTGTCCAAAGTGCTGAAGTCACAGCCAAGCCAGCTGAGGACCTTCAATCCTTCTTTGTCCCACCTTTAAGTAAACATCAAATGCAGAGACTTCAAAGCTCAAAGATTAGCCTAAAATACAAAATTTATTGTCAAATGTGTTATATTTATTTCAAATATCTTTAGTTTTTCAAAATCAAAACAGGTACAAATGGGCAGGAAGTAATTTAGCAGCTCAGGGGAAAATAGAGCTTGTGGTCTTGATACGAGTGAACCAAATGAGGTGGCAACCATATGAGGTGGCTACCAAAAAATGAATCAATGTAATCTAAAGCTACATAGAAAGAAGTTCAGAGTCAGAGAAGGGAGGCAGGCTGCCTCATTTATACACTATATCAATACTCCGGAAAAAAGCTAATCAGAGGGGTTAGGGCTGTAGCTCCATGGCAGAACACTTGCCTAGCATATGTGAGGCACTGGGTTCAATCCTCAGCATCACATAAAAATAAACAAATAAAATAAAGGTATGCTGTCCATATACAACTACAAAAAAAATTAAAAAAGCTGATCAGAGCCAGGTACTACAAACTAAAATGTATGAAGAGGAACATGGACCTAGTGGTTAGAGCTGAACAAGGTAGAAGAGGAACCCATGAAGACACAAGCCCTGGAAAGGGGCAGACATGAGGCATGCAAATGTCTGACAGATAGATGTCTGGCAGATAGGCCAATAAAGTTGATGATATAGTCCCAAGAACTAAGACAAAAGGTGGACACTATGGAAAGGCAGATTTATCCTCAGTGGGACAAAAGATAATTGGATACCAGGAATGTTGCATTGATTCATTACCTTGGATGCAGACTGACTCCTTATAGTCAGACTCTTAGCACCTAAAGAGTCTGTGAAGAGGCAGTGAAGCTGTGTAATCACATGACAGAAGATGCTTACTTAGGAGGGAGATAGCTTACCAGGTATTAAGTCTTTCTGAGACCTGACATGCCCGTGAACCATTAAGATAACCTTTGGCACGTGCCCAGATTGAGCCAACTGAGATGGAAGAAGTATATCCATAACTTTAAGAACCCACAGACATTGTCACATGACATCAAAAACTTGAAAACTTCTTTTTTAAAATTTTTATTTATTTTTGTTGTTCTTTAGTTCACAGGTGGAGTCTTGGAAGCTTGCCTCTAGAACCTGATGCTGCACGCCCTCTGCTGGTCATTCCTAGCACTGCCATCTCATCTCAAAGCCAAAAATAGCCCCTTTAAATGCTATGGTACTGATCAGTATAGTTTCAGAACCTGAAAGTACCAGGAAGTCAGATCCCTGGTCAGTGCTCAGACAGTGTGCAGGATCAGAATGACCCTAAGAATGAGTTCAAGTTACCTGGAATCAAAATTAGATTTCAGCATGTCTAAGAAAAGGGTTTAGACTTACACTGGATTTGGGGTACTGTCTCATCCTGGACTATCATCAGAGTTAATGTCTCAGGCTGTAACCAGTATGGGACCAAAACTTTGGCTCAGGTGTCAATATGAAGTATGAATTGGGAGAGGTACTAAGAGTCTCACTACAAGGAGTCAGTCTGCATCCAAGGTAATGAGTCAGTGCAGCATTCTTATGCCCAGGAGGAAACATCAGATGATAAGCACCCAGTCAACAGAGAATTCAAGCAAGAACACTTTCCAGGGGAGAGGAATGAGGGACAGGGGGACAGAATGAGGCAGTCACTAATTTCTAAGGACTTGCTAATTTTAAAGATGGTAACAGGCCCTTTCTTTTCAAATAGTGGAATTCCAGTTCCAGCTTCCTATAACCCACCCCCACTCCCCGCAGCCAGTTTACTATCACATAAAAATCATAGGTACAATTTGGGGAAAGAGCAGGACCAAAGGCCAGTCCTGTCACTGAACAGAGCTGGCAACTGTGGGGATAGTCTTCCTCCCCCCACCCCCCCAGGATTCTCTGTTTCTACTGGCAACAGTACTTGGCAGCCTCCCACATCCAGATCTTAGCAACCATGGCAGCCCCTGGCAACTGCTGCCATGGTGACAAGACAGGGAACTGAGAACAGACCAAAGGGAGGGAGCACTTCCTCTGGAGGCTTTGAAATGTATGCAAAATAGGGGGTTCCGCCTCCCATATACAGTCTGGGAGGGAACATAGGCTCCTCTCTAAACACCTCCTCACTGGCACCCACCCCCACCCCTGCCCACATGTTCCGGTTCCCTCAAGGTGAGGAAATGAGGGACACCTAGGATTATGACGTCTCTATAGGGAGGAAGAGTGAGCGGGGGTGTTTGGATCACAGATACATGCATATACTGGTAGACATGGTGTCAGCGTCTCGGTAACCACATGCTTCATCCACTCTTTGTCATAGAGACACATGCCTCCACAGCCACTTAATCACATATGTACCCTGACACAAAATCATATACCCATAGCAAAGAATACAGAGCTAGATATACTACCATACAAAAATAATCATACAGATATACTCTTACTCACAAATTGAATTACCAATACAATAGTATAAATAACTCCCAGATTCACACATTATAGATACACTCACACACTCAGATATCTGTGAACACAGAATAATAGTTGACTTGGTTAAGCACTAACTACATGTTAAGTTCAGAACTGAGTACATTACGTGTATTACCTTAATTAACCCTTACAACAACACTGTGAAGTACTGCTGTTGCCAGTCTCCATTTAGAAAGGACAAAGTGAGGCACAGATGTGAAAGTGGCCTCACACAGTCATTGTCTGACTCTAGGGCCCACATTCTTACAGACTATGCCACTATGCACCCTAATATACATCCCCAATGCCCAGTACAATGGGACAGAGGGCAGCAATAGCAATCCAGGCAGATAATAAAGTTCAAGCCATCAACACATAAGGGCACAACCCTGCAGCCCTTAAGGTCCAAGCCTACATTTTAACATTAGCTGGGGCCAGGTAAGAGCTGCTGACTAAACTCTGCCTCCGTGTTGGCATAGGCAAGGCTGGGGGAGGCAAAAGAGACAAAACTGGAATAGGAAGAAGCACAGCCACCCACAGCCTGGGCCCCCAGGAGTCAGGAGGAAGGGGAGTGAAAGCCCTCAGATCTGAAGAGCCAGCATCAGTCCTGGGTTCCCTCATGCCAACCTTCCCATACCCATGTCACACTTCCTTTCTCTTCACTGCCCACTGTCCTTCCCCTTCCTCATTCCATCTTACCCCATGTCCCTGTCCCATTATTATGTGGTTCATGACATCCCCTCCCTCTATCCCTTCCCCTCATCCTCCAACCCACCTCCCTCTCCATCCTCATTCCTTTCCCCTCCTAGCCTTCCACCATATCTCCCTTCCCCACCCCCATCCTCCTTACCTCAACAATGTCTCCCTCATCTCATACTGATCATCCCATCTCACCACCCCCTCCTCATCCCTTAACCCCACTTCCTCTCCATACTCTTCTCACCCTAATTTCCTTTCTTACTTTAAACTCACACCCTTTACACTGGGGAGCCCCATAAAAGAAGGCCCAGATGAAGAACACTAGAGACCTGACCCCAGGATCCCTAGACCCTTCTCATTCTCTATTCTGGGGCCTAGGTACTCCAAGCCTGCTTTTCCAGCTCTAACCAGTTTGCATGATTTCATGGGTATCTAAACTCTCTCTGGAAAACTCAGGAAAGTGGTAAGAGCTTCTTCCCAGGCCCTTCCTTGTCATTGACACCCCCAAAAGGATCCCCTCCCCCTCTTCACCCCCAGATTACCCCCTACCAACCCCCGCTCCCTCGAGCACAGATGGGCCTGGGAGACAGTAACGTGGGCGCCAGGCTCCGTGTCTGCTGGAGCGGCGGCTTCCGCTGGCGACCGCCTCCGCAGCCCCGCCTGCTCTGAGCATCGGGGACACTAGAGCTGAGATTTAATTATTTAGGGGGGGGGGGGGTGAGATAGGAGAGTCTGAGGGTGTTAGGAAAGGGTATCATGGGGTACTGACATGAAAAGTTAAAGGGGAAGCTCTGATAAGGGAGACCAGAGATAAAGAGGTAGGATTAAGAATAGGACAAGAAAGAGAGGAGAGAGGGTGGGGGGGGAGAGAAAAAATAAGGAGAGAGAAAATAAAAGGGGGGGGGGAAGAGGCCAAGACAGAAAGGGTGGGGGGAGGACAGTCAGGAGATGATAAGGGATAAGGAAGGAGCAAGTAAAAAGGGTTAATATTTAGGAACTCTCAAAGAGGAAGTAAAAGGAAAGATTGATTATAAGTAGCCTGAAATGGAAGCTGTGGGGGTTGCTGAGAAGCAGCTACTCAGGAGGGAACTAGGGTGAAAGGATTATTGAGAGGATGGAAAGGCAGTTTGCTTGGGAAGAGAATCATGGAGGTGTCACTCCTGGTGCAAAAGGCCAGTTTACTGATAAAGGAGAGAGTGGAAGGGCACCTAAACTCTACAAACATGAGATTCAGTTAGGCCATGTCAGGTCAACCCCAGGTCCAAGTAAAGTAAACTTAAATAAGGTCAGGACGAGGTCAGTTCACAGTTCTAAGGAAGACAGGTAACTCGGGTGACTCTTTAGCCCTGGTCCAGGGACTACACCTCCCGGAGTGCTTTATTCTCTCTCTTTCTCTCTCTCCCTCCTACTCTCCTAAACGAAGAAAGGAAAGAATGCCTGGTGCCACGGCCAACTGGTGGGCGCAGTTTTCCTTTAAGGCTGCCTTTGACGTTGCACGAGTTCCAGAAGGTTCTCCCAGGATTCGAGCGATGGCCAGTACGTCCCACCTTCTCAAACTGGAGATTGGACTAATATAGTTGCCCCCTGGCAGGGGTCTGAGTCCTACGGAAGAACCAATAAAATCAAAGGGCGCGTGGAGTTGTCACCCTCTATCCTTTTCACCAATGACACGACGAGATGACGAAGAGGTGTGGTTGATTGATCCCAGAGGGCACCAATCAGACCCACACCAATCACTGCCCGGAATGTGTGCGCGTGTGGCCGGGTGACAGGGGCGGAGAAGGTGCTGCTAACACTGAGCCGCTCGTTGAAAGCTGCCCAATCACAGCAAAGGCTTAGCTGACTGACGGGCATACGGTGCAATGGATAGCACGGAGGCGGAGCCGTGGGGGCGGGCTCCCGGTCCCGCTGTCTGCGGCCGGCGGGCAGGCGACTCCTGTCCCTAGTGGAGGCGGCGGAACCGGAGCCGGGGGAGGGGGCAGCGGCTGTGTGACGGACCGCGGCGGCACCCGCAGCTCCCCACCGGTGAGGGCGCTGAGCCAGGACTCAGGGGTCCCGGGAGTGGGGTGTCACGGAATCGGGGGTCTTGGTATCGGGGGTTGGGACACCAAGGGCCCATCGGCTCTTCTGCTGTTGGGGTGCGGAGACTGGGAAATCGGGGGTCTGTAAGGTACTCAGCTTCCGCACCCCAGGCTTGGTTCTCCCGCCAGCCAGATTCTGAGCCTGGAGAGGGTCGGGTCGTATCGGGTCGGATTGGGTTCTATCTGGCGGAGGCGTTTCTGAGCAGGCCAGCCAGCCAGCGAGGGTGACATCACCGACCCCCTCCTCCGCCCATCGGAACCCCCTCCCCTCCTCTCCCCGCAGCGCCTTTTGTCCTGGCCAGGCTCTGTTCTGCCCCTCCCCTCCCCGCCCATCTGCGGGGGAGGAGACTCCCCGTCAGTGACTTCATTGAGTAGATTCTTGGGTATTGGGTTTGGGTCCTCCCCAGATAGGCGAGAGGAGCTCGCTGTCTCTCAGGCCCTCACTATCACACCTGTCACAGGTACATACACTGCCACTCACAAGCACACGCTGCCACTGCCAGCCTCACTGTCACACTGCCATACAGCCACTCACAATCAGCCAGACACTGCTGCACCTGACAGCAGGTGGCCACTGGACCCTCGGCCTTCACTCTCAGCACCTGGGGATCAGGTCCAGCTCCTGAAGCACCCGACAGGCCTTGCTGGGCAAGGGCCTCCACGAATCTGAGGAGGTGGCTTCCAGAGCTGCAGCATTCCAAGCAGGCTCCGGTGGAGCAATCAGAGGTGAGGGGCTTGGCTGGGCATGTTTAAGCGCACAGTGCTCTCCTGCCCACCCCCAGCAGCACCCCCACTACAGGCTCGAGGAGCTTTCCGGAGCTTCCCACACTTCTGGGGAGAAGACTTCTTAGCCAGCTTGATGTTTAAAATTCAGCTGGAGCCCTTAAAACTTCGAGCGTGGACGCTGAATGGGTTTGTAAAGTTTCGGTAAGTCCCTCCTGAGAAGGGCGCTCATACCCATGCCAAGTCAAATTCTCCACATCAGCCATTCCTGAGCATCACCTCTTTGCTTCCTCATCTCATTCTCAACTACATGATAGAACCCCCTTCTATCTCACCTGTCCATTTGAATGAATTGTACCCCCTCATTCATCTCATCTCTCAAATCCTTTTTTTCACAAACATCTCCTCCAACACTTCAACTTCCTACAGTTCTTGCTCTCCACCCATCAAAACCCATTTTCCATTTGTCCCCTATTATTTTCCCTCCATCAAAACCTCATTTATATCAACAGTTTTCCTCCCTTATTACCTCAATAGGCCCTCTTGCCATTTCTCCCCGTTTTTCATTCCTGCCTCTACATTAAATCCTCCTCATTCTTCTCCATCAAAGGCAGTGCCATACCATGGGGCTCCTTTGTCATTGTACCACTCGGCTTGTGGGTAGGGGGAGTGAGGGAGGGTAGAAAGGAGAAGAAGGAAAAAGAGGCAGGTTTTGAGTGAGTTTGCCCTGTGTCTGTGGAGACAAGAGAATTATGAGTCTAGAATAGCTAGCAGGTGGGTGCCAAAGAGGACACTGGCCGGGTGAAAAGGTAATGCAGGGACAGCAAAAGAAGAGTGGGTGGACTGGTAAGCTGTTCTGACTTGCCTTCTGCCTAGAAGCTGCTATAGTTTTCTGGGGCACCCTGTTGACGTTCTGGGGTTCCTTCCCAGTCCCAGGGGAAAGAAGGTATGGGCTGAGGCAGAGATGGCAGACCACCCCCCAGCTCCCTCTCAGATGGCTTTTACTGCTGCTTCTGAAAATGGCCACCCTCCCCCAGATGCTCTTTCTTCTCTGCCTCCCCCAATGCCAGTCTCCCCCACAGACGTGACATGCTGGTGTGGGGAAATGGGGGAGTGTCTTTATGGTGCCTTCTCTTCATCAGAGTGAGGTGACTCCCAGCACCGTGAGTCAATCCAGCCACCTTCAGTGAGCCTTGTGGGGGCAAGAGCTAGGGCCATTGTCCCTGCCTATCTGGGGCCTTGGAGGCCTCCCCCTTACCAAGTCACAGTCCTCACTGCTGCCAGGACACCCTATGTACCTCACTGCGTTGAAGCAGTCAGAGGCAGAGAAGCAGATCTCAGCTATGGCTGCCAGCCCAGGACATTGCTAGAAAGACTCTGGTTCTCCTAGCTTTGGCATGAGTTGGCCAAGTCTCAGAAGGGCAAGAGAATGGCTTCTGGTCCTTCCCCCAGATAGCTCTAGATATAGGAAAGCCCCCTTCCCTTCATATCCTCCACAGATGCATGTATGGGGGAGGAGGGATTCAAGTAGAAGAATAAGAGCCCTATGTTTCTTCTTCATGTAACAGATGCCCCTGCACCCACATAAAAGGGGTTATCAGAGGAGTGTGGGTCCAATTCTGGGCCAGATTCTAAACTACAAGGCAAGTGGGAAGAAGAGTCTTGCAGGGAAGGTTAACTAAGGACTACTGGTTAGTGCCCAGCTGTCTCCTAGCAGTTAAGGTTTTAAAAGGCCCTATCCTCAGACAATTCTATTCACAAACACTGGTGTTCGGGCGCACAGACAAGTCTTTACACACAGCTTTGTGTGTAGACACTGGGAAATGAGTAAAGGCAACTGCTGCCCTCACTGGGGGAAGGACATTGCCACCCCCTGCTAATGAGGGTGTTGGAAACAGCAGTTTCCTAAGACTGTGAGTCACCCTGTGATCTGAGTCACACTTGAAGCTTAGCATAGTCTGGGGGACGGGTAGGGAGACCTGGGGTCTCCAATGGCAGAGAAGACTCTAGACACCCATACCCTGACTCAGCCTGGCTGTCCAGGACAGCTGGCCAAAGACCCAAGCCTGTGCCACTGCCCCAGCTGCCCTTAGCCTGGGCACTGTGCCTGAGGTGTGGCGTAGGAGACCACGATGCTCAGGTGACCTCACCCAGTGCACTGACCTTCGCCAGCTTCTGTGTGTGGTCTGTCAGTCCACGGTGCCTCCTCACTCAAAAGGACCTCAGGGGTCCTCAGTCTGGCCCAAGGGCCTGGGCCTCAGCCTAGCCCCAACAAGTGGGCCATAACCTTCAGCTTCCTGCTGGGAAAACCCAGAAGCTGAGGAAGGACTCACGAAATCTAGGATGTCAGAGCTGGAAGAGATCATCTAGTCTAAACCTTTCATTTTACAGATGGGGAGACCGAGGCCCACAGAACAGGCATGACCTACTGAAGGTCAAACAGGAAGTCATTTAGGGATTGCAGGATCACTGGGAGCAGGGCTCTGAGCAGTAGAGAATAAGGGCACCGAGGATTGGCCCTGGGTTTCTTTCAGAAATAAGGAGACCAGTGCCGGTCCAGTGGCTGTAATGGGAAAAGATTATTACAAGATTCTTGGGATCTCATCTGGGGCCAACGAGGATGAGATCAAGAAAGCCTATAGGAAGATGGCCTTGAAGTACCACCCAGACAAGAACAAAGAACCCAATGCTGAGGAGAAGTTTAAGGAGATTGCAGAAGCCTATGATGTGCTGAGTGACCCTAAGAAACGGAGCCTGTATGACCAGTATGGGGAGGAAGGTAAGAGGGCTGCACTGCAGCCCAGTCCCAGACCCCTGTGTTTGTCTGGATGAAGTGAACAGTCCTGAGTGAACTGGCTCTCATAGTAGAGAACTGAGCAGGGGTGAGAGTGGCAAATGTTCCTAGCACTGACACCCCGGGGAGAGAGGAGACCACCTAACCTCAGCTTACTGTTGTTCTTCCTGCCTCTCTCCACCCTACTCTAGTTCGGGCCTTAGAGAGGTCTGAAGCAGGAGCCAGAGGCCTCCCTGCTCCCTCTTTCCTTCCCAGCCTTATTAGTCCTGCCTGAAGTCCCTGCTGCTTCATTGGCTGATGGGAATGGTGAGGGAAAGGGTGCCTGTGGCTCTCTGAGGACAGAGCATTTACATTCATCAGCATAAAAGTCTGCCCCTTAAACAGCCTGGGGATTAACCCTGAGAGCCCAGAGTAGAAATGGTTGTCCCCTTCCCTCCCCCCAACCCAGCCCACTTTAGGCCAGGAGAACAGAAATGGAGCTTTGCCTCCCAGAGGAAGTGGCAGGGATCCAAGGGTGGAAGGGGAACTGCTACTGGCATCTTACTCCCTCCCAGGGGCAGCTGGTGGCCAAACACAGGGCGGGTGGCAGGAAAGGCCCAAATAAAGGCTCTGAGAGGGTGGCCCCTCCCAGCACATCCCACGGGCATGATGTAGCTGCTAATTCTGGGCCTGCCCCTCAGGGCTGCCTGCCACCCGCCAGCCACAGGCACCTGTCAGGCTATATTAAGAGACATTGTCACAGCTGAGGACTCTCCTTCCTGGGAGGAACTATCCCTCTTCCCCACCTTTCTTTCACATTCTCCTCCTCTTCACCCTCCCCACCCTATCCTCAAAATGAAATGGGTTAATGGTATATACTGTACTGATACAAAGCGGGGACTCAAAGGAATGTTCTTTTTTTCTTTTTCCATCCTCCTTGCTTTGTGTTCCATTTCTCTCTACCCTTATCCTCTTGTGTGTCCCAGTCCTCCCACTCCTTCTTCTTCTCCAGGCTTCTAGTTCCCTTTATCTCTTCTGATTGCCTCCTAGATTTACCAACTCCCAAATTTGCCAGCCACCTCCTGGAGTCCCTAGCATTCTCCCAACTAAGAAAAAAAAAATTGTTTTTTCTGGGGTAGAAGAATGGGAATGGTAGGGGTGGGAAAGAGGGAAGCTGTGCAGACACCATGCCACCATGTGACCTGTCTCGGAATTGCATGCATTCCTCCACTCAGCCTCACCTTTGTTTAGGAAGCAGGCTGGAGTGGGGACAGCTACTCTGAACTTCACCTTACCACCACTTGCATGCCCAAGCCTAAGTGTAGGGCAATGCTCAGAATCAGCCCAGACACCAGGTTCTGGTGCAGATTTTCATTCCAGGGGCCCCTAAGGCTGCACCCAGCTGGGGAGGGAGAGGCCACCTTGGAAATGTTGGTTATATTTCTGTCCACCCTGCCCCCTCCACAGTAGCCAGCCAGAACAATTGTGCACATAGAGTCTGTGTGCAGCTCTGGGATGGGACAAGTTGTTCCTAGCTTGAAAAGGGAGTGGTGGTGGTCAAGGAGGAATCCCCACAGGGAGAATTACCCCCTTCTGTTATCATCAGTTCAACATCCCTCTCTCACTGAGCTCTGCCAAGCTTCTTGAACTTGCTTGATAATCACTTAATAGGAGGAAAGAACAGACCCTAAGTCTTGACAGAGAAGTGAAGGAGTGGCTGCTACAAGTACCTGAACTGCCTGACACTTGGCCCCTCTAATGAAACCCAAATCTACCCTTGTGGTCCCAGGAAATGAGGCTAATTTAGGCTCAGGTTTATATGTCCAATTGAAATTCTAGATAAAAGACCTCAAAGAAAAGGAAACTTTCCTCTAGCCTGGGCCCCACCCCAGCATCTACCTATTCTGGATCAGCTCTCAATGTTAATCCCCTCCCCATAGCCCCCAGGACTTCCATAACCATCACCACCACACCCATGAAGGTGCCATCCAGGAATCTGAACCCTAAACAGGACCTGACTCCAGAGAGAGCACCTGGGGTCACAGCCTGCAAGGTGCCAGCCATTCATGCATGGTGGTTTGTCAACATTAGGTGTGGGTCCTAGGGCTTGATGTTACATAACTTGAGGGAGCTCCATTCCCATTGTAGTCTATGTCTGAACAATGTATGAATGACACTCCCTGTAGCTATGCAACACTGTAAGCAGAGTATGAGAATGCAATATTTGAGAACTTCTAGAAAAATCATTCCTGGGTTTTTGAGCCTTTCTAATTTCCCATTTGGCATGAGTCAAGAAAAGAGGAAGCATTACTAGAAGCAGAGTAAAAGTGGGTTTCCTCCTAGATTGTGTCCCCATCTCATCTAGGGCAGATCACTTACTAACCCCTTGTGTGGTCAAATCCTGCCTGATTGCCTCTTGCCCTGTATGTCTTTGGAGATAAAAGCAGAGCTTTGGGAGTCAGGTATGACTTGTAATGTAACACCAGGCCAGCCACTCAAGGCTTTATGAGACATTTCTGGGCCATGAGTACATGGAAAAGATGACAGAACTGAAAGTCACATCCTCTAAGTCCCCTACTTCTGACTTTTTCATCTAATGGTAACCCAGCCTCCTCAAACTTCAAGATATACATTATTATTTAATATGTAATTAATTAAGAGTATTAATTAATCTTGCCAGAAGGTTTTATTACTGTTAGCCTGGCCCTCTCTGAAGTTAAAGGTTGCTTCTTTCCCTAGGCCCAGGAACTATGAGTTAGAGGGCAGAGGGAAGAGACTGGTATGGGGCCAGGATGGGCCAAAATGCCCCTAACTTCTCCTCCCCTCTAGGCCTGAAGACCGGCAGTGGTACGTCAGGTGGCTCCAGTGGCTCCTTTCACTACACCTTTCATGGGGACCCCCATGCCACCTTTGCCTCCTTCTTTGGTGGCTCCAACCCCTTCGATATCTTCTTTGCCAGCAGCCGCTCCACTCGGCCCTTTAGTGGCTTTGACCCAGATGACATGGATGTGGATGAAGATGAGGACCCATTTGGTGCCTTTGGCCGTTTTGGCTTCAATGGGCTTAGTAGGGGTCCAAGGCGAGCCCCAGAACCACTATACCCCCGACGCAAGGTTCAGGACCCACCTGTGGTGCATGAGCTGCGGGTGTCCCTGGAAGAGATCTACCACGGCTCCACCAAACGCATGAAGATCACTAGACGGCGCCTCAACCCTGATGGGCGAACTGTGCGCACTGAGGACAAAATCCTGCACATCGTCATCAAGCGTGGCTGGAAGGAAGGCACCAAAATCACCTTCCCCAAAGAGGGTGATGCCACACCTGACAACATCCCTGCTGACATTGTCTTCGTGCTTAAAGATAAGCCCCATGCACACTTCCGCCGAGATGGCACCAATGTGCTCTACAGTGCCCTGATAAGCCTTAAGGAGGTGAGGCCTGCTCAGATTGTGTGTGTGTGTGTGTGTGTGTGTGTTGTGTGGGTAACAGGAAACTCCCTACCTCCCTAGCATGTGGCACTTTCTTCCCCATTTCAGTCTTTCTCCTTTCTTCTCACTAACTTTTCCCCACCTTTTCCTCTTTCTCTGCTTTGTTTTGCCCAGGCACTGTGTGGCTGCACCGTGAACATTCCCACCATTGATGGCCGGGTGATCCCTTTACCCTGCAATGATGTCATCAAGCCAGGCACCGTGAAGAGACTCCGTGGGGAAGGCCTTCCCTTCCCCAAGGTGCCCACTCAGCGGGGAGACCTCATCGTGGAATTCAAAGTTCGCTTCCCAGACAGATTAACACCACAGACACGACAGATCCTGAAGCAGCACCTACCCTGTTCCTAGGCTCTGCCCAAGCTAGTGCAGAGTCTACCACAGCAATACCCCACACTCACCCCACCCGATGTGCACCCAGCTTGATGTCCACTGGACACTGGCGAGTTTTTCTAAAATGCAAAAAAAACACTGATTTTCAGGACAATGTTCCTATTCCTGACCCCTTTCAGAGCTGGGCTGCTTTGGGGGAGTGGGAGGGAGGTGGGGAGAGCTAGCCCAGGCCAGGGGTCAATTTTCATGTCACTAGCTTTGAATCCAGTTCCCACTTCAGTGGCTGGAGAGTGACTTGAGTGCTACTTGAAGATGTAGATTCCTTGTCCACGCCTGTAAATAGCATGTCCTTTTTCCCCTCTTGGCCTTGCTAATCCCTTTCCTCTCCCTTCCCTTTGGTTTCCTCCTGCTGGGGGAGGAAGAGGATAGAAAGGATATTGCTTTCATTCCCCCACTCCCAGGTCCATAGTGTCCAAGATTATCACACCCATATTCATGCACACAAAGCCCTGGAGCTGTCTGTGCCTCTCCAGGAGATAGAGAGGAGAAAAGATAGGAAGGAACAGTCTGCAATCCATGAACAGGGCCATTGAGCACAAGACACTTTTCATTTGGGATAGGGAGGTAAACCGGCCCTCAGCAGCCTCCTAACAGCTGCTCAGTCTACACAGTACAGAGCTGGAAGTTCTGTCCTCACTGCTGCTTTGAGAGTGTTCAAGGGCAGAGGGAAGGAAGAGGGGCCTAAGGTATGAAGCTAAGAGGTGGGGCAGGGTCCATCTCCCAGCCTTCATCAAGAAGGGTAAGGGCTTTGGGTGGCAGCTATTTCTCACCAGGAGATTCAGGGTCACAGGTTTCTCCCCACACCTCTGAACTCAGGGTCTAGCCACCCCAAACTTCCAAATCCCACTTTTATGATATGTGAAGCTACTTATTTCTTATCCTTCTTAGAGGCTGTGTGGGGAATTTCCAGCCCTTTTATGCCTATGTGACCCCACCCCACTCCCACCGTTGTATAAAAATCAAATAGTGAAGGAGCTGGGAGCAGACTGCTTTAGCCAGTCCTGGGGTGGGATATTTAGGTTTTCTCACTTTGACAAGCCCCTGAATGTTTTTATAGTAGTTTTTTTTGTATTTTTTTGTAATGACAGTATTATGGAAAAAATAAAGTATTTTAAAAATATGGCCTCTGAGCAGGAGCAACTAACCTGAGATGGGGACAGGTGTGTAGTGCCACTGTCAACTTCCCTCCAAGGCCCAGGCCACCTTTGAGAAGCCCAAGCAGGCCCTTGATATAAGTTGAGGATTACTCCTTCTTTTCTCTAAACTCAGACTCTGGATTTCTAAAACATGTACCCAAACACAAGAAAGATAGAAGATATCACTCAGATATTAGAAGAATCAGACCATTTGAGAAGAAAAAAAAAAAATCCCTGGTCATAAGAAACAGAGACCATCCTCTTTGGAAGATATATCAACATGACATGGAATAGATTTTCTCTTCTTGTCCAAAATTTCTGTGAATTAGAGAAATTTTCTTCCTAGAAGGGGATGGAGGAGGACTTTGCGGCTGACCAAAAGAGAGACATCCCCAGAGACCAAGGTCAGGCAACAGAAAGGGTAGCTAGAGATTCCTGGAATCCTTGGCTGGAGCTGGCAGAGTCTGGGTTGGGGACATGGGCCCCATGGGAGGTACTGAACTTATTTGCCGATCCTTGCATCTCACAGTTTTCTAGAGATATCTGTCCTGGTATCTGAACTGCTAGTCCCTGCTGAGACAACTCTGGCTCTCAAGGCCTGAGTGACCTTTATGATGGTGTCCCTGTCCTTTCCCTTGGGTCTGGGTGGGAAGGAGCCCTTGGGCTACAGGAGGCCCTTCCACAGGAGATGTCTGGGCCTGGACTTCCTCCTAGGATTATCCTTCCTCCAAGTGTGATGGCTTCGTCTCCAGAATCAGGCCCAGGACAGTTATGTGCTCCTGAGCTCAAGTGTTCTCAGTGCCATAAAGACAGTGCTGTCTCCAGCTGAGCCTGGCCCTGTACAGTAGTGGACACTGATTGGGCTTTACCATGACCTTGCTGCCTCACCTTTCATCCCAGGACGGAGTCATTGGAAAAGGATCCTCTTCCTATTACCCCAGTTATTTTTGCCAGGGGCTATTCCTTGTAAGGTACCTTGCTCACAAGAGTGTCTTCTAATCCCCTGGCCTGGGCAGGGAGACCCCAACCCCTATATCCACTCCACGCCCTCCTGCTCTGGGGCTCCAGAGAAGACCTTCTCTTTACACAAGGCTAAATTCTGGTCCTGGCTGAATTTTGGGGATCTGGATCTGCTAAGCTAGACTTCTCCCTCTGGCCCTCATATAAAAACACAGGACCTGGGAAATTTTCATGTCTTCATGGAACACACACTGAGGATGGGATTAGAAGATCCTAGAAATCAGGTTATCTGAAGTAAGGGACACTTCATTGAAATGCCCTGAGGCCAGCTCTGTAGCTTCACCTGCAAATTGAACTTCACCTTTCTTAGAGGCTGTGTGGGATTTTCTGGTCCTTTAATATTTGTGCAACCCCACACACACACACATATACACACAGAGCTTTATAGAAGTCAAGACAATAAAGATGGGATGGGGGAATGTGCTTACTCTTTAAACCACTTTATTAAGTTTTCTCACTTTGACAAGCCCCTGAATATATTTTTGTGTAATTTTGTAATGAAAGAACTATAAAAATCATTTGCTCATTTTGGATGACAATAATATTCTCTTTAAGACTTGGCCATCCTGGATTTTAGACCACTGGCACTCTTAAGGAAGGGCATTTCTTGGTCGCTAGAGATTTTGACCTCTCAGTTTACTAGACAAATTCAGCTTACTGGCTCCCAGACATCTTCCAATCATGGATTAGGGATCTCCTTGGACTTCATTTCTCCCTTGCATCTTTGGCCCTTGAAGGAATTCATAAGTCTCTGTAACCTTCTCCTAAAGAGGAAACTGAAAAGATGTTCCTGTCTGTGGTGAGCCCCTTCAGATCCTCTCCTCTCTGACCTCCACCTCTGGGCACTGCTCCTCCATGGCTGCATTTTGATGGGATGCAACTCCACTCTCATCTCTTGGGTCCTTTCCTGCTATTTTTTGACTTGGAATGACTCTGGACTGACTGTCTCTCTTATCCCCAACAAAGTTTATCCATGATAACAGTGTCATGAACCAAAAAGTTTGTCTTCTCTCTTCCTTGGACTGAGAGTTCTCTGTGAACCCATGACCGTAAAGTACCTCAGAGCCCTCTAGACTTTTTGCTCATACCTGAGGGGACAGGGAAAGGACTATCCAGGGCATGGAATGAGTTTTTCTAAAAAATATTATTTTAGATGTTGATGAACCTTTATTTTATTAATTTATTTATATGTGGTGCCTCACACGGGCTAAGCAAGCACTCTACCACTGAGCCACAATCCCAGCCCAGGGACTGAGTTTTTTATGGTGTTAATCTCCCTGCCTAAGACTTTCTTTCAAGGAGCTAAACAACCTTGATTTATCTATGCTTAAAACATGGGGGGGGGGGGGCGCTAAAAAGAAAGGTAGTCTGGGAAAGGGGTCATGAGTGGACTTATATCACTTTAACTGTTTTATGGATTCAGAGACCTTGAAAAGTAAGTTCTACCTCTTCCACACTAAAAACCATAACATCTGGGCTTTTAATATGTGTGTAATTCTTGAGTCAAGGAAGATAAACTTCCAATAGTTATGCAGGCAGTGTTCCTGATTCACTGAGGGTACTGAAAGTCTAGTTTCCAAGCAGTTATAGAACTTACCAGGAGAGGACAGTATATGGTTGTCAGTAAGCCATGAACATGAATACATCTCTATAAGGACCTACTCTGATAGATTTGTCCATCTTCTTGCTCAAGTAAAACTTCAGGATATTTTCCTGTTTCTTCTGGTCTAGTTCTCTCCTGAACACATTAATGTCATTTTCATGATCCATTACTTGAATGACATACAAGTTTTGTTTGTTTGGTTTTTTTGTTTTTTTGTTTTTTCTCTCTTCTTAAATCAGTCCCTAAAACCTGGGTAACTTTGCACACTACCAACTCCTCCATGCCTTTGGGACCGTTTTTCAATCTATGCCTCAGACTCTTCCCTAGATCATTCCCTAACTGAAACTTTGTTAGGCCCTTCACATAGAAGCTTCTTGGGTGTCCAGTCAAATCTTTCTTTGATCCTCACTGCTTTAACCTATAAATACCTAGAGTGTATTCATAGGATCTATGCTTTTTCCTTAGCTGAGCATTATCTATTAAGTGTCCTGAGACTGCATCAGTGCCAGAGACCCTTGGTCCTGCAGATCAAAAAGCACCAGTGTTATATAAGGGTCTTTCAAAGGTGAGACTCTGGTTGATTACAAATATTATTGCTTGTAGGAAATTATCTAGGAAGAATGGAAAATTGCACATGGATCTGTAAGGCCAGATTATACTTGTAAGTTGAGATCTGGGATCTAGCTCAGTAGCTAAGTGGTCGAGTGCTTGCCTAGCACATATGAGACCAAGGATTTGATTCCCAACTCTACACCAAAAACCAAAAACTAAAACCAACCAATCAACCAAACAAACAAAAACACTTAGGAGCCAGAAGACTAAGATATTTAGATCAAAGAGAGCAAAACCCAGAAATTTTCATTCTACTTTTGCAGAAGCAGTTATTCAGTTTAAGCTGGGATGAGAGACTGTATCTCATCCTGGGTCTTAGGAAAAGATACTGCAGAAGCATTAACCTGGAGTGGATAAAATAAGAAGGTGAATGAAGATTGAAGGTGGACCTAAGTAGGGGCTGGGGAAGCAGTGGGGAAACATTAGCCTGTATTTAAACTGGAGAGGGGTGAGGATGGGCATTAAGAGATTATACTGAATTAAACAAATGGACACTCTAGTGTAGAACAGTAATCAGAAACCAGTACATAATCACCAAGTATTTACTATACATAAAGAGGAGACCCTACAATATATGGCTTTATTACTTCTATAATGCTTCCCCAGGTTTGGGACTTGGGAGTAGCTAAGGACTGTGTAGCTGCCCTGGTTTTTCTTCAATGCTCCACAGTGGCTGAGAGCCTGTGGTGTCCTGCATGTCAGCAAGTAACTCTAAAATAGTGCCAGAAGTGTGTTGTGAATTCACACTCCCTCAACAAGAACTGGGAGACACATCCACTCCAATTATTTAATGAAATCTCTCTGCAATCATTGGCTGGTCACTGGCCTCAGACAACAAACAATACAGAATTTATAGGATTAGTTCAGAAAATTATTATACAAACAAACAATAACAACAATAAACCCTGAAAAGAGGAGAGAATCTGGTTTCCATAGAAGTCACACTATACTATTTAGAAGGTCCAGTGTTCAACACAAAACTATGAGAAAAAAACAAACAAACAAAAATATGTCCTATGCATATACGTAGGGTGGAGTGGGGAAATAATCAAGTGATTCTGAGGAAGCCCAGAAATTGGGCTTACTAGATAGATTATAAATCAGCTATTTAAAATCTATTCAAAGAACTGAAGAAAATCATGTCTAAAAAACTAGAGAAAAACGTGAAAATGATGTCTCACTAAATAGAGATTATCAATAAAGAGCAATCCACACTGCAAAAAAATTTTTTTAATCATCAAATAGAAACTCTGGGGTTGAAAAGTACAGTATCTGAAATGCAAAATTTGGCAGAAGCACAGGAATGAATTGGAAAAGCAGAACAAAAACCACTGAATGTGAAGATAGGTCAATTGAGATTATTCAATTTGAGGAACAGAAGGGAAAAAGAAAGAAGAAAAACAGTCTATAATACCTGTAGCACTATCAAGCATAATAATGTATAAATAATGAAAATTTCAGAAAGAGAGGAGAAAAAGAAAGGAGCAAAAATATTTGAAAAAATAACAACTGAAAACTTTCCAAGTTGGTGAAAAACTTTTATTAATTTATACACCCTAAAAGCTCAATGAACTCCAAGTGGGATAATAAAAAGATATCCACAGCTAGACATCATATCAAACTATCAAAAGACAAAGACAGGTTGGGCATAGTGAGGCATGCCTGTAATCCCAGTAACTCAGGAGGTTGAAGCAGGAGGTTTGCAAGTCAAAGGCAGCCTCAGCAATTTAGGAAGGCCCTAAGCAACTTAGTGAGACCCTGTCTCAAAACAAAAAATAAAAAGGACTGGGGATGTGGCAGTGATTAAGCACTCCTGGGTTCAATCCATGGTACCAAAAAAAAAAAAAAGACAGAAAATCTTGAAAAAAAGCAAGAAAAAAAATGACTCATCACATACAAAGGATCTCCAATAAGATTAACAGCTTATTTGTCATCAGAGGCCATGAAGACCAGAAGGCATTGAATGACTTACTCAAAGAATTGCAGAAAAATTCTATATTCAACAAAACTACCTATCAAAACTGCAAAGGAAATCAAAACATTCCCAGATAAACAAAAGCTAAAAAAATCATTTGCTGGGGCTGGGGCTATAGCTCAGTGGTAGAATGCTTGTGAGGCCCTGGGTTCGATACTCAGCACTACGTATAAATAAATAAATAAATAGATAGATAGATAGATAAATAAACATATTGTGCCCATCTACAACTAAACAAATTTTTAAATCATTAGCTAGCAAATCTACCCTATTAAAAAATATTTAAGGGAGTCCTTCATGTTGAAATAATGGAAACTAGACAGAAACTCAAATCTACATGAAGAAATGAAGAGCACTGGTAAATGTAATTATAGTAATAAAATAAAAATATAGCATAAATATATTTTTATTTGTAATTATTTCTTCTATATTATTTAAGACACCTGAATATGGCAATATTTACAAATATGTATTAATGGGAATGTATAAAGATATAATTTGTATGCCCAAAAGAGAACAAAGGATGATGAAGAAAATAGAGCTCTATAGGAGCAAAGTTTCTCTATACTATTGAAATGGAGTTAGTATTAGTTCAAACTAGCTTCTTAACTTATGTTTGTTAAGATAAAGATAAAACTTATTAGAACAAATTAAGAAAATTTTTACAAGTTAAGATTATTGTAATCCATAAAATACCAACTAAAAATTATTGTAAAAGAAATGACAAGGTAATTAAAATGACATACCAGAATATATTTATTAAACAAAAAAGAAGGCAGTAAGAGAGCGATTGAGAAAAATGAGACGTACGAAAAACTAAAAGCAAAATGGTTGACATAAATCTTACTGTGTCAGTAACTACATTAAATATGAATAAATTAAAAATAAATAATCCAACTACATGTTATTTACAAGAAAAACACTTTGGATTTAAAGACAAATGGATTAAAAGATAAATAATGGGAAAAGATAACCTATTTAAACAGTGAAAGAGAAGTCACAGAGTGGCTATACTAATATCAGAAAACAAAAACTGTTACAAGAAAAAAAAGGATATTTTATAATAAAGGAGTCAACTCATTGAGAAGATAGAAAATGTATAAACATATATTCATCTAACAACAGAACCCAAAAATATATGAAACAAAATCTGACAGAATTGAAGGGAGAAATAGACAACTCAACAATAATAGTTGGAGACTTCAATAAGTTGCTTTCAGTAATGGAAAAACTAAGCAGAAGTTTAACAATCAAGTACAATACTTGACCAACACTTTCAATTAACTAGGTCTAATAGACACAAATACTACATTCCACTTTAAAGAATACACATTCTTTTCGAGTACACATGGAATATTCTCCAAACTAGACCAAACATTAAGTTAGAAAACAAGTATCAATAAAAGGATTGAAATCATACAAAGCATGTTCTCTGACCCTAATGAAATGAAATTAGAAATCAAATGAGAAGGGAATTTGGAAAATTCTCCAAAATATTGAAATTAAAGAAAATACCATAAAATAATGAATGGATCAAATAAAAAATCATTAGAAAAAATATAAAATACTTAGATACAAATGAAAATGTAAATACAACACACCAAAATTTATTGGATGCAATGAAAGGAGTGCTTATAAGAAATTGTAATAGGGCTGGGGATGTGGCTCAAGCAGTAGCGCGCTCGCCTGGCATGCAAGCGGCGCTGGGTTCGAACCTCAGCATCACATACAAGTAAAGATGTTGTGTCCGCCGAAAAACTAAAGAACAATTTTTTTTTAAAGAGAGAGAGAGAGAAAGAGAATTTTTTAATATTTATTTATTTATTTATTTTAGTTTTCGGCGGACACAACATCTTTGTTTGTATGTGGTGCTGAGGATGGAACCCGGGCCGCACGCATGCCAGGTGAGCGCGCTACCGCTTGAGCCACATCCTCAGCCCTAAAGAATAAATATTAAAAAATTCTCTCTCTCTCTCTAAAAAAGAAAAAAGAAAAGAAATTGTAATAACTGAAATTATCTACATTTTCCTAAAAGACAAGAAAAATCTTAAATCAGCATTTTAACTTTGCAATCTGAAAAACTGGAAGAAGAAGAGCAAAATTAAGTCCTGAGCAAGAAGAATGAAATGATAAAGCCTAGATAAGAAATAAATAAAATAGAAAATAAACAGTATAGAAAAATCAATAAAACCAAAATTTTGTTGCTTGAAAACTTGGAAAACATTGACAAACTTAGCTATATTAACTAAGAATAAAAGAAGACTTAAATTATTAAAATCAGAAATGAAAGTGGGGACAATACCACCAGCCTTACAGTGAAAGAAAGGATTATAAAAGAATACTACAAAGAATTGTATGTCAACAAATTATATAATCTAGAAGAGAAAGACAAATTCCTGAAAACACACTGTGATGGTGTTGACTGGACCAAAAGTCTCCCAGATATTTGGTGAAATATTATTCTGAGTGCTTTGGAATGATGTTAACATTTAAGTCTCTCTTTGTTCTCAGGCATTTTGACTCAGACTGGAACTAAACCATTGACTCTCCTGGGTCTCTAGGATCTCTAGTTTGCCAACTCAGGCTCCAGAATCAAGTGAGTCAGTTCTTTATAATAAATCACAGAGAGAGGTGGGGGAGGGGGAGGACGAAGGAAGGGAGAAGAAGAAAGAGAAGGAGAAGAAGAAGAAGAGGAGGAAGAGGAGGAGAAGGGAAGGGAAGAAAAGAGAGCGATGACCTAAAATGACTCAAAAATAAATAGAAAATCTCAACAGGTTTATAACTATAAAAGCCTTCTAACAAAGAAAAGTCCTGAGCTTGATGTCTTCACTAGTGAATTCTACCAAACATTTAAAGAAGTTTTAACACTAGTCTTTCTCAAACTCCTCCAAAAAAACCAAAGAAGAAGAAAACCTTCTAACTTAGTCAACGCAGTCAGCATTATCCTGTCACTAAAGACAAATAAAGTTTCATTAGAAGAGAAAATTACAAATCAATATCCCTTATGTTTTATGTATGCAAAAATCCTCAACAAAATATTAGCAAGTTGAGCTCAGCAGCATATTAAAAATATTATTCACCGTAAGCAAATAGGGTTTATTCCAGAAATGCAGGGGTAGTTCAACATAAGAAAATCCAAGGCTGGGGTCGTAGTTCAGTGGTAGAGCACTTACCTAGCATGTGTGAGGTGCTGGGTTAGAGTCTCAGCACCACATATAAATAAGCAAAGTAAAGGTTCATTGAGAACTAAAAAATTATTTGAATAAGAGAAAATACAGTCACATATTGTATCATATAACAGAATGAAAGGGGGAAAAATACACGATAATTTTGCACAGAAATAGCATTTAACAAAATCCAACCCTTTTCTGATAAAAACTCAGAAAACATGGATTAGAAAGAACATGCCATAACTGATAAATGCTATTTATTTTCTAAAATGCATAGTTAGCAGTATACTCATAGACAAAAAACAAAGAAAGTTTCCCCCTAAGATCAGAAGCAAATAAAGGATGCCCACTTTCACCACTGCTATTCAACATTATAACAATGAATACCTTAACCAGAGCTATTAGACAAAAAGAAAAAGAAAGAGAAGGCATCCAAACTAGAAATGAAGAGGTCAAAGTATCTCTATTCACAGATGACATGATCCTATATACACAGAATCCTAAAAAAAATCCACAAAGCCACTAGAGCAAATCAACAAACTGAACAAAATTTCAGGGTACAAGATCAGCACACAAAAATCAGTGTTTTTCTTTTTAGGTCCTCATTTTTGCATTATAGTAGTATTTGTACATATTGATAGGATTTTCTGTTACATATTTTGTACATGCAAAATATGTAACAATATATTTTTTTAATTTTTTATTAATAGTGGAATGGCATTTTGACATATTGTACACAAATGGAGAAACGATATAATTTGACCAATATTACTCCCCAGTATTTCCTCCTTTCTTCCCTGCCTCTCATCCCTTGAGCCCTTTTCTCTACTGATCTCCCTTTAATTTTTAGGAGATCCACCCCTTTGTGTTCCTTTTTCCTCTCCAGCATCCACATATGAGAGAGAACATATGACCCTAAACCTTCTGAGTTTGACTTATTTCACTTATCATGATGGTCTCTAGTTTGATCCATTTTCCTGCAAATACCATAATTTCATTTTTTTAATGACTGAACAAAACTCCATTGTGTATATATATATACCACATTTTCTTTATCCGTTCATCCGATGATGGTCACCTAGGCTAGTTCCATAGTTTGGCTACTGTGAATTGTGCTGCTATAAACATGGGTATGCATGTATCACCATAATAAGATGCCTTTAATTCTTTAGCGTAAATACCAAGAAGTGTTATAGCTAGGACTTATGGTGATTCCATGCCTAGTCTTTTGAGGAGCCTCCACACTGACTTCTACAGTGGTTATACTAATTACAGTCCCACCAAAGTGTAGAAGTATTCCTTTTCCCCATATCCTCTCCAGCATTTATTATTATTTGTACTCTTTTTTAACTTTATTTTTAAAATTTTTATTAGTTCTAATTAGTTATACATGATAGAAGAATACATTTTGATTCATTGTACACAAATGGAGCACAACTTTTCATTTCTCTGGTTGTACATGATGTAGAGTTGCACCACACGTGAAGTCATACATGTATCTAGGGTAATGATGCTCATCCATTCCACCATCATTTCTGCCCCAATGTCCACTCCCCTTCGAATCCTCCCCTTTGCCAAATCAAAGTTCCTCCATTCTCCCCCACACCCCTCCCCCATTATGAATCAGCATCCATTTATCAAAGAAAACATTTAGCCTTTGGTTTTTGAGATTGGCTTACTTCTCTTAGCATGATATTCTCCAACTCCATCCATTTACCTGCAAATGCCATAATTTTATTCTCTTTTAATGCTGTACATTGTGTGTATGTACCACAGTTTCTTTATCCATTCATCTGTTGAAGGGCATCTAGGTTGGTTCTACAGTTTAGCTATTGTGAATTGAGCTGCTAGGAACATTGATGTGGCTGTGTCATTGATGTGTATGATGATTTTAAGTTCTTTGTGTATAAACCAGCTAAGTGTTTTATCAACCTAATTTATCTTTTCAAAGAACCAACTCTTCATACCATCAATCCTTTGTATTTTCTTTATTCTCAAGTTCATTGATTTAGGCTCTAATCTAAATTATGTCCTTCTTTCTACTGGTTTTGGAATTGATTTTTTTTTCAAGGGCCTTAAGATGCATCATTAGGTTTTTTACTTGGGATCTTTCTGATTTTATTATGTAAACACTCATAGCTATAATCTTTCTTCTTAGAATTACCTTCATAGTGTCCCAGAGATTCTGGTAAGTTGAATCATTATTCACATTTGAGTCCTTCGATTTTTTCCTATCACCCATTGTTATATCTCCATGTGTTTATATAATTTCTGTGGAGTTTTTTTGATGTTGATTTCTAATTTCATTCCATTATGATCAGATAAGATGAAAAGATTAAAAAATTATTTATTTATTTTTAGTTTTAGATGGACACAATACCTTCATTTTATTTATTTACCTTTATGTGGTATCCTGCCATTTTGATTTATTTATTGTGCTTAACCCAATACCTCATGCATGCTAGGTAGGCACTCTACCACTGACTACAACCCCAGCCCAATATTTTTATATTTGCTAAGAGTAGCTTTGTGGCTTAAAATATGCTCTATCTTGGATAAGGTTCCATGAGCCACTGAGAAGAAAGTGTATTTAGTTGCTGCTGGATGAAATATTCTATAGATGTTTGTTAGGCCATTTGATTTATAACATTTTTCAGATCCAAGAAGTCTTTACTGAGTTTATGTCTGGATGACCTTTCTAATGGTGAGAGAAGTGTGTTGAAATCACCCGTATTATTGTACTGGGGTCTTTCTGGGCCTTCAATTTGAATAGTATCTCTTTTAAGTAATTAGTTTCACACACATTTGGGGCATACATATTTATTTTTGTTGTATCTTCTTGTTTGATTGTTCCCTTACCAATATGATGTGACCTTCTTTGTCTCTTCTGATTAATTTTGGGGTGAAATATTCTTTGTTAGATATAAGAATAAGTACTCCTGCTTGTTTTGGGGCTCCATTTGCATGGTATACCAATTTCTATCCTTTCACTTTCAGTCTGTGGCTGTCTTTGCTTTTAGGTACATCTCTTGCAAACAACATATAGTTGGGTCTTGTTTTTTAATCCATTCTGTCAGCCTATGTCTTTTAATTGAAGAATTGAGACCATTTATATTTAATGTTATTTTAGAGCTGTTTATTAATTCCTGCCATTATGATTTATTTAATGTGTTTAATTCTGTCTTGTTTCTCATTTACTAAGCTACTCTTCAAATAAAATTTATTCTTTGGTGAGCTCTGGTATTTGTTTGTTTTGAGGGAGTACTGGGGATTGAACTCGGGAGCACTCCTCCACTAAGCTACATCCCCATCCCTATTTTGTAGTTTATTTAGAGACAGAGTCTCATTGAGTTGCTTAGTGCCTTGCTTTTGCTGAGGCTGGCATTGAACTCGCAATCCTTCTGCCTCAGCCTCCCAAGCTGCTGGGATTATAGGTGTGCATTACCACGCCCAGCTTGTTTTTTATTTCTTTGTTTTTTGGAGGGTGATACTGGGGATTGAACTTAGGGGCACTCAACAATTGAGCCACATCCCCAGCCCCTTTTTGTATTTTATTTAGAGAGGGTCTCACTGAGTTGCTTAGTGCCTTACTTTTGCTAAGACTGGCTTTGAGCTTGTGATCCTCCTGCCTCTGCCTCCTAAGCCTCTGGGATTATAGGAAAGCACCACTGCACCTGGCCCTAGTTTTTTATTTCTTCTCTGTGTGGTATTTCTTTAAGTTCTGTAAGGCTGGTTCAGAAGTCATGAATTCTTTTAGTTTCTGCTTATCTTGAAAGGTTTTTATTTCATCTTCAATTTTGAATGATAACATTGCTGGATATAGCAGTCTTGGTTGACAATTATTTTCTTTCAGTACTTGGAACACATCATTCCCAGTCCTCCTGGCTTGTAGAGTTTATGCTAAGAAATTAGAAGTGAATCTGATTTGTTTGCTTCTGAATGTGACTTGACATTTTTCTCTTGAGGATTTTAAAATTCTATCCTTGTCTTGCATGTTAGGCATTTTAATTATAAAGTGCTGTAGAGAGGTTCTTTTTTCATACTGTCTATTCTGTTGTGTTTTTTTATATACCACAAATGAGCAATACAAAAAAGGAAATTATAAAAGTAATTTCATTTACAATCAAATATAAAGGTATTAAAAGAATATTTTTGCTGGGTGCTTTGGTGCACACCTGTAATCCCAGCAGCTCAGGAGGCTGAGTAAGGAGGATTGCAAGTTCAAAGTCATCCTCAGCAACTTAGCAAGGCCCTAAACAACTTAGTGTAATTTGGCTAAACAACAACAACAACAAAAAAAAAAAAAAGGGGCTGGAGATGTGGCTCAGTGGTTAAGTGTTCCTGGTACTAAAAAAGGGGGGAAACACTTTTTTTAAGGAAAAATTATAACCAAAAGGTGAAAGATGCTTCCTCTGAAAACTACAAAACAAAATGCTAAAGGAAATTAAAGAACACTAAGTAAATGGGAAAATATTCTGTATTCATGGATAGGAAGATTTAACATAATAATGATATCAATATTACCCAAATGGAACTACAAATTTAATGAAATATTTATATTTCTTAAGGTCCCAACATCCCTTTTCTTTTTTAGAATATTTTTTAGTTATACATGGACACAATATCTTTATTTTGTTTATTTATTTTTATGTGGTGCTGAGGATCGAACCCAGTGCCTCATATGTGTGAGGCAAGCACTCTCCCACTGAGCCACAACCCCAGCCCCCAACATCCTTTTTCACAGAAACATAAAAACCATCCTGATAATCACATATATAGAATTTCAAAAGGCCCTGAGTAGTCACAATAGCCTCAAAAAATGGTAAAGTTAGAGGACTCAAATTTCTGACTTTGAAACAGTACATACCTACAGCAATTAAAACAATATAGAGGGCTGGGGATATACCTCAGTTGGTAGAGTGCTTAACTCATGTGCACAAGGTCCTGGGTTCAATCCCCAGCACCACACACACAGAGAGTGTATGTATGTGTGTGTGTATGTATATATATATATATATATATATATATATATATATATATTCTGACATAAGACAGACATATAGCCCAACTGAATACAAAAGCCTAGAAATAAAATCTAAAATATAAGGTCAATTGACTTTCAGAAAGATTCCAATATTATTCAGCGAGGAAAGGACAATCTGAAATAAGCCAGGCATAGTAAGATAGGTACTGCATGATCTCACTCAGGCAAAATATAAAAAAGTTATCTCACAGATGTTGAAAGCAGAATAGTGGTTATCAGAAGCTACAAAAAGTAGGGGAGAGAGAGGGATGGTGAAAAGTTAATCATTGAATACTAAAGTACAGTTAAATAGGAGTAAGAAGTTCTGGTGTGCTATTGCACAGTAAGGTGACTATAGATAACAATTATGTACTGTATATCTCAAAAATCTAGAATTCTTTTCACCATAAAGAAATGAAAAATGTTTCAAGAGACATGTATGTTTAGCCTGATTTAAACATAACACAAAGTATACATGTATCAAAATACCATGGTACTTGTGTTTTTATGAATAGCTTTAAATAAATTTAAATTTTAAGATGTAATTATAAAAATTATTTTAAAATGTCTTTTTTAAATTCTAGCAATCCTTTTTTAAAAATAAGAATTTCTTATAATTGTAGAAAAATTGAAACCTTTATATATTTCTGATTGGATATAAAATGATGCAGCCATGTTGAAAAGTTTAGTTATGGGTCTATATCCAGGAGAACGAAAAGCAGAGACTTGACTAGATATTTGTACACCAATATTTATAGTAGCATTATTCACCATAGCCAAAAAGTAAATAAAATAAACCAGACATATGCTAAATGCTGCATGATTCCACTTATATGAAGTACCTACAATAGGCAAATCCATAGAGATAAAAAGTAAAATAGAGGTTACCAGGGTCAGAGCAAAGGGGAAATTGAAAGTTTTATTTAATGGATAGTTTCTGTACAGGATAATGAAGATTTGGGGTATAGATGTAGTGGTTACTTCATCATTGTGAATGTATTTAATTCCAGTGGATTATAAAACCACAAATATTTAAAATGATAAATATTATGTATATATTATCATGATGAAAATAATTAACTCAAAATGGACCAAAAAAAACTAAAACCATAATACTTTTAGAAGAGGGATAAAGCTTCATGATTTTGGATTTTGTAATAGATTTTTATATATGATATCAAAAGAAGAATGACTAAAGGAAAAATAGACAAATTGGACTTCATCAAAATTTAAAACTTTTGTAGCCAGGTGTGGTAGCACACTCCTGTAATCCCAGAAACTAGGAAGTCTCAGGCAGGAAGATCATGAGCTAAGCCAGACTAAGCAACTTATCAAGACCCTAGCAATGTTGCAAGACCCTGTCTCAAAATAAAAAATAAAAGGGGCTAGGAGTGTGGCTCAATCGTTAAGCACTACTAGGTTCAATCTCAGTTATGCAAAAATTTTTAAAAATTTTTAAACTTTTGGGCTTCAAAGGACACTATCAAAAGAGGAAGAAGAAGGGCTGAGGATGTAGCTCAGTGAAAGTATGTTTATAAATCATACATCTGTAAGGACTAATATCCAGAACACATAGGAATTCTGACAACTCAACAACAAATAATTTTTTTTTAATTTATATATATATATATGTGTGTGTGTGTGTGTGTGTGTGTATAAGTTATTGACGGATCTTTATTTTATTCATTTATTTATATACAATGCTGAGAATTGAACCCAGTGCCTCATACATGCCAGGCAAGTACTGTACCACTGAGCAATAACCCTAGCCCAACCCACCCATTTTTTTAAAAGAAATATTTTTTATTTGTTCTAATTAGTTATACACAATAGCAGAATGCATTTTGATTCATTGTACACAAATGTTTAGCACAACTTTTCATATGCAGTCATATATGTACCTAGGGTAATAATGTTCTCATTCCACCATCCCCTTCCCTCCCGCCCCTCCTGCCGCAGTCTGGCTGGGCACAATCAGGAGCCACTTGTCAAAAGAAACTAACTTTATTTTTAGAACCACACACGCCAAACAAAACAGCCTCTCAGGAAAAACCCTCAGAGCCTCAACTGCCACCACCGGCTTTCCACAAGCCTCTCTCTCCCACACAAGCTTCTCTCCACCTCCCACAATCCTCCTGCTCTTGAGGCCGATTGGCTGGGTCATGTGGGCGGAGCCAAAAAAGTCCCCCAATGAGCAGCTCCGTGGTCTGAAAGGGCAGGGAAACAGCCCAATGAGCATCACCGCAGAGGAGCCAATCAGCTAGATGTTGCTGGGGCCGAGGAGCCAATCAGCTAGATGTTGCTGGGGCCGCTGTGAGCCAATCATCAGCTGGCAGCTGGAAGTTTGCTGGCAGCTGGAAGTTTGCTGGGGCCCCTTCGGCTGTGGCTCTCAACACCCTCCAACCAACCCTTTTTTAAAATCAGCAAAGGTTTTTTTTTTTAATTTGTACTTTTTAGTTGTACATGACAGTAGAATGTATTTTGACATATCATGTACACATGGAGTATAACTTCCCATTTGGGGAGTTGTACATGATATGAAGTTACAGTGGTTGCATGTTCATATATGAACATAGGAAATTTATGTCCAATTTGTTCTACTGCCATACCCATTCCCATCCTCCCTCTCTTCCCCCTACTCTGCCCTGTCCAATCTGGTGAATCCCTCCCTCCCCACCCCCCCAACCCCCCCCCTACTGTGAGTCAGCATCTGCATATCAGGAGAGCATTCAACATTTGGGTTTTTGGAATTGGCTTATTTCATTTAGCATGATAGTCTCCAGTTCTTTTCATTTACTGGCAAATGCCATAAAATCATTCTTCCTTAAAGCTAGTAGTAGTATTCAGTTGTGTATATATACACCATATTTTCTTTATCCATTCATCTGTTGAAGGGCACCTAGGTTGGTTCCTTAGTTTAGCTATTGTGAATTGAGATGCTATTAACATTGATGTGGTTGCATCACTATAGTATGCTTATTTTAAGTCTTTTGTGTATACGACAAGGAGTGGGATGGGATACTGGGGTCAAATGGTGTTTCCATTCTAACTTTTCTGAAGAATCTTCATACTGCTTTCCAGAGTGGTTGTACCAATTTGCTTCAGCAATGTATTAGTGTACATTTTCCCCCACATTGTCACCAACATTTATTGTTACTTATATTATTGATAATTGCCATTCTGACTGCAGTGAGATGAAATCTTATTGTAGGTCTGTGTGTGTGTGTGTGTGTGTGTGTGTGTTGCTGGGGATTGAACCCAGGACTTTATGCATGTGAGGCAAGTACTCTGCCAACTGAGCTATATTCCCAGCCCCTCATTGTAGTTTTAATTTGCATTTCTCTAATTGCTAGAGATGTTGAATATTTTCATCATGTATTTATTGACTGATCGTATTTCTTCTTCTGTGAAGTGTCTGCTGAGTTCCTTTGCTCATTTGTTGTTTGAGTTGGGTTGGGTTTTTTGTTTTGTTTTGGTTTGGTTTTTGTTTTTTTACTTCTTTATATAATTTAGAGATAAATGCTCTCTCAGAGGTACAGATGGCAAAGATTTTCTCCCATTCTGCAGACTCACTCTTCATGTTCTTGTTTCCTTTGCTGTGAAGAAGCTTTTTAGTTTGATACCATCCCATTTAATGATTCTTGATTTTACTTTTTTTTTTTAATTTCATTTTGTTTAGAGACAGTCTCACTGAGTTGCTTAGCACATTGCCATTGCTGAAGCTGGCTTTGAACTCACAATCCTGAGCCACTGGTATTACAGGCGTGCGATTTATTTATTTATTTGTTTGTTTTTAAGAGAGAAAGAAAGAATTTTTTTAATAGTTATTTTTAGTTTTCGGTGGACACAACATCTTTATTTTATTTTTATGTGGTGCTGAGGATCGAACCCAATGCCCCACACATGCCAGGTGAGCGCGCTACCGCTTGAGCCACATCCCCAGCCCACAGGAGTGCAATTTTACCTCTTGCTCTTTAGGAGTCTTGTTGAGGAATTCATGATGGAGATTGGGTCTACTTTTCTTCTAGTAGGCTCAGCCATCTCTGGTCTAATGCCTAGGTCCTTGATCCACTTTGAATTTTGTGCAGGGTGAGAGATAGGGGTCTAATTTCATTTTGTTTCATGTGGAGTTTCAGTTTTCCAAGCAACATTTGTTGAAGAGGTTATCTTTTCTCCACTATATGTTTATGGTGCCTTCTCTAGTAAGAGAAAACTGTATTTATGTAGGTTTGTCTCTGTATCTTCTATTCTGTTCCACTGGTCTTCATGTCTGTTTTGGTGCCAATGCCATTTTTGTTACTATAGCTCTGTAGTATAACTTAAAGTCTAGTAAGTGATCTGCTTCACTTTTCTCATTGAGGATTGATTTGACTATTCTGGGCCTTTTATTTTCCAAATGAATTTCATGGCTGCTTTTATTTCTATGGAGAACATCAATGAAACCTTAATAGGAATTATATTAAATCTGTATAGTGCATTTGGTAGTATAGTCATTTTGACAATATTAATTCTGCCTATCCAGGAAAATGGGAGATATTTCCATCTTCTAAAGATCTTCAATTTCTTTCTTTAGAGTTCTGTAGTTTTCATTGTAGAGGTCTTTCAACACTCGTTAGATTGATTCCCAAGCATTTTATTCTTTTTGAGGCTATTATGAATGGGATAGTTTTCCTAATTTCTCTTTCAGTTGACTCATCACTGATGTAAAGGAACACAATTGATTTATGGGTGTTTATTTTAAATCCTTCTACTTTGCTTAATTCATTTATGAGTTCTAGAAGTTTCCTAGTGGAGTTTTTGGGTCTTCTAAATATAGAATAATGTTGTTAGCAAATGGGGATCATCAGAGTTCTTTTCCTACTAGTATCCCGTTAATTTCTTTCTTCTAATTTTTCTGGCTATAATTTTCAGTACTATGTTGAATAGAAGTGGTGAAAGAGGGCATCCCTGTCTTGTTCCAGTTTTTAGAGGAAATGCTTTCAATTTTTCTCCATTTAGAATGATGTTGACCTTGGGTTTAAAATATATAGCTTTTATAATGTTGAGGTATATTCCTACAATCCCTAATTTTTCTAGTGTTTTGAACATGAATGAATGCTGTATTTTGTCAAATGCTTTTTCTGCATCTATTGAGATAATCATGTGATTCTTATCTTTAAGTCTATTGATATGATGAATTATGTTTATTGATTTCCATATGCTGAACCAACCTTGCATTTTTGGGATGAACCTTACTGGATCATTGTACATTATCTTTTAAATATGTTTTTGTATGTGATTTGACAGTATCTTATTAAGAATTTTTGCATCAATATTCATCAGGGATATTGCTCCGAAATTTTCTTTCTTTGATGTGTCTTTGTCTGGTTTTAGAATCAGGGTTGATACTAGCTTCATAGAATGAGTTGGTAAGGGTTTCCTCCTTTTTTATTTCATGGAATAATTTGAGGACGATTGGTGTTAGTTCTTTTTTGAAGGCCTGGTAGAATTCAGCTGACAATCTACCTGGTCCTATACAATCAATCAACAAGTACATGAAAAAATGCTCACCATCTCTAGCAGTCAGAGAAATGCAAATCAAAACCACCCTAAGATACCATCTCACTCCAGTAAGATTGGCAGCCATTATGAAGTTAAACAACCACAAGTGCTGGCGAGGATGTGGGGAAAAGGGTACTCTTGTACATTGCTGGTGGGACTGCAAATTGGTGCAGCCAATTTGGAAAGCAGTATGGAGATTCCTGGGAAAGCTGGGAATGGAACCACCATTTGACCCAGTTATTGCCCTTCTCGGACTATTCCCTGAAGACCTTAAAAGAGCGTACTACAGGGATACTGCCACATCAATGTTCATAGCAGCACAATTCACAATAGCTAGACTGTGGAACCAACCCAGATGCCCTTCAATAGATGAATGGATTAAAAAAATGTGGCATTTATACACAATGGAGTATTACTCTGCACTAAAAAATGACAAAATCATGGAATTTGCAGGGAAATGGATGGCATTAGAGCAGATTATGCTAAGTGAAGCTAGCCAATCCCTAAAAAACAAATGCCAAATGTCTTCTTTGATATAATGAGAGCAACTAAGAACAGAGCAGGGAGGAAGAGCAGGAAAGATTAACATTAAACAGAGACATGAGGTGGGAGGGAAAGGGAGAGAAAAGGGAAATTGCATGGAAATGGAAGGAGACCCTCATTGTTATACAAAATTACATATAAGAGGTTGTGAGGGGAATGGGAAAAAAAAACAAGGAGAGAAATGAATTACTGTAGATGGGGTAGAGAGAGAAGATGGGAGGGGAGGGGAGGGGGGATAGTAGAGGATAGGAAAGGTAGCAGAATACAACAGTCACTAATATGACATCATGTAAAAATGTGGATGTGTAACCGATGTGATTCTGCAATCTGTATTTGGGGTAAAAATGGGAGTTCATAACCCACTTGAATCTAATGTATGAAATATGATATGTCAAGAGCTTTGTAATGTTTTGAACAACCAATAAAAAAAGAAATTATAAAAAAAATGGTCACTAATTGTATATTGCTTATAAAGGGAAAATGTTTTATGAGTTCCTTGCAGATCTTGAGAGTATTCTATGGTGGGAGTTATACTAACAAAGCTAGAAATTCTAACTTCCTTGTCCTTTCACTCTAAACTAGACCACAAGGATAGCAGATTAGATGATTTTTCTATCAGCAGACCAAGTGCTGTTTTAATTCTTTTTGCCATTTATAATCTAGGCTTTACAAATGAAGTAAAAGGAATACAGCCAGATTGCTGTTCATATGGACTATTCAGAAGCCTGAATATATTAAAATTGATGTATTAAGTAGACATGGTATTTAATAAATTTCTGAGTCAAGTTTTACTTATTATGTTTCCCTATAATTTGAGAAACTTACAGGGGTTTGGAAAAGAGAAAGGAAAATGCAACATAATGAAGCCAAAATTGATCATTGGGGCTATTTTTGCAGATCTACAATGGAGAAATAATAATTCTGTGGATGATGATTATAATACTGGTGATAATTGCAAAGCTTTTTGGATGATTAGCTAGAAGATACTAATGATTTCTAAAGGAAATATTTCAAAATAAAATTTCATTTTTTGAGACCAAAAAAAAAAAAAAAAAATCTACCTGGTCCTGGGCTTTTCTTTCTCTGCAGGCTTTGGAAGGTGTCTTCAATTTCATTGCTTGAAATTTATATGTTTAAATTTTCTATGTCCTCCTGATGCAATTTGGAGAGGTGATATGTCTCTAGAAATTTGTTGATTGCCGCAGTCCGGCTGCAGCAAACTAACCGGGGAGTGACGAACAACTTGTGTACATTGATACAGCAGGAGTGGGAGCCGTTTATTGTAGGACAGGAGGGGTATATATACATTACACACAGCTTATCTTAATTAACATAAACTAGATACAGCAGTCAACCAATAAGGAATCTCCACACTTAATGGCTCGCTGGCGTTACTTCACAAACCACTCCCCCTGGCAAAATGCCAGGCACCATCTTGACTTGTTTATAGACCCTAACAGTTGATGTCTTCAAGATTGTTATTATTTCCTTTTTCATCATGAATTTTAGTAATTTGAAATTTCGTTTTGTTAGCTTAGCTAAGGGTTTATTAATTTTTTAAAATATTTATTTTTTTAGTTATAGTTGGACACAATATCTTTATTTATTTTTTTATATGGTGTTGGAGATTGAACCCAGGGCCTCACCTGTGCTAGGCAAGCTTTCTACCACTGAGCCACAATTCCAGCCAAGGGTTTATTATTTTTATTTTTTCAAAGAACCAACTTTTTGTCTTGTCAATTTTTTTTCATTGTTACATTCAATTTCCTTGATTTCAGTTCTGATTTTAATTCTTTCCTGTCTTCTGCTTTTGGTGTTTGTTGATTGGTTTTCTATTTCTAGGGCTTTGACATGTAATGCTATTTATTTTTTGACTTTGTATTATTTTAATGAATGAGCTCAATGCAATGAACTTTCCTCTTAGTACTGCCTTCATAATGTTCCAGAGATTTTGATGTTGTATCACTATTCTCATTTATAAAAAAAATACCTCTAAGTATTTTTTAAAAATCAACCCTGATTTCTTCTGCTATTCATTGCTCACTCAGTAGCATATTATTTAGTCTCCAGGTTTTAGAATAGCTTCTACTTTTTATTTTATCTTTGATTTCTAATTTCATTCCATCATGATCTGACAGAATGAAAGGTATTATCTCTATGTTTTTGTATTTGCTAATAGTTGCTTTGTGGCCTAACTTTGTGGCCTAGTTGCTTTTTGGTAATGATTGCTACAACAGTAAAATATACTAAAAACTACTATGTAAAGGGCTGAATTCTATGGTATGAGAATTTTATCTTGATTCTTTAAATAAATATTTTAAAAATAATAAAAAGGTAAGAGGTTGATATCCTGAGAGACAGTGGGGCCAGATAAATGCTTCATTCAGACACAAAGTGAGGTTTTTCTAAAGAACAAGATCCGAGAGTGTTCTGAAGGAAGAAGGAAAAAGGAAAGTGTTAGGAATGAAAAACAGTTGAATAAAAAACTAGGATTCAGTACTAAACAAACTAAACAGACACTTCTCAAAAGAAGAAATACAAATGGCCAACAAATAAGTGAAAAAATGTTTAACATTGTTAGCAATTAGGGAAATGCAAATTAAAACTACATGGAGATTTTATCTAACTCCAGTCTGAATGGATGCCATCAAGAATATAAATAATCTAAGTTCAATCCCTGGTACCCACCCCACCCTCCTCGCAAAAAGAACACAAATAATAGTAAATATCGGAGAGGATGTGGAGAAAAAGAACACTTTTACACTATTGGTGGGATTGTAAATTAGTACGAACATTATGGAAGTCAGTATGAGGGTTTCTCAAAAGACTAGGACCGAAACTACCCAGATATACCACTCCTCAGTATTTATCCTAAAGAATTAAAGTCATTATACTACATAATACATGCATACCCATGTTTATAGCATCACAATACACAATAGATGAAATATGGAACCAGCCTATGTGTCTATCAACAGATGAATGAATAAAGAAAATGTGGCATCTTTACCAATAGTTTTATTCAGCTGTAAAAAAAAAAAACGAAATTATGTCATTTAGAGAAAAATAAAAGGAATTTGAGACCATTATGTTAAGTGAAATAAGCCATACTCAGAAGGCCAAAGATTATATGTTTTCTTTCATATGTGGAAACAAGAAAGGAAAAAGAAAAGAAAGTAGGGTAAGGGTGGGGTGGAGCGATGGGTGGGGGGAAACAGAATATTTCACGAAAATTAAAGGGAGATCAGTAGAATAAAGGAAAGAGACCAGAGGAAGGAAAAGGGAAAATACATGGAAATGATGATATTGGCCAAATTATATTGTTAATATTGTATGTAGGTACTAATATATAACAACAAAACCCACCAATATGGATGGAATCAAACTAAAAAGCTTTTTCACAGTAAAGGAAACAATCAAGAACATGCAGAGAGAGCCTACAGAATAGGAAAAAAATCTTTGCCACCTGCACCTCTGATACAGCATTAATCTCCAGGTTATATAAAGAACTCAAAAAAACTTAACACCAAAAAAAAAAATAACCTAATCAATAAATAGGCAAAGAAACTGAACAGATACTTCACAGAAGAAATACAATTGATGAACAAATACAAAATGTTCAACATCTCTAGCAATTAGAGAAATGCAAATTAAAACTACACTAAGATTCCATCTCACTTCAGCCAGAATGGCAATTAATAATAATATGAGCTACAACAAATGTTGGCAAGGATGTGGGGAAAAAGGAAACTCATACATTTCTGGTGCAAATTGGTGTAACCACTCTGGAAAGCAATATGGAGATTCCTCAGACATCTTAGAATGGAACCACCATTTGACCCAATCATTCCATTCCCACTACATAATGTTTATAGAAGCTTAATTCAATAGCTAAACTATGGAACCAGCCTAGATGCCCTTCAACAGATGAATGGATAAAGAAACTATGGTATATATACACAATGGAATATTACGCAGCCTTAAAGAAGAATGAAATTATGTCATTGCCAGTAAATGGATGGAACTGGAGACTATTGTGCTAAGCAAAATGAGCCAATCCTGAAGAACCAAATGCCAAATGTTTTCTCTGATATGTGGGTGCTAATTCACAATAAGAGGAGAGGGGAAGAATAGACATATTTTGGACTAGACAGAAAGGAGTAAAGGGAGGGGAGGGGGTAAGAGGGTAGGAATAATAGTAGAATGAATCTGACATTATTACCCTATGTGCATATATGATTACATGAACCGTGTAACTCTACATCATATAGAACCAGATGAATGAGAAGTTATACTCCATTTATGTACAATGTGTCAAAATACATTCAACTTTCATGTATAAATAATTAGAACAAATTAAAATAATTTAAAAACCCATCATTATGTACAACTATAATTCACCAATAAAGAAAACATTAAAAAGAGAGAGAGCTTTCTCTTTTTTAAAAAATATTTTATTCTTTTTTAGTTGTAGATGGATACAATATCTTTATTTTATTTTTATGTGGTGCTAAGGATAGAACCCAGAGCCATCTTCCGCTGAACCACAACCCCAGCCTGAGAGACCTTTCTTAAACCAAGCCAGTGGTATATGCCTGTAATCTCATTTACTTAGGATACTAAAATGGCAGAATTACAAGTTCAAGGCTAGCTTGGGTAATATAGCAAGATTCCACCCCCCCCACCACCAACAACAATGTTTTCTTATTTGTTATTCCATATGATTCTCATAACCATGTTGCAAGGATGCAGGCCAAGAGTGTCTCAAGGAGGAATCCAACCAAGTCTCAGGGAATTGTTAAAAGAAACCTGCTTCCAGATAGTCATTCCACCCCTGTCTCACACCACCACCTAGCAGCAAGACCCTCTAGTCAGCTCCATCTTTTTTTTTTTTTTTTAATATTTTATTTTTTTTTTAGTTTTCAGCGGACACAATTTCTTTGTTTGTATGTGGTGCTGAGGATCAACCAGGGCCGCACACATGCCAGATGAGCGCACTACTGTTTAAGCCACATCCCCAGCCCAGCTCCATCATTTTTTGATTCCCAGGGATAGACAGAGCAAGGAATCTGAGATTCCTTTCTTTGAGTTCCCCAGATGAGAGCTTTGTTTGCTTAGAGGGATGGGCTCTAACAGCTGAGAGACTGTGAAACTGGTCTCTCATGGAAAGAAGAGATTAAGATTAACTCTTGAAGCCGGATGAAAGTGGTTCACACATATAATCCCAACCATTCAGCAGACTGAGGCAGGAGGATTGCCAAATTTGAGGCCAGCCTCAGCAACTCAGTAATAACCTGTCTCAAAATAAAAATAGATCTGGGAATGTAGCTCAGTTGTAGAATACCTCTAGGATCAATTCCAGTAATACGCCCCCCAAAAAAAGAGATTAACATTTGAAAGCTCCAAGATGAATAGGCAGACCCTTACCTAAAATACTTTCTCTTTGTTCCTCTTCCCTCTGCACTATTGCTAAAAAACAAGAAGTGAATAAGAGTCCAGGACCCAGTTCTGATTCTCCTCTCTTTAAGCAAGTTGTATAAATTACATGGTTTTATACATTGAATTAAAGAATTTCTGTGTTCTTTCCCCCTGGCCAATCCTGGAGTTCAGCCAACTTTCCTGACCAACTCCAACGGGACAAGGGACCCTAAGAACATCTTTTCCTATCCCAAGAACTTCCCTTCCTGCTGTAAGCCCCATAAAAGTCCAGCCCGGTCAAGCTTCCACACGGTTTCTCCTCAGACCCTTCTCCTGTCTATTCTGTGGGTCTGATCAAGTTCTGCCTGGGAGTGATATCTCAATAAAGCATCATTGGGCGGGCCTTTTAAATTTGGTTGCTGACCACCTCGCCTGATCTGACAGTTTGGAGCTGAGAATCAAACCTAGTGTTTATAGCATGTGCTAAATTCACATTATATCACTAAGTTACATTCCCAGTTTCAGAACCCAGTTTTTTTAAATGAAGTCCAAGGTGGGCTAGGACTACAACTCAGGGGTAGAGTACTTGCTTAACATGCACAAGAAAGATCCTGGGATAATCCCTAACAATACATATACACACACTCAAAATCTATAAAATCTGTTTCTAGAAATTTAAGTAGGCTAGATATTCTGAAATACTTTTCCACTGTTGTCTCGAGCCATCCATGGGCTATCACAGCCTAAATCATGCATCACAGCCCAATTGAATAGGGAAATTGGGTATCTAGGAACTTCCAGGGGACATTTCCTCTGGTTGACTGCCCACAGACCTTGTGGGCCCTATTCAAGCTCTGCCCCAGGTCCCACACAGCACCGGAGATGGGGTGACCTGCTGTAGCCGCACAGCCCCTCTGAGATGGATGTGACCTGCCAAGATACCAATCAATCTGTTGACTGCAAGACATCATGAAGCAAGACTCTGCCCTTGAAGTTTTATCCCTGCCTTTGATGTACACCCTTAAATAAACCATGGGAACTAATTTTTAATTGTCTAGCTCCAGCTCCTGTGTGGACTGGAACTATCAGGAGCACCATCTTTAAAACTATCCTTTCTGACTTTGTCTTTTGGTCCTTAGTAATTATTCTAGACTTTAATTTCTCAGGAGGCTTATCCCTCTGAGCAGGCAAGAATTCCCTGGCAAGGTGCTGGCCACCCAGCGATACACTGTGAAACACCCAGTTTCAGGATAAGTAAAAACAAATACATCAAAATGCATTACTGTGCTCAGAAGTAATGAAAGCACTCAATAACGAAAAAAGAGGCAGAGAATAAGGAAGGCAGGGAAGAGGGAAATGAGTGAAGGAGGAAGAAAACCTAAAGCTAAAATTATATGGACACAAACACCAAGATTGCCCTAACAATGTGCCCAACCCAGAAACCAAAACTTTGCTGCTTATCCATACTCCTGAGGAATAGTATTAAACTAGACAAAGTAAAGCAGCTTTATCTAAGAATTACAAATAAGGGCTGGGATTGCGGCTCAGTAGTAGAGCACTTGCCTAGCATGTGTGAGGCACTAGGGTCAATTCTCAGCACCACATATAAATAAATAAAATAAGGATACATCAACAACTTTTAAAAAGAAGAATTATAAATAAAACCAGGTACCCAAAAGGGCTATAGTATATTTTCTATTAAGCTATAGTATATTTTCTATTAAGGAGGTAAATAGAAAAATCTGAATACTGACAATATGAACTAATAATAAAACCAAAGTGCTTCTGGTGTCAGTAAGAATAGGAAGGAGAAACAATTTTGAAAAGTAGAAAAAATTGGCAAAACTGGGTAGAAAAGACTAATGTACTAATACCAATAATATTCCCAAATAATTTATGATAGCCCCAAGTCTTATGGAGTCCTCACATTTGGATTTATAGTACACTTACAGTATGAGAACTCCTAATCTAAGAAATAAATAACAGTTCCAGTTTGGTAGTATCCCCTAGCACATAGGAGAAACCAAGACAAATCATCTCAATCCAGGCTTTTCCAGATTCCCAAAATTAAAGTTTAACCAAAGATGAGCTCTTAAGAGCTCATAATATATTCCTAAGAAAATATATATGAAGGAAACTGACCTCCTACATCTATAGCTGGGCGTAGTGGGGCATACACATAATCCCAGAGGCTCAGGAGGCTGAGGCAAGAGGATCAGTAGTTCAAAGCCAGCATCAGCAAAAAGTGAGGCGCTAGGGAACTCAATGAGACCCTCTCTATAAATAAAATACAAAATAGGGATGGGGATATGGCTCAGTGGTTAAGTGCCCCTGAGTTCAATACCTGGTACCCCCCAAAAAAGAGGGACTACAAACTGAAAAAGAAGGCATACATAGACTGCAGATACTAAAATGATAAAAAATAGTATATAAAGTAACTATGTTTAATGGTTTCACCTGAAGAGTTAAGCACTATGTAGTGCAAAAAGAAAGAACATTTGGACCAAGTTGGACCTTCAGGGTAAGTACCCTAAGGAAATAATGCCTGAATTGGGATAAGAATTATCTGGGTAGAAAAAAAGGATGAGGGCATTCCAAACTGAGAAATCAAAATCATGATGGGCAATGATATGGAAGCATTGAACAGTATGAGGCAATCAAGGAAAACTACAAGAATTTCTATTATTAGAACAATAAATGCATGGAAGGGTAAGAGAAGCTGAAGAAGTACAGGGAAATCAGCAGGTGGAGGGCTCTGTAGACTATGTAGGAAATATGACCTCACTGAAGGATTTTAAGGAGGGAATATCACAGTCAGTTTTGTTTTAAATAGTAGTAAGGGGAAAGAATTTAAGATGGGCAAAGCTAGAGGAGTGAAGATTATCTAGGAGGCTAGTATATGGTAGAAATAATAAAGATCTGAATTACCAAAGTGACAGTAAATCTGAGGAGTAAAGAGATTTGAGAAACAATAGACAAAATTGGCAAAAGCTGGCGAGTATTAGAAGGGCTCCAATGTTTCTTGCTTACAACTAAATGATACTAACTGATCTGGGGAATACAACAGGAAGAGTAGAATGGGATAGAATAAAATAATGCACTAAATTATGAAGATGTTAGGCCTGAGGTCCTTGTGGAAAATCAAGCTTGCAGATGTTTAACAAGCAATTGGATTTGTTAGATTTAAACTCAAAGGATAAGTTATTGCTAAAATAACCCATACGTTAGCTAACTCACCCAAGGAGAGAGAAGCACAGTGACCCAAGTGTGGAACTCAGAGTTAGGAAATCATATGAAATTTTTTATAAGTTTTATGGCTTCTTAAAAGACAGTTTATAGGCAAATACAACTATAAATCCATATTAAGCATATATATAGTTTCAGAAAATTGAAAACCATCTAAAAGAATAATAGAATGGTTAAATTAATGTAGTATATCTACTTCAGAGAAGATCATAGTCATTAAAAATTATACTTAGGGTGTGTTGGGGCTATGGCTCAGCAGTAATGCACTTGCCTAGCATGTATGAGGCACTGGGTTTGATTCTCAGTATCTCATATAAATAAATAAAATAAAGGTCTATCAACAGCTAAATAATTATTTTAAAAAATTATACTTAGGAAGAAGGTACAGTGCATAGAAAAGATTTATGATAAATTATTAATTACTTTCTTACCTTTTAAAAAATCTACACATTATTTAGACAATATAAAGATATGAATGGTAAAATCTGGAAATAAATACAAATTGCTATATAAATTATTTTGAAATTAGAAGTTGGTGGGAATTCGCCCTTCTACCTTTGCATATCTTCCCAAGTCAATGTATAATACTATTAAAATTGGAAAAACTTTAAAAGAAACAACAGGATTTCCAATCACCAAGAGCCCCTCAAAAAACAAAGTAATGCACTAATATGTGAGATTTCAGGACAGTTGCCTCAGATGTTCTTCCCTTCTAGAAGTCTACAGCCTATCATGTCTGCTAAATAGGCCTCCAGAGATGACATCGTGGGTCTTCAGGGCAGACACATGGCTCTGCCTCTGTACCTCAAGACTCAGTGTCATCCATCACTACATCTCTTTTCTGAAATTCTTGGGTCCACCACTATACTTGACCAACTCCTCTTCTTTCAACCCAGTACCTCTTCCATCTTCTCCTTAAAAATACCCAGGTAGCTAGGTGCAGTGGCACATGCCTATAATCCCAGAGGCTCGAGAAGCTGAGGAGGAGGATCACGAGTTCAAAGCCAGCATCAGCAAAAGTGAGGTGCTAAGCAACTCAATGAGACTGTCTCTAAATACAAAAAAGAACTGGGGATGCGGTTCCGTGGTTGAGTGCCCCTGAGTTCAAACACCAGTACTCCCCCGACCCGTAAAAAAAAAAAAATTACCCAACTAAATTAAATTCCCCTCCCAAACAAGAGCCTGGGTAATGTTGTAGAACAGGTGTTTTCCAAGTCCTGTTTATGACCAGAAACACAAACATAAACAATTCCATGGAACAAGAAACATAGAATTCCTGGAAGGAGAGCATAGTTACCTTTTTATTCTACTGGCAAGGAGTAGAAGACAGAAATTAATAACTTGGTAAATTATTTTGGCAAAAATATAAATTAACAAGCACAGAATAAGTATCTAATATTGTCTTTTGTATTTTCTCTCAGGACTCAACTTACCTTCTTCACCCAGTGGTTACAAACTCCAACATCAGGCATGTAATGCAAATGAGTAAAAATGGACAAGTTGTAAGAAAACAAAATAAAGGCCCCAACTTCCTTAATAAAACTCCTATAGCACAAGAATTAAAACCAAGAATCAATAAGTGGGATGGACTCAAACTAAAAAGTTTCTTCTCAGCAAAAGAAACAATCTGTGAGGTGAACAGAGAGCCTGCATCTTGGGAGCAAATTTTTACCTCTCACACATCAGATAGAGCACTAATCTCTAGGGTATATAAAGAATTCAAAAAGCTAAACACTAAAAAAACCCAAATAACCCATTCAACAAATGGGCCAAGGACATAAACAGACACTTCCCAGAAGAGGATATTTAATCAATTAACAAAATCATAAAAAATGTTCTTCATCTCTAGCAATTAGAGAAATGAAAATCAAAACTATTCTAAGATACCATCTCACTCTAGATAGAATGGCAGCTATTATGAAGACAAACAATCATAAATATTGGCGAGGATGTGGGGAAAAAGGCACACTCATACATTGCTAGGGGGACTGCAAATTGGTGCAGCCAATATGGAAAGCTGTATGGAGATTCCTCGGAAAATCTGGAATGGAACCACCATTTGACCCAGCTATCCCACTCCTCAGTCTATACCCTAAGGACTTAAAAACAGCATACTACAGGGACACAGTCACATCAATGTTTATAGCAGCACAATTCACAATAGTTAATCTGTGGAACCAGATTAGCTATTTATCTACTGAAGATGCCCTTCAGTAGATAAATGGATTTCAAAAATGTGGCATATATACACAATGGAATATTACTCAGCAATAAAAGAGAATAAAATCATGGCATTTGTAGGTAAATGGATGGCGTTGGAGAAGATAATGCTAAGTGAAGTAAGCCAATCCCCCCAAAAAAACAAATGGCGAATGTTTTCTCTGATATAAGGTGACTGACTCATAGTGGTGTAGGAAGAGGGAGCACGGGAGGAATAGATAAACTCTAGATAGGGCAGAGAGGTGGGAGGAGAAGGAAAGGGCCAGGGGGTTAGCAATGATGGTGGAATGTGATGGACACCATTATCCAAAGTACATGTATGAAGACATGAGTTGGTGTGAACATACTTTATATACAGAGATATGAAAAATTGTGTTCTATATGTGTAATAAGAATTGTGATGCATTCCGTTGTCATATATTTAAAAAACAAAAGCAATTAAAAAAAGAAAACAAAATTATAGTCACAATGATAAACAGCAAACAGACCTTAGCCTTGGCATTAACCATGGCAAGAATATGGTAAAAACTGGAGCAAGAGCTGGACATGGTGGTGCACACCTGTAATCCCAGGTACTTAGGAGGCTGATGCAGGAGGATTACAAGTTTGAAGCCAGCCTGAGCAATGTTGCAAAGCCCTAAACAACTTAGCAAGATCCTGTCTTGAAATAAAACATTTAAAAAAAAAGGACTGGGAGTGTAGTTGTGCAATTCAATGGTAAAGCACCTCTGGGTTCAATTCCCAGTACCAAAAAAAAAAAAAAAAAGGGGCTGGATATGGTGGCACACACCTATAATCCCAGTGGCTCAGGAGGCTGAAGCAGGAAGATCACGAGTACAAAGCCAGCCTCAGCAACAATGAGGTACTTAGCAACTCAGTGAGACCCGGTCTCTAAATAAAATACATTGATTTATGATAATATGAGCTGGGCATGATGGTGCATGCCTTTAATCCAAGTGACTTGGGAGGCAGAGGCAGGAGGACCCCAAATTCGAAGCCAGACAAAGCAACTTAGAGATACCCTCTTTCAAAATAAAAAAGAGCTGGAGGTATAGCTCAAAAGAGTGGTAGAGTACTCCTGGGTTCAATCCCAAGTACCAAAAAAAAAAAAAAGATGAAATGAGGCTTGTCATCAGGAACCTTAAAAGAAATAAAAAGCTGAGGCAGGAGCATGGCAAGCTCAAGGCCAGATTCAGCAATTTAGTGACACCCTTTCTCAAAATAAAAAGTAAAAAAGATTGGGGAAGACTGGGGTTGTAGCTCAGTGGTAGAGTGCTTGCCTAGCATGAGTGAGGTACTGAGTTCAATCCTCAGCACCACATTAAGACAAATAAATAAAATAAAGGTTAACGTTTTTTAAAAAAAGTGAATTAAAAAAAAGGGAGGGGACTGGGATTTAGCATCTCTGGGTTCAATCCCCAGTAAGTAAGGAAGGAAATTTAAATACAGCATATACTAGACACCAGATATTATTCTAAGCACATGTATTTATTCATTTAATCCTCAAAAAGAAACTATAATAAGTAATAATATTATCCCCATTTTATAGATGAGAAAACTGAGGTACTAAAAAATTAAACAGTTTGAGGTTTCTCAGGTAAGATGTCACAGTTAGGATTTGAATATGATAGTTTCATGCTAGAATCCATGTCCTTATTCATAATACCTAAGGCATATTCTGGCCTTGACAAAAGGGGATCACCCAAATTGCCCTGTATGAAGGATGAGTTACCTTCATAGAGATAATTTTTTTTTTTTTTTTTTTTTTTTGTGGTGCTGGGGATTGAACCCAGGGCCTTGTGCGAGATAATTTTTTGACCCTAAATTCTGGAAGAAGGCTGTTAGGCCTCATCCCATATGGGGGATGGGAATTCTTTGTTCTGTGATGCAATGATGACCTCAGAGTAAACTGCCATTAGGCTGAGGAAAATGCAATGGCTGCAAGAAGACCTGACTTGGGTTAAGGGAGAAATGGGTATTCTCTGGGGTCAGCTGACCCAAGCTCTGACTTGCAGACACTGTGGCAGCTGCTGCCTTCAGAGTCCAGGGAATCTGGTGATACTATGCTTGTTCATGGTTTGGCAGTTCCGGAGATGGTGGTACCTTGGGAGCTGGCAACAGCTTCAGCCCTGGTGCTCTGGGGACATCATTCAAGGCAAGGTGGGTGACTTCTGAACATGGAAGTGCAGCTCGATTAATAACTATTGACACTACATGTGAGGTTAGGTGAGGAATCACTAGTATGTGTGTGTGGCCCCAGATGGATGATGATAAAGCCTAGATTTGAGGCTGAATATCCACTGACATGAGATTTGAAGCCTGATGAATGATCACTGACTCCAGATGTAGGGTTATCTGAGGAAATGGTGATCTCAAAATGAAGACTCAGTTAGGCTGAATGTCCATTGACATGAGATTTGAAGCCTGATGAATGGTCACTGACTCCAGATGTAGGGTTATCTGAGGAAATGGTGATCTCAAAATGAGGACTCAGTTATGACTTTTAACACTGGATGAGGAATTGGGTGAGTGACTACTAACCACATATGTGGGACCAGATGAGTTAACTGTTCACTCTTCATGTAGAGCAGAAACTGAGGACTCCATGACACAGCTTGTATCTTCAAGAAGGCTTTGTGTGTGATAATATCTTTCTCTACACCCTAGGGCCTACCCCTTCTGGACTTCTTTGGCTCATGGAGGCAAAAATCAGAGGAGGAAGAGGAAGAAGAGGGGGAAGAAATGGAAGAAGAAGGAAAAAAGGAAGAAAAGTCATCATCTATGAATTCGTTGAAATCACATTCTCCTACCAAAGATGATCCCATTGGAGAGCAAGGCAGCCAAGCCCCACCCAAGCCACCCTATTGTTCCAAGAGCCTCCCCAAGGCCACAGGGACACCAGAACAAATACTTACATCACTCAAAAACCCCTTCAGATCCTTCCCTACCTTCCAGATCCTGACCAACCTGCAGGTGAAGAACAAGACAACATTGGGGGGCTGCCTGCAGCAGAGAAAAAGCCAGCTATTCTGGGGTCTCCCTGCTCTGCACAGTGAGTCCTTGGACACCATCTTCCTCAGCCCAGATGGCCCCTCCTCCCTGAAGATATCTGTTTGTCCTTCTATTTTCTTCAACAAGCTTGCCTTCCTGTCTAGGTATAACTTGCTGCTTCCCCATTATTTTTCCCCAACCCGGCTTCTTACTCATGAAGCTCATACAACAGAATATTTGGAAAGAATGACCTCTAATCCTCAGTTAGTTCCATCTCCATCCTCCTCTCCTGTCCCATCATCATCCCTCCACCTTAAGCCCTTGCCTATGAATCACAAGCAAGTCTTATCTGGTGCTAAGGCCCACACTCAGTGGCTTGCACAGCATAAAGAGGTTCCTTGGGTCTCTGGGGATCAAGTGCTGCACCCACAGTCTGAACTCCAAAGAATCAGAACCTCCAAGTTCTCATCCTCATCCGAGGCCTGGTGGGGGGTGCCAAGGGACTTCAACCTCCATCAACCCAACCCAGAGTCACTCTCTACCTCTCTGCTCTACGCCTCTAGATCTTTGGAAGTCCTAACTAGGTTTGAGGCCCCATGTAGGACCATGGGACAAACTGAGAACCTGAAAGCCTCTGAGCCAGCAATGTCAGCTCCTAGCCCAACCCTAGCTTCCCTGACAGAACTCCAGTCAGCTAGCCCCATAGTAGGCCTGACTAGATCTAAGTCCCTCTGGGAAACCACAGAGCTAAAAGAGAACTATCAGATCTCTGAGCCCCCAAACCTGGCTTTTTACCAAACTACAACACCCATGATGGAAGCTCAAGGAACTAGCCCTCCAGGAGTTGCACCTCAATATGAAGCTCAGTGGGGAACCTCAGGCCATAAAGACAGCCCCCAAGTTTCTGAACCCCTAAGACCAGCCTCCTGTCAACCCCCAGTTTCTCTGTCAGGACCCCCAAAAGTAAGCCCTAAACGAGGACTATCTAGGCCTAAGGACTTCTGGGGAACCATGGGATACAGAGAGAATCCTCAAGTCACTAAATCTCCAATGCCAGCCCCTTGCCCTCCCCTAGACTCCCTGTCACAACTCGATAAAAACAGTGTCCTAGAAGACCTATCTGGATATGAGCCACAGTTGAGATGCACAGAAAACTCAGGAAATCCCTGGGCCTTTGAACCTCCATGTGTGGACCTCCGGCCAAGACTCTCTGAAAGCAGTTCTGCATATGTCCCCTCAGGACATAAGACTCCATTGAGGGGCACGCAGAATAGAGAACATTTTGGGGTTTCTGCAGACCCAGTTTCATCTCCCAGGCTTCCCTCAGCCTCTCTGATGGAATCTTTAGTAATGAGCTTCCAGGAAGTCCTGTTGGAGTCCAAAGCTTTTCAGGAGACCAAGGGGCAAAGGGAGAATCTCTGGGTGTCTGATACCCTAGACCCTACCCATACAACATCTCCAACCCCCTTTATAGAACTATACAAAATCAATACTGTGAATGGCCTCCCTAGATCAGAAGCTACATGGAAGGACATGGAGCATTCCAGAAATTCCTGGGATTCTGAGCCCCCATCTCTTGCCTCTGGCCCACTCTCAACTCTTGTACTAAAGCCCCTCAGAGATAGCTCCGTGGAAATCCTATTTGGTTCTGAAGTTAGATGTGGGGACACACAAAGAAAAAATAACTTCTGGGCCTCTGAGCTTCCAGCTCGCAGCATACCCCAAGATCTGCATGGAGCCAGTCCCCTAGGAGTTCTGTCTGACTCTGAACCTATTAGGGAGAACATGGAGCAGAAAGAAAATTGTTATGTTTCTGTAGTTTGGGGCCCCAACCTACCCACAAACTCTCTTTCCAAGTCCCCAAAAAATGAGCCTTTTGGAGACCAATGCAAATATAAGCTTGTGAGGGAAGAAGTGAAAGAGAGAGAGAACTGTGGGGTCACTCAGCTCCCAGCACTCAGCTCTCTCTCTGCTCCTCTACAAGAACCACATACTGACCTTGAATTTATGTGCAGAAATGTGCAACCGAGGGAGGCTCCCCAGGGTCCCAGCCCACCAGTAGTGGATCCCCTGCATCCAATATCCTGGCCTCCCAACCTAGCTGAAGCTCAAAAGATTGAGCCCACCCAGCCTAGCCTACAGAAGGGAGAGATGTTCTCAGGAGCTAAGGCAGAGGCCCCATCCTCCCAAGATAAGGCTATCCCAGAAATGCTCACCAACCCTGGGATCCATGCCTGGCAATGGAGTAGAGAGTTAGAACTCAGGCTGAAGAAACTGCAGCAGAGCCCATCTTTCAGCTCCCCTGTCCTGAGTTCCATAACTCTCGACTCCTGGGGACTCTCTTCCTGCCCACCACAGCAAACTAATTCCCCAAATCTACACCCCCACTCTTTAAGTTGTAATCCCCCTAAAGTTCAGAGCACACTGTCTCAGTCTGTCCAGTCCTTCCACTGTCACCACACCCACTCCTCTTTCCTGCCTCAGCCACGAACTTCTGGCAGAGTAGAAAAGTCTCAGAAAAAGGAGAAAATAAAAGATAAGATAGTAGCCCAAGTCTCACCCCAGGGGCCACATAGTCAAATGCAGGCTGGTGAGAACTGCCTAGGTGTGGGAAAGCTATCAAACCCTGGGGTTCTAGCCTCAGGCAAAAGACAAGCCAAAGCTACAGCCCTATCTTCAGCCAAAAAGAAAGAGAGTCTCAGAAAATTCAAACCAGGAGAATGTGAAAGAGGGAATGCAAGACTGGGTTCATCCACACTCACAGGGAAGAGCCACCCTGCCCAGGCCTGCAGACTAGCAGAGACCCTTGTAAGCAGATTTCCCCGAAGGTCTCAGAGCAGGGGCCAGAGCTCTCAATGCACTGCTCTCCCTCACCAGCTTCTGCCCAAGGCTATAGGTCCTCAAAATCAGCGAAGTTCAGGGAGAGTAGCTGGTGACATTCAGAACCCTTGTCACTGTGAACACTGTCCTTGGGTGCACATGGAGAAGAATCTTCCATCCCCCACACCCCAGGTTCCCCGAACCAGGGGTCTTCTAAGAGTCTTAGACAAATTTCTGGGTATCCATGGAACCCTGCCCACTAAATCCTGTCAATAGAGAAAAAACTGGTAGTACTGCCACCCAGTACCTCATAACCTATAGCCAACCTATAGTTGGAGGATGAGGAGAAAATCTAATAAACTAGCTGACCTAGACAAATCCTACTCATGTCTTCTTTGGAGTCAAGGTTACTGGAATATCAATTCCTTACTAGCTTCTGCTGCTGCCATATTCCCTCAGGATCAGTTCCCAGAGGTAAAGAACTCAGCATTCTGCAGACTCTTTTCCAGATTTCACAGATGACCACATCTGTTATACACACATCTCTACCGAGTGAGGATATAGGGCCAGGAAAATACAGCACAATGCTGCCCTTTAAGAAAAATACTTCACAACAAGTGAACATAAAATATATCCATTTACATGAGCACTAGCCTGAGTCTAGGAAGTTGCTCTTGGTCCTGGGTATGGTTCCCTTCTTCATCCACTTGACCCACAATTTATCCAATGATAAATTTATCATTTCTTCTCAGCCCTGCTCCTTTCTCCCTGTGTCAGCTCATCCATCCCCAAGGCCACCAAAAAAAAAAAAAAAGCTTTTTCACATTTAATAACCATCAGGATTTTTCTTCTATAGTTACTAACTTGTTCACAGCCCTCTCCTATTTTCCTATTGCAGTTGTTTGAATACTACATTGTCTCTATTCTGTTGCTCTAATAATCACCAAAAAATAAGAAATTTTGTCAGAATTCTGTGTGATGTGTCTCACAGGGCTAAAATCAAGGAGTTAGCTAGGCATGGTGGTGCATGCCTGTAATCCCAGTGGCTCAGGAAGCTGAGGCAGGAGGATCACAAGTTAAAAGCCAGCCTCAGCAACTTAATGACTCCAAGCAATTTAGTGAGACTAAAAAAAATTTTTAAAAGAGGGGGTGGGGAGGCTAGGGATGTGGCTTATTGGTTAATCACCCTTGGGTTCAATCCCTGGTTCAAAAAAGGGGCAGGGCCCATGGGGGTGGGGGATGGGTGGTCAGCAGGGCTGCATTTCTTTCTGTAGGATGTAGCTAGGACTCATTCCTTCACTTTCCCAGGCTCTAGAGGCCTGACTACTGGCCCCCCCACCCTTCCTCTATCTTCAAAGGTAATAGAGGAAAGTCGTTGCATTATTTTGGCCTCTTTTGTCTCCCACTTCCATTTTAAAGACCCCTGTGATTAGAGAGTCCAGGATACTCTTCCTACCTTTATATGTAAGGTAATATATTCACAGATTCTAGGGATTGGGATGTGGACATCTTGGGAAGCCATTATCTTACCTACCAGAGTTATTAACTCAACCTGTTCATGTATGATACGAATATTTTTCCCTATCTGTAGCTTCCCATCACCTAATTTTGCTTATACTGACTTTTTCTATACCAAAGTTTAAAAGTCTTATGGAGCCAGGCATGGTGGCTCATCCCAGCAGCTCGGGAGGCTGAGGCAGTAGTATCACAAATTCAAAGGCAGCCTCAGCAACCTAGCGAGGCTCTAAGCAACTTATAGTCTCAAAAAATAAAAAGGGCTAGGGATGTAGCTCAATGTTGAGTGCCCCTGGGTTCAATCCCTGATACTGAGCCCCAGCCCCACTTTCAGAATAGTTTTGTAATATTTATGTTAGATTGTTAATCATAATTTTTAGTGTGGTATAAAGTGAAAACCTAACTTTCCCCATAATGATGTCCAATTTTACCAATAACAATTTTTAATTTTTATTTTTGGTAACAGGGACTGAACCCAGAGACACTCAACCACTGAGCCACATCCAAACTCTTTTATTTTTTAATTCTAAAACAGGGTCTCACAAAGTTGCTGAGGATGGGTTTGAACTTGTGATCCTCCTGCCTTAGCACCCTAAGCCTCTGGGATTACAGGTGTGCACCACTGTGCCCAGCCTTCAATAACATTTGTTTTAAAGCACAATGACTTGAGCCCATTCCACTAAGTGTGCCATATTATAAAATAATGATTATTTTTAAGTATCTGAGCTTCAGATACAGAGTCAATGGCTTACTAATATGAGCATATTCAACTTGTCTAATTTTTTTTCCTCCAGTGTACACAGTTCTATTGAAAGACTATATCATCCAAATACCTGAGCCAGAAACTTGTCATTCTTAACTCCTCTGTTGCCCTTCTCCCTGATCCATCAACAAATTATATCATGAAATGCATTTCAAATTCATCTTCACCTCATTTCCACCACTCTTAGTCCAGTTATCATTTCTCACCAAATTAGTTGTCATATTACTTTTAATCCATCCTCCACATGGGCTATAGTTCAACTGACTCCATTTTTTTCAAGTAGATGCCGTAAGTTTGAGCAAAGTAACATACAGATGCAACTTCTAGATTGGGTATATTGGTCAAACTAGTTGTCACATTTGGTTACTTGGGAAAATCTCAATATAGTATAGGTATTAGACTGATTCCTAACCACCGCCCCAGAAAATTTATGAGGGAAAGGTGGAACTGACCAACTTAAAAAAGTTATCAAGTAGTATGATCTCACTTTAGCTTTAAAAATACATAGACACATATTTACACACACACATACAAAAAGATTTAAGAGTTAAGATCGTAATACCTCTGGCTATTAGAAATAGTAATTTTTTTTTTTTTTTTTTTTGCCAGGCATGGAGGCACATGCCTGAAATTCCAGCAACTCGGGAGGCTGAGGCAGCAGAATCACAGATTCAAAGCCAGCCTCAGCAGTTTAGCAAGGCCCTTAAGTGGCTTCACAAAACTATATCTCAAAATAAAAAATTAAAAGAGCTGAGGACATGACTCAATGGTTAAGCATCCCCAGGATCAATCCCTAGTACCCCAAAAAACAAAAAAATTATCATCTGGGTACAATGGCACACGCCTGTAATCCCAGCTACTCAGGAGACTGAGGCAGGAAAATTGCAAGTTCAAGGCCAGCCTTAGCAATACAGCAAGACCCTGTCTCAAAATTTAAAAACTAAAGGGCTGGGGTATAACACTGGTAGAACAACCCCTGTGTACTTCAATCAGTTCCACCCCTGCCAATACAAAGTGGAATTGTCTATACAAAACAATGAGCATTTGGATATTGTACTGTATATCTGGAAGCAGGTTTTTTACAATAAGAGGGGAAGGGCAAATTAATATCACAATCTGATAATCACTTCCCTGCCTAAATTTATCATACCTTTAGTTCACTTCTATTCACAACATGGTTCCTGATCTCTTCAAATTCATTCCAGTATTCCCTTGCTATTCTATTCTCCTACTTAAGCATGTCCTGCTTTCTACCCTATGCCTTTTGCTCTAAGTGCTCTCCCTTTCTCTTCTCCTTACCACTAGTTTACCACCATCAAGGACCTAGCTAATACTATCTCCAGAGCCTGCTTATTATTTTGTCATGGTATGGTTTCCCTTGCTTACAACCTTATTAACGGCACACTTTTCTGAGAGTATAGCTTTATTTATTTTAAAGATAATTTGTTTTAAGATTATTTTTTTAAATACTTTTTTTAGTTGATGATAGACCTTTATTTATATGCAGTGCTGAGAATCAAACCCAGTGCCTCACACATGCCAGGCAAATACATTACTGCTGAGCCCCAGCCCAAGCCCCAAGAATATGGCTTTAAAGAAACTGAAGCTATGTAAGATAAAAAGTCCAAACTCCCAAACCAGTGCTCTTTACATTCTACAATATTCACTCCAATTTGTATATTTTATTTGAAAATTTAACAGCACTCAGAAGCTACATGATGTTGCTCTGCTTCCTCATTAAAATCCCTGTTCTATTTCATATTGTCCAAACCTATCTATAGGGTCTGAGTCTTGCTGGCAAAGGGCAGAGTTGAAGAACATTCCCCTCCACTACTATGGTCTCAAAACAATGTAATTTTCAATTTCCACTTGACATGGCAACAGTTAATGTTTATGCTTCTCTAAAGAGCTTTATGAAAAGTTCAAATCAGTTTTTTAAAGGTCTCAGAAGGGGTAGGAAAGACTTACAAACCACTTAACATTTGTCACAGTTCAGTTGAACTAATGTTTGGCAGGCCTGTGTTCTTTATGGGCACTGAGTATATAGTGGATCATCAGAGCAATTTATATCTTAGACCCAAATACATCGTAAAATGTTAGTTTTACAGTTCCACCTTTGCCTCTATAGTATATTGTTGGTTCTGTGATCTATTTGATGCCATAATCTTGGTCAAAACAATCCTCTACTCATAGCACTTATCCTATGGAAAGAAGTGCTTAGGGGCTGGGGTTGTGGCTCAAGTGATATCGAGTGCTTGCCTAGCACACGTGAGGCACTGGGTTCAATCCTCAGCACCACACTAAAATAAAGATATTGTATCCACCTAAAATTAAAAAATAAATATTTTTTTAAAAAAGTGCTTAGCTAGTTAAGATTAAATTCCAGTTTTCTTACCAGGCATGGTAGTACATGCCTCTAATCTCAGCTACTCAGAAGGCTGAGGCAGAAGGATCACCAAGTTCAAGGCCAGCCTAGGAAATTCATCTTTTGTCCCAAAGGGCTGGGGATATAGCTAAGTGGTAGAATGCTTGACTAACATTCATAAATGTTAAATCAATCCCCAGTACCAGTAATAATAATTTCTTTCTTTTTTTGGGGGGGGCGGGGGTCATGCTGGGGATTGAACCCAGGATGCGCCTTGTGCATTCGAGGCAAGCATTCTACCAAATGAGCTATATCCCCAGCCCTCCAGTTTTTTTGAGAACACAGGGATAAGAAGTGGGGCTGGAATGGACTGCCTACACAATTTGCTTCTTGAAATTTCAAGTATGCAGGCTTCTGTAGGTGCAAGTTGACGCAACAGCCATTCACACTACTTTCTACAGTTTTAGAAGCATTTTCAATCCTTGTACCAGCTTGAGACCCCAAAATAAGCACTTCAATCTACAACTACACTGCTTCAAACACGAGTGCTAGAATTAGCAGCAGGTCTCCTGAGTACAAGTCTTCTCTTGGTTTTTCCTAAAGAATCTACAGAGGGGGCTGAGGTTATAGAACTCAGTAGTAGAGTTCAATCCCCAGCACCAACCACACACACACACACACAAAAAAAAAAAAAAAAAAAAAAAAGGAAAAGGAAAAGCAGAGGGTGCACAGAGAATATTTACTGATGTTGTTCAGTGATAGAGTACTGGTCTAATCCCAGTACCACAAACAAAAAAAAAACCTTTCCCAAAATAGCCTTGTCTTTGGCCCTCATTGAGGTCAGGCTGCCAACTCTCAGAGATGACAGTGTCAAAATTCAGAGCAGAAAAAAAGACTGTTGGCTAACCATGAGAAATACACCTAAATGAGAGGACCAGTAAGCTAAGGAGGACTAGTAACATTTAGTGAAGAAATCATCAAAGAAAATAAGGAATAGTCAATTCAAATTCCACCAGTGCAAAAATATCTACTCACAGCAAAAGTTCCAGATATGTCCCAATTTAAAAATGATTTGTATGTAAAACCAGATAGAGGCTGGGTGCACACCTGTTAATCCCAGCAACTCCAAAGGCTGAGACAGGAGGATTCAAAGATTGCTTCAGCAACTGAGTGAGGCCCTAAGCAACTTAGTGAGACCTTGTCTCAAAATAAATAATATATACATAAATTAAAAAATTTATATATAAATAAAAGGCTGGGGGTATAGCTCAGTAGTAAAGAGCTTGAGTTCAATCCCCAGTGCCACCAAAAAAAAAAAAAGTGGGGGAAAAGCAGAGGGGGCACAGAGAATATTCAAAAGCAGACATAAGATTACTATACTTTTACAACCTTAAGATTTTTAGAGAGTACTTTCAAATCTAGTTCTTGGTCAAGATAAGGTGGCTCTGGGCTGGGGTTGTAGCACAGTGGTGGATTGCTTGCCTAGCATGTGTGAAGCACTAGATTCGATTTTCAGTGCCACATAAAAAATATTGTGTCCATCTACAACTAAAACTATTAAAAAAAAAAAATAATAAGAGGGCTTCTACAGGCCTAGCCTTACCATCCACACCAAATATTTAGGTAGAAAGATGCCACATTCTCCACAGATGCAGATCCATCAGGCTGCTCCTCTTCCATGGCAAATCTATCCAGTGATAACTGCAGATACACAGTGAGCCAGCAGGAGATATCATACCAATGTTCATCAGTCAGAAAAGGGTGTGATCTTACCTCCAAGACTTCACTGGGATTGTGCCTTGTCAATGAGGGGTAGCCCAAGGCCCTTCCCAGAAAAAGAAGCAGGCACAAGGGCCAGGACTCAAGCTCCATTTTGACCCAACGTTTATTGTCCTTTTACAACATGTCAATTTTTGGTTTAAAAACTGCTTGTGATTAGTTTTCCAACAATAACTGAAAAGCATGTAAAATAAAATCAACCTACTCTTATAAACACCCAGCAACTGTGGCCCCTCACCCACCTACCCAGGTTGGCTACGGGAAGGGAGGGCTCGGGCAGCATTGAGTGACGTGCAGATGCTTTACTGTAGGAGTCAGTGGTAATGCCTTGGTTCACACCCCACACAGGTCCCCTGCACTGCCCCAAACTACAAGAGAAATGGCGCAGGCCCAAAGGCCCAATTCTCTGTTGGTTAATTCACTCTCCACCTCCCAAAAGAAAATCACTTTTATTTTATCACTTTTGTTTTGTATTTTTTGCAACAAAAAACCCCCTGTCCAGAGTCTGACTGGTAGCTCAACTGTTCAGACTGAGAAATGGAGCAGGCCCTGGGCGCACCCCTGGTCCCTCCTGGGTAAGCGCCCCCACCCCCAGGGAACAAGGTCCAACCAGGCCAGCTCGCCACACGATGGCCACCATCACTTAGCCGTACAGGTCATCATCATTATCTTCTGTGTACACACTGCCACCTGTGCCACCTCCACTGCCCTGACTAGGGCCAGCTCCACCCTGGTTCCCTGAAGGGAATCTGTATATTAAGAGAAAAGACAAAAAAGAGGGTAAGGATACGACCTGTGTAGGCTTTTCACTCTACATTCTTTAGGACTCTCGTCATCTTCTTTACACAGGTCCCCAAAGCAACTTAAGAACTGCCCACTGCCCCCAACCATTACCTGAAACTGCCAAAACCTCGACTCTGCTGAAGGGTTTGAGCAAACATTTCATACTTCCGAATGTCATTATCACTGACAGAACGACGGGCAAAGCGCATGGCTTCCTCAAAGTGATCTCTGCGGATCTCTGGCACTGGATCATCTTCTTCTACTTCCTATAAAAAAAATTGGTAAATACAGACCGCCCTGGCTAGTTAAGACCCAGATTTGACTCTGTCCCTGGTCTCCCCACCCTTCTATTACTGCAGTAGCTTATTTGTCTCCTGGTCCTCAATCTAATCTGCCTAAGATACCAGACCAAACTTTCTAAAATTGAGTCACTGCTCTGCTCTAGGGAAGCCATTAGTCACATTAGTTTTAAAACTCGTCAATGGATTCTGGAAAAGGGAAAAGTGCAAGGATAGAAATCACATCAGTGTTTGTCAGGGTCTAATAAAGGGAGAAGATGCTGACTAAATGGGCTGAGGAAACTTAAACAGTGATAGTAGTTATAGAAGTTAAATACACATCTGTCAAAAAGCATAGAAATTGTATCTAAAAAGGATGCAGTGCATATTACTGCATAAATATTATACCTCAATAAATCTAAAGTTCAAAAAGAAAATATCAATTGCTCTCAGGGTTTACCACATAGAATTACTCCCTATGTAATGGCCTTGCTTCCAGTAACACATGTGCTTAATTAAATAAACCTGGGTTTTCCCAATTCCTGCAACCCTAATACTAGATCGAGTTAATTGGGTTGTTTATCCCTTTATCCAAACTCTCTCAAACCCTATCTCTTCCACTGAGAGGCCACCCCCATTGCTCTGGCTTACAAGTCTGCTTCCAAGCATTAATACATCATTACTTTATAAAATCTTATTGAAGGAGAGATGTCACAGATCTCTTCCCAAAAGGTAAAAAAAAAAAAAGCCACTTACTCATTTCTTTATTAAGTCACAAACATGGAACCATGATAAAGTGAGAAACAAGTCATCTTTATAGAGCTTACACACAAAAATATTTTGGTAGGTCCATGTCCTCTTCCCCCACTACCAGTGATAGAGCTATAGTTAAGTCTGAAACCTTAACTATAGCCACCATCACTTAGCCGTACAGGTCATCATCATTATCTGTTTGTTGTTGCACAGTTATACTTTGATTTTCTTCAAGGAGGAAGGAAATACTGTGGAATGCTTTACCTCAGCATTCTCTCTTTAATGCCCTGACTCAATATTTTTTTCAGGCAGGATAACTTTTCAAATATCTCGTATTCTCAACTCCAGGGCCCAGGGCACGGCAGAGACTTGTTCCCTGGCTTCCCACACTGGCACCACTGATGCAGACTCACCATGGCAGATGGGTTTGTCTGCCTCTCCCGTTCTCGCCTAATCTCACTCTCAATGGATTCACGAATGGCCAGCTTACAAGCACGTTGGCAAATCTCTGTCAGGTCTGCTCCAGAGAAGCCATTAGTCATCTTTGCCAGGAACTCCAAATCCACATCCTGAAAGCAGCAGCACAGCTACTTTAGAATTTAGCCTTTCATCTCCTGGGATATACTGATCTTCAGGCTCCCTAAGCACTTCCAACTTCAGTGTGCCCCATCTTCTGCCTCACCCATTTTTTAAAAATTATTTGGTACTGGGGATTGAACCCATAGACACTTTACCACTGAGCTACATCACCAGTCCTTTACTTAAAACAAAAACAAAAAAAAAAGAGGCGTGCCAGGGATTGAACCCAGGAATACTTAGGAATACTTAATCACTAAGCCACATCCCCAGCCCTTTTTAACTTTTTTCTTTTGAGAAAGGGTATCACTAAGTTGCCGGAGCTGGCCTCAAATTTGCAATTCCTCCTCCCTCAGCCTCCAGAGTTCCTGGGATTAAAGGAGTAAGCCACTACTATATCCAGCTCCTATTAGACCAGTCCTAACCCCAGAAATCCCCAATGGAACCCTGTCCAGAAACCAAAAAGCACTCCACACCAGCCTCACAAGGCCCTATGGCCCACAACCTTGCCTTGGCAACCGGGGACTTGCGCAGATTGGCCTTGAGGATGGCAACACGGGACTTCTCATCAGGCAGTGGGATGTAAATAAGCTGATCAAGGCGGCCAGGTCTTAGGATGGCAGGATCAATAATGTCAGGCCGATTGGTAGCGCCAATGATGAAAACATTCTTTTTTGTGGACATGCCATCCATTTCTGTCAGGATCTGGTTAATTACTCGGTCAGCAGCCCCACCACCATCTCCAATGTTACCACCACGAGCTTTGGCAATTGAATCCAGCTCATCAAAAAACAGCACACAAGGAGCAGCTTGGCGTGCCTGTGGAAGGAACAAAAACTTAGCATTAACACAACTGAGTCTCTCAGACCTAAGAAGGAAAAACAGTAATTTCCAATGTCCCAGACGAGGTGACAATAGTAAATGATTTTAAAAAAATATTTATTTTTTAGTTATAGTTGGATACAGCACCTTTCTATCCATCTATCTATTTACTTATATGTGGTGCTGAGAATCGAACCCAGGGCCTCACACGCACTAGGCGTATGCTCTACCGCTGAGCCACAACCCCATCCCAATAAGACTATTTTGACTCTCCTAAAGAATCAGTTTCTATCCTACCTTGCCCCCAAGCAAGTGAACAGATAGCCCAGCCTCTTATACCTTACCTTGTCAAAGATTTCCCTGACATTGGCCTCAGATTCTCCAAACCACATAGTGAGCAGTTCAGGACCCTTGATGGAGATGAAGTTGGCCTGGCATTCATTAGCAATAGCTTTAGCCAGCAAGGTTTTCCCACAGCCTGGAGGTCCATAGAATAGAACTCCCTTGGATGGTGTCATACCAAACTTAAGAAATTTGTCTGGGTGTTCTACAGGATACTAGAAGGCAAAGGAAAGAAGATTCAAGGCTACCTCCATTTTTTCCCCCCAGGGCCAAGGACCGAATTCAGGGCATTGTGCATGCCAGCAAGCAATCCCCAATCCCATACCTTCATATTTTGAAAGAAACATAACCAAACAGAATCAATCCCTCCACCACTTTATGGTGCATTCTATGGGCTAAAAACCTGGCTACCTAGGAGCAGGTTTCTGAGTAGTGGTGTCACAATTCTAGCAGAGAATGTGCTGACACCCTGAGACCACTCAGGTCAATTACAACATACTGTGTCAGGGACTCTCCTAGACCAAGTTACCCTACCTGGACTAGCTCCTGAAGCTCACGTTTGACATCCTCCAGGCCCCCAATGTCTTCCCAGGTTACCTGTGGCACTTCTACCACAGTTTCCCGCAGTGCTGATGGATTGCTCTGACTCAAGGCCCACTAAAAAGGAAAAAATAAATAAAAACGGGGATGAGACTTCCCACGGGAGGGAAAGTGTATGTGTGTGTGTGTATCTCAGGTGGGGGTATAGTCCTTACCCGGAAATCATCCATAGTCACTGCCAGGGAGTTCATGACTTCAGCATCAATGGTCTCATCCTCTAAGTCAATTAGATCCATCTTCTTGCGGATGGCCTGCAGGGCAGCCTCTGAGCACAGAGCTGCTAAGTCAGCACCCACATGTCCATGAGTCTCATTGGCTACCTGCAGAAAGATATCTACTGATATTCTGTCTCTAAGACCCAGCTGCCTTAGGAAACTTGAGGGATAAAAGAATCATGATCTCTTCCACTTGCTTGAACACATATACTAGCAGACCCTCCACCAGTTGAGGTTTCAGTACTCAAGCCTGAATTTGGGCAGTGGAAATAAAGTTACCCCAACAATTCTGCTTTACTCTACTGCATTATCACTAAAACACATCACTTTTTTCCTGGATTCAGTTTCAGATCATTTTCTTTCCCCTCCCTAGGAATCAAAACCAATCTCCTCCCATCTTAAACTCATCTCTAATCAGTTCCTTGCAACTTCTTAGAAACAAAGATATCCTAATTCCTGGTCAGCCCTCATCAAGACTCCACCTGTTCCAGGTCCACGTCATCTGCCAGCTTCATGTTCTTGGTATGGATCTGAAGAATTTCCAAACGTCCTGTAGCATCAGGGATTCCAATATCTACTTCCCTGTCAAAGCGACCTGTGGGACAGTGCAGGGATCATTTCTGGGTCCAGAGGGAAGAAGGAACAGGCCTAAGGCAATCATCCACCTCATCCTCAGGCTTTCCTAGCATTAGCACTAAAGGTTTCATGACCTGGGAAACCTGGTTTGTCAGTCTCAGACAAACAGGATGGTTGGTCATTTTAGATAAAAATAGGGAAAGGAAAAGAATCCCTGGGGCTCTATCATTGCAAAGAGCTTTAAGAAATCCTCAGGATTTGTTAACTTAGATAAGGACAGAGGTGGGATCATGGAGATTACACCCAGTAGAACTATCATCTCCCTACGAGCAAGGGTAGGGTTGAAAGAAATCTGGGGTCCTTACCAAATCGCCGTAGGGCTGGATCAATGCTATTGGGTCTGTTGGTTGCTGCCATAACTATTACATGTGCTCTCTGCTTTAGCCCATCCATAAGGGTCAATAACTGTGATACGATACGCCGCTCCACCTCCCCATGAGTCTGTCAAGACAAGATTATCGGGTAAGAAGCGAAATCAGACCTTCCAACCACCCACCATCCTTCAGGTAAGCTCCTACTTTCTCTCGTTTGGGAGCAATGGCATCTAGCTCATCGATGAATATGATAGCAGGAGCATTCTTTTCAGCCTCCTCAAAGGCTTTACGAAGGTTGCTCTCAGACTCACCAGCCAACTTGCTCATAATCTCAGGACCTGAAAGGATTCAGAAAGAACATTTTAACAAAACTATACTAAATGAGAAATCAGTTCTCATTTTCCCAGCCTACAGAAACATCACGGGTAAGAAAGTGGTAACCTCTACAGCCAATATCCCAAGACAATCAGGGGCAGGCTGGAGAGAAGCCAAAGGACTCAGCACACTTTCCTCACAGAAGAGCCAAAAGTGTGAAGATAGCAGATGCTCTGGGACCACTGGTCAAAAGGAGGCAGTATACCAGTTGGACCTCTACCAGGTAAATACCATTCTCAGAGAGCCAAGTGATCTCAGCCCATCTTCCCCAAACCCTCTCAAATAATTGTGTGCCTTTTGATTTCTCATTTCAGTTTGCTCCTCCTAAATGTCTTTAGTCTGTTCACAATCTTTCTCAAGGGGGAAAAGGATAAGGAGCAACAGTATCTTTCATTTGTAGCTTATCTATCCAGTAATACACCCTACCAGAAGATGCCAAAGTATGTGCAACTGCATGGATGCAAATGGACACTCGTCCATGAGCTCTTCAGCTCAAAGTTGGGTCTAGCCAAAGTCAAGATGAACCAAGACTTTTACCATTGATCAGGAAGAAAAAAGCTCCAGTCTCATTTGCCACAGCTCGGGCAATCAAGGTCTTCCCAGTCCCAGGAGGTCCATAGAGGAGAATTCCCCGAGGAGGCTAAGAACCAATACAGAGTGTGATTAGGTTCAGACTTTCATCTTCTCCCAGCGCTACCCATCTCAAAATGGCTCAACTAGGGCTCTAGAGAGGGTGAGAATCAGGGTTTAACCCTAACACCAATAAGAGTAAGCCATGGAGGAGGCTGGGTGTGGTGGTGCATGCCTGTAATCACAGTGGCTTGGGAGGCTGAGGTATGAGGATTGCCAAGTTCAAATCCAGCCTCAGCTACTTAGTGAGTCCCTAAGCAACAAACCAAGACCCTGTCTCAAAAGAAAAAACAAGGGCTGGAGATGTGGCTCAAGTGGTAGCGCGCTCGCCTGGCATGCGTGCGGCCCCCGGGTTCGATCCTCAGCACCACATACAAACAAAGATGTTGTATCCGCCGAAAACTAAAACAAAAATAAATATTAAAAATTCTCTCTCTCTTTAAAAATAAATAAATAACAAAAAAGGGGCTGGGGATATAGGGAAGCTGGCAGAGTGCTTGCCTTGCATGCACAAGGCTATGGTTCAATTTCCAGCACCACAAAAAAAAGGGCTGGGGATGTGGCTCAGTGGTTAAGTGTCGTTCCCCCCCCCCCCCCCGGAGTTCAATCTCTGGTACCTCCCAAAAATAAACCTTTCATGGATATGGATGCAGCTCAGTGGTAGAATGCTTGCTTAGCACATGTAAGACCCTGGGTTCAATCTCTAGTATTGCCAAAAAAAAAAAAAAAGAAAGTAAATGACAGTAAATGCTGCTTAGGCAATTTACTTCAGGCCATACTCAGCTCAGTCCTGCCAACACCAGAGAAAATATTGCTAAAAAGATGGCAACATTTATGAATGCAATTTCCACAGGAGACTAATAGCACAGAAACCACCCTAAGAGACTCTATTATAAGGGAGTTTAAAGATCCTGGGACTAGAATAAATTCGATCTTAAAGACAAAATGCCAAAGACCAGCTAAACCATTTAAAAAAAACATGGTCTATATTCTTCATTGTCAAAATTTCATTCACTCTATAATCACAGTTTTCCAGAATTTATTATGATATCGGAATGCTTTTCCTTAGGGTTAACAACAGATATTCCTCTTTGAAACTATCTTTTCTGTGGCCCCACATACAGGCAGGATATTGAAACTGCTCACATAGAAGATGAAATTACTTGTATAATGCTTACAAGGCAAAGTATTAATTTCATCTTCAGTGTGTCCCACGATACAGAAAAGGTCAGAAAGCTACACTCTTAGATGAGTAGTACTGGACCACTAGCACTCTGCAAATTTCCTTAAAGTCTGCTTCTATTAAATGACAAAGTTCTTGAAAGAAGGGCAAATTATGGCGAGAATTGTTTTTGCAGGCTCCACGAGGTTAAGAACTGCTTTCATGTTTTTAAAGGTACATATACATGCTCAGTATAAAAGATTTGTGAGCCACACGCGGTGGCACACGCCTGTAATCCCAGTGACTCAGGGGGCTGAGGCAGGAGATTGAGAGTTCAAAGCCAGCCTCAGCAACAGCGAGATGCTGAGCTGAGAACCCAGTAAGCCCCTATCTGTAAATAAAATACAAAAAAGGGCTGGGGATATGCCTCAGTGGTTGAGTGTCCCTGAGTTCAATCCCCAGTACCAAAAGAAAAAAAAAATACATGTGAGCCAGACCCGGTGGTACACACCTGTAATCCCAATAGCTGGGGAAGCTGAGGGCAGAATTTTTGGTACACACCTGTAATCCCAATAGCTGGGGAAGCTGAGGGCAGAATTTTTAGTTCAAAGCCAGCCCCAGCAACTTAGTTGAGACCCTGTCTCTAAATAAAATATAAAAAGGGGCTGGGGGTCTGGAGTTGTAACTCAGTGGTGGAGCGCTTGGCTAGCATGTGTGAAGCACTAGGTTCAATTCTCAGTTCTGCATATAAATAAATGAATAAAATAAAGGTGCATTAACATCTAAAAAAATATTTTAAAGAGGGGGGCCTAGGGGTGTGGTTCAGTGGTCAAATGCCCTGGGTTCAATTCCCAGTTTTAAAAAAAACATAATTAGTTTGTCTTTTCTTTTTTTGGTACTGGGGATTGAACCCAGGGGCGCTCTACCACTGAGCAACATCTTAGCACTTTTATTATTTCTTTTTTTTCCCCAACATTTTTTATACCTTTATAAAACCCAGTGACTCGCACATACTAGGCAAGCGCGCGACCACTGAGCCACAACCAGAGGCCCCTTTTATTATTTTTTTTTTTTGAGACAGTCTCACTGAGTTACTTAGGGCCTCACTAATTTGCTGAGGCTAGTCTCAAACTTGCAATCCTCCTACCTTAGCCTCCCAAATTGCTGGGATTATAGATGTGTGCCACCACATCCAGCTAGCCTGCTATTCTTTACCATCAGTAGCTTTAATAAATTTAGAGCTTTCTACAAAACCAACTAAGATAACAATGCCCCTCTAATCCAAGCCATAAGTGAAAACAGTCCGAGGATTAGACGTTGTGTAGACATTAATTACCATCCTAGACTAGAACCCATAAAGCCCAGAAAGCTCACCTTCACGCCAATTGCCTTAAAGAGTGCAGGATGCCTCAGAGGAAGCTCCACCATCTCCTTTATCTGAGCTAGCTGCTTCCTACAGCCACCAATGTCATCATAGCCTACTTCATTCAAGGACTCTTCTTCATCCTGAACATGGGAGAGACAAAGAAAGGAGAAGGCAGGAATATTTTATCAGCTAAAATAAAGAGTTTCTCCAAATAATTCCATTAACTGGTGTGGAAAAATCTGCTGTATGAATATGACAAGATTCTTGTCTAAAGGGATCTTGCATTAAAGAACTACTTCAAAAATTCCAAGGCACAGTCCTTTCCTCTCACACAGCCCTTACTCTTTCTGGAAAGGACTCTCTAAAACCTAAAACTAGAAACTCTGGGAATGGGGCACAGGCCTGGATGTCATCCATTAGCTTCATTTCAAAAATTATTCCAGGGCTGCTGACAGTTCAGTTGCAGAGCACTTGACTAGAGTACACAAAGCCCTGGGTTTGATTCCCAGTGCAACAAGAAAAAAAGAAAAAAATATTCCAATCTGTTATAACTTTTAGGTTCAATCTAAAATTCCTGGTATTGGGTTCTCCAAAAAACACATGGGCCCAGAAATGTACATTGGGGAGGTTTCCCCACTTCCAGAAGCAGCTAAGTCCAAAAAGCACCCAGTCTCAACAGTTGCAACATGACTCCCACACTAAATACAACGAAACGGGTACTAGGGCCAGAGAGCAAACTCACCTCTCGTTTGATAGGCTCTCCTTCACAGTGGATCACTGTGTCTGGAGCAACAATGCAATAAGGGCTGGGATCTGTCTCCACTACTTTGAACTCCACAGCACGCATCCCACCACGGACAAGGAAAATGTCTCCTAAAAGAGCAAGCGGTAAAAGTGCAGTTAGAGGTCAACTACCAGACCAAATGAGAATTCCTTAAGGTCTAAAATGGCAAATCACTACATATTGCCCTATTCTGCCCCACTCCACCTCTCCTTGTCTCAGTAAAGCCCATAAAATATAACTTCCAGGGTAGAGACAGACCAAGCTTTCACTACTATAACCATCAATGGTAGAGTTATGCACTTTTTAACTATAACACAGCTAAAATGAACCACCTTCTCACTTCAGAGACACGAGAGGACAAGAGGACAGCTTACTCTTTGGGAACACAGAGGCAGAGAAGACACATAGTAAGATACATGTGTTATACACATATATATGAAAATGAGAAAAAGATATTCCAATACTCTAAAGTATTCCCACAAACATCCTTAAAACTCAGTTCCTAGAATTATCTCTCACCTTTCCGGATGGGTCGATAAGCTTCCAGGAAGTACGGCTTAAGGTATACCTCAAAGAGATTGCCAGTGATGCCTTCCACTGTGTCATCGATGGGTAGCACATGGATACGTTTGCCGTACTTCACATCAGGGCATGGCTGGATGCTGAGGATGACAAGCAGACTCCACATTACCAACCACACTGCAGCCCCAAGCACTGGGCGTCCGAAAGGGCCTGGCACAGACAGCTGATGGCAAGCGAAAAAGAAAAGGCAGGGATGGCTTTAGGTGAAGAGAGGAAGGAGAGCAGGGTTGGAATGAAGGCAAAGGAACAGCAAAGCAGAACTAAGACAGGTCACACTCAGGGTAGGGTAGCAAAAGCTACTAAAAGAGGCTACTAGGGCAGCCCACTCCTAATCAGTGAGCCAAAATTAAGAACATTTGGAAGTCCCACCAAAAAAGACACATACAACCCTACTACTAGAGTCTTCAGTGAATGACATCCAAGGATGATTCCTTCTAGCTAATACTAGTGACTTAATAATACAAGAGAGGCCTTAGTCAGACAAGTGTCATGGTCAGGGAAATAGAAGTGAAAAAATAATCTCAGCCACATGGTCAGAAAATCTTCAGAAAGTAATAAGCATCCTCAGGAAGAAGAGTCCATGAAAAATAATCAGAAGCCTTAGATGATCTTAGCCAGGTGACTGGTAGTTGGGGAAGCCTCTCATTTACATTTATATAAGAACAAGCAAAATCACTCACACTGAAGCTATCCTGGGTCTGGCTCCAACCATACCACTCTCCTAGATTAACTTACATCCTTAAAAGAACCATTAGAAGCCCACCTTTCATACGCTTCCCACCTCATTCTAGCCCCATCACAAACCATTCATTGAACACAGTAGTAAATAAGGAGGCTATTTGGCAGCCATATACCCTCATCCTAAGATATGATGGCTTATACCTCTAACAAGAAAAAACAAAGGCATCAAGAGTCACAGAAACGTCAACTTGTCTTATGGGCTATGCAGAGGTAGATTTTGAAGTCCAGGAAGACAGAACTGAAACCTAAAGAGAACTCTGAAGCATAGGTCCTCCCATGGCCAGGTGGCTTCCTGTACCAGCAGCTGCCAAGGAAATCATACTGGCTGTAACATAGGGGAATACTGCCTTTAATGCAGGATGTCTCTGACCTCCCATCCCTGAGGGGCCAAGAACCCCACACACACACCTGATGACATCCCCTAGGCGTACACGAAGGTTATTCCGAACAACTCTATTCATTCGAATCTTCTCATCAGAACATGTGTCATCAGAAAGCACAATGCACACAGCTTCCCGCCTCTTCTTTCCTTTCAGCAACACTGTGTCACCTCGGAACAACTGCAGTTCATCCATCTTGGGCTAAGGAAAGAAGGTTAAGGCCTTTGGGTCACTGGGCAAAATGGGGTAAGCAGCAGCCCTGGAGACTGGGATTCCCAGTAAACCCCACTCTATCTGCTGCCACTGTAAGAAAAATGAGAAAAGAAACCTGGGGAAATCCCTCCAGTGCAATAAAGAAAGACTGGAGTGTCTACCCAACTTACCTGGGACAAGGATACCACACTGTTGTCCTCATTGATGGCTTCATCAACAATCAACCGATTGGGACGGTTCTTCTGTTTAAGAATGGCTGTTGATAAGTCATCACCCTTTGAACTAGAAGGAGGAAACAAAGTCAGTTCCAATAGATACCCCATATCTAGAGGCCCCAACAGTCTCCAAAAAACACACACTTAGGAAACAAAGTGGATAGGTGAAGGTATTCCTATAGAGAACTCAGATGAAAGAAATTCAATCAAGAAAACAAGGAGCAGTATCCAGTTATATTACATTCCTCATTCTACTAACTCTAATAATTAAGAGAAATGAAAATAAGTCTTAAAACTGTATAAAACATCAGTTCAGAGCAGGAGCGATGCAGTCAGACCTATCTGAATCCCAACACTGCCAATGTTTAATTGCAACATTGGGCAAGTTAGTTAATCTCTCTGGACTTTGATGTCCTCATCTGTAAAATGGGGACTGCAGTAGTACCTATTTCAAGAGATTTACTTTTTTAAAAGAATTTTTTAAATAAATAAATAAATAATAAAGAGATTTACCATTTTAAGTGAGATAATAAGTGTAAATACTCAACACAATGCCTGTAACAAGGTTCTAATGGTCATCATGATTAGTACTCCAAAGCAAAACACAAGCTCTTTTTTATGCTAACCTTCCAAGGAATAAACTGAGCTAGACAACTTCCCTTAGGGGCCTGGGGACACCAAGTCTCACCAAGCAAGCTGGGGAACAATGAAGTAGAATTTTTAGCACTACTCTCCTCACAAGATAGACCTGTTCAATGCCAGAGCTTTCCCAAGTACCACAAGAATACCAAGCACAGGCAGGTGTAGTGGCTACACGCCTGTAATTCCAAAGACTTGGAAGGCGGAGGCAAGAGGATCCTTGGTCTGTTCGAGAAGTCAGCCCAGCCTACTTAGCAAGGCCCCCTCAAAATAAATAAATAAATAATTTTTTAAAAGCAGATAGAGATGTAGCTGAGTGACAAAGTGCCCCTAGGTTCAATCATAGTACCAACACACACACACACACACACACACACACACACACACGGAAGAAAAAGAAAACCAAGCACACAAAAACTATCATATTCAGAAAACACATTTAACAGTCTAGAACCTTCAGAAAGAGGTTCAAAATTGGGCAGGGGTTCTACATGCCTCAGCTACTTGAGAGATTGAGGAACAGGATCTCAAGTTGGAGATCTGCCTGGTCAAAATAAAAAGTATTTTAAAAGGTCTAGGAATGTACTCAGAGAAGAGTGCTTGCTTGGCATATGTGAGGCCCTGGTTCAATCCCCAGGAAAGAGGCAGGCAGGCAATTAGTCAGAATCAAGTCTAAAGGAACTTCACAGTAATTTCTGCAAAGGCACACAACTTCATAGAGTTCGTTCATCAAGTCAAAACCAAGAAATGCTAAAACATGGGACAAATTCAAATCCCTCTCATCCAAATTAAGGTTGCCATAGTCTAAACTCAATTTCTTTCACTTCCTAGAAGGTAGGATCATTCACCAAATAGTGAATGAAAACAATTTTTTAGCTAGCTCTCTCCATCACATACTAGATTCAATGGGCTCTCCCTTTGAAGAGTTACCTCTTCTCACTAAGGTTGGGCAAATGTGTTAACCAAAGAAAAAAATAGAACTATTTCTTCATTCAACAATTGTCTACTGTAATCCAGGTACTGTTCTAGGAGCTAGGAATATTGCTAACAAAATAGTATTGCCATTAGATACACCTTCACAATTTGGAAAATAGATAAGATGCATGGGCTCTAGAATATCAAATAAACCCATTCATTTTACAAAGTGATAAGCTCTCTGCTAATCTTCACTCTGGTCTGTTGTTTTTGTTTTGGGTTTTTTGTTGTTTGGTACCAGGGATTGAACCCAGGAACATTCAGCCACTGAGCCACATCCCCAGCCCTTTTTAATATTTTATTTAGAAACAGGGACTCACTGAAATTTTAGGGCCTAAGTTGCTGAGGCTGGTTCTGAATTCGCGATCCTCCTGCCTCAGCCTCTGGAGTCACTAGGATTACAAGCATGCATCATCACATCTGGCTGGTTCTATCTTTACTACTGCTTTTAAACTAATTTCCAATAGTAGTTTCCTCATCTGTAACTTTACTCCTCCATCCTAAAAGTGTGCCATTCTGGGCACAGTGCTGCAGAGCAGGTAGACTCTTTCAAAAATCATCAACACTCTAGTATGGGCAATGTGACTACCCAGGGCAACCTATGTAAACTTACCAGTTCTCCTGCCTACCCCCAACCCATCAAAATACCATCCTATACTCCCCCCAAGGACTGTCCATCTTCCTGTTTGATTTTCAAGACTGGGGCTGGAAAAAAATAAAATGCCAGTTGCTTCAAGTCATCATAGTTTGTATATTAACCTCAAAACTGCATTCTAGAAAAACCTCCAATATGCCTACCATTACTGACCCTACCTCTAAAGAGTGATATGCCCTTCACTTAAGGTAAAAACCTCTAGGACAGGCACAGTGGCACACACCTGTAATCCCAGCAACTCAGGAGGCTGAGGCAGGAGGATCACAAGTTCGAAATCAGCCTCAGCAACTCAGCAAGACCTTGTCTCAAAATAAAAAGGACTGGAGAGCCGGGTGTGGTGGCACACACCTGTAATTCCAGCAACAGAGAAGGCTGAGGCAGAAGGGTCACAAGTTGGAGGCCAGCCTCAGAACCTTAGCGAAGCCCTAAGCAACTTAGCAAGACCCTGTCTCAAGGAGAGAAAAAAGTGGAAGGGCAGGGGAGACAGGGATGTGCTCAGTGGTTAATCCACCTCTTGGTCCAATCCCTGGTACCAAAAACAAACAAAAGACCTCTAATTCCTTATCTGTGGAGATCAGTAAAAGAGTGAATTCAGCCTGACCATAGGCTAACAGCAATTCTGGAGGTTCTTTGGGAACATTCCCCATTGTCTTATGCATGACTCAGGTCCTTTCCAGAACCAACAGGCCACAGGAGACTTGGAGGAGATTCAGTAAGTCATTAAGATGACCTAGAGGTGAGAAACTGCTAGTGATTCCAGGTTACAAGAATTTTAGATTTTTAGTTTTGAAAAGCAGAGGCTAGCTGGATATAACCTGAGAGCCTATTTTAGGCATCAACAATCACCTTTTTAATTAAGCAACTGAGTAATACTTCATCCCAATTCAGAAACTTGAAAAAAAAGGAACACACCTCAAAACACTAATCTCTTCAAAGCAGGAAGGTGATTTACATACAAGTTTTTAGTAGAACGTGTTTTTTTGTTTTGGTTTGGTTTTTTTTGTATCTAAACCTCTAGATTCTAGGCAGAATAGGCTGAGGTGGCCAGGTTTTATCTGATGCTTTCCTGAGAGATGAAGGTAGGGCCAGAAACCCCCAAGGCCCAGAGAATTTCTCTAGGTAGCTGTTTCAGAAAAGGGGCGTGTGTCTTTTCCCTGAAGGGTTTGGGTAACTCCAACCTGCAAGTCACGAAAGCTTTAGTGTAGGAAAGGCCACAAAACAGAAAGTGAGCTTCAAACTTTAGCAAGGACCTCTCTAGAGCCTCCTCGTAGGCCTAAAGTAGGAAGATGGCCAGAGGCGAAAGGCAGGGGCTGCCCTTTCCTGAACAGGCCCTCACAACTCAGGTGGCTGAGGATGCCAACCTCGGGCCAAGTAGTCCCAGCTCCAAAAGGGCCAGTGTGAGCTTTCCTGAGCTCGCTGGGACTTCCCCCGCCCGGAACCGCAGCCTGAGTCTCAAGGCTCCAGAGGCCTTCACGTGGCCCAAAGTCCACGCCCACCGGGCCCAGTTGGGGCTGCGGGCTCGCGGGGCCTGCTCTCTTCGTGGGCCCAGGGTCGTCCACGGGTGGTATGCGGATTCGCAGACCCGTGCCTCAAGGCCCTGGGGCTCCGAGCAAGCAGCGTGAGACGTAAGACCTCACTACGCCGGGGCCGCAGTTCCGAGAGGGTCAATCAGGCCGGCCGCGGCCTGCATGACACAGCACGATCTCGCCCAGGCTCCGACCCGGGCCCAACACAAGCACAGCCTAGGTGGCGCGCTGGGACGCGGGCCCACGGGCCCTCGTTTGCCCGCTTCCTCTCCTTTCCTCTCCCACCTTCCCGGTCTCCACCTCTCAGACGCGCCCCCGGCCAGGCCCGACCGGGGCCTACCCAGAGCGGGGGATCCCGCGGTGCGCGCCCCCGCAACTAGCTGGCGGGCGCGCGCACACACTCACTCGGCTCCAGAGGCCATGGCGCGCGCCTCTCCCGGTCGGCAGCTGTGGCGGCCCGCGGGTAACGGCTACAAGAGTGGCAGGCGACCGACTGGGCCGGGGCTAGGCTCTCCCAGGCTGGGGGAGGGATGGCGAGCAGCAGCTACAAACCCACAGGGGGCCTCCCTCTCGCTTCCTCCCAGCGGCACTCGGGCTGCGGGCGGGCGGGAGACGCTGGCTGATTCGCGAGGAGGCAGCGGCAGCGAAGACTCCAACGACGGCTGCAAACGCTTAGCTGAGACTGAGTCGAGAAAAGCCGAATCATCGGAAGGAAAGCCGCTCTCACTTCAGCCAATCAGCGCCTGCCCTGGGAACTCGCGCCCGCCTCTCCGCGCCTCTCCCCAGCAACCCAGAGACCACAGCCAATCAGAAAATTCGCTTATGGCCTGGGTCCCGCCTCAGGGATACAACACGCCTAGTAACGCCACGTCAATTGGTCGCAACGCTACGCTTCCTCGACGGATTGTGAGTCTAGACCAATCAGCGGAAGAAACTGGACCAGATCGACTAGTAAAAGGAGAGCCTTTAAGCCTTTGGAGGCGGACTCTCCCACTTGGCTCCAGTTCATTGGCTTCCGAGTTTATCCCCCTAGAAGAACCTGGCACAATGGATTGAACTCTTCTATTAGTCTAGTTCTGTTGTAGTGATAATCCACACAGTTTCTCCACAAACCTGGGGATCCTTTTATTCCATCACCACACAAACACTTCTTGATTCTTTAAAACACTGGCACCAAGCCAGGTGCCATGGCACATGCCCAGCAATTTGGAAAACTGAGGCACGAGGATGGCAAGTTCAAAACCAGCCTCAGCAACTTAGTGAAGTCCTAAGCAATGTGGACAGTCTCAAAGTAAAAATATAAAAATAAATAAATAAAAAGGGATGGGGATGTGACTTAGTCCTTAAGTGCCCCTGAATTCAATCCCGAGCACCAAAAACAAAAACAAAATACTGGCACCAGCAACCCCTACTCTGGCTCTTTTGACTAGCACCCCAGCTTTTCATCCGGGCTACCCCATTGTCATTGCACCCTCCCCAAGTTAATCCCACGAGTTTTACCGTTTCCTAGTGCTTAAGGGACGGGTGCTTCCCTTACCATAGAGTATTAATATAGATGCCTGTAGGAGAGCACATTCAGAGTCCAAAGAGGTCAAAAGGCAGCCACAGAACACAAAGCAGAGCCAATATCATCCAAGGCAGCAAGAAAATTACATACTGGAATTAGGAGTCCCTCAGTTACAATGACAGTTGGCCCTGACTGGCGTCAATAGGGTTCTTTGGGGCTTGCTGACTCAAATCACACTTCACCCCCCCATCCACACAGACAAGTTTGACTGAAATGAGTTCAGTTTCTAGAATTTAGAATTAGGAAGTAGGTGAGGAGTCATTGATAGACTCAGAGATCTGGTTGTCCCTCCTCAGTATTAAGAACCTGCCATTAACTTGAAAAGCCTGTCTAGGTCACCCTCCATACCTAACTCCTGTCACCTAGCACAGGATTTGGGCTTTGGGTCTGTAAAGGACTAAGGCACTGAATGAGGATTAGTGTAGTCTTTCCATCATAGCTGGGCCTCCAGCTCATAAGACAGATGATGTTGAGAGGATGGGAGTTCATATACAAGGCCTGGATTCAATCGCTAGCACCCCCCGACACACACACACACACACACACACACCAACAAATAAAAGGGGGGGGAGCACAGGCAGTCAATATTGGGAGAGGGTTCTTTTGACAACCAGCACTCAACTAAGCACACCAAAGCTTTCCCATCCAAGTATATGTACTAGGCAGACAAGATATATATTCATATATATATATATATATATATATATATATATATATATGCATTTTTACTCAACACAAGAAAAGGGGAAACAGGAAAAACAGATGCTACAAGCAAAGTCAATGACTTGTTGGTAGCAGGGAATACTTCCTCCAGAAGGAAGGAGTATCCCAAACCACACAGGACTGCCACCAACTTCACCAGTACAAGAGTTACATAGGAATGATCAGCTCCAGTCACATCACCCAAGGAGGGTAAAGCAAGGGGAGGCGGGGAGGCCCTCCTCACAGAGATGATTCACTGGGCCCTCAGCTCAGGCTCTTGGAAACATAGCAGCTACAGGTTGTGAGGCTCCTGCAGAGATGTCTGAAACTCTTCAAGGAAGGTTTCACAGTCAGGGGAATGGATCCAGCTCAAATAGATTTCTAAGTACAGAGGGAGAGACCTGGAGAGCAAGAAGAGTGATGCATAAGAGTGAAAGATCAAAGGTTAGGCAACCTTCCCTCCCTTTCATTCCTTCATCACCCCCAATACTCCCAAGGACTCCACAATTCCAACTGTCCTTCAGCCCCAAGCCAGCAACCCTCACCAGGTAGCTTCCTTCTGTGGCAGTTGAGTTTGGGCCTGTAGCCTCCAACAGAAAGCAGCGGCCTCATCCTTCCTATCCAGCCTCCTTAGAGTCTGAAGCAGGTGAAAGGAAGCATCTCTATTACCTGTAGCCCACCCCAGAGTAGAAAGATTTAGAATTTGATATAGGCTTAGGCATCATTTTATAAAAGAAGAAACTGAGAACTAGCGAGACTGTCTTGTTTACACTCACATATGAAACCAAGAGTAGATCACTCACAACCATTCCTCTTCCAGGATTTGTCACCTGCCCAGTAAAAAGGGCTCAGCTGGCCCCATTCCCACATAGCCCACACCAATGCAGTCATGGTCTTTGTGTCTTAAGGACACAGGAAACCAGGGAACTCTTGGGAGCCTTGTATATATACTATGTTTATATGTGCACACTTAGATATATCCTAGTTTTAAACAGCATAATCTCACTCAGCCCTCCTGTCTCAGAAAACCACTCTTACACAAATAATGCCCAAGTACCTCCTCTGTGGACCTCTCTGTCCCTGAACATCCATGCATAACTGATGTTATGTATAGCATACATACCTGGGCACATCTGCACACTGAGGAGGAAGTCCTGTAGAGCTTTGTTATCTTGGCCATTGGCTGCCCACTCCAGTCCACGACTGATCAGGGCAGCTGCCCGAAGATGTTGCACTACCATATCTGACCTACACTTCTGCTCACAGTTGGAAGCTGCCCCTGAGGATCATACCCAAAATCAATAAGTGTCTTCCCAACCACATATCACCAAAACCCCGAGTTCCCCTCTCTCTCTTCTTTTGTTTGGAGCCCCTTTTCTTAAGTCTTCTAGTCTGGTGGGCTGGATACACGGAAAGGAAACCCACTTTCACCTCCACCCCTTCCAGGAGATAAGGAAAACTGAAATTCTAAATCACCTTGTTCTTTGTCCCCAGGTATGGCCCGGAAGAGCAACTCAAGGCACCTGATTGGAACATGGAGCAGGAGCGAAGAAGAATCAAACTCAGAAATTCAGGTGAGTGGGTAAGAACAGAATTCACCAACCCAGGTCCCAATCAGAAAATCTTTCTTCCACACTTCCCCAGAACCCTAGGTGGCTTACTGTGCTCACCGGCTAAATTCACTAATTGCCTCTTTTGGGGCCCTCAGTTGTACCCAGGCCCGGCCCTGAAGCAGGTAAACAGCAGAGACCCAGAGTGGGCAGGATGGCAGTTCCTTGGTTCCTTTTCTTGCATCTTCCCATGGCTGAAGCATCTTGGGAAGCAGAGAAGATGTGCGGGTAAGCAGCTCCTCACATACAGTCAAAGCATCTTGGGCTCGGCCTGCCTGGATCAGTGCTGCTGCCGCCTCCAAGAACACCTCAGGCATGCAAGGTCCTGGGGAGCAGGTTGGTGGGCAGAACTAGAGTGGGAGAAGGATGCATGTCTTGAAGAGATCTCTTCACCAGGCTCTGGTACTATAAAGACCATATAGAGCCTGGTCTTCCATAATGGACAGACAGAATAGTAGAGGGAAAAGCAGAACAATCATTCTGCTCTACTCCAAAGGAACCCTCAACCCTCCCATTTCATTATGGAGAACCTACCCGTGGATCTGAGCCATCCAGCAACAGGGCCAGCAGGTCCAAGTAATGCTCTGCAGCATCTTCTGCCCTGGAAAGTCATAACACATGAACACTACCTTAAGCCATAGCAGGGTCTTCCAAGGGCTTCAGGTAAAACGTTCTCTCCTTGCTAATGAAGGGATGCTTGTAGGCCTTGAGGAATAAGAAAGAAGGTGAGGTCTAGGCCTACAACCCTGGCTCTGCATGGATCTACCTCAGTTACAGAATGGATTGGGGAGATTTCAGTGTTTCAAAGATAGAAGTTATTGTCTGGATGAAAAGCCCTCAGATCAGGTTCAGCAGTAAGGCAGGACACTGGGGAGTAGAGACCTATGTCCTACCATTGCCTCATTCATCACCCAACTCACAGGAACAAAAAACAGAGTCATGGCTGGGCACAGTCGTGCACACCGTATAATCCTAGTGGTTCGGGAAGCTGAGGCAGGAGGACCACAAGTTCAAAGCCAGCCTCAGCAACTTAGCGAGGCCCTAAGCAACTCAGTGAGACCCTGTCTCTAAATAAAAATACCAAAAAGAGGTAGGGATGTGGAGCAGTAGTTAAGTGCACCTGGGTTCAATGCTCAGTACCAAAACAAAACAAAAAACCTAGAGTCATACCCTGGGGAAGGCATGAAGTGGGAAGGGGAGCTCAGCTGAGCAAGAGGGAACCTCACCTCCCCATCTGTAGGCATCGGCTTGCTAACAGGTGCTTGGCTTGGCTCTGTGTGCCACAGTAAAGGGGAGAGGCTGGGTCAGGTCGTGGGAGTAGCAATTCTACGTCAATGAGAAGCTGTGGAACTTCAGAGCTACGGGTGGCACTCAAGGCCTAAATGGGAAAGAAAGAAGAAAGTATATCTATAATCTTTGGGAGTCATACTTCCTTATACTTGTATCTTGTCTAGTTACTCCAACTCCAGCACCTCAGCCATTCTCCACCCTATATATTCATCTGACAGTTACTTACCTCAACCAGCAGCTCCAGACTCTCCAGCTCTGCAGCTGTATCCCCCAATTGCCGATATAATCTGGAAGCCTCCAGAAGTGGAAGACCCCAGGCTGATCCCCCTTTCAGGGCTGCAATCAAGTACAGCAAAGCTCTCTGTGGATTTCCCTAGAGGGGTAAAAGGACATAGGCCTCAGCTACCAACAAAAAGAAAATGCTGTTTATAATGCCCACCCCTCAGGGCTATCATTACCATCTTACGAAGACAGGATCCTAATGCTGTATACACCTGAACCAAGAGAGGTCGTGGACACAGACCTGAGGCTGCTTCATGCAGGCTGCTCAATGCCCTTGGTAGGCTCCCTGAAATCAGCTCCTGGAGGCCTGAGTGCAATTAGGGTGTGAGATTAGAGAAGCCCATAAAGTAGAAAATGTGATGGGAAAGTGAGCCCAGAAAAATTCCATGGAATTGAATGGGATATGACAGGGAGAGTATAAGCCCAGAGGATACCTTAAGGGAAAGGATGAGTCAGGTTGCTAGCTGACCTTGACGGTAGGCAAATGCTGTCAAAAGGATATCCCTCAAACCCCGGGCATTCTGCAGGGTCAATGGGGCATCTGATTCCTCAGCTGGAGGGTTCCAAGTTTTTAGAAGTAGCAGCAGATCCTTAGAGGCCCCATTCTGGAGAGAAAAGGACCAAGTCTCTAATTCTAAAACCACTCTCACTTCTCCAGTCTTGGGCTCCTTGAGTTAAAGACTCCTCCTGATTCCTGCTCCCCCAATTCTAAGAGAAAGATATCTGAGAAGGAAGGATAAAGGAAAGAATAATAATTTAGGGCAGTGGTGATCTTTTCTAGTATGCCTTCTCATTCAGGATATGCCAATGAGGTCATGGGGCCAGTTTAGTAACCATGTTCGGGTTACTTCTGAGAAGACTGAGATTGTGAGTTAGTTTCAGTAAGATCATGCACAAAAGCCCTAACCGTAACCAAATTCATTAAGCTGTTTTTTAAAAAATGCCCTAAAGATAATCCCCCACAATGGGACAACCAGAGCAAGGTTACCCAAAGTCCCTCAGAAAACTCAGGTTTTCAGACTACAAATGTAGAAGGCTTTCCAGTAATCATGCACCTGCAGCAGTGGAGAAGGAAGGAGGGATGACACCCTCATCTTCAGATCATTTCCCCCATTACCTGGTTGCCATTCAGAGTCTGCAACAGCAAGGCCAGGTCTTCAAGACGGTCAATGCTCAGCCAAAGGGCAGCCTGCAGGCCAGCCAGGTGGTGCAGGGCACACAGTAGCTCAGGCAGAAGGGAGGAAGCACGGAGGACAGACTCCCACAACTTCCTGATCCCTTGTTCTGGCCTGGGCCCCAACTGCTCCTGGGTCTCTAGCACTATAGAGTACACATACACAAAGCAAAGGTGAGACCACATACTCCATCTCCCCCATACTCTCTGTCTTTCCTCTTCTGCAAAAGCCCAAGGATTACAATAATAACACCCCAACCTGGTCTAAGGAGCCCATAGAGAATTACAGAAGGGCACCTCTCTCCATGAAGATGATGTCTTTTGTTGTTTCTCCCAACCTCTTAGACAGACTTAAATCCAGACTAAAGCTGGCAGGGGAATAGAAGGCAAACTGACCCTCACCTCTTTCTAGGCCCCGTTGTATATCCTGGGTCTGGTCTTCAGTGAAACCCTGGGCTAGGCTCACCTTCAGGATAATGAAGTTACAGGTGACAATCAGCTCCAAGGGGAGAACAGGGACAGCTGCAGGAAGTCCTGAAGCAACAGATGCTGATCTTAGGCTCTCTCACTCACACACTCTCCTTCTCTCACATGAAAATTTTCCCAAATAAGATCCCAATCCAGAGATCATCCCACTCCAAACAAAACAGCTTCAATGAAGAACATGTCCTCTGGTCAGACAGTCCTGAAAGAGCAAAAATCATCCGGGAAACCACTTCTTCCCATGCTACCATTGTGTATGCATGCTTCCGAGCCCATACACAGGCAGGTGCAGAAGAGAAACTCCATGTACAAAGACAATTCCACTCCGGCCCATTCTGTGTACTCCCTGTCCCCTAAGTAATCACCTCAATCCCAGAAATACAGAAGATTCTTGGCTGTGGAGAATGCAAACTGACCATCCTGGAGAAGACTCTGCTTACCATGCAGAATGTGGAGGAGCTCCCTGAGTCCCTCCAGTGTGTCTTGAACCAACTTGTGTCGCCTCAGAGACACACCAGAGTCCTGAGCCACCTGCCAAAAGTGGGAGGGAACGTTACTGAGAATGAGTCTTTTTTTCGCTCCCCTTTCACCAGTAAAGAGGGGTGCATTCTCCAGGCATTTTTTGCTCTTCGAGGGAAGTCAAGCTGTGCTCCTTCCCAAAGGCTGGGGTAATTTCACTGCAAACGCGCTTTCTGGGATCCTGGTGCAGCAAAGCAAGAGTCCCAGTAACCACGTTACCTTGGCCTGTCGAACGAGCCGGTCGTTCTTTTCCTTCCACAGGTCCAGGCAGCTGGCGCGAGCCTCTGGGGAGCCCAGGAAAGACTGGTGGGCCATAGTCGAGGAGGGTGAACCCCTACACCTGCGAAGGGTTTCTGATGGGTGAGGGTAACCCCGCCGTAGCCCCCACCATAGTCAAGAGGGGCTTGCTCACTTCCGCACCCTTTCGGGCTCCCTTCGAGATCCCTACAAAGGCTGTCCACCCTTTCCAGCACAAATCCGGAGCTCTCCAGTGGCGCGGCTCCCACCCTCGCCTCTGGTTGGCCCGCCCAGCAAAACTCTCTGCTGTGATTGGTCCTCTTCAAGAGTCGTTTCCGCGGGAAACTTGGGTAAGAAAAGTGTCCCGACCGACCAGAACAGTCAGAAGGTGTGGCATGTCTGAGCTGGGAAGTCGCGTGGCAGGCCCTTCCGCCTGCTAGGCCCTCGCGGGGCCTACCGCCTTCACAAACGGTGGTAGCAAGCGTTCTCAGAACTAGTCTGTAACTCAGCCTTTCCACGCAGCCACACCCCCAGGCCTGCCCGGATTTCCCCTCTCCGGCGTGTTGGCCCGCGCAGTGTATGCTGGGGTCCGTAGTACGACGGGGAAAGCCCCGCCCTCCGTAATAGTCCCACAACTGGGCAAAACAGAACAAAATTCAACCCTCCATGTGTAAAATCAACTCAAAATGGATCACAAATACAAGAACCAAAAATCCAAAACTTCTGAAAGAAAACATAAGATAATCCGTTTGTGGTCTTGAATTTGACAACTCAAATATATATATTTTTTAATATTTATTTTTTAGGGGCTGGGGATATGGCTGAAGCGGTACGCGCTCGCCTGGTATGCGTGCGGCCCGGTTGGATCCTCAGCACCACATACAAACAAAGATGTTGTGTCCGCCGAAAACTAAAAAATAAAATATCAAAATTCTCTCTCTTAAAAAAAAAATATTTATTTTTTAGTTGTAGTTGGACACAATACTTTCATTTTATTTACTTATTTTTATGTGGTGCTGAGGATGGAACCCAGGGCTAGACGAGCACTCTACCACTGAGCCACAACCCCAACCCCGCAAATATATTCTTAAATACCATAAACGTATTCTTAAGTACACTTAAGTACATTCTTTTTTTTTTTTAATATTTATTTTTCAAGTATCGGCGGACACAACATCTTTGTTTGTATGTGGTGCATGAGGATCCAACCCGGGCCGCACGTATGCCAGGCAAGCATGCTACCACTTGAGCCACATCCCCAGCCCCTTAAGTACATTCTTAAGTACAAAAGCATGACCAACCACAACAACAACAACAAAAAATGACTTCACTAAAATAAAAACCTCTTAGTGCAGCAGCGCAGGCCTCAAATCCCAGCTCTTCTGGAGGATGAGACAGGAGAACCCAAGTTCAAGGCCAGTGAGGCCCTGCCTCAAAAAATAAAATAAAAAGGGATGGGGATGGAGCTCAGAGGTAGTGTGGCCCTGGGTTCAATCCCCAGTACGAGAAAGAAAGGGAGCAGGGAAGGCTAGGGAATTTGGGTAGATAATGGAAATATTCTAAAACTAAATTGTTGCACGTGGTAATAATTTTTTATATGACATCAAAATCTCAAGCAAAAAAAGAATAGGATTTGGATTTTTTTCAAATTTAAAAATGTTGTGCCTCAAAGGATATTAAGAAAATGAAGGCAGGTGCAGTCACACACACTTGTAGTCCCAGTTGATCCAGAGGCTGAGGTGGAAGGATTTACTTTAGCCCAGGAATCAAAACTAGTCTGGGAATACAGTCAGACCCCATCTCAATGGACAACAAAGGCCTGGAAATGTAGCTTAGTGATAGAGTGCTTGCCTGGCATATGTGAAGCTCTGGGTTCAATACTCAGCACCAAAAAAAAAAAAAAAGAGAGAGAGAGAGAGAGAGAAAGAAAATGAAGAGAAAACTGTTGGGTCTTCCTCCAGTTTCCAGGTTTTCCTCTCCCTAAGGCAAGTCATAAAAACCAATCTTTCTCTGCCTTTTATCAAGAAATTCTCTGACTTACCTCTTCTGAAAATAGGTCATAAGACCCATCTTATTCCAGAGGGGTCCCTTCCCATACCCTGGAGGAAGAAATACTGCACCTTGCTGGGCTTCCCCATCCAGTCTATTAGCAATAAGGCCTATGCAATAAACACCAAAAAGGTCAGGCTGGAAAACTTCCTTATATCTGAACACATGGTGGTTCCTGGAGGTAGTATATCTAGATAGGAGGTTGGAGCTTTGCACCCTTTCCCACCATATGTATATCTTCTTCTATATCCTTAATAATAAACTGGTGTTATGGTTTGGATCCACAATAGCTTTTAAAGGTTCATGTGTTGAAGATTTGGTCCCTAGTACAGCAATGTTGGGGGGGGGGGGGTGGTGGCAGACGCACACTTTGGGAAGTGATTGGATCAGAAGGGCCATAAACTCATCAATAGATTAATCTGGGCTGGGGTTGTGGCTCAGTGGTAGAATGCTTGCCTATCATGTGTGAGGTCGATCCAATTCTCACCACCACATATAAATAAATAAAATAAAGGCATTGTGTCCAACTACACCTAAATTTTTTTTTTTTTTTAAAAAAAGGGTATTGTGTCCACCTACAACTAAAAAAATTTTTTAAAAAATTGGTTAAGGGGCTGGAGCTGTAGCTCAGTGGTAGACCGCTTGCCTCGCACATGTGAGGCCCTGGGTTCAATCCCCAGCACCACTTAAAAACAAATAAATAAAAATAAAGATATTGTGTCCATCTACAACTAAATATAAATAAATAAATAAATAGGTTAATCTACTGATATTCACAAGTGAATGGATTAATGGTAGGTAGTGAAAACTATAGGAAGGAGGACCTAATTGAAAGAAGTAGGACACTTTGGGGACATGCCCTTGGTGGCTATCTTTTGTCCCTGCTCCTCACCCCTCTCTCTCTCTCTCCACTCTACTCTCTCCCCACTCTCTGCTTTCAGGCCCCCATGAGGTGGGCATTGCTTCTCCACCACACTCTCTCTACATACTCAGGCCCATAAGAATGAAGCAAGTTGACCATGAACTGAAACCATGACCCAAAATAAATCTTTCCTTTTTTTTTTCCTCAGGTACAAAATAGGACAAAAAGTCGACACCATTGATAAACATAAGTAAATGTTTCCTTGAGTTTTGTGAGCCTCTCAAGCAAATTAATCAACCCAGGAGGGGGTTGTGGAAACCCAACCTATACTGAGAAAAATCCCAATTTTTTCAATCAGAAGCACAGGTGAAACAACCTGGGGCTTGCAATTTACTTTTGAAGTGGTGAGGGAAGTGGAAGAAGTATTGGGAACTGAATCTTCATTCTGAGGGAACTAATCTTATTTCCTTATTGACAGTGTCAGAACTGAATTGAAGTAGAGGCTTCTCATCTGGTGTCCACTGCAGAAGTGCTTGCTTGTTGGAAGGAAGAAATACCCATGCCTTGTGAAGTCACAAAAGTCTTCTGTGTTGGTTGTGGTTAGAGAAAAGGGGAAGTCAATATTTTGTTTTTTCCTGACTTTTACAACAACCCATAGAATGGAGAAAATATTTGCAAATCACAGAGATCTGACAAAGAACTGGTATCTAAAATATATAGAGAATGCTTACAATCCAATAATTAAAAAAAGACAAATAACCCAATTTAAAAATAGGCAAAGGATCTGAATGGATAATTCTCCAGTGAGTACAAGGAAATATGTTCAACATCACAAACCTTCAAAGAAATGCAAACCCAAAACACAATATTATTTCACATACAGTAAAATGATTGGATCAAAAATAGATAATAACAAGTGTTGACATCACTGTGGAGAAATCAGAACTCATACACACTGCTGGAAGGAATATAAAATGGTATAGCAACTTTGGAAAACAGAATGACAGTTCTTTAAAAGATCAGAATTACCAAATGGCCCAGTATTTCTACAATATACCATCAGATATATACTCAAGAGAAATTGAAACATATGCCCAAACAAAAACGTACATGAAGCCAGGGGTGGTAGCACACGCCTTTAATCTCAGAGGCTGAGGCAGGAGGATCAAGAGATCAAAGCCAGCCTAGCAAAAGTAAGGCACTAAGCAACTCAGTGAGACCTTGTATCTAAATAAAATATAAAATATGGCTAGGGATGTGGCTCAGTGGTTGAGTGCCCCTGAGTTCAATCCCCAGTACCAAAAAAAAAAAAAATACAAGGGAGCCAGGCATCTTTACAGGCACACGCCTGTAATCCCATCAGTTTAGGAGGCCAAGGCAGGAGGATCACTAGTTCAAAGTCAGCCTCAGCAATTTAGTGAAGCCCTAAGTAACTCAGTGAGACTTTTGTCTCAAAATAAAAATAAAAAAGGATGGGGATGTGGCTCAGTGGTTGAGTGACCCAGGTACATAAAACAGAAAACAAAAACCTTATACATGAATGTTCATAGCAGCATTATTTACAATAACTAAAGGTGAAAATCCAAATGTTCATCAACATATGAAGAAGTAAAATGTGGTCTATCCATGCAATGGAATTACTTGGCTATGAAAAGGAATGAAGTACCAATATATAATGCCATGTGGATGAACTTTGAAAATATTAAGCCAAATGAAAGACAGACCTCAAATGTGGTGGTGCAGGCCTATAATCCCAGCAACTCAGGAGGCTGAGGGAGAAGAGTCACAAGTTCAATTCGAAACCAGCCTCAGCAACTTAGCCAGCCCTAAGCAACTAAGTGAGAAGCTGTCTCAAAATAAAAAAAATTTAAAAAGGGTAATGGTAAGGTGTCCTCAGGTTCAATCTCCAGTACAACAACAAAACAACAACAAAAAAAGAGGAGAAAGAAGCAGGAGGAGGAGCAAAGAAGCAAAGAAGTCAGACTGAAAAGGGCACATACTGAATGATCCCATTTATACAAAATATCCATAATAGGTAAATATGAAACATAAAGCAGATTCCTGAGGCCAGGGATTTGGGGAGAAGAAGGAAAGTGATTGTTTAATGGGTACAGGGTTTCTTTTTAGGGTAATGAAAATTCTAGAATTGATAGTGCTGATGATTGCACATTATGAATGTATTTTTTAAAATGGCTAAAATATGGTAGGCTTGGTAACACCGCTTGTAATCCCAGGAACTCTGGAAGCTGAGGCAGAAGATCGGAAGTTCCAGGCCAGCCTCAGCAATTCAGCAAGGACTTAAGCAACTTAGTGAGACCCTGACTCAAAAAAATAAAAATGGCAGGGGATGTAACTCAGTGGTAAGGTGCACCTGGGTTCAATCCCCAGAAACCCCCCGCCAAACAAAAGGTTAAAATGTTAAATTTTATCTGAACTTAAAAAGAAAAAGAATCGAGAAGCTGAGGCCAAGTTCAAAGCCAGCCTTAGCAACTTAGTAAGGCCCTAAGCAACTCTGTGAGACCCTGTCTCAAAATAAAAAATAAGGATTAGGGTTGTAGCTCAGTGGTAGAGTGTCTGCCTAGCATGTATGAGGCACTGGGTTCAATCCTCGGCACCACATAAAAATAATATAAAGGCATTGTGTTCATCTATAACTAAAAAAGAATATTTTAAAAATAATAATAATAAAAAAGGCTAGGGATGCGCCTCAGATTCAATCCATGGTACCAAAAAAGAAGAGAAAAAAACAATATATACTGATATATAAACCTTGGAAACATGATGAAGAGGTCAATCACAAAAGGCCACAGATTATATTATCTCATTTCTTTCTTCTTCTTCTCATTTTCTTTTTGCTGTACTGGAGATTGAACCCAAGGGTGCTCTACCATTGAACTACACCCCTATCCCTTTTTATTTTTTATTTTGAGACAGGTTCTTGCTCAGTCTCCCAGGTTGTCCTCAAATGTGGGTTCCTCTAGCCTCAGCTTCCTAAGTAGCTGGCATTAAAGGCATGTGCCATCATGCTTGGTAATCAATTTTCTAACACATCTTTCTCTAAAAGAATCTTAAAGATTTATCAGGAGAAAGTGATTAGACAGTGATTGATAGATTAGATTATCCTTAGGCTGTAGGTAAGGAAGGCTCTGCAAAATAAATAAATAATAAAATACAATTTGCGGGGAGATGAAGGTACAGACAAAGGTACTAGAGGTACTGCCCTAGGTACTAGAGTACTAAAGAACTAAAGTACTAAAGGTACTTCCTAGGTACTAGAGATGGAAAGGGTGTTTTCCTTTCTCACAAAGGAATTGTTCCACCAAACTACCTCAGAAGTTGCCACCAGGTTGGGGGAGGGTTTTCTTTTCTTTTTCCCCTTATTTCTTTTATAGGCTAGCTGGGGCCATAACTTCTCCATCTTGCATTATTTTTTTATATTTTTTAGTTGTCAATGGACCTTTATTTTATTTATTTATATGCAGTGCTGAAAATCGAACCCAGTGCCTCACACATACTAGCGCTCTACCACTGAGCCACAACCCCTACCCCTCTCCATCCTACATTATTAAACCTGTTTATAACCAGTGTAACCAAGGATCTATCCTTTAATTGCCTCACAGAATACATACTTTTTCATCTTTGCATTTGACCTCTGTACCCTAGTCTGTTAGCCATTAATACTTTGAACTCTTCCCTTAGCTACCTACCACATCAGTGTATTTCTTCCTCATAACCAATGCTCCTTACCTTTTCTTCCTCATGCCAACTAAAGGTAAGTGCTCTCCCATTTTTTAAAGATCATTTCTTCTTTTCCTTTTAAACAATAGCTTTATTTTATTTATTTACTTTTATGTGGTGCTGAGGATCAAACTCAGCACCTTGCATATGCAAGGCAAGCACTCTACCACTGAGCCACAACCCCAGCCCCAAGATCATCTCTTCTTTCAGCAATCCCAACTTCTCATGACTTGGACATGTTCAAACCTCCAACCTTGGTCCTAACCCTTCTCTCCAGAGGTTCTTTTCAACTTTTTTTAAAAGACAAATAATCCACTTTATTTATTTTATATTCACGTTTGTGGTACTGAGGAGTGAACCCAGGGGGTATAACCACTTAGCTACATTCCCAGCCCTTTTTGAGACAGGGTCTCACTAAATTGCTGAGGCTGACCTTGAACTTACAATCCTCGTTTCCAGCATCCTCAATCACTAGGATTAAAGGCATATGTCACCACACCTACCTGGCTTCCAAACTTTTTTTTTCCCCCCCAAATACTTGGGATTGAACTCAGGGGCACTTGGCCACTAAGCCACATTCCCAGCCCTATTTTGTATTTTATTTAGAGACAGGGTCTCACTGAGTTGCTTAGTGCCTTGCTTTTGCTGGGGCTGGCTTTGAACTCACAATCCTCCTGCCTCAGCCTCTCGAGCGCTGGAATTACAGGTATTTGTGCCTGGCCAAACTCTTTTGATGGATATCTCCAGAGGATCTCATGCCAGCACTTCAAATGTGACACCTGAGAATGAGGGTGCAATGGACAGAGGACACAGGAGACATACAAGAGAAGCACTAGGATTCCTATGGTTCTGAGGCTGTAAAAATGAATAAATTAATAAATACAGTTTGGCTTCAAGTCCAGGAATAATCAATGAGACAAGGTGGAATGTTCTACAAGATGGGCAAGAAGGTCTGTACTCTGGAGTAAGCAAGAGAATCACAAGTTTGAGGCCAGCCTCAGCAATATAGTGAGACACTGTCTAAAAATTAAAAAAGGGTTAGAGATGTAGTCAATGGTTGAGTGCTTGTCTAGCACATGCCAGGTCCTAGGTTCAATTTCCATTATCATCTCCCAACACCCCCCAAAGTAAAAAGATGGGCAAGTGGATCTGTTTTAAAAGAGCCAAGAACAGTGGCACATGCATGTAATCTTAGCAACTGGGGAGGTTAACAAGGAGGATTGCAAATTCAAGGCCAATCATAGCAACTCAGAGAGGGTGTCTCAAAATAAAAAATAAAAAAGGCTAGGGATGTGGCACAGTGGTAAAGCACCCCTGGGTTCAATCCCCAGTATCATAAATAAATAAATAGACAGCACAGGTTGGGAAACTAGGGAGGCTTCCACAGAAGTGAAGAGCAAAGTGTCTTAGAGTGAAAGGACACATCAGGGAAGATGATTTGGGGCTTCTGTGTACTCTATGATACCTGGGTTTATCTTCTCAGTCTTCTCTGCAATCAGCCAAAGTGTGTAAGAACTCAAAAAATGTGTTGACTGAATAGCAAAGGAAAATCATAGGTGGGATAATGGGACTGATTTAGGAAAAAGTGGGGGCAGTAAATTCAGACAACTCCAACCTCTTGCCAAAGGTTCTCAGGTATAGCCAAGCATGTCTAAGATGACTGATCCAATCTGCCTGAGAGAGGAGACTGACCCTCCCTTCAACACATGTATGACAGTGGGGACTCCCCCACATCTCAGACAAACATATTTACATTTTTTTTATTCCACTTTGGAGACCCACCATAGCTAACACCCTTATCCATCAGATGCAACCAAATCAGGAGTTAGGGATCAGACTCCACTGTGATTTTGAATTTTAAAATAATGAAGTCCCAGAGCCAGCAGTGCCTGGCTGCATGGTGGAAAGAGATGTGGCTGAGCCTCTCTTGTAGTTTAGCTAGCACCTGTACAGGCCAAGCTATATTATTCTCCAGTTCTCTCTGTAGTCAGATGTAAGCATCCATAGCCTAGGCTACCTCTGCTGAGCCAGAACTAGTTTTCTGAACCAGGAGCTCACAGCACCATCCACTCGCATCACCAATGCTATGCCCAGGAGAAGTCCCACGCTGCTCACGATGAAGCCTATGGCCTCAAAAATGAACCTACAAAGAAAGGTGGAGTGCCTCAGGAATCAAAGAGTAGGTTTAGTGCTTTTTCCCTACAGAGGCAAAACCTTGTTCATCCTGGATGTTCTTAATTTGCTCTAAATTTCTCCCACCCACCATCTTCCCTTTTAAGTAAATCCACTCACTTGGGGGCAAACACCTTCCAGACCATGAGATGCCTGCGGAGGATGGAGGCAGCCAAGGTACAAGCCAGAATCTAAGGAGAGAGAGGAGAGTCCCAGTTACTTGGGAAAGGGAGGAAGAAGCAAAGCAAAGGGAAAACTGCTATAGGCCACTGTGAAAAAATGAAAGAAAAAGGAAAGCAGCATGTGTTTCTGGGGGAAAAAAAACAAAAACCCTGGGACATGAGCTAAGAAACCTAATTCTTGCCCTGGCCCAACTACTAACTCAGTGACTTTGGGCAAGTCACCATCCATCTTTGATGCTAACAATTAGGTTTTGACTCCCAGGGTAGAGGAAGATGTCAGTACATCTTCTGCATCCAGAGAGAAGGAGGAGGCTCCATGATCATAGTTTAAGAATCCTGGCCATTACTTAAGTCTTTCCAGTATGTCCATAATTCCCAAATGCAACTAGCAAGGTGCAGATCTAGGTTGTAGAGTAAATGATCCAGGACTAGATAAAGAAACACAGGTTTAAGTCTCAAAATTGTCATTTGAGGTCACCAGGCTTAGGCAACCTCTTCATTTATCTATACTTCAGTTGAGACATTCCCAAGGTTTTTCTGTTTGTTTTTGAGACAGAGTCTCATTATGTTGCCCAAGCTAGACTCAAAGTTGGGATCCTTCTGCCTCTCCTTCCTGAGTAGCTGGGATTATATGCATGAACCACTGTACCCTGCTTTCCCAGGATTTTTTAAAGTATGAAAGAATGTGAAACACACACATGAGAAAAGATTACTAGCTCCCTGATTTCTCTATACGTACCTGGACACCAAGGACAAAGAGGTACTTGAGGCCCAGCTGCAGAAGTGCTGCATTGAAGTGGTGAGGTGCATCCCGGAGCCTCATCTCCATCAGTGGCTCCTCCACCTCCTCCTCAGGCCTGACTCTGGCCTCAGCTTCACTCCCTGGGGGTTGCCGCCTCTTCCTTGGCCCTTGACTCTCACATAGGAAAGGCCACAACAGAAGTAGTGGGCAACCTACTGCCTCAAGGAAAGGGCAGGGCTGACATCAATGGAAGACACTGAGATTGGTCCACCCTAGTCCTCAACCACCCTAATTGGCTCAGACTCCAATTAGCCTAGGCCAAGGGATGCCAAGGATCTAACGAAACCACATCTTCTTTCTAAATTCAGGATTTTCCTTTTTTTCCACAAAGCCAGAGAAAACAATGAAAGTAAGGGAGAGGAAGCAAGGAGGTACCTGAAAAGAGGAGGTGGGAGGCAAAGGTGTTGGCTCCTACTAGCAAAGCAGGAAGCCAAGTAGAGGAGCCATGACCTTCTGGGAATCCCACAAAAGCTGCATGCCAATGGATGGCTGGAAAGACAGGCTGGTGGCCTGTAGAGTAGAAGGTCTGTGTGGCCATGAGGGCCCATGCTGACACTGCCTGCCATGGCACAGTAAAAGGACCTGGAGGAAAAAGTATATGTCTTTATGATTACATCTCATCCCCTAATCCATAGCCTACCACCCCACCATCATATACAGCCGCTAATTCAGTGGTAATTTTCATACACATATGCCCACCACCCCAACCTCTCTATAATACAACACTCTCATTATTCTTTTCTTTGGCACTGGAGATTGAACCCAGAGGTACTCCATCACTGAGCTATATCCCCAGTCTTTTTTTTTTTTTTTAATTTTGATATAGGATCTCACTAAGTTGCCAAGGCTTGCCTCAAACTTGCAATCTTCCTGCTTCAGCATTTTGAGTCACTGGGATTACAGGAGTGAGTCACCATGCCTGGACACTCTCATTATTCTAATTCCCTCTGTTGCACAAACTCCAGGCATCCTAATCTGAATCCCACTATGCTCAATCTATTTCTTTGTCTCACACATACACAGCTCACTATCATACTGTATTCATAATTTGCCACTTCTATCACTGGAGAATAAGGAAATGTGTTCATAAGGATGCAGCATTTCCATGAGTCCTGGAGGACTCCTTACCTATCACTCCTCCTACCCCCACCTCCAGGAACTCATTAAAGCCAATGGGAGGGATCAGCTTGGCTACAGCAGGTAAGAGAAAGGACATTAGTAAGACTTTCCCAATTGTGTGGGGCATGAGACCCTATGTCAAGGTGAGGAACATAAGGAACAACACCTCCTTGAAAACAAGAGGGGCTGGACTCATATCATTACTATCCTTAGATGAATCAGGGCTGAGATATATATTTACCAGGGGTGGTGATGGGTATCCCAGCAGCAAGCAGATGCAGGAGAAGGAAGCTCTGCAGAAACAGAAGCAGGAACACAAGGCTGATGCGCTCTGCATGCAATAGCAGAAGTGGAAAGGCCAAAAAGGTGAGGGCCGTGACCATAGCAGCTGAGTAGATGCTCCCCAACTGATAGGCAGCCACAGTCAAGGGACCCTGAGATTTGGTCCTCTCTAGCCGGCCCCGGAACTCCTCCTGCATGTGTCGGTAAATTTGAGGGACCACATAATCCAAGTCAGCTTGAGAAGTAGGGGGCCCCGAGAAGGGAGTGAGGACAATCCTGGTCCTTGGGGCACTTGCCCCAGCCTTTACCAGCACTGTCACAGGCCTCCAGAGAAGCAGCATGAGTCCTGAAGCAGCCAGCGCCACCACTGCCCGAGGAAGCACAACTGATGCCCCAGCAACCAGGGCTCGGAGACGCGGGGGTGCTTCATCGGCCCCCGATGCCAATGCCCAGTAGGCAGCAGTGCCCAGTGCCATTACAGGCAGCCCCCAGCGCACAAAGAGCACAGGGGGCTCAGGGCTCTTGAGATTACCATAGCGGCCAAGCCATAGTCGCACAGCAACTAATAGGGTCACCAGTGCCCCAACACAAGCTCCGTACCACAAATTTTTGGCTCGACCTCCCACCATGGATGCCAGAGGACTCAGCCAGGGAGAGGAGTGGCAAGCAGGTGTCTCTTCAGGGCAGCGATGAAAAAGCCCAGCTAGCCTTGTACATAAAAGCAACCCAACTCCAAGCTTCAGGGCATATGCACCACTGTGCCGTGGGGGGCCTGTTGGGGAAGAAGAGCCAAGGCGGGGTATTGTGAGCAGTTTAGGCGGCAGCAGCTGACCCTCCCAGTGAAGCTGGGCAACCAGGAGCAAAATGAGTGAGCCCAAAAGGAAGGGGGTAGCCCTGGCCTCAGCTACAACAAAACTATCAGAGAAGAAGGCAGCCAAGCGAATGAGCAGGAGTAAAAGGACAGGCCCAGGGATGGGAAGCAGAGTTGCTATGGGCCTCTTAGACCCCCAGCCAGCCCAAGCTTTCCACAAAAAAGGGAGAAGTGAGCTTGTTGCAGCCATGGTCCCTAGAACCACTGGATCCAGCTTCAGCCCAGTAGTTGCCAGGAGTCCTGCATATAGTATGGCTCCACCCAGGCCCCAGGCCCCAGGTATAAGCAGCAGAGGGCGAAAGTGGAAGCTTGGGGATGTTGCCCACTGGGATGCGAGCAGACAGAGAAAGCAGGCAGCAGCCAAGAGAGCAGCACCCCCTGCCATGCGGACCAGAGAGAAACGGGCCCAAGACTCAATGCATATAGCCCGAGCTCCCCGCAGGAACTGCTGCAGCTCAGCAATCACAGTCTGCAATGCAGCCTCAGCCCCTTGGGAGTTCTGAAGAAGCCACTGGTAGTCAGCAGAGGCCTTGGAGAAGAGATTCTGTAGCTGATGAAGCTCCTTAACTTGGAGGTCCTGAGTAGCAGCTGAGTAGGTGTGAAGAAATCGGGATACCTAACAGAAAAGTTCAGAGACCAAGGGGAACAGGTCAGAAATATAATTTGGGGCAGAGGCAAGGATAAGTATTACAAAAGGGGGCACTTGGAATCAGGGACCCAAACTCTGTTTAGCATAGAAGGAAGGAATAATGGGAAGGGGACATGGCTATGAAGGTGGGAAGACTAAACAAAGGACAATGTAGTAGCCATTATGCTTCTCTTATGCCCACCCTAATTTTATCACTCAGAAGCCCAGCCCTCTTACCCACCTGCTGGGCATTGAGATGGAGAGCTGAGGCTTGGGCTAGAGCAGAGAGGTGGGGCTGGGAGTCCTTGCCCGCTGAGAACAGCTCAGCTATCACCTCCCCAATGTTTCCAAATGGTATGGGCAGGCCTAGTAGCAGGGCCAGTGTGGGCACAAGGCTGACTTGAGGAATCACTTCTGGCTCCTAGAGGAAAAGGACAGGGGTTAATGAGTTCATCAGAAAGCTGAAGTAAGGGGCTGGGCTGGGGCTCAGCAGTAGAGTGCTTGCCTTGCACGTGTGAAGCACTGGGTTTGATCCTCAGCACCACATAAAAATAAATAAACAAAATAAAGGTATGTGTCCATCTACAACTCTCATATATATATATATATATATATATATATATTTTTTTTTTTTTTTTTTTTTTTTAAAGAAAGCTGAGTGTTTGGGATGAAGGAAATAAGTGGAGCCATGGGTTAGTGATCCCAGGATCATGGATTTGGGAGCCTAAAATAAAGTGACCTATAAGAGTACTGTGATCAGAACTGGGGTTGTGGCTCAGCGGTAGCGAACTCGCCTAACATATGCGAGGCCCTGGGTTTCATTCTCAGCACCACATAAAAATAAGCAAACAAAATAAAGGTATTGTGTCCAACTACAACTAAAAAATAAATGTAAAAAAAATTAGTTAAATAAAAATACTGTAATCATAGGGCTGGGCACGGTGGCACACACCTATAATCCCAGCAGCTCAGGAGCATGAGGCAGGAGGATAGTGAGTTAAAAGCCAGCCAGCCTCAACAAAAAAGAAGCGAGGTGCTGCAACTCAATGAGAACCTGTCTCTAAATAAAATACAAAATAGGGCTGGGGGTGTGGTTCATTGGTTGAGTGCTGCGGAGTTCAATCCCCAGTACTAAATAAAAAATAAATAAAAAGAATACTGGTGATCATGCTGGGCATGGTGGCGCATACCTGTAATCCCCATGGCTCAGGAGGCTGAGGCAGGAGGATCACGAGTTCAACACCAGCCTCAGCAACTTAGCAAGGCCTTAAGCAACTCAGTGAGACCCTGTCTCTAAATAAAATACAAAAAGGGCTGAGGAATATGGCTCAGTGGTTGAGCACCCCGGGTTCAATCCCCAGTACCAAAATAAATAAATAAATAAAAATACTGTGATTATGGTAAGGAATGAATACTGGTAAACCAGAAAAGGCACAGTCCAGGCCTCACCTCTGGTGGGGTGCTGGGAAACAGGGCTGTGGGGCTGTATAGAAAGAGTGCAGCTGAGACTTCCAGCTCACTGTCCCCTCCATGGTCTCCATTCATGGTCATCCCGTGGTCCCCAGCCACCACCAGCAATGTGTCATTCTCCAAACGGTCCACAAGTCCCCTGTGAACCAAGAAATGTGTCAGGGGATAGAGATGGATCAAGATCTTTCTCAAGGACTCATTCACCCCAAGCTATGACTTTCATAAATAGGATCTAGACCTTCGGCAAAGAGACACCTTTTCAATCTATTGTCCAAATCCACCCATTGAGTTATTCAAGATGAATGAGACCCCTAACTTTAGAAAGACCTGGAAAATATAGAGATCAGCCAGGAAAGAGGCTCCAAATAAGGACTTTTTCTCCTGGAACCGTACATTCTGAGATTCTCAGGCACAAACCCACTCCCCCAGTCATTACCCCACACTCACTGGATCACCTGGTCCATCTGGCTAAGTTTCTTGGCCATTTCAGGGTGGTGAGGGCCATGCTTGTGGCCACAATGATCCACACCCAGGAAGTGAGCAATCAGCACGTCCCATTCACCACTGTCCACTGTGAAGGGGAGAACACTGAGCACAGGGTACCAAGGCCAGCTCCTCAACCCCAGCAAGGCTTTAACACTCCTCTATGTCTGGGAACAAACACCCAGGCCATTTTACCCATGGGAGGTTCAGAATCTGTAGACTAAAGCAGCTGTCCCCAGTTCCCAGTCTTAGGGACTAAGTGTTCTGGCCCATTGCTCACTGGTGGGATACAGGTGTTCCAAGATGCCATTGTCCACTGTGTGTAGGTCTCTGACATTGAAGGAAGAGAAGAAGAAAGCTTTTGAAAAAGCTCCAGGGAAAAGATCTTTCCAGGTATCATCTCCCATGAAGACTACACGCCTTCCTGCAGGGACATGTGGAGGGGAGGGCGGTCAGAAGCTGAGTAGGAGTCAGGGCAGGGGAGAAACAGAAGAGGAGACCCTTTAAGACCCATTAGAAATCCCAACCATGTATCTTAAGGCACAGCTATTCTATCCAGCAACCCTTATCTTTCAGGGCCCAAAATTCCCATCAGGAAATTTTCCCTGATGACCATACTTCACCTAGACTTCTCACTCCCATTCCTCCAAAATGATTTGCTAATTTTCAGCACCTGGGTATCTCTGCTGACCTGTTTTTCCTGGGTATATTCTGCTTTTTCCAAGTCAGTGAGTGAACAGGGACTGGATCTGCCTATACTCTTCTTCACACTTGTGAGTCAAGATTCATCTTCTCTTCATTTCTCCCTTGCCCCTTTACTGAGCGTTCCCCAAGATCAAAATCAACATTCCACATAGATTTAAACTTTCACCAAAGACAAAGTCCTTTGTCCCACAAACTGAGCTTTCTACACACAAGGTCCCAATGTCATTCTCCCCCTTTCTAGACCCCTAGGCCACAACCAAGTGGGCAGCTGGGCACCCAAAATTCTGGCTCCAGAACTTCTAAATAAGATATCTGCCCAAGTATTCTTGGCTTCCAAAGGAGCCCATACTGACCTGCATTGGTGAGTTGTTTAATAAGATTGTCTTCCATTATGGCATGACTGGCAAAGTTATTGCCAGCATCAATAAAAGTAGGTAATGAGCCGGTGGTGAGGGCCTTGAGGCGCTGCATGGTGGTCGTAGGAGGATCAACCTGAGATCGGTAGAGTCGGGCATGGTGGGGCTGAATCTCCAGGATCCTTTGCAAGGAGCGTAGTTTGCCCAGGAAGGGCAGTGAGACAGGAGGCTCCCCAGGCACTTGTGAGTACTGGGGCTGGGCAAAGTCAAATCGCAGGGCATCTATCAGCACCAACACAACCCGGGAGAACCGGGAAGCCATCCAGCAGGCCCCAGGCTTCCCTTGGTTTCCCCACGGCAGGAACCCAGGACCTGGGGGCTCCTGGCAGCTGCTATGGTTAGTGAGCTCCAAACGGGTGAGAAGGAAGCCACTGGTGAAGAGGGCAATGCCAGCATAGAAGAGGAAGCAGACCCAGGCCAGGAAGAGCAACACGGAGATCTTCTGCATCCTGCTAGCGACAGGAAAGGGAATTCATTATTGTGGGGTGAGGTAGGGATATACTGGTCTCTCGACACAATGCCCAGCTAGAACCCCTTACTCTTAGAAGCAGTCCTGGACACAAACAGCCCCATAAACAACCCATTACAATGTTCCCCTCCACGAGTTATGCCAGTATTTCTGAGGAGAGGTCCCTAAGCTATAAGCAGCAACCTGGAGTCACTGTTAAAAATACTATTTCCAGAGTCCACCCTATATCTACTCAGGATCTTTGCTGGTAGCTCATAAGAATTTGCATACAACCAGGAAATCCTAATGTTGAAATATCAGAGTCCACGAGGAGAACTTACTCCCAGTGGCGGTCCACTCCTGACCCAGGGGAACCGGGGCTCACGCGATGGCGCCGCCTGGCGGGGACGGAGGGAACGAGGAGAAATCACACTCCGCTTCCCGGCAGTCTGGATAGCCAAGAGGACCCAAAGCAAGACCTCTTCTGCGTAGCAGGGCAGAGGCACTGGTCTAAATCCCATTGGGCCTCGCCGGGACCCAGACGTCCACGCGGCTCTGCCTCCTCTGATCGCTACCCGGCCTCCCCCGGGCACTCTGGCCCTGGTATTGGGCAGCCATGACAGCGAGCTGGGGCAGGAGTGGGGGCTCCCTTACTTTGGGTTGACGGCATTGAGGTTTTCGGGAGACCCTGGCTCACCTGCATCAGCGCCCGGAAGTACAGCTGCAGCGTCTGTGGTCCGCACAGAGGTGCACGCGTCAGACAGAGCGGCCCACGGAGAGCCTCATCGCCACCTGCCGGCGCCTGGGTGAAAGTTCGGCAAGGATGGTAGGGCTTTCAAGAGTTTGTCAAGACTTAGTAATTGAGAATGGGGCAAGCAAGGGACTAAGCTAGAAGAGTTCAGAGAGCCACTGTCCATTCTTCGTTATGACTAAGAGCTTGGCTACTGGAATAAAACTTATCTAACTCCAATTCTACAACTCATTGTGATTACTGTGCATTAGCTATGTAAAATACGAATAAATTTTACATTTTTCCCTTTTTTTTAGTTGACTCCAACTGATAGGTTTCATCATTCCTGCTCTCAAAGTCTCTTACTGAATCTTACAATAAATTAATAAAAAAGCAAATAATCCAGTTTAAAAACGAGCAAAAGATCTGAATAGATATTCTAAAAGATAACACATGGAAAGATAGTTGCTTAAAATAATTAACCTTGGGCTGGGGATGTAATTCAATGTTAGAGCACTTGCCTAGATTGCAGGAGGCCCTGGGTTCAATCCCTAGTTTAAAAAAAAAAAAAAAATTGACTATCAAGAAAATACTGGAGGGCTGGGGTTGTAGCTCAGTAGTAGAGCACTTGCCATGCACACATGGGGACCTGGGTTCAATCCTCAGCACCAAATAAAAATAAACAAAAATAAAGTTATTGTGTCCATCAACAACTAAAAAATATTTTTAAAAAATACTGGAGATATCACTTCAAATCCACCAGGATGGATATAGTCAAAAGGCCAAGGTTGGACTGGGGTTGTAGCTCAGTGGCAAAGTGCTTGCCTTGCACGTGTGAGACACTGAGTTCGATCCTCAGCACCACATAAAAAATAAGTAAACAAAAATAAAGATATTGTGTCCATGTATAACTAAAAAACCAAAAAAAAAAAAAAAAAAAGGCCAAGGTTAAGGGTGTAGCTCCAGGGTAGAGCACTTGCTTAGCACACAATACCCAAGCTTCAATACCCAGCCCACTTGCCCACACACACAACTGTAAGTATTGGCAAAGATGTGGAGAAATTCATATTCATACTTGGCTGGTGGGATTTGCACACCTTTGGAAAACAGATCATCAGTTCCTCAAAAGGCTAAACATTTTTCGTATGACCCAGTAATTTCATTCCTGGGTGTATATATATATCCAAGAGAAATGAAACATGTCTAAACAAAAAACTTGTACATATATGTTCATAATAGCATTATCCATAATTGCTAAAAGGTAGAAACCCAAATGTCCATTACTGATAAATAAACAAAACATGGTATACTCACACAATAGTATACTGCGTGTGCGTGTGGAAGGTGAAGAAAATGTTCTAAAATTGTTGCACAAGTGTGAATATACTAACATATTTTTTAAAAAATTTACATTTTAAGTGGGAAATGATATTTGAATTAAATCTTAATGAAACTAATAAAACAAAACAAACACCAGGTATGGAGGTACAGGTCTGCAATCCCAGGTAGACATGAAGCATACACAGGAGGATCACAAGTTCAAGGCCATAAACAACTTAGACCCTGTCTCAAAATAAAAAACAAAAGGGCTGGGATGTTACTCAGTAGTTAAGCTCCCCTAGGTTCAATCCCTTGTACTAAAAAACAAAACAAAACCTTTCTTTTTTTTTAATGTTTAACTCTTGATACGCAACTCAGCAATTCTTTTCTTTGAGAGAGAGAGCGAGCGAGCACGGGAGATTTTTTTAATATTTATTTTTTAGTTTTCGGCGGACACAACATCTTTGTTTTTGTATGTGGTGCTGAGGATCGAACCCGGGCCGCACGCATGCCAGGCCAGCGCTACCGTTTGAGCCACATCCCCAGCCCATTCTTTTTTTTTTTTTTTAATTTAACCTTTATTTTATTTATTTTTTATGTGGTGCTGAGGATCGAATCCAGGGCCTCACCCATGCTAGGCAAGTCTCTATCACTGAGGCACAACCCTAGTCCATGGTTTCTCATGTGCATAATAAAGCCCTACATGACCTTACAAGTCTACACACTAACTTCCTTGCCACTTTGCTTTTTTTTTCCTTTGGCAGTGCTGGAAATCAAACCCAAGGATCAAATACCTTGCACATGCTAGGCAAGTGCTCTACCATACCATATCCTCAGCCTTCCTTTGCTCTCATGGTTGTAAGCCAGGCATGCTCTTAGAATCTTTGCATTTGCAATCTCCTTTGTCAGCTTCACTCCAGATGCCCAGATGGCTGTTTCCCTTCCCTCCTTTATATCTAAGTTCAAATATAGCATTAGATGAGGTTTCCTGGAATCCTTTACTTAATATTACAGCCCCTCCGACACAGCACTTATGGCTTTCTATCAATGTCTGTTTGTCTTTCCTATCTGACCTCACATTCTGTGAAATCAAAGGCAGTTGTTTTTATAACTCACATCTAACACTGAGCTTGGCACATGTAGACTTCATTAAATGTTTTTGAATAAATGAATCACAACTGCCCTCAGTCCTTGAAGACCTTTGAAGCACTTAGCAGTACTACCCTGCCAGAGCAATTTTCCTGTGTAAAATCCCTAAACACCTGCCTCAAAACACATAACCCTACATGTAGCAGGAGGGAGATTAACTCCCCAGCTGGCAGTAGGCATGTGATTTAATCCTTCCATACTATCCTAGTTTCTTTTTCTATTTTTTGCAGTACTGGGGATTGAATCCAAGGGCACTCTGCCACTGAGCTAAATCCCCAGTCCTTTTTATTCTTTATTTTGAGATAAGGTCTAAATTGCCTAGGCTGGCCTTGAACTTGGGATCCTTCTGCCTCAGCTCCCAAGTTCCTGGGATCACAAGAGTGTGCCACTGCACCTGGCCCAGTTTCTCTTGAAGACAGAAAGGCAGATTCCACTTTACATGAAATTCATTCTTGCTCATGGAAGCATGAGTTCCCAAGAGCTGACAGGACTAGAGGGTGAAAAACAACAGTGGGTTTCCCAACTTCATTACCAATCAAAGAGGACAGTTTCTGGTGTACCACTAGTGAGTTTATTACATGATTAATAAGTTCAAATTAAAAAAATAAAACCCAAAATCTTGGCAGGGAGACTAAAGCCAGAAACTAATAGTGCTGCTTCTGTCCCCAGACTCCCTGGCCAAGGCCAATTCCACTAACTCAGTTTGACTCGATCAAGTTCTTCATCAAGATTTGCATCCGTGCCCTGGACATCTCTGCCACTCCTGGTGGAAACCGAATTCTGGGCCCCTGGCACTGGGGCTTTGGTGAGGGCTCCATATACACCCATGGCCTGAGAAGAGGGATAGAGAAAAAGCCATAAAGACAAATGGTGGAAGGTATAGCTGAACCTACCAATGGCTAAAAGGAAAAAGGTGTGGCTGGGACTAGTGAGCTTGGATTTTCTTTCTCCCCTCCCCTCAACCCTTAGACTTTAAGGATTTAAGTCAGCTCTAGGAATCTCACTAACTATCACAGCAGGGTGACCCTCAGAACACTAGCATAGGTATCTACAGAAAGGTATCTTGAGAGTTTCCTTATCTGCAGGAGTGAGTGAAAGTGTCTCATTCTTAGAGATTCCTTCTCTATAAGGAATGAAGAGAAATCAAGGGCCAAGGCAACCTGAAGATCTCCATGATGTGTTAAGTGGTGCTGATGATAGTGAGGGTTTCGGCCCCCAGGACTGGGGTTCTGTGCCCCTGGGGTCTTCAGAGAGCTCTAACCTGAGCCACCATACTGGTAACATCGCCAGGATTGGAAGGCAGTAGGATAGTGTTGGAGTCCTTGGCCAGTTTGGAGAACGCAGTGACATATTGCTCTGCCACAGTCAGTGAAGCTGCTGCATCTCCATTCTGTAGCCACAGGAGAATAAAATCAGGGATCACAGATTTAGAGAAGGGGATATTGGAAGAGAAAGGAGGTGAGGTTTCAAGAAAGAGGGTATGCAAGTCATAATACAAGCGCTTATGTAATCTGGCTCAGTAGGACCCCGAATGGCAGGAACTTCTCTCAAAGGTGGATGGGAGAACCCCCTCCATTGTCAATTCCTGTTCCCCACTCCTAACTGAGGATTTCTCACATGTTGTGTCAAAGCTGCGGCCAGGATGCGAATAGCTTCAGCCTTAGCCTTGGCCTTGGCCAGAACTGCACTAGCTTCTCCTGGAAGAAAAGATAGAGAGCTTAACCCATAAAATCAGAGTACCCCAAAGTTCCTGTCCCAGTACCAACTCTCAAAGACCCATGCCCTCCTCCTTCCTCAGCCTCTACCCTCTGCTCACCTGCTGCCTGATTTATTTGTTCAGCCTTTTCTGCTTCAGAGGCCAGGATCTGAGCCTGTTTCTTTCCCTCTGCCACATTGATGGCCGACTCTCGGGTTCCTTCAGACTCTAGAACTGTGGCCCGTTTCCTCCGCTCTGCCTCCACCTGGAAGCCCCCAGCAACCCTTATCAACAAACCAGGGGAAACCCTTACTAAGACCTCCAACTATACTCATGCCAGTAGGGAAAATACTCTAAGTCCCTCTGGGACTGGATTACCAAGGTCCTCTTCCCTACCTGCATTTGCATGGACTCTTTCACCCGGGGTGGCACATGGATATCCTTGATCTCATAACGGAGGCAACGGATGCCCCAGCAATCAGCAGCCTGGTTGATGGCATCCACAATGTTGGCATTTAGGGACTCCCGCTCCTAGAGGGAAAAAGATGTAAGCTCCACAGCTTTAACCTACCTACCAGGGAGCTAAGATAATAAGGGCCTGGGTCTGATCTTGTTTCCCAGAAAGGACTGACAGTGCCAAGCACATGCTTCAAACCCCAACTTTGCTTCAGATCCACGTACCCGGAAGACTTTGTCCAGAGAAAGTTTGCCAAGCTCTGATCTCATGGTCGTCTGAGCTAGCTGGGTGACAGCATACTCAGGGTCCTCCACACCATAACTTGCCTAAAGGAGGATGAAAAGTGTAAAAAGCTTTGGTACAGGATTTTAGTGAGGAGGGCAATTCAGAAGGCTGGATAAAGCAGGAGGCAAATACCTTGTAAGGGTCCATGATGCGTAGGTAAAGGACTCCATCAATCTGCAGAGTTACATTGTCTGCAGGAATAGAAGCAGGAGAGAAAATGAAGGTCACAGCCCTAGGTCCCAATCAGCTCTTTCTCCTAAGCTCTGGATCTATGTAGCAACCACATCCTAATGATCTCAGTGCACCCGTGTCACCCTGTACCCTCACCAAGAGTCACAGCCGACTGCTCAGGCACGTTGATGACAATTTCCTTGAGACTCTGCACATATCGGATCCGGTCTAACACAGGGATGAGGATGTTCAAGCCCTGGGAAGAGGAGTCATGGATCCTCAGAAGGATGGGGGTAATGCAGTTGGAATTTAAGCTAGGACTGGAGTAAGTAGGGAGTAAACATGTGCAGTAGCCCCTGCCAAGAGGTGTCCTCAGAAGCCTGGGATGTCACTGGTAAAGTAACCTAATAGCACCCGAATGCACGATTAGGCCTCTGAATGAAGAGAAAGGTAGGGAATGGGAGCCAGGAGAATAGCTATCTCTAGTCAGGACAGGTGGGGCTGAGAGAGTAGGTAGTAGCAAGAATGGACCTAAAGGATGCTAGGTAATAGGAAAAGGTGGTAACATGGGATGCAAGTCAGTAGCCTGGGCCCTGCTAGGATTAGTCCCAAGAGTTCAGAGCCAAAGGTGCAGACAGGCCCCAAGGAGGTATCACTCCCACATTCAAGGGATCCGGGCATCAGGCTGCCCCGAGGTGCGCAAAAAGTTCTCACTGGCTCCAAGATCCGGTGGAATCGGCCCATTCGCTCCACCACCCAGGCCTCCTGCTGCGGCACAAACAGTACTACTGTGTTTCGCGGCAATCCTGAGGAGGCGCGGCGCGGAGGACGGGGAGAAGCCTGCACAGCGCTCTGAAGGAAAGACAAGAGTAAGCTGAGACCCCCGCCGGCCCAGCACCATGCCCCTCTGTCCCGAAGGCATCGCCCTAAACCTCGACTCACAAGGGTTCTCGGAGAATGACTCACGTGGGGCCCATGACCTCTGACCCCAGTCCTCTCCCAAAATTGGAATCCCTCTCCTTCCTAGCTGAGGACCCAGGTGATCTCTGTCCCGACCCTCTGGAGAAGGTTGTCTCATTCTCACCCTCAGCAAAAGGGCTCCACTGCCCCGCGCCGCGCGCGCCAGCATTTCCCACAGCCGCGGCGACCTCCGGAACCAACGAGACGCGGAGCAGAGAGGCCGCGCCAGAAGCCCTCACCCGAGGCTTTCCTTCAGCAGTTCCACTCCCCCGGATGTACTTCCGCCGTCTCTTCCCCCACTCCACACTCACCCAATCGGAGTTCCTTGGAAGAGCGTGTTTAAGTTGTTCCCGGGGAAACGCAGAGGGCCGGAGGCTGGTTTGTTCTGGTTCTGGTAGTTGGCGTCCAAAATCCGAGGCATCGAGGCCGAAGTGGAGTCTATTTTCCTCTCGCAGGTGACCCAGAAACACCTACTACCGAGTTCTTTAGCCCTACCTGATACCCAATTTACCCTCTAAAGTGTATAATCACGCCCGTGTGTTACCATAGCGACTGCTGAATTGGAACTGACTCGTTGCCATGGTTGCCACAGTGACATTCTGTGGTAGGCCTGCTGTGTTGTGCCCAGCTCTCCCACTGGGGACTGACCCCATTCCCGTTGCCATGGTAATAGGGCCTAACTTCGCTCGTCGATTAAGCGGAGATTTACCCTCCCCTCTTTTCCCGAGGTACCACAGCTCTTTCCACTTCTTCCCAGTAGAAGTCTGTCAGGCCTGGTCCTCCCATAGAGTCCAGCAAACAGCATCAAGCTTCAACCTCGTCTAAAGCACGTCACCGTGCACAAATCCCTGATGCTATGACTCTCTTTTTAAGAAACCTGTATAATTGTCATCCTCCTAGGGCACTGAAGTTCTGAGGAGCTAAAATCATTAACAAAACCAGTATAGAGTTCAGCTCTCCCCCAGCACCCTCATTACCTGAATAAAAAAAGCAAAATCATGCCCCAAGAATCAGCAGGACTTAGCCCAAGACTTCATGGGCTCAGGCTTCCTCCACTCCAGAAGAAAGGGCAGGGTCACAGCTTCAGTTAGGCCCTCCATCACCCTTTACATCCTCTCTCCAACAGAAAAAAAAAAAAATAGAGCTTAGTTCAAGTTTCCAAACAAGAATTTATTATTTTTAAAATTTATTTTCCTAAAAAAAAAAAAAAAGTACCAGGTACAATTTTTCCTGTTTTTTTTGTTGTTGTTGTTGTTGTTGTTGTTGTTTGTTTCATTTTGTTTTTGTTTTTTTCAAGTTTCAGCAAATGCTTGTTCCCCTCAGTCATGTCCCAGGAGTCAAGGGCTGAGGCTGGGTCTGAGTCTGGAGTGGGGAACAGGGTAGTTGGGAGCCACATAACTGAGTTTGAGGGATGCCCCTTATCCCAGCTGAGGTAGGTGGGTCAGAATCTGGCCAGGCGAGAGGAGACATCCCAGTCCTTGGCCCTGACTCTGTCCCCAGACACCTTCCTCAGTCAGGACCCAAAGTAAGGAGATATAGGCAAGAGGAAAGGGACAACTGAGTCTGGAGCCCTAGGTGAGGGGTGGTTAACCCCTGTGTGTGTGCATGCATGCACACTCTTTTTCTCACAAATATCACAAACACAAGCTTGTGCTTGCTCACACACACACACACACACACACACTCACATAAGTTGGCTTTCAAAGATGGATTGAAGGGTAGGGGAAGGGAAGGTAACAGGGAAGGACAGAGGAAGCTGAGTCTTTGGCTAGTGACTCAGTCCCTCTGGGACAATCCCTCTGTCCTCAGCTGAGGAAGAGCAGTTTTCTCCCTGCCCCCACACTTCAGCCTCTTCAACTCCTGAGTTTGGAGCAATATTTGAGAGTGAGAAAGGAGGAAGGGTGATGCCAATTATCAGGTTTGGGAGGTTACCAAGGCAATCCAATTTGAATAAATTATAAATTAAAAATAAATAAAATAAGAAGTGGCCCCTGCCCAGGACAGGGAGGCAACGCTGGCATGACTTGCCTGGGGACTTGGGACAATCTCAGGGTAGCTCTGGTTCCTCTGTACTACCTAAGCTGGCCTGGGAAACCCAAGGGAGGGAACAGGCACATGGAGTACCGGGAGTAGGGCAGGGTGTGGAAGGATCAGAAGCTTTAAATACCCAAATAATCAATTTGGGCATGAGCGTGGTGAGGACTTTAATTCAATCCTAAGGGGTTTTCGCCATTTCTCCACGTGTTTACTCTGTCCAGGATGGAGCAGGATGGGCAGGCTTTTGGCCCACCTAGGTTCAGAGCACTGGCAATCAGGGAAAAGGAGAATAACGTGGATTGTGGGGGGCCTCAGTTACGGCCTGCAGTTCATAGGGGAGCCCTGTGTCCAGCTCCAGGCTCCGTCGGGAAAAAAGCAGGCGGATATCTCCATGTAGGCTTAATCGGCCTGAGCGGGAGCTCCGGAACCTAGGGAAAGACAGTGTGATCAAGGTAAGAATCCAGAACTAGAGAAGCCAGGAAAGATTCTTTTATTCACGGAAGGGATACCTGGATCCTGTCCTTACCTGAGGTGCAGCAAGTAGCAGAGGAGGCGGTGGGTGGGACTAGCATTTCCCTCCTCACCCACAGGCACCAAAAAGAGGCGATGGCGCAAGAAGGTCATGTGGGCAGCAGGCATGTCCGAGAAGTCAAAGGTCACAAGGAACATCTTCACCACAGTCTGGTTGGGGTTAAATAAGGTCTGGGGGCAGGATATTCAAAGTTGGTATAGCCTAAGGGCTGTTTTCTTCTTTCCCCATGCCCAATCCCTCAGAGGACACTCACCACTTGAATGGTGCCCACCTTGGGCACGCTGTAACCCTTCCTCCCCAGGGGATTCAGGTCCACGACACCCTAGGAAAACCAAAGATCCATCAACCAAATTGGGGACCAGTAAAGCCCTGAATACCAGTCTCTCCAAAATCTCATTCTGGACTTGCTGCCACACTAGCCCTGACTTACTTTTAGGTGAAGAACATCTAAGGAATACCTTTCGGCCCCTGCCCCAGTCCCCAATCCCTCCTCCTTCTGAAGTGCTAACTTTGGTGTAAGGTCAAGTCATACCAGGAAGGGGGCCGGGGCATTTTGCTCAGAAACATCAAAGAAGGTGACAGTGACAGGCAGCGTGACATGCTGGGGACAGTAGGACCCACTAGCTCCAATCTCTGCTGTGAAGCCCTCAATGTGGCCAGATGGTGCAAAGCGTCCTCGCAACAATGATTCCTGGTGTTAGAGTGGGGAAAACACATTATGAGACAGATGCCATTATTTTCCTTATCCATCCAAGCCACATTCCACTATCCCACTCCTCCCAGGACCCCCCAATCACAAAGCCCAGGGGGAGCTACCTCAAAGTTGCCCAGCAGGGTACGGCTGACAGCAGGGGTAGGAACAGGGGAGGCACTGAGGGAGCTCAGCAGGCCTGGTCCCTTCCGGAGGCTTCGAAGGGAGCTCCTGGTAGGGGAGGGGACACAATGGGTTGGCTTGAGGAATTCTGGGATTCCTGCTCATATCCTTCGGCTCCACCCTTTGCCACTATCAAGTGGTTCCTGCTCTGGGGTCCCCTACTCTAGTGTTAGAAAGAAGATTACAGACTTTTGTGCCAATTCTCACAGATAGGGTAGAGGGAGAAGCTGGTCACTTACAGCTTCAGGCGACGGGCACCTTTCAGCCTCCGCCCCACGGGACTGCAGTCTCTTGAGTCCTATTGAGAGAAAACATTGAGAAAAGTGGTGGAGAGGAGCTCATCACAAGCTCTCAGAGGAACATCTCCACAGGCCTCCACCATTAATCACACAAATATCCTCTTAGTAGTAGATGAGCTCCTCTACAGGCTTACCAAAACAGGCTCCTTGGGCCCGGGCAGCAGGTGGCTCCAGAAGGGTGTGGCTTTGGCATCAGAACAGTTGGCAGCAGGAGGGTGGCCCAGGGTTCCCCGGCGCCTCCGAGGGGCTGGCCCCTCATCCTCAGAGCTGACATCCAGGGCTTCTCCAGCAGGAAGCAGCCTTCGCTTGGTAGGGCAGGGGCCTGGAGGTCCAGGGCCAGGGGGTGTGTGCTCGGGACTGTGCCCATTGGCAGTGCCAGGGGACTCCCTAGGCCAGGGGCTTCCCCCGTTGCCCACCCGAGCCACTGGGCTCTTACCCCCTATTTGTGCAAGACTGTGCAAATCAGTGTCAAGTGTGTGCAGCTGGCCTGAAGGGGCTGGCCCTGGAGACTCCCCCAGGGACCCCTGTCCCCCTGGATCTGGGGAAGCCCAGTCTCTGGTGTGCAAAGTATTGCAGGAAGCATTTGATGGGAGCCAGGGGGGTCTTCGGGCCCCTGAAGTCCAAGGTGAGGTGGCATTACCTCCCTGTTCCACAACACAGAGGCCATGATGGGAGAAATGCTGGCTGGCCACACCCAGTCCCAGACCCAGTCCCTCTGGGGCCAATAGCCCCACAGTAGATGGTTCTTCAGGGGGTAATCCCTCTCTGGCCCCCAGCCCAGGGCCTCTCTTCAGCTCCCGGGGACCCTCAGTAGGTGGGGCCGGCCGCTTCAGAGCCCTGTGAGGCTCAGAGGCACCAGCTGGAGGGGAAAAGATGGATACCTGGTAGACCCCGGGGGATGCTGCCCCCCCTGCTGGGCTGTAGCCCATGAGCAGGCCACCCTGGAGGGTCCCCTGTCTGACTGGAGGCTGTGAAGGGCCAGCCTCTGGCTCTGAGGATGGAGACGGCTCCGCCTGCACGTGGCGCATGAAGCCCCCCTTGGGTCAGGGGGGCCCCCCCACACGGCCTTTATGCTGGGCCTGGGTTGGGGGGCCTGGGGACATCTGTGCAAGAGAAGAGAAGAAAAGATCAGGGAAATTAATGAGTCTTCTCTTTCCAGCCGAGTTTCAGACCTTCCCTTAACCTGAAGAGGTGACCTTGAGAAATTCCTGGGGATGAAGGTATCCAAATCCCCAGATGGATTAATGGAATACAGAGGCCACTCTTAGAACTTCTGAGAGGATGACATTATTTAGCTCAAGTTTCTTACTGCACCTGCTCCCCACTCCCACTTTCTGGCACTTACCCCGATGAAGGGGCCTCAAGCCTAGATGTGTGTCCCCTCTTCCAGACTGATGCCTTGTTCCCCTAGCTTGCAGTCTGGTCCATGCCTGCTGCACTGGCAAGGTGACTGCCACCATTCCGGGCAGCTCCTGGGTTCAGCTGGACCCTGATGAAAGAACAGACATAAACCAGGATCTGTGGAGTCAGTAGTAAGGGCCCTCCCTGACTGTGGGCTAATAGAGTATACTCCAGGATACCATTCTCCCACACCATGAGCACTTCAGAAGTAAGCTCCAGATCCAGCACCCAGGCTGTAGAGCTGAGCTACCTGAGGAGTCACAGAAAGGTAGGTCTTGGTTCAATGTAAAAAGGAAGTTAAGAAATGAGGCAAAATGAACTATTTGTCAGGGCCACCATCTTGGGGACTCCTGCCCTGAATTGGAGGGGGGATGAAATACCCGCAAGATCCAAGAGATCATGTCAGCTAGCGGGTGGGCAGGGAAATAATTCAGCTCTCTTACTCAAGGCTGTGGAATTGCATAACTCTTTCCCATATGTCTATATGAAAAAGGACAAGTGGCACCCCACAGTGCTAAGGGCAGAGTTCTTGTAGACTGTCACACCCCATTACACTCTCCTCAGAGGCACAAACCTCAGGGTCAGCTCAAAGCCAGCCCGATAGCCTTGAACTCCCAATCTCCCCCAGCAATCTCTTTTTAACAAGAGACAACAAATCCAATCAAAAACAAGTGGCAGGGGAGGAAGGGACACCAGAAGACACTTCCCAGGGCCTGCCCCTCCCCCTAGGCTCTGTGAACTAGAGATAAGGCAGCAGCAGGCAGTCAGCTGGAAGCAACTAGAAGTATCTCCATGCCCCTCCCCCAGGGTTCACATACCTAAAAACACCTATACCCAAACCACTGCTTTTCTGCCAGGGCGCATGATTGTCTTCATGGACTAGTGTACACTCAGGTGCCTATACTAGGGTAAAAAAATTGTCAAGCTGAAAGCCCCCAGGGTCAGCTTTCTCCCTTGGGCAGTAGCTTTTGCTGCCTGCCATCTACAATGCCCTTTCTCCTTCAAGGTGGGCCCTTTGTATGCCTATCCTAGCCATATTCTTCCTCCTTCAAATGCCAACCCTTCCAAAAAATCAGCTCTGGGACTGGGCATGTAGCTCAGAGATATAGCACTTGCCTACTATGCACGAGGCCTTGGGTTCAGTTTCCAGCACTCTAAAATAAATAAATAAAGTACAACAGAAAGTCTGTTCTTTACCCCAGACCATAATCTTCCTCATCTGAGACCTCACCTATGGGAGTGTCACTACCTCATGTAAATATGAGCATCTTCTAGACCAGCCACAGGATTCCTGAAGACATGTCTGTGCCCCACTATCTTACTCATCTCTAAACACAGAGGAAAGCACATGACAGAACTCAAAAAGTGGAATGCTAGCCCCAGAGATTTGGGCAGCAATCCTGACAGTGCAAGGGGAAAACTTCCTGATGAGAAAAGCAGAGAGATTAATTGTATAGGAAGAATCAGCAACAACAGAAGTGGGGGGTGGGAGGTGGGGAGAGAAGAGATATTTGCACTCAGGGATTGAAAACCTTTCCTTTTCAAATTATTCTCATCATTGCATCCTACACTTTCCCATCGCATCAAGTCCTTATTAGAACTGAAATACCTAAGAAAATTCTGGTCCCTTGTGGTGGGTGGTATGGCTGGAAAGGGTGGTACACCAGTGGCAGTGTTGTCAGAGGATACAATGTGCACTCTCATCTCTACCCATCCATTTCTTCATCCAAGCCATACAGGTTCAGAAAGGGTCTTTTCCTTAGCACCCTCACATCCCATGTCACCCAGTTGCCTGCCTGAGCCCTTGCCCTGGGGAAGCCAGGTAATGACATGATGCCCTACTTGACCCTAGCATGCCTGGCATCTGCTCATTACCCCAGAGCCCTTGCAGTTCCTGTCCCATCAATGAGAAGCTGGAAGATTCACTCTCCTGCCACCCAGCCAGTCTGGCTCTAGACCATTGCTTCAAGCTGACTCATGGGGCAGGACTGCAGGGGGGCAGGGCAGGGTAGGCCAAACCTCACCCTCCATCGTGGGGTGGGCAGCAGCTGGCATCAAACAGCTGGGCCAGGCTGTGGCTAGCAAGGACTACAGCTCCCAACATGCCAAGGGAGCAAAACAGAAAAAAACAAGTCCCAGAATACCATGGGATCTGTACCCTCAAACACCTGCTAGGCCAGGGAGGTGACAGAGGTGGGTATTGATATAGGTAGAGCTCCTAGATTAATTCTCCCCTTCCTTCCCTTCAGTGTTAAAGATACCCACTTCTGCTCTGTCTAAGGAGGGTGACAGGAAGGAAAATTCCTACCTATGTGCTTTCCACCCTCATCCTTTGTAAAGAGAACTACTTCTGGCTATTTTATACTTTGTCTCTACAAGCTTGGGAGGTTGTTCTTACAGACCACCACTGTGGGTAGAAAGGTCAACCTCTGCTTTCTCACCAACCCCCTGGCCCCAGCCTAGAGCCCTTCACCCCTAGAGGAGAGGGAGCAGATCTCAGTAACCCTTCCAAACTAAGCCAAGCAGACTCACCTCAGCTTCTGGACGATTCCCCTCCCCTTGCTTAGTCTCCCAGGTCCTTTCCTCCCCATACCCTGGGACAGGCCCCATAACCTACTGTGGCTTCGGAGATTTGCTCTTTCCCCTTAGCACACACTCACCCCGCTCCCAAATTGGCTCCGCTGCGGTGGCCGCTGCTCCGGGCCCTTCCGTCCTGTCCCGGTCCCACCCCTCGATCCTCGGTCCTCCCTGCCACGGGCCCCCAACCCAGACAAAGGGTAGCTCAGGCTGAGCCCTGCTCTGCGAGGCTCTTCCTAATCAGCTTCGTGTGCAATACTAGCGGACCCTCGCGCCCGCAGCCCCCCAGCCGCTGTTGCGCCCCTCCCCGCGCAGATCCCTCCCCGGGGCCACCCCGGCTCCGCGCCGCCGACTCCGCTGCCCCTCTGACTCACAGGCCATTTCCTACCAGCTGATGGGGCCGCCCGCCCCGCCCAGCGCCCCACCACCCCCGCCGCTGCCGCCACGCCCCCTAAGACCACGCCCCCTGAGCAGCAACCATGCTCATTGGCTTATAGGAGGCCAGCCTCCCTGCGATCCTGAGTGTAAGTCACGCCCTCTACTGTAGGTGCACGCCTATTGGTCCACAAGGGGGCAGGCCTACCCACGGTCGCCCCGCCCATCTCCTTAACTCCTCAGCTGCCAAAGCAACTCCTGTCCTGCCATTTAACCCTTTCAAAGGTGCAGGCCTCACACTTCTCAACCCTCCTCCCCCATCCTTCCTGTTCCGAGACTGATTAACAGAAAGTCACAGCGCTTTCACATACGCAATTCAACAACCCCCCAAATCAGCCTGCTCTTCTTACACCAGACCCTACCCCCAAATATACCCATTCCCATTCTACTCTCCCCACATTCCAAACCAGAGCTCAAAGCCATAGGACTGCTGGAGCCCAGGAAGCTTGATGCCAGAGCAGAAGATCTAATTTAATACCCTATCTTCACCGTGCTGAGAAATGGTATTCATCCTTTTCCTACAGCTAATTTATGTTCCTTTGCCTTTGTTAGAGGGGTCCAAGGACTCCTGATTTAAGGGTAAATTTTAATTTCAGGAACCTAGGTATTATTCTTCGTGTCTCTGAACTCCTAATCCGAGATCAGGCTGCCCCATCCCAGTTGCCAGCACTTTTTGCTCACAAGTCCATATTCAAAGAGCAGAGCACATTAGGAAGCAGGATAGGAGGGCTTCTGCCCAGAGCTAAGGAAATGAGCCCAACTCTTGTGATGGAGCTTATCCTCATGACTCACAGCTCCCTCGAAACTCCCAATCCTCCCCTTGAGTCACTGGGCCTCAGGCCCTATCCCAGATCTAGCTAAGTAAAGTGGCAACAGAAAAAGCATCTCTAACCCTGTCCTCCTATTCTTTAAATGACCAGGATGGAAACCTCTGCAAGAATTGGGTGTTCAAAGACTTTTTAGAGGACCTTTTCTAGAAGCAACCTAAGAAAATGGATAGATCTGTCTAGCTCACCCTCTGAACTTATCAGGAAGTCATACAGGTTATCAGAAATCAGTCAGGATTCTTCTGTCATCCACAGAAGTAGGAGGCAAACATAAAAGCCAAAAGAAGTAAAGTCCATTATTCTACAGTTGAGAGGCAACGAAAAGCCTTAGGTTCTTGTTTCTACTTTATTGTGAGCTACCCAAGACCATCAGGTTGTCGCCAGACAGTAAAAAGAAGCTGTCCTTCCCTATTTGCTCTTTTTGCTTTAGACTTAAGGGGGCAAGCAAGTGACAGTTCTTTTAGGCTCCCTTCTCCTTACCTCAGATGAGGGGAAAGCCCTGAAAAAGAACCTAATTCCCCTAGACTGACTTCCTTGCTGGCTGGTTCCCTAATATTAAGGAATAGGATTAAAGAAATTCTTAACACCCTGACCAAAATTGCAGAGTAAAACCTTACTGGGAAGACAGGTAGAGATACAGAACAGTGTAGTAAAGGAACAATCCCTCAGCAACCCCATCTTGTTCTACCTCATTGCCACTACCATTTGGCCTGGCCTTACATACCCTACAAAGGCCAGGGAACAGTAACTCATGGAGAAGTATCAAAGATGTTCTAGGCCTCTGTATGCTCTGGGAAACATGGCATGGTAAAATCAAGAGGTCTTATGTCCTAAAATTGACCTTGCCTTTCTTTTTCCTTTTAATTAGCAGTTATCACAAACTGACCTATGTCCTTTCTCACAAACATATACCGATTTTTCTTTTCCTTTATTAGATGAAAGCTCCACAAGAACAGCAAGCTTATCTGTCTTTTGTCCATGGTCATATTCTCAGGGTCAACATCTCAGAGCCTGAGACTTAATAGGTCTTCAATAAACATTGGCAAAGAAAAACAATGTGTGCAGGGCTGGTGAATAATAATCAGATATGGATTCTAACTTCTTTTCTTTCACTATGAGACCTGGGAAATCAGTCTCTTTGGCCATAAATTTCCAACTCTGTAAAATGAGGGATTTGTATAAACAATGACCACTGAAGGCCTTTACAACTCTGGCCTTATAATTCTAATGACTGTTGTTCACTCATGTCCACTTCAGAGGATGAACCCAATTATCTGAATGCCCTGCAGCTTTCACCAAAGCAGAAAGGCTGTGTACTCCAGCCTCAGCAGCAAACTGATGCCCTTTCTCTTCACGCCCCACCCACTCACACAAAATGCCCCAGTCCTGAGGAAGCTGGAGTGAGTCTACCCTAGGCCCGCCCTCTCTGAGAGACTGTCTGGGAAGCAGTGTTGCCATAGCAATCAGTTCCTCTTCAAAAGGCTTCAGTTTGCCCTCCTTTACCCCACCCTACCCACAGCTTTGTCTGGCCTCAGCAGCCCCCCGCCCCAGCCAGTCTCTCAGCTACTGGGTGGTTGTATGGAAGACTGGCTTAGGGCCCCTTTCAGCAATACTGTCACACTCATTCAGTCACGGTGTGGAAAGCAGCCCTTTCCCACCCTCTCCCAGCCAGCAGAAGCAAAAAGACCTCTGGCATTATTTCAAGTCCCCCATAAGGAAGCAGAGGAGCTCCCCCAACCCCGCATCAAGAGGACTAGGTCCTACTTCTGACAATTTCCAATCCAAGAGTATGAGGAGCCACTCCCTTTTCCTCCCCTAGCTGAGGCTGGAACCTCACATCCCTTCCAAGGTTAGGCTTACAATAGCAGCCTACCCCTGAAAAGACAAATCAAAGATCCTCAGTACTCCTTACTTCTTCCCTCCCTCCCAGAGAAGCCCAGAATTCCTGAGGGCCCTAGGATTCCCCGCCCCAGAGGAAGGACAAGGATGGGGAAAATCAGTTACTGACAAGCAGTAAAATGTGGCTACCAGTCACTTGTAAATCAGTTGGCAGAGACCTTGGTGGTAGTAGTGGGATGGGATCTGAACCTTGTTGCTGGTTACTGTGGTCTCTGGTCATGGAGTACAAAGTCCCAGGCAGGGCAAAGATCCTAGACGGGCAAGGACCAGGGCAGGCCCCAGGGTGAGGAAGGAAGTGGGAAATGAGCACACCCAAGAGCTTAAGGGCAGGGCAAAGTGGGGGAGGGGGGATAGAGACCAAGGCAGGCTTCTGGGAGGAACAGGAACAAGGGTTGGGGGTTGACAGAAACCCCATGGGGGAAGGGTCTCCGGGGGACATCAGCTAGGGGAAGAAATCCCTGTCTCAGCCCCACAGATCCAAGATAGACTAAGAAGACAGTCACATAAGACCTGGTGGCAGCCGGATCTGGCTGCTTCTCTAGTACCCAGGCCATAAGATAGGAATTAAGCAGCCAGGAGCACTACAAACTAGTTTCTTCAACCCCAACTAAATCCATCACCCTCACCCCTAGAACACAAAACACAAGTGTCTTCCTGAAGTCCCTACAATGCCTTAGACTGTTAAAGTACCAGTGGTTCTCCTGTCGTGGTTCTCCAGTCTCGACTGGGCCTACAACCCTTCTCCTCACACAGTGCTCCCAGACGCATCCCCTCTTCCTCCACATAGTCCCCTCAGACCCTTCCACACTCTGGACCACCAGTCCTTCTTCATCACCAGTCCTCTTCCCCTAAAGGTCTTCCAAATCCCCTCCCCCTCATGTATCCCCACTAACTCTCCACATCAGACAGCGACCTCGCCCCCTAACGTTGTGCTTCCCACCTCCACAAAGCACTCTCGCCCTTCCCCCACATGGGTCCCTGGATAATGCCTCCTTGCCTTAACTGCTCCCCTAACTCCGCGTCCAACCCCCACGCAATCTCCAGATTCTCTTCATCCCTAACGGTGCCCCCCGCCCACCTCCTGTCTGGTCAAGCGCACCCTCGTCCTTGTCTCTTCTTTCTCGCGTACCCCGCCCCACACCTGTAGTTCCGTGGGTCCCGTTGCACTTGAGGAGGTAATAGATTGGGGCAGTTATTGAGCAGCTCTAGCTGCAGCCTCGGCCTGCAAACCTCCCCACTTTGGCCAGAGCTCCGCCCCCACAACAGGCCGGCCCACCCTCTCCCTTGTCCCAGCTCCCACCTTCCCAGGGCTTGTCCCCTTTCCTCGTTTCTTTAATCCCTCAGGCTCCTCCCCAGTAACCCAGGCCCCGCCCTCCATGGCCCCTCCCCCTTCTCGTCTTCTTTGCATTTCCCCAGGATCCTCCGCTTTCCCCAGGCCCCACCCTGATTCCGCCTCCTTTTAGTCTCTCCGGCTTTCACCGAGACCCTCCCTCTCAGAGTAGTCCAGCCTGGCAGAATCCCCGCCAGACCCCTTCCACCACCAGCCCCCACCGATCTCTGAGGCATTCTTCGCCCGCCCCTTCTTTCTCTGGCCTCACCCAGGCGCTCAGGCTCCAGCCCGGATCCGCTGCCTCTGATTGGCGGCGGAGGCCCCAATGGATGACGAAGGAGACAAAGTGATGGCTGCAGGTCGCCTGAGTTCCCACCCCAGCCACGTGCGGCTTCTGTGATGACAGGTCTAGAGGGGCGGGGCTTTGGTCAGCCGGCTGCAAGCCCTAGCTGACTCGACCCAGACGCGGGTGGGGACCCGGAACCCGGGACAAAGCGCAAGCCTGAGGGCTCCGAGACCTGCTTGGACTCTCTCGAGCTTTCTTGCTGGCGTGAGCAGCCTGCGAAATTTGAAACTTTTTGTAGGGATGTCTGGGTTAGCAAGTGCGTTTCCCCGAATGGGATACGTCAGTGTGCATGGTAATGTAAGAAATTTCCGGGGTCTGTGAAAATAGGGGAATCGGTGGTGGAGTTTCAGGCTTCTGAAGCCTACGATGTGCGGGCGGACCTAGTTTCTTGCAGGGGAGCTAAGGGTCAGATCTTTATCTGTTGAGGTAAAGGAGATCTGTGGGTTTTACAAGTATAAGTATTAATACGGGGTTAGGGGGGTCTGCAATTGCTAGGGAAAGTGGGTGTTTCCCCTTGTACAGGTGTTGAGTGAAGTTTGTGACTATTACAGATGTTCTGAAGTTTAATTAGCCCTTAAGTCCTCTTCTCGCCTACCTAGTTATAGCAAGGTAGCGAGACGCTTCCCAGATACCGATAGATGGCAGCACAGGACTCTTGCAAAACAGCCTAGACAGCAGATTTGGGGCTTCTTGAAGGAGCCAACCGGGAAGAGGGTCGGGATCCAACCTACTCAAGTTCTGAGGTTCTGAAAGTCTCAGATTCTTTTGGTTCTGTGACTTTCTATGAGTATTTAACTTAAACTGCTGGTCTAAGCGTCAATAGTGTGCCAGGCGCAAAAAAGAAAGAAAAAGGCATTTCTCTGCCCTTAAGGAATTTTTTGTGTAGACAGAACGTTATCTATAGATAAAGCCAGAAGGGTTTTATGTGTGAAAAAAGCATAGGGTTTGAAATCACCTGTGTTGCTTTCCGAACTTTGGGTATTTGCTTGTGGGTAGATTAAATTTTTTTTAATAAACTCTAAATTTTAGAACAATTTTAGATTTACAGAAAATTTGTGAAGAAAGCATAGAGTTTCCATATACACTCCAATTCAGTTTCCCCTATTATAGGTTCATTTGTCATAATTAATGAACCAAGCCGAGTGCGGTTGTGCACTACTCTAATAACAGTGACTCTGGAGGCTGGAGGCAGAAAGATCACAAGTTCTATGGAAGCCTGAATAACTTTAGTGAGCCCCTCAGTAACTGTTATGGTTTGGATATTAGGGGTCTCCCTGGAAGCTCAGTATTAATGCAGGAATGTTCTTAGGTGAAATGACTGAATTGTGAGAGCTGTAACCTTTTCAGTTCATCCCAGTTTGAATAGATCAACTGGGTGCTAACTGTAGCCAGATGGAGGAGGTGGGTCGTTGGTAGCATGTGGTGGAAGGGTTCATCTTCCTTGCAGCGCCTTCTCTGCTTCCTGGCCATCATGAACAGAGCAGTGCTCCACCATTAAGCCTTTCTGCCTCATCTTGGGCCTAGAGCGAGGTAGTCAAGGACATGAACTAACCCTCTGAAACTGTGAGCCAAAATATACTTTTCTTCTTCTAAATAGTATTACCTTTAAGTCTATATTTTATTAAAATTTCCTTTGTTTTGCTGGGTACAGTGGCACAGGCCTGTAATCCCATGGCTTGGGAGGCTAAGTCAGGAGGATATTGAGTTCAAAACCAGCCTGAGTAGCTTAGTGAGGCTCTAAGCAACTCAGCAAGACCCTGTCTCTAAAATTAAAAATATATGTATAAAAAAAGACCTGGGGATATGGCTCAGTGGTTAAAAAAAAAAGAATTTCCTTTATTTTTACTGTATGTCCTTTTTCTTTGCCAGGATCCCACCCAGGCTAGCAAACATTACAGTATGTGGCTATCATGTCTCCTTAGTCACAGTCTCTCAGACTTCCTTGGTTTTGATGACCTTGAGAATTTTGATGAGTACTGGTCAAGAATTTTGTAGATGGTCCTTCAATGGGCATTTGTCTGTTTTTCTCATGATTATGTTACAGAGCTGGGACCTTCTCAGAAACTGAGGCAGTGCAAAGGCCCCCACTTCAACCTGTAATTCTTTGGATCAAATCAGAAAGATGTCAAACATATTGCTCAGAGTAAGTCATATGTTTATTAGAAGGGATAGGAAAGGGGAAAGGGGTACACTTTCAAGGATGAGTGTGGATTCTCTGAGAGAGGAGAGGAACAAAGTGCCTCTCCTGCCCTCCAGTTTTTTGAGGGTCCCAAGAAGTTTCTAGACACTCCCACACAGGTTCACCTCTTGATTTTTGACTGACAGCAAGATGACATCACACTTTTAAGTCCCTACTGCCATGACCTTTCTAGGTCACTTTGGTTCATGCTGACTGGTTCTAATTGGAACCTGTTCGTAGGGGAGGAATTATCCTTATCTCCCTGAATTCAGGTGTTTGGTCTGTGAAAGGGTCATAAAAGTCCCCCTCCACCCTTTAGGGTAACTTGTGTTCTTATAGACATTAGGTTTTTTTTTTTTTTTTTAGTCCTTTAATTTTTTTATTGTCGTGGATGAACCTTTATTTTATTCATTTATTTATATGTGATGCTGAGAATCAAACCAAGTGCCGCACAAATGTGAGGCAAGTGATCTATCACTGAGCCACAACCCCAGCCCCCTTATAGACATTATTTCAGGCCTGTATTTCTCTTACAGATAACAAGTAGTTTGCTGAGGAATGTGCCATATCCTGTTCACTTAAACCAGGCAGAGCTGCAGATAAATTGCTTCTTGGAAAAGAAAGCATGGGGATGTCAGCACAGTAGGCTCATTTTATAGAATTATTCACTTAACTTCATGTTCCCACCACTCAGATCTGTCTGTCCCATATCAATTAGACTGGGGTTATGAGTTTTGTGGAGACCACAAAGGTAAAAGTATTACTTTTATTACATCATCACATCATGTCACATCATAGAGGTAAAGTGCCAGTGTCTGTGGTGTATATATGGTATATTTGGAAACACAGACAATATACTTTGTGTTGCAATCTTTTTTATTTTGGAACAAAAATTTAAGGGTGTAGTTTTAAAAAATCTCTTAATTAGTTATCTTGTATATTCAAATATATATTTATAACATAAGCCGCACTTTTTTTTTTTTTTTTTTTTTTTGGTGGTGGTACTGGGGATCAAACCTAGGGGTGCTTTACCACTGGGATACATTCCCTAACCTTTTTTATTTTTTCTATTTTGATACAGGGTCTTGCTAAATTGCTGAAGCTGATCTTGAACTTTAATCCTCCTGCCTCATCCTGTTGAGTTGCTAGAATTACAAACATGCACCATCTGGCCCAGCACAATTTCTTTTTCATAATATTTTCAAAATTGTAATTGACACATAATCAATTTCTTTCTTCCTTCCTTCTTCTTTCCTTCCTTCCTTCCTTTCTTTCCTTCTTTCCTTCCTCCTCCCTTCCTTTCTTTCTTTCTATGTGTGGCACTTGAAATTGAACCACCCAGGGTCTCATATGTGCTAGGCAAAGGCTCTACCATTGAGCTACATCCCCAGCCCTTTATATTTTATTTTGAAACAGGGACTTGCTAAATTGCTCAGGCTGGTCTTGAATTTTCAATCCTCCTGCCTCAGCCTCCCTAATCTCAGGGATTATAGACAAGTTGCCACCATATCCAGAGAAGAATAAGAAGAAGGAGAAGAAATATACTAGGCATACAGAAAGTTATAAAGAATAGCCGAGGGGCTGGGGTTATGGCTCATCAGTAGAGTACTCACCTAGCATGTGCCAGGCCCTGGGTTTGATCCTTGGCACCACGTAAAAATAAATAAAATAAAGGTATCGTGTCTAACTACAACTAAAAAATAAATATTAAAACAAAAAAGAATAGCCAAGCATTGTAGTGCCCACCTATAATCCTAGTGATGTGGGAGGCTATGGCAGAAGGGTCCCAAATTTGAGGCCAGCTACAGCCATTTTGCAAAAACAACAACCACAAAAAATTATAAAGAATACTAAAATTTAAAAAAAACAAGAAAAAAAAATTTATCACAGATTTATCAAATCTTAGTTTCTAAATTTCTTTTCATTTTTTTGTAGTTATAGATGGACAGAATGCTTTTATTTTGTTTATGCAGTGCTAAGGATCAAGCCCAGTGCCTCACATATGCCAGACTAGTGTTCTGCCACTGAGTTATAGCCCCAGCCCAGATCTTAGTATTTTATCACATTTGCTTTAAATTCTTTTTTTTTTTAAGATAGAGAGAGGAGAGAGAGAGAGAATTTTTTTAATATTTATTTTTTAGTTTTCAGCGGACACAACATCTTTGTTTGTATGTGGTGCTGAGAATCGAACCTGGGCCGCACGCATGCCAGGCGTGCACGCTACCGCTTGAGCCACATCCCCAGCCCAACTTTAAATTCTCTTTTATTTATTTATTTATTTATTTTGAGATTGAACACTACTCTTTTTTTTTATTGGTTGTTCAAAACATTACAAAGCTCTTGACATATTTCATACATTAGATTCAAGTGGGTTATGAACTCCCATTTTACAGCAGATGGGGTAGAGAGAGAAGATGGGAGGAGAGGGGAGGGGGTATAGTAAAGGATAGGAAAGGTAGCAGAATACAACAGTTACTAATATGGCATTATGTAAAAATGTGGATGTGTAACCGATGTGATTCTGCAATTTGTATTTAAATTCTCTTTTAAAGAAATCAGCGAAGCTAGGAGCTTTGGCCTTTGCCTGTAGCCCCAGCAACTCCACAGGCCGAGGCAAGAGGGTGGCAAGTTCCAGGCCAGCCTAAGCAATTTAGAAAGCCCCTCATAAACTTATCGAGACCCTGCTCAAACAAAAAAATAAAAAGTGTTGGTGATGTAGCTCAGTGGTAAAGTGCCCCTGGGTTCAATCCCCAGAACTACAGAAAAATGGATAAATAAATAAATAAGATTAAAGAAATTAGTATTTCAGATCAAGTTAAACCCTTTAAGTACTCCTCCCTAGTCTCTTTCCTATCATTTTTCACCTTCTGTCTGAGAAATAACTACTATCCCAAATTGGTATTTATTTTGTTTATGTACTTAAACAATTTTATTGCTTAATATACACATAAGTCTATTGAAACATAGCCCCCCTTTGAAATTAAAATCTCCAAATTGTTTTAACTTCTGAACTTCCTCATACTGAGAATGGATGTTGAGGGAGGCTGGCCTTAAGGGGCACCTGGGAACCTGAGAGAGTGACACATTTCCTAGCTAAATCTATACATGTATGTTTCCTGCCTTTTGTCCCACTGTGCCCCTGAGTCTGATAAGACAGAGAATTGAAAAAGGAAAAAGTCTCTTTTATATTTCTTGAAGCCAGCTTTTTTTTTCCCCTTGCCAAAACTGCCTCCTGAGTTTTTAGTGGAGTAGAACAAGGAGTCAAATCTCTTGCCCCCTCTTTCACATTGGGCATAAACCTGTTGACAGAATTGCTGAGTCACAGGGCATGTGTAAGCTCAGCTTCAGTAGATGTTGTATTGTAGGGACAGAGGAGGCAAGGCACTGAAGATAGCAGGAAACAGTTTTATTTGGCTGCAGCCAGGCTCAGAGGGCACAGCTTTTGCTGTAATCAATTAATCTCCTGAACCCTGAGTTCAGGTAGTTTCAGAGTTTTATACCCAGCATGTAAGGGGAGGGGCTCAGAAGTTCACATAAAAGCAGCTTTTTTTTTTTTTTCCCACTGTTTTGGGCAAGTTAACCCTTCAAGGACAACATCTAAGAAAGGGAGAGCTTCCTCCCCTTTCTTTCCTCCCCCTGCCCATTGTTACCATGGAGCTCAGTTGGTAACTTACCTTTAAAATGTAGACATCTTTGTGAAGTCCCAGCTCAAGGCCAGAGGCCTTGTTTGCACATTTCTACAAACGACTATACTGGATATATTTGTGAAAAACTAGTAAGGGGATGTCCAGCACCTGGAGTTCTGGTATCTTCCCTGCCAATGGCCAAGTAAAACTGGGCGACATGAAAATAGGAAGTTTATCTACATTGAACTCTTTTGCATAGACTCTTTTGCTGACATTCCTAAAATCAGACATGGTGAAGATTTCTAGAGAAGCTCAGTTAAGACTTTTCTGTGGAGAAAGGGGGTGCCACTTCAGTTGCCCACATATTTTCTGAAGAGATTGTAATAGTTCCAACTCCTATAGCAATATATAAGAGGTCTAGATACTGCACATCCTTGCAAACTATTTTTTAACTTTTTTGGGGAGGTGGGGTTCAATGGGGATTGAACCCAGGGCCTTGCACTGTAGTGGCACTCCCTCCTCCACAGAAAAATCTTAATTAAGCTTCTCTAGGGACCCTCACCAAATCTATTCTTAGACTATCAGCAAGAATTTCTGCAAAAATTTCTGCAAAAAAAGTTTTCAGGTGGGAAGTGTGTTTCCAGTAGACTGTGATAAGGCAGTCTAGTCCAGCCAGGAGCTTTCACAAAGGCATTCGCATTTCAAAGGATAGAAGTTAGATCCTAGGGATCTAACTTTACAGTCCACAAGATAGGAGTAAATGGTACAAATCAGGTTCCTTGGAAACCAGCTTGGTGGTAGTGTGTGTGTGTGTGTGGGGGGGGGGGGAACCTCTTCCTTTCCTAGGCACTGGTTTTTACAGAGGGTGTCCTTGATTTATTTTCCAGGCCTGGGTTGATTGCCCAGAATAGTAGGAAAAAACTACTTTTATGTGGACTTCTGCAGATTGTGAGCCTCTGAGCTCTTTCTTCCCCTACACACTGGGTATAAAGTTCTAAGCATTTCTGAACTCAGGGTTCAGAGGGACAAACTGGTTTAGGCAAAAGCCATCTCTGGACCTGGCTACAGCCAATAAACCTGCTTCCTGCTAATTCCTAGGTGTCCAGCTTTGTCTGTCCTATAACAGCAATGCTAGGCAAGCGCTCTATAATTGATCTATATCCTCAGCCTACATCCTTGAAAACTCTGATGATGATCTTTTTAATTTCAGTTATTTTGATGAATCTCAGTGAGGCATTAATTGTATTTCTGTGATTTCTACTGAAGTCAAGCACTTTTTTTTTTTAATCAGTGTCAATTGGTTATCTTGTGTTATATGTCATGTTATCTTCTGTGAGAAACAGAAATTCTGGTGGTCCATTTTCAGAATATAGTATTTAGCCTTAACTGGGATGTAACATCCAATTGAAACTGGTCTTGAAAATCAGGATAAGGTCCTTAACCCCCCTCCCACCCCTCCCACAACACACACACACACACACACACACACACTGACGATTAAACACCTGAGAAATGCTAAGGCAAGAGCAAAAAGTTTTGTGTAAAGGATAAGAGAGAGAGAGAGAGATATTCCTCCAGAGAGGAGAGAGTCCAGAGCTGGTGCCCAAGGAAGTAGGGGTGTCTTGCCCCTTTTATAGATTTCAGGTTTCCTTTCTCCTCATGCTTCCTCCTCACATCCTGCCTATGTGACCAAAAGGGCAGGAAGAGAGTTATCTGGGGAGTGATTGCTTGTGCTGGAAAACGTGATCCTTCACCTTCCCCAGAGGTTGTTAGCAACCAGATGATGGGGAGTGCTATCTACTCATTAACTTTTTCTTGGTACCTGTCCTTTGCAGCTATCTGTTCATTGTCCTGCTCTCACAATCATAGTCATGTTAACTATACCCCTTTGCCCTCCCCAATTTTAAAATTAGCCCATTGCATAGATTGTTACCCCAAGCTCTTCCTATCAGAGCATGGGACAGTGCTGCCTTAGGGATAAAAATAGGTGGACTGTCCACCAAAGTGTACTTCCTTTCAGACTTTGTTTAGTAGCACACCTTCTGCAGAAGGTGTTTGCCTTGCCAAGGTTGTTGTTGTTGTTATTCTTCTTCTTTTTTAATTAGGTATATATGACAGCAGAATGCATTTTGATTTCATTGTATACAATTGCAGCACAACTGTACATTTCTATGGTTGTATACTATGTAGCTGGTCATACCATATGTGCAGTCATACATTGTACCTAGGGTAATAATGTCCATCTCATTCCACCATCTTTCCTACCTCCATTTCCCCCCACCCCTACCTCCCCTTTGCCCCATCAAAGTTCCTCCATTTTTCCCATCCCCCCCCAGAGAGAACATTTTGCCAAGGTACTTCTGAGCATGTGTTTGATTTCTTGCAGTACCCAGTATTTCTAACAATTTTGGCGTCCAACATGGGGCTCCATACATTGCCTAGGGGATTGTGAGTACTCCCTCTTTAGAGGACAAACCTGCTAGCTTGTTGTGGTGGCCTTGGAGTGGGGGAGGAAACCTGCAATCCCTGAGGCTGACAACAGACCCCAAATTGAAAGTGGATCAGCAACCCAGGGAAAGAGCCTAAGGAAGCACCACGGTGACTAGGTAACCCCGTGCACAGACCAAGGTAGAAAAATCTATTCTTGAGAAAGACGTGGTGGTCAGGACATCTTGGAGGTTGAGAGGGTGTTGCAAGAAACTTCCAGTGGGGGGTTCAGCCCCCCCACCAAAAAAAAATAAAAAACCTCTAAAACTGTAGTGTAGAAAAAGAGAATGCTGGCAAGGGAAAAGACACCCAAATTTCCCCAGATGCCCCTTTGGGTCTTATGTTAAAATATTGGAAAGATAGTCCCAGGACAAAAGGGAAGAAGAAACCAAAGATGATAAAATACTGTTGTTTTTATTTGGACTCATTGAGCATGTAAGGAGTTTGGGGTATACAATAAATCTCCAGAAAAAAATTCTAGGCCTAGGGACAGGGAGGGAAAATGAAAAGCACAGGCCCATCCTATGTCTGAGTCATACTGTAAAAAGCTGTAACGGGCTGTATTTTAATTTCTAAAGGGTTAAATCTCACCTGTAAGGATTTAATACCTGGTAAACAGCTACCAAATCTTTGTTTCATCTCAGTTTTATGTACACTTCAACATACCTGTGTTATTGTATGTCATGTTTATATACATGCTTGTGTCTATATCTTGTACATGGTATCAAAATTGGTTTATAGATAAATGAGTTCTCATAAATTTAATACATGGATCCAAGTCCCTTTCAGTTTATGTGACTTAAATAAAACTAACAAATAAGAGTCAATTTAAATTGGTAAGAGTAAAGATGCTATTGAAATCACTAATCCACATATTTTTCTAGGTGGCAAACCAACCAAAGTGTTGGTTTCTATAAAATGTTTAAAGTGCAATGTCTGTTGCTTCTAAGGATTTTTCTTTGGCAGGAATAAATCTAGTTAAATTATTAACTAGGCTTGTTTGATAGCTTGGTTTTCATGGGTAACCTAAGATAGAAATGGGTAAATTGGGTTTTTAAAAATATTTATTTTTTAGGTGTAGTTGGACACAATACCTTTATTTAATTTATTTATTTTTATGTGGTGCTGAGGATCGAACCCAAGGCCCTGAATGTGCTAGGCAAGTGCTCTACCACTGAGCTACAACCCAAGCCCTGGTAAATTAGTTTTTGTGTGTGTGTGTGTATGTGTATGTGGTGCTGGGGATTGAATCCAGGGCCTTGTGCAAGCGAGGCAAGTGCTCTACCAACTGAGCTATATCCCCAGCCCCCTTAGTTTTTAACATAAATAGAATTAATCTTCAGAAATGTGTTAGAAGAGACATCTGAGCCAGGAGTGGTGTCGCATGCCTGTAATCCCAGCAGCTTGGGAAGCTAAGGCAAGAGGATCACACGTTCAAAACCAGCCTCAGCAACAGCAAGGTGCTTAGCAACTCGTTGAGACCCTGTCGCTAAATAAAATTCAAAATAGGGTTGGGGATGTGGCTCAGTGGTCAAGTGCTCCTGAGTTCAATCCCTAGTACCAAAAAAAAAAAAAAAAAGAAAAAGAAAAGAAGAAAAAAAGAAGAGACATCTGATTAATTTGCAAAATTCATATACTAAAACATCAACTATGTATAAACTCAAGTATTCTTGGCTTCTGGAATTCCATAAGGTAACATATTTGGGTCTGTTAAATGTTAAATTTTATTTATAAATTTATAAATAAAAGAAAAAGTTTAAGATTGCTTGTTTTAGAGTTTTAACCTAAAAGCAATATTAATAAGAGTTAAAATTCTAACAGGTGTAATTCTATATGCAAAAAGTACAAAAGGTTTCAGCTATGTTTCAATTAAAGTACTGTAAAAAGCTTATTAAAAAGTGATTTGTCGGGCTGGGGATGTGGCTCAAGCGGTAGTGCGCTGGCCTGGCATGCGTGCGGCCCGGGTTCGATCCTCAGCACCACATACAAACAAAGATGTTGTGTCCGCTGATAACTAAAAAATAAATATTAAAAAGTTCTCTCTCTGTCTCTCTCTCTTTAAAAAAAAAGGGATTTGTCTAAATTTAGAAATTTTATAAGGATTGTTTCAGAATGTAAATTTAGGAAAGAGTCAGCACTGGAAAAAGAGAGATATAAAAAAAGTTATAGGTATGGAAATATATTTTAGTATGAAAAGTTAGAAGGAAAAAGAAATGTTTCTGGGTGAGAAAGTATTTCATGTGGTAAACAAGTTGTAGAATGTCTAAGTAAGTTGCACAAGGCTTGTGGAAGTAACTCTCAAAAAGTCCATATGTGTGATTAAGTTGACTATAATCAGCACAAAGTTATTTAAGTGTTTTTCCCTAAGGTTAACCTTTAATAGGTGAATTCTATATGTTTAGAAACAACAAGGACCCCTTAAAACATTGATCTGCTATTATTTATCAAGACAACTTCTTGTGTCTATTAGGTTTTATTACTTTAAAAGTAAGTCTCAAAGGATTTAGAGTTTGTATCTGTTTCAAAGTCTTTTAAATGATTACTTTGTAACTGGTCAAATAAACAATTGTTTTGTATACATCTGAGAACTGTTTGAGTCTTGTCTGTTTTTTTAATACATGCTCATCTTTTTTAATATCTATATATCTATATAAATCTATATCTATATCTATATATCTATATATCTATATATCTATATCTATCTATATATATATCTATATATCTATATCTATATCTATATATATATATATAATTTTTTTAATGTGATGCTGGGGTTCAAACCCAATATCTTACATGTGCTAGGCAAGTGCTCTACCACTGAGCCACAACCCTAGTCCTTATCTAAGTTTTAATGTAAAAGCTAAACTTAATTAATAAGGACATCTGTGTAATTGTGATCCTAACCATTACTGGTTTCTCCATATATTAGATGCATTCATGTTCTTCAAGTATACAAGCATTTTAAAATGTAAAGCTAAGGAGAGCATTTTATCAAATTGGTGTTCTCCAAAATAAAATTGTCTATAGCAATAATCTCAGACTTACATAGAAATAACCAATTTGGTTGGTATTTATGTCATTCAATGTTTTGTAGCTGGATAAAGGTAACCTGTTATCAATAAATTATAAGTTATATACGTAGTAATTTTGTGTTACTTTTTACACTAGGACGGGAATTTAAATGTGTTTTTGGAAGGTAATAAGAGAGTCTGATTTGTTTAAGTTAAGAGCTCTCTTGGCTTTTTTGTTTTATTCATGTTTCAGATGTAATGTTGTATTATGTTAACTGATATTTAGATAGATTTGGGAAGTAATACATGAGAACTTTGTAAAAATGATATTTAAGAAAGAGGCAACTTATGGCTTCAGAAATAAAGCATTTTACATAAGATTTGTTAAGAACCCCGACTCACCTGAAATAAGACTCTGCCTCTGACCTTATTTTATGTTAGGGTGGCTCCCAAGTAGGCCAAAATTAAGCACATTTATAGTTAGGTTCAAAAGATAAATTTTTGTTGTAAAGATTATTGTGATCTCAATCAGACATAACTTTCCTCTGTTCATATATGAATGCACGAGCAGTGTAACTCCACATCATGTTCAACCACAAGAATAGAATCTAATTAGAATAAGTTATACTCCATATATATATATATTTTATATATATATATAGTCAAAATACAGTTTACTGGGTTGGGATTGTGGCTCAATGGTAAAGCCCTTGCCTAGCACGTGTGAGGCACTTGGTGTGATTCTTAGCACCACATAAAAACAAATAAATAAAATAAAAAGGCATCGTGTCTATCTACAACTAAAAAAATATAATACAGTTTACAGGCACTGGATTGTAGCTCAGCGGTACAGCACTTGCATAGCATGTGTGAGGAACTGGGCTCAATCCCCAGTACCACATAAAAATAAAAACAAAGGTATTGTGTTCATCTTCAACTAAAAATCTTTTTTAAAATACAGTTTATTTTCACGAATATCTAAAAAGAACAACATAAAAGTAAAAAATAAAACACATTTTCCACACACAAAAAAAACTACTGTGAGCTCAAAAATAAATAAGAGATATAATACAAAACTAAGTAAGGATTTGGATAAATTATAAAAGGTATTTAAAGTTGACAAGAGTTTTGTTTTTTAAAAAATTTTTTTGGTTATTAATGGATCTTTTATTTATTTACTTGTATATGGTACTGAGGATTTAACCCCGGGCTTCACACATGCCAGGCAAGTGCTCTACCACTGAGCCACAACTCCAGCCCAAGAATTTTAAAAGGAAGTAAAATTTACAATGGATCTTATATGTGATTGAGTTGATAAATTTATGGGTCTTTGTGGCAGCAAAATAGATATTAAAGATATAGTCTGACTGGGTGTGGTGGCACACACCTGTAATCCCAGTGGCCGGGAGACTGAGACAGGAGGATCACAATTCAAAGCCAGCCTCAGCAAAAGTTATAGCTTGGTTCCTCTTTTCTGTGTGTTTTTTGGGGAATAGCAGTTTGATCAGTGTCTGAAACTGGAGACAGCCCAGTGTTGTGGAAAAGACTCTAGATTTGGTCCCAGAGAATCTAGAATCAAGTGTATGCCCTTTGGGAAATCTAAGTTCATATCAAGGCATTCAAAATGGGGAAAGACTATTATTGCATTTTGGGAATTAAAAAAGGAGCTTCAGATGAAGATATTAAAAAGGCTTACCAAAAATAAGCCCTCAAATCTCATCTGGACAAGAACAAATCTCCTCAAGCAGAGCAAAAATTTAAAGAGGTCACAGAAGCTTATGAAATTTTGAGCAATCCTAAAAAGAGGGAAATATATGATCAGTTTGGGGAAGAAGGGTCAAAAGGAGGAGCAGGAGGTACCTTCCAGTACACCTTTTGAGGTGATACTCATGCCACATTTGCAGCATTTTTGAGAGGTTCCAACCCCTTTGAAATCTTCTTTGGAAGACAGATATGTGGTGGTAGATATTCTGAAAAAATGGAAATAGATGGAGATCTTTTTAGTGCCTTGGGATTCAGCATGAATGGATATTCAAGAAACAGGGGGGCTTGGGGATGTGGCTCAAGTGGTAGCGCGCTCGCCTGGCATGCGTGTGGCCCGGGTTCGATCCTCAGCACCACATACAAAGATGTTGTGTCTGCCGATAATAAAAAAATAAATATTAAAAAAAAAAGAAACAAGAATTCTGTGGGGCCATCCCATCTCAAACAATACCCTTCAGTTATTCATGAATTTAGAGTATCACTTGAAGAAATATACAATGGTTGTACCAAACAGTTCTTAGAAAAGGTTAAACCCTGTTGGAAGGAATTATAGATTTGAGGACAAAATTCTCACCATTGAAATTAAAAAAGGGTTGAAAGAAGGCACCAAAATTTACTTTTCCAAGGGAAGGAGATGAAACACCAAATAATATTCTGGCAGACACTGTTTTTATTATTAAAGACAAAAATCACCCCAAATTTAAAAGAGATAAATCAAATATAATTTATAATGCTAAAATTAGTTTATGGGAGACATTGTGTGGCTGTTCAATTAATGTGCCTACACTGAATGGAAGAAACATACCTATGACAATAAATGATATTGTAAAATCTGGCATGAGAAAAAGAATTATTGGATATGGTCTGCCATTTGCAAAAAGTCCTAATCAATGTGGTGACCTTCTAATGGAATTTGAGATGTCCTTCCTAGATACTATATCTTCATCATCCAAAAAAGTTCTTAGAAAACATCTTCCTGCCTCATAGAATGAAGAATTTTATTACCCATATTTTGATAAGGCACTGAAAATATAAAAGGACTGGCAGTTTACTGATGTAGATGTGAATTCTGTAAAAAAAAAATGTGTAAATTCTTCTGAGGGCTCATTAAATTGCATGAATAGAGATGGTTCAAATAAATAGGCAAAAGGGATTTTTACAGTTAGAGATGAAGGAAAAACTTCTCACTGTATTTTATTTCTCCCAAATCAGAAATTTTAGTATTTTGCTTATACATGAAAGTTGGTGTAATGGTTAATTTGAATTGTCAAGTGATTTGATTAGGAGATGCCAAAGATTAAGAGAATTACAGGTGTGTCAATGAGGGTGTGTCTAGGAATGTTTAACATGTGGGATATCCAACTGAAGTGGAGACACTCCCTATGTGTAGGCAGCACCGACCAATAGGATGATGGCTTGGATGGAATAAAAGTTGGAAGAACAAGGGTGCAGCAGCAGATGCAAGCTCAATTCTTCTTGAATGGGTTCTTGATGGCTGCAGTCATCTGAGGATATCAGACCCTTGCTTCAATTCTCCAGTAGCCTTTGGTCTTAGACTAGGGTAGCATCATTGATCCCTCTTGTTCTGGGGCTTTAGCTTCTTGGACTGTGCAGCTACTGGTCCTTCCAGCTCTCCAGCCTGCAGAAGGCCATCGTGGACTATCTAGCTTCTGGTCGAGTAAGACAACTTAATAAGTCTGCCTTTTATAATAATACTTTCTGTTGATTCTTTTCCTCTAGAGAACCCTGACTAATACAGTTGGTTTTGTGAAGTCAGCAGATATATTTTTAAATAAAGTACTAGACAATCCAATTACTTTATTTCTTATATCTTTAGATAATAAGTATTACTAGGTTCCTGTTTATAATGGAAATTTCAATTCTTTTTAAAAAATTTTATATTTTTTGTACATAGATACAACTTTTTAAAATGTTTTTTATTTATTTTTATGTGGTGCTGAGAATTGAACTCAGTGCCTCATACATGGGAGGCAAGTGCTATACCACTGAGCTATGGTCTCAGCCCTCAATTCTTAACTATACATTCAAAATGTATTTCTAGAAGAGAATAAAAGCCGAAGTTGTTTGGAAATGTGGTTATTAGATTTAAATCACCCTGAAATACTGTTTAAGGGCTAATACTAACCAGTAAAGAACATATTCATGAATATGTTTCACCATTTTGATTTTTGAAGTTTACGGTATCATTTTCTCTATTTATTTATTTATTTATTAGTTGTTGATAGAAGTTTATTTTTCTTTGTTTATATGTGGTGCTGAGAATTGAACCCAGTGCTTCACACATGCTCGGCAAGTGCTCTACCACTGAGCCACCACCCCAGCCCCCAGTTGTACTGTTCTTAAGAGCAGACCTTTCCTTCATAAAAATAAAATAAATGGCAATTTGTCTCCTGTGGAAATCCTAATTGCCTGAATTACTGATATTTTAGAAATAGACTGTTTTTAAATGCCATATGTAATTTTATCATGTTAACTATATATCTTTGGCTTAATAAATTATACGCTCATTTTGTTGTCCACTAGTTTAAAATAATTTGTTTAATAAGAAATGTGTTTTTAGAGGAAATGAAACACTGTTACGGAATTAATTTCCAATTACACAGTTTTCTATAACTTACTCATATATGCTATATATACTTTATATAATTTCCCTAAAAAGAATAAACTATTACTATGGTGTTAAACCAAAATATAGGAAACATAAACACAAACTGCTGCTTATGATCAATGTTGCTACTACTTGCTACACATATAAGCATTTTACTTTTTTATATGTATAGATTTCATTTTAAAAATATATTTGCATTTAAAATAAAAATATATATTTTAGTGTTATTATAGAAATGATGTTTCTTGGTTCATAGCTATTATACAAACTGAAATGTTTTTGCATGTAATTTTGTTTTGTATATTCCTTGTAAAACTTTATAACTGTTGCCTGTTAGTGTTTTGCAGCATTGCTTCTTTTTTTTTTTTTAGTATTTATTTTTTAATTTTAGGTGGACACAATATCTTCATTTTATCTTTATGTGGTGTTGAGGATTGAACCCAGTGCCTCCCGCATGCCAGGTAAGTGCGCTACCATTTAAGCCACATCCCCAGCCCGCTGCATTGCTTCTAATAGGATAATCTGAATTAATTTGAGACAATAGGCCATCACCTATAGGACAGATAATGCTGACTTCCCAGTACTAATACTGACCCCAATTAATTATAGACATTAAAGTTAAAACCTAGCTACTCCTACTTCAAGACTGGTAAAACTGACCTACCTGCTAGATGTTTAAAACCCAAAATTTATAGACCAAAATCAAGGAAGTAAAAGGGCCAAGGAAAAAGTAGCCAATATTTTGGCCCTTGCCCTCTAAGGTCAGCTAGGATGCAGGGAAAAATGGGTCCCCTATAAGGGCCCTGCAACTCTAGTGAGTCACCTGACCTCCTAATCCCCTCTCTAGGGGATCAAGAGGATCCTAGAGAACAGGAAGTCAACTAGTGCACATTCTTCAAAGTGGAGTGTCATCGAAGAGGGAAATGTGCCTGATGTTTTCAAGGAAAGCCACATGTGGTCAAAAAGACCCTGACCTGCCCTGACAGATGGCACATTTGGAAGAGGAAAAGCTAAAGGAGCCAAAAGGCTTCTCATAAGTCCTTAGGGGTGATCCCTGACAAATATCGGCTGACTCTAACAGTATATAGGATAAAAGGTTATTTTTTACCAACTCTCTCTTAGATACCTGGCAGGAGAGTATAACCCAAACACAGCTATACATGGACATTTGATAGATAATACAATGATTCTTTTATCGTTAATTTAGATAACATTTGTTTCAGTCCTCCTGAAAGTTAGTAAAACTGGGAGGTTCTAAAGGAAGGGTTTTTTAAACACAGAAGTGCCTGATAAATATCACAAAAGCTCTGCCAAAGTCACAAGTTTGTTCTGAGTCAATTTGAGACCTACACACTCTTTCTAACTTCCTGCATAGGTGGACTTGATCTGTGTCTCTGTTTTGTTGTTGTTGTTTCTAGTATGATTACTATGAGCTGCTGCTCAGACTTCTCTGGAATTCACAATTCATCACTTCCAGCTTGGATTTAATCAAGTCTTGGAAAGAAGACAAGCTTCAGCCGAGCTGGAAAGACCTTACTAAGTGCTTCTAATGACCAGAATGACTATCTGAACTGCTAAAAAGGGGAGAACTCATTATCATGAGTGATTTCCACCTCAAAAAGTTAATGTCTAGGATGGATGACAGTATCAAAGGATACAAGAACAAAAGTGAAAATAAGATAGAAAGGTATAACAAGAAAAAGGGACAACTTCTGAGAAATAGAAAGTTCAGTGGTCCATTTTCAGAATAAGAATTGAGCCTTAATTGGAATATAAGATCCAATCATAGCCATTTTGAGATCCAATTATAGCCATTTTTAACTATTCCCCTTCTCTTTGCCCTCCCCAATTTTAAAATTAGCCCCTCACATAGATTGTAACCCAAAGCTCCTCCTATCAAAGCAAGGGACAGTGCTGCCTTAGGGATGAAAGCATGTGGACTTCCTGCCGAAGTCTGCCTTGCTTGCCAGACTTTATTCAGTAGCACATCCTTCTGCAGAAGTAAAGTTTGGGGGCTGGGGCTGAAGCTCAATGGTAGAGCACTTACCTAGCATGTGTGAGGCACTGGGTTCAATCTGTAGCACCACCTAAAAATAAACAATTAAAATAAAGCTATGCTGTCCATCTACAAGTACAAAAAAAAAAAATTAAAGTTTGCCTTTACTTGTTGGAAGTAATGCTCCTTACAACCATGTGTTTGATTCCTTGTGGCACCCCAGTGTTCTAATACTTCTTTTGTGACTTGTCCAATCAAGTCCTTGGCCCATTTTTCCATTTACTTTTCTGTATTTCCCTATATATTTGTAGGAACTCTTTGTATATTCTAGATATGATTCTTTTGCTAGAAAAAAAAATCTGTTGAAAATACATTTTCCACACTATGGTTTACCTTTTTCGTTTTTATTATTTTTTTTTAAGATGAACACGACATCTTTATTTATTTATTTTTATGTGGTGCTGAGGATTGAACCCAGTGCCTCACATGTGTGAGGCAAGTGCTCTACCACTGAGCTATAACTCCAGAACCCATCTTTTTATTTTCTGTATTGTGTCTTTCAATGAACAAATTGTTAACTTTAATACAGTTCAATGTATCTTTTTGGTTAATAAATTTTCTGCCCTGTTTAAAAATCTTTGCCTACCCTAAGGTAATGAATATATTCTCTTATGCTGAAACTTTATTATTTTACCTTTTATAAACATCTGGAATAGATTTTGTGTATGGTCTGAGGTAGGGGTCAAGGTTTAGTGTTTGTGGAGGAAGAACAGAGGCTGTACTGGGAGCCTTAGAGTTCTACCTTATACTGTATTGAATTGTTTGAGGAAGAAAGGGGCCATAGGTCTTGTGTATATATTTAAATGTATTTGGGTTGGGAGAAGGCCTTGGTCTGTGCCAGAGAACTCCTCGTGGTCCCCTGACTACTGGGCATGGCTATATCCATTCTGAGTTCCTTCTCCCAATTATCCCCTACCAACCCCTGAGACCCCACCCCTACCCCACCTTAGTTGCTGGATCTATTCACATTCATAAAGATGGGAATTGATTTTCCACTTGTAGGATTTTTCTACCATACTCTCTGTCTTTATTCACATTCTGCATTGTTAATTAGTTCAGCCCCTCCCTCCAGACAAACATTTTTTTTTGCTTTTATCTGTATTGCTAGATGGAGATTTTGGATTATATCTCAAAAGTAGGTGCTTTGCTAGGGAGTGGTAGTGCACACCTATAATCCCAGCTGCTCTGGAGGCTGAGGCAGGAGGATTGTGAGTTCAAAGCCAGCCTCAGCAAAAGCGAGGCACTAAGCAACTCAGTGAGACTCTGTCTCTAAATAAAATACAAAATAGGGCTAGGGATGTGGCTCAGCGGTCGAGTGACCCTAAATTCAATCCCTGGTAGCCCCCTCAAAAAGCAGGTATAGTTTATTTCAGCTTGTTCCTTTAGAAAAGAAATCGTATAAATTTTTGTCTATGTACAGGGCTCATCCAAATAGTCTCCATGCTTTTGTGGATATAATTTTAGTGATGAAACAAGATTTCTCTGTGTCTGAGATGTCAGTTGGGGTCATCTTTTCTTTTGAGATTAGACAAAATTGCTGCTATTCCTTTACCTTATATAAAGGAAGAACTCTGGTGCCATTCTAGAGCCTTCTATGAAATCTGGGATGGGGAGGAGTTTAATTTTTTCATGAATTCTCTCTCTTATTATTATACAAGTCAGTGTTGAATTTTATTTGACTGAAGAATTACCCTCTATGAATAGTCTACACGATATAATTACACGTGAAAATGTTTCCAAGGAAGTTGAGAAAACACGAATTCAGTAAAAGCTGGAACTTGCTAAAATGTGTTATAATTTGATGATGTCAGCTGGGCATGGTGACCCATGCTGTAATCCAGTTACTCAGAAAGCTGAGGCAGTAGGATCATAAATTCAAGTCCAGCCTGGGCAACTTAGCAAGACCCTGTCTCAAAATAAGAAATGTGAAAATATAAAAGACTGGCAATGTAGCTCAGTGGGAGAGCTCCCCTGGATTCAATCCCTGGTACCATCAAAACCAAAAACAAAACCCCCAAACAACTGAGTGGCAAAAATATATGTAAATATATGTAAAGCTGGGATTACAGACTGTGGGTTTGATCCTCACCACCAAAAAAAAAAAAAAAAAAAAAGGCAAAACAAACAAACACAAAACAAAATAAGATTATGTGAAGCAGAAAAAAGCTTTGCAAGGCTTATGAAAATGTAATTTGGGGATGGGAAAGAGGATAAAATGAATTGGACATAGCTTTCCTGTGTTCATATATGAATATACAACCAGTGTAACTCCATATCATGTAGAACCACAAAAATGGGAAGTTATATTCCCTGTATGTATGATGTGTCAAAATACATTCTACTGTCATGTACAATTTAAAAGAATACATAAAGATTTAAAGAAGCAAATACAAAAAAGTATAATTTTAAAAAACTGTATGTTTATTAATTGTGTGAAGTACTTTGCAGAAAATATTTGAATCTATCATGTGTTATTAAATTATTAATGCATTATTAAACTAATGTGTCAATTTTAGTTTTCATTTGTTCTCATAAACTTAATTATTGCTGGGGCTGGGAGTTTTAGCTCAGTGACAGAGTGCTTACTTTTGTGTGTAAGGCCTTGTGTTTAATTTCCAACATCATACAATAAAACAAAACCCAGAAACATATTCTGCTTCCATTTCTGACAAAACTCTCAGAAAACTGATGATTGTTTGTTTCCTTTTAAGTCTTGGGTGCTAGGGACTTGAACCCAGGCACTTGCCCATACTTGAGCAAGTACTCTTTCACTAAGCCACAATACCACTGGGCATGGCTATATCCATTCTGAGTTCCTTCTCCCTATTATCCCCTACCAACTCCTGAGACCCCACCCCTACCCCTCCTTAGTTAAAATTTTTATTTGGGGAAAGTCTCACTAAGTTTCCCAGGCTTGTCTTGAACTTGTGATCCTCCTGCCTCAGCCTACCAAGTCACTGGGATTACAGATGTGTGACACCTTGCCTGGCCTAGAAAGACATTTTCAAAGATGACATACATAAAATCTTATTATAGATCAGAATTATCAGATGAATATTGTAATTGATTTTTTTTTTTTGGTACCAGGGATTGAACTCAGGGGTACTGGACCACTGAACCACACCCCCAGCCCTATTTTGTATTTTATTTAGAGACAGGGTCTCACTGAGTTGTGTAGTGCCTCGCTTTTGCTGAGGCTGGCTTTGAACTCACAATCCTGCTGCCTCGACCTCTGGAGCTGCTGGGATTACAGGCATGTGCCACCAGACCAAGCTTGCAATTGATTTTTAAGAAATGTAGATGAACACAGTACTTTTATTTATTTTTTATATAGTGCTGAGGATCGAATCCAGTGCCTCACATGTGCTAGGCAAGTGCTCTACCATTCACCCAAAACTCCAGCCCCTGCAATTGATTTTGATAATGTTGTGAACTCCACCTAAGCAAAATGTTACCTCCAGAAAAAGATTATCGTCCTTCTCATTTGTAGACCAAAAAAATTATTCAGTTTTTATTTGTTTAATATTATCAATTTAAAAATTGTGGAAATTTAGTGGAATGCAGTGGCCCATGCCTGTAATCCCAGTGATTTAGGAGGATTAAAAGTTCCAAGCCAGGCTCTATAATTTAGTGTGACCCTTTCTCAAAGTAAATAATTCAGCTGGGTGTGGTGGCACATGCTTGTAATTCTAGTGGTTTGGGAGTCTGAGGCAGGAGGATCGAGAGTTCAAAGCCAGCCTCAGCAAAAACAAGGCATTAAGCAACTCAGTGAGACCCTGTCTCTAAATAAAATACAAAATAGGGCTGGGGATGTGGCTCAGTGGTTGAGTGCCCCTAAGTTCTATCCCTGGTAATCCTCAAAATAAAAAATAACAAATACAACTGAGCAGAGCCAAATAGTTTCTGGTGCTATACTCTTAGACCTCAAAAACTGTGAACTAAATAAACCTCTTTTCTTTACAGGGTACTCAGACTATCAAGGCTTCAGACAACATTCAGGTTCTAAAAAGCATCAGTAAAAGTAAACTGATAGGTGTCAAATTAGGCATGGATAACGTAATTATAAAAGACTGAAAAAAAATGACCACTAAAAATCTGCAAGGGTTTTTAAGTTGTAAGGAGCTTAAGAATTACAGGATCTTTATTTTTCTATTCTATATTATGTTAAAGTACATGGAGACATCTACATAGAAAAGGTCTTAGCCTTACATCCAAAGATTGGTGAATAAGCCTATATTTAAATATTTTAAATTAAAATAAAATGTTTGAGTTATGTACATTACTAGTATTTGATTCCTCTAATAAATCAGCTAATGAACCAGATCATGTTGAATAAGAAAGCTTTTACTATTCATGTCAAGAAATGATGTATTAGTGGCATTATTACATAACAAAGTAATCATATATGTGCATGTTGAAAAAAAAGTCACAGCTGGGTGTGGTGCCACGGGTCTGTTAATCCCAGTGATTTTGGAGACTGAGGCTGGAGGATTGCAGGTTTGAGGCTAGCCTCACTACTTATTGAGACTGTCTCAAAATAAAAAGATAAAAAAGTGTTGTGGGTGTTGCTCAGTGGGTAAAGTGTCCCTGTGTTCAATCCCCAGTACTATAAAAAAAGATATGTGTGTATATATGCATACATGCATGATATAATACATACATATATTTTTGTTAAAAAATAAAAAATACAAAAGTAGTGGGGGTATGGCTTTGTGATAGAGCACTGTGGGTGGGTTTCATTGCCATTATCAAACACAAAAATGTGGAAATTTGCTTTCTTTCTTGATATATAAGTACCTATATAATAGCTTTAAATTTGCTTTATGGTCCACAAAGCCTAAATATTTACTGTTTGATTCTTCATGGAAAAAGTTTGTTGATCTCTCCTATCAATAATGTATAGTAGTAAAACTGAGAGAATACCCCATCATTTCTTCTGTTTCCAATTATTGGATAATGTTTTTCAATAGATACAGACATTCCTACTCTCAGAAGCTTTGTACTAGATTGAGGGGAGGAGTGAACAGGCAATAAATAAAAATGTATAAGTGAAAAGAGAATTGAAGGAATGGTATGTGAAAATAAAACAGTGTGATAGAGTGCTGGGGATCCAATTAGATTGGGTGGCCAGGGAAGGTGTTACCAAGAAGGTAATTGCAAATTAAGCCCAAGTGATAAGAATTAAATAGGTAAAGATTTTGAGACAGTTTATACCAGCATTGGATTTTTGCAGGGGAGGGGTTGGTGGGCACTGGTGATTGAACTCAGGGGCACTCAACCACTAAGCCACATCCCCATCCCTATTTTGTATTTTATTTAGAGACAGGGTCTCACTCAGTTGCTGAGCACCTCACCTCCATTGCTGAAGTTGGCTTTGAACTAGCTATTCTCCTGTCTCAGCTTCTCGAGGTAGATTACAGGTGTGGGCTATATTTGTAGTGGGGATTGAATCCAAGGGGACTTTACCACTGAGCTACAACCCCAGCCATTTTTAGTTTTTATTTTGAGGCAGGAATGGATTTGGTGCTTTTGGGGGAAAATTAAAAAGGTCAATGTTGCTAGACCAAGATAAGCGGTCTATAGGTAGAGGACTGGTAGAGCCCAGACTAGGTGTCATGTCTGCTTCCTGCATCTGTCATGAGGCCCTGCCCCAGGGTTCAAGAGTAACCATCTTCTTTGCAAAATATTTTTTCATGCTCTCATATCTGCTCTCTTTTGACTCAGCCTGTGTTGGAGGCTATGTATTTGAGGTAACTGACCAAGAGTTTGCTTTGCATTCTATCCTGTCCTGGTTACTTCCACTCTGTATATCTTATTTTTGGGGTCTGAGGTTGTATAAGAAGGCCAGCCCAACTCTGACATCTGGTGGTGGTGGATAATATTGGAAAGATCAAATCTTTGTTTCTTCTCCAGGCTCCAAGCTATAACATTTGGAGTGCCATTCTTTTTTTTTTTTTTTTTTTTTTATTCCTTTGGGTGCCTGGGATTGAACTCAGGTGCACTCCTCCACCACTGAGCCACATCCCCAGCACCATTTTAATTTTATTTAAGTATAGGGTCTCTCTGAATTACTTGGCGCCTCGCTGTTGCTGAGCTGACTCTGAATGAGATCCTCCTGCCTCAACCTCCTGAGCCACTGGAATTTCAGGTGTGTGCCATGGCACCTGGCTGGAGTGTCATTCTCTCGTAGTACTTGTTCCAGTACTTAGAAAGTAATAGTAAAGTTGGAAAGCTGGATTCAGCATTTATCTTGCTACTTCATTCAGTTCTTTTTTGGTGACATCTTGGAAAAACTTGACTAACGGGCTGGATTGTAGCTCAGTGGTGGAGTGCTAGGCTCTGGGTTCAATCTCCAGTACCACACCATACATGGAGAAGGAGAAGAAGAAGGGGAAGAAGAGAAAGAAGAGGAAGAAGAAGAAAACTGGTCTAAAGTAAGTTTCAGGGATCATCTGTGGATTCCAATTATCAAAGCCATTTTATCCTCCCTGCGCTTACGTTCATGCAAAAGGTATATATCTCTTTCCTTCCTCCCTCCCTCCCTCCCTTCCTTCCCTCCCTCCCTCCCTCCCTCCTTCCTTCCCTCCCTCCCTCCTTCCTTCCCTCCCTCCCTCCCTCCCTCCTTCCTTCCTTCCTTCCCTCCCTCCCTCCCTCCTTCCTTCCTTCTGACAGGTTCTCTTTTGACATGTTGCCCAGGCTGACATGGAACTCTTGGGCCTAGGCAATATTCCTGCTTCATCCTCTCGAATAGTTGAGACTACAGGTATATGCCACCAGAGCCTGACTTTTTGTTCTAAACATGGTTGTGTGTGTGTGTGTGTGTGTGTGTGTGTGTGTTTAATATTTATTTCTTTTGTTGTAGTTGGACACAATACCTTTATTTCACTTATTTATTTCTATGTGATGCTGAGGATTGAACCCAGGGTCTCGAAGGTGCAAGGCGAGCGCAGAGCCTGACTTTTGATGCTCTGGTTTTCTGTTGTTGTTTGCACTGAATGGTTCCTTGATGAGTGTAACTGGTCCTGATCAAATGCCTGGAGAACAGAGGACCTTATTGCTTTCTTCCTCTGAACTTTCCCTTTTAACTGTTAAACTGCCATGCCTTAGAGCCTGTATCATAATCTTCAGTGACTCTTGCTCTCCTAAGCCCATCTTTACCATCTGTGTATACTCCCTGCTAGTCTTCTCAACATAAGTAATAATAAACAGGCTTTGGGGCTAGGGTTGTGGCTCAGTGACAGAGTGCTTGCTTTGAATATGAGAGGCACTGGGTTCGATCCTCAGCTCCGCATAAAAATAAATAGACAAAATAAAGATATTGTGCCCATGTCAATTAAAAAGATATATTTAAAAAACAAGCTTTGGATTTTTACCATGTAGCAGATAATTCTGGGGGTGGGTATTTGGGATTGAATCCAGGAGCACTTTACCACTAAACTATATCCCCAGCCCTTGTTATTTTTTATTTTGAGACAGGGTTTTACTAAGTTGCTTAGAGTCTTGCTAAATTGTTGAGGCTGTTCTTGAACTTGTGATCATCCTGCCTCAGCCTCTCAAGTTCCTGGGATTATAGGCCTGTGCCATAGTGTCCAGCTGTATCAGGTAATCTAAGTGCATATCTTCATTTAAACCTTAAGACCATCTTATGAAGTAGATATTATTTTTTCTCTCTTTTAAAAATTTATATATGAATAAAGTTATTATTATTATTGTTGTTATTATTATTATTATTATTATTAGGTACTGGACCTTGAACCTAGGGGAATTCTACCACTGAGCTACCTCCCCAGCCAGTTTTAGTTTTTGAGACAGGGTTTCACTAAGTTGTTGAGGCTGGCTGGTAACTTGCAATCCTCCTACCCCAGTCTCCTGAGTCTCTGGTATTACAGGTGTGCGACACCACTTCTGGCCTTGTGGCCAATACATACTGTTATTACTTACTCCCTGAAAAATTAAGATTATATAACTTGTCCTAGGTTATGAAAACTAGGACTCAAATCCAGGTGTGATAGGCAGATTCTAAGAACTTCTCTAATGATCCTATCTCCTGGTAGTATTCATGGACTTGTTTAATTTCCTTCCCTTGCATGTAACTTGCTTTTGAGAAAGAGGATACATTAAAAAGGAGGGTAAGTCACTTCTGTAACTAGGTTTCAAAAGATTGTGAATTCTATTTTCATAGCCGACTCTACTGCCTTTTCAGCTTGCATGCTTTGATGAAACAAGCTGCCATGTTGGAGAGTCCCACACATGACAAGGAACAGTCAATAGCCAATAAGGAATCAGAACAACAGCCCTAGAGGAATTGAGTCCTGCCAACAATCACATGAACAAGCTTGGAAATGGATCCTTTCCAGTCAATCTGGCACTTTGCAGCTTGTGAGAAGCTGTTCCCAGATTTCTGACCAACAGAAACTGTGTTTTTTTTTTTTTTTTTTTTTTTTGTAGAGGGCCAGAATGCCTTTCTTTCTCCTTCTTCTCCTTCTCCTTCTTCTTCTTGTGGTTCTAAGGATCGAACCCAGTGCCTCACACATGCTAGGCAAGCAGCGCCACTGAGCTACAGACTCAGCCCAGAAACTGTGAAATTTTTTTTTGTTTTTAATGTGTGTGTATATGTGTGTGGTACTGGGGATAGAACCCAGGAGTATTTTAACACTGATCTACATCCCTAGCCCTTTTAATTTTTTTTATTTGAGACAGGGTTTCACTAAGTTGCTCAGGCTGGTTTTGTACTTTTGATCCTCCTGCCCTCGGTCCTGAGTAGCTGGGATTACAAGTGTGTACCACTATGCCTGGCAAATTAATGTTTCAAGCTACTGAGTTTTGGGGTAATTTGTTATATGACAATATGTACTACTCCAGATGAATCTGGCTCCAAAGTTCATGCTTGTCACAATTTTATTAGGTTGTTTCCAGGTGAATGGTGACGTTCCATCCTTCATCGGATGTCCTCTGTGTCCTCTAGGAGAATCTCTGATTTCATTAGAGCTCTGTTTGCTGTCTCTAAACTCAGTCACAGAATCCAAAAGTTCAATTCCTTTTTAGCAACTTGCTCTTATGGTTTAGGACAGCTGGGCTAAATAGCTAGGCATTCCAACCTCCAGTAGCCCAGAGAATACCCAGAGATTTTGAGTTCAGACATCTCCCTTGACTAGGCTGGCTGAGTTGCCTCAAAATCTTCCTTGGGTTATTGCTGCAAATTTGGATTAAAATGGGAAAGATCAAGTTTTTTCTCTTCTATAACATTTGTAGTTTCTCATAACACTTATTCCAATGAGAGGAGTCATGTGGTAGCTAGTCCCCATCCCAGCACTAGAAGTTGAAACCAGGGGTGCTCTCCACCATTTAGCTACAACCCCAGCCCTTTTTTATTTTGAAACAGGGTCTTGCTAAGTTGCTCAGGCTGGCCTCGAACTTGCAATCCTCCTGCCTCAGCCTCCCAAGTCATTGGGATTACAGACATGGGCCAGCCTGGCTATGAAGTTTGCTATTTAAAAAAAAAAAAAAATTAGTTGTTTTTTTAGATGGACACAATATCTTTATTTTTTAAAATTTATTTTTATGTGTTGGTGAGGATCAAACCCAGGGCCTCACACATGCCAGGCAAGTGCTCTACCACTGAGCTACAACCCCAGCCCTAGGAGGTTTGCTATTGTGGGTAAAGATCCTGTTAGAGGGGCTGGGGTTGTTGCTCAGTGGTAGAGCACTTGCCTGGCATGTGTGAGGCCCTGGGTTTGATCCTCAGCACCACATATAAATAAATAAATAAAATAAAGGTCCATTTACAATTAATATATATAAAAGATCCTGTTAGATCCTCTCTGGGTCTGGCAGGTAGAATCCTCTGGGCCAAGAATTTGCCAATGGTGAAACCTAGCTGGGCTAATGAGACTAAGAAAGCACATAGTCTATGTGGTGCTCAATCTTGGCAGCACTATGTATCTTCCTGTTTTCTATTCTATTTTTTTTTTTAAGTTCTTCACATGTGCACATATCATCTTGCCAGCAGTAGCCAGTCAGCTTAAAATGTCCCTCTCTTAATGTAAACATTAATGGTCTGATTTCTGCATGTTAGGTGCTATTCCAGTTAATGGAGATACAATGAAGAACATGAAAATAAGTCAGAGATTTCTAGACACTATATTTTCTTTTCTTTCTTTCTTTTTTTTTTTTCTTTTTTCTTTTGTGGTGCTGGGGACTGAATCCAGGGCCTTGTGCATGTGAGGCAAGTACTCTACCAACTGACCTATACTCCCAACCCCCAGACACTATGTTCACTCAGTTGTGTGTGTGTGTGTGTGTGTGTTTTTCTTGTCCTAAATAACTAATTAAAATTTACTTTGGTCAGACATGATGATGCACACCTGTAAATCTCAACAATTCGGGAGGTGAGGTAGAAGTGTAACTTCGAGGCCACTCTCAACAACTTATAGAGACTCTCCCTCAAATAATAACAAGGACTGGGAATGTAGCTCAGTAGAAAAGAGTCCCTGGATTCAATCTCCAGTACCAACAAAACAAAATAAAAACATTCTTTGCCATGTGGTACGATCTTGCTAAAATATATGGCAAGTAACCAGTCAGCTGTTAAGGCTAACCTCTTTAAGGAAGTCTAATGGAAATTCTTCAATGAAAAGAATGTTTCTGAGTGGAAGCCCCACCCACGTGGGAGGAACCGAGTGCTTCAGTTCCCGCCTCACACAGGTGAGGGGAAGCCCCACCCCACTTGGCGTGAGGATTTGTTAGTGGGCTGAGGGGCATTCAGTCTCGCACGTAAGAGGAAGGGGACCCCGCCTCCTACGCGCCTCCGAGGGGCGGGGTTGGAGGACTGGGCGTGAATTGATTGGTTAGGGGGCGGGGCGCCAGGGGTGTGTTCCGCTCAGGCGCTCGCACAGATCCCGGGTGAAGTGACGGTGGGAGTCTGCCGCTCTTGTCTCCCAGCGATGGCGCCGCGGTGCCGCGCCCAATCCCCGATTTACCGGCCGGTACTTAGCGCTGTCCAGAGCTCACTCAGATGGTGAGAACTGGAGCGGGACCGGGGGAGCGGAGGGAAGCTGTCTGCTACGGGGACCATGAAGAGCTGCCGGACCCTTGGGACTGATAGCGGGCGCCGTCTCGGCACCTGCTGAGAGAAAAGAGGGAGCGGCCCGGCGGGGGCCCGGCGGAGGCTAGTCGGCGTAAGCTAGCCGGCACCTCGGCCATGTCACTGCTCTGTGTGCGCGGTGAGTGTGCGTATTGGAGTGGGGAGGCGGCAGGTTCCACACACTTCAGTTATCGTCCAGTTATCACCTCTCCCAAAGTTCCCTTCCGCGCCTTGGAGGACAGATATGTTAACCATTTATAAACATTTGAAGAATTTCCTCTCCCCAAGCTTCTGCAAGGGACTGTTACCTCTTCATTCTGGTAGCCATGTGACAGTATTGTTAGTTGGCTGGCCCAAGTCCTACAAACAGTGACTGGGTTTTTTCTCCAGTGAGAGCGGATGAGCTAGGAGACCGCGGATCGTTGGAGCCTGTCAATAGCGGGCAGTCTCCCATTGTTTCTTCCTTTTTTCTGCACTGTAAAACTAGTATATAGTAGCAGGTTCTTTTTTATCACTCTTTAAATGCGTTAGTGATACAGCTGCCCATTCCTTCTTCCAGTGTATTTCCTGATTTGCACCTTTATTGCTTGTTCCCTGCTCCTTCCCTGAACCCCAGTCTGTAGTCTAAGTCTAGACTAAAATTATTCTCATATTTCACTCTGAAGGGTGTTTTTTCTCCGTTGGAACAGAGCATCGTTTTTTTTTTTTTTTTTTTCTTCTTCCCGTGAAGCTTCCATCCCAGTAACTCACAGCGAAGGTCTTTTATTGCTTTTTCCCTGAGGACATTTGACCTAAGAAGATATGTTAAAGCTAGAGCTTTGGGGGTTTAAGATGAGAGACCATTAGAATACATTAAGCTTCATGTAGATAGAGACTGATTCCTATTGGTTTTTGTAGTACTCCCAGTGCCTGCTTTAATAGAAGCTCAATGTTGGTTTTGAATGAATGCAAGAACTGATTTTAGAGAGATTATCTGCTCAGAAAAAGCAGGGTTTGGATTACTGTTGAATTTATCTTGGGAAATTTAAGTTACAACCTGTCATAGCTGGGTTGAACAAGATGGGATAAAGTGTCTTGATTATGAGTGAGAAAGTACTTACACACTGAAGGCTTCACCAGAGCTTTTTCCTGGTACCTTTTACTGGACAGTTAAGAGTTTATGTTTTTTTTGGCTGTACAGATTAGAAGCATTGTCCTTGTTTGTGATCTCTCTGATAACAGTGTTTCCCCCAGATGCTGGCAAATGGAACTGCTTTGCCCTGCTCTCTTCCACGGTTTTGTTAAATCTGCATTAACCCAAAATGGGATTTTGTTATTTCCAGGGATTATGAGACACAGTTTTTCTTCTTTCATGGTTGATTTTTCATTAATGAGAATTTTGCTTTGGTTTTAGTAAGACATTTTCTCTCAGCAGCTGGGAGTCTATTTATTTCTTTAGAACCCTGCTGCTGTGTAGCAGGATTTGGGAAAGGTTGGGTTTTGCAATGTCTTTTTGGCAGTTTATTAATTCTATACTGCCACACCATAATAAAGACTTATGAAAGACTCTTTAAAAAACAAATTCTAAGGCAGGCAATGGTGCACACGAGTAATCCCAGAGCTAGGGAGGCTGGGGCAGGAGCATCACAAGCTTAAGGTCAGCCTCAGCAGTTTACCCAGGCCATAAGCAACTTAGTGAGACCCTGTCTTAAAACAAAAAATAAGGATTGGGATTGTAGCTTAGTGAGAAAGTGCCTCTGGGTTCAATTCAATAAAGTAAATAAAACAAATTCCATTTAACTGAATTTAAATAACTTTAGAGAAGGAGTTGCTGCTGTTTTCATTTGTTTTAAAATCAGCTAGCTTTAATAGAAGCTCAATGTTGGTACCTACTGTTTGGCTAACATCTTTGCTATTTATCTATTGTGGTGCTGGGGATTGAACATAGGGTCTCAGGCATGCCAAACATGTACTTTACCATTGAACTACATTCCAGATTCTTTTTTCCTTTTAATGTTACTTTAGTCAAACTTCTCTACTTTTGAGGAGAATAGAGACCCTGAGCAGGTCAGTATCCTTTTTTTTTCTTTTTTGGTATAGGGAAGGTCTTTATCTTTTGAATAGATATCTGGCATTTATTTGTTTATTTTGATGGTGCTGTGGATCAAACCCAGGATCTTATACTTGAAAGGCAAATGCTCTACCACTGAGCCCACTCTCTCAGCCTCAGAAAATTTTAATTACTGAAACAAGCCACTATCTTTTATGCAAATACTCATTAAATGGTAAAGTATTCACCTGGAAAAATGTACAGAAATGGATAAATATTTTAAAAATGATATTCCTTGCATTATATTTTGACTCTAGGAATATTATTCATATTCTGAAAATAGCTTATATAGTAGATAGTGTATAACAACTTACTTTCATTTAATGGTGGAGTGGAATTGAATTAGAAATTTTCTCCATGTAGTAAAACTCAAGTAGTTAACTTGATGTAGAAACTGGCAAACTGGGGCTGGGGTTGTGGCTCAGTGGTGGAGTGCTTGACTAGCATGTTTGAGGCACTGGGTTTGATTCTCAGCACCATATATAAATAAATAAAATAAAGGTCCGTCCACAACTAAAATAAAAAAAAAAAAAAAGAAATTGGCAAACTGGTGTTCATTTAATTATCCCCAGACATCTTGATTCAAACTTCATTTCCTTAGTTTAATCCTTCAATCATGCTTTATTGCCTACAGCCCTCCTTTTGACCCTGTATTCCTGCCTGTGCTTATACAGATACTTTGCTTCTGCACTGTATTCCCCATACTACCTTTGCTTTATTCTGCACTTGTAACCCCTGAAATATCTTTGGGGGAGGTTGGGTTTTGTAATGTCTTTTGGGAAGTTTGTTAATTCTCTACTGCCACACCATAATGTTTCCATATTTTCTAATTAAGAAACTTTCCTTTTATTTTGGGTACCAGGAATTGAATCATTCATGGGTACTTAACAAACCACTGAGCCACATCCCCACCCCATGTGCCTTTTAAATTTTTATTTAACAGAGTCTTGCTAAATTGTTTAGGGTCTCTCTAAGTTGCTGAGGTGGGTTTTGAACCTGTGATCCTCATGCCTCAGCCTCCCAAACCGCTGGGATTACAGACGTGTGCCACCACACCTGGCTCTTTTCATATTTTCTGCTTATTGAAAATGTATTTTTTTCCAGTTTAAAGTCTTTATTTTGTTGTTGAAAATTTTCAATTCCTCAGTCCACAGTGATCTCTTTCTCCTTTAAACTCTTAGAGCACTTGTGTCTGAACCATGCCATTAATATGGTAATGAATCTTGTACTAGTCCTATATTGCTATGCTTATGGTGACCCAAATAAAGGAAGCAATAGCACTGGTCAGATCAGATCTGGAATTGTGTTCAACTGGGCTATTTCCTTCTAAGAGGCACATTGAGAAAGTCTATTATTTTAAGAGGAAAAAAAAAATTTTTTTTAAGAGCTTGATGATTAATGAAAGGTGCAGTAGTTGTTTAAAGAATGTGGGAAGTTTACTTGTGGGAAGATTTAAGAGGGACAGGATCATAATAGTAGAAGAAGATAGTTTAAAAAACTGTAGATCCTTTTGTCAAATCTGGAGGATAGACCTGAGACAAGTGGACCAATGGTTTAAAATTGGATATTAGATTAAAATAAAGAGCTGAAACAATTGTTTTTAACAAATGTAATAGACTGAGGATTTTTTTTTTTTTTTAACACTGAAAGAGATTGAATGAGTGGTAAGGATATTCTAAAAGGATGTTGAGGGGCTGTGGTTCTGGCTCAGTGGTAGAGCTCTGGCTCCTCTAGCACATGTGAAGCCCTGGGTTTGATCCTCAGCACCACAAAAAAATAAATAAATGACCAACTACTAAAAAAAAAAAAAAATATATATATATATATATATATATATATATATATATATATATATATAAAATTTAAAAAAATAAAAAGATGTTGACCATTGGGTGGGTGGTTAGTCTTGAATTTTTAAGAAATCACTTTTTTATAGAATTCCTTTAGTTTTTTTTTTTTTTTTAAAGAGAGAATTTTTTAAAAATATTTTTTAGTTTTCGGCGGACACAACATCTTTGTTTGTTTGTGGTGCTGAGGATCGAACCTGGGCCGCACGCATGCCAGGCAAGCGCGCTACAGCTTGAGCCACATCCCCAACCCTAGAATTCCTTTAGTTTTGTAGCCACACACAGTGGCACATGCAGGTAATCCCAGTGATTCAAGAGGGAAGATCACAAGTTCAAGGCCAGCCTCAGTAATTTAGTGAGGCCCTAAACAACTTAGGAAGACCATTTCTCAAACTAAAAAAATAAAAAGGGCTGGGGAGGTGGCTCGATGGTAGAACACTGCTGAGAGTTCAATCCCTAGTACCAAAAAAACCAAAACAAAACAGGATTCCCTTACTCTTTTAAGAAATATTTCCTGAAACAACATACTGCAGGGACACAGCCACATAAATGTTTATAGCAGCACAATTCACAATAGCTAAACTGTGGAACCTACCTAGCTGCCCTTCAGTTGATGGATAAAGAAAATGTGACATATGTATACAATGGAATATTATTCCCATTAAAGAGAATAAAATCATGGCATTTGCAGGTAAATGGATGAAGCTGGAGAATATAATGCTAAGTGAAATTAGCCAACACCAAAAAAACCAAATTTCTCTTGATTTAAGGATTCAGATCCACAATATGCTATGGGTGGGGGATGGGAGGATTAAATGAACCCTAGATAGGGCAAAGGGGAAAAGGGGAGGGAGGGTAGGGAGCCGGGGATGGGGGTAGGAAAGATGGTGGAATTTGATGGTCATCATTATCCTAAGTACATGTAAGAAGACATGAAGGATGTGACTCTACTTTGTGTACAACCAGAGATATGAAAAATTGTGCACTATATGTGTAATATGAATTGTAATGCATTCTGTTGTCATATATAACAAACCAAAATAAAATACAAATAAACATTTATTACATGCCTAAGGCATGGAAAGATAAATAAGTATACTAATAAATATTTTTCAATGGACTAAACAACTTAAAAAGCTCTATGTTCCCTCAGTCATGTTTAAAAATATCATTTCCATTGCATCATTTGAATATATATATTCATATAGTCTTTTTAAAAAATATTTAATTTTAGTTGTAGTTGGACATAATACCTTTATTTTATTTATTTATTTTTATGTGGTGCTGAGGATCGCATGTGCTAGGTGAGCCCTGTATTGCTGAGCCACAACCCCAGTCCCTCATATATTCTTTTTTTTTTTTTAGTTGTCAATGGATCTTTATTTATTTATATGTGGTGCTGAGAATCGAACCCTGTGCCTCACACATGACAGGCAAGTGCTCTGCCACTGAGCCACGTCCCCAGCCCCCGCCTCATATATTCTTAATATGTATTATTTCTTGGGTTTATAAATAAAATGTGTAAAATATAAAAAAAAATATTTCCTGACATAAATATTTCTTTAACATTTTTTGGCACAGCTTTACTCATAATCCTGATATTATTTTGCTTCCATAGCATCAGTACTACATGAACAACTTCAGTAAACTTAATCAGGGATTTTCTTTAACATTTATTGCTGTGGTGTTCATGATGAACTTAATCTAAATAAACATTTTAAAAAATTGGGCCTTTCCATAATATCTATTTGTAATTCCCAGTGTTTATAACAGTGCTTAGTCACACAATTTTCCCTCCTAATGTTCACCAGAAATGACCACCATTGACTTGATGAAAACCATTTTTTGGAATTTAAAAAGTATTATATACTAATATATTACTGATTATAGAAATTTGAGAAAAATGCAGAAAAGTATAAAAAAGGAAAATAAAAATCTTCATGTAACTACCATCTGCTAGAATCATTGTTAAATTTTTTATTCATTGCTTTTTTTGTGAATGCTGGGGATTAAATCCTGGGCCTGAAGCATGCTAAGCATATATTCTACCACAGGGTTGACCCCCATCCCTTATTTAGTTTTTTTTTATAAGGTAATATATGTCATAATAATAAATTCAAATAATTGTGAAATGAAAGAAAAACATTCTCTTGTTCCTATTTCTTATTACTTCGTAGTGCTGTTTATTGGTTTGTATGTATTTTTCTTTTTCATTACATATCAATATAAAGTTCTACAAGTGAGTGTAGAGTATTCCTCAACTTTTATTTTTTTTAAAGATGTTGATGAACCTTTATTTTACTCATTTTATATTGAACCCAGTGCCTCACACATGCTAGGCAAGCACTCTGCCACTGAGCCACAACCCCAGCTCTCCTCAACTTTTGAACTTCATGATTTTCCTGTTAGCTATATACAATTCTTCCTAATGGCTGTAGACCATCCCATTATATATGTTATCTATTATTTATTTATTTATATTTATATTTATTTTTTAATTTGTTTTAATTAGTTACACATGACAGTACAATGATCTTGACATATCATACATTTGAATCAGATGGAGTATAATTTCTCATTTTTCTGAGTGTACAGGTTGCAGAATCACATTGGTCATGCAGTCACGTTTATACATACAGCAATAATAAAGTCTATTTTATTCTGCTGTCTTTCCTTTCCCCCTTATTTATTTATTTATTTATTTATTTATTTATTTATTTTGGTGGTGCTGGGGATTGAACCCAGGGCCTTGTGCATGCTAGGCAAGCACTCAACCAACTGAGCTACATCCCCAGCTCCTATAATTTATTTTTATTATGATTTTTTTTCTGGTATTGGGGATTGAGCCCAGGGGCAATATACCACTGAGCTACATCCCCAGCCCTTTTTTATTTTTTTATTTTGAGACAGGGTCTTGCTAAGTTGATGAGGCTGGGCTTGAATTTGCAATCCTCCTGCGTTAGCCTCCCTAGTTGCTGGGATTATAGGCCTGCACTGTGGTTCCGGCTGTGTCTGTATTCAATCAGATTCCTATTAATGGATAGTCAGGATTTAAAAAAATTTCCTTTTAGCAATCTACAATGAACATCCTGGTAGGTGGTTTTTGTTATATGTTTGAAGAACTCTGGTCAACTTTTCAACTGGACTTTTGTTTGATTGGCTCCTTGCTATATTCTTTTTCCTTGTAGGAAATGAGAGATTGAACCCAGGGGTACTTTTCCACTGAGCTACATTCCCAGACCCTTTTATTTTTTATTTTGAGACAGGGTCTTTCTGAGTTGCTTAGGGCTTCCCTAAGTTGCTGAGACTAGTCCTGAACTTGTGACCCTCCTGCCTCAGGCCTGCAAGAGGAAACAATTGTCTTGGCATGCACCACTGTGCCTGGCCATTGCTATATTCTTTGGTGAAATAATTACACTCAGTTGGATTCATTAGCAAAACCAAATGCTTCAGTGTCTCTCAGAACATCATCCCTTAGTAGAGGCAAGTTCTTTACGATCACATAATATTTTATGCTTAACAAAAAGACCAGGACTACTCTGGTAAGTTTTACTTGTGATTACATGTACGTTTCTTTTTCTTTCTTTCTTTTTGTATTTGAAAATTGGATTGGGGTTGTAATTCAGTTGCAGAGTGCCTGCTTTAGCATGCTTGAGGCCCTGGGTTTGAGCCCCAGTCCACACACAAATTCCAAATTGAATGTGTATTACTTATATTTTTTAAACAAAAAATGCCGGCTGGGGTTGTGGCTCAGCGGTAGAGCACTCGCCTCGCACATGTGAGACCCTGGGTTCCATCCTCAGCACCACATAAAAATAAAACAAAATAAAGATACTGTGTCCATGTATAACTAAAAAAATAAAAAATAAAAAAAATGCCACTAGTGATAGTAACTGGACCAAGTTGATTATGTTGTGACTTCCCCTTAAAAAACTTATCCTAATTTATCACTAATTAGCCATCCAATTAACTGAAAGGATACTGCTGGGAAACTCTTAGAAGGTGAACTTTGATGGCTCAAGTATTTATAGCACACCCAGGGCACATATTGATTGTGGGTTGATTCTCTTACAGAGAGAACTCTAAGATAGATTTTTGTTTACATTCACTGTGGCAAATAGGAATGATAATGATTTTAGATTTTCCAGGCACAAGGGTAGATTGGTCAAGTACTTCTCACTCCCCCCACATTATTGTAATCTGCTTCAGCTAATTCCTTGCTGACTTTTCCCATCACATCATGGTTCCAGTAGTCCCTGTCCTTACAAGCAGAGTTGCTGCTGGTTCCTTTCACTTAACTGTGGCTTTAGGAAATTGATTGTGCCTTGTCTGAGCCACAGAGCAGTGAGAGAGGAAAGGACCAATTTCCTCTGCTATGTGCTTTCGTCATAAACTCTCTTCCTTATAAGCAGTAATACTTAACCCTAATTTCTTTTCTAAAAATGGGATTTTTTTCTTTTCCTTCTTTCTCTGTCTCTCTCTTTTTCTTCTTCTTTTTTTGTTAGTACTAAAAGTGGGATTTCGTTTTTCTTTCTCTCTCTCTCTCTCTCTCTTTGGTTGATATTCAGGGATTTAATTCAGGGCTTGGCACGTGATAGGCAAGTGCTCTACTACTGAGTTACCTCCTCAGCCCTTTTTCTTTTTTGAGACAGGGTCTCACTAAATTGCTGAGGCTGACCTTGAACTTGTTGATCCTTCTGTCTCAGTCTCCTGAATCACTGGGAATACACGTTTGATGTACACAGCTTCCTTTTCTTATACAAACCCAGAGACTAAATTTTAGAATATCAATAGGTCTGATATAAGATAAGTAAAATTAGTTCCTGCCAAAATGGGAAAGTAACTGTACATGTTTTTCTAACTTTTTTTCCTCCATTGCTGGGGAATCAAACCCAGGGCCTTTTTCTAACTTTTTCTTTTTCTTTTTTTTTTTTTTTTGGTATAGGGGATTAGGGGATTGAACTCAGGGATGCTTAACTACTGAACCACATCCCCAGCCTTTTATTTTATTATTATTTTTTTTTAATTTGAGACAGAATCTCTCTAAGTTGCTTAAGGCCTCACTGAATTGCTGAGGCTGGCTTTGAACTTGGGTCCTCCTGCTTCAACCTCTTGAGTTGCTGGGATTTCAGGTGTGTGCCACTGTTCTTGGCTTTTTCTAACTTTTAAAGCAAGATTCTTTGGTGTGAGAGGTATTTTATACATCTTTTTTTTTTTTTTTTTTTCCTGAGACAGGCTCTTGTTGTTACCCAGGCTGGTCTCTAATTGAGTGATCCTCTTGCTTCAGCCTCCTGAGAGCTGAATCTATGGGCACAGGTCACCATGCCTGGCTTTATATACCCTTTCTTTTTGTTTTGTGGTGCTGGGATTGAACCCAGGGCCTTCAGAATGCTAGGCAAGTGTTCTACCACTGAATTACATTCCCAGCCCTTTATATGTGGACTGTCTTTATTAAAGGTCAGAGAAGATTTTTTTTTTTTTTGTATATTTTGAAAAAACTTTTTATTGATTTTGGGCACAGTGACCTGCATCCGTAGTTCCAGCTACTAAGGAAGCCAAGGCAGGAGGATCCCTTGCCTAGACAACATGGCAAGAACTATCTCTATAAACAAACAAACAAAAAACTTAAAAAACTGTCTTCATATATGTTATACACGCATATGTAAACATAAATATTAAGTGTTCAGCTCACTGAATTATTACAAAATCAACACACTCCTGTGACTACCACCCTAGGTCAAGAATAGAACATGACCAACACCTGGGAAGCTCCCTTTGTCCTTTATCCCAGTCATTATTCCCTCCTTGCATTCCAAAGTAACCACTTGACTCCAACACTAGTTTTGTCCGTTTCCTTCCTTCCTTCCTTCCTTCCTTCCTTCCTTCCTTCCTTCCTTCCTTCCTTTCTTTCTTTCTTTCAATTCATAGACTTTGTATATTTTAGAGCAGTTTCAGGTTCACAGAAAAATTGAGTGGAAAGTTTGCCTGTTTTTTGAACTTTTTTTTTTTTTTTGGTACTGGGCGTTGAACCCAGGAGCACTTTACACTTTACCACTGAGGTACATCCCTAGCCCTTTTATTTTTCAATTTTGAGACAGGGTCTCTCTAAATATCATAGGCTGGCCTTGAACTTATGATCCTTTGTCTCAGCCTTACAGATTTCTAGGATTATAGGCATGTACCACCATGCTTGGATTTGAATTATGTATGTATTACTGTGAGTCTGGTTTTTTTTGCTTAACATTATGTTAGATGCTTCCACTTCATACATGTAGCATTAGTTCATTGATTTTCATTACTATGTAATATCTCATTGTATGAATATATCATGGGTTTTAAAATATGTATTGATCTGGTGACAGTGAAGTTTGGATGAAGTGGGGAGATATTGGAGGTACATTATAGCAGCAGTGATTTAGATTGAAAATAGTTTCTTGATGAGATTTGAACTGTCATAGAAAAGCTGTGAAATTCATTTTTCCAGAACTCTTTTTCAAATCTGTTTCCTTTTGTGTGTAATATGTAGGTATAGCTGCTCTGCATGACTTAACTAACTTAGTATTTTCTGTTTTGTTGTGATCCTTTCTTTCATTACTGGGAAATGAAATAAAAATATAGGCATGTGGTAAAATTTTATGTTCAATTTAATAAAGGAACTGTTGTTGTTGTTGTCATGGTGGTGCTTGGGATTGTACCCAGGGCCTCATATGTGCCAGGCAAGTGCTCTACCACTAAGCTACATCCCCTCATTAATAAAAGCAACTGTATTTCATTTATCTGTTTGTCATGTTTAGTGGCAAATGGAATTTTTTCTCAAGTGTAATCTCCCTAAGCAACTATCCACTGAATATGTGAGAAAGGCCCATAGAATCAAAGGAAAAAGAGTGATGAGGAGTTATTTTTTGTGCCTGTGAACTCCGCAATGATGAAAAGTATGATAAAAAGTTTGTGCTAGGGTATATGTAAACCTTTTTCTCTTAAAAAATGATATAAATAAAAGCAATTCTTGGTCTTTAGGGAATATAAAATTCCCAAAAGAAGAATTTGATTATTTTTCTATAAATGCTTTTGCTTCTTGTATTTCTGTACATTGAATACTTATTTGGACCTGGCATTGTGGTACAGACCTGTAATTGTAGCTACTCTGGAGGCTGAGGCAGAAGGATTGCAAATTTGAGGCCAGTCTTGGCAACTTAATGAGACCGACTTAAAAAAAAAAAAAAAAGGCCTGGAAATATAGCTCAGTAGTAGAATGCCCCTGGGTTTCATCTCTAGTACCAAAGAAACAGCTGGGCTTGGTGGCACATGCCTATAATCCCAGTGAAGCAGGAGGCTGAGGCAGGAGGATCCAAGTTCAAGGCCAGCCTCAGCAAGTTAATGAGGTCTTAAGCAACTAAGCAAGATCCTGCCTCAAAATAAAATTTAAAAAGGCTGGGGATGTAACTCAGTGGTAAAGCACCCAAAACAACAACAAACAAAAACTAACAAACATACAAAACCAAATTTATTTGTTATTGTGGAGAACAGATAGGCCCATGGATTGTGTTGGGCTATTAATTTTCTCTTGCAGCTGTTTGTTTTATTGATTTTCTGTAGTGTTTCATTGTGAGTGATATTGAGAAGGAAGGGTAATGAGTAATGAAAGTGTGCTAAGCAACAAAGGAGAGGCTGGCAGTTGGACAGTGGGAAGATAATTGCTTTTATATAATTTGGTGGGGCAAAGATGAATCAAAAGACTAGTTCATTTACTTGATTTCTATTAGTTGTGAGCCAGATTTGTAGAGACTTCATTTGTAAAAGGATAAAGGAAATCTGCCAAGGAGAGGTGTATCCACCTCACTTCAGCCATCCGTACCCCATAAATCTTGTCATTCCTTCAAATGGTGCTGTCCTTTTGTAATCTTAAACTTCAGACTTTGACTATTATTCTCTAACTTGCCTAACTGTAGATTGATCGATTCCTCTCTCTTTCTTTAATGGTAATAGAACCCAGGGACACTCTCCCACTTAGCTATATCCTCAGCTGTTTTCAATTTGAAACAGGTCTTACCAAGTTGTGGAGGTTGAACTCAAATGGGCATCCTCCTGCCTTAGCCTCCAGAGTCTCTAGGATTATAGGCATGTGCCATGTGTCTGGTTCCAGTCCATCTTTCTAGCTTTCACCTTTGGTATCTTTTGACACACTGTGAAATAGGGTAGATGTTACAGGCTTTGGTTTTAGATATACATGACTTGGTGAATATATCAGCTTCACCCTGATGAGTTATGTACTCTTACATATGTTGCTTGGCATCATTGAAACTTAATTTCCACATTTTGAAATCATATATTCATTCAAAAATATTTAGTGAGCTCCCTATTCTAAAGGAGTTTAATTCCATTAAAGAATGGTTCAGAAATCAGGTAAATAACATAATTTCAGATAATGGCAAGTACAGTGAAGAAAATGAAGTAGGATAAAAGAATTGTGATCAGAGTGGAAGAATTATTTGAAATAGGATTGACCTGGATATAGTGGCATATGCCTATAATCCCATGGAATTGGGATTCTCAGGAGGATTACAGTTTGGAGGCCGGCTTCAGCAGCACAGTGAGACCCTGTCTCAAAATCAAAAAGAGCTAGGGATGTAGGTCAGTGGTAGTGTCCCTGGATATAGTTCTTAGTAATGGAAAAACAAAAACAAAGCAAGCAAACAACAAAGAAGACAAAGAAGAAAATTTGTTTATAGCTTGAAGGGAAAGAATATGTAACAAAGGGAGAGTTGAGGTGAGATGGGGATTAGGAGAGATGAGAACTCACATCTCTATAAAATAGGGTGCAGGGGATAATTTAGAGAGCTTGAAGAGAGGGCAAATAGTTTCATTCATTTTTCAATAACTATTGTGCTAAGCACTTGGGGTAGAATGGTGAGAAAAAAATCCCTTGTCATCTTGGAAGTTATACTACAGATCAGTGAAGAAATAAACATTAATAAACAAAGAAGAATCATACAAATTAATACAAAATTACAACTAGGGAAAAATATAACCATGATATATGCTGAAAGGAGAGCACATGTTATTATGAGAACATTGAGACAAGGAGAGTTACCTATTCAGGTCAAAAAAGCCCTTTCTAATGAAGTAAAAAATTGAACTGATGTCTTGAAAAAGAGGCACACCTAACCAAGTGAGAGGAGAGGTTCTAAGAAGAAGAAATAGGATATGTAAAGGTCTTGTGATGAGAAGGAAGAGCTGAAAGAAAGCACGGATAGTTGGTGTGCAAAGAGGAAAGGAAAACATGGATCAAGAGACAAGGGAGATAGGAAGGGCCAAACTACAGAGCCTTATCAACATAAAACATGGTAAGTCAATAGAAATAAGACTAAGGGAGAAGTTGATAAACTGAAAACACTGGATTTGTAATTACATTTGTTTGAATCTTCTTTTTACCACTGAAAACTTTTGGCAAGCCTCTTCACTACTCAGCCACAATTTTTATTTTTTTTTTACTTTAATTTTTATTCTTTTTAGATATACATGCAGTTGAATGTATTTTGACGTTATTATACATACACAGAGTATAACTTCCCATTCTTGTGGTGGTACATGATGTAGCGTTATACTGATCGTGTATTCATATATGAACATAGGAAAAATATGTCCAATTTATTCTACTATCTTTCTTATTCCCTTACCCCTTCCCTTCCCTTTATCTGCTTTTCCATCCCCCTTCCCTTCCCTTTATTCCCCTTTGTCACTCCTCCCCGCCATTGTGTGTTAGCATGTTCACATCAAAGAGAACATTTGGCCTTTGGTTTTTTGGGATTGGCTTATTTCACTTAGCATGATAGTCTCCAGTTCCATTTATTTACAAGCAAATGTCATAATTTTATTCTTCTTTATGGCTGAATAATATTCCATTGTGTATATATACCACATTTTCTTTATTCATTCACCTGTTGAGGGGTACCTAGGTTGGTTCCACAGCTTAGCTATTGTGAATAGATCAGCCACAATTTATTTATTTTTTTATATCAGGGATTGAACTCAGGGGCACTTGACCACTGAGTCACATCCCCAGGCCTATTTCATATTTTATTTAAAGACAGGGTCTCATTGAGTTGCTTAGCACCTACCTTGCTTTTGCTGAGGCTGCTTTGAACTTGCCATTTTCCTGCCTTAGCCTCCAGAGCCTCTGGGCTTATAGGCGCATGATGCCGTGCCCAGCTCAATTTTTAAATGGAAGTTATAATATCTGTTCAACATACCTCATAGAGTTGATGACAAACTCTGAATGAGATCATGCTGTGAAATTCCTTTGGAATTTATAGTCACTTTTATTCTTGGTTAGTCCCTCTTTCCTCTGTGGAGACTTAAGTGTTTTTACACTTACACTTATAAAGGAAGAGGATGTGATCCGTTCATAAACATTTATTGAACACTTAACATGGGTGAGGCATTGAGCTAGCCACCCTAGGTATATAAAGATGAGTAAGAAGTGGGCCTTGCCCTCAAGAAATTGAGAGACAACAAGGAGAGAAAGCCATGTATGCAGCTAAGCAAGATGCAAGTTGCAGTTTTAGATAGTTACTATGTTAAATTGTTTTAAGAAATTCCATCTGAGGGACAGGAAAGAATTATGGAATCAAGTTTTTCATCATAGTGTTATAAATTAGGATAGGGAACAGCATAATAGCTTTTGGGGAGATGATGATTTTGGTGTTGTTAAATTTGAGGTGCTGGCAGTCTGTTGAGTTCATGTGTTCTGTTTGAAAACACGACTTGGGAGATATGGGTTAGAGGTATAGATCTGGTCTATCGTAGAAGAATGGCTACATGGTAGCATGTGCTCCTCCTCATCTTCATATACTTTATTTAATCAACTACAAGATCCCCTAAATGGTAAGATGCATCATTTTACATATCATCATGAGAAAAAATAGTATTATTGAGCTCTGATTCAAACTGTCTAATTTAGAATATGTAAGCCAGGCTTGGTGGTGCCTACCTGTGGCTGAAGCAGGAGGATCCCAAGTTCAAGACCAGCCTCAGCAGTTTAGCAAGACTCTAAGTAATGTAGGGAAACTCTCAGAATAAAAAAAAAAATAAGAAGGGCTGGGATGTGACTCAGTGATTAAGTACCCCTGGGTTCAATCCCCGCACCCCCCCCAAAAAAAAGATATAAAATGTACTTACTTGGAGATAAATTAAGCTTCCAGTAAAATAAGGGACCTTTCATGTAAGTTGAGAAAGGAATTGGGGATGTTGCTTGGTGGTGGAGTACTCGCTGAGCATGCACAAGTCCCTGGGTTCAATTCTCAGTGCTGCAAAAAAGAAAGGGGCGGGGCGGGGGGGAGCGGGGAGGCATGGTGATGGTGGCAAGTGCCTGTAATCCCAGTTGTTGGGAGGTTGAGGTAAGAGGATCCCTTGAACCTAGGGGTTCAAAGCCAGCCTATCTGGGGAAAAGGTGGGGGGAGGAGAGAAAGGTAATTATTATATACGAAGTCAGCCCAATAAATAAAATTATAGAATTTCCTATTTGGTTACTCTGTCAAAGGGCTGGTCTGCTGACCTCAGGCTATGGTGTTAGAAGTTTTTTGTTTGTTTGTTTTTTTCTATTACTGGTGATGGAACCCAGGGACATTCTACTACTGAGCTACATGCCCAACCCCTTTTTATGATTTATTTATTTTTTAAAAATGTTTTTAGTTGTAAACGGATACAATACATTTACTTATTTATTTTTGTGTGATGTTGAGGATCGAACCCAGAGCCTCACACATGCTAGGTGAGTGCTCTACCACTGAACCACAATCCCAGCCCCTTTATTTTTTATTTTAAGATAGAGTTTCTCTCTAAGTTACTGATGCATCCACTTGCAATCCTCCTTTTTCAGGCTCCTGAGCTGGGATTATAGTCATGTGCCACCACACCTGATGGGTCCTAGAGATTTTAACATCTAGTCTTGGATATACTAGTTAAGAGAACTGTCATGTTAGTATATGCATTTAGTATATTAGTTTTTGTTGTGGATCCAACAGGAGTTTATTCAAGAGAATAAGCTTCAAGGGGCTGGGGTTGTGGCTCAATGGTAGAGCACTTGCCTAGCATGTGTGAGGCACTGTTCGATTCTCAGCATCACATATAAATAAATGAATAAAATAAAGGTCCATCAACATCTAAAAAAATATTTACAAAAACAGCAAATAGAGAATAAGCTTCAGAGGTTGCCTTGTATTCTATGAAGTTAGCATAATATTCCTTACGAAGTTCATTAAGAGAACACTTAAAACAAAAAAAAACTTTTTTGTTGTTACTGGGATGGAACCTAGGGGTGCTCTACTACTGAGCTACATCCCAGTTCTTTCCTTTTTTATTTTAAAACGGAGTCTAAGTTGCTGAGATTGGCTTCGAACTCATTCTTCCTTCCTCGGTCTGCCCTGTTGCTGAGATTATAGGTGTGTACCACTGTGCCTGGCTAGAGAACACTTATTAAAACATTATTATATAAACCATTCTGCTTTATTTACAAAGATGAGCAGACGTGGTCCGTCTTCCAACTAGATGGAAGACAAAGGTAAATAGAATAACTGCAATATAGAACAGAATATGAGTAACAGAGGATTACTAAAATATAACAGATTTCAAATGGGGGATAGTAAGGGAAAATGTTTTGGTGATAATTTTTTTTCTCAACATAAGAATACTATATAGTCATTTTAGAAATTAGGGGAAATACATCATCAAAAGAAAAATAAAGCGAGCATGGGAACAATGGAGGAACTTTGGATAGGGTAAAAGGGATGGAGGGAAAGAGAGGGAAGAGGTATGGGAGTAGGAAAGATGGTGGAATGAGATGGACATCATTATCTTAATTACGTGTATGAAGACATGAATGGTGTGACTCTACTTTGTATACAACCAGAGACATGAAAAATTGTGTACTATGAATTTAAATGTATTCTGCTGTTATATATAACAAATTAGAATAAATAAATAATTTTAAAAAATAAAAAGAAAAATTAACTAACTCCATTGGTCTTTTTTAAAAAATATTTTTTGTAGTTATACATGGACAGAATCCTTTATTTTTTATTTTTTTTATTTAGTTTTTTAATGTGGTGCTAAGGATTGAACCCAGTGCCTCACATGTGCTAGGCATGTACTCTGCCACTGAGCTACAGCCCCAGCCCCTCCACTGGTCTTTTCTTCCCCAGTTTATCTCTTCTTTTTGTTTTGCATTGTACTTTCTTTATAATTTATCCTGATTTCTTTTTCTTCATGGAATACTATATAGAATACAGTTTTATAAAATCAAGAAATATTCAATGCAGATTAGAATTTGATAGCCTTTGTGGGGTTTATCTTCAGTTTTTTGGAAACTGGGAAAGATCTTTTAGAAACTTCTAGTAAACTAAAAGGTAGATCAAGAAGGCCAATAAAGGGAGCATGGGAGCAATGAAGTAATGTTTCATTTAAAATTATGATACTTTGTAAGCTACTTGAAAATGTTTGTGAAAAAAACTAAAGGAAATAAACAAGGAAGGGATTGTTAATTGCTACTTCAATAATTCCAATCTGCTCACTGTTAAGAGATCACTAAAGAAATAAACCAGGGGCTGGAGTTGAGGCTCAGTGGTAGAGTGCTTGCCTTGTATGTGTGAAGCACTGGGCTCAATCCTCAGCACCACATAAAAATAAAATAAAGGTATTATATCCACCCACAACTAAAAAAAATTTAAAAAGAATAAACCATAATAAATTACTGAAATTAAAAAAAGGCATCAGTATTTGATATTTCAGGATTTGTTGCTTGTATGTCTTTGTGGTATTGGTATTGATTGCATGGCAGAATGACCCAGCCCTTTCAAGTGGAACTCCATCTAGAATACTTAGAACCTCTGGTTCTCTTTTCAAGATGATAACATGTTTCTTCCTATGTTCTATAACTGCTGTTTGTATAATGTCCGCAAAACTTGCTTGTTAAGTTTCTTGAGATCTAGGTCTGTAGATTTGTTCCAAATGGAGAATGGAGGTATGCTATTAACATAACCCCCCATCCCCAATACATACACTTTAATGACTTGAATTCTAGCTTGTACCTATTTTGAATTATGTTAAACGGGACCAGCGTCTTTCACATAATAAAGAATACTTAGTAGACATTTGATTTGATTTAATGTATATATGTATCAGCAATTTAATAACCTCTGGGCTTCCCTGTGGTATTTTTAGTGAATTTTAGTAAAGACCAAGAAATAGGCTGGGCACTGTGGAACATTCCTATTTTCCCAGCTGCTGGGGAGGCTGATGTGGGAGGATCCTTTGAGCCTAGGAGATTGGGACCAACCTGGGAACATAGTGTGATTCTCCCTTTCAGTCTCTCTCTGTTTTTGTTTTTATTTTTTGAGGTGCTGGGGTGCTGGAGATTGAACCCACGAATGCTCTAATGCTTTACCACAGGGGTACACCCCCAGCTCTTTTTTTGGGTGGGTTGCTGGGAGTTGAACTCAGGGTCACTCAACCACTGAGCCACATCCCTAGCCCTTTATTTATTTATTTATTTAGAGACAGGGTCTCACTGAGTTGCTTAGCACATCGCTTTTGCTGAGGCTGGCCTTGAACTCATAACCCTCCTGCCTCAGCTTCCCGAGAGACTGGGATTACAGGAGCACCACCATGCCTGACTTGTTTGTATTTTAATGAGACAGGGTCTTGCTATGTTGCTGAGGCCAGCCTGTAATTTGGGATCCTCTTGTCTCAGCCTCCCAAGTTGTAGGGATTATAGGCATGCTCCACAATGCCCTGCTGAGACTCCCACCCCTGTCTCTCTCTCTCTCTCTTTTCTTTTAAAATTATTTTTTCTGTAGTTGTAGACGGACGGCATGCCTTTATTTTATTTGTTCATTTTTTTATGCCGTCTAAGGATTCAACCCAGTGTCTCACTTGTGCTAGGCAAGTGCTCTGCCACTGAACTACAGCCCCAGTCCAGGGACCCCCACCTCTTGAAAAAAACAAAACAATAGTCATAATTTATATACAAGGTAAGAAATCTTAATTCTAATGGTTTTATCTATTAGAGTTAAAACATGAGGGTGAATGTTTTGGATAATATCCCACTTTTAAAATATTTTGTTATAGCCTATAAGAGTTACTTTCCTAGGTGGCTAGACTGACTTTGTGCTATGTATAACCAAATCTGAATTATTTCTGATAAATAGTAACCATAGAAATTTGTTTATGTATCAATGTAAAGTATTCTAGCTGAGGTTTATTTATTTAGAAAATATTTAAAAAGATGTATTTGAACACTTGTAACATGCTTAATTATAACCTGGACTTTATTTACTTTAGAATTAGTCATTGGCTTTGTTGGTTGAGGTTTGACGTAAGTACTTTTTGTTTGTTTTTTAGCTTAAGAAGGACTTTATAGATAGTAAACTTTGTTGGTTCTTTGATTTAAAAAGTTATTTTTTAAAGGAAAAGGTAACATATTTGTGTATACTTTATATTCTCTTTAGATTTTGACAAAAAGCTGTGAAGTGGAAATTTAGCAGTGATATTTAAGACTTTTCAGAATACACATAAATGAATGAAATTATAGAAATTATAGATGTAGTACTGCTTTGCAAGTTTACTTTTATTACTCTGAGCTATGACTGTAGCACTTTAAAAAATTGTCTTTTATTTTTTAGGACATTATACTTAGACATAATAGTTCATATTGACAGTTTTCTAATTTCAATCCCATTACTATTCTCTTCCTTCTCCGCCCCCCCCCCCCCTCTTTTCCTCCATTGGTCTTCTTTCTATCTCTTCATTTATTATTTTATTTAATTTTTTTTTCTTGGCACTGGAGATTGAATCCAGGGACACTTTACCACTAAGCTACAGCCTCAGCCCTTTTTATTTTTTGAGATAGGGTTTCACTAAGTTGCTTAGGGCCTTACTAAATTGCTAAAGTTGGCCTATGAACTTGTGATCCTCCTGCCTCAGCCTTCTGAGTCACCAGGATTATTGGTATTTGCCCCTGCACCTAGTTTATTTTTTTTAATAACTACATTATAGTTATATATAAAATCGGAATACATTGTGGTATACTTACACATGAAAATAGCATACTTTAATCAACTTCATGCCTCAGTTCTTACTCTTTTGCTCCCTTCCTGCCTCCTCCTTGGTCCTGTACTTCTTTTCTACTGATCTCCCTTCTATTTTTCTAAGAACTGCTCCCCCCTTTTCTCTCACAATTAGAAGGTTGGTTTAATATTTAGTAAAGCTATTTTTATAATGCAAGGACTAAATTCATTCAACCAAGTTGATAGATAATGTAAAAAAAAGTTTACAAAATTTGATATGCTTCTTCAAATGTATTGTCTAATATACCAAACCAAAACCAAAACAAAACAGAGAAAGCTTTAACAAATCATAAATACAAGGGTACTTTCTTAACCTGAAAAGGAATTTCTACATGTAACTTACACAGGACAGAAAACATATTTAGTGAACAATTATTGAAAATAAGGATACCAGTTCCTACCACTATTCAATATTGATTTGAATAATTTCTGTGCAGAAAATTTTGTTCAGGAATACACGTAGCAGCATGATTTCAATGCTCAAATGTATAATAAAGTACAACTAAATTGTGATCACTCAATGTAATAGTCAGTACCATAGTTAACAATGAGAAAATCACATTTACCAATAATAAGATGAATGAATCTGGAAAACAGTGTTGAGTGAATGCAACTGAACACAAAAGAGGACATATGTAGTATAGGTAGTATACATTGCTGTAAGTGAGGAGAAAGCTTACACCTGGCCTGTAACCTTGAAGGCAGTAGGTAGAGTTCCTGGGATTTGGATGATACGTGTGTGTGTGTGTGTGTGTGTGTTTTAATCTAGAGGATAGTTACATTGTGGTTTCATTATGAAAATTCATGATGCTGAACACTCATGCTGTCTCTCTCTTTCTTTGAATTATTATAATTATACTTAATAGTTGGGTTCATTTTGACAAAATCTTTCATGTATGGAATTTGAATTACTCCATTTCATTCCTAGTACCTCCTGCCTTTTCCTCTCTTCCTCCCTTCCCCATTCTTTTTCCTCTATGCTACTGACCTTCCTTTTGCTTATTTATTTATTTGGTACTGGGTATTGAACCCAGGAGTGTTTAACCACTAGGAGGCTGATTCATAGTGGGGTCGGGAGGGGGAGGATGAGAGGAATAGATGAACTCTAGATAAGGCAGAGGGGTGGGAGGGGAAGGGAGGGGGCATGGGGTTAGAAATGATGGTGGAGTGAGATGGACATCATTATCCAAAGTACATGTATGAAGACATGAATTGTGTGAATATACTTTGTATATAACCAGAGATGAAAAATTGTTCTCTATTTGTGTAATATGAATTGTAATACATTCTGCTGTCATATATAACAAGTTAGAATAAAAAAATTAACAAAATAGAAATAATAAAAAAATAATTTATTTTATAGTACAGTGTATTTTGACATATAATACACAGATGGATCACAAAATCTCATTCCTCTGGCTGTACATGGTTCAGTCACTGCAGTAGTGTAATCATATATATATATAGATTGAAAGATAGTTAGTAATAATATCTTTTTCTACCATCCTTCCCATCCTCACAACCCCACCCCTCCCTTCATTCCCCTCTACACAAACCAAAGTTCCTTAGTTCTTCCCTATTCCCCTGTCCCACTATGGATCCGGATCAGCTTTTGTTTTTTTGGGATTAGCTTATTTCACTTAGCATGATATTCTCTAGTCCTATCTATTTATCTGCAAATGCCATAATTTCATTCTTCTTTAAGGCTGAGTAATATTCCATTGTGTACATATATACCACATTTTCTTTATCCATTTATCTGTTGAAAGCCCTTTTATTTTGAGACAGGGTCTGCCTAAGCTGCTAAGATGCTGAGGCTGGCTTTGAACTTGCGATCTTTCTGCCTCAGCCTCCTGAGTCACTGGGATTACAGGCATGCACCACCATACCCAGCTATTTATTTATATTTGATTGGTGTTTTCTATGTATATGTAAAGGTGAAATTCACTGTGGTATTTTTTTATGCATATAGAATGATTTTATTAAATTCATTCTGCATTTCTTTCCCTTTCCTGTCTCTCCTTCCTCCCTTTCAATTTCCTCCTTCTACTCTACTAATTTTTCCTATATTTTTATATCTGGAGAACTGCCTTTTAAAATTCCTCATTTCTCTCTTTCTTCCACTTATGGGGAAAAAAACCCATTAGACACATGAGCTTCTAAGTCTGGCAAATGACAGGATTTAATTCATTTTTATGACTGAATAGAAATCCATTGTGTGTATGTACCACATTTTTTCTTTTTAAAAAATGTATTCTAATCATTTATACATGACAGTAGAAAGCTCTTTGATTCATTGTACACAGTGGAGTAAAATTTTTCACTTCTCTGGTTGTGCATGAAGTAGAGTCACAACCATTCGTGCAATCATACATGTACCTAGGGTAATGATGCCCATCTCATTCCACCATCTTTCCTACCCCTTTGCCCTCTCCTCCCCTTCCCTTTGCTGCATCCAAAGTTCCTTCACTTATCTTACCCCCCTACCCCCATATGGATTAGCATCCACTTATCAGAGAAAACATTCAGCCCCTGTTTTTTTGAGATTGGCTTACTTCGCTCAGCATGATATTCTCCAGCTTCATCCATTTACCTGCAAATGCCATAATTTTATTTTCTTTTAATGCTGAGTAATATTCCATTGTGTATGTACCACAGTTTCTTTATCCATTCATCTATTGAAGGGCATCTAGGTTGCTTCCACAGTTTAGCAATAGTGAATTGTGCTGTATTACTGTAGTATGCTGTTTTTAAGTCTTTAAGGTATAGGTTGAGGAGTGGCATAGCTGGGTCAAATGGTGGTTTCATTCCAAGTTTTCTAAAAAATCTCCATACTGCTTTCCAGATTAGTTGCACCAATTTGCAGTACCACCAGCAATGTATGAATGTGCCTTTTCTCCACATCCTTGTCAACATTTATTGTTGCTTGTATTCTTGATAGCTGCCATTCTGACTGGAGTGAGGTGAAATCTTAGGGTAGTTTTGATTTGCATTTCTTGAATTTTTAGAGATGTTGAACATTTTTTTCATATGTTTGTTGATCGATTGTATTTATTCTTCTGAGAAGTGTCTATTCAACTCCTTAGCCCATTTATTGATTGGGTTGTTTGTTTTTTTTGGTGTTAAGTTTTTTGAGTTCTTTATATATCCTGGAGATTATTGCTTTATCTGACAAGCCTGTGGCAAATGTGCTTCCAAAGTGTAGGCTCTCTCTTCACTTCATTGACTGTTTCTTTTGCTGAGAAGAAGCTTTTTAGTTTGAATCCATCCCATTTATTGATTCTTGATTTTATTTCTTGTGCTTTAGGACTCTTGTTAAGGAAGTTGGGGCCTAATCCGACATGATGAAGATTTTGGCCTACTTTTTCTTCTATTAGGCGTAGGTTCTCTAGTCTAATTCCTTGATCCATTTTGAGTTGAGTTTTGTTCATGGTGAGAGAGAAGGGTTTAGTTTCATTTTGCAGCACATGGATTTCCAGTTTTAACAGCACCATTTGTTGAAGAAGCTATTTTTTATCCAATGTATGTTTTTGGCACCTTTCTCTAGTATGAGATAACTGTATTTATGTGGGGTTTGTCTCTTTTGGTCTACATTTCTATTTTGGTGCCAATACTATTCCATTTTTGTTTCTATTGCTCTGTAGTATAGTTTAAGGTCTGTATTGAATGCCTCCTGCTTCACTTTTCTTGCTAAAAGTTGCTTTGGCTATTCTGGGTCTTTTATTTTTCAAAATGAATTTCATAATTGCTTTTTCTATTTCTATAAGGAATGAAGTTGGGATTTTAATTGGAATCTCATTGAATTTGTATAGTATGGCCATTTTGACAGTATTGATTCTGCCTATGCAAGAGCATGGGAGAGCTTTCCATCTTCTAAGGTCTTCTTCAATTTCTTTCTTTAATGTTCTGTAGTTTTCATTGTAGAGGTCTTTCACCTGTTATTTTAAGTTTATTCCCAAGGTGTTTTTTTTTTTTGAGGCTATTTTGAATGGGGCAGTTTTCCTAATTTCTCTTTCAGAGTATTCATCACTGATGTATAGAAATGCATTTAATTTATAGGTATAGATTTAAATTTTGTTTTAGTTATAGATGGACACAGTATCTTCATTTTTATTTATTTATTTATTTTATGTGGTGCTGAGGATTGAACCCAAGGCCTCACGCATGTGAGGCAAGCAGTCTACCACTGAGCCACAACCCCAGCCCTTGATATTGATTTTATATCCTAGTACTTGCTGAATGACTTTATTAATTCTAGAAGTTTTCTGGTGGAATTTTTTGGATCCTCTAAGTATACAATCATGTCCTTGGCAAATAATGATATTTCTTCTTTTCCTATTCGAATCCCTTTCATTTCTTTCTTCTGCCTAATTGCTCTGGCTAGAGTTTCAAGGGCTGTGTTGAATAAAAGTGGTAAAAGAGAGCATCCCTGTCTTGTTCCAGTTTTTAGAAGCAATGCTTCCAATTTTTCTTCATTTAGCATGATATTGGCCTTGGGTTTAGCATAGATAACTCTTACAATGTTCAGGTATGTTCCTACTATGCCTAGGTTTTCTAGAGTTTTGAACATGAAAAGGTGCTGTATTTTGTCAAATGCTTTCTCTGCAATAATTGATATAATCATATGATTCTTAAAGTCTATTGATGTGATGGATTATATTTATTGATTTCCATATGTTGAACCAACCTTACAGCCCTGAGATGAGCCCTATTTGATCATGGTTTCCTATTTTTTTAAAAATATGTTTTTGTATGTGATTTGCTAAAATTTTATTGAGGATTTTTGTATCTATGTTCATCCGGGATATTGGTCTGAAAATTTCTTTCTTTGATGTATCTTTGTCTGGTTTAGGGTGATAACAGCCTTGTAAAATGAATTTGGAAGGATTCCCTTCTTTTCTATTTCATGGAATAATTTGAAGAGTATTTCTACCACATTTTCTTTAAAGAACTAGGAAAAATAGTCCCAGCCCTTTTTATTTTGTTTTGAGACAGGGTCTTGCTAAATTATTCAGAATAGCAACTTGAAATCTTTCTGCCTTAACTTCCTTTGTTTGGGCTACAGGAATTTTTGTGTTTAGAAAATTGACACTTTTTTACTGTTTTGGGAATTCCTGCAAGTAGGTGAGAATATAAATTTATGTTACCACTTGGAAATATCTAATAAAGTTGTGCATATCCTATAGTCTAGCAATTCTTAGAACAAGCAGCATGCAGGAGGATGATCACTGCAGCATTGTTTGTAACGGCAAACATTTAGAAACATCTCAAAGTCTCATGATAGAAGTTTAAATTAGATGAATTGCATGTTTGTTAAGTGGAGTGCTAAAATAAGTTAAAGTGAATAAACTAAAGCTATATTTACCCATAATGATAAATCTTAAACCAAAATGGATAGAAAAGCAAGTTCAGACAGATGGGCTATATCATATATTTAACATTTAGAAACATGCAAAAATATAGTTATGTATATCCATGGATACAAATATATGTTGTAAAATAACCTGGACTGGAGTAATGCATATCAATTTCAGAATGATAGATGGATGGAAGGAATGGGATTAAGTAGTGATTTCAGTGTATCTGTAATGTACTAATTAAATCTTTAAAAAAATGATTTGAAGTAAATATGGCAAAATGATGAGATTTGGTCAGTATGGCTCTTAGGTACATGGTGGTAATAATATTTTCTTTTATATGTTTTAAATATTTAAATAATAGCATACATTTCTTTAAAAAGTCTAGTATATAGTATAAAAGGGCACAAAATAACCATGTTTTTGGGCTTAGAGAAGAATAAATTTTCTAAGAACTAGGGCTTAATCTACTTAGGTGACATTTCAGACTTTCCAGAAAGATAAAATTTAGAGTAAGCATAGGTTCAAATGCACATAGTAGAATTATTATTGAGTGTCAGTTTCCATAATGTGGATCCAAAGGTTCAACCTAGACATTTTTCTTGGTAAATGTGACTCTATCTCCTTACCATGCATGTTGTGTGATTACCCTTGAAAGCCCTGGAGGCAGTTTATTTGACTGTTTGTGCCCCTGCTGCCCCCACCCCCATCAAACCCAGGGCCTCATGCATCTTAAGCATGGGTTCTACACTGAACTATATTCTCAGATCAAGAAAGTGGTGCCAGAAATTAAACCTAAAGTTCTTGCATTCTAGGAAAGCATTCTGCCACTGAGTTACACCTCCAGCCCTTTCTTTTTATTTTGAGGTAGAGTTTAGCTAAGTTTCCAAGGCTGACCTCTAATTTGAGATCCTCTTACCTCTGCCTCCCAAGTGGCTGGGGTTACAGGTGTATGCCACCATACTCAGATTTAAAGTACTTTTAAAATACATCTTTGACTCTCTATAGTCATCAAAGGTTATTTATAATGTTACTAGTTTGTTAGGACTGCCATAACAAAGAACTAAAAAAAGTTTGGAAAGCCTGGGAGATAGACATTTGTAAATTATAACTGCCATAACAAAGAACTACAAATTGGATGGGTTGAACAACAAAAATTTATTTTCTCAAAGGTTTAGAGACTCAAACTTCAAATCTGTCTCTCTGTAGAGTCAATTTCTTCTCAAGGCTTTGAGAATTGTTTTAATGCTTCTTGCCTGGCTTCTGCTGGTTTATTGGCATGTCTGGTGTTCTCTGGCTTGCACAAGTATCACCTCCTATCTCTGCTTCATTTTCAATCTTCACATGGTAGACTCCTTCCTTGTGTGTTATGTCAATGTCCAGATTTCACCTTTGTAGATTATCAGTCATCTTGGATTAGGAGTCTTCTGATGACCTTTTTTTTTTTTTTTTTTGGCTGGGGATTGAAGCCAGGGGTGTTTTACATCTGAACTACATTCTCAGGTCTTTTTTTTTTGGGAGGGGGTCTGGGGATTAAACCCAGGGGCACTCAACCACTGATCCACATCCACAGCCCCTTTTAAAATATTTTAGTTAGAGAGGGAGTCTTGCTAATTTGCTTAGGGCTCTGCTAAATTGCTGAGGCTGGCTTTGAACTCGTGATCCTCCTTCTTCAGTCTCCCAAACTGCTGGGATTATGGGTGTGTGCCACCTCGCCCAGCTCCCTTTTATTTATTATTTTGAGACGGGTCTCACTAAGTTGCTTAGGGCCTTACTATACTAATTTGCTGAGGCTGGCCTCAAATTTTCAATTCTTTTGCCTCAGTTTCCTGAGTGACTGGGATTCCAATGTGTATCACTGTTCATGGCTTCTAATGACCTTTTTAAAACTAATTGAAGTAGCAATGATTTTCTTTTTTTTTGGCAGGGGGGTGGGGGCTGGGGATTGAACCCAGAGCCTTGTGCATATGAGGTAAACAGTCTACTGAGCTTTATCCCCAGCCTTGCAATGACTTTTATTTCCACATAAGGTTACATTCTGAGGTATTGAGGATGAGGACTTCAACATAGAAATTTTAGGGAGACAGAGTTCAATCCATAACAATAACATTTGGTAATTAAAAACAAGGTGATTGCCCTGTAGTAGTGCATAAGAAGTACTATTTATGAAGTTCTTAATGGAGAAAAACAAATTGAAAAACCAGAGATAAAGGGAAAATAATGTATATTGATTGAAAAAAGATTGAAGATATAAATGGTCATCTTATAGAATTATGGAAAAATTTTTTTCCACTTTTTCATTGTTTTCTTAACTTTATATATAAGAGCCTTCTAGGTAGAAGAACCTTCTAGCCTTCTTTTGGAAGGCCCTGTGGTAGGAAAGAGATTATTACAGTGTTCCAGGAACTGGAAGTAGGCCTGTGATAGGGTGGAATAGTGGGATGAGAGTAAGCCAGAGAATTTGAAAATGAAGTGGAAGCCAGGCCAGATAGAATTTTAGACCATGGTAAAAGTTTAGATTTTGTTCTGGTTCCATAAATAAATAAATATTTATTTTCAGTGCTGGGTTTGAACCCAGGATCTTGTGCAAGTGAGGCAAGCACTCTACCAACTGAGCTATATCCCCAGCCCTCCTAATTTACATTTTTAAATGATATATTGGGGGGCTGGGGATGTGGCTCGAGCGGTAGCGCGCTCGCCTGGCATGCATGCGGCCCGGGTTCGATCTTCAGCACCACATACAAACAAAGATGTTGTATCCGCTGAAAAACTAAAAAAATAAATATTAAAATTCTGTCTCTCTCTCTAAAAAAAAAAAAGAATATATGGGGACTAGGGATGTGGTTTGTAGCTCAGTTATCTAGCATGCAGGAGGCCTTGGGTTTGATCTTTGGCACCACAAACAAAACAAAACAAAAGCAAAAAACAAAACCAGAACCATTAGATCAAGAATGAAAATGAAAGGCTAATTAGTAGGCTGTTGCAATAGACTAGGTGATTTATGAGGATGGATTAGACTGCTTGGTTAAAATGGAAGTTGAGATTTAGAGTAGTAGATGGAATTGAGCACTATTTACTAGGTGAATTGGCAGGACTTCATTTATTGGAAATAGGGGATGATGGAGAAAGGGTCCTCAAGAATTCAATCACACAATTCTAGCTTGAGCAGCTGAATGGCAGTTCTGTTTTTTAAGGTATTGAAGATTGAGTGAAATAATAGACTTTGGGAAGGGTAAATCAAAAATTCAGATTTAGAAATACTAAGTTTGGAAAGCCTGGGAGATAGACATTTGTAAATCATAACCATAGAGATTGTATTTCAAACTAGAGAATGCTTTCATGCCCTCCTGCCCTTTTAAAATTCAATCTCTAGGGAATTCCAATATCTGAGGGGTTGGATAGAAGACAAAAAAGTGGTGGTAAAGGAAAAGGAGCAACCAAACAGATAGCACACACATCAATAGAGTTAGGTCATGAAAATGAAGAGAAGAGTGTATTTCCAAGAATGAGCTCTGTCAGCTTAGAGTAGAGAATATGGGCACTGAAAAGTGTTTATTGGATTTGGCAGCAAGGGCGTCATTGTCCTGGTCCAGCGAAGTTTCAGTGGAGTGGTGGGAATGCAAGACAGAATGGAATGGTTAACAATCAACAAGAGGTGAGGAAGTAGAGGTAAAAAATGTAAAAAGCAGTTTTATTTTAACACATATTCCATATTCGGCTTAATGCTTCTCCCGGTTAATAGGCCAGGGGTGGCCTATCTTTAAGGGCAGGGGTAATGTCATAGTCCCCTTTTTTGCCTCCCTTAACTGTATTACAATGCCTATGTGCATAACTGGTTCTCAATAAATTCTGAATAAACATAGTTTCCACAACATACTGTCTTTTACTTTATAGTGTTAATCTCTCTCTCTCTCTCTCTCTCTCTCTTTTTTGGTGGTGCTGGGGATTGAATCCAAAGCCTTGTGCAAATGAGGCAAGCACTCTACCAATTGAGCTATCCCCAGCCCTATAGTATTAATCTCATGCTTTCAAATCTATATATTTATTATAAGTATTTCTGCTTTTGGTTTTTTAGGGCCTCTTACAGTATACTGTTTTGAGTGTCACTTAGAAAATGTCTCCATATTTTTTAGATCTTTTTTGGGGCATGCTTTTTTCCTCCTCTTCCTTTATTTAAATTTTTAGTTTTTATTTTTTTGCAGTGCTGGTGATTGAACCCAGGGCCCTGTGCATGCTTGGCAAGCACTCTTCCACTGAGCTACATCCACAGCCTACCTCCCTCCTTCCTTTAAATCATAAGTGTTTATCTTGCTATATTCAATTTATTCCATATTTACATAGAATTTGTTATTAGCCTACCTCATTTCTGAAGGAGTTTTTTAGCTTTTTACCTTCATTTATACCTATAAATGTTTTCTACCCTTCTTAAGATTTTGTCAGATTATTTTTTTCTTTGTAGAAACATTTATTGAGTACCTTTATCAACACAACCAGTTCTTTTTCACGATTACTAATGTTTCCTCCAGGTAGGTTTTTAGGTTTTGAGTTTATGATGAGTATTTTTTCCTAAGTTATTCCCATATTACTCTTCTCCCTTTAGTCTTCCTCTGCCTTGAACACTTCTGTATTGTTCCCTTGGATACCTTTTACTTGTGCTTGGGATCCAAGGGATTCAGCAGATTATTCAGATTAATATATACTCTTTATTCTAAGCCAGGGCTTCTATCCTGATCCTTTATCTGCTATCCTTCTCCAGTAATCCAAGTAGGGAGCCAAGGAAATTTTAGTGTCCACTTTAAAAAAAATTATTTGTATGTTATAATTATATATAATAGTACAATTCATTATGCTGTATTTATACATGCAAATAATATGATTTGATCAGTCTCATCCCCTAGTATCAACCCTTTCCCCTCCCTTCATTCCTCCCTTTGATCTACTTACTCTGCTCCACTGATCTCTGTTGTTGTCGTTGTCATCATCATTTATTTCAATTAGTTTAGTACCCAGTTTTTTAAAATATTTATTTTTTAGTTGTAAGTGGACACACAATATCTTTATTTCATTTTTATGTGGCGCTGAAGATTGAACCCAGTGCCTCATGCATGCTAGGTGAGTTCTCTACCACTGAGCCCCAGCCCCAGCCCTAGCCCTAGTACTCGTTTTTTTATTAGCATTATAGTTATACATAGTAGTGGATTCTTTTTGACAAAATCTTACATGCATGGAATTTGAATTAGTCCATTTCAGTCATCATCCCTGTCTTTTTCCTCTCTTCTTCCTGCCCCCTATTCTTCCTCTACTGATTTTCCTTTTACTTATTTGTCACATTTTACATGTTTGTCCATGTATTTTTGATTGGTGCTTTCTACATATGCATAAATGTTTAATTCCCTGTGATATATTTATATATGTGCATAACATGATTTTATTAAATCATTTCTGCATTTCTTCCCCTTTCCTGTTTCTTTTCCCGCCCTCTTTTTTTTTTTGGTTCTGGGGATTGAACGTAGGGGTACTTACCACTGAGCCATGTCCCCGATCCTTTTTTTTACATTTTATTTAGAGACAGGGTCTTGCTGAGTTTGCTAACTACCTCACTAATCTGCTGAGGATGGATTTAAACTCACAATCCTCTTGCCTCAGCCTCCCAAATTGCTGGGATTATAGGCATGCACCACTGTGCCTGGCCCTCCCTCATTTTCTTTCTTTCTTTTTTTTTTTTTTAATGTTTTAGTTGTCAATGGACCTTTATTTTTTTTGTATGTGGTGCTAAATTCAAACCCAGTGCTTCACACACACTGGGCAAGTACTGTTCCACTGACCTACAACCCCAGCCCTCCTCTCTCCGTTTTGATCTCCTCCTCCTGTTTCACTGATCTTCCCTATATCTTTATGGTATCCAATCCCTCCTTCTTTTTTCCCTTATTTTTCTGTAGCTTTTGCATATGAGAGAAAGCATTTGACCCTTGATTTTTCTGAGTCTTGCTTATTTCACTTATGATGTTTGTTCTCCAGTTCCATCCATTTACTGGCAGATGTCATAATTTCATTCTTATTTATGGTTACATAAAACTTCACTGTGTTGGGTTGTGGTTGTGGCTCCGTGGCAGAGCACTTGCCTCACACATGTGAGGCACTGGGTTCGATCCTCAGCACCACATAAAAATAAATAAATAAAGATATTGTGTTCAACTACAACAAAATAAAATAAAATAAAACAACAAAAAACTTCACTGTGTGTAGATTCCACATTTTCTTTTTAAATTTTTTTTTAGTTGTAGATATATCTTTATTTATTTATTATTTTTTTATATGGTACTAAGGCTCAAACCCAGTGCCTCACATGTGCCTAGGGAAGTGCTCTACCACTGAGCCACAACCCCAGTCCATTTTCTTAACCCATTCATCTATTTTTTTAAAAAATAAATCTTTATCTATCTATCTATCTGTTTATTTGTATTTATGTGGTGCTGAGGTTCAATCCCATGGCCTCACATGTGTTAGGCAAGTGCTCTATTGCTGAGGCACAACCCCAGCCCCGCCCCCCGCCCCGCCCCCATTCATCTGGGTTGGGTGTATAATTTGGCTATTGTGAAGGGTGTTGCTATAAACATTGAGGTGGCTGTATTACCATAGTATGCTGATTTTAGTTCTTTTGGATAAATACCCGTGAGTGGAATAGCTGGGTCATATGGTGGTTTCATTCCTAGTTTTTTGAGGATTTCCGCACTGCTTTCCATGGTGGTTGTACTAATTTGTAGTCCACCAACCATATATGATTGTATATTTTTCTCCAGACCCTTGCCAGCATTTATTCTTCTTCTTCTTATTTTTAAATATTTGTTTTTTAGTTGTAGTTGGACACGAAACCTTCATTTTACTTATTTATTTTTAAGTGGTGCTGAGGATCGAATCCAGGTCCTTGCACGTTCTAGGCAAGCACTCTAACACTGAGCCACAACCTCAGGCTACCAGCACTTATTATTATTTGTATTCTTGATAATTGTTCTGACTGGAGTGAGATGGAATCTTAGTGTAGTTTTAAATTGCATTTCCCGATGACTAGAAGTGTTGAACATACATTTTTTCATATATTTGTTGGCCATTTGTGTTTTTTCTTTTGAGAAATGTTCTTTTTTCTTTTGCCCATTTATTGATTGAATTATTTTTAATTTTTTATGTTTTGGTGTTAAGCTTTTTGAGTTCTATTCTGGTTATTAATTCCCTGTCAGAGGAATAGCTGGCAAAGATTTTCTTCCATTCTGTAGGCTTTCTCTTCATGTTCTTTTAATTATTTCTTTTGTTGTACAGAATCTTTTTAATTTGATGGTATTCTACTTATTGATTCTTGATTTTATTTCTTTTATTTCTTCCCTTCTCCCTTCCCCTGATTCACTTGCTTTACTCTTACTGAGCCCCCTTCAATAATAATAATAATGATAATAATTATTATTATTATTATTTCAATTAATTTAGTACCTTTTTTTTTTTTTTTTTGGCACTGGGCATTGAACCTGGGTGTGTTCTACCATGGGGCCACAACCCAGTCCTTTTTATTTTTAATTTTGAGACAGAGTCTTCCTAAGTTGCCAAGGCTGGCCTTTTAAGTTGCTGAGATTATAGGTGTGTGCCACTGTGCCTGGCAGCACCAACTTTTTATTCTACCTTTAGAGTAGATCTAGGTTTAAGAAGCTACTCATATTTCTTATATTCCCAGTATCACAGGAACTTTCTAAATAAGAAAAAACATTATTAATGTCATATTGAAAAGAGTATAGAGAAGAGATAATTGCGACTCCTAGTTTCATAATATATAATTTCTTCAGTCTATCTGTTTAGACTCAGAGAAGCAGCATGGATTATCTAATTGGAGGGATGAGTTGAATCCATGGAAATAAGAAATAAAAGGAGCCAAGGAGTTTAGTTACAATATAGGAAGTTGGGTTTAAAATAGATTTAAGCAAACAGTTTAGGACTGAGTTGATGTCAGGTCCTTTATTGGTTTTGATTGTTTTGGATGTTGACTACTGTAACCCTTAATAATCCTTGATGTCAATTAAGTTGGCGATTTAGATTTGAAAGAGGAGTATTTTGCTGTGGTGACAAAGAGTTGCCGTTCAGATCTGATGGTTAGTGTCAAACAGAATTCAGGTCTTCAATAGTTCTTTGTCTGGTGTTACCATTCCTTTACTAGACTATGAGGCCCATGCGGGTGTATATTTCTCTATTATGTGACACAGTGTCTTAATTTAGACACTCAAATAATGAAGGACTGAATCTAAAATGTAAAGATGTCTATGTGTTAGAGATTGCTAATATTTATCTGCTCTCCTTTAAACTAATTCTTTTTTTTAAAGAGAGAGAGAGAGAGAGAGAGAGAGGGAATTTTAATATTTATTTTTTAGTTTTCGGCAGACACAACATCTTTTTTTGTTTGTATGTGGTGCTCAGGATCGAACCCGGGCCGCATGCATGCCAGGCGAGCGCACTACTGCTTGAGCCACATCCCCAGCCCACTAATTCTTAATTCTTCACATATTAGATTCTTTTCATCATTTCTGCCTCCATATTAGTGTAAGCTACTATTATCTCCCTTTCTCTTTTCTCTTCTTTTTTTTTCCTTCTGTGGTGCTGGGGGTTGAACTTAGGGCCTTATACCACTTGTACCACTGCCCAAGAATGCATTTTTTTTTTTTCCTGTGCCAGAGATCAAACCCTAGGCTGCTCCTGCTCCTCCTCTTCCTCCAAATTTGCAGTCTTTCTTCTTAAGTTTTTGATAATAGCTGAGAGAGTATATACTATTGTGTAAAATTTTACTCAGGGAAATTAGTGATTTACCAAAGTTCATGGGTAATAAATAATAAGTGACTATTTATTAATATATAAGCTCTGGTTTGCAAAATAGGCAGAAAAACTTTAAAAGAGGAACAAATATTTTTAAGAATACATACACAATTATAATTTTCACATGAAAATTGATATACCTTTCCAACCCTCTCATCCAGTTTCTTTTCTTTATGTTACCAGGGATGGAACCCAGAAGGGCTTAACCTCTGAGCCACTTCCCTACTAGCCCTTTTTATATTTTATTTAGAGTTAGGGTCTCGCTGAGTTGCTTAAGGCCTCCCTAAGTTGCTGAGGCTGGCTTTGAACTTGCCATCCTCCTACCTCAGCCTCCTGAGCTACTGGGATTGTAGGGGTGTGCCCCTGTGCTGGGCTCATCCAGTTTCTTGAGGAAGATCTTTTAGCCTGTTGGCAAGATGTATCATGGAGCCATCTAATGAGCCTGTCTCTAGGTCTCAGTGAAGAACTGAAGAGAAAAAGTCAAGCTGTCTCCACTCCAGATAGAGGACGCTAACAAGGAGCCCTACTGGAATATACTGTCCAGTCCAGAGGAATTGCAGTCCACCATAGTGGTGAAGAGTGTAGGTAGGCCTTGTAGTCAAAGGGCCTGAGTTTGAGTCCCAGCTCTATTATTTACTGGCTTTGTAACCTTGAGCAAATTGTTTAAATCTAAGACTGAGTGTCCTTATCTGTGACATGAAAATAATACTACTGCTTATCTCAAAAATTCTGTAAGGATTACATGGGCTTTTAAGGGATTAAGTAGCAGTTAGTATGTTTTCTAAAATATTAGTTATAGTTATTGTTCTCACAGTTCTATCACTGCTGAAATCCTGTCATCACTCAAAGGAATGTCTTGTTTTTGTGATATAGGGTTTATGTTGTAACTTTTGATTTCTACATCTGGTTTCCCACAAACTCTCAGAGACCCATTTAAAATTTGTGTTTCTATTGCCTGGTATACTTGGCACATTATACATTTGGGTCAATCTGCATAAAGACAGTTTGAGTTCCACTAACCAAGAGGCCTTTGTACAGAATACTTTTAAAGTACAAACAATGAATACTAACATTAAAAAAACAAAAAAAAATCTGTGTGCCTCATGTATAAAATTGGTTAATGAACTCTCAGGATAATAATTTTGCTTATGTATGAATGAAACATAAGCAGACTTTAACACTAACTCCTAACAACTAATACTCAAGGTCTAGTGGGGAAGAAAGGGATGATTCTTTGCCAAATATGAAAACTCAGGGATATATATGTCCACTTTTTGGTGGTTGTGATATGCTGTAATCAAAGAACGTAGAATTCTTCTGATAGCCTTTATGTCCCTGAGGAACATGAGTCTTCAGCTGTCAATTCTATTGTCTCAGGCTGTCCCAGAGAAGTGGCTATTGGTCCTTATTTTTGGTACTGGTGATTGAATCCAGGGGCGCTTAACCACTGAGCCCCAGCTCTTTTTAATTAATTAATTTATTTATAGTTGTAGATGTACACAATACCTTTATTGTATTTGTTTTATTTTTATTTTTTATGTGGTGCCGGGGATCGAACCCAGTGCCTCACAAGTGCTAGGCAAGTGCCCTACCATTGAGCCACAACCCCAGATCCCCTTTTTATTTTTTGAGATGTATATCATTAAGTTTGCTTAGGGCCTCATTAAGTTGCTGAGGCTAATGTTGGACTTGAAATTCTCCTGCTTCAGCCTCCCGAGTCACTGTGACTCTGTCCCAGCATTCTAACACTGGGCACAGATAATCTGCTGATCCTTAAGAAATATGGAAGTAAAAAGTTGATCACGAGTGTATATTTTATTTATTTTTATTTTTTTAAATATTTTTTTTTAGTTATAGATGGACACAATATCTTTATTTTTATTTACTTATTTTTATATGGTTCTGAGGATCGAACCCAGGGCCTTGTGCATGCAAGGCAAGTGCTCTACCACTGAGCTACAACCCCAGCCCACAAGTGTATATTTTAGCTGTAGTATTGGCTACTCAAAATTTATTATCCTAAGAGTTCATCAACCAATTTTATACATGAGGGACACAGATTTCTTTCTTTTTTTTTAAACGTTAGTATTCATTTGGACAAAATTATAAAAATGTGGAATATATAATTTGCTCTGTCACTAGTACTTATTATTAATTCTTTCCCTTTTTTTCCTGTCTTCTCTCCCTGTTCCCTTCCCTCTACTCTACTGATATTTCTGCTATTTACTTATAGGTATTTTTTAAAAATCAGTGTCTTGTGGATATATATGATGGTGAGATTCACTGTGATATGTTGATGCATGTATCTAGTAAAGTTAGGTCAGATTCGTTCCACTGTTCTTCCCTTATCCTATCCCTCATCCTTCCCCCTTTTCTCTTTCTTCTGCTCCACTAATCCTTGTTCTGTTTTTATGGAATTCCCCTTCCCCCACCTTTCTGTTTTCATTTTTCCTGTTTTGGATTAGCTTCCACGTATCAGAGAAAACACTGGATCTTTGACTTTCTGGGTTGGGGTTATTTCGCATAGCATGATAGTCTCCAGTTCCATCCGTTTCCTGACAAATGCCATACTTTCCTTCTACTTTATGGCCATGTAATTCTCCATTGTATGTATATATATATACACACCACATTTTTAAAAAATCTGTTCATCTGTTGAAAGACACCTGGGTTGATTCCATGGCTTGGCTACTGAATTGAGGCACACAGATTTCTAAGTATGGAGGGAATTATTGGGTTTGGTTACCCAAGAAAGTCTTGTTACAAAGAGGTATTTGTGGCAATTATGTCAGGGATCCCTTACCAAAATTATACTCAAGGAGTTTTGGAGAAATAATATGAATGAAAAAGATAAGTCTTGTCCTTTAAAGAGCTTTTGCTCATGTAGGAGTTAAGATTTTGATGTAAGATGGAAAACAGGGTGAGCATATAAACTGCTGTGACAATTCAGAACAGGGAGGTGGTTTTTGTTTGGGCTTTATTTATTTATTTTTTTAAACTGGGGATCGAGTACAGGGGTACTTTACCACTGAGCTACATCTCCAGTCTTTCTTGAAAAAATATTTTTAAAGAAGGATACAATATATTTTGTTTGTTTATTTTTTTTATGTGGTGCTGAGGATCAAACCCAGTGCCTCATACATGCTAGGCAAGTGCTCTACCACTGAGCCACAACCCCAGCCCTCATCTTCAGCCTTTTAAATTTTTTATTTCGAAGTAAAACAGTGTTTTGGTAAGTTGTTGAGGCTGGTTTTGAACTTGTAGTTTTTCTGTCTCAACCTCCCAAGTCATTGGGATAGAGATGTGTGCCACTATGCCCAACAGTATTTTTGGCTGACAGTTTTTGGAAAAAACTCAAGTTTAGTAGGATTGGTAATATTCAAATTTGTGTTAAAATGAAGAATATTAGAGCATGTGGAAATGAAGTGTATTGTAAATGTCCTTATTAGGGAAAGAAGGCGTATATTTGTGTGTGTGTGAGCATGCGCGCGCGTGTGCACTCTTATTTGCTTGCACTCTGTATTAAACCCAGCACCTTGTGTAGTGCTAAGTGTGTGTTCTGCCACTGAGATGTTCCCCCAGTCCTATTAATGTATTTTCTTTTTCAAATAGTCTGCTTTTTCACCACTTTACATAGCACTGCTACTAATCATCATCATAAAAGCTAGCATTTATTCACTGCTTACTATATACCAGAACCTGTTCTAAGGGCTTATACTTCTTGACTCAGGTTTTAGCTTTTTCACTGCTGTGACTAAAGGATCTGACCAACACAACTGTAGGGAAAGAAAAGTTTATTTGAAGGCTTTTGATTTCAGAAGTCTTAGTCTAGAGAAGGCCAGTTCCATTCCTTGGAACTGGAGGTGAGGCAGAACATTGTGGTGGAAGAGTGTGGCAGAGTGAACAGCTCACATCATGGTGATCATGAAGGAGAGAGGGAGAGGGAGGGGGAGAGAGGGAGAGAGGGAGAGAAGGGGAAAAAGGGAAAGGGAGAGGGAGAGGGGGAAGGGAGAGAGGGAGAGGGAGAGAGAGAAAGAGGGAGAGAGAGGGAGAGAAGGGGAGAGAGAGAGGGGGAGAGAGAGAGAGAGAGAGACAGAGACAGACTGACTCCAGCTCCATATACAAAATATGTACCCTGTAGCCACACACCCCAATTAACTGCTTCCAGCAGCCACATCTCACCTGCCTCTAGTTACCAGTTAATCCCATCAGGGATCAATTCACTGATTGGGTTAAGACTCTCACAATCAGTCATCTCACCTCTGAACCTTCTTGCTTTGTCTCACATGTGAGCTTTTGGGGGATCATCTAACATTCAAATCACAACAACTCACCTCACTTACCTATTATTATTATTATTATTTATTTTTTAAAGACCTAGCAGCTTATATTTTATATCCAAGCGTGTCTTAGCATTTTCATACAGGGCACCATTTGTTTTTGCTGGAGATCAAAGAACCCAGGGCCTCTTGCATGCCAGGTGAGCACTCTACCATTGAGTTGTACCCCCAGCCCTGTTTCTTTGTATTTTGAAGGACATGAGACCTGAGACCCAGATAGATTAAGTAGTTATCTTGCCCATGGTCACACAACTATGGAGTTGGCTTGGATTCCAACCATTGAAGTCAGACACCAGGAACAGCCACAACTGGCCACTAAGCTAAATGTTTTACCACTAAGCTAAATGTTTTCTTTGTTTATTCTTTTTTTTTTCTGCTTTGTTCTTTCCTGCCATATATTGCCTTTTTTCCTTTTACATTTGTATCAGAGTTATAAATATATATGAAGAATTCATCAGCAAGGTCTGGTATGGTGACACACGCCTGTAACCCAGCAGCTTGGGAGGCTGAGGCAGGAGGATCACAAATTCAAAGCTAGCCTCAGCAACTTAGCAAGGCCCTAAGCAACTTAGCAGACCCTGTCTCAGAATAAAAAATAAAAAGAACTGGAGATGTAGCAAAAAAAAAAAAAAAAGAAAAAAAAGAGTCCATCAGTAAGTACTATAAGTTAGAACAAATTGCAGTCCCTAGGACCGGGGTTGTAGATCAGTGATAGAGAGCATGCCTACCATGCAGGAGGCCCTGAGTTTGATGTTTTGAGATCTTCAAGATCAAGATCTCCTTTCCATTAGAATTTTAAGGCAACTTGTTTGTTACTTGCTAGGACAAGGAAGTCTTAGAGGAGAAGCTTTGCATTCAACACTGTCTCCCCTTCATTTTTTTCTTCATTGCATGCTTTATGTTGTACCTTATCTAGGAGTGTGGGGTAGCTAGTATTCAGGGCATCTCCAGTTTAGGGAGATATCAATCTTAAATCCTAGTGGATTTGCCCAGCTTACTCAATCTTTGACTTCCCTGCCAAGAATGTCATCTTTCTTCAGGTTCATCTTCTAGTTATCACTTCCCAGGCTACCATCCTCCCTCACCTGCAATTCTACAAGAGTCCTATGACTTTGCCTCCCACTGGTTTGTTCTGCAGCTAGAGTCATTTTTCTGAAATGTAAATCTGGTTAATATCCCTTATCATAGCCAGACATGGTGGAGCATGTCTGTAATCCCAGCTACTAGTAAGGCTGAGGCAAGAGGTTAGACATTTTGAGGCCATTCTCATTCAGCAATTTAGCAAGACCCTTTCTAAAAATAAAATAGAATGGGCTGGGAATGCATCTCAGAAGTAGATGCCCCTGGATTCAGTCCCTAGTACAAAAACAAAATAAAACAAAACCACAACAAAACAAAACCCTTCAGGATAAAGCCTTGATCTTTATATTCCTTAGATTGGTTTTTTCCCTAGTTATCTTAGATTTCTCCTCAACACCTGCCATTTTCTATATACACTCTTGCAGTTTAAACCAGTTAGACTTCTAGTGGTTCCTCATATACATAACTTTTTCCTTTACCTCTGAGGATACATGCAAAAATAAAGATGTAAAAATAGCTATCCTATGTGCATCCTAGCCAGGTGTGGTGGCACACTCCTGTAATTCTAGCTACTCAGGAGGCTGAGGCAGGAGGATTGCAAGTTGGAGGCCAGCCTCAATAATTTGGCAAGATCCTATCTCAAAAAAAAAAGGATGGGGATGTAGCCCAGTAGTAAATCACCCCTGGGTTCAATTCCCAGTACCAAAAATCAATCAATCAAACAAAAAAATGTGCATTCTAGTACTATGAAAACCAGCAAAGCCATACAACTTGGTTTCCTATGAATAGCAGAAATTGGGCCCTCAGAGTTAATTTGTTCAGGATCAAATGCAATTTAATAAGCAGGTTCTAGAGCAGGCCCAGCGGCCTGCTGAGGGGCAGAGCCACCCCCCACCCCCCGCGCCTGCCAGGTAGGCGGAACTGTGACCACCGACAGAAAAGGCCCAGTGGCCCGCGGCGGGACAGAGCTTCCAATCACTCCTGCAAGGTAGGCGGGCCTGCGACCCACCGGCAGAAGAGGAGCAGCGGCCTGCTGAGAGGCAGAGCCGCCCCCTCCCCCTGCGCCGGCAAGGTAGAGGGAACTGTGACCACCCACAGAGCAGGCCCAGCGGCCTGCTGAGGGGCAGAGCCACCCCCCACCCCCCCCCCGCGCCTGCCAGGTAGGCTTAACTGTGACCACAGACAGAAAAGGCCCAGTGGCCCACAGCGGGACAGAGCTTCCAATCACTCCTGCAAGGTAGGCGGGCCTGCGACCCACTGGCAGAAGAGGAGCAGCAGCCTGCTGAGAGGCAGAGCCACCCCTTCCCCCTGCGCCGGCAAGGTAGACGGAACTGTGACCACCCACAGAGCAGGCCCAGCGGCCTGCTGAGGGGCAGAGCCGCCCCCCAACCCCCGCGCCTGCCAGGTAGGCGGAACTGTGACCACCCACAGAACAGGCCCAGCGGCCTGCTGAGGGGCAGAGCCGCCCCCTCCCCCCGCGCCTGCAAGGTAGACGGAACTGTGACCACCATCAGAACAGGCCAGACCTGCAACCGACAGAACAGGCCCAGTGGCCTGAGGAAGGGTAGAGCCGCCCCGCCCCGAGCGCATGCAAGGTAGGCGGACCTGCGACCCACTGGCAGAACAGCCCCAGAGGCCTGCAGAGGGGCAGTGCCGCTGCCTGTGCCTGCAAAGTAGGCAGAACTGTGACCACCGACAGAACAAGCCTAGCGGCCCGCAGAGGGACAGAGCCGCCGCCCGCGCCTGCAAGGTAGGCGGACCTGCTACCGACCGGCAGAGCAGGCCCAGTGGCCTGCCGGCGTGGTAGGCACATTGCCCCAAGTGGAGGAGGGGCAGAGCCGCCGCCCGCGCCTGCGAGGGAGACTTTGCAACTATACAAGACCAATATAAATATATAGGGGGAAAATTCAATAGCACAACAGTTTCACCAAGTAGAAAGGAACGCGAACAGTATGAAGAGACAAGGAAAGAAAGGACCACAAGCAATGCAGGTCAACTCAACGTTAGAAGAGGTAATAGCTGCAGCAGATGGAATGTCAGATAAAGAATTCAGGATATACATGCTTCAGATGATCTGGAGTCTCAAGGAAGACATCAGACAGCAAAATCAGACAATGAAAGATCACTTCAACAATGAATTACGCAAACAAATCCAGGAAGCAAAGGATCAACTATACAGGGAGATAGAGGTTATAAAAAACAAACAAACAGAAATCCTAGAAATGCAGGAAGCAATAAACCAACTTAAAAACTCAATGGAGAATACTACCAGCAGAGTAGAACACTTAGAAGATAGAACATCAGACAATGAAGATAAAGTATTTCAACTTGAAAAGAACATAGACAGCTCAGCAAGACTGTTAAGAAACCATGAGCAGAACATCCAAGAAATATGGGATAACATCAAGAGACCAAATTTAAGAGTCATTGGGATACAGGAAGGGACAGAGTTTCAAACCAAAGGAATGAGCAATCTATTCAATGAAATAATACAAGAAAACTTCCCAGACTTGAAGAATGAGACAGAATCCCAAATCCTAGAAGCCTACAGGACACCGAATGTGCAAAATCATAAGAGACCCACACCTAGACACATTATAATGAAGATGCCCAACATACAGAATAAGGAGAGAATTTTAAAAGCTACAAGAGAAAGGAAGCAGATCACATTTAGGGGTAAGCCAATCAGGATAACAGCTGATCTTTCAACACAGACTCTGAAAGCTAGAAGATCCTGGAATAACATATTTCAAACACTGAAAGAAAATGGGTTCCAACCAAGAATTGTGTTTCCAGCGAAATTAAGCTTCAGGATGGAAGATGAAATTAAAACCTTCCACGATAAACAAAAGTTAAAAGAATTTGCAGCTAGAAAACCATCTCTTCTAAACATCCTTGGCAAAGCATTACAGGAAGAGGAAATGGAAAATAACAATGAAAACCAACAGTGGGAGGTAGGACAGTAAAGGGGGCGGAAAATAATCAAAGAGGAAAACAAACCATGTTTAGTAACATAAATAAACAAATATGGCTGGAAGAACAACCCATATCTCAATAATAACCCTAAATGTTAATGGCTTAAAGTCACCAATCAAGAGACACAGGCTAGTAGAATGGATCACAAAACAAGACCCAACAATATGCTGCCTACAGGAGACGCATTTGATAGGAAAAGACATACATAGGCTGAAGGTGAAAGGTTGGGAAAAATCATATCACTCATATGGACTTCGGAAACAAGCAGGAGTGTCCATACTCATATCAAATAAAATAGATTTCAAGTCAAAGTTAATCAAAAGGGATAAAGAGGGACACTACATACTGCTTAAGGGAACCATACACCAACAAGACATAACAATCATAAATATATATGCCCCAAACAATGGTGCAGCTATGTTCGTCAAACAAACTCTTCTCAAGTTCAAGAGTCTAATAGACCACCATACCATTATCATGGGAGACTTCAACACACCTCTCTCACCACTGGACAGATCTTCCAAACAAAAGTTGAATAAGGAAACTATAGAACTCAATAACACTATTAATAACCTAGACCTAATTGACATATATAGAGTATACCACCCAACATGAAGCAGTTACACTTTTTTCTCAGCAGCACATGGATCCTTCTCAAAAATAGATCATATATTATGTCACAGGGAAACTCTTAGACAATACAAAGGAGTAGAGATAATACCATGCATCCTATCTGATCATAATGGAATGGAACTGAAAATCAACGAAAAAAGAAGGAAGGAAAAAGCATACATCACTTGGAGAATGAACAATAGGTTACTGAATGATCAATGGGTTATAGAAGACATCAAGGAGGAAATTAAAAAATTCTTAGAGATTAATGAAAACACTAACACAACATATCGGAATCTATGGGACACATTGAAAGCAGTTCTAAGAGGAAAATTCATTGCTTGGAGTTCATTCCTTAAAAAAAGAAAAAACCAACAAATAAATGATCTCATACTTCATCTCAAAATCCTAGAAAAAGAAGAGCAAAACAACAGCAAAAGAAGTAGAAGGCAAGAAATAATTAAAATCAGAGCTGAAATTAATGAAATCAAAACAAAAGAAACAGTTGAAAAAATTGACAAAACTAAAAGTTGGTTCTTTGAGAAAATAAACAAAATCGACAGACCCTTAGCGATGCTAGCGAAGAGAAGAAGAGAGAGAACTCAAATTACTAGCATACGGGATGAAAAAGGCAATATCACAACAGACACTTCAGATATACAGAAGATAATCAAAAATTATTTTGAATCCTTATACTCCAATAAATTAGAAGATAGTGAAGGCATCGATAAATTTCTTAAGTCATATGATCTGCCCAGATTGAGTCAGGAGGATATAGACAACCTAAACAGACCAATATCAATTGAGGAAATAGAAGAAACCATCAAAAGACTACCAACTAAGAAAAGCCCAGGACCGGATGGGTATACAGCAGAGTTTTACAAAACCTTTAAAGAGGAACTAATACCAATATTTTTCAAGCTACTTCAGGAAATAGAAAAAGAGGGAGAACTTCCAAATTCATTCTATGAGGCCAACATCACCCTGATACCTAAACCAGACAAAGACACTTCAAAGAAAGAAAACTACAGACCAATATCTCTAATGAACCTAGATGCAAAATTCCTCAATAAAATTCTGGCGAATCGGATACAAAAACATATCAAAAAAATTGTGCACCATGATCAAGTAGGATTCATCCCTGGGATGCAAGGCTGGTTCAATATACGGAAATCAATAAATGTTATTCACCACATCAATAGACTTAAAAATAAGAACCATATGATCATCTCGATAGATGCGGAAAAAGCATTCGACAAAGTACAGCATCCCTTTATGTTCAAAACTCTAGAAAAACTATGGATATCAGGAACATACCTCAATATTGTAAAAGCAATCTATGCTAAGCCTCAGGCTAGCATCATTCTGAATGGAGAAAAACTGAAGGCATTCCCTCTAAAATCTGGAACAAGACTGGGATGCCCTCTCTCACCACTTCTGTTCAACATAGTTCTCGAAACACTGGCCAGAGCAATTAGACAGACGAAAGAAATTAAAGGCATCAAAATAGGAAAAGAAGAACTTAAATTATCACTATTTGCAGATGACATGATTCTATACCTAGCAGACCCAAAAGGCTCTACAAAGAAACTATTAGAGCTAATAAATGAATTCAGCAAAGTGGCAGGATATAAAATCAACACGCATAAATCAAAGGCATTCCTGTATATCAGCGACAAATCCTCTGAAATGGAAGTGAGGACAACCACTCCATTCACAATATCTTCAAAAAAATAAAATACTTGGGAATCAACCTAACAAAAGAGGTGAAAGACTTATACAATGAAAACTACAGAACCCTAAAGAGAGAAATAGAAGATCTTAGAAGATGGAAAAATATACCCTGTTCATGGATAGGCAGAACTAACATCATCAAAATGGCGATATTACCAAAAGTTCTCTATAGGTTTAATGCAATGCCAATCAAAATCCCAACGGCATTTCTTGTAGAAATAGAGAAAGCAATCATGAAATTCATATGGAAAAATAAACGACCCAGAATAGCAAAAACAACTCTAAGCAGGAAGTGTGAATCAGGCGATATAGCGATACCAGACTTCAAACTATACTACAGAGCAATAGTAACAAAAACAGCATGGTACTGGTACCAAAACAGGCGGGTGGACCAATGGTACAGAATAGAGGACACAGAAACCAATCCACAAAACTACAACTACCTTATATTTGATAAAGGGGCTAAAAGCATGCAATGGAGGAAGGATAGCATCTTCAACAAATGGTGCTGGGAAAACTGGAAATCCATATGCAACAAAATGAAACTGAATCCCTTTCTCTCGCCATGCACAAAAGTTAATTCAAAATGGATCAAGGAGCTTGATATCAAATCAGAGACACGCCGTCTGATAGAAGAAAAAGTTGGCTACGATCTATATACTGTGGGGTCGGGCTCCAAATTCCTCAATAGGACACCCATAACACAAAAGTTAATAACTAGAATCAACAAATGGGACTTACTCAAACTAAAAAGTTTTTTCTCAGCAAAAGAAACAATAAGAGAGGTAAATAGAGAGCCTACATCCTGGGAACAAATCTTTACTCCTCACACTTCAGATAAAGCCCTAATATCCAGAATATACAAAGAACTCAAAAAATTAGACAAGAAGAGAACAAATAACCCAATCAACAAATGGGCCAAGGACCTGAACAGACACTTCTCAGAGGAGGACATACAATCAATCAACAAGTACATGAAAAAATGCTCACCATCTCTAGCAGTCAGAGAAATGCAAATCAAAACCACCCTAAGATACCATCTCACTCCAGTTAGATTGGCAGCCATTATGAAGTCAAACAACAACAAGTGCTGGCGAGGATGTGGGGAAAAGGGTACACTTGTACATTGCTGGTGGGACTGGAAATTGGTGCAGCCAATTTGGAAAGCAGTATGGAGATTTCTTGGAAAGCTGGGAATGGAGCCACCATTTGACCCAGCTATTCCCCTTCTCGGTCTATTCCCTAAAGACCTAAAAAGAGCATGCTACAGGGACACTGCTACTTCGATGTTCATAGCAGCACAATTCACAATAGCAAGACTGTGGAACCAACCTAGATGCCCTTCAATAGACAAATGGATAAAAAAAATGTGGCATTTATACACAATGGAGTATTACTCTGCATTAAAAAATGACAAAATCATAGAATTTACAGGGAAATGGATGGCATTAGAGCAGATTATGCTAAGTGAAGCTAGCCAATCCCTAAAAAACAAATGCCGAATGTCTTCTTTGATATAAGGAGAGTAACTAAGAACAGAGTAGGGTCGAAGAGCATGAGAAGAAGATTAACATTAAACAGGGATGAGAGGTGGGAAGGAAAGGGAGAGAAAAGGGAAATTGCATGGAAATGGAAGGAGACCCTCAGAGTTATACAAAAGTGTATACAAGAGGAAGTGAGGGGAAAGGGAAAAATAATACAAGGGGGACAAATGAATGTCAGTAGAGGGGGCAGAGAGAGAAGAGGGGAGGGGAGGGGGAATAGTATAGGATAGGAAAGGCAGCAGAACACAACAGACACTAGTATGGCAATATGTAAATCAATGGATGTGTAACTGATATAATTCTGCAATCTGTATATGGGGTAAAAATGGGAGCTCATAACCCACTTGAATCAAAGTGTGAAATATGATATATCAAGAACTATGTAATGTTTTGAACAGCCAACAATAAAAAATTAAAAAAAAAATAAGCAGGTTCTTTTACTGCTTTAGCTTCAGGAATTTGGACACTATAGAGCAGAGCCATTTAAGTATTCTGCTTTTCTTTTTATTTTTTTTCTACTTTTGCCCACCAGTCATGTGATTTAGTCTTGTTTATATGATTCACATTTCTCTCCCTTAAGTTAGTTGCTGATTGATTTGGTTTGTCATTATACTTTATATACATCTCATTTTGGCATAGCTTTTCTTTCAAGGATATTTGCTGGGGTGCTAGTATTCTACCGGTTGACTGCTCTTAGGTCTAATTAAAGGAAGACAGGGTGGTGGGGTCATGCTGTAGATATGGGTCCTTAAATACATGAAGAGTTGTATTTGCTTTTTTTCTTAGCTCAGGGCTCATAGTGTGGTGTTTATTATAGTAAAGCACCTAGAACTTAATGGGCTCCTTTTTCATCTGAGTAGCAACAGGCTTGGTACGGAGTTTCTGGGTTGCAATATTTTGCTTATATCAGTAAGAATTTGGGCAGGGCCAAGTAGGAGTCAGACTTGTATTCCTACACAGTCTGTGGTTCAACTTGTATAAAATGCCTTTGACCAAGGAATTCCTTTTTTAAAAAATTTTTATTAAACAAAGGTATATCATCATTTTTTTAAGTACCAAACTTTATTTTCCTCCACAAAATAATTAGTTAAAGATACTTTTTGAGCCAGGCACCGTGGTGCAACCCTGTAATCCTAGTCACCTGGGAGGCTGAGGAAGGAGAATCAGAAGTTTGAGGCCAGCCTCCCCAACTTAAGAAGACCCTGTATCAAAGTAAAAAAATAAAAAGGGCTGGCTGTGGATGTAGCTCAGTTGTAGATCATCCCTGGGTTCAATTCCCAGTATCTGGGAATACACACACACACACGCACATATATATATGTATATATACATATGATTTAATATATATTAAATATATTCAGGATATATATATATATTCCCAGATACTATCTCATGTCCTGAGTTAATATATATTAAATCATATGTATATATAGAGGAATGATTTAATATATATTACAGATGTAAAATATGAAGTTTTATGGAATGATTAATAATAAGTTGTAAAAACTGTGATAAACATAGAAAAATATTTGCTGTCTTACTAAGAGGAGAATGATGTTATTCTTAGACTGAGTATTAAGCTTTGATAGTTCATGAAGGAGGAGAAAGGTGAAGAACATCTTGCTAGCCCATTAGAGCAGCCGAGTCAACTCGGCTGACAGACGTCATAGTGCATTTGTTTTTTGTCAAAATACTTGACAAGTGTAAAAATGTAATACAATAAAGTATGCAAATTTATAATTCTAACAGTTTTTATATATATTGAACAGGGCAGTGGGATTATATATTATTCCTATGTTTAAAAATGTTAACTTTCAAATAAAAAGGAAATGGTGGTTATTTGAGAGATGATATGCTTTTCTTTAATGCTAGATTCTGAAGCAGGAGGGTTAAAAACAAGGCAACTAGTGCCCCAGGTTTTGGAAATTGTCCGATGGGTAGGACAGGCTAGAACAAGGCAGTTATTCCCTGTGCCTGGGGAATGAGGTCACCGGTTGCAGAGTTAGTGCGAATAGGATTATTTCCTATAATCTCAAGGATGCCAGTTGTAGATTTAGTTCTACAGCAAGGTCAGAGAAACTCAGGAGCTGAAGCGAGAGTTTGTTTTTTTGAGAGTTTGGATACAGTGCTAATATATTCTCTTATTTCTCCCTTTACTTATAAGAAGACTGGGGGAAAAATACTCTGCCTGGGCCTTCTCCTTTTAGCCCTGACTGCCAGGGTTTTTGTATGTGCTAGAATCTTCATGAGCCTAAGTGTTATGAAATGACTATTTCCTTATTTTCCTTTACAGATAATAGTGTGAAAGAGGGAGGATTGTGTGCTGGAGCCCCTCCTAGCTTTGAATCTAAAAACACTAGTTTTAAATTTTAAATTGTCCCTCTATATTTGCAGGTTCTTCATCTGCAGATTCAATCAACTGTGAATCAGAAATATTCGGAGAAAAAAATTGTGTCTGTGATTCTCTGTACCATAAAAGAAATTTGTGTCTGTGCTGAATATGTAGAGACTTACTCCTTGTCATTATTTCATAAACAATACAATGTAGCAAGTATTTGCATTGTATTAGGTATCATGAGTAATCTAGAGATGATTTAAAGTTTACAGGAGGATGTCTATAGGTTTTATACAGCTATTACCTATGCCATAAGAGACTTGAACCGTCTGTGAATTTTGGTATTCTCCCATGTCCTGGAGCCAGTTTCCCATGGATACCGAGGGATAACTATAGTTTTAAGTGAAAAATATTTTACACTAGTACTATTTATGTTTTAAGTACATATTAGTTTTATATGATAATTCTAAATAGGAATAAAGGATATACATTGAAAAGTAAATCTTCTTAGTTATGCCCCTCAATTCTTCACTGAGTGGCATGGACTGAAACAAGGTTTTTAGTGTGTATTCTTCTAAATATTTTCCATCTTTGCATCAGCATGTGTGTGGATCTCCACTTCCATTTATGTTTTTTACATTAATATATTTTGGAGATTGTTCTCAGTAGCTACCTATAGATCTGCCTTATTTTTATTGCATAATATTTTATTATAAATTATTAATAATCTACTTTTTAATTTTTCAAAATACTTTTTAAAAGTTGTTGATGGACCTTTATTTAATTATATGTAGTGCTGAAAATTGAACTCAGTGCCTCATACATGCCAGGCAAGTGCTTTACCACTGAGCCACAACCACAGTCCTAAGAATCTAGTAGAAATAGGTCAAGAGCCTGAATTGCAAACTGATCCATATACTTGGAATAATAGGCATAAAAATTTCAGAGCTAACATTCACTAGGAAACTGAGGAACCTGAGTCTAGCTAGAAGACTTGCACTTTTGCATGGACTTAGACCCTAGGGCGACTAGAGTAATTGACAAGAAATCATTTTCCAAAGCACTGGAAATAAGTTATTAGAAAATATAAGAGAAAAAATATTCCATTCATAGTAACACAGAAGTATAAAATATCTAGAAGAAAGCCACAAGAGATATGAAAACCCTGTGTGATGAAAGCTAGAATATTGTAAACTAGATAACCTGAAAAAACCTTAATAGTACAAAAGGTTGGAAATGCTCATCAAATATAATAAACATCCCATTAGGAGTATAGCTAGGACAATCCCCTAAGGGCTAAAATGGAAAAGAATTAACAAACTAGAACAGTAAACTAGAGCTGATGCTTTAGAAAAGTGGAAGATATAGGGGCAGTTGTTGATGGTTTTGTTGTTCCTAGTGGAATAGCCGCCCACCCTCTAACAGCCCAGCTAATTTACACAAGTAGTCATACCTGAATTTGAGTCTTATATTAGCACCTCTGAACTCTGGTAATTTTGGCAAATCTTGTTTAAGTCCCAGCTTCCTCACCTTCAAAACGGGACAACACTGGTTCTCACCTTTTCTGGTGGCTATGAAGGTTAAATTAAATGGATCTAAATTACTAGCTGACATTTTTTTTTCCTGAGTGTTTACTGTGTTTCATTGCAGTGCTATAAGGAGTGAGTACATAGACTCACTTCTGTTCATAATGGATATGAGGTGAATTTGACTCTACCCTCACTCCAAATCTATACATTGAAGCCTTCATTCCTAAAGTGGTAGTATTTGGAGATAGACCCTTTTGGAGGTAATTAGGTGTTATGGTTTGGAAATGTGGTGTTCTCCAAAAGCTTCTATGTTAATGCAGGAGGTGAATTGATGAGATTATGAGAACTATCATCCAGTCAGTGGATTAATTCACATGATGGATTAATAATTTGAATGAACTACTGGATGGTTAACTATAGGCAAGTAGGTAGTGGTCACTTGAGGTGTCCTTGGGGGAATTATATATTTTGTCCCTAGTTCCTCAGGTTCTCTGTTTCTCTGCTTCTACCTGTCATGAAGTGAGCAGCTTTCTTCTGACACACCCCTCTACCATGATGTTCTTCTGCCTCACTTCAGGCCCATAGCAGTGGAGTCCGTTGATCATGCGTTGTGGGCCCCAAATAAACTTTTCCTTCTCTAAGTTGTTCTTGTAGGTTATTTTGGTCCTAGGGACACAAGGCTGACTAACATGTTAGGTTTAGATAAGAGAATAGAGTAGGGTCTTCATGATAGAATTAGTGACCTTATAAGAAGAGATACCAGTGAGCTTGTGTTCTCTTCCCTTCTTACCATGTGAGTTCACAGCATGAAGCTGGATATCACTGGGGATCAACCAGAGTGACATCTTGATCTGGGATTACCAGCCTCCAGAACTGTGAGAGATAAATTCCTGTGGTTTAAGCTTCTCAGTCTGTGGGTTTTTGTTTTTTGTTTTTGGCAGTGCTGGGGATTGAACCCAGGGCTTTATGCATGTGAGGCAAGAACTCTGCCAACAGAGCTATATCCCCAGTAGTCTGTGGTTTCTTATTATGGCAACCCAAGCTAATACATAAAGTAAGGGAGACATTCTTTTTTATTTTTTTAAACTTTTATTGTATTTATTTATTTTTATATGGTGCTGAGAATCGAATCCAGTGCCTCACATGTGCCGGGCAAGCACTCTACCACTGATCCACAACCAATCCCCAGGAAGACATTCTTAACTCAGAGACATGTGGGTTCTAATGGCTACCTAGGGATAAGAGAGACAAGGTGGTGCATCAGGGAGTGGGAAATGCAGTCCTTATTTCCTTAAAGCAAGAACCCTCAAAGTGAAACCAGAACTATAAAATATTTACAGAGAGATGACCAGGAAGTTTATCCATCTTAGATTGGACTCTGAATAGATTGAGGGAGGTGTCTGAATTAAGAATTCATAACTGTAGCCAGGCATGGTGTCACATACCTGTAATCGTAGAGACTGGGTTGGCTGAGGCAGGAAGATCACAAGTTTGAGGCCAGCCTTAGCAATTTAGCAAGGCCCTAAGCAACTTAGTGAGACCCTGTCTCAAAATAAAAAATAAAAAAGGCTGGGGATGCAGGTCTGTGGTTGAGCACCCTGGGTTCAATCTCCAGTATCATAAACTAAATAAATAAATAAAATAAAAAAAACAAACATGAAAAAGACCAGGCATATTTGAAAAGAACTGTAAAATAATACTTCTAGTAAAAAATTCATTAAAGTTAAAAACTGAGGAGCTAACAGATGAGGAGGGTATTATTGAATTCTGAATATAGACTATACAAAGAAAAAAAGATTAAAAAAATGTAAGAGAGGTTAATGTTAACAGAAATTTTTATTTTTGTGTAGGGGGTAATAAGGAGAATGGAGAGGCAATATTTGAAGATAAATGACCAGACTTTTAAAAATTAACTAGAATAAAAAAACCAATTATTCACAGAGAATGACAGATTGATTTAGTACTTTCTAATAGTAATAATAGAGGTGCTGAGAGAAGTTGCTAGCAAGTAGCTTTTTCCTAGCTAAATTATTAAAAAATGAAACATACATTTTAGACAAAAATATTAGGATGTAAACCTCGGGATGTTAGGAATTTTCATTTTTGTCCTGCTGTATCCCTAATGCCTTGAGCAGTCCTGGCTCATAATAGGCATTTAGTAAATATTTGTTGAATCAGAAAAAATTGAACAGACTCTCACATTGCTTCTAGAAGAGAGGAATTAAAATGAAAAGTAAGGGTTGAGATACAAGAAAGGAAGTTAACTAAAGAAACTGTCAATTGTAGGTTGCTGTAGTTTGAATATATCACCCCCAAAATTCATGTCTTGAAAACTTAATCTCCAATGCAATAGTGTTGAGAAGGGGGCCCTTTAAGAGGCAGAGCCTTCATGAATAGATTAATGTTACTATTAGGTTCATTATTATGAGGGTAGGTTTGTTATAAAAGTGACTTTGGCTCTTTTTCTCTGATTAGATGTATTTGTGTTAATCACCTTTTCATCTCTGTGATGAAAGTACCTGATGAGAAAACTTAGAGGAGGAAAAGTCTCAGAGGTCTTGGTCCATGGTTGGCCAACTCCATTGCTTTGGGCCTGAGGTGAGACAGAGCATCATGGCAGAGGGGCGTTGCAGAGAAAAGCTGTTTAGCTTGTGGGGGAAGAAGGAGAGAGCCAGGAAGGGGCCAGGGACAAATAATTGTCCCCAAGACCATGCCCTCAGCAACATATTTCCTTCAGTAACACCCCATCTGCTTACAATCACCACCATAGTTTATTCAAATTATGAATCCATCAAATGGATTAATCCACTGATGAGGTTACAGCTTCCACAGTACAATCATTCCACCTCTGAACATTGCAGCATTGTCTAACACATGAGCTTTATGGGAAAACATAACATGTTATGTGATACAAAGTTATTATGACTACAGGAAATTTATCCATGTGCACTGGTTTAGAATTTAACCCCTATGTTAGATGTAGTTCCATCATGGTTTTCTCTATGGGGGAGGATAAAGGGCTGCTGTAGTGCTATGCTACATTCCCACCTTCACCCTATTTAAAAATTTGTTTTGTTTTGAGAAAGGGTCTTGCTAGGTTGTCTGGGCTGTTCTAGAACTTCTGACCCTCCTGCCTTAGCCTGGTATTACAGGTGTGTGCCTCTGTTCCTGCCCCATTCTCTGATGTTTTATTTTGGTACTAGGGATTGAACCCAAGGGAGCCACATTCCCATTCCTTTTTATTTTTTATTTTGAGATAAGGTCTCACTAAATTGCTGAGTCTGATCTTGAACTTTGTGATTCTCCTCTTACCTTCCAAGTTGCTGGGATACAGGCCAGCGCAACCCGGCCCAGCCCCTTGATATTTTATTTTTAGTTTTCTTTTTAGTATTCAGGATTGAATCCTGGGGTTCTTTACTACTGAGTTACATCCCCAGCCCTTTTTTTATTTTTTATATTGCAACAGGTTCTGAGTAAGTTGTTTAGGGCCTTGATAAATTGCTGAGGCTGGCCTCGAACTTACTATCCTGCCTCAGCTTCTAGAGTCACTGGGTCTACCATCATGTGTCACCACTCTTGGCCCATTCCCTGATGTTTTAAATTTCAGTTTTCATATTTTTTAATTTTCTGGATTTCCTATTGGTTCTCTTTCATTTTCATTTGTTAATTTTTTTTTGCTTTTTGTTTCATAGTTTCTTGTTCTTTTTTTTTTTTTTTGAGAGAGAGAGAGAGAGAGAGAGAGAATTTTTTTTTGATATTTATTTTTCAGTTTTCGGCAGACACAACATCTTTGTTTGTATGTGGTGCTGAGGATCGAACCCGGTCCGCACGCATGCCAGGCGAGCGCGCTACCGCTTGAGCCACATCCCCAGCCTTCTTGTTCTTTTTTTAAAGTTTTTTTTTTCATTGTAGTTGGAAACAATACCTTTATTTTATTTATGTATTTTTATGTGGTGCTGAGGATCGAACCCAGGGCCTCGTACATGCTAGGTGAGCACTCTACCGCTGAGCCACAATCCTAGCCCTCTTGTTCTTTTTTTTTTTTTTTTTCCTCTTGTTCTTTTTAAAGGATTTTTTTTTTCTTTAGTTTGCTGAGAATTCCAAGTGTACTTACTTTAAATTCACTTTCACATTCTGTTATATTAACATTGTTTCTTATTGTTGCTTTTGTTTTTCTTAGTGTTGGTGTTTTCCATTTTTTAAAAATAATTTTATTGATTTTTTAAAAAATAAATGATAACGGAATGCATTACAATTCTTTTTTTTTTTTTTTTTAATTTTTTTTATTGGTTGTTCAAAACATTATAAAGCTCTTCACATATCATATTTCATACATTAGATTCAAGTTGGTTATGAACTCCCAATTTTACCCCAAATACAGATTGCAGAATCACATCGGTTACACATCCACATTTTTACATAATGCCCTATTAGTAACTGTTGTATTCTGCTACCTTTCCTATCCTCTACCATCCCCCCTCCCTCCCCTCCCATCTTCTCTCTCTACCCCATCCACTGTAATTCATATCTCTCCTTGTTTATTTTCCCATTCCCCTCACAACCTCTTATATGTAATTTTGTATAACAATGAGGGTCTCCCTCCATTACCATGCAATTTCCCTTTTCTCTCCCTTTCCATCCCACCTCATGTATCTGTTTAATGTTAATCTTTTCTTCCTGCTCTTCCTCCCTGCTCTGTTCTTAGTTGCTCTCATTATATCAAAGAAGACATTTGGTATTTGTTTTTTAGGGATTGGCTAGCTTCACTAAGCATAATCTGCTCTAGTGCCATCCATTTCCCTGCAAATTCTATGATTTTGTCATTTTTTAGTGCTGCGTAATACTCCATGGTGTATAAATGCCACATTTTTTTTATCCATTCATCTAATTCTTAATGCACATATATAGCACAATTTTTCATATCTCTGGTTGTATATAAAGTATGTTGACACCAATTTGTGTCTTCATACATGAACTTTGGATAATGATGTCTATCACATTCCACCATCCTTTTTGTAAAGGTGCATTATGGCAGGAGGCTTTTAAGTAAGAATCTAGTTTTAAATTAGGTCCTCTGGACTTTTGTCTATGATAATGTGAGATGTCACTATGTTCTGGTTCTGGCTGAGATTTTTTGCTTCAACCTGATTCCCAAGGTTGAAGTTCTCCTTCCTATGCAACATTCTTTAAAATTTAAGAAATGTCATTTTCATTGACATCTTTCTTTTTTAAAGGAAATTTTTTATAATAACTTTATTTATCTATTTATTTTTATGTGGTGCCGAGGATTGAACCCAGTGCCTTATGTGTGCTAGGCAAGCACTCTATCATTGAGTCACAACTCCAGCCCTTATTGACATCTTTTGCCTGGATTTAGCTCTCTTGCTTAGCTGACATTTGAAGTCTTTTTTTACTTTCATTAGTGTTTTGCTATCTTGGATTCTGTTTTGTTAGCAGTCTTGAAATTTGGTGCCCAGAATTGAATTATTTTGCCTGATGTTTAAATTCCCTAAGCATTACCATCTGGTCTTATCTTTTACCCTTCAGGTTCCATTTCCTTTCCCTCACACTGGTCTCTTTGAGGCACCATGAATACAGAGTATTTAAGCTTCCTTCTTTTAGTTTACTCACTTCCCTGTCTGGAGTGGTCTCCTTCTGCCTTTCTTATCTAGATTCTGACAGTTTTCAAGGCCCATCTCAAAGAGTATTTCTCCATGAAGAATTTCCTAATTACCTTCAGCCTCATTCTTAGAACCCTTGGTTTCATGGTCTTCACCATTGTTTCTCAGCCTTGGTATTATCAATACTTTTGGTTTGACAGTTCTTTGTTCTGGGAACTATTCTGGACACTGAAGAATTTTTAGCAGCGTCCCTGGTTTCTACCTACTAACTGTCAATAACATCACCTAGGAACTTATTAGGAATAAAGATTCTCAGGGCCCTGAATGCCACTGAATCAAGAAACGGAGATAGTTGAGCCCTGCACTCTGTGCTTTAATAGCCCTCCGGATGGTTTTGAGGTATGTTGAAGTTTGAGATTCACTTTCTCAGAAGATTGTGTTTCTCTCTCTCTCTCTCTCTCTCTCTCTCTCTCTCTCTCTCTCTCTCTCTTTGGAGGAAAGAACCATTGTTATAATTGTATTGTTGATTAGCATAATGGCAAATTTATGCTTGAGGATCAGTTACTAGTTGCAAAACTTAATCTTTTTGAGGTAGTCTTAGCCAGGTATTCAGAGAGATGTGTGCTTTCTGTATTTATGGAAAAGAATAATTGGGAAGAGGATTTGAATTGATATGAAACTTTACAAAGGACATACTTATATTCAGTAAAAACAAATAGATTTTAGCAGTAATTGTTTCCTGAAAATGGAGAGGGCCTTGAAAAACTATTGAATGACCATCTCTTGGAAGTATGAGTGGGCTGGATGTCATTTGCAGTGAAGCTTTTTTTTTTTTTAAAGTTTTGATTTGTAATATAGTACAAGGAGTAGAACCTTTAAGTATCCTTTCCAGGCTTTGTGTCTTGTGTTTTCTTGTTATTCTTTCCCTGCCGCACTTAGCCCTAATCTTAATGGATTTGATATTTGGTGCTGTCTGGAATTTAGCATTATTCCTGCATGGATAGCCTTTGACCTTTCTCAGGAGCTGACATATCCAATCTGTATGTAGGAGTCCTTGTGAAGTTCTCTACTGACTTTTTGGAAATAGCTCTTTGTGATCACTTTGTCAGGAAACTCCTCTTGATATCTGCTTATTCTCAGAAGTTACTTGTCACTCTAGTTTTAAAAAACCCTCACAGCTGGATGTGATGGTGCACACCTGAAATTCCAACTTAGTGAAACTCTGTCTCAAAAATAAAATAAAAAAGGGTTGGGAATGTAGCTCATTGGGAGGTAGGGTACACCTAGGTTTAGTCCGCAGTACCACTCCCCAATCCCCCAAAAGCTATCATCTACATCTGACCTATTATGATCTTGTTTGGGCATGAGTATAATGGAGGGATTTTCTTTTTTTAATTATTTTTTTACTTATATATGACTGCAGAATGCATTACAGTACTTATTACACATATAGAGCACAATTTTTCGAATCTCTAGTTGTATACAAAGTATATTCACACTAATTCGTGTCTTCATACATGTAGTTTGGATAATATGTCCATCACATTCTACCATCATTTCAACCCTATACCCCCTCCCTTTCTCTCCCACCCTTTTGCCCTATCTAGAGTTTGTCTATTCCTCCCATGTTCCCCCTCCCTACCCCACTATGAATCAGCCTCCTTATATCAGAGAAAACATTCGGCATTTGGTTTTTTTAGGATTGGCTAACTTCACTTGGCATTATCTTCTATAACTCCATCCATTTACCTGCAAATGGCATGATTTTATTCTCTTATTGCTGAGTAATATTCCATTGTGTATATATGCCACTTGTTTATTATCCATTTATCTATTGAAAGGCATCTAGGTTGGTTCTACAGTTTAGCTATTGTGAATTGTGCTGCTATAAACATTGATGTGGCTGTGTCCCTGTAGTATGCTGTTTTTAAGTTCTTTGGGTATAGAGCAAGGAGAGGGATAGCTGAATCAAATGGTGGTTTCATTCCCAATTTTCCAAGAAATCTCCATACTGCTTTCCATATTGGCTACACCAATTTGCAGTTCCACCAGCAGTGTATGAGTGTACCTTTTCCTCCACATCCTCGCCAACACTTATTGTTGTTTTTATTCATAATAGCTGCCATTCTGACTGGAGGGAGATGAAATCTTAGATAGTTTTGATTTGCATTTCTCTAATTGCTAGCAATGATGAACATTTTTTTCATATATTTGTTGATTGATTGTATATCATCTGAGAAGTGTCTGTTCAGGTCCTTGGCCCATTTATTGATTGGGTAATTATTATTATTATTTTTTGGTGTTTAGCTTTTTGAGTTCTTTATATACCTTAGAGATTAATGCTCTATCTGATGTGTGAGGGGTAAAAATTTGCTCCCAAGATGTAGGCTCTCTATTCACCTCACAGATTGTTTCTTTTGCTGAGAATAAACTTTTTAGTTGGAATCTATCCCATTTATTGATTCTTGATTTTTTTCCCCTTTTGGTGGGGCTGGAGATTGAACTCAGGGCCTAATGCATGTTAGACAAGTCCTACCACTGAAATACACCCTAACTCTATTAGGATTCTTTATTTAAGTTATTTATTTATTTATTTTTGGTACTGAGAATTGAACCCAGAGGCATTTTACCACTGAACTGCAAGCCCAGTCCTTTTTATTTTTTATTTTGAGACAGTGTCTTACTAAGTTTCTGAGGGTCTTGCTAAGTTACTGACACTGGCAATGAACTTGAGATCCTCCTGCCTCAGCCTTCTTTGTCACTGGGATTATAGACATGCACCACTGTGTCCAGTCTATGATGAGTTTTAAATAAGAAATATTTGTAACTTAAAGCTTAGAAAGATCTCCAACATGAAACTGATGGCCTGCTATAGGAATAATGTAGCTCTCTCTATCTCTCTGAGGAGACTGAAACAGAGATTTCTGCATTGGGTATGAGATTATATTGTGTGACACTGAACTCTCTTCAATGAAGAACTTCTTTTCTCAAGAATTACACTTGACAATGGAATCCCACCTCTAATATTGGCACATAGCAGGTGCTCAAGAAATGTTGCTGAGGTAAAAAGAATTTGTAAAATTACTCATAGTATCTTCTTTTTTCTCTTATAGTTAAAAGAGCCAAATTCCAGGGTTCACCAGGTAAGTCCAGCCTTCTATTATTTTGTTCCTTCTCCTTCCATACTTTCTGTGATTTTAAGTGTTCTTTAAAAAAATCATTAATTTTATGTAGTCCATTGGTTAAATTCAATAATTAACTAATTAATTCACTAAAGTAATTCATAACCTTATTAATTAAAATCAGTGCTATTGTAAAACATTAAAGTTGTTTGTATATCTGTGTTTGTCAATAAGTTGCTTTACCTCTTAGTCAACCCAATTCTACTTCTCAAAAGTAATTTTTTTTTTTTTTTGTACCAGGGATTAAACCCAGGGACACTTAATCATTGAGCCACAGCCCATTTTTTTTTTTTTTTTTTTTTAATTTGAGACAGGGTCACAGTAAGTTGCTTAGGGCCTTGCTAAGTTGCTGAGGCCGGCCTGGAGCCTGTAGTCCTCCTGTCCCAGCTTTCTGAACCACTCGGATTACAGGCATGAGCCACCCCACCCCTCCTATTTAGAGATTTTTTTTTTTGTAATTTCAGACCATTCCTTTGTACACACTGTAGACAGAAATAGATCATATTCCATGTATCTTTGTGCAACATGCTTTGTCCTCCAGCAACATATTGTGAGCATATTTGTGTTTTTCTGTTTCTTTCATTTAAGGTACTATGTAGAATTTTGTTATGTTTTGTACTCTAGGATATTTATATCTATCTACCTACCTACCTATCTATCTATCTATACACACACACACACACACACACATATGTATATATTTAAAATATTTTTAGTTGTAGATGGACATAACAACTTTATTTTTGTATGTGGTGCTGAGGATTGAACCCAGTTCCCCATGCATGCTAGGCAAGTGCTCTACCACTGAGCCACAATCCCAGTTTGTACTCTAGGATCTTGATGGATGAATATTTAAATTGTTTCCAGTGTTTGGCTATTATAAATAATAAATTTTCTTATGTGCTTATCGTTGTCCAGTTCTGCAAATGTAGTTATATGCTAGAGTCTAGAAATAGAATTAATGGGTCAAAGTTGTTTTAGTTTTATTTTGTTTTGGCAGGCTGGCAGTTGAACCCATGACCTTGTATATACTCTTCCACTGAACTACATTCCTAGCCTCCAAAGTTATGTAGTTTTTAAAAATTTGGTAGCTGCTGCCAAATTGCTATTCTTAATTTTTTTTCTTTCTTTTGGTGCTAGGGATTGAACCTAGGGCCTTGCACATGCTAAGCATACTCTCTAGCACTCAGCTATACCAGTCCTGAAAGTTTTTACTAGATTATGATGAGACCAAAAGTATACAAGCACTTATTTCCCCAAATCCTTTTATCAGCACTAGATAATGTGAAACTTAAATCTTTGTCCATCTGAAGATGAAAAATGCTATCTACTTATTTTAGTATGCAGTTCCTTAATTATAAATGTCAATTTATAAAGACTTACTCTGGTTACTGCTGGGGAGGGGAACTGGGGGTTACTGGAAAAATAATGAACTTGGTTGGGAACCTAGGAAAACCTGACAAACCAGACCTTGTTACAACAGGAACTAAAACAATTTCAGAGCCTACTGTTCTTCCATAGGCTCTTAGGTAGGGCTTCTCTCTTTCTGAGGATCTCCTCTGTTCTTTCTCTGGGCTGGCTTTCTCTGCTTACCCATCTTGCATAAGATCCATAATAGCTGCTACAGTGGAATTTTTATGCCCTTTCTTCCAATTTTTGCACCAACCACCAATTTTCAGTAATTTTCTCCCTTCTATTTAAAATCTTTTGCAAGAGAATCAGATCTGTCTCAGCTCTTGGCCAGCCCATGACTTGGCTGTTCTTTAGTTGTGTCTACCCATGGTCTGATCAATTATGTATGATTTGATGTAGGGGGGTGGAATATAATATCATATGATATATAATGTAGCTCAGAGGCCTAGGCCTCAGTAGAGCCCTTACTTAGCACATGGAAGGCCCTGGGTTCAGTCCCCAGGACCACCAACAAAACAAAACAAAACACAAAACAAAATAAAACAAAACATACAGCTTAGTGGTCTACTGTATTATGTGGGCTTTTATCTTCATGTGTCTTTAGGGAAGAGAGAGAAGGATGTAGGTCAGAGTTCTGAGCTTTATTTCCAGGCCTCTATCTTTGTTTAGAATTCAGTTTATCCTCTCAAATTATAGTGTTTCCTTTTATGTGGCTTGTTCTTCAGGCCAAATTGTGTAGATTAAGCTTGAAGCCCTCTTCCTTTATGAGGATTTTGCCTCAGTTTTTATCCCTGTCAACACTCTGCAGCTGTTGTCTTTCTACATTTTATCAAATTTACATGTCTTGTGTTCTATTAGATCAGTTCAGTTATTTTCTTCAAACTATAAGTGGTTATAAATTTACTTTAGTACATTCTGATTAGTTCTTTTTTTTTTTTTCTTTTTTGGGTACTGGGGATTGAACCTAGTCCTATTTTATATTTTATTTAGAGACAGGATCTCACTGAGTTGCTTACACCTCGCTTTTGCTGAGACTGGCTTTGAACTCACGATCCTTCTGCCTCAGCCTCCTAAGATGCTGGGATTATAGGTGTGGGCCACTACACCCAGCTTGATTAGTTCTAATTAACATTTTAATAGACTAAATCAATTAGAATAGGAAATATCTAATATATCTTGTATTTCATGAATCTTTTGTTTCAGTTTGCATGAGTCTGTATGTTTTTACTGGGTCATATGATGCAAAATATATTAAAATTTGAGAAATACCATATTAGATTGTACTCTTGAAGATGGTGTATGGTTTTATAATTTTTGTGACTCTTGTGCCTGGAATTGTACAATGGATACTTCAGAGTATTTGGGTTTTTTTGTACATTTAATAATGTGGATATTCTAAGGGCGATGTGAGATTGGATAACAATTTGAATTCTGATATTACATTTTTGTTTTGCATTTTTTTCAGATAAATTTAACACATATGTGACCCTGAAAGTACAGAATGTGAAGAGCACAACTGTAGCAGTTCGAGGCGATCAACCTTCCTGGGAACAAGATTTCATGTTGTAAGTACTTTGCAGCCAGCATGCCTAAGTATTCTGTAATCTTTCTAAGGTTATGGCATCATATGAAACAAAGATTCTGTGCATGCCTAAGATTGACAAAAAGTGAGAACATTGTTAAATATTCTTTTGGAAAACTAAAACCGTAGTTATAGGAACAAGTGAGGTGTGTGGTAGGTGAAGTATATCTTCAGTTGTTTCTATTTAATAGATTCACAATCTATTCTTAGAGATGGATGATGAATGTAGGTAAACTCCTAATTAATTTATGAGCTTGAAAACATTACCTCATCAGATTTTTTTCAATGGTCAGATTAGCATATTAGAGTTAGTACAATTAGCAGAATATTAAGTATAACTTTAATATTTTTTTGATTCTCAGAAGCCTTCTTGAGGAAATATGGCTGTACCTATCAGAGACAGTGTTTGTATCTACCCAAGTCATCTGCCTTAGAGGATGAATATTCTGTGCTTATAAGCATTTTGTTTTATTTTCTATTATTTTTTGCAGTGCTGGAAATTGATCGTAAGACCTCATATGTTAGGCAAGCACTCTACCACTGAGGCTATATCTCAACCCTTCCTTTTATGTTATTGAGTAAAATGCCCTATGTTTGAGTAAATTTCTTATGGTAGATTTTCTTATGTATGACAGAAAATTAATATTTTTTAAATAAAATTCTGGCATTAAAAATATTTTCTCACACCCCTCCCCTTAATTTTCAGTATTTTTTTTTTTCTTTTTCTAGAAGAGAAAAGTGTAGAATATCTTATTGAAAGACTGGGCTAATCTCTTAACTTTCTTTTTTTTAAATTTTTTTTTAGTTGAAGACAGACAGTATGTCTTTATTTTGTTTATTTTTATGTGGTGCTAAGGATCAAACCTGGTGACTCACAAGTGCTAGGCAAGTGCTCTGCCACTGAGCTACAGCCCCAGCCCTCTCTTAACTTTTCTGAGTGCCAGTTTCCTTATCTCTAAGGATCTATCATTATTTCTTAACACAGATCCTAAAGGTCTACCTTACTTATTAAAAGGTTATATTTGCTTTTTGAGAGTAGGAGATGGGCATGAAGGAGATAAAGGAAAATATGTATTGAAAGTACTGTGAAATTTGAAATTGCTTTACAAGTTTTACAGTGCAGTTTAGAGAGGCATTGGAATGATTGTTATTTTTATGGAGAAACAGTCCAGTCCTCTGGGCTTTTAATAAATATATTGCTACTTAAGGTACTATTTAGGAAACTTTATTATAATAGTTAAACAGTACTAATAGTTAAAGAGGGCCTAGGCTAAGACAGTAACAGAGAGGCTAGCAAAAAAAAAAAAAAAAAATGGATAGAAGTGCTAAGGAGGTAGAACTAAAAGATTTGTTGGGATGATTAGTTGGGTTGTATGCTGCTCATTAGGTTGGGGTTAAGGTATTTGGACCAGTTTGTATTTGAAGTTCTTAGAGTTCTGTTAGGAGGTATATTAAGAAGATAGTTAGAAAACTGAACCTGGCACTTAGGGAATGAATGTGGTTTGGGGAAATATTTTAGTCAGTTGAAGCCATAAGCACAGATAAGAAAACTTATAGAATGTATACTTTGAAAAAAGAGACTGGGACAGAGCCTGGAGAGCAGCAGCATTAAAGAGAGGATTAAGGAGACTAAGAAGGAATGAGTAGAGAGGTAATGGAGAACCAGGAGTTGGTGGTGTCATGGAAGCAGAGGAAGAACTGGGGCTTCAAAAAGAAGGCTAGTGGTATCACATTACTCTCTCTCATGATTATAAACCTCATTTATTCTCTTTTTAGTTAAAGTGACATGAGAGCAAGACCACCTACCTGTTCCCTTCTTTACATGTGTAATGTGCAGAGTTCATACAAGTCTCTTCACACATTAGCCATTCCACAGTGTGGCTCTGGTATATAAAGGTAGTGATCCTTCTCTCTTCTGACTTCCAGTGCTGTCACAATTACTTCCTGTTATAACTCTTCCCAGCATGTGAAACACAGTGATCTTCTGCAGTCTGTCATCAGCATAGCTAGCTTTATTCTTATATGTTTATTTTCCAGTTGCCCATAGCATGTCCCTTGCAACCCTGCTTTTGATGTATGTGAATTTTCTTCTGTCTCCCATGTTGAGATGCTGTGTGAATTTGGCCCTCTCCCTTTTTACACATGGGTTTTGTTAGCTATTTTCTTTATCTTTTTTGATCCTCTTTGTCCTTTCATCACTTGCATCTTCATTGCTGATCTTTTCCCCTCCCTTTATCTTTTTTCCTGCTCCCTGATGTATTATGTGACAATCTCTAATATTCATTTTGGTATTTCTCATTTATATTTAATATTTCTGTGTTTTAATTTCAGGACTTGATTATTTCTTAAGGAGGGTATCTTCAGTTATTGGTGCGAATGTCTAGCTCAGAATCTTGTGTACATGTATGCACATACACTGTTGATTGGAGTTTTTTGACAGAAAAAAGCAACTTCCCCAGGGCTCTAGGGATGAGGCATAAATAGAATTCTCAGACTTCTCTTAGTTGTGCCTGCTGAGCACACAGAGATGAGAAAAGAAGCTTCTTATAGAAGACATTTTCATTGTTTGAACCATATTCCCCAGAGAGTTCTGGGGAATATGATTTTCTTCATCTATTTAAAGTCATGCTGTTAAAGACCCCTAGCTATTTCTTTTATCATTGGCTTGAGATGCTTTTTAGGAGTTGCTTTAGGAATATTATATATGTATCCCTAAGCAATGTTTCTTTTCCAGATTCAAATGAAAGGTACTTCAGATATAAGGGTATTACATGTATTTTCAAAGACTGATTAATTAGGCTGAATGACTGTGACAAAAAGCTCTCTGAACATCCTTAGTGGCTGGGTAAGTCATGTCATTTGTTGCTTTGAAGAGCCCAAAGTTGTGGAGACAAGAACTGGGTCGGATGTTAATGTGTCTTCCTTAAAGTACCAAGTCATATATATATTATAAGTGCTCAGGAAATATTAATTAAATGAATAAATGAACTCATTAGCACGTTCTCTGTGTTATATGCTTTGTATGTATGTGAAAATGACAGATTTTCTTTCATTGTGTAATTTCAACACACTTGATGTGAATTCAATGACTATAAATCCACATCCTTGTAAATCTGAGAACACTTACCTCATAGTACAACAGGGAAGCCAGGCAGGCTTTCTCAACAGCACACACTTGAAACTTCTGGTGATGAATAGCTTTTGTTTCTGAGAAGGCCTTTCTGCTTTTTTTGATGGAATTGTCCTTTTCTAGTTTTTCTTGCCATTCTTGCCCTTCAAGTAACCTTACATCCTAATAAGAGCTTTCTGGAGAATGTTTTTAGCATTAATGTGTTTTTTGCCATGCATGGTGGTGCATGTCTGTAGTCCCAACATCTCAGGAGGCTAAGGTAAGAGGATTGCAAGTTTGAGGCCAGTCTTAGCAACTTAACAAGTCCTAAGCAACTTTGCAAGGCCTTGTCTCAAAATAAAAAAATCAGAAGGGCTGGGGATGTGGCTCAGTGGTTAAGCACCCCTGGGTTCTGTCTCTGTACAAAAATAAAATAAAATAAAATAAATAATATAAGTATTTTTATGTTCTACCCTAAAATTATGATTTGTCCTTATAGGCAGATATTCTACCCATGTATGTCATTTCTTTTACATAGTGATTATTTGGCTCTTTCTGGAATGATTTCTTTTCCAATAATTATTATTATATTATTATTATTATAAGCTTAACTGATAATGAGAGTCCTCCAGGGACTGAGTGACTTGACCTACATTCTCCTCTAACACTCTAGTGTCCCTCACCTGCCTTTGCCCACTTGTTCCCATCAAACTTATAGTGTTCTCATGAGCCCTTTTACTTCTACCTAGATTTCCTTTCATAACTCTTGTAAAAAAAGATTTACCTTTCCTAAAAACTTCCTGTATACATTCCATAAGTATAAATTGGGGCAGTGTTATCAATAAAACATATAGGACTGTTGCCTAAGGGTAGAAATTGTAGATAGGCAGGCAGGCATGGCAATAATGGCTTCATCACTTGGCCTTATTAGTCTAACCATGATTATATCTCAAAAGGCTAGGGGACAGTGAGAAACACATTTTTCTTTATTTCTTTCTCAAAATTTATTAAGGTTTAATTGGTATATAAAAATGGCATGTAATTAGTGCATATAATTTGGCAAGTTTGGACATATATGTGAACTTGTATTATTACCATCACCTTGATCAAGGGAATAAACATACCCATCACCTCCAGCAGTTTCCTTGTCCCTCACCTTTTGTGCTAGGAACACTTAACATGAAATCTACTTTCTCAACAAATTTTTAGGTGTGCATGCCTTATTGTTAATTGTGTGTGTGTGTGTGTGTGTGTGTGTGTAAAACATAGGTAACTATGTTGGATAGCAAGTCTCAGGAACTTACTCTCCATTTTTTTTTTTTTTTCCTTTTCAGGGCACTGGTGATTGAACCCAGGGGCACTTTGCCACTGAGCTGTATTCCTAGTCCTTCCATTCTTCTTTCCTAACTTCCTTCCTTCCTTCCTTCCTTCCTTTTTTATTGTGGTACTAGGACTCAAACCCAGACCCAGGGCCTCACATATGCTATGCAGGTGCTTTACTGTTGAACTACATCCTTAGTCCCCAGCCCTTTTTATTTTTATTTTGAGACAGGGTCTCACTAAGATGCCAAGGCAGCCCACAAACTTGTGATCCTCTTGCCTCAGTTTTCCAAATCTCTGGGATTACAAGTGTGTGCCACCACACCCAACTGGGGCTTACTCATGAATAATGAACAAAAGCATTTATTTGTGTGTGTGTGTGTGTGTGTGTATACCTTAACATAGTTTCTGGGAACCTAAAGATGATTGCAGCATTCTGAGACATTTTGATTTTCCCTAAGAAAATATCCTGGCTAAGAAAGTATTCAGGATTAGTAAAATGGGAAATGTAGCATTTGTTTCAATTATCTGGCTTTGGTCAAACGCCTTTCTTCTTCTTTTCTCTAGTGAGATCAGTCGTCTGGACCTGGGTCTAAGTGTGGAGGTATGGAACAAAGGGCTGATATGGGACACCATGGTGGGGACCGTGTGGATTGCACTGAAGACAATTCGTCAGTCAGATGAGGTCAGTCAGTGCATAGCCTGTTTGGAGGTATGGTTTAGCTCTTCGTTTTCCTCATCTTGGCTTCACTTCAGCTGATAGTCATCCATGCAACTCAGATTACTCTTCTCCCTTTCTAATTAAGAGGGTTTAGGACCTATCCGTTACCATCTTCACCCAGAGGGTCATGTGATTATAATTAAGTCTGTTTTTCCATATATCCCAATACTGAATTCAGAGATACCAAAGCAACTCCTTAGCCTTATTAGATAGACAGCCTCATCTGGGTAGTGTGCATGTATGCACCTACATTCTCCTCTAAGACATTGTCCTGGGAGAGGTCCCATTAAAATTTCTCAGCTAACTGCCTGGATTTTTCTTTTGCTTTGTTTGAGTCACTTAGGGAACTGGTTTCAGTCCTCTGCTGCATGTAACCCTACCAGAATTTAAGGAACTTCCAGGCTTAGCAGTTGCTATTCATATGGTCTTCATGCATTATTTCCTGAACTGAACTCCCGTTCTACTTTCCCTGTTTAGAATATAACTCAGGTAGCATAATTTCCCCACATATACTCACTTTGTATTAGACAGAAGCTATTATGTTCCTACTTGGTTTTCACATGAACTATATGTTTTTTCCAGGAGTGGGAAAGTTGAACATATTGCCTCCGTTTTCTTTTATTTCTGGCTAAATCTCTACTCCCTCAGGCAGATGGGCAGTTTATTTTCATTGCATCTCTTGCTCAGTTCCGTTTAACTAGCAATGTCAGTAGCTCTTTATTGATGAGAAGCAGAGACATATATCATTAAGTGACACAGTCATTAAGAATTATGCAGATTAAATATTGATCCATGGAATGCTTAGTTTTAGAGTTTGGTACTCAAGAAATCTGTCCTGAAGAGAGCTAAGCATAATAAAAGCTGCTCTCCCCACTAAAGTTGGAGAACAGAAGTCTGTGTGTAGCACAGGCAGGTCATAACAGTGGCATGTGTGCCTTATCAGGATATAAGTGGCCCTCAGAAGCTCTCAAAAAGGGAAAATCAGAGAAGAACACCTGGCTCTTGAATCAAGAGGAAAGCCAAGAAAGTTTAATTTTGGATTTTGTTTCCTAGGAAGGGCCCGGTGAGTGGTCTACATTGGAGGCTGAGACATTAATGAAAGATGATGAGATCTGTGGAACTAAAAACCCAACTCCTCATAAAATCTTGCTTGATACAAGATTCGAGTTGCCTTTCGGTGAGTCTTTGTGATGAGATTTTTAAAATCACTTAATACTTTTTACCATATTGTGTGAGATTGTTGGCTAGTTGTTTCATGAATGTATATTTTATCTTCTCACCCATTTCCTTTGAGAGCATTTTGTCTTCATTTCTATGCCCCATGACCCCTGGCTTAGGGCAAGGATGCAAAGCAAAGTCTAGCAGGCGGTTATTAAAAATCCACAATAAAAAGCATACTCTTCAAGTCATTTAATTTTCTGTGACTGTTATTATAATTTATGAAATATCTGCTTGTTAGATTTATTATTTTGAAAATATATTTTTTAATATTTATTTTTTAGTTGTAGTTGGACACAATACCTTTATTTTACTTATTTATTTTTATGTGGTGCTGAGGATCGAATCCAGGGCCTCACACTTGCTAGGTGAGCACTCTACTGCTGAGCCACAACCCTAGCCCTTGAAAATATTTTAACATTTAATATCTTGAAGTAAATATATACCTTATGATTTATTAATTTAAAAGAGAACTGATAAATTGAACAATATCTTTATTTTAAACAAATCTTAAAATCAGAAAAAATGCATGCTTCTGATAAAAATTCAAATGGGAATGAAATGTATGTGGGTAAAAAATTAAAAGTTTCTTTCTACTTCCTTTCACCTCCTTTCTATTCACCTGAGATAAACCACTAATAACTTTTCTGTGTCTTGGTCTAGACACAGATTTTCTAGGAATTTATTTTGGCTAAATTTGGATCACACCTTATATACTGTATATTTATTGTGATATATAGTGTTGTATAAACTACTTTTTTTGTGCATATTTGGGACATTATTCCATGTTATACTTTAAGAACTATCTTACTGATCTGAAAAACTGTGTTTACTATAATTTATCCTGGTAATCCTTTACTGTTTGACATGTAATTTGTTTCCATTTTTTTGATATATATTGCTATAACTAATAATGTTATATATCTATGCCCATTATGAGTCTGGGATAAATGTCTTACAGTAGAATTACAAAGTCAAAGGGCACAATGCACATCACTGTTTTTCAAAGATACTGCAAAGTTACTTGTTAAAACAATTGCACAATTTATACTTTTACCCACTGTTTGATGAGTATTTACTTCTGCATATCCTTGCCAACATTTTGTATGTTCCAGTTTTTAACCTTTGTCTATCTAATTGATTTAAATTGTTTTTTGTTTCAGTTGAATTCTATTAGTGTAATTTTAATTTTTATTATTCATATTGTTGATATTTACATATACTTTTTTATTGCTACTGTTTTATGATTTCAGTTTATTTAGGTCTTAGATCCTATGGTGATAAAAGCTAAAAATAATGTGATTTTTTCCAGCTAGTTCAAAAACAACTGAACTCAGAACTAACTATATACTTTAGAAAAATGGAAAGGAAAACTTGCTTGTGAAATTGTAGGCTAAGAAAAGCAAATGGAGTTCTTGTTTTTAGCTTAGTTGCTTGTATTTTTAGTGCTATATTCTTGACTGTACCAATTTGGAATAGAATTTTCATCTTGTTGAACTGGGAGGGAGATGAGAGTGAGTAGGTCTTGATTTATATACTATAGACATTGACTGTTCTTACCAAATTTTAGTAGATTTTCTTTAATAAATATTTCTTCAGATGCTGTTGTCCTAGGAACATTTCCAGAGACTTTAAATGGTTGTTTTTAAATGTGTATAATCGATTTTGCTAGGGAACATGTTTTTGAAGCAGCTTACACTGTTAGGTTAGGAGTTCATTCATTCCTTATTGAATTTTAAACAAATATTCCTCTGTTTCACTACTGCATCATTTATATTCTGTTTTATGTATAGCAGTATGCATTTCTGTCTAGATTTTTAGTTTCTTGAGGTCCTTGTGTAGTTTTTCTTGGTATGTCTAGTGTTTACTTGGTATGTAATAATGACTAATGGCTATTTGAATAAATGCTTAGGGTAAAAACTTATCTAAGTAAAAAGTCTGTTTTTCACTGGAGTTAATATGAATGTGCCTTTGACCCCAGTGATAGAAAACTTTGACCTCAATGATAACACTTTGGCCCTAATGATAGCTAGCTTGGGATTCAGTTTTCAAAAATTTAATGATCCTTTTAAATTTTTGAAAGAAAAATTTTAGCTTTCAGCATCCCATATTTTGACAAAGGAATTTTCTTTCAGATAATATAGAAACTTGTGAAACCAGTTGTGTGGTGCATGTCTGTAATCCCAGCTACCTGGGAGGCTGAGGCAGGAGGACCACAAGTTCAAGGCCAGCCTGGCAACTTAGTGAGAACCTGTCTCAAAGTAAAAAGTATATTAGAGCTCAGGTTGTAGCTCAGGGGTAGAGTGCTTGCCTCTTGCATATGAAGCATTGGGTTTGATTCTCAGAACTACATAAAAATAAATAAAATAAAAACGTATGGTGTCCATCTGCAACTGAAAAAATTTTTAAAAAGCAAATTAAAAAAAATTTTTAATTGTTGATGGACCTTTATTTTATTTATATGCAGTGCTGAGAATTGAACCCAGTGCCTCACACATGCTAGGTAAGCACTCTGCCTCTGAGCCACAACCCCTTCCAAAAGTAAACTTTTTTAAAAATAAAAGAAACCTATTTAAAATTCTGTTAACCTGTGAGAATTTATAAAATCTCCTGTGTGAATTGTGCAAAAAACTTGGGAAGTATCAAATATATAATCCTGGGAAAGAAAAGCAAAGCCAGTGTGGTACACAAGTAGGTCTTATTGCACTAGCATTGGGAAGACTTGGCGGCAGAATTGCACAAAACGTTGCTCAGTGTCTTAACCACTACAGATTGGTGAGTAATGAAAAATAAAAAATAAAATAAAAAGAATATGGTACTTGAAATTATACTGACTACAGTTTTAATCATGACTCATCTGTTTATGAACTTTGTGACTGTGGAGAAATTACTTGACCTTTCTGGCCTTTAGTTTCTTCATCTGCAAAAGAGAACAATGGGAATAATAGCACACTATATTGGTTTTGTGAAGAAACATTCAAGATAATGTTCATGGCGAGTACCAAGTCACCAGTAAAATTCATCTTTCACTACCACCTTTCAAACTACAGTTATTTGACTATAGAATTATTTGCTGATGATTGAACTATTACCAGCTAATATGATTTCTTTTTTGTCTTTTTTGATGGTAGATATCCCAGAGGAGGAAGCCAGATATTGGACCTACAAATTGGAGCAAATCAATGCCTTAGGAGCTGATAATGAGGTAGGAAATGCTTTATTTGCAATATGGAAAGATGGGGATGTTGTCCAGCATGTTGTCCTAAAGAATGAAGTAACTTAAATTGCAATAAAGAAAGAGAACAGCTAAAAGATAGCCTGAAATTTCATTAGAAAGCTCCATTTCCCGCTTTTCCTATTTCTTGCTGTCTAAAGGACAGTGGGACAAGTCTGACTCTAGACTGTTGAGGAGGGAGCTGGTACTAGGGAATCTATCTTCTTTTGTTACACAAATGAGCAGAAGGTATTTCTTCTGTTCCCTTCCAGATTTTTGGATATTATCCTTATTTGTGTATTCTTTTTAGGGATGTTTAGACTATTGCATTCATTGTTTGATACTGCTTTCATAATTTATCTCCAGAGATGAGTCTGGTGTGTAGAAGAAAATATAATTCAATCTGGAGGCATTAGGAGTGGAGAATTTTTTGTTATTGGCAGTGCAAGGGAAAGATAATATATTTGTTTACTTTCGGACATGTTGGGCTATTAAAAATGAGTCTTATAAGAATTTGAGTGGCAGAAGATACTTCAGTGGAAATGTCTAGTGAATGGCTTCATGAGAAAATCTGGAGCTCAAGCTGTAGGCATACAGTTTGGATTCATTAACCTGTGGGTAGCAACTGAAGTCAGCAGTAGAAAAACTAAACAAGGCAGAGCATGAAAGAGTATTAAAGAAGAACAAAACTTGGGAAATATCAAATATATGATCCTGGGAAAGAAAAGGAACTGAGTAAGAGGTGCCTAAAATTGAGAGAATAGGAAAGGTTCCTGGAACAAAGGAAACAAGTGAAAGTTATGGAACGAAGACAAAAGATTCTTGATAATATCATGTGTTCAAAGAAAATGAATTCTGTAATAGAATTATAGAGTAATTGGATTTGGTGATTAACACCAACATTCATAGAAGCCAAAATGCGATGGTTTGATGACTGTGTTAGTTTCCTAAGGCTGCCATAAAGTACCATAAACTGTGTGACCAAAAGCAATTGAATTTTATTCTTTCACAGCTCTGAAGGCTTGAAGTCTGAAATCCAGGGGTTAGCAGGGTTAGATCATCTCAGTCTTGAGGTTCAGAAGAGAAATCTTCTATCCCTCTCTCCTGTCTTTAATGGCAGTTCTTGCTGTTCCTTGGCTTTAGATGCATTCTTCTAATCTCAGCCTCTGTTGTCACATGTCTCTCTGTGTCCCTCTGTGTGTTTTCAGTATATCTTGTATGTCTGTGTTCAGGTTTTCATTCTTCTTATAAGGATACCAGTCATTGGATTAATTCAATTGCATCTACAAAGATTTTAATTCCAAATAAGGTCAAATTCACGGTACTTAGGGTCAGAACTTCAACATCTCTTGTGTGTGTGTGTGTGTGTGTGTGTGTGTGTGTGTTGCTAGGGATCAAACCAGGGCCTCATGCATGTTAGGCAAGAACTCTACCACTGAGCCGCATTTCCAGCCCTCAACTTACCTTTTCTTGGGGGAAACAATTTAACCCATGGTGAGTTAAATGAAAGGTGAAGAAGTGAAATTTGGGACAAGTGACAACAACACTTTGGTTTTTTGTACTGGGGATTGAATCCAGGTGCACTTTACCACTGAGCCCATCTCCAGCCCAAAACTAATCCTATTTTTCTTTAACAGCTTTATTGAAATATAATTCATACAGATCATGTAGTTTACCCATTTAAAGTATGCACTTTAATGGCTTTTAGAATATTCAGAGTTGTGCTTTTTTTTGATGGGGAGGTACTGGTTTTTGAACCCAGTGGGTCTTCACCATTGAGCCACATCCTTATCCCTTTTATTTTTTATTTTGAGACAGGATCTCACTATGTTGCTTAGGGCCTTGCTAAATTGCTGAGTCTGGTCTCAAATTTACCTCAACCTCCCAAGTTACTGGGATTATAGCATACACCACCATGCCTGGCTGAAGTTTGAACATTTTGATTACCCCATTAAAACAAACAAATAAACAAAAAATTCTGTGCCCTTAGACATTACTCTCCAATCTCATATTCCTTAGCCCTAGACAACTACTAATCTACCTTCTGGTTTTCTACATTGCCTTATTCTGGACATTTAATGTAAATGAAATTACATAATATGTGTTCCTTTGTTGACTGACTGTCTTTAGGTAGCATAATGTTTTCAAGGTTTCATCCATGTTGTGACAAGTATCATACTTCATTCCTTTTATTGCCAATTAACATTCCATTGTACAAATATATTATATTCTATTTATTCATTTAAGAGTTGATGGATAGATGTGTTGTTTACACTTTTTAGCTGTTATAGATAATATTGCCGTGAACACACATACAAAATTTTGTGTGGACATACATTTTCATTTCTCTTGGGTATAGACCTCATGGTAGAATTTCTGGGTCAGAACTGTTGGACACACTGCCAGACTGACATTTTCTATTCCCATTGTGAATGTATAAGGATTTTAGGTTTTTCATATTCTTGTTGGTACTTCTTGTTATCTCTTTTTTTATTATTACTATCCTAGTGGGTAGAAGTGGTATTTTATTATGATTGTTACTCCATGTAAAAACTTTTCTTCTTCTTTTTTTAATATTTATTTTTTTGTAGTTGTAGTTGGACACAATACCTTCATTCCATTCATTTATTTTACGTGGTGCTGAGGATCAAACCCAGGGCCCAGCATATCTAGGCGAGCGCTCTACCGCTGAGCCCCAGCCCCAGCCCCAGCCCCAATTTAAAAACTTTTCTAAAAATATAGAATTACTCTCTCCTCTTTTTTTTTGCTGGAATTCAAAAATACATTAGTATATATCTCTAACAGATAATGCCTTCTAAAAAATAACTACAATGCCATTATCATCTTGAATATAGCAATAATATCTTAACATCATCTAATACATAGTTTGAGTTCAGATTTCTTTTGTTGTCTTAAAGATGTCTTTTTATAGTTGATTTGTTCAATATATAAACAAAAAAATGTATATTTGGTTATTATGTCTCTTAAATCATTCTTATTGTATAACTGTTCCATTTCCGTAGTTTTATAGAACTCCACACATTCTGTATTTGGCTGATTGTGTCCCTAAGGTTTCATTTACTATGTTATTTTATTCCTTTTATTTCCTTTAAGCTGATAACTATACCTAGTAGCTTGAGGATTAGATTGAGATTTAGACTGAAGTTCGTTTTGAGAGGGGTAGGCAGTTGATATCTTATCTCAGTTTTAGAGTTAAAATTCAACAAGGCTTCATGTATTGTCAGCCTGTTTCTTCATTATAAAATTCTTCCATCAGTCTTTCACCTAATGGTTTTAGCAGCAAATAACTATCATTACTTTATTAGGGTTTTCAAAAGGATGATTTAACTATGATTTGTCTACAAATAGAACTTTTTCTTAACAGCTATTTGATTTGCTTGAAATGTAGTCTGTTAGTCACCTTCCTTTAGCTGTGACAAATTACCTGGGATAAATCAACTTAAAGGAGGAAAGATTTATTTTGGCCCACAGTTCCAGAAGTTTTAGTCCATGGTCACTTGGCCCCATGGACTAAAATAGAGTTGCTTACCACATGATAGTTGGGAAGCAGAGAGAGGAAAGGGCCAGGGACAAAATATATCCTTCAAGGACATGTCTCTGAGGGTCTATTTCCTACAACTAGATCCTACCTCCTACATTTCCACCACCTCCCAATAGCCCTTTAAATTATGAATCCATTGCCAGAAGCTAAGGCAGAGGAATTACAAGTTTGAGGCCAGCCTCAGCAATTAGTCAGACTTTGTCCACCCCTCCAACTCCCCCGCACAAGAAAAAGTCAGTGGGGGGCTGGTGATGTAGCTCAATGTAAAGTATCTCTGGGTTAAATCTTCAGTACCCTCCCCCACTATATCTATCTCTAAATTTGTATCAATGGCTAAATCCATTGACGAGATTAGAATCCTTTTGATCTAGTCATCTTCCAGAGGCTCCACCTCTGAACACTGCTGTTTTGGGGACCAGTCCTTCAACATGTGTGTAAGCTTTTGGGGGACATTTCAGATCCAAACCATAACACAGTCTACACAGGAAAAATATTCTTTTCATCAATTTTCAGAATGACGAGCTATTGCCTCAGCAACTTCTCAAAGTGACCTGTGAGTTATTTTTTTGTTTTTGATTACATGTTATTATGAATTTATGAATTTGTGCCTACAGATTTGTTATCTGGTGATGGCCTGTTTCCTGTTTGTGGATGGCACCTTGCTGTGCCTTTATATAAGGGACAAGGCATCTTTCTGGGACTCTTTAAAAGGATACTAATACCATTCATGAAGACTCAGTCCTTATAATCCACTCACATGTCACAGGATCTACCTCCTAATACTATCATGTTGGTGAATAGGTTTTTCTACAGATGAATGTGGGGGACATAAATGTTCACACATGCCAAGCAGGTGCTCTACCACTGAGCTATATCCCCAGCCCCTGCTCTCATTTTTTTTTTAAAGTATTTATCTTATATAGCAGATTTTATTTGTTCGTATAGAGAATTGTCTTAGATTTCTATGTAGCTAATTTTGAATCTTTAAATATTAAGTTTTTATTCTATTTCCAGGCCTTATATTTTTTGTTTGAAATTTTATATGTATGTGTATATACATACATTAATTATTATTATTATTATTTTTTTTGGTACTGGGAATTGAACCCAGAATCCTTTACTGCTGACCTACATCCCAAGTCCTTTTATTTTTGTTTTGGGACGGGATCTTGTAGTGTTTTGAGGCTTGCCTTGAATTTTCAATTCTCCTGCCTCGGCCTCCCAAGATGCTAGGATTATAGGTGTGCACCACCATTTCTGGCTGTACATATATGTTTATATCAACTCATTTTAATTTTTGGAACAGTTGTAGATTTATAGAAATATTGATCAGATGGTTCAGAGAGTTTATCTCCTCCCTGCCAATCCCACCCTAAAGTTTCTCCTATTTTTGACATCTTTACATTAGTATGGTACATGGGTTACAATTAACAAACCAATATATATATTATTGTAACTAAAGAGTTGGTACTTTATTTATTTATTTTTTGAAAATACCTTAATTTTATTTATTTATTAATATGTGGTGCTGAGGATTGAACCCAGGGCCTCACACGTGCTAGGCGAGAGTTCTAGTGCTGAGCCACAATCCCTGGTACTTTATTATTATATATTTTATTAAAAAACTTAAGCTTGAATGTTTTTACCATAAAGAAATAAATGTTAAGAGGAAATAGAGAAGTTTACCCAAAATAAATAAATAAATCCTAAAGTTCTATAGTTATTTCCTCAGTTTTTAATCTCATGTTATTTTTTTTGTTTCAAGATTCCATCCAAGTTACTATAGTATATTTGGTTGTCATATTTCCTTAGGCTCTATTTGCCTATAGCATTTTATCAGACTTTCCTTATTTTTGATGACCCCTAATTTTTAAAAAATTCAATACCTAAGACATGCAGTACAGTTGGCCTTCTGTTTCTCAGTTCTACATCTGCAGATACAACCCACCTTGGGTTGAAAAATATTTATTTTAAAAATGGAATTTATACTGAACACTTTTTTTTTTTTTTGGTGGTGCCAACAGTTGAACCCAGGGCATCATATATGCTAAGTTCGTACTCTGCTATTGAGCTTCCTCCTTAGCTATGTAATCAGTTTTTTTCCCTTGTCATTATTTCCCCAAACAATATGGAATAACAATTATTTACATAATATTTACATAGTATCAGGTAATATATAATCTAGAGATGGTTAAAGGATACAAAAGGATGTGTATTAGTTATGTGCAAATACTATATCATTTTACATAAGGGGCTTGAGCCTCTGTGGATTTGAGGATTCATTGGGGAAGGTGTCCTGGAACCAAGGGATGACAAATGTATAATTTTTGATAGAGAGAGAGTGGAGAGCCTTGTATTTTTCCTAACTTCATAAGTCCTTTTTTGTGGTACTGGGAGTGAACCCACTGAACTACATCCCCAGCCTATTATTATTATTATTATTTTTTAAAATTTTGAGACAGTCTCACTGATTTGCTGGAGCTGGTCTCCAACCTACAATATTCTTGCCTCAGCCTTCTGAGTAGCTGGGATTACAGGTGTGAACATGACAGGCTTATTAATTGTCAATGTTTGTCATTGATTTGGATAGATATCCTTCATCAGAGTAAAGAAATTTTGTTTTCTAAGCTTTTTTTGCATTGAAACAGAATGAAATTATATCAAATCTTTTCCTGTCTCTATTATATCACATACTTTTTCTCTTTTAATCTAGTTAATGTGCTACATTATATGAATAGATTTATCAGATATTGACCTTGCATTTAAAATCTGCCTGGCTAGGAGATATATATATCCTATGTAGATCCTATATACACATTTATATGCCAACATGCATATATATGCACATATATATGTTTCTATTCACATATAAATATTACATGCTTATGTAATGTGATGGATTTGGCTTGGTAATCTATTAATTAGAATTTTTGTATTTTTATTCATAAGTGAGATTTTTCTTTTTTTAAAAAAATACTATTATTGTCTCTCTTTTGCAGTAGATCTTAGGGTTTTTTTTTCCCTTAGTTATCTAAGTGTTAATTTTGTTGTGATTGGACTTCAACTTTCCATTTTGGGCCTAGGACATATTCTTTAAATGTGGCTTTTGAAAATGTCTACTTTCATCTCTTAAGTCTGAACTCTTCTAGTTTAATATTTAAAGTTTCTCACTGTTATCTCTATGTGCTGCCTTCAAAAATCACCATTTTATTTATAATGGTAATTTTTTATAATCTAGTCCCTTTGTCACTTTGAAGTGAATGTTTAACCTTCAAGAAGTTTAGAGCATTTATGTGAGGGGCAGTTTTACTAAGATTATCATATTATTTAAATTTTTTATCACTTCTGTTCACTCCCTATTGGAAGTAGCAATAGCAGTATTATTTTATTTGTGCCATAGTTTATTATTTGTAAAATATGTTATATACAAAAGTATATTCAAAAAGTCTTTTGTGCTGGGTGTAGTGGCTCATACCTGTAATCCCAGTGGCTCGGGATGCTGAGGAGGAGGATCATGAGTTCAAAGCCAGCCTCAGCAACTTAGTGAGGCCCTAAGCAACTCAGTGAGACACTTTCTCTAAATAAAATATAAAAAAGGGCTAGGGATGTGGCTCAGTGGTTTAAGTGCTCCTAGGTTCAATCCCTGGTACAAAAAAAAAAAAAAGTCTTTTGCATTTTTTGATCCAATCACTTGAAGTGCCCTTCATCATTAACATCCTTATGTATACATCATCAACTTTTGTCTAGATTACTCTAAAGTTTAGTCAATTTCCCCCTTGTACTCTGCATCTCATCTTATCAACCAGCATAATCTTTAAGTGTAAGTAAGTCATATTCCTCTGTTTAAAACTCTTAATGACTTTCCAGTACACTAGAATAAAATTGATCCTCATTATTATCAAACTGTATTCCCCCAGTGAACAAGGCCCTGCATATAGTGGGCATTCAAAGAGATTTTTCAGTTCTGTCGTCTGATTGGGGGATATCTATACTTTAGCCACAGGAAAACTCAGAGGATTGTCAAATACTGAGGCTCCTGAGACCAAGTCTTCTACAATTGCCTGGCAGAGCTAGGCAGATGTCTAGATGCCCTTGCCAGAACAACTTCTACCATCTTACTTTAGCCCAATGAATTGGGCCAGCACCATAACGTAGTCTGGCTTTGTGGATCTAGGATCATGCGTGGAAAATAGTAGTGGGATGTTCTGTTTGTGTTCAATAAAAAACTTGACTCCAGCCAAAGACTACATCTTTTTATAGGTAGCTATGATTTTTTTCCTCCCTTCTTGACTTAGGTCTCTTATTATACATTTCTCTCTCTCTCTTTTCTGTTTCTAGTATTCTATTCAAGAAGAAAGCCAGAGGAAGTCCTTGCCCACTGCTGCCGCCCAGTGTTGTAAGTGAGAAACTTGTCTCTGAACGTGTCTTTGTTGCAGCTTTCTGTTCCTTGTTCAGATGTGGCTTATTTTGAGTCAAAGAGGGTGAACAGTGTGTATAAATAGAAGTGATTCCAGAAGTTCTGCTGTCTTGGCACAAGCCTGCAGTGGCTGACTGTTCACTTATCATTCATTAACTTCAGGAATCAGTTTTGGTTTTGTGTGTTGTAAGTGGGGCAGTGGTACTTTTTTTTTTTTTCTTTTCTCCTTCATTTGCTAGATTTTACCCCCTGGGGTATACCCGCTTTATCCCCTTTTACCTGTTATTATTTTTTTGGTACCATGGATTGAACTTGGGGGCACTTGGACACTGAGCCATATCCCCAGCTCTATTTTATATATTTTTAAATTTATAAACAGGGTCTCACTGAGTTGCTTAGCACCTACCTTGCTTTTGCTGAGGCTGGCTTTGAACTTGCATTCCTCCTGCCTCAGCCTCCAGAGCCACTGGGATTACAGGTGTGTGCCACCAAGCCCGGTTATGTGTTTTTCTTTTTTTAAGGCTCAGTTTAAATGTCATCACCTCTGTTTCCTCTTTCCCATAAATTTAGCCTATGTGTCTCCTCTGTGTTTTCATATTCCCTGTGCCCATCACATAACCTGTCATATTTTGTAAGCTGTGTATATTTAATTAACAAGAACACAAAATTTGAGGGCTGGGGATATAGCTCAGTGGCAGAGTACATGTATAAGGTCCTGGGTTTGATCCCCATTGCCACAAAAAACAAACAAACAAACAACAACAACAACAAAAACCCCATAAAGTTTTAAAAGATAGACATTCTTTTATTTTATATTCTGGTATCTGGCTCAATACCTGATCCATAGTAAACTCCAATAAAGTTTGATGAATGAGAGCCTCAGGGAAAAGGGAAGATGGCGGCGAGGGGAGTGCATTGCCCCCGTGTGCTGCTTCACTGTGTGGGAGTATGACAAGTCAGGACGGCTAAAGGATATCTTGTTAGGAATTTCCAGCAATAGTGGGGTGCTCCGGAACCTGGAGGAAGGATTTCCATCGCATGAGGATCGGCTACGGGGACTCAAACGCGAGAGGTTTGTCGCACGGAGGGTAACACTGCTTATTCAGCAAATCGCCCCGCGGCTAGAGTCTGCAGCGCGCGCTGGGAAACGAGGAGATAGCGACGCAGGGATACAGCGCTGCAGTTTCTGCCAGCCGTGCAAGCACCGTACTCAGGGCTGAATTCTGGGTTCGAGACGGGGGAAGGAAGCGGTCCATCTCGGTTCTCCACACCGGTCAGACCACAGAGGAGGCCAGCAGCCACCATGTTGGAAAGCTGACGTCACCATACCTGTTTTCGACTGACCGCAGCTCATTCAGCCATAGAACAGGTAATTTCAGGCTGCAATTCGCCTGCGGCTTGCAGACAGATTGCTAGGGTTCAGTGCCTGGGTGCTTCTTAGACCCTGATCTTATCGGAGCGAACACCGAGCACGGGGCGGCCGAGTTCCGGCTCCCGGAACCGTCCCGGAACCTCCCTGGCCCAGGGCTGCGGAGCCTGCGGAGGCTGCTTCTTGGACCCTGCTCCTATCAGAGCATACACCAAGCACTAAGCGGCCGAATTCCGGCTCCCGGAACTGAGCCCGCGGGGACTGCTTCTTGGAGCCTACACTTATAGGAGCTTACACCGACCACGGAGCGGCCGAGTTCCGGCTCCCGGAACTTCCCTGGCCCGGGGCTAGGAGCCCGCGGAAACTGCTTCTTGGTCCGGGTCCTGCTGAGGGCCGGTCAGGACTCACCCATTGCTTTGGTTGCCCGGCAAGGGGAACGAAATGCTGCCATTCGCATAGGATACCAACATGGCAGAGATCTGATGTCATCAGAAAGCGGCGGAGGAGAGAACTTCATCAATACCAGCGGCGACATAAACAGTTGGTCTCCTGGTAGGGGGGGTGAGGCACAGACACCCGAGTCTCCTCAATTTGTCATCGAGCCAGAGGGGAGGAGACGGGCCGCCGTCAGCCCCCGGAGCAGGCCCAGCGGCTCGCCAGCGTGGTGACCGCGTGACCCCAATTGGAGAGGGGGCGGAGCGGAGCTGCCACCTGCACCAGCAAGGTGGGCAGACCCGCGACCCAGTGGTACATGGGCGTGGTAGGAGGGGCAGGGCAGAGCCGCCGTTCGCGCTTGCAAGGTAAACAGACCTGTGACAGCCTGGCGGGTCAGGCCCAGTGGCCTGCCAGTGTGGTACACACGTCACCCCAACTTGAGTAGGGGCAGAGCAGATCCTTCTCCCACGCCCGGATCAGGCCCTGCCGGTGTGGTGGTCACGTGACCCCAATTGGAGTGGGGGCGGAGCGGAACCGCCACCCGTGCCCGCAGGGTGAGCAGACCTGTGACCAACCTGCAGATCAGGCCCAGGGGTCCGCAGGCGTGGTAGGAGGGGCAGGGCAGATCCGCCGCCCGTGCCTCTAAGGTAGGCAGACCTGCAACAGACCGGCGGATCAGGCCCAGGAGCCTGCCGGCGTGGTACACACACCACCCTAATTGGAGTAGGGGCAGAGCAGAGTCGCCACCCGTGCCAGGAACAGGCCCAGCGTCCTGCAGGCGGGGTAGTCACGACACCCCAATTGGAGTAGGGGCAGAGCAGAGCCTCCACCTGTGCCCGAAAGGTGGGCAGATCTGCGACCGACCAGTGGGACAGGCCCAGTGGCCTGCCGGTATGACAGACACGTCACCCCATTTGGAGTAGGGGCAGAGTAGAGCCGCCGCCCGCGCCTGCAGGGTAGGCAAACCTGCAACCGACCGGCGGATCAGGCCCGGTGGCCTGCCGGCGTGGTACACTTGTCACCCCAATTGGAGTAGCGGCAGAACAGAGCCGCCGCCAGCGCCCAGAACAGGCCCAGTGACCTGCCGGCGTGGTAGCCACGACACCCCAATTGGAATAAGGAGAGAGCAGAGCCGCCGCCCGCACCTGCAGGAAAGATACGCAAGCAGTATGAAAAGACAAGGAAAGAAAGGACCACAAGCAATGCAGGTCAACGCAACTTTAGAAGAGGTAACAGCTGCAGCAGATGGAATGTCAGATAAAGAATTCAGGATATACATGCTTCAGATGATCTGGAGTATCAAGGAAGACATTAAACAGCAAAATCAGACAATGAAAGATCACTTCGACAATGAATTACGCAAACAAATCCAGGAAGCAAAGGATCAACTATACAGGGAGATAGAGGTTATAAAAAACAAACAAACAGAAATCCTAGAAATGCAGGAAGCAATAAACCAACTTAAAAACTCAATGGAGAATACTACCAGCAGAGTAGAACACTTAGAAGATAGAACATCAGACAATGAAGATAAAGTATTTCAACTTGAAAAGAACATAGACAGCTCAGCAAGACTGTTAAGAAACCATGAGCAGAACATCCAAGAAATATGGGATAACATCAGGAGACCAAATTTAAGAGTCATTGGGATACAGGAAGGGACAGAGTTTCAAACCAAAGGAATGAGCAATCTATTCAATGAAATAATACGAGAAAACTTCCCAGACTTGAAGAATGAGACAGAATCCCAAATCCTAGAAGCCTACAGGACACCGAATGTGCAAAATCATAAGAGACCCACACCTAGACACATTATAATGAAGATGCCCAACATACAGAATAAGGAGAGAATTTTAAAAGCTACAAGAGAAAGGAAGCAGATCACATTTAGGGGTAAGCCAATCAGGATAACAGCTGATCTTTCAACACAGACTCTGAAAGCTAGAAGATCCTGGAATAACATATTTCAAACACTGAAAGAAAATGGGTTCCAACCAAGAATTGTGTTTCCAGCGAAATTAAGCTTCAGGATGGAAGATGAAATTAAAACCTTCCACGATAAACAAAAGTTAAAAGAATTTGCAGCTAGAAAACCATCTCTTCAAAACATCCTCGCCAAAGCATTACAGGAAGAGGAAATGGAAAATAACAATGAAAACCAACAGTGGGAGGCAGGACAGTAAAGGGGGGAAAAATAATCAAAGAGGAAAACAAACCATGTTTAGTAACATAAATAAACAAATATGGCTGGAAGAACAACCCATATCTCAATAATAACCCTAAATGTTAATGGCTTAAACTCACCAATTAAGAGACACAGGCTAGTAGAATGGATCACAAAACAAGACCCAACAATATGCTGCCTACAGGAGACGCATTTGATAGGAAAAGACATACATAGGCTGAAGGTGAAAGGTTGGGAAAAATCATATCACTCATATGGACTTCGGAAACAAGCAGGAGTGTCCATACTCATATCAAATAAAATAGATTTCAAGTCAAAGTTAATCAAAAGGGATAAAGAGGGACACTACATACTGCTTAAGGGAACCATACACCAACAAGACATAACAATCATAAATATTTATGCCCCAAACAATGGTGCAGCTATGTTCGTCAAACAAACTCTTCTCAAGTTCAAGAGTCTAATAGACCACCATACCATTATCATGGGAGACTTCAACACACCTCTCTCACCACTGGACAGATCTTCCAAACAAAAGTTGAATAAGGAAACTATAGAACTCAATAACACTATTAATAACCTAGACCTAATTGACATATATAGAGTATACCACCCAACATCAAGCAGTTACACTTTTTTCTCAGCAGCACATGGATCCTTCTCAAAAATAGATCATATATTATGTCACAGGGCAACTCTTAGACAATATAAAGGAGTAGAGATAATACCATGCATCTTATCTGATCATAATGGAATGAAACTGAAAATCAACGATAAAAGAAGGAAGGAAAAAGCATACATCACTTGGAGAATGAACAATAGGTTACTGAATGATCAATGGGTTATAGAAGACATCAAGGAGGAAATTAAAAAATTCTTAGAGATAAATGAAAACACAGACACAACATATCGGAATCTATGGGACACATTGAAAGCAGTTCTAAGAGGAAAATTCATTGCTTGGAGTTCATTCCTTAAAAAAAGAAAAAAACAACAAATAAATGATCTCATACTTCATCTCAAAATCCTTGAAAAAGAAGAGCAAAACAACAGCAAAAGAAGTAGAAGGCAAGAAATAATTAAAATCAGAGCTGAAATTAATGAAATCAAAACAAAAGAAACAGTTGAAAAAATTGACAAAACTAAAAGTTGGTTCTTTGAAAAAATAAACAAAATCGACAGACCCTTAGCGATGCTAGCGAAGAGAAGAAGAGAGAGAACTCAAATTACTAGCATACGGGATGAAAAAGGCAATATCACAACAGACACTTCAGAAATACAGAAGATAATCAAAAACTATTTTGAATCCTTATACTCCAATAAATTAGAAGATTGTGAAGGCATAGATAAATTTCTTAAGTCATATGATCTGCCCAGATTGAGTCAGGAGGATATAGACAACCTAAACAGACCAATATCAATTGAGGAAATAGAAGAAACCATCAAAAGACTACCAACTAAGAAAAGCCCAGGACCGGATGGGTATACAGCAGAATTTTACAAAACCTTTAAAGAAGAACTAATACCAATACTTTTCAAGCTACTTCAGGAAATAGAAAAGGAGGGAGAACTTCCAAATTCATTCTATGAGGCCAACATCACCCTGATACCTAAACCAGACAAAGACACTTCAAAGAAAGAAAACTACAGACCAATATCTCTAATGAACCTAGATGCAAAAATCCTCAATAAAATTCTGGCGAATCGGATACAAAAACATATCAAAAAAATTGTACACCATGATCAAGTAGGATTCATCCCTGGGATGCAAGGCTGGTTCAATATACGGAAATCAATAAATGTTATTCACCACATCAATAGACTTAAAAATAAGAACCATATGATCATCTCGATAGATGCGGAAAAAGCATTCGACAAAGTACAGCATCCCTTTATGTTCAAAACTCTAGAAAAACTAGGGATAACAGGAACATACCTCAATATTGTAAAAGCAATCTATGCTAAGCCTCAGGCCAGCATCATTCTGAATGGAGAAAAACTGAAGGCATTCCCTCTAAAATCTGGAACAAGACAGGGATGCCCTCTCTCTCCACTTCTGTTCAACATAGTTCTCAAAACACTGGCCAGAGCAATTAGACAGATGAAAGAAATTAAAGGCATCAAAATAGGAAAAGAAGAACTTAAATTATCACTATTTGCAGATGATATGATTCTATACCTAGCAGACCCAAAAGGCTCTACAAAGAAACTATTAGAGCTAATAAATGAATTCAGCAAAGTGGCAGGATATAAAATCAACATGCATAAATCAAAGGCATTCCTGTATATCAGCGACAAATCCTCTGAAATGGAAGTGAGGACAACCACTCCATTCAAAATATCTTCAAAAAAAATAAAATACTTGGGAATCAACCTAACAAAAGAGGTGAAAGGCTTATACAATGAAAACTACAAAACCCTAAAGAGAGAAATAGAAGAAGATCTTAGAAGATGGAAAAATATACCCTGTTCATGGATAGGCAGAACTAACATCATCAAAATGGCGATATTACCAAAAGTTCTCTATAGGTTTAATGCAATGCCAATCAAAATCCCAATGGCATTTTTTTGTAGAAATAGAGAAAGCAATCATGAAATTCATATGGAAAAATAAAAGACCCAGAATAGCAAAAACTATGCTAAGCAGGAAGGGTGAATCAGGCGGTATAGCGATACCAGACTTCAAACTATACTACAGAGCAATAGTAACAAAAACAGCATGGCACTGGTACCAAAACAGGCGGGTGGACCAATGGTACAGAATAGAGGACACAGAAACCAATCCACAAAACTACAACTATCTTATATTTGATAAAGGGGCTAAAAGCATGCAATGGAGGAAGGATAGCATCTTCAACAAATGGTGCTGGGAAAACTGGAAATCCATATGCAACAAAATGAAACTGAATCCCTTTCTCTCGCCATGCACAAAAGTGAATTCAAAATGGATCAAGGAGCTTGATATCAAATCAGAGACGCGCCGTCTGATAGAAGAAAAAGTTGGCTACGATCTACAGTCGGTGGGGTCGGGCTCCAAATTCCTCAATAGGACACCCATAGCACAAAAGTTAATAACTAGAATCAACAAATGGGACTTACTCAAACTAAAAAGTTTTTTCTCAGCAAAAGAAACAATAAGAGAGGTAAATAGAGAGCCTACACCCTGGGAACAAATCTTTACTCCTCACACTTCAGATAGAGCCCTAATATCCAGAGTATACAAAGAACTCAAAAAATTAGACAATAAGAGAACAAACAACCCAATCAACAAATGGGCCAAGGACCTGAACAGACACTTCTCAGAGGAGGACATACAGTCAATCAACAAGTACATGAAAAAATGCTCACCATCTCTAGCAGTCAGAGAAATGCAAATCAAAACCACCCTAAGATACCATCTCACTCCAGTAAGATTGGCAGCCATTATGAAGTCAAACAACAACAAGTGCTGGCGAGGATGTGGGGAAAAGGGTACACTTGTTCATTGCTGGTGGGACTGCAAATTGGTGCAGCCAATTTGGAAGGCAGTATGGAGATTTCTTGGAAAGCTGGGAATGGAGCCACCATTTGACCCAGCTATTCCCCTTCTTGGTCTATTCCCTAAAGACCTAAAAAGAGCATGCTACAGGGACACTGCTACATCGATGTTCATAGCAGCACAGTTCACAATAGCAAGACTGTGGAACCAACCTAGATGCCCTTCAATAGACGAATGGATAAAAAAAATGTGGCATTTATACACAATGGAGTATTACTCTGCATTAAAAAATGACAAAATCATAGAATTTACAGGGAAATGGATGGCATTAGAGAAGATTATGCTAAGTGAAGCTAGCCAATCCCTAAAAAACAAATGCCAAATGTATTCTTTGATATAAGGAGAGTAACTAAGATCAGAGTAGGGACGAAGAGCAGGAGAAGAAGATTAACATTTAACAGGGATGAGAGGTGGGAGGGAAAGGGAGAGAGAAGGGAAATTGCATGGTAATGGAAGGAGACCCTCAGGGTTATACAGTGGACGGGGTAGAGAGAGAGGAGGGGAGGGGAGGGGAGAGGTGGGGAGGGGGGAGGGTGGAGGATGGGAAAGGCAGCGGAGCACAACAGACACTAGTATGGCAATATGTAAATCAATGGATGTGTAACTGATGTGATTCTGCAATCTGTGTATGGGGTGAAGGTGGAAGTTCATAACCCACTTGAATCAAAGTGTGGAATATGATATGTCAAGAAATTTGTAATGTTTTGAACAACCCACAATAAAAAAATTAAAAAAAAAAAGTTTGATGAATGAATTAAATGGATGAGAGAACCTGTCATTTCTCTTGGGATTAATTTGTCCAGATCATACAGATTCTTTCTGGAAATGAGTCATGTATTGTTGGTATATTTCTAATAAATTAAGTATCTACTAAAGGGGACACTAAAGTCTATTTTAGTTTTTCAGCCAGTGAGATATATGCGTAAGTACATATGTATGTGTATGTGCTTATTTTTCTTCTCTGCATTGCTGTAGGTTTTCTGAATCAAATGCCAAATTTCATCAACTGTGGATGGCAGTTGTCATGGTAATAATAATAACAAAATAACCAATGTATATTGAACTCTGACAGTGTGCCAGATGCTGTTCTAAGAGTTTAAATGTACTGACTGACTTAGTCTTCACAAAAACCAAAGGCACAGATTTTATTCTTGTACCCATTATTCAGGTGAGGAAACTGAGGCATAAGGAGATTGAGTAATTTGTTACGAATCATTTAGCTACTAAGGGGTAAAGTAAACATTCAAATGCTGACAACTTGACTCCATAGTTTACATGTTGAACCCCACTGGGTTACACTGCTTCCTTAGTATTGTTTATGAGAAGGAAAAATCTCTGTTCATCATTTGTAAATCTATTGATTACCTTCAGTTATATATATTCCACAGGACACTTTCCTGATAAAATTAAGACCAATGGAAGAGGTCAACATTTTTTTCTTTAAGAAAACCCACTTTTTATATGATGTATTGCAACCACATTTTTATTTTGTTTTGCTTTGTTTGCTATTTAGTGTCAAACATTTAGAATCTTAGGAGGCCCAAAACAATCTAAATTGAATACTAGATTGTGAATTGATGTCTGAAGATCCTTTCCAGCATTCCTTGTAATGAGCTAATTTGGACCTTTTAAATCTTTTTTTTTTTTTTTCAAGACTGTTAGTGAGAAGTGAAATGTAATAATTGAGATGTCATGTCCTGTTCCTTCCTGGACTCATTTGATGAAATGCAGTTGAAGTGATTTAAGTAAATGCCAAGAGGCAGGAAGAAATAAAAAGTCATAAATAATCTGCAAGCTTATTAATTCTCATACTTTTCAAATGTTTGCTGGATACTTTACTTTATATTTTGGTGATCCTGGGGATTGAATTCAGAGGTACTTTATCCACATAGCTGTATCCCCAGTCCTTTTGTTTTTTATTTTAAGACAAAGTTTTGCTAAATTGCCTAGTCTGCCCTTGAGCTTATGATCCTCCTGCCTCAGCCTCCTGCAGAGGTGAGATTACAGTCATGCACTGCTGCTTTGGACTCTAGTTTCTTTATTTTCTATGAATAGCTCATTAATAACTCTTGTCTATTCCCTCATATATTTTTATTTTGAAAACATTTTAAACCTGCAGAAAAGTTAAAAGAACAGTTCAGTGAGCACCCATTGCTCCTTAATAGGTCAAATAATTAACATTTTGCTACATTTGCTCCTTCCCTCCTCTCCCCCATATCTTTCTTTCCTATTTCTGTATGTGTGCTGCTGAAGCAAGCATGTCTTTCCTATTTCTGTGTGGCTGTCTTTTATATAAACATTCACAACAATACACACGTATTTTCTCAATCATTTGCAAGTAAGCTGCATACCTCAGGACGCAATAATATGTATTTCCTAAGAGAAATACCATCACAATCAATAAATTAACATTAATACCATCTGAAATGCTGTCCATATGGAAAATTCCCAAATTGTCCCCAAAATGTCTGTTTTTTTCTCCCATTTCATGATCTAATCAAGAACTACACATTTTGTTGTCCTGACTCTAATTTTCTTTAATTAAAGAATGAAATTCTTGGTTTTCTAGTCTTCTGTGACACTCTGTTCAATTAGAAACATTCTAATCATAATGTCTAGTGCATATGGGCATATATATTAGTACAGGTTTCTGGGAAGCACTTTGACAAAATATATCAAAGCACTGAAACTATTAATAGCTTTTGATTTAGTGGTTGAATTTCTGGAAATTCTACCACTTGTCTGCTTTTGTCTGCAGACAAAAGATTTACATAAATAATGTTCATTGAAGAATTATTTAAATAGCAAAAACTTGAAAATAACTCAGTAGTTAAATAATAAATGATAACTGTCATAAGACTCAATATTAAACATTATTTTAAATTATGCTTTACGGCCTGGGGGAGTAACTCAGTAGTAAAGAATGTGCTATGACAAAACCCTAATTCAGTTCTCAGCACCAAAAAATAAAAATACAAAATATTTTTAAATAGAGAAATTTTGATGAAACTTTAAGCAAAATAGCATAAAATTTCTGTTATTAAAGCTACCCAGTCTGTAGTATTTTGATATGACAGTCTGAAGAGACTACTACACTTTTGTAAATCAATCTATACAGTTGTGGGAAATACTCCTGGGAAAAGAAGCACCAAAATATTAATCAGTTTTTTTCTTTGGGATGTGGGATTATAGCCTTAAATTTTACTAATATTTAACAATACAATACTTTTAATGCTTGTTGAGTTATTATTAAGAGAAATGGACTGATTGAGAGCTTGTTTGAAAGTTCTCTCAGGGGAGCACAGCTACTTGTATACCTTTGATGGAAGAGTGGTCCTCCTCTATCGGGCAAGGTTGTCCTCTTTGACCAAGTGCACCGCTTCAGGAGGCATGCATATGGAATGGTGAGGGAGGAAGGTGACATCTGCTTAGCCTGCCAGATCAGCCAAATTAACCTTGGTGATTAGTGGGCTAACAGATGTCTTAGCCAGCTTGTCCTCAGATCCAAAATGGAGTAATTGAGTCCTTCTTTAAAAAAAAAAATATATATATATAGTTTGTTTTATTCATTTGTTTATATGCAGTGCTGAGAATTGAACCCGGTGCCTCACACATGCTAGGCAAGCAGTCTACCACTGAGCCACAACCCCAACACCTCCCCCCACTCCCAGTCCTTTTTCTTGATCTGGATTGGCTGCTGTCTTTATGTTACTGAAATTCTTTACTTCAGTTTCTTGATGTATAAAATGGGAATAGTTGATCTACACAATCTCTAGGACTTTCTTAACTGTAATATCATATGCCCCTATGAATTCCTAGTACTGAGATGCCTTGTGTGGTTGACCACTCCACTTCCCAAGGTATTAGGATCAGTGTTCTCCACTACTAGTGAATTGTCTTCAAAGTGTTTTCAGAAATCACAGGGCTGAAATTATATTGTTAAATGTATGCATATATGAATATGTAACAATTCATCCCCCCATTATGTATATTTATAATGCACCAATAAAACTATGGAAAAATCATTTGGCTGCTGCTGTAAAGAAACCATTGCTGGCTTGTGGTTGCAGCTCAGTGGTAGAGTGCTCACCTTGCATGTGTGAGGCACTGGATTCGATCCTTAGTACCACATAAAAATAAAGGTATATTGTCCATCTATAACTAAAGAAAATTAAAAAGAAAAGAAACCATTGCTATCATAAATCTTCAATACAAGAGTTTCTCTAGCCCCAGTTATTTGGATTCTTTCCTTCCTTCCTTTCTTCTTTGTGATGGGTATTGAACCCAAGTACTTATAACTTGCTAGGCAAGCACTCTATCAGTGAGCTATACCCCCAGCCCTGGATATTTTCCTAAAGTGATGGGATTCTTTAAAAGTATTAAGGTATACTGTATGCTTCTTCCCAATGTTTTTGTTTGTTTTCCGTTACTACAGATTGAACCGGGGGTTGCTGTACCACCAAGCTTTATCCCTAGCACTTTTTATTTTTTATTTTGAAAACAGAAGCTAGCAAAGTCATCGAGGCTAACCCCTCAATGTTTATTTCATGTCAAAACTTTCTGATTTAACATCCATTAATAACATTCTGTATTCACTTTCATTTTTAGGATGTTTTTGTTTCCTTTAATAAATGTTATATATTTATTTTAAAATGCTTTAGGGAAATAAATGTTGTAGGGTACAGGTTAAGTGTCCTTTATCTGAAATGCTTAGATCCAGAAGTGTTTCAGACTTCTTTCAGACATAGACTTTACAGGTTGAGAATTCCTAATTTGAAAATTCAAAATCCAAAGTGCTCCAAAATCTAACTTTTTGAGTGCCACCATGATATGCAAAATGTTTTAGATTTTGGAGCATTTCAGATTTTCAGATTAGGGATGTTCAATTTGTAATTACTGTGATAATGTCACATTTGTTTTTTATCCTCTATATTATTGCCAGTTCAAGTAGCTGGGCTATCTTGTGCCTTTTGCTTCAGGGAAAGGTGTGAAAGATAACAGAAGAGAGACTGGGGTTGTGGCTCAGTGGTAGAGCACTTGTCTGGCATGTGTGAGTCCCTGGGTTCTATCCTCAGCACCATATATAAATAAATAAAGTGAAAAATCCATTGGCATTTCTCTCTCTCTCTCTCTCTCTCTCTCTCTCTCTCTATCTATCTATCTCTCTCTATCTCTCTCTGTGTATACACACACACACACACATATTTAAAGAAAGATAATAGAAGAAATTATCTTCTAGGTTGTAGTTTTTAAAAGCTTAGGACTTCAGGAGAATCTACAAAAGTTTTCGATAAATTCTATGAGAGTGAGCATGAACAGAGCTTCACCTTAATCATCTTACTCTTTAAAAAAAGCTTCCTTTACATTGAGACTCAAAAGAGATACGCGTATTTTAAGAACAGTAACAATAACATTACTCTTCCTAGGAGAAGTCTTGCCCCTCACTTTGTTGGTTGTTTTGCCTGTCTGGCTGATACTCCTTGGTTGCTCCCTGTATTCTGTGGGGGAGGCGAAGGCTGACTGTCCTATTGGTGTCTAAGTCTCCAAAAGTTATTTCAAGGGACTCCATGGAATTCAGTTCCTGAATATAAGAGATTGTTCTGGTTCAACCTTTTTTGTCCCCCTATTGACTATTTCCACCTAAAGATGTACTTAGAGCCTTTTTTGTGTTGCTGGGGATTGAACCCAGGTCCTTGTGTAGGCAAGGCAAGCATTCTACCAATTGAGCTATATCCCCAACCCTCTTTTTATTTTATTTTATTTTAAAGAAGGATTCTTACCATATTGCTCAGGCTGGCCTTGAACTCATGGTCCTCATACCTCAGCCTCCTGAGTTGCTGAAATTGTGGGCATGTATCACCATACTTAGTCTAAATGTTTCTTGAATGGGGAAATGCCAAAACATTTCAGACCTGTGTTAATTAGCTTTCTGTTAATGCTAGAGATAAACCTTTTTCTCATTAGAATCTGATTTATTTTGGCTCATAAGTTTTGGGGATTTCAGTCTATGATGAGTTGCCCCCATGGTTTTTGGCAAGGTAGTACATCATGGTTAGGAGTGTGTGATACAGGAAACTGCTCATCTCATGGCATCTAGGAAGCAAAAGAGAGGGAGAAAAAGGGATTCTATTGTTTTCTTTTAGGGCACACTCCCAATGACTTAAAGACCTCCACAGTCCTTACCTCTTAAATGTTGTACTACCTCCCAATAATGCCAAGCTGGGAACCAAGCCTTTGTTTAACACATGAACCCTTTGGGGGCATTGCAAATCCAAACTTATATGGCAAGGCCTAACCATATTCCATAGAATTCATTTGACTCATGGGAAGCTCACTTATTCTAGCCCTGAGAAACAGTGTATGCAGGTCATTCCATGTTCTCCTCCATCTCCCAGTCTTGCTTTCTCTGTCCAGTCTCCTTTTGGGTTCTCTTATAAGTACATTGACGAACTGTCAATAATCTGGAAAGAAGAGTTTTTCCTCATCTCTTATGTTCTTTCTTTTTTTTTGAAATGAGGATCACTATGGACTTATGGGTTCTTTTTTTTTTTTAGTTGTAGATGGACACAGTAACTTTATTTTTTTTTAATATGGTGCTTAGGATTGAATGTAGTGCAGCCACAATCCCAGCCCATCATTTTTTTTTTAACTTAAAATGTTATATAATCCAGTTTTGTCATTCTCTTTGATACTCAGTTGTACCAAACTGGGCCTGTGAGTATTCCTTTAAACTGGATCTTGGGTCCAATTTCCTTCCCTTCTTAGTACATAATATTTCAGGGTCATCTTGTCCTTTCCGTGCCTCAGTTCTACAAGAAGTCATTTATTCCATAAGCCCTCCCTATTTTTAGTGGGAAATGGTATTTATACATTAAAATGTTAGCTGCCGCAGTCTGGCTGGGCACAATTCAGGAGCCACTTGTCAAAAGAAACGAACTTTATTTTTAGAACACACACACCAAACCACACAGCTCCTCAGGAAAAACCTTCAGAGCCCAACTGCCACCACCGGCTTCCACAAGTCTCTCAACCTCCCCCACTCCTCCTGCTCTTGAGGCTGATTGGCTGGGTCGTGTGGGCAGAGCCAAAAAAAGTCCCCCAATGAGCAGCTCCATGGTCTGAAAGGGTGGGGAAACAGCCCAATGAGCATCATCGCAGAGGAGCCAATCAGTTGGCAGCAAGAAGTTTGCTGGGGCCGCTGTGAGCCAATCATCAGCTGGCAGCTGGAAGTTTGCTGGCAGCTGGAAGTTTACTGGGGCCCCTTCGGCTATGGCTCTCAACATCTCCCCCTCTCTGTTTAAACAACAAACATGTGGCTTAGGGACCGTGCCTGCCTTAGGTTGTCCAATAGTACATATGGTTCTTACCCGTTATCGGATGAGCTGACCTCAAGGCGTCAGCCTCCTGTCTTAGGTTGGTACCATTGCAATTGGATCTTACCCGTCATTGACTACCGGTCCAGCATACAGCCACACCTGTGGATAGGTCTTTGTACCAGCGGGGGGTGAGGTTCTTTGTCTCACCTCTGTTGGCCCCCAAATTTTCGACCATGACAAGCAGAAGGGAGGAAGATACACCAAGCCAATTGACGGCTCCTTTTGGAAAAATTGTACCACCGATGACACCATCAGCAAAAATACCCCAACACTACCACAAGTTGCTACACCAACACATAGTTCACAATGCATACAAGTGAGTTCACAATGCATACAAATGATACATAGTCCAGGCAAGTTCTGCAAGCAGTTCAGTGATGGCTCCTTTTGGAAAAATTGTACCACTGATGATACCATTAGCAAAAATACCCCAACACTACCACAAGTCGCTGCACCAACAGATAGTTCACAATGCATACAAGTGAGTTCACAATGCATACAAGTGATACATAGTCCAGGCAAGTTCTGCAAGCAGTTCAGTGATGGCTATTGCAGAAGCTGTAGATTGGTTTTATCTTTGTCTTCACCAGCACTGGGATGAAGATAGGAATTCTGGCAATAATGGCTAAAGAAAAAATTATGTAACATTCCAGAAGGCACTAAAATAAAACAATTTTCTTAACAATTTACATTAACTTGAACAGAATTATTAAATATAATGAAAAGGAAAGGTGAAAGTAAACAAACAGATCTATTAACCTCCTTTTTTGTTCACATATTAAAACAATCCTCAACAGCTGTTTTCCCAATTTAAATTAAACCATTTAAATCACGTGAATAAAAAAAATATTTGGATCCATTTTTTCATGAGCACTCATCATATATGATATATGGACATATGTACATACAAACATACAACATAAAACACAGGTGTGCACACAACACATAACAATAGTAAAGGCCTTATAACTTTTTACAGGTGAAATCTCCGTTGCAATGTTTAAAAACTCTATAGTCAAAAAATAGAACTGATCAGCAAAACATTAACCTAGGTCTGTATGAACTCAAAAAACAAAATAGAACTTCATGATGTGGGAAAAGGTAATAATAAAATAGATATTGAAAAAAGCATCCTGGTTCTGTCGCAGATGTAAGAATAGCCAAACTGGAGTTTTGGATATCAGTTGTTATGGATTTGAGCCAAATCATCTTCTTTTTGGTCTGTAGAAAACGCTTTAGTTAATCTTTCTGGAATCCAAATCAGCTGCTGTTCTCCCTGTGGAAACACATAAACAGACCCCCGACTCCAGACACTCACTGGGTCAGGACCTTAGTTAATCTCTCTGGAATCCAAATTGGCTGCTGTTCTCCTTGTGGAAACACACAAACAGACCCCCGACTCCAGACAATTACTGGGTCAGGACCTTTCCATTGTCCTGTTAGAATATCCTTCCAAAGTACCTTGGGCTTATGTACATTTTTTGGACACATATGCCTTTCCGCAGCACTAAGCCCTGATGAATCCAAATTTAAAAAGTTTAGAGTAAAAAGGGTTATTTTAAGTTTATCTTTGGGGAATATATACCCCTTCCCAATTCCCTCTTTTTGCTTTAATAAGTACATTTTAATAGTTTGATGAGCTCTTTCAACTATGCCTTGTCCCTGTGGATTATATGGGATTCCTGTTATATGAGTAATGCCAAATGATGAGCAAAATTGTTTAAAAGAGGTAGAAGTATAACCAGGGGCATTATCTGTTTTTAACTGTTTTGGAACGCCCACAGTGGCAAAATTTTGTAAGCAATGAGCTATAATATCTTTAGTTTTTTCTCCGGCATGAAGGGAGCCCATCAAAAATCCAGAAGAAGTATCAACTGTAACATGCAAATATTTTAATTTTCCAAATTCTGGCAAGTGTGTGACGTCCATCTGCCAAATATGGTTAGGTATCAGTCCTCTAGGATTGACTCCAAGATTAACTTGTTGTAAAAAGGTCACACAATTTTGACATTGTTTTATTATTTGTCTAGCTTGTTCCTTAGTTATTTTAAAACGCTTTTGTAAAGTATTAGCATTGACATGGAACTTTTTATGAAAATTTGTAGCTTCTTCTAGTGTAGAGAAAATATATATGTCATGTGTAGTTTTATCTGCTAAATCATTGCCCAAACTAAGGGCTCCAGGCAATCCTGTATGTGCCCTGATATGTCCTATAAAGAACGGATCTTTTCTGTCCCAGATTAGACTTTGTATAGTGGAAAGCAAAGAGAAAACAGTAGAGGAAGGGGAAATCCTACCAGCATCTTCAAGGGATATTATAGCATTAACTATATACTGACTATCGGAAAATAAATTAAATACAGAATCTTTAAACATCACAAAAGCTTGTAATACTGCGTTAAGCTCTACCTTTTGAGCTGATTGTTTGGGTACTAAAAATGTAAAAGTTTGATCAGGTGTAACTATTGTTGCTGTACCATTATTTGACCCATCAGTGAATATATTTGGAGCATTCATGATAGGTGTTTTTCTTGTCATTTTTGGAAAAATTACAGGATGCGATGACCAAAAAGACAATAAAGGATTAGATGGTAAGTGGTTATCAAATGAAACATTAGATTTGCACATGATTATTGCCCAAGTATTTAACTCATTAGCTAACTCATCAATTTGATTCATAGTATATGGAGTAATAATTTTATTGGGAGAAATTCCAAACACTCCCTTTGCTACTTTTATTCCTTTGAGTATTAATTGTCCTACAGCCTCAGGATACCTAGTAAGAATAGTTTTAGGAAAATAAGATAAATGTATCCATAATAATGGACCTTCTTGCCAAAATACTCCTGTAGGAATATTTTTTGTTGGTAGTACAATAAATAATAAAGGCAAACTTATATCAATTCTATCCAAATGCATATTTTCCATATATGTTTCAATGATTTTTAATGCCTTTCTTGCTTCAGGCGTTAACATTCGGGGTGAATTTGGATCTGATGGACCTTTTAGGATATCAAATAAAGGTCCCAACTCTCCTGTTGGTATACCTAGATAAGGCCTTATCCAATTTATGTCTCCTAATAACTTTTGAAAGTCGTTAAGTGATTTGAGTTGATCTACTTGTCTTTGAATTTTTGGTGGATGGACCATGGTTGAGGATAATAGAACTCCTAAATAATTAATTGGAAAATTTAATTGTACTTTATCTATTGCTATCTCTAGATTATAATTTTTTAATAAGTTTGTAAGTGTGGCATAACATTCTAGCAATGTGTTTTTATCTTTATGTACTAAAAATACATCATCCATATAGTGAAATATTTGTAGTTCAGGATTTTGATTTCTAAGTGGCTGGATTACTTTGTTAACATAAATTTGACACATAGTTGGGCTGTTAGCCATCCCTTGAGGGAGTACTTTCCATTCATATCTCTGATCAGACCTTCATGATTCAGTGCAGGGATAGTAAATGCAAAACGTGGACTATCCTCAGGATGAATTGGAATTGAAAAAAAACAATCTTTAATATCTATAATTAAAACATACCAGGTTTTTGGCAAAGCAGACAATTGAGGAATCCCCGATTGAGCAGGTCCCATAATAACCATCTCATTATTAATGGCACTTAAATCTTGCAATAATCTCCATTTACCAGATTTCTTTTTGATGACAAAAATGGGAGTATTATGGGGAGATACAGAAGGTTGTATATGTCCTTCCGCTAATTGTTGTTTGACCAGGTCATGGGCTGCTTGTATCTTTTCTTTAGTCAGGGGCCACTGAGGAACCCATACTGGTCTTTCTGATTTCCAAGTAATTTTTATTGTCTCAGTGGCCCTTTCTGAAAATCCAACCCATGTCTGTCTATTCCTTGATCTATTTGTATTGGTGCTGCTATACCTTGTTCTTGTTTTTCTAATCTTTTTCCTTTCCTAAAACCTTGTCTAGTCATAATAGTGGGTGCATTTTGGTTGATGTTATTTGTTAATGTCAACCCTAATTGATCTAGGACATCTCGTCCCCATAAATTTACGGGAAGATGATCCAATACATATGGCTGTATAGTTCCTTCACATCCTTCAGGATCCTTCCAATCTAATACCATTGCACTTCTATGGGGATTAGTCGCCACTCCTAGGCCTCGAAGCGTTTGAGTGGCTTGTTGTAATGGCCAATGTTTTGGCCATTCTTGATGAGAGATGATGCTAAGGTCTGCACCTGTATCCAGTAGTCCATTAAATTCATGTCCTTGAATATTTAGTTTTAGCATGGGGCAAGAATCTATATTTAAATAAAGCATAGCCCAATCTACACCTGTGGAGCCTAATCCTTTGGAACCTCTTTCTACAGTACGACTGGAAAATTTATCATGTAGGCTGGGTATTATTAGTAACTGTGCTATTCTATCTCCTGGTGAAATTACTGATATACCCTTTGGAGAACTGGCTATAATTTTTATTTCACCTTCATAATCAGGATCAATTACCCCAGGACTTATCATAAGTCCTTTTAGAGTAGAAGAGCTGCGTCCCAATAATAAGCCTACTGTTCCTTTGGGAAGAGGTCCTTTTATCCCTGTGGGAATAATTTGAACTCCCATCTCTGGAGTTAGTACTGATCTGGCGGAGGCACAGATGTCCAACCCTGTGCTCCCTCTGGTTTGTCTGATGAGGGATCTAATGGACAATGTGTCCTGGGCACTACCCTGATGGGGTTGCTGGGTTCCTCCAGTGCTCCGTATGTTTGTGGTCTTGGGCCCCAGAGCATTGGGCCCCCCTGTCCATTTTTTGGCAATGGAGCCCGATGCTTTTCTCCACGATATCGTGGATAAACACCTGGTCCTTGTTCATTTTTTGATAATGGAGTACCCTCTATGGTGGTTTGAGAACGGCATTCATTAGCCCAGTGTCTCCCTCTACGGCATCGTGGGCAAATACCCGGTATTCTACTCCTTTGATACCTAGTTTTGTTAAACCCTCCTCCTATGGGGCAATTCCTTTTAAAATGTCCTATTTGTTCACAATTGTAGCATGTTCTTGGCCTGGCATCTAAAGCCTGTTTTACTGCAGCTGCCACGACTTGCCCTTGTTCTAAAGCCTGTTTTACTGCAGCTGCCACGACTTGCTCTTGTTTATTAATGTCTCTACATAATTTAATATATGTGCTTAAGTCTTCATGTTTCCATGGTCTAATGACTTCTCTGCACCAAAGATTCGCTTGCTCATAAGCCAGTTGTTTTATTAATGGCATTGCTTGTTCTGTATTCCCAAAAACTCTGGTAGCTGTTTGAATAAGCCTATCTACAAATTCAGCGTAAGATTCATTAGCTCCTTGTATTACCTTAGATAATTGACCTTGTAAATCTCCATGCCCCTATAAAGTCTTCCATGTCCTAACCGCATCTGCAGCAATTTGTGCGTATACGCCAGGATCATATGCAATTTGTTGCTGCTGATCCTCATAAGGTCCCTTTCCTAACAACATATCTAGATTTCTCTGAGCATAACCAGCTGCTGCATTTTGCCTAGCTGTCTCCTTGCAAAATTCCTCATTGGCAACCTTCCATAACAGGTATTGTCCTCCATTTAGCACAGCTTTACACATATTAGCCCAATCTGCTGGTATCATGTTCAAGTTGTTAATGGATTCGACCATGCTTACAGTGAAGGGTGCTTGAGGACCATAGGTTGTTACAGCCTCTTTTAGCTGCTTCACTGTTTTGAAATTTAAAGCATTGTGAATTCGCTGCCCACCTGCCTCAAATATAGGGCATGTTAATATTTGAGATCCTGTCTCAGGATCCCAACTATCAACTGCGGGTTTGGGGGCCTCCCAGCATATGGAGGTGGCCTTGTTAGTTGGACACTTACGTCCGCTGGTGATAGAAAGGTGTTAGTAGCAGTCTCCTGTAGAGGTGGCGTTGGTTGGACACTTACGCCCTCTGGTGATAGAAAGGTGTTAGTAGCAGTCTCCTGTTGTAACTTTCCCCCTGATGGCTTTTTCTGCTCTACACTTTCTTTCTCTGTCTGACTAGCTCGAGAGACCTTCTCTTTTACTTGAATATTTCTACTATAACTATAATACAACCCAAGAAGATAACGCCAAACAAAACTGAAACAAAGTGAAACAAAATTGGAACAACAAAAAATCATTATAGCCTTTCTATCCTTCTGAAATGTCCATCGGTCCTTTCTCCCTATCTGTTCCTCTGATGTGAGCGGTTTTTCTTCCATCTTACACATCTCCAGGGACAGGCAACTTAAAACAAAAGTGAAACAAAACAAAAGAAGAATCTTAAAATGGCTACCCATCCTCTCGCCCTGCCCTCAGGGGCGAGCAGTTTACCTTATCACTTACCCTCAGTCGTTCTGTGTGAGCCACCAAATGCCGCAGTCTGGCTGGGCACAATTCAGGAGCCACTTGTCAAAAGAAACAAACTTTATTTTTAGAACACACACACCAAACCACACAGCTCCTCAGGAAAAACCTTCAGAGCCCAACTGCCACCACCGGCTTCCACAAGCCTCTCAACCTCCCCCACTCCTCCTGCTCTTGAGGCTGATTGGCTGGGTCTCGTGGGCAGAGCCAAAAAAAATCCCCCAATGAGCAGCTCCGTGGTCTGAAAGGGCGGGGAAACAGCCCAATGAGCATCACTGCAGAGGAGCCAATCAGTTGGCAGCAAGAAGTTTGCTGGGGCCGCTGTGAGCCAATCATCAGCTGGCAGCTGGAAGTTTGCTGGGGCCCCTTTGGCTGTGGCTCTCAACAGTTAGCACTAGTTATGCTTCTTTGAATTGTCTGCAGAAGGCTCATGTGTTAATGATGGAGCTAGGAAACATAACACAACTCATGTTCCTATGGTTATCAGCACATAACGTCTTCTTCCCATGTTTTTTTTCTGTTGTTCCTCCAATCCATATATCTGTCTTGCTTTTCTTTCAGCAAGAACCTCTGTTCCAAAGAATTTCAAATTATTCATTCTTTTGCTTTGTTCTATAATGTATACAAGAATATTTCAGGAGTAATTTACCAATGTTATTATCAATAGTAAGCTTACTAAGTAAAGTTTAACGTTTTTAAAAGTTATTTTTTTTTAACCTTAGGATATAATTTACATAGGATTACAAAGCTGCTATCACAATTAAAAATATAGCAGAATTAGTGTTATCTGATATCTATTCTATAATCAATTCCCTAAATTTTGTAATCTCTCTCTTCTCCCTTTTTGTTCCACTATAAGATCTAGTTAGGGCTTATTCATTGCATTTGTATGTGAAGTGATTTAGGGGTCTAAAACCATGTTTTTGTGTGTTGCTCTCCAATAGTCCCAGCATCACTTATTTAAAAGGTGATTTTTCTTCATTAAATTGCCTTTGCAACTTTGTTAAAAATTCTTATTACTATCACAACATCCCATTAGTTTCCTTCCTTAACAGATTAGATTTTATATATTCACATTCATGCTTTCTTTTAGGACATATGCCTCAGATATGGCTTCCTTTTGGAGTAGCAGATACCAAGAGATACATGCTAAACCTCAGCACATCATGTTTAATTTTGCAGGTGTTATCTGTATGTCACCATGTTTAAGTTGGAGTATCTTTTCTTTTAAATTGGTGCATTATAATTATACATAATTGTGGGATTCATTGTTATATATTGGTACATGCACACAATGTAAAAATATAATTTGATCCATATGTGGAGTACCTTGTTTGCTCCTTAAGTTTATAAGGAGATTTTGAGGTTGTTAAATCTGATCAACATATTTGATACAGGTCTTCCTTGCAATAAATGATACCTCAACCAGGACCAAATATGATAAGTTGGTATAAAAGAATAAATGATTTTTTTTCAAATGTCTAAACTTTCTAAGATATTAAATGTTTAATGTTCAATATAAGTATATTTCTACCTCTGTCTTATCAAAGAATGCAGTAGCATACCATATTGACATACAAAATAGTTTTGCTTCTTAATAAGTTCAACAAGTTTCTGCCTTTTCAGTTTTTTCCACTGTACTAATGATGACATCACTAGCTGCAATTTAGAAATGAATAAAAAATGATTCAGTATCTGGCAAGAGTTTGATGAAATGAGTACTTCGATATACTACTAGGATATATAAATCAGTACAACATTTATAACTCACAAGTTCTAGGAAGTGTTCAAAGAAAAGAATATACACGTATGCATTTGTAATTTGTTTTTAGATAATTGGGATCATCTTAATAAGATTAGGATCCTATTATTTAAAACTTATACACATAAATATTTCACATCTCAAAAATTATTTAATTGAATATTCCATTGCATTTAAATATCATTATTATCCATTCTTCCTTTTTAAATGAATTCTGTATTCTGTAGGAAGTACCAAACAAAGATAAATAAACAAAAGGGTCTCCTACTGAGCCACAACAAATAACTTCTTAACAATAACAACAACAACAAATATAGCTTGAACTTTCGTTTGAGATGCAATTCACTATTTGTTCTTCAAAGAAATTTTCCTGGTTATCTACTAAGGGTTTGTGTTACTAGATTTGTTACAACCATTACCTAAAAATGTGATGTGAGACAGACAGACACAAGCGCGCGCGCACACACACACACACACACACACACATCCAGTCACATATGTCCTGAGTGTGAATCAATCTTAAGCAAAACTCCACATATTATTTAAGTTTTACTTGAGGAATGAATTAGTTCAAATTGTTGAGTGTGCATCACATCAGAAATAACAGTGACCAGGGCCATATGTTTTATATCATATGTGGAAGCTAGAGAGGAAAAAGGAAAAGGTAGTGGGGATCTCATGGAAATTTAAGAGAGATCGCTAGAATAGAAGAAAGGCAACAGGGGGAGGGAGGAGGATAGGGAACAGGGAATGGTGAACCATTATGTACAACTCTAATGTGCCAATAAGAAAGTGTGGGGGTTAAAAAAGAAACAACAGTGACCAAATAAACATTCAGAAGTACTGTCAGTAATATACTCTTTGGTTGTTTATTCTGACACCATTAATTTTAAAAAATTTCTTTTTCACTGTATGTAAAAATATATAAAATGATTTAGTCTCTTCCTTTTCAACTTATCATTGTATTGATCTACCACACTGATATGTGGTGCATTGATTCTTAGATAGGAAGCAGAGGCTGTTCAGTGCTTTCTACTACTCTTCAGCCATTAGGCTTGATATACCATATTCCTAGTCTGTAACACATTTCAAATGCTCTTTAAATCCTCCTGATATTTTTGGTTTCTATCAAAAACTGTTCACTGTCACTCTGTGACTTGTTTTATTTCTAATATCCTACCTAAGAAAGAGGTAGAGAAATAGCCCATTCTGTATATGACAATATAAAGAATATTCTAGGTAAACCAAATAGTCCCCTTGGAAGATTAGGTTCCTGTCTGTTTTGTAGACAATTGTGCAGTACCCCCACTAAAATCAAGCAAGCACAAAACTCTGGGAAGATATTGCCAGTGCTGTTATTAGTCCCATTTCTTCACTTCCCACAAACAAGCCTAGCTTTAAATTTATGTGTGCTCTGACTGCCTCTCAGTAGGGGCCAGTCTTTTTTAATGGTTGAGCTAGATCTTACTAGCCACACTAAAATTATTTTCAATTTTATTTATGGTTTTGAGGATTGAATCTAGGGCCTTGTGCTTGCTAGGCAAGTACTCTAGGAGATCAGGTCTTGCTTTCCTAGTCAGGTGATGGTAGAATCCAGCAGAACAGGCATTTTCTCCATCTATTTCTGTTCCAGAATCCCTTTCTTCCATTTTGGATCCACCTCATGCCAGAAGGAGTGAATCCAGTTGGCAATTACTGTGTCAAGAATCTTAGTTTAGAGAATGCAGCTTTCAGTTATCATGCCAGCATTTTATACCAGAGGACACCAACTTGAGAGGACTTGGCACTTCCTGAACATCAGACTTAACCATTTTGCAAAGCCTCCAGATGCAAAGAAAGCTGGGCTGGCACCAGATCCTGTAACCTGTTCTACAGCAATTTGCATTTTGTATTATATATTTTCTAGATGACCATTGCCACCATGCTGATAACCCCTGCATAATAGGAGAGAACATCTCTTAGAGAACTTGTGGCTTCACTCAACTAGACCTAGCATCTTTTTAAGAGCATATAGGAGGTAAATCTATGCTTGTGATAGTTTCTTGAGGAGATCCAGAATCCCTCACCATAACTTTTTTTTAAATGTAATACTGGAAATTGAACCTAGTGATATAGAGGCACTGTATTACTCACCTACATCCTCAGCCCTTTTTATTTTTTTGAGACAGAGTCTTAATTAAGTTCCTAAGGCTGGCCTTGAACTTGTGATCCTCCTGCCTCAGCCTCTCAGTTGGCTGGGATTATAGGCCTGTGTCATCATGCCTGGCTAGCTACAAACATATGCCCTCCTTGAAGCCATAATATAATGCTTATGCTGTTCACTTAAACTCATAAAAGAGATGTTCAGTTCCATAATTTTCCTGGTCATTTTTTTTTAAAATTGTCTTACTGTGCTTTTCAAAAGATATCATGGGTTCAGAGGGTTCTGTTCAGTGTTCTCTAGGTCAAAATTTTGCAATCTCTTTTCAAGTCACTGTGATTTAAAGTTGCAGAATGTATTAGTGTCCTTGTTAATTATGAATTCTTGGTGACCACTTTTTATGATATTGTGCAGAATAACTTTTTTTTCAGGTTTTCTAAACAGTTGTTATTTTTGGTATCATTTTTTTTTCTAGAAAATGGGAAAACTGGGGTGAAAGCATAAGCCTGGTTCTAAGGTCCATGTTCTTTCCATTGCACCACATGATCATGGCAAAAATCTCATGAACTATAATTTGCCATTCAGAGACATGCTTTTCTTATTTGGCAACTGCTTTTTGCGTTATTTTAAAACTAATTTATTGAATATTTTATATGCATACTTGGCATAAAATTTTTAAGTATTAAAGGGAATATAATAAAAGGCTTCCCTCTCATTCTTGTTCCTGTATCAGTCATCTGGGTCTTTTCCCCAGAGGCAGTCATCACTAATTTTTCTTATGCATCATTTGACAGTTTATACTTCTTCAAGCATACAGTATACATCATTATTCTGTCCATCTTCTGAATTTGTTTTTGAATTTCATATACTATAATAAAATGTCTATAGCCAACTTATATTTGAAATTTAAATACTTCTTGATTTGTGTTCTTTTTGAATTATTACCATATTTAAGAATTTATTGAAACTACACAAAATGGATTGTTTATTTTATGAATTGTATTCTGTGGTAGAGATCAGTTTCCGGAAATCCTGGACTTGAATACAATAGGAATGTTTCCTCTGTCCTTATTCACCCTCCTAGAATGACTTTCACACATTTGTTATTGGGTTAAGAATTTCTGGCAGTTTATGGCCACAGAATGTGTTTCCCAATTTTTTAATTCTTGGTGGTTACTTTGTATGGCATTAAGAAGAGGATTTTTTCCTCCAAACAGAGTAACTCAGTCCCTTCTTTTACTTAAAAAAAAACATTTAAAAAATAGAAACACATGTTTACTATAAAAATCTTAAATGATTCAGAAATGTGTGATATGAAGGCTGAAAGTACTCTGTAATTCCCCCCTCTCTACTCCACTCTGAGATTACTACTATTTACAGTTTACTGCATATTCTCCTATTGTTTTAATTTTTCTTTTTTAAAAATAAGTTAAAAACTTTATGCAATATATGAACATGTGAAATTATATGTATGTAAATGCACAAATTTTGGTATGTAATAATAGAGCTAACGCTCATGGGTGTACTGTCTGTCATTATCTTCTATGATAGTTTAATAATATACTCTAAACTTTTCCTTAACTTACCATTACTGCTTGAGTGACAGGATTTTTTCCTATTAGACTGCTGCATAATAAGGGTACAGACAGTCTTTGGTTTCTTAGTCTTAGTCTCCAATGTGTTAGAGGAAGGAAGTGATACTTGGTTGTTTGCTCCTGAGGTACCTCATCCCATCTGTGTTTTAGGGAAAGACAGTTGGCTTTTAGGGGTGGTGAGTGTGTGGTTTCCAATGTTTTCTGGAAGGTGGCATTCTTTTTCTTTGGATTAGAAATTTCTCCAGAGTTTATGTATTTCTAGGATGCTTCTGTAATTAAGACTGCTAAACTCATATTTTGACAAATGAAACATGAAGTTGGCAATAACTAAAGTTTTCTCAGGTATATTGTAAGGTAATTTTAAAGTGTTCATGGTTTTCCTTAGGAGAAATAATGAAATTTTAGGAGATGCTTGCCAAAAAGACAACTTTTCTTAATTTCTCTTGTGAAACTTTTAGGGCTCCAGACCACTATTACAGAAAAGAAATCCAAAGCCTTTGAGTTCAAAGGAGTTTATCCATTAGGTCTTTTAGGTTCTTCCTCCCCAAAGGCTTCTAATGTACAGGTAGACAAAGAACATATTTTGGGGGGCCAAAGAGGCACTAATAAGTGGATGCAAAAAGAATCAGAAGGCCTGGATTATAACCTAGACTCAGGTCAAAGGAGGCCACATACACAAAAAGTGCAACTTCAGTGTTATTTATAATTGTGCTTAGCAGGTTCATAATAATCTTCTGAATCAGGAAAGTCCTAAGGTGGCAAAGGAAAAAAACAAATGGCTAAGGATGGCATAAAGATTATTCAAGAAGGCTTTCCAGAGCAATGAATTTAGAAATGACTTTTGAAAGAACCAAATGAAGTGTGTTGGTTGAAAGGAAAGATTTTTCATAGTAAGAAAATTGAAAAATATCAGAAAATGATTCAAATTATGCAAGGCATGTTGGTGAGGAGGAAGTAGAGTGATGTCACAGCTGTGCTTGCTAATCTGCTGAAGGAAATGAATCCCTATGCTGTACAATTTTCTTCAAAGAGCTAAGAAATATGGGGCTGGCCTCGTTTGGCAGATTCATTCCTTTGGGAACCCTTTCTTTTATTTCAAATACCTGTTGACCACCTTGTTGCCCATCACCTTCTTTCCTTTTAAATCCATCATGGTAGGATTGAAAATTTTGTGCCACTTAATTTTTTGGTGGCTAATATATGGTTGCTATGACTGAATACCTATTTCTGTGAGCACTGGAAGTAGAAGAGCAAGCCGTACATCACTGATGACTTTTATAAATTTACCATGGACCACACATACTGCAGGAAAATAGGATTATATGACCAACTGGCCTCTATATTACAGATTCTTATAGCTTACAAGTTTCCTCTATTTTCCCCTTTTCATTTCTAAAATCCTAGAAGGCAGATGTACAGAGCTCATGTTATTCCTTTGCCACTTTCCCCCCACCATTTTGCCACTTTGATTATTGTTCTTGGATAGCACTGAGGATCAAACCTATAGCCTTGTGCTTGCTAGGCCAGTATCTACTTCTGAGCTCTGTCCTCAGCTCCCGTTTTGCCACTTCTTTCTGAGACTCTCATTCTTGCATTAAAGCTTTGTAATTTATTTTGGTGTTCTGAAGGTGACTGATTCTTATTTACCTTACACCGGGATGTTTTTCTCCATTTTATTTTATTTGTTTTTGGAGGAACCATGTTGTAGAAGTACAAAACTCGAAAGAGATAATATGTATGTTATGAAAAACAGTCCTTTTTTCTCTACCCTATCCTTTAGCCTTGCATTTGTGCCCAGAAGCCATCACCATTTATTATTTATATATGAATATATTTATTCTAATTAGTTATGCATGACAGTAAAATGCATTTTGACACATCATAACTTCTCATTCATCTGATTGTACATGAGGTAGAGTTACACCGGTCATATAATCATATATGCACTTAGGGTAATAATGTCTGGTTCATTCTACTACTATTCCTACTCCCATGCCACTTCCCTCCCTTTACTCCCCTCTGTCTAATCCAAATTACCTCTATTCTCCTCCCACCCCCTCATTATGAATTATCATCTGCATATCAGAGAAAACATTCAGCAATTGGTTCTTTGGGATTTGCTTATTTCACTTAGCATAGTATTCTCCAGTTCTAACCATTTACTGGCAAATGCCATAATTTCATTCTTCTTTAAGGCTTAGTAATATTCCATTGTGTATATATATCACAATTTCTTTATCCATTCATCTGTTGAAGGGCACCTAGGCTGATTCCATAGTTTAACTATTGTGAATTTAGCTGCTATAAACATTGATATGTCTGCATCACTGTAGTATGCTGATTTTAAGTCCTTTGGGTATAAACCAAGGAGCGGGATGACTGGGTCAAATGGTAGTCCCATTTTTTCAGGAATCTCCATACTGCTTTACATAGTAGAGCAACTACCATTTATTATAGATTGCTCTAGAAAGAGTTTATGTATTCACAAACATGTGGATAGCTAGCTATAGATTTCCCCCAACAAATGTTAGTATGATAGTATTCTATGCCTTGCTTTTTTTTCATATATACACGTATATATGGAACCAGTCACCTATTAATGAATATTTTTATTGAGTTGAAATTTATATAGCATAAAATCAATTGTTTTAAAGTTTTTAATCCAGTGCCATTTAGTATGTTCACAGAGTTATGGAACCATCACCTCTATCAGTTCCAAACATTTTCATCACTTTCAAAGGAGATCCCATACCTGTAAACATTCATTCTCAATTCTTTCCACCCTTCACCTCTGGCAACCCTTAATCTCCTTTCTTTATGGATTTACTTTTCCAGGGAATTTCATATGAAAAGAATCATTTAATATGTGCTCTTTTGCAATTGATATACACATATATATTTTTTTAGTACTGGGGATTTAACCAGTGCACTTTATCACTGAGGTGCATCCCCAGCACTCTTATTTTTCATTTTGAGTCAGGGTCTCACCAAGTTGCTTAGGGCCTGCTAAATTGCTGAGACCAAACTCAAACTTGTGATCCTCCTGTCTCAGCCTCCTGAGCTGCTAGGATTACAGGCATGTACCCCCGTGCCCAGTTGTAGTTGCTTTCTTCACATAGCATAATGTTTTTGAGGTTTATCTGTGTTGTAGCATGTATCAGACCTTTATTCCACTTTATAGCTGATTAATATTCCTTTGTATGGATATATCACAATTTGTTTATCCATTCATTGCTGATGCAAATTTGTTCTTTTGTTTGTCTTTTACTTTTAGCTGTTTTGAATACTGCTGCCATTAAGAGTAGTGTACAAATATTTGAATATCTACTTTCAACCTTTTTGGGCATATACTAGGTTTTGAGTTGCATATATTAGGTTTTGAATGAACATTTAGCTTCTTTCAATATTTGCAGTTACAGTGCTGAAATTGATATCATTTTACATACATAATTTCATATATTTATGAATATCTGTCTGTATTGGGTGATTTGCTAGAAGTGGAATTGCTAGGTCAAAGCTTTTGTGCATGTAATGGGTCATTTAACATTTTAAAAAATTTCTTAGTTGTAGATGAATGAAATACCTTTATTTAATTAATTTATTTTTATGTGGTGCTGAGGATTCAACCCAGTGCCCACACATGCCAGGCAAGTGCTCTAACATTGAGCTACAACCCCCATTTTTTTAAGACGTTGCAAAATTATCTGACAGAATGTATTATTCATAACTCCACTAACAAAGAATGAGAGTGCTTTATGTTCCTTTGGCTTTTAGAAATAGGTTTCCTACAAATCATATTGTAGAGAATACATTGAAGACACTATAGGCAAGCAGTTCCTGTACGGGATTCACTAAGTCTCCTTCCCGCTTGCCTGTCTAACCTGTCTTTCCCTTGTCTACCATCCTGGTCCTCTGATTCCCTGACTTTCTATTTTGGATTTTGATAACTGGGTCCTCTTTTTTTTTTTTTTGGTGATCTGCTCAAAGTCCTTCCTCTGGTTCATCAACAACTTTCTGTGTATATTTAAATTTTGGGCCAACATTTGATTTCATTTTCAATAATAATATGACAACAGAAGGAATGGTGGTAGGGTGGCAAACACAGAAGCATCTTGTTAAGAATGGTATGAAATTTGTTCAGAAAGGCTTTCTAAAAGAGGTGAGGTTAGAGATGTCTTAAACTAATTTGAGTATAATGATTTAAGGTAGAGATTATTCATGGTAGGATACATAAAAACTATGAAGAAAGGATTCAGAAACCTCTCCCCACCACAAATCCTGGCCAAGGAATCTTTTATTGGTTAGAACATTCTTCCCTAATACCTCATCTCATTGGGTAGCGGGGAGTAAAGGATCTGCCAGTCCATAGCTTCTGCTGTTTCCAGTCTAGGACTCAGAGAGGCAGAAAAATAAATAATTATAGACTCCTTAACTCCTCAACAGTGCACAGGTAGTATTGTTTTAGTGGCAGGGCAGCACAATAGGTCCAAGACTTCTGCCAGTAAGAAGGAATGGTGATGGGGTGATGAGTTTTACGCTGTGCATGTGGTATCAGTGGAAGCAGTTGACATTGATGCTGATTATAGGTGCTGGCAAACTAACAAAGAAAAGGCAGAAACTGTAACAATATGGTTTAGCTGATAAAAATGTTAATTGTAGTCTTCTGACTCACTCATTTATTTATTTCTATCCTGCCTTCTTCCAGAAAGAAATTTGAGGTAGCTAATTGTAGTCATTACATCAGCTTATTATCATTTATGTTTAGTTACAATGATACACATTATGCACTTTAAAAATGTCAGGTTAATGTATCAAAGTTTGATTTGATGAGAGCACTTAAGTATCTATTTCTGGGCACAGTAAGATTGATTATTCCCATAAAAATGTGGTCATCTGATGGCTTATTTTTATAGGTTTTATTGGCTCAGAGTAATAAAGAGATGAATTTGATAAACTTGATTGACAGAATTGTTGCAGATAGCAACAGTTGATAGGATTGTTAATTACACAAATAATTATTGGATACCTCTTCCTCATACCAAGAAGCATGCTAGGCACTAGGCATACAGAGATGGGAAAGTCCCTGACCTTGGGGAACTCAAGTTCAGAAAGGAAGGAACAAGTAAGTAGTATCATGTGATAAGTGAATGGTAAAGGTAAGTACTTGGTATCCAAGGAGTACAGAAGAAAAAATCCAAATTTAGGGTGGTTAGGAAAGGCATTCCAGAGGATGTGATCTCAATCAAAGTCCATAGTTTACATTTTGGTTCACTCTTGATGTACATTCTATGGGTTTTGACATAGATGTGTAATGACATATAACTACCCTTTGGTATCATACAGAATAGCTTCACTGCCTTATGGTTTACCTATTCATCCCTACCTCCCATGAAACTCCTGGCATAAATTGAGTCTTGAAGAATGAGTAGGAGAAAAGAATTTTTGGTACAAGAATACTGAGTGAAAAAGCATGAATTATAAGGCATGTTGGGGGGTACTACAAATAGAAAATTCTGGATGGCTTGAGGGTAGGGGAATGAGAAGAGTGGGGAAGAGTCAGAGATGAGGCAAGAGAGATGCAGAAAGATAGTATCATGAAGGGCTTGGATGCCATAGCAAGGCGTTCATATTTTATCTTGAAGACAATGGGGAGCCTTTGAAAACTTGATGCAGAAGAATAACAATCAGATGGCGGGAGTTGTAGTGACGAGGGTTTACTACAACTCCTCTAATTATAGAATATGACACAGATATATAGACGACTGAATGTTTGATTTAATGAATTAGTGTTAAAATGGGCAAAAAGTAGACTTTTGCCAGCTACCCCAGAGAATCTTCCATGTGCCTGTCCCAGTCATAACCCTCTCATGTCTAAAAGTTACTAATGTTGTTACTCTTAAGATGACTTCCTTGCTTTTCATTGATGTTATCATCCAAGCGTGTATCTCCAAATGTTAGACTTTATTTTTGCCTGTTTTGCCTTTTTGGTATATATTAACAATGCTTTTTTATCTATGGGTCTGGTCTTATCTCTTAACTTTTTCCTTGCAGTTTGTTGAAGAAGTCAGGTCATTTGACTCCATAATTTTGTTTGACTTGTACAATTTCCCACATTTTGGATTTTGGTCAATACATTCCCATGGTATAGTTTTAATACATTCTTCTGTCCTCTGTATTTTCTGTAAATTGATAGTTGGACTAGAAGGTTGGTCAAGTGAAAGTGTGATACAGCATAATTTAAAACACCCTTACCCTATTGGTGGACATTTGCCTTGTTCCCACATTTTTGCTATTAGAATACAGTGAGAAACTTTATACAATTATGTTTTTTTGGAAAATATGTGTAAATAGATCTTCTTTCCTCTATTACATATTTATGTACTTTTCTTGTATAGCACTTGTTCAGTATGTGTGATTATTTGCTTAATATTTATTTCCTTCCCTTGGCTATAAATTTAATGATGGAATGTGCCTATGTATCCACAGTAACTTTGCTGAGTAAATATTAGTTGAATAAATGAGTATCTATAAGTGGGATTATTATGTAAAATATTCCTATTTCAGATTTTGTTAAATACTGTCAAATTACACTCTTAAAAAAATTACACCTATTTGTGTTCCTACCATTGTACTTGTTTTCTCACATCCAACCACACTGGTCCTCCTGCCCCTCCCCTTTTCCGACGCCATTCTTTCCTTCTATAAACATTTTTGACACTTTCTTTCTATATTCTTTGTAGGTGCTTAGGCTATATCAGAGAGCAAAACAAAATCCTGAGTGTCAAGAGGCAAACAATAAGCACAATGAATAAGGAAATCAGTCATACAGGATATTAGAGAGCATACCAACAAAAAAATCTATGTTGATAAAACAATCGGTAATGCTAGAATTGGACTTGAATTTCAATTTTGAATAAGATGATGAGAATATTGGTCACAATGAGAAGGTAACATTTGGGCAAAGATGGAAGAGGTAAGGGAAATAAATTGTGTCTCTCTGGAAAAATAGTGTGCAAATATGCAGAGGAATATCTGAGTTAAAGGCTAGTTGTGACTACAAGGGGTAGAAGAGGACTGCTGGGTGGTGGTAATGCTCTTCCTTGATCTGTGTGTTATTATGAGAGTGTTCAGTTTCATTGAGCAGTACAGTTATGATTTGTTCACTTTTCTGTTCAGTGGAACTTTTACATTTAAAATAAGGAGTGGATGTTGAACATTTCAGAATGCCTGAATGAGTATTTTCCTTTAACTTATTAATATGATGAGTGCATTAATCAATTTTTATTAAAATTATATTTGTATTTTTATAATTATAATAAATTATGATAAATTACTGTTTTATTATAATATTAATTTGATTTACTTGTATTTCATTTTGAATTTTTGTGTCTGTATTCATAAGTAAGGTTGGTTAATAGTTTTTTTTCTTTTTTTATTTCCCTATGTTAGGTTTGAAGTGCTTTTCTTAATTATAGGTTTTTTACTACTATTTTCTATAGAAAGAGAAGTTCTATGGTACTTATCTAATCTACTGTCTAGAAAAAGGGAAGGGAATAATTTCTAATGTTTGACTTTATGTCTTTCTAAGCTACCTGGTAATTACTACAATTAAGTAATTGATAGGTGAGTCCTGTCATTGCTTAGACAGATGGCTATTCACTTGGGGTGTGAGGCTGCAATATTCTGTTGTTTCAGAGTCATGGAAAAATTAACTAGCACTGGACTATTAATTGGTGATGTAACAGTTGCCTGGGAGTGTTTTGTTTGATAATTATAGACCTTATTTTTTAATGTGACTATTTTTTATTTCTTACATTTTCAACTAGAAACAAGACAAAATATGCAGAAGAAGAAGCCTCTATATTGCTGTGGCCTAGTCACTTAGCCTGGGGGACTGGGATAAATTCAGGTTTACCTTTTAGGAAAGAGAATTAATTTTGAATTGAATCCTAGAACTGCTAGAATTTTTTTTTTTTTACTTGCCAAATAACCACATTGAAGTGTTTTCAAGCTATGTAGGATAGTGGGTCTGGCTGCCTTCTTCCTCCAACATCACAGGAACACTATGCTACTGTGAGAGACTGTGGTTTTTATCATATAGGAAATTTCAATTAGGTTGAAAGACATATTCTGAGCATCTCATGATTGTTTTTCTCTCCATTTTCTTTTAAAAAGAAACAAGATAATTACACTCTCACAGTTGCTATGGTGAGCATGGGAAAGCCTGGGAAAATTTTCCTTTAACTCCTGCCATGGTTAGAAAGTTAAATTAACCAGGCATGGTGGCACACACCGGTAATTCCATGTAATCCTAGCAGCTCAGGTGGCCAAGGCAGGAGAATTGTGAGTTCAAAGCCAGCCTCAGCAATTTAGCGAGGCCCTAAGCAACTCAGCAAGACTCATCTCTAAATAAAATATTAAAAAGGGCTGGGGATATGACTCAGAGGTAAAACACCCTGGGTTCAAACCCTGGTACCAAAAAAAAAAAGTAAACTCAATTATATCAGTTATTGAAATTTTTCAATGACATATTAAAACACCATCTCTTCTCTGAGAGGAGGAAGAAGGTAAGTACCTGGGAAGAAAAGTGATTTTTCACTGTATTCTAAATTTAATAGCCTGTAACTGATTAGCCCCATGTGCCTAGGATAGGGGTTAGCTGAGAGAAATGCAGCCAGCTTGGGTTGGCATCATCAATGCACCTAGAATTTTGAGTCAGATTGCAAACTTTCAAGTGAACTTCATCTTCAGAACTCTGAGAACCATCTGGATCAGATAATGTAGATTCCTTAGTGGACCTTAGGCTGTCAGAGTCTGCAGACCTGGGGGGTGTTTTCTTTGTGCCACCTATTTATTAGGAAACTGTAAAACAAATAAAAACCTGGCAACAGGACAAAACAGCAAATGCTTGTTGCTGACCATATTCCAGTAACAGTCCTAAGTATTTTCCATGCATTTCTCCTCTAATCCTTACAAGGATGTGAGGAGAATCATGCTATTGTTATTTTCACTTATAGATAAGGAAACATCTGTCAAGATCAGAGCACTAGTATGTGGTAGAGCCAGAAGAACTGAGCTTTGACTTTAAAACCTACCTTCATAAATTAAATGACTTCTTGTTTAATGGGATTAACTGCCTATTTTTATTGATATCTTTGTCACAAGTAGTTGCTTCAAATTCATTTTGGGTATGGGATAGGATTTAAATTTAATTAGTATTTAATTTTTAACTTATTTTTAAAAATAAGTAGAAGATGTTTCATTTTCTTCTATCCTTCAGTTTCTGTGTTTAAGTGGATTTTATTAAAAATTTTATAATTCAGAAAAAATAGTTCTCTCTGAGGATCCAATAGGCCAGCATATTTTATTACATATTGGACTATTGGAAGGTAAGTTTTTAAGAGAGACATTGCCATTCTTTGGCTTTTTAACTTTCTTATAGTAGAAAGCAGCAAAACTGGACATCATCACTTCCAGACAGGGGAATCATCCCAGACTCATGGTATCAGGACTGAGCTTCTGGTAGATATACTGTGACAGGCTCAGGTTTGGTGAACACAGAGATAAGGAAAGATTTCTTAGAAGCAGTAGGTAAAATTTTTCTTACTTTGACTAAGGGAAGGGAGAGTTCCTAAAGCATGATGCCCTGAGAGAGGGACTGACCTAGGCCTAGAAGGAAGTAGTAGTTTTTGTTTTATGATTCTGTATCCAGTCAATACCAAAGAGCAAGACCATTTTTTTAGATTTTTCTCGTATTGATAGAAGGCAGAGACTCTCCATGTTAAGTTAATGGAATACAAGTAGGGCAGGCCCAAGTAAGATAGGCATTTAAGAATGGGTGGATGGGGAAATGATCTTTGACTTCCTGCTAAAATTGTCTCTATCACACTTCTTTTGCTTGTTCTTTGTGGTTTTCTTAGGTCACTGGACCTATTTGGGCTGGGGAGAGCAGCAAAGTACGTAAGAATTTCAATTTCTTATAATTTTCCTGGTCTTACCTTTTAATGTTTTCCCTTTGAACCATGAAGCTGGATATTCATGCATACAAGCATATATAATGCCATTGTCCTTTCCTCTCCCCCTTGACTCTTGGGAGACAATTGTCTGTAGTGGAATATTATATTCTTTCAGTCTGGCTTCTTGAAGATTGTGGGGGTAGGAGGGCAGATTTCAAATCAAAGTGCAAGTCAAAATCATGCCAGGATCACCTGATCTTTATTTCCCAGATCTTTATCAGTATTACTGGGGAGAAATGCAGAATACACTACTATCTTGGGTTTATTAGTCTGACAAAATGTGAATGTCATTTCAGCCAAAATTCTGGTTTTATGAAGGAAACGAGGCTGAGAACATGGTTCAGCTTTCCTTGAAGTAGCCCTGCTAGAGATTTGTTCTAGAGCTTAAAAGAGTGGGCAGCCAGTTCTTTCTAGCTCTAGGCTGACATTACTGACTGTGTTACCCATCTAACAAGGGATGAAGTTGAGTCTTAGTGATTAGGTATCCAACAGGTGCTTAGAAGGGCCAAATTGTATTTTCTCACAAAGTATGTACTTGCTGTAATTTGAATCCCAAGTATTTTTACTGTTAGAGAACTGCTCAAAAGCAGCCTAAGAGTGCAGAGAAGTTAAGGTTTTCGAGCCAATAAAAAGTAACTTAAGCCTTGAAAAAATGTGCCAATTCTCTTTGATCCCCCCTCACCCCCCACCCCAACCCCGGCTGATAAAGTTCTAGCTATACTTAGTATTTAAAGACGGGAACTGGAATCTAAGATACTAAATACCAGAGAGCCTCATTTGCCCCAAGTTAGATTACTTTCCCCAGCCAACTTTTCCAGGCTTATTTTCTATCATTCCTGTGCATTTCCTTTTATGTAGCTGCCAAGCTAGCTAACAAAATATTTCTAAAAAATGTATGGCCTCTCTCCTGTTTAGGCCTTTAGTCATGCAATTGCTTTTATCCAGGATCCAGAAGATATATTTTCCCCTCAGTCTTTACCTTTTGAAAACACAAAGTTCTTCAAAGCTGTCTCCTCCATAAAGCTTTCCCTACTCACCCTCTCAGGAAGTTTTCAATTGATATTGTGCTTAGTTTATGCTACTCTTATGTAGTAACTTCCTTGTATAACAATTCGTTCTGTTCTTGTTTTCACTCCTGTATTACTTGACTTGTATTCTGAACCTTCTTTGCTGTTTAACCTTGCATGTAGGCACTCAATATTTGAATGAGTAAATGTCCCCATCTTTTAAATTTTCCATACTTCAAATGGTCTTTGCTAGGGGTTTTTCAATGTTTGCCATTTAACTAGCCACAGGTCCTTCCTTAGGCTGAATAACCAAACCTGTACTCAGCTTCTTTTTCTCTGCAAAACCTGGAGTTTTCCTAGTGAACATGGTACTATGGAGTAGATTGTAGAGCTAAGTAGGAGATGATGACTGACACACTAAAATAACAGTTCTTTTATTCAAACTGAAGGGTTACACAGTTTCCTTAATTTCCTTTTTCAGTTTCTAGTTAGATTTGGTTGTGCCAGGAAATTTATTTTCTAGGGAAATTGAGGGTGGTAGAGAGGAGATAAACTGGCCTTTGCCTCTGCCTACTTTTTTCCCGTTTTTCTCTTTTGTCTCACCTCATTTTTTTTTTTTGTATTTTCTTTCTCCTGACTCTCCTGTTTTTTATATTCTCCCTTCTTCTAACCTTTTCTTGCTGTGACCTGCATCCTAGCCAGAAGCTTGACCCCAAGGATCCCAATGAACCATGGCCTGCCACTTGCCCCAACCACTAAACAGAAAAGGTGATGGTGAAAATCAGGAAAAGAAACTTTAATCAGTAGGACCATATTGGGAAGGCAAAGTGAGATCCAGTATCTCAGCCCCTGTCTTCAGGTTGCCAGTAGGAGCTTTAAGTTCAAATAGAGGAAGAATTGGAGCAGGGAGCAGTAGGTATGTATAATTAATCAGTCTTGGCCAAACTGTAGACTGACTACTGTGAAGTAGCTCCAGAGAAGACTTATCAATCGAGGGGGCAAGTACTACTTGCTGCTCAGGATGTTTGTCTTCAGACCTGTGATAGGGATTGATGATTGGAGACTTCTAGGTACCACTCTAGGGGCCTGAAACAGGATGCTATAAATATCGTACCTCAGTCTTCAAGGGGGATAAGATATATCAGGTAAATTTAGGGTTAATAAACCATGTATTACTAGTTGTTAGATGAGTACTTCTTAAATGATTAACATGCATATGTGAAAAGCTGAGCAGGGATATGACTCAAAGTTTATGGTAATAAAGGAGACTGATACAAAATGAAGTCAGATGCCAAGCTTTATCTTGGTTTTGGTAACTCAGAGGGCATCTGCTGGCCTTGGTAAAGAGTCACTGTTTTTAGCAAAAGGCATCCTCTAGGTCCCTGTTTTAGTTCTAGGCACTTTTTTACCTTAATATTTGCCCTTTATTTATTTAATATAGAAGTGTTGTTAGTCTTTAGAAAAGTTGGTGGGTATTTCTCCCCTTAGCCTAGCAAAATAATAAAGCAGAGCATTATTTAGGAGATCAGATAGAGTGATAAATTGTCTAAGTAGTTTCTGGCTTTGGATCATGGATTCCTAATTCTGACTGAGCTAATCTCTTTGGCCTTATGGTCGATAGGATCATCTATTGTTGTTGCCTCTTTGTAGACTCAGTCTTGATTTTCTGACTTTAGTGCTAATATATTTCTTGCCTGAATTTAAGTAGACTTTCAGTTTTGTCTTCTTTGTTCTTTCTGTTCCCACTTGTTGTTTCTGTTCCCACATCTGTAATGCATGAATAGTCCAGCACTGACTTCTTCAGACTTACTGCTCCTTCTGTGGGTTCAGAAAGAATTAAGTCTGAATGGCATATTGTTTTTGTCTCTTGACCTTTTTCTTTCTGATTTTGAGAACAAGAAATTCATCAAGGGTTAAAACCAGTGCCTCCAAAGTCTGTTTCTGCTAATGTGTCATCAGAATGCTTTGTAGCCAGAATGCTTTGCATTCTTGTTGTTTATCTTTGTTTTCAATATGTACTACTCTTGCTTGTCAGATGACTACTTTAACCAGAAAGTTTTACTAATAATTGTTTCTGACTCTTTGAATGTTAGCATCTTTATTCCGATTTTTTTTTTTTTTTTTGCCTTGGGACTTGATTGATCTCCTTTCCTTTTTAAATACTCACATGGTGCCATAAACTCAAGTGGAATATTCTGATATGCTCTCCTCTTATGCCTACCCTTGGTCTCACCTTGTTGCTATAAACTCCAATGAGTTTAACCTCTACTCCATTCCCCAGCTGAACCCACAAATGTGATCTGGAATCCAGTGCTTAAACACAACCCCATGTTTGTGTTGTCTCTTTTAGTGAAATTATTATCTACTAGGTTGTTTAGTTTAGAAGCCAAGGGATCACTGTCCATTTTCCCCCAAGTTTTATCAGTTCTGCCTGGATTTTTTTTTATATAGTTCATTAACTCCTTTCCATTTCTATTGCATGGATATAAGTCCTTGTCTACTGCCACAGTGATTGTAAAAGCCTAATATTATGGTCTTCAGGAGGCTTCTACTGCCAAAACTGCTACCCAGACTATTTTTTTTTTTAGTTGTAGTTGGACACAATACCTTTGTTTTATTTATTTATTTTTATGTGGTATAAGGATTGAACCCAGGGTCCCATGATGCTAGGTGAGCATTCTACCGCTGAGCCACAATCCTAGCCCCCAGACTATCTTTTAAAATTACTAATGTGAGGAGTCCATCATCTGCTAAAAGTATCTCTCTTTCAGGATGATGAATATTCCTTTTCCTCACTGAGAATCAAATAGGAAGTTGGCAAGAAAGGACATGTGAGACCTTGTTAATCATACACATATGGATATGGTGTCAGATATGGCTTCTCTATAAAGTAGTTTACAAACACTACTTTTTAAAAATATTTCTAGTTGTAGATGGACACAATACCTTTATTTGATTTATTTTTATGTGGTGCTGAGGATCGAACCCAGTGCCTCTCACATGCTAAGCAAGTGTTCTACCACTGAGCTACAACCCCAGCCCCCAAACACAGCTTTTTTTGAAAGGGTTGAGCTCCCTTTCCAAGCATCATTTTGATTTGTAATGGTGGTCACTTTAGCTGATCTGGAAAGTAGATAAAATTCTGAAAAATTGTAGTCACTGCTGTTTGGTAAAATGGCTGCATTATCAGCAATATCCCATGAGTAGTGTATGTTTTCTTCTTCTCTCAGCTCGTGGTCAGGATGGGAATTCTGAGCCCAGGGTGTAGGTACTTAACCGGAATTGTTAGAAAAACTTGCCATGATATCCAGACAGTAAGTCTGCTGCTGTTCTCAGCTGCGTCTAGTCTAGAGCCTTTGGCTTGATTTCTAAGCCTTGGCTTTGACCAGCTCCTCATGGTGGATCTGTTTTTTTGGTTTAGCCCATGCATTTTAAAGTCTGAAAAAAACCAGTCTAACTTTAAATTAAAATTTATCTTTTCTAAGATATGGAAATGCTGTTTTTCCTCTTTGATAACAATAGAGGACCAAAATCTATTTGTGACATTTAAAAACAGATTTTAATTAGGGTTATTAAAACTAAAGTAGCAGAATTCTAGAAAATTCTGCTCTAGAAAAATGCAACTTGGAGCACTTCTGAGAATCAGAACTAAAATTAAACCAAGTGTTTTATCTTATTTGATAGAGTTGTGGATATTAATTGAGATTTTTCCACATATGTTTTTGAGGTCACTGGGCTCATATGTAGCTCAGCTTGTTCTCGTTTTAAAGGTTCAGATTTGTGGTTATCAATGTTAGAGCAGAAAAAGTTCTGAAGAACTAAATAAAGCTGGAGTTCTTGGACTGACTGTGCTTATTCTACAGCCTTTGAAGACCCTGATAGTGCCGTTGATGACCGAGACAGTGATTATCGCAGTGAGACCAGCAATAGCATCCCACCTCCTTACCATACGACTTCCCAGCCCAATGCTTCTGTGCACCAGTTTCCTGTGCCTGTGCGATTGCCACATCAGCTACAGCTTCAGGGCAGTTCCCGGGATTCTTGCAATGACTCTATACAGAGTTATGACCTTGATTATCCAGAGCGTCGGGCCCTCAGGTAGGTATTAGGAACAAAGCACTTTCTCTTCCTAGCAATCAGTTCCCATGAAACAATTGACAAGAAGGATATGAGAGCTTTGACTTGAAGTGGTACAATATAGCAATAAGATGGGCCAAGCTTCTGTTATTTTGTGTATATTTTCAGTCTCTTTTCTCTTCTACACATTCATATACATCATCCATATACATTTTTACCAGGAATACTTTTCTTTATGATCAGTGATTTTCAACTAGTGAGGGCATTCTCACTTGGGGTGGATGGCTCCCCCTTGCTGCCAGCTTAGTGATTTATTTTTCCCATACCAGGGATTGAATCCAGGGGTGCTTTGCTACTACTGAAGTACATCCCCAATCCCTGTTTATTCTTTATAAGGTCTCACTAAGTTGCCCAGACTGGCCTTGAACTTACAATCTCCCTGCCTCAGCCTCCCATCTCTTGGATTATAGGTGTGCACAACTGCCCCTGGCTCAGCTCAGTGATTTTAATACACCCTTCATCACAGTGAAAAAAAAGAAAATCATAGATATTGAATATTTGGGTAATTCTTCCTGCTAAAATATTTTCTGGGAACTTTATAAGAAAACCAATATGATCTTATCATAGCAAATTCAGTACTTTTGCTGGAACTTTGTTTTAATTTAATTTCTTAAATATTTAAAGTATTTCATGGTTGAATAAAATTTAAAATACAGTATAGCATACAATAAAGAATCTCCTACCCACACCTGTCTTCCTTTACCCTATTCCCTTTCTTCCTTCTAGTTCCCTCCCCATTGCTGTTTTTAGGTATCCTTCCATAAACTAGTGTCATGTATTTGTGTCAAAGAAAATGTGTACATTTAGGTTCCTTCCATCTTCCAATGTTTTTAAAAAATATTCCAGACTTAAAATTTGGAGAAATAATGCAGTGAATATCCAAATTTTTGTTGCCTCATTTATTAGTTATGTTAACATTTTGCCACCCTTACTTTATCTCATTCTTTCTGATATATATTCACATACACATATTTTTTTTGAAAAATTTGATTGTAAGTTGGAGATACCATATTATTTTACCAGTAAGTACTTCACATATAATTCCTAAGAAAAAGGACTTTTTAAAAAGTATCTAAATGTTTTTATTAGGATGTTATACATAACATTGGGGTTCATTTTGACAAAAATTATAAATGCATGGAATATAATTTGCTCCACTTCAGTCCCCAGAAAAAGGACTTTTAAAAAACATAACCTTAGCATTGTGATCATAATCAAGAAATTCAATGATACAATTATGTTATCTGATATATACATCATATTTAATTTCTCCAATAAGTCTCCGTAATGTCCTTTATGTGTATTTTTAATTTCCTTTTTGATCTAGGATCCAGTCAAGAATCATGAAGCATTATATTGATTTTCCTTTTTATTAGTCTCCTTTAATCTAGCAAATCCCCACTCCCTCCCCTTGTACCCTGTCGTTGGAGATACATGTTTTGAAGAGTGTATGCCAGGTGTTTTGAAAATGTCTTTTAGTTTGATTTTGTCTGATTGTTTCTTCATGTTTAGAATCTGGTTGAACATTTTTTTGGCAAAAATACTACATACTGTGATGTTTCTTTCACAGTGCATTCAGGAAGCATGTACTTTGTCTTACTAATGGTGATGTTTGGTTAGGAATATGGTATGTGCTATTTTTTATTCCAGTGTAACAATATTCTTTCTCCTTTGTAATTAATAGTATCTGGGTGATACCTGAGATTGTATCAATATTCTACAGCCTTTTAAATTGATTTTAGCATCCATTAATCCTTGCTTCAATCAATTATTTTATTGTTCAGAGATTAGTTTTTAAAAAACCTATTCCAACTTAGCTCATATTTTTAATTTCTAAAATTCACCAGCTCACTAAACTTGGACACTGGTGAATTTTTATGCTTAACTTCAAAAGGCCATCTAGACAAGCCAAAGCCCTCAACTCTGCCAACTCCCCTTTCAGGAGCCCTGGTACCTATCCCAGTTTACTGTGTCATCTCTAAAAATATTTTCAGTTAAATTTTCTCATATTCTGACTCTTCATATTCTGATTCTGAAGAGAAACACATTAAGAAAGTTCTTACTCTTTAGTAGTTCATAACTTAAATGCTTGTTTTTTTCTTTATCTGTTTTTGTTTGTTTGTTTGTTTTTTAAGACGAGGTCTTGCTACTTGGCCCAGGATGACTTAGAATTCCTGGGCTCAAGTGATCCTCCTGCCTCAACCTCCTGAGTAGCTGTGATTACAAGCACACGCCGCAGTGCTCAGCTTGAATACTTCTGTTTTATTCATTTGATTTTAGTTACATTGTTTACATTGTCCTACTTAAAAAAAAACATAATTGCAAAAATAGTTTAAAATTTTTATTAGTGCAAAATAATTATATAGAATATTGGGTTTCACTGTGACATATTTGTTCACACATATAACATACTTTGATCAGTTTAATTACCTGGTACTTCCCTTTTAGCCTTTCCTCTCCCTCACCAGGACCTGTTTTCTTTATTCTACTCGCACGATTCTATTTTTTCTTTCTCTTTTTGCAATAAATACATAAATAAAAATTTTCTTTTAGTTTTCCTCTCTGTGTTTGTAAGCTTTAGGGGTACAGTCCAAAAGTCACGATAACAGATCATCCCCGAATTACTGCATACTCTTCAGTTTGGACAAACTGTGATTTTCCTAACCATTATCTTATTATTTGGTTATTTCCTGGGTTACTGCTATAATAAATAACCCTTGGAAGAGCATTAATGACATGCTTTAAGTTGCAAATTTTTCCTAAAATTTTTCAGTTGTTCTCATATAAATTGAGCTTTACTGAATCAATAGGTAAAATGAGGTTTAAAAGTAAGTATTTTATAATGGCCAGCAGAGGAAAAGTTAAAAGGAATTTTAAGTAAACTTTTTTTTTTTTTTTTTGTACCAGGGATTGAACTCAAGGGTGCTTAACCACTGAGTCACATACTGAGCCCTTTTTATTTTGTATTTTGAGACAGGGTCTCTATAAGTTGCTGAGGCTGGCCTTGAACTTAAATCCTCTTGCCTCAGCCTCCCAAGTTGCTGAGATTACAGGCATGCACCACCATACCTGGCATAAACTTTTTATTATAGACATTTTTTAAAAAATATATTTTTTAGTTGTCAGTGGACCTTTATTTTTGTTTATTTATATGCAGTGCTGAGAATTGAACCCAGTGCCTCACATATGCTAGGCAAGCACTCTACTACTAGCAAGCAAGCACTACAACCCCAGCTACAACCCACTACAAGCACTACAACCTCAGCCCTATAGACATTTTTAACTCAATGTTTTATAATAATTTTTCCTTTAAGAGTTTTGGAGAGATTTTATCACTAGTATTGTTTATAAATGCAAACACTAATTTCATGGACATAGTTCCACAAAGCTCAGTTATAAAGTCTGTTTTCAGTATCTTAAGTTGCATAGTTTTTTAAGAAGAAAGTTTAAAATTCTTGAGGGGGAAAATGTATTTTCTAGGAAATATAAAGTATAAAAATAAATAGTTACATCCACTGTATCCATGGCTGTTGATTTAATCTGGAACTATAAAGACTCCTTCCAGGTTGGATTTAAGTTTAGTTTGAGTTTTTGGAGAATAATGGAGAGTTGTGAAATTGCATACAAAAAATATCATGCAATCAAATGAGCTTTTATTTAATTAATCTAGAATAACATGATTTTTATATAATTTGAGGTTTGAAAACAGAATTTAAACTTTGTTGAATGTTATTAACCAAAGTGTTTCCGGTATTGAGAAGAGTTAATAAAAGGTCAGCCTTACCCTGAAAGATTTTTTAGTGACCACTTTGATTTTGTTTCTGGACTTCATGTTTGATCTTGTTCTGTTTCCTAAATAAATGCTAGTATATGTTAGATTTATAAAAGAACATAGTGAGCTGATAAGTCCTTGGTCTGTAGGCCTTCGGTGTGTAGAAATACAGGAACCAGGCCATCTCCAACCTAAATGAAAGAAAAGTGAGCTGTCTTATGAATTCATTGTTTTGTGTTAGACATGTGGCTTTTACTGCTATAATCAGCACAGGAAAAGATACTTATTTTAATGTGATCCTTGATGTGTTAAGCCTTTGTGTTTCTCAAACAACAAATTACAAAGCTTTAAATAAATTGCTGTTTTTGGTAGTATAATAAGGATAGACTTTTGATAGTCAAGTTATTTTTGTAATGCTTGTTTTTTTTTTCTTTTTAAAAGGAATATGTTTGACCATATTGTTGTCTTTGTAGCCTGGAATATAATTTTCAGCAAGTTAACAGCTTGACTTCTTTTTAGACACAAATGCATCAGCAAACTTGGGTTTCTTGAAATCTCTTGATAAACCAGGTATGGTGAAGCACACCTGTAATCCCATCTACTCAGGAGGCTTAGACAGGAGGATCACAAGTTCAAGGTCAGCCTCAGCACTTAGTGAGACCCTGTCTCAAAAAATAAAAAGGGTTGGGAGGTTGAGTGCCCTGGGATCATCAATCTCCAATGCTGGTGGAAAAGATCAAAATAAATAAAAGAAATCTCTTGATATATTTTCCATTGTACCTAACAGTTCTATTACGTACACTATGTTGATATTGAAAAAGCATGCTTAATTTTTTTTGTTTCTTGGAAAATAAAAGAAACTTAAAAAGCTAGTAATGACAGTGGTAGCAAGTGAAACATTTAAAAATTTTAAAGCTGTTCTTTTTATGATGTGGAAAAAAACTATTTGACTAGGTATAATATTAAGAACATGTGGATTTCCATTTCTTATTTTTTATTACTGGCAATTTTACTATTCTAATCCTTTCATTAAACAGGTACTTTGATAACTTTTTTCTTCTTTTCCCTGTCTCTCCTGTTTTCTTTGCCCTACCATTCCTCCAATTTTAACCCCTTAGGCAAGGCTCACAGGCTAAATATGACAAAATTAGGATTATTTCTGCTTTCTCTGATGTTGACTATGAAGAGCAAGAAGATAAATGTGAGGAGATAGAAGGGAAAATATCACAAGACATTTTAGAAAATGATAACCAAAAGGAAACAGTGGTAAAAGAAAGTCAAAATCTTTCAAAAACTGATAAATACTACAGTCAACCAAAACAACCAAAGTACAATAGTTGGAAAAAGACACCATCTCAGAACCAACAGACAGAATTCCCTACTGTCCTTAATTTTGACCATAAGTTTGAAACATCTGTATTCTCCAAATATCCTCAGAATTATGATACAATAGATAGGAGAAGAAAAAAGAAACCCTTGTCTAGTAATATTGAAGACAGTAAAAGAAGGCTATATGATGATAAATCTAAGATATATAAATCTGAGGTATATCCTGATGCTGAAAATTATAACTGTTGTCACTTTGAAAAGAAGAAACAGAATTTCTCAGTTTTACATCCCTACAAAAATGGATTTGTGGTTAAGAGTGGCACATGGACCACTAAGTTGGGAAGTTGTGATTATGATCTGCCATGTTGTTTAAGGGACTGTGAAAAGTCATCTGGCTCAAACCAGCATGTAATTAATTTAACTCCTCTAGATATTATTGAAGATTCTACTAGCAGTACTTCTGAAGAACTCCTGGGCTCCCCCATTTCTGATGAGCAGGAAGATTTACTGTCATCAACATGGCATCCATCCAGTGTCCATCATATTGGAGACTTTTCTGATCAATATTATGTGGAGAACCCAGCATTGCAATTAGAAAGCATAAATTGTGACGCAAATACAGTTGGGTGCTCTATGGGACAGATGACCCCTTCTAATGAGGAACCTAAAGAGGACTATGTAGATACAATGGATGAGCTTCAGTGTTTAGTAGAAACAGTATCAGAATATTTAGCAGAGAAGGAAGAGGAGATTAATAGATTTGGTTCCCTTTCAAAAACAAAAAAAACAGATAAACAAAATAGTACAGTTGATGATGCAAAACAGAAAATGCCTAAGGATCAAATACCACCTTTAACTATTACCAAGGATGACAAGGACAAAACCCTTTCTTTCCCTGAGCTGAATGGAGTAAAATGTGCTGTTGGTTCTTTATTCAGTTCACTCACAGGAAAGGTGGGTTCTGGCACAAAGCATTTAACAAACTCTGTGGAAAAACTGGTTTATATAGTTCCAGAGAAAACAGAAACCGTTAATCAAACAGAGACAATTAATTTGGAATCTAGACCCAGTGCTAACTCAGTGTTGGAGAAGGATCTTTCCATGCAGTCTTCATTATCTTCTCAAACAGTTGATGATAAGGACAAACATGGTAGAACTTCTGGAAATGAGCACATGGGCAATAAGATGGGGAATCTAAGCTTTGAGAATGTAATAGAAACTACTGAAAGGGACTCAGTTCCACAAAGCTCAGTTATAAAGTCTGTTTTCAGCATGTTAAATCCATTAAAAATCTTTTCAGAAAAAGAGGAAACTAAAAAAGATGATCAGAGTAAAGAACTGAGGAGAGAAAGCTTTGTTGGGTGTGGTACAGAGTCAAATCAAAGGGAGGACACCCTTGACAATCACAGTGGTAGCATCACTGCTTTAAATAGGAGGGAAGGAGAAACCAGAGACCAGTTCCAGATGCAAGCAAGTGAGGATTTGTTGTCCTCCCAAGTGGCCAACGAACCTTCAAGTTCAGCTAGTTGTGCAAGTAAGAAAGATGAGAGTCTGTTTGAAGGAAAAACCTATGTAGATTTGTCTCTGTTACCAGATCACCCAAAAATATGTGCCAAAGATAAGCCAGGACACGTTTGTGTGTCTGGCAGTAGACCTGCAAATAAAGAGGCTTCTTCAAAGCTGTTAGAGAAGGACAAAGTTACTGGTGATGACGATTTCTTTGAGCCACTCAGAAAATCCTTTAGCCAGTTTTTGTTCACTTCTCCTGAGCCTTGTTCAAAGGAAACTTTGTCAGAATCTATGAAAATTGACCAGGTGAAAGAAGATGGCCGGGAAAGCAGCCCTAAGAAAGATGGACATTCCTTTTCCTTTAGTGGAAAATTACATATTCCATTTTTCAAAGTTCTTAGCCATTCTGAAAAGCAGCAGGATTTAAAAGAGAAAGGAAGCATTTTTCCTTTGTTTAAATTTCCTTTCACTGATAGTCATAAAGTTGTTAATGACCAGAGTTTTCATGACTCGGCAGTAACCACAGATAAAGAGAGCCAAAGAAATTACCAGGAAGAGGCCAAACTTAGTTCAGTAATATCTAACTCACTTCCAAATGTACATAACGATCTGGAGAAATTTGGTAGTACAGAGGAATTTAATAAGAATGACCAAGTACATTGTTCTAAAGATATCAACCTTAGTTCATTAAGGTCTAGTTCAGTTCCAAATATTCATAATGATCTAGGGAAATTTGGCAGTACAGAGAAATTTAATAAGAATGAGCAGATACATTGTTCTGAAGATGCCAAACTAAATATAATAAATGCTGATTCAGCCTCAAATATTATTAACAATTTTGGGAAATTTGGGAGTATAGAAGAATTAAATCCAAATGACCATACAGCAGTAAAGAGTTATGAAAGTGGTGCCTTATCTATCCCTGGAGTTGTGTCCCCAAAACATAAAACTTCAGATCTTTCAGGAGAAGGTAAGAATTTTACACAAGTGACATTTTCAACAGTATCTTCATTAGAGTTTAGTTCTACCATTTCAAAATCCACAGTGATTAATGAAGACAAAGTTATAGAAAATACTTCCAAAAAACAAACCCAAGGGGGCCTCCTTTCTGGCCTACTTAACAGGTTTTCTTCTGAAAACTTGTCTAATCAACAAGAATTAAATTCAAAAAACAATGATTCCTCTCATAAGAATAGTACTCCAAGTTTATTACTCTCTGGATTATTTAACTTGATATCTAATAGCAATATGAGTGATTGTAAAGCAGATGAAGCAAAGTTTATGTCTTTAGGTGATATTAAAAGTTTGGATGGAAATAAACATTTATCCTTAGATAAGAGCCCTGCTACTTCATGTGTGACTTCTGAGAACAAGATAAACCGGGTTGAAAAACATGAAACTTCAGGCTTCATAAAAAGCTTTTTATCATTATCAAAAGAAAACATACCAGCATCTGATGCTTGGGTTAATAATCATTATTGCCCTCCTCCGTGCAAAACCCAGCAAAATGAAAAGCATTGCCCCACTTCTGAGAACATAGTATTTCAAAGTGCTGCCAGTTCTGAACAGGGCCTCTTAGAGAAATCTTTGATTGAGAGGCCGACACCAAACCATATTCTTGAGGCAAAATCACGTGAAAAATTAAACACAGTAAATTCACCTGTATTAAACCCTAACATTTTTAATAAATCAAATCATTATCAGACTTTCGAAGGCATGAGCAATCCTTTCTATTTTGAATGGGACTCTGATATCAAAGATCTCTCTAAAAATTCCAGAAAACCTCAGCCAGTTTATTATATGTTGAATCAAAATACATTTCCATCAGCGGATGTTTTCTTTTGGCCTGACTCACAAAACCCAGTAATAAATTTTTGCCAGAAAGATCAAAATTCAAAAAGCTTGGAGTGGAGAACAAATCCAAACAGTGTCATTTGGTGTGACTTACCATATGAATCATCCGACCAGTTAGCATTTAATGAAGATTACTTATTAAGAGGTGATATGTGGGCAGCTAACTCATTATATGGAAATTCTGTGTACCTTCCAATTAATAAGATGAAGAATTCACTAGAAGACTTGCCTATTGACTTAAGTTATTCTTCAGATGAGAAAACTTCATGCTCCATAGTTGATCAAGAATCATTAAGCATGGATAGAAACCTTATTTTTTCAGGTTTTGGTTATGAGTATCAGGAATGGTTGTCATGTCTTGAAAATGGAGTCTGGTGGCCCTCAGAGAATGGGGATTATGGATATTATATGTTCCATGATGGTCAATATATCTATTCTCTCCTTACTGACTCTACTGGGCAGTATGTATATTTATATATACCAGATTATTCTTATCAAGAGTATTTGCATTATGATTTACAGACAAATTATCTATCAAGTATTATGTTAGATGATAGCATTATTTCTGCCCATAGTCTTAAAGTACTTGACAAGGAAGATGAAATATTGTGGTATGTTGAAGAACAACCAATTGATGACCCTCTTGATTTATCTGTAGCTTTGCCAAGAAGGGAGGGACCATTGTGTCTAAATTTAGAAACCTTTTCACAAGCACTTGAACAGTCAAGTTTAATCCAGCAGGATCAGCCATTGGATTTTTCAGTCTATAATCCTCAAAAGTTTAAAGGAGATCTTTTATCTTCCAAAGAAAGGCCCTGTGGCTCTGAATGTACACTGGATCTCAGAAATCAGCCCCAAACTATTAGTAATCATATCTTGAACAGAAGTCAAGTTACAGCAAAAGGTGAGAACCAGCCTCTGGCTAAAGATTCTTCAGTTCACCTTTCCAGTTTCCAGTGGCTTCCATCATTTTCTGATGAAGCTTCCTCTTCAGTTCATCCTGAAAATTTGACTAAAGGCTTGCAGCAAGCAGAAGAGACACCATCAGTGAACAAAGTGACTCCTTTATTTTCTGTTTGGGGTGCCTTGGTTGAAAGTACTTTGAATTTTGATAAAAGTGAATCTCCAGAGGCTTTAGTCATGCAGAAAATGGATCAGCAGTCAAAATTGGCAGAACTTACAAATGATGGTCTTCATTCATTAATCCTGAGTAAGCAATTGAAGAGTAACTCCCAAAAGGAGGAAGAAAATCAACTTAAGTATTCAGAGAAACTGACAGTATCCAATGTTCAGCAGCGAGACTTTACTAAAAATATAAGGCAAGGATTCCCCTTAAATAAAAGTATTCCTGTGAAAAAACAAAGTTTGTTAAAATCTGATTATCAAGTAAGTCCAACATTATCTCAGGCTAAATCAAGTAAAGAAGATGATAAAATCATTACAGCTGATTCTGTTTCAGATCCTCCTGTACCACAGTTTAGTAGGGATGAGCACAAAAGGTGTGATCTTCCTCAGGAACAGTCTTTCAAAGAGCCTGAGAAAACATTATTTAAAAGTGCATTGAAGCTCTTTGGTCGAGAAGAATCTTCAGCAGGAACAATGGCAAATGAAAAACAGGCATCTAGATTTTTGAACCTCTTTAAAACCCAGGCGAATAAAGAAGAATCATCAAACTTGGAAAAGAGTGATGGTGATAAAAATGGAAAGACATCATCTCAGGAAAAGAAAGAATCTTCTAGTGTTTCAAATTTTTTTGGTACCCTTGGGGAATTCTTTAAAACCAATGTATCTCCCATACAAACAACTGAAAATATGCCTCTTTCTTCAGCAAATGATAAGGATGAGGTCAAGTCAAGTCTTAATTCTGTACAGCTAAATAGTCAAGGTATTGGGAACGTAGAAACTCCTGCAGCAGTTTCTGTTGAAGGGAAGATTAGAGGTAGAAGTCTGAACAAACAGGCTACCATTGATGACAGTAGGCTAAGGGAACCATCAATCAAGGAAACCCAGGATAGTAATTTAAACGAAAAAGAAAAACCCTTCAGAGACCACCTAATCCAGCAGTCAACAGAACCATCTTTCTCAACAAGTTGTCTCAAAGACTCTCCTAGAGATTCTTCAAAAGAAACTAGTGACATGTCTACAGTGACAGAAGGTCCAAAAAGTAGTAAAATTCCTTTTGATATTCTGAGCAGAAGAAAATCAAATGAACTAGATCATCTTCCTGGTAAAGACTGGAGTTTTTCAACTGCTACAACATCTCCATCCCAACCAGAACCATCGATCAGAAAGAGTATATTTTCTTTCTTGAATAGATCTGAAAAATCTGAGAACAGAGCCTCTACTGCTTTACCAAGAGTCAGATCTCAAGCAGAAGGGCTATTCACACTTCCTTCCTTTTTTCCCACTACTAACTCAAGCATCAAGGATACCTCTTGTAAGAAGAGCTCTAGTTTCAGTTTCTTCAGCTTGTCCTTTTTGGATGAAAAGCAGCAGACTCCTGTTGCTCCAGTGACTACCCAGCCCTATAAGAAGCCAAGTGTTTTTGTAGACACTATTGTCTCAATGACTAGGGAAGGTTCTAGTGATCATAGAGACAGCATAGCTCAAGAAGTAGTTCATAAACAACAATTGGCCCCTTGTATTTCCACTAGCAACACCACTGAGATTACCTCCCTGGCAGATGAGTTCAGTGTAGAGAAAACACAGGGAAAACTGAGTTCCAGTAATGAACCAGAGATATCTTCAGATTTTCAGGTGAATCAGGTACAAAAAGACACTGTTCCTCCTCCATCAGAATTTCAGTCACATGCTGAAACTTTCTTCATTGACCCAGAAACCCTTGAAGTAACAACTCCCCAGAAAGAAGAGGCTTGGAGCCAGAAAGCCTTCGCTGGTGACTCTCTGGCCAAGTCTTTTTCTTATGATAAACATTTGAATGAAAAACTCAATGATTTAGATGCTTGTACTGAATGCCAAAATGAAACGTTTACTACAGACCCATTGAACTTACCATTAGAAATGGTCTCTGATGAAGTCTCACCCCAAATCAAGGAGCCAGCTGCTGCTTCTTCAGACCCTGGGTTTGCAGGGCACTTCCAGAACAGAGATGCAGATAAAAAGGAGGACAAATCAATGCTAGACTCTAAAGTAGAAATGCTTTCAGGGTTTATGACCAAAGTTAAATCTTTCTCTGGGTGCTTAATTGAACCTCCTAAGACTTTTTCTGGACTTTTCTCTTCTCCTAAATCTCCAAAGAAAAACTCCTTTCTCTCTTTTTCTTCTAATGCATCATCTCAGCCTCTCAAAGGTGAGCTGTTTGGAATTTTCAAAAGTTCCAAACCAGAAACATATAAACAAGAATCATCTGTTGCTACTTCATGGCTTCAAAATGGTTGTTCCAGAGAGGCTGTGGGATCCATACCTCCAGAAAGTTTGCATACAGCTGCCTCTGCAGGACTCAATTCAGACTCTACTCTCAGTGACTGTAGAATGACTGTGGTTAGTACAAAGTCAGAATTAGATGGCTTGACAGATGACCCTAAACTAACAACCAAAACGGAAAAAAATAATGTTCTTGAAAATGTTTCAGAACCCCAAGGTTTTGAAACAGTTGCTACATCTTCTGTCTCAGAGGATGATATGAGGCAAGGAGTATTGTCTTTAAGTGATGAAGGAGACACGGGAATGCAGCAGGGTACAGACACAGAGGCATCATTAGAAGCAGAGCATATTCTGCTACCAACACAGTTGCATCCAGATCCTGCCTGGATTGCTGAAGAGCTTCCTCCTTCAATTCAACCACCTCTTCTTGAGCCAGAGCTAGCTATTCAGACTGCCTCTACAAACCAAAACGTCTTGGAAGTACAGGCAACCAATTCACTAGAAACCAATACTACACTGTTTGATGAGGGAAATGTCAATGAGAACACCGCTTCAGAAACCCAAGGGGATCTTTTTCATCCTCTGCAGGAAGAACCTGTGCTTTATGCCAAAGAAGTTTGTGGGGTACTTAATGCCCAGGAAGATCCACCTGTAGTCCCTCAGGAAATGGAGCAGCCAAGACCTCTTTTTGAGATCCCAAACATGACCAACTGGCCAAAGCTCCGCTTCCCATCCTCTACTACTGACCGTGGGAAGACACTGAGCTCTTTCTTTTCCTCACCTTCTCCCTCTGGCAACAAAGCAGTAGAGAGTGGTTTAATGTCTGGTTTTAAGAAGTTGTCAACTCTATTTGAGGGAGGTAATGAAGGAAGTGTACCGCCAAGTAATTCAAAACTAGGATTTGGAAAGAAACTGGATCTTTCATTTTCATGGCCCAAAGAGAACAAAGGGGACTCTGAACATGTTCCTGGAGAATCCTCCCCTCCAATTTTGATTATCAGCAATGATCTTAACTCCAGTGAGGCCAGCAAAGCTTCAGAGTCTTCTCAAATACCTGTAGCCAGTGCTCAGCCAGATGAGGTCTTTACTCAGTCCTCTGGGACCTCTGAGCAGCTGGATGCCAGGCCAAGTGTCTCTGTTCACGGATTGTCAGGGCCTGAAGAAGTGAAAACCCAGCTGGAAATCTCAGCATCTGGAGAACTTGGAGGTTCCCAAGGCAATCTCTCTGGTTCCACCTGTCCTTCATGGAAACCTGAGGAAGAACACTGTACTGTCTTTGAGCTGCCTAATCAGCCAGAAAAACAAGAAGAGGAGGTGTTGCCTGCTAGTATCTCAGCATCTGGAGAACTTGGAGGTGCCCAAGGCAATCTCTCTGGCTCCACTTGTCCTTCAGGGAAACCAGAAGAAGAACACTGCACTGTCTTTGAGCTGCCTAATCAGCCAGGAAAACAAGAAGAGGAGGTGTTGCCTGCTAGTACTGACCGTGTTTCAAGTGAACAGCGACCAGTCACTCCGGATCACATTAAGGAACCAATGACCAACAAAAGGCCTGTTCTCAACTCAAGCATCATAAATGGTTTTAAGGAATTGACCATTTATGATGCAGGTGACTTAGTGTTAGATTATGTTAGTTTGCTTTTTATCCTTTCTGTGTCTTTCCTAACACCTGTGTTTCACATTAATTAGGGGTTAGTGACAAGAGCTAATACATGGGTATTTTCATTCTCTCCCTTCTCTCTAATGTCAAATGTAATTCATTTGTTGGAACAAGGAGCTTCTTGCTTAAAGGAAAGGCTGAGCCCTGAGATTTACTCACTCTAGTTTGCTCTTCCTTATATAATGTGGAATGGAGAAAGGGAGGGCAGGAAGAGGGAGCAAGTATTTAAGGGGCATATATTAATTACAACTATGTAATAGGGTTGGATTCTTCCTTGGTTTGGTCTTAGGCACTTACATCTTATACTAGATAGGGAGAAACCTAATTTGCTTTGGTTTTCCACGTCTTCTAAGATGCTTCCTCCAGTGGCCATAAGGATATTAGGTAAAATACAAAAAAAAAATGACTTAGAACAATCTATATTCTATTCAACATGGATTTGAATAGCTTTTTGTCAGGTATCAATCTCTGATACCAAGGTTTCACAATGCTCTATACTGAAAAACTACAGCAAGGGGTAGCCCAAGTTACTATGAGACTTTATTCATCAGACATTATTCTCTGCTTTGAACCACCTTGAGGCCGAAAGTGCTTTGGTAAAGTCTTGCAGGAGCTCAGCTATCCAAAATTATAGTTCTTCAATAATACCATACAGTGTAGTTTAAGAGTGCTACCTTGCGGGGGGGGGGGAAGACTTTATGATTAAAAAAGAATGATAATAATCATAATAAGAATGCTACCTTGACCTTTGACCCAAACATGTCCAGAAGAGCTGGTCAGGGGTTTTAGAGATTGGGCAGGGCATGATACACGTGTGTGCATGTATACATGTGCATTGGGGACTACTCAGAACAGTGACTTATTACTATTCTGCTGACATGTGATGGAAATAGGAAATCAGCCTAAAAACAGCAGGTAATTGAGAGGAACCATAAGGAAAATATCACTGGAAAACATCAATGATTTCTCTTAATTTAACCAAGGATAAATAAATTTAAGCCCTTAGGTAAAGGCTTGACTCTGTCACAAGAAAAATCCTGTTGTTGTTTTTTTTTTTTTTTTTTTTTGCATGGAAGCTTTCCAACAGGATACCAGTAATAAAATGAGGACTCCTGACTTGGGATGCAGATAACATCAAGTCCCTCTGTCTTTATTAGGGCTGACTCCTTTAGATGATAGGACTATTAGGCTCAAGGGGGTATCATGGATACTGCCCTTCTTTCCACCACTGTGCCATTTTCACCACTTTCCCTACCACAACTAACTCTCATTGTGGGGGGACAGATTTTTTTCTCAGCATGGGAATTCAGGTGTTTGAGAGAGCGTTGGGCTAACCTTATTTCAGATATGGAGATGCATTAATATGACTATGACCCAGAAGGGTTAGATTTGTCGACTTTATCCATAACTGATTCTTTCCCTGAGAGAAACTTATATACAAAGGAGAAGTTCATCTTTGGGATACTTCTGTATCCCAGGGGTATAGGTATACTGTAGCATTTATGTGGATGAGACCACTCCTTTGTGGAATTTCTTGGTCTTGGCCTCTATCTCCCAATGGCTTCCATTAACGCATCCTACAAATGTCTAAGAGGTAATTGAAGGAACATGTTCCTTCTTATTTGATTATGCTATGGTATAGGTGTACTCATTTATAATTGTAGGGAAATAAATAAGGACTTCAGTTTATTAAATAATAGAAAAAGTAGATTCATTCACTCCACTATGTGGAAATTAGCAAACTTTAATCACAGCCACTGGACAAGTTTATTTAGAAGACAAAAGAATTTTAGGGATAGGCAGTAGTCATTTTACTATTTCTATTGAAAAATAGCATGTTAAGATAAATTGTTCTTAAAGGGTAGGTGTAGGGCTGAAGTTAAATGCTGTGGGAGAACCCAGCACATTGCTTTTTCCCTATTGTGGTTCTGCTTAATAGAGACTAGTTTTCTAGATTAGGACGTTTGGTCCTCTCTTCCTAGGAACCTCCTGTTTGTGGTTATTGCCCTTGATGTAATGTTTATTTCCTGAATTTATCTATACTTGTACCCTGGTCCCTAGTTTGCATTTATTTACTCATCTGTCTTCTTTTAAATCTTACAGCCCCACCAGCAGTAGTAGGTATGGCTCCTCCTGTAATGTGAGTCAAGGAAGCTCTCAGCTGAGTGAACTAGACCAATATCACGAACAAGATGATGATCGTCGGGAGAGGGATTCAATTCATTCCTGCCACAGCTCTGGTAGTCTCTCCAGAGATGGCCAGGCTGTCTTTGGAGAACAAGAAAAAGCCTTGGAAGTTACAGGTGAAACAGAGAAGGGGAGAGCTTGTGAACCCAAAGAGATGAGAGAAGATGCCATAGCCCATCCTCCCCCAGATCTGGTGCTACACAAGGACCATGTCCTAGACCCCCAGGAGAGGTAGGTGATGACTGTCCCACATGCTTCCTCAGTACCTGCCCTGTGATATTACTGAATATAAGAGTTTTTCATTTGTTTCTTTGCAGCTGGGTATGGTGGGGTGCAAGACATCCATGCTGAAATTTGCACTGCTTCCTTTGATTTTTTTGGTATAATTCCTAAGATATTTGGGAGTTCTCTGAAGTCAGAACACTGAGTTCTCTGGAGTTAGTGAGCTGCAGTCTGCTAAGGCTTCTTGTATCTGCTGTTCTTGATCCTGCATATGGCAGTTTCTGAGTCTAAAACCCCACCTGAGCCCTGCATTCAGTGGGGCTACTTTGGGTGCCTTGCCGGTTTCCTAGTCTATTGTTTTAACTTCTTTTGTAAACAGTGTTGTTGTTTGTTTTATGCTTCCTGAGAAAAACTAGGACAGAGTAAAGAATTGATCAAGAGGACAGATTTAACTCACCCCTCTGTTTCCCCTGGGCTTGGCAATGTATTTGGCAATATGAAACCATAAGAAGAAAATTTTAAAATTTGTCACTTTTAATAATCTTATAATGGAGCTTAATACAGACTTTGAATATTATTACTATTATTGACTTAAATTGGTTAGAGTAGCTGAGGAGGGATTGGAGTATAGCAGGTCTCTCAGTCTAGGCATTATTGATATTCTGGGCCGGCCAGATAATTGTTATAGGAAGCTATTTATGCATTATAGGGTGTTAGTAGCCTATCTGACCTTTGCACATTAGATGCTATTAACAACCTCCAGTTTTGACTACCACAGTATCTAAAATAATGATAGAATAAAGTCTGTCACTAAAAAACCAAAAGCAGTAAATGCCAGTTACCTGGTAAAAGTTAAGGAATTGTTGGGGCTTCTCTTCCACCACTAGATGAATGAATGAGTCACATACTTCTCTGAAGACATAAACTTACTATCTCTTGTGGTTCATCTAGTAGGCAAGACACTGGATCACTGAGCTCTGGACCAGCACCAGCCTTCTCACTGGATTAATGTTCCATTGAAAGGCTGGCTCTTTGTGGAGCTGAGATTTGGCAGCTACTTTTCTCAGGGTTGAGCTCTTGGTAGAGAAACAGAAGTGCCCAGAATGAGCACCTATCCTTTTCTTCCGGTTTTGTCTTCTCAGGTTCTCTCTGTGCATGTGAAGCCTAGTTCTACAAATGTTTTAGAATAGTTGACTCATTTAGATGACTTCAGAGTCTAACATGCTTTTTGCATGTACGGGTAGTGAATGTTTGTCTTCTGCCTTGGCTATAGGCTCCAAAGGAAGGAAGGTGAAGCAGTAGCACCAAGAATTAACTGTATTCCAGTTAAGAATGTGGCTGATGACTTGTTCTAATACAAAGTAGTGTTTCTCTGATATTTATTGTTCATTTTTTCTGAGGGTGTTCCAGAGGCAGACAGCTCAAGGATCAAATCATGGAAGGAAAGGGCTGTGATTTATTTATTTATTTATTTGGCACTTTTTATGTAGTTTAGGAATTGGTACATCTTCTAAAATAGTGGAGCAGGAACGGTTTGCAGGAACAAAATTCCTCCCTAAGGAAGCTATGTGGAACCCCCAAAGAAGGTTGGTGGTCTCAAGAAGTAAGTGAGAGGATTATTCCACATATCTCTGACTGGTTTCTGTGGTTGACATTAACTTAGGGCCCTTGCTATTACTTCTAGTGTCATGATTCCTGACTATCCTAATGAGCCACCTCACTGGGTAATTGAAAAAAGGAGAAGCAAAAGTAGGAACAGATGAAAAGCTAAAAAAGAATTGTCATTTTATAGAGGAATTGTTTGCACATTAAGTATTCAGGACAATGCTGTTTTAGTGGCCTGAATCACTAAACAAGTGTAGGCATGAGTACAAATCATTTTATTTTAGATATTTGGCGATCTTGCTTTAAGCCCTGTCCCCTGTAACTCATGTTTTTTTTTTTTTCTTGCCCCCAAATATTCTTTTCTTTGTTACAAGTTTTCCTGAGGAGAATGCATCTTCACCATTTACCCAAGCCAGAGCACACTGGATCCGAGCAGTGACCAAGGTCCGACTCCAGCTGCAGGAGGTAGGGAATCTGTTCTGATACTGGTTGGGACAATTTTTCTTTTGAAATTGAGAGACATATGGTGCTGGAGAAGCAGTCAGTGATTAGTCATCTTCTTACAGTGTGCTTCTTGGAATGCATGGCAACTAAACCAGAGACTTAAGATAGGGGAGATGGCCTTAGCTTTTTTTTCTGTGCTAATTAATGAAAATCAAATACAGCTAGTGGGTTGAGAGCTTGAAGGTAAAGTTTTATGTTTATTTTCAGTACCATCATCTCTTTGAAGTCACAGATGAGAGCAGGGGACCATTTCAAGGCCTCTTGGATCACTTCTTCCTTAGCCAGTTCAAATATTACTGGCTGATATTGTGGGGCCAGAAATAGGTTACAGAAATTTTTATGGGGTCACTAATTTAAGGCCCAAAACATCAATACATTAAGATCTGAAAGAGTATAAAAAAGCAAAAATAAAAATAAATATTTTTAAATTTTCTGTGTTATGAGTTTGACATGTCCTTAATCTGTGTGTCAATAGATAGACTCTAGTCTTCAGGCAGAAGGGATAGTTTTAAGTGATGACTTAAAACCTGTCAGTAGTATATAACCTGTAGATAGACTTTCGCATCCTCTGACCCAGATGCTTCAGCTATCAGCATTTCACATTTGCTTTATCTGCTTTTGCTGTATTAGGAATAGTCTTTCTCTAAACTACTTGTGAGAAAGTTGGAAGTATGGTATTTTCTCTTCTAAATGCTCTTGTATTTCCCTGAAAATGAGAGTACTCTCCTGAGTAACCACAATTAAACCATCCAAATCAGGAAAACAATAATATTATAATCAGGACCCTGTGCAAATTTTGCCAACTATTCTGACAGTGTCTCGTTTTTCTTTCTGATTCAGAATCTAATCCAGGATGACATGTTGTATTCAGTAGTCATGTCTGTTTTTTTATTTTTAGTTATAGCTAGGCACAATACCTTTATTTTATTTATTTATTTTTATGTGGTGCTGAGGATTGAACCTAGCACCTTACATGTGCTAGGTGAGTGCTCTACTGCTGAGCCACAACCCCAGCCCTAGTAGTCACATCTCTTTAGTCTTCCCTTAGTCTGGAATAGTTCTTCATCTTTTCCATCTTTAACTGTTTAAAATGGTACAGGCCTTTCATCTTGTAGCATGTTCTTCAGTTTGGATGCATTCAGTGTTTACTCATGTTCAGACTCAGGCCATGCTGTCTTGATTGGAATTACACAAAAACTGTGCTGTGCTCTTATCAGTGCATTGCATCAGGAAGTATAAGATGGCTACCTGTTCTACAATTTGTGATAGCCTTAATCATTTGGTTGAATTTATATTGTCCTGGTTTCTTCATTGTCAAGAGATCCCTTTTTGGGTTGGGGTTGTGGCTCAGTGGTAGAGCGCTTGCCTAGCACGTGTGAGACACTGGGTTCTATTCTCAACACCACATAAAATTAAATAAAATAAAGATATTGTGTCCACATACATCTAAAAATATTGAAAAAGAGATACCCCTCTTTCCCTTTGTAATGGGTATGTGTTTTGTAGTAAGATCCTCTTAGACTATTGATACCGTGTGCCTCATCAAATCTCTACCTACCACCTTAGTATCCATTGATGACTTTTTTCTGAGGTTATCACCACTAATGGTGGTTGTCAAGTGGTAACTTTGCTTTCATTATCCTTTCTACATTAATTAGTTGTTGTTCTACTATAAGGAGATTTCATTTTCTCCTGTTAATTTAATTATGTTAGTATGAACTCATGGATTTCTAATTTATGATGTGAGTTGTAATCCATTACTATCATTTATTTTGATGGTCAAATTGTTCTAGCCTCAAGTTAAAGGACCTTAAGTTTGACCCTTCAGGGAAAAGATAGTATTTTAATAATTATTGAAAAAGTAACTGCTTTGGAGAAAGCATTTTGAATACAGATGTTTGAAATCCTTCTTTCTGTATATATGTGTACATCTGATCCTTTGTTACTCAAAATGAGTGTTACTAATAAAAACTCAAAACTGTGTGGCCTAAAATCTTGGAAAGAGAGTATTAACATATTTAAAATCTTTCTAATGAAAAATTTCAGTGAGGTTTGAAATTGGTAAAATATAAAAAATATTTTGACCCTTTCATAAGAACAATTGACTGACATCAGAGAAGATGAAATTTACTAGCCAAATTTCAACAGAATCTTTTAAAAATTGGCATGTAGAAACCAATTATACTTGATGTATTGGTATCCTTCACTACGACAGCTGTGAAAACCAATTTATTGAAATAATTAAATGTGAAACCAAACCTTCAAGTCATTCTGCAACTAAATATTATTTTACATTTCTTTCACTGATAAAAATTAATACTGCCAGTATTTTTAGTGACAGCAAATATTTTTATCATTAATATTTTTAAAAATTTAAATGATTGTTTTTATGCTTTTCCATTTTAACTTTCATAATGTAATTAACATTAATACAATTTTATGTGTGTATAATTTTTAAATGAATCTACACATATTGAGAGGAATATGGTAAGAAATTTCTGTGGGACAGGGCTGCTCAATCACAACACTGAGGGCCTGATGTAGACCAATATGAGGTAAACTAACATTTAAAGTGAACATTTATAGAGTGAATGTCATTAATACTATTTTTTTCAAAAGTAATGATCTTGTAATTTTTATTTAAAAGAAAGTAAAGTCATATTCTCCATGTAAAATGAAAACTCGATGAGAAAAATAAAAATATATTGGAACTGATATAATTTAAAATATGACTTTTTCTTTTTGAGAGAATTCAGAGTCTTTCAAAGGAAAAAAAAATATACCTAAAAATAGTTGCTAAAGCTTGGAAGCAGCTGGAGAAAAGACATAGTTTATCCAGGAGTAACTACTATTGCTACTTAAGTACTATTGCTTCTTGAGTACTGTTGCTATTTGAGCCACTGTAGTACTTAAGTACTATTGCTACTTGAGTAAGAGAACAATAGTAAAAGAATTCTTAGCATGGGTAAAGTAACTGGCAGTTGATGAGTCATGGCCAGCCATAGTTTAAAGCAACTCAGGAATTTGAGCCAGGAGAATTGCAAGGCCAGCCTCAGCAACTTAGTGAGACCCTTTATCAAATTTTAAAAAAGGGTTTGGGATGTAGCTCAGTGGTAAAGCACCTCTAGGTTTGATCCCCAGTACCAAGAAAAAGAAGAAGAAGAAGAAGAAAAAAAAGAGGGATCTGGTAGAAGCAGAATTGCACCATGTACACTTGAAATGAGATTTGCTAAAGATTGGTTGAGTTTATGAGAACAAACAAAGTAAACATAGCACTAAGGATTTTTCCACCCTAGTAATCAAAGTTCTACCTAGTCATGCCTTTACCCCTCTGCCTAAGATAATAATTTTTGTTAGTTTCTTATTATTATAGAATTTCATTATATAAGCATAAGCAAATATGAATTTTTTCTATTTTACTCCTTTTATATAAAAGGCAGAATATTATATACACTGAGAATATCTTTTTCTTTTTTACTTAGTAATCCTTTCATATTAGCTCTAAGAGAATTTTCACTTTTTGAAGCTGTATAATATTCCATTCTATGAATGTACTGCAAGTGTTTAGCAAATCCTTTGTTGATATTCATTTGTTTCCAGTCATTTGATGTAACAAACCATGTTAGAAATGAGAAACCTTTTTGTGTATGTTATTTTGCATGTGTACGAATATATCTGAGGGAAATAGAGATTTGTAATTTTAGTACATATGCCAAATTGCTGCTCATTTTGTCAGTGACTTAAAACAACAAAGGGTTGTTTCTTACCCATGCTACATGTTATATTAAAGAGTTCTGCTTTAAATTGTCTTACCTCTGTAATCTTATGGAGTAGCAAGTACCCAGCACTGGCCAGTCACAATAGTAAAGGGATAGAAAAGATACTAAATAAAAGAGAACATACAAAATGCACTCTGGCTCTTGAAAATTCTGCCTAGAAACTTCATGTCATTTTTGCTCACATTTCCCTTGCTAAAGCATATCCCTAACCCCACCTATTAAATTTAGGTGAGTACCATGATATACCTTCATAGGAAAGAGGATATTTGTGAATGACTTTAATGACTGTCCCAAAGATATATAATGCCTTCCATTGGAGGTGTCCCAATGTATACTCCTAAGAAGGATACCATGAAGGTACTTTCTCTTCCATAACCCCCCATTGGCGTGATTGATCAAACTTTTGCTACTCTATTAGGTGCTAATGTCTCAGTAGTTTAAATTTGTAGTTTCTATTAGTAAAGTTGAGCATGTTTGTATACATATAAAGACTATTAAGTAATTACTTTCTGTGAATGGCCTATTCTTTGCCCATTTTCTGTCAAGTTGTTAATATTTTTTCTTACTAATTCTCAGGAGTGTTTTATGTTTTAGGGAAATTAACTCTTTGTTATTATGTGAGTTGCCAGTATTTTTCTCAGTGAACCATTTTGAGGAAATTTTTTATGCTTAATATGAGGCACATTTTCCTAATCCAGAAAAATGGGGAGAATAATAGTATCTTTCTCTTGGCATTATAAATTGTTTAATAAGTCTATGATTTTTTTAAAATGTCTCAGTGGCTTTACATTGCCTTTATGATAGAATAAAATCCTTCATGATCCACCTCAGTACAATTCAAAGTGTGATTCATGAATTAGCCCAACCCAGGAACTGTTTGTTTTTAGTCTTTGATGAAATAAATACCCATATTGAAAGTAACCATTTAGAGGCAATTTCATTTGCTATAACATCAATCCTATCAATGGCTCATTGAATAGGATATGGACGAAAAATATCAGACTGTGACATACTGGGAATATAAAGCCAAGTCTTAACAAAGAGTAGTTTGAAAAACTGATGTGGATCCTACCTTAACTCTTGCTGCTACCCTGTTTGATGAACACTTCCAACATACATAACTATATTTTTCAAAATTTCTCGGAGACTTTGCATTTGCCCTTTCCTACAATTAGAATATTCTTTCTCTTAATTCACCTAATTTTTCATTCACATCTTTAAAAACTCAATCAGGTGTCAGGTTTTTGTTTTTGTTTGGAGGGGGCAGTGTTTCCAGATTCTCTCTCTTTTTTTTTAATATGTAGTTTTTTAGTTGTAGGTGGACACAATACCTTTATTTTATTTTTATGTGGTGCTGAGGATCGAACCCAGTGCCTTATATGTGCCAGGCAAACACTCTACCACTGAGCTACAGCCACAGCCCAATATTTTATTTCTATGTGGTGCTGAGGATCAAACCCAGGGCCTCATGCATGCTAGGCAAGCACTCTGCCACTGAGCCACAACCCCAGCCCTCCAGATTTTCTGAATGCCTTTTCTAGATTGACATTTACCATGATGTAATGTAGTTACTTGTTTACTCATATGCCTGCCTTGCCTTTTTTCTTCTATAAGTTACTTGAATGTCAAACCTATGCTTTTTTTTTTGCTGGTATTCTAGAGCTTAGTATGGAATGTGGCAAAGAGCATTTAGCCAACCTTTTATAGCTACTTAACTAGCAAAAAAAGGCCCATCATTGTTTCCACAGAAGTTTCTATGTTCTTTTTTATCTTCTCATTAATCCTATTTTTAACTTTTCCCAACGCCCAAGACTTAAAGCCAACAACAGCAAAATATTAAGTATTATCATTATTTGTTTTCTTTTTTTAATTTATAGCTGTGTTTTCTTATGTAATTTATATATTATGAATATAAATTTACTGAATTTGTATCACAATATGAGTGGAATTTTTATTTAGTTTTTATAAACTTTGTTTTGAACTTCAGTTTACTCTTCAGTATTTTTGAAAACATTTAATGATTATTAATAGATTACTAATATTCCATTTCATAAATGTCCCATAACAGTTATTCTTTATTATAGATGTTATAATAAGCATGATCATATGTAAATCTATTTTATTTCTGATTATTTCTTTAGCTTTCCTAAAATGGAATTCAAATAAATTATTGAGTTAAAGAGCATATTCTTTTAAAAAACTTCTGATGAGAAGCCAACCCTGTTGGCACATACCTGTAATCCCAGCAACTCAGGAGGTTGAGGCAGAAGGATAACAAATTCAAAGGCCATACTGGGCAACTTAGTAAGACCCTGGCTCAAAATAAAGTAAAAAGGGCTGGGAGAGTAGCTTAGTGTTAAAATGCCTCAATTGCCATTTTCACAAGAGGAAAATATAAATAAATGATACTCTTGATGATCTTCTGAATTTATTTTTGAAAAAAGTTTTCCAGTTTGTGCTTTCAGTATTTGAATGTACTGTACCAGAATTATTATTTTAGAAAATATTTGTCAGTTTGACCAAAGAATAGTATCCCATTGTTTTAATTTACGTTTCTCATTATTTGTGGTTTTAGTATTTACCATATGTTTATAGTTGTTTATACTTACTTAGCTGATATTGCATTAAATAGACTTTGAGGAAGTACCATAGAAACCTAGCTACACTTACGTCATTCCTATAAGACTGTCAGCAACTTGAGGGAAGAAATTCTATAGGGTCATGTCTATCCTCTGGCTGAGTACCTGGCCATATGCACTTAATAAATATTTAATGACATTGCTAATGCTGATGAGGTAGTAATGTTGGAAGTGTGGGAGGGAATGGATATGAATCTGTACCTTATTTGGCTTAGCTGCAGAAAAGTCTGGAGGAGGAGGTGAGACTTTTAGCTCTAGAAACGGAGACTGCGGTGGCAGCAGGTGGGTGGGTGTTCCAGGTGGAAGGGACAGTGAAGGAGAAGGCATGGAGGTAGGCCATAAGGAACGCTTGACAGGAGCTCCTGGGCTATTGAAGAAAGCTGAGAAGGAGAGCCTTGGTAATCAGGGTCAGAACTGAGGAAAGAAGCCTCTTGTTTAAATGGAGCAATCCTAGGAGGTCCAAGATTGCTGCTGGTCAGCCTGAGAGCATTTTCTCAGGGGTGATCACTAAGGCGCAGAGAAAATTGGCGAGCTCTTACAAAGAGCTCTGTTTTCACTTGTGATTCCCTCCCAAGCAAAGAGAATCCCTTCTTGTCCTATAATTGAAGCTTGAAAGGGTTCCCTTTTTAAAGGGAAATGAGCTCAAAGAGAGGTCATTAGGATCCCGCCTCTTAGACTTAGCACCAGGAAAAACATTCTTTCTGTAATCTCAAACTCCAGGATATTCTCTGATCTGCTGCTTATCTTTTTTGTTTCCTGCTACCATTGTTATTGTTATTGTTAATAGTTTTATGTTGTTGGTGGTAGTAGTAGTTGTTGATTTGAAGGTTTTAGGACCCCTCCTTGAGGACTTGGGTGTTTCCTGTCTTAAATTCCACTACCTCAACTCTTTACCCTCACTCTCATGGAGGCCACCAATTTCTGATCTCTCCTTTTTCTTATAATCTTTTAGCCCTCTCCCTACCATTGCTGTTATAACACTTAAAATATTAGAGAATTATCTTAAATAAGTAATATATGTAAAAACATAAAATTAAAAAATATGCATAATATACTTTTCCTCCTTTTTCAGGCTCCCAGGCCTGTAGTCACCCTTTCCCCATTACCTTATTACCTGTATCTTATCAGTCCAGAGATAATCCACACAATTAAAGCACGTGTGTGCACAAATGCACATTTGTGTATATTAACAATCCTCTTCTTTACCTTGCTTTTTTCATTTCCTGCTATATCTTGGAGATATTTCTTTATTTGTACAAATAGAGCTACTGCTCTATTAATAGCTACAGTTTTTCTATTACCCTATATAGAGTTACTGCCTTTTAAAACAGCTATATAGTACTTTTTGTAGCTGTATTATAACATATACAGTATCTACTATTTATGAATCTTTGTTTCTAATATTGTTGCAATGCAAATCCTACCTGTAAGCCTTAATACTTCATAACCTCTCTTACAGCGTTTGACACCCTTTGAGCTCATGGTAAACCTTTCCCTGGAACAGGCCCTTTACTGCTTGACAAGGGCCCTAGCTGCTGCTACCCTAGTGCTGTGAGACAGCCCTTCCTCCCAATAGGCTCCTTCTGGTCTTTGGCAAACTGAAGAGTCCTTACCTGATATCTGAGACAAGAATTAATACATTCTGTGCTTCTCACCTTGACTGAAACCTGAAGCTCCCTTTGGTAGAGACTATATATTCTTGTTTTGCTTCATGTATTAATGGATAAGATGGAAGCCTTGGTTTCTTTGGCTTCCTCTGTTACTTCCAAACCGTTACTAGATCACCACTTAACCCATTCTTGTACCCACATTTCTTGTTGCAATTAGATTACAACTTTCCCATAACCCTCCATTTGTTCATTGAAAACCCTAGTTTCTATATCATAGGTTTTCTTTAAATCTCAACTACTGCCATAATAATTATCATCCTAAGGGCTGGGGTTGTGGCTCAGTGGTAGAGCAGAAGCATGTGTGAGACACTGGGTTTGATTCTCAGCACCACACATAAATAAATAAAATTAAGGTCCATTGACAACTAAAAAAAAATTTTTTTTAAATTATCATCCTAATAACTATATTTATTGAATACAGCTATCTCTCAGGTATTATGTTAGGTGTTTGACATATATTACTCAATGCATTTCTCATAGTAATTCTATGAATTAGACTTGTATTATTAGGACCATTCTATAAATTAAGGAACTTAATATTTAAGAAGATAGAAACTTGTAGCTGGGCATGGTGGCTCATGCCTGTAATCCCATGGCTGGGGAGGCTGAGGCAGGAGGACTTCTAGTTCAAAGCCAGCCTCAGCAAAAGTGAGGTGCTAAGCAACTCGGTGAGACCCACATCAAGCTGGGTATGTGGCTCAGTGGTTGAGTGCCCCTGAGTTCAATCCCTGGTGCAACCCCCAGCCCCCAAAAAGAAGACAGAAACTTATTCAGCTAGCCAGAGTTAGAGCTGAGATTCAAATCTAGATTTATTTAATTCTTTACCACTTGCTCTGAATCTCTGATTTCATTTACCCAGTCAAACTCAGTCTGAAAATATTACAGGGAAAATTCTAGAAACAAAATAATTCATAGTTTTAAAATTAAATGCTATTCTGAGCAGCCTGATGAATCTTGTGCCTTCCTGTTCTTTCCCCCCAGGATGTGAATCATCGTTTTGTCTAGTGTATCCATGCTGTATATGCTACCAGCCCATCAGTCACTCAGTAGCTGTCAACTGTCACATTATTGCACTGCCTATGTTCAATTAACTCTTATTTTACTTAATAATATCACCCAAGCACAGGGTGGTAATGATGCTAGCAATTTGGATATGCTTAAAAGAAGTTGGAAAGTGCTTCCTTTAAGTGGAAAGGTGAAAATTTTAGATATGTATATATGCATGTTTAGGAAAAACATATTATATATAGGGCTCTCATATATTAAGACCCTCTCTGGGGGATCTTGTGATGTATCCCCAACAGATAAGGGGGACTACTTTACTGATTTCTTTTATATATATAATTTTTATTTATTTATTTATTTTTTTACTTTTATGTGGTGCTGAGGGTTGAACCCAGGGCCTCGCACATGCTAGGCGAGTGCTTCTACTGCTGAGCCACAACCCCAGTTCCCTTTACTGATTTCTTTAGGAATTAAGCTTTTAATCTTTTAAACATGAACAAAGTTCTCCCTTCTCTGAAGGTTGCCATGATATCATTAACCTGTCTGGAGTCATAGAACAGGAGGATGTCTGATACTGGCAGCAGGTCTTAGCTCTAGCTGATAGTATTTTCTAAGCATAGTAGCTAAAAAGGTAAGTACTCAGTTAACTCTACTGGAATAAGTCAGATCATTAGCTCTGCACAAAATTATTTAATTCCAAATAATAAGCACAGCAGTCTTTGTCACTCTCAACCACCTTACCTGACTCCTGCTACTTATTTGACTGCCCAGCCAATGAGAATATTTGACACTAAGAAGGAGCTCTATTCTTCTGTTAGAGAAAATTTGTTTGCCAATGTTATCCAAAAGGGAGCAACATATAACTATTAAGTTTTAAATTAAACCTGCTAATAAGTGGGTACCACTGTGTGCTTTTGGGGATACTTGTAAGACATGTACAGAGGGGAGATATAAATGATTAATAATTAAATATTTTATTTTTCACATACTTTTTCTCATTTCCTTATTTTCTCTGCAGCATTCTGTGCTTTCTTAAAATTCCTTGCTTCTTATAATTTCCCATTTTCTTGTCTTCCATTATCCTTAGATTCTCCCAATTGTTCTTTCCCTCCCTTTTCATCTTATCTAGCTCCTTTTTGTACAGTTTTCCTCTCAGGCATATTTTCCCCCCCGCTCTCTTTCCTCTTGGTGCTGGGGATCAAACCCAGGCCTTGCACATACTAGGTACTCTGCTTTATAACTGTGCCATGCCCCTAGCCCCTCAGGAATCTTTTTAAATATCAAATCTGCATCTCTACAGAACCTATTCTTTAATTGAGCAGTTACTGGTGGATGTGGTGATTCCTGCCTGTAATTACAGCAACTTGGGGAACTGAGGGAAGAGGATTGCAAGTTCCAGGCCCAGTCTCTGCAATTCAGCAAGATCATGTCTCATAATAAAGAATAAAAAGGTTAAGGGATATAACTCAGTGGTTAAGCACCCCTGGGTTCAATCTTCAGGACTGCCACCCCTACCCAAATTGAGCAGCTACTGTATGACAGGTAGTGTGTTAGTCAGCCAACTGACTTCCAGCTCTTCTTTCCTAAGCAGATGACTCCCAAATCTGTACTTCTACCCTTCCTTTTTCCTTAGGCTCTATCCTTCATGTCTAGTTTTCTATTAGTTATGTTTACTACACTTTCTCAATTATATGAACTTCCCTCCTGAGTATGTTCCTCTTCCTTTGTTCTCTGTTGGTATTAATGTCACTGTTATTCTGGTAGACACCAACTCAAAATTGCAGTGACACTTTACATTCTTCTCTCTTGCCTCCTGCTTGGATCATTTACCAGATCTTTTTTTTTTTTTTTCCTCTCTGGATTTCTTTTATCAGTCTCTTCTCTTTCCCTTTATGTTCAGTTCCTTTTTATTGCTCAGACTGTAGTATTGGTCTTCCTTGCTTTTATTTGTTTTTCTTGGAATCCATTGTGTATGCCACTGCAAGATTTATATTCTAGACAGAACACTACTCCTGGTTACCACTGTGCCCAGGGCCCAACTTAAATGTCACATCCTTTGATGCCTTCCCTAAGTTCCAGATAGAGTTAGATGTTCCTCTGTCTGTCTGTCTGCCTATCTTTCTTTATTTTTGTACTAGAGATTGAACTAGAGATTGAACCCTGAGGTGCTTAACCACTGAGCCATATCCTTTTTATTTTGAGACAGGGTCTCACAAAGTTGTTTAGGTCCTCAATCAGTTGCTGAGGCTGACCTCAAACTTGAAATCCTCCTTCCTCTGCCTCCCAAGCCACTGGGATTACAGGTGTGCTACCATGCCCAGCTCATTTTTCTTTCCATAACATTTCATATATAACCAATTTTGATATTTATTATATTGTCATGGAATTATGTGAGCTTTGTCCTCAAGACTATGTATTTCTTGATGAGCATAGGAGTGCGCGCCTGTAATACCAGCTACTCAGGAGGCTGAGATAGAAGATCAGAAGTTTAAAGCCAGCCTGGGCAATTTAGCAAGTTCCTGTCTCATTAAAAAAAAAAAAAAGACTGTATTTCTTAAAAGAACATATACAGTATTATTCCTTTTACATTACATTAGAAATAGGCAAAAGTAATCTGTGATGTCAGACATTTGGATAGTGATTACCTTTATGGGAGGGAGTTGGTAGTGTTACTAGAGGAGGTATTGGCAGTTCTTAGAGAGGAAGGCCTGGACTCAGGACAAGTGGAGTTCTTTATATACATCAATGCATGCAAAGACTGCTTAGTTAGAGGCACAGAGATTTATTTAGGAAAACAGAAACACATTTAAGGGAGAATGTGGTCCATCTCAAAAGTGAGAAGCAATGCCTTGATCTGGGATTCTAATGTTATTAGAGGGACAGGAGCTAGGGCTAAACTAGAGGTGGAGTCAGGGCAGAGTTACACAATTTTGAGCCAATTGCCCTCATGTCATGTTATATTTTGCAGACAAGGATACAGGCCAACAAGGCAGGCTGGGTTGCTTATGAGTAAATGCTTGTTTTACATTCCAAGCATTCATGGGTGTTTCTCATTTAAGACTCTGTATCCCCAAATTCCTATCTGAGTAGTGATTAGATATGATCACAAGGTGGCTTCTGGAGTTCTGCACTGTTGTTTCTTGATCTGGATTTTGTTTACATTGGTGTAAAAATGCACTTTTGACTTGCATACTTCTTTATGTTTTATAATTCAGTAAAAAGTTTAAATAAAAGCTAAGTGAAAAATAGCATTGAAACATAGAATAGGAACTGTGTCTAACTTTATATCCCTGATGTCTGGAACCCAGTAAGCTCTTAATGAATATGTGAGTGAGTAAGTGGATGAATGAAGTTTTCCCTCAAGATAATTATTTTTTTTTCTTCTATTGTTAGTTACATTATAGTCTCAACTTTATAGCCTGACATCCATGATTACTCAAAGACTTAGCTCAGTCTACCTTTTTCTATTTTTATCCAATCCAGAGGCTATATTGTTGGAAGAACTTGGGCCTTGCAATGAGCCAGAGCCTGAGTTTAAAATATTACTCTGCCACTTATTGTCTCTGTAACCTTTGACTTAGGCAATTCACCCAGCCTTTTAGAATCTTAATTTTCTCCTCTTTGAATAGATATCATATCCTTCAGCTAAATAAGATAATATATGCAGAGAGAGGCCTACCATGTTATTAGCATTCAGCAAATGTTATTTTCTCTTCCTTTCCAATAACTAACCTCCCTTTTAAAAAAAACAAATATATGTATATTTTTTAGTTGTAGATGGACACAATACCTTTATTTTATTTATTTATTTTTATGTGATGCTGAGGATCAAACCCAATGCCTACATGTGCCAGGCAAGTGTTCTACCACTGAGCCATAAACCTAGCCCCCACCCCTGGCCTTTTTTGGTAATTCTGGGGATTGAACCTAGGACCTCATGCATGCCAGGCAAGCACTCCATCACAGAGCCACAAACCCCAACTTCACCTTCATTTTTCTTCCATTCAAATCTTTACCATCTGTATCTTTACCTCAAATGTTCATTGTTTCCAGTTTTCACATATCCATATCCTTTGAATCAAAATTCAGTTATTACCTTTTTCACAGAGACTTCCGTGATTTCCTTCTAAACTAGTACCTTTAAAGCTGGAAATATTTTCTTCTCTCAATTTCTTATATGTTTTATATGTCTTTTTTGATACTTATTAGTCACTCACTCTCATCTTTAGGAGTTGCTGTAGGCTGCCCTCTCAATCTAGGCCCAAAGAGTAGGCACTCTAGGTAGGCCGATGTGTTGGAGGCAGAATCTGTCTGTTGAAATAAACTGGGACATGAAAAGATAGGTTGAGAAAACTGTTTTGGGGTGTTTTAAATTTTTTTAGTTGTAGATGGACACAATATCTTTATTTATTTATTTTTATGTGATGTTAAGGATCAACCCCAGTGTTTCATGTGTGTGAGGCAAGCACTCATCACTGAGCTGCAACCCCAGCCCCTGTTTTTTTTTTTTAAATTTTGTTTTGTTTTGTTTTAATAATGTTATTGTATTTTATACCTTTATTTTATTTATTTATTTTTATGTGGTGTTGAGGATTGAACCCAGTGCCTCACACATGCTAGGCAAGCGCTCTACCAGTGCACTGCAACCTCAGCCCTGTTTTGGGCTTTTGATATTCTTTTATATACTTACTTTTGCACAGGAGAAATTCAGATGTCTACCCAAGAATGTGGACCAAAGGAGTCAAGTTTCAGACCGCTTGACCTACCTTTTGCCTTTTTATTCCCCCCAGATTGAACCCAGGGCTTTGTGCATGGTAGGCAGGCACACTACCATTGTGCCACATCCCCTAGCCTTTGACTTATCTTTTGAATTAGTTCTGTTAAATAAGTCATTTTTTTAAAATTTATTTTGTATATTTGAGGTTTGTAACATGACGTTATAGGATACATGTATATATTTATATTTAAATATAAATGTTTTGTATATATGGTAAAATGGTTGCTTTAGTGAAACAATTCAGCATATCTGTATCTCTCATGTTTTTTTATTTTTTTGGTAACCAGAACAACTAAAATCTATTTATTTTATGAAAATCCAAAATACCATAAATTTTATTAACTATATTGCTCATATTGTACATTCGATTGCTAAGTTTGTTTACCCTACATATTTGTTTTATATTATTTGACCTACATCTATTTTCTCTCCCATAATTCTATTCCCATCTCAGTATTTATATAACTGTATATTTCTTTTGCCAATCTTTTTATTTCCTTTCTATTTTTTAATTTTTAAAAAATTTTTATCCCATTATGTGTGCACATGCATACACACACACACACACACACACACACACACCACATTTTCTTAATTTGTTGATCAGTGAATATTTAGATTATTTCCGTATCTTGGCTATTGTAACTAATGCTGCAACCAACATGGGAGTACAGATATCTTCATGAACTGCTGATTTCATCTTCTTTGGTAATATATCCAGAAGAGGGATTGCTGATCATATAATAATTCTATTTTTAATTTCTTTAGGAACCACTATACTGTTTTCTAAAATAGTTGTATCAGTCTACAATCCCACCAACAGTATACTGTGGTTCCCTTTCACCATACCCTCTTCAACATTTGATATCTCTTATCTTTTAAAATTTTTTAAATATTTTCTTTTTAAATTATTCCTGGACCTTTATTTATATGCAGTGCTGAGAATTGAACCCAGTGCCTCACACATGCTAGGCAAGCACTCTACCACTGAGCTACAACCCCAGCCCTATCTTGTCTTTTTCATGATAGTGATCCTAATGGATGTGGGGTGGTATTTCATAGTTGTTATAATTTGCATTTCTCTGATGATTAGTGTTGTTGAGCAATTTTTCATACACATATTGGCCATTGTCATATACGTATTTGCCATTTTAATGTCATCTTTAGAGAAATGGCTGTTCATGTCTTTCACCCATTTTTAAAATTGGGTTTTTTAGTATTTCTGCTAAATTTTGGATATTAACTCCTCATCAAATATGTGGCTTGGAAATATTTTTCCTAGTCCATAGGGATTCATTTCATTTATTCTTTTTGCTATGTAGAAACTTTCTAGTTTGATGTAGTCTCATTTATTTAATTTTGCTTTTGTAGCCTAAAAAGAAATATTTTGGTTCATGCTGATTTATCAAGGTAGGAAGCTAGGCAAGCATTTGAGTATGAAGTCTTAGGAATTAAGAATAGATAATCACATGGTATTATAGTTTGCATGTGAAGTGTCCCCCAAAAGCTTACTTGTGAGACAATGCAAGAAGGTTCAGAAGAGAAATGATTGGGTCATAACCTTAACCTAATCAGGGAAATGATCCTTGATGGGATTAACTGGTAGCAGGAGTCAGGTGGGGTATAGCTGGAGGCATGGCTTTGGGGTATATATTTGTATTTGGCAAGCAATCTTTGTCTGCTTTCTGATCACCATGTGAGCTGCATCCCTCTGCCATACTCTTCCACCATGATGTTTTGCCTCACCTCAAGCCCTGAGGAATGGAGCTGGTCTTTTATAGACTAAGATCTCTGAAATCGTGAGCCCTCAAATAAACTTTCCTCCTTTAAAATTGTTCTGGTCAGTTTCTTAGCCCATTTATTGATTGGGTTATTTATTTTTTGTGGTATTAAGTTTTTTAAGTTCTTTATATATCCTAGAGATTAATGCTCTATCTGATGTGTGTGTAGTAAAAATTTGCTCCCATTCTGTAGGCTCTCTCTTTACTTCATTGATTGTTTCTTTGGCTGAGAAGAAGCTTTTCAGTTTGAATCCATCCCATTTATTGATTCTTATATTTCTTGTGATTTAGGAGTCTTATTAAGGAAATTGGTGCCTAATCCAACATGATGAAGATTTGGGCCTACTTTTTCTTCTATTAGGCGCCGGGTCTCTGGTCTATTCCTAGGTCCTTGATCCACTTTGAGTTGAGAGATAGGGACTTAATTTTATTTTGCTGCATATGGATTTCCAATTTTCCCAGCACCATTTGTTAAAGAGGGTATGGTTCCTACAATGTATGTTTTTGGTGCCTTTGTCTAGTAGGAGATAACTGTAGTTAGTTATGTGGGTTTGTCTCTGTGTCCTCTATTTTAGACCATTGGTCTAAAGTCTATTTTGGTGCCAATAGCATCCCATTTTTGTTACTGTTGCTCTGTAGTATAGTTTAAGGTCTGGTATTTTGATGCCATCTGCTTCACTCTTCTTGCTAAGGATTGCTTTGGCTATTCTGAGTCTCTTATTTTTCCAGATGAATTTCGTGGTTGCTTTTTCTATTTCTATAATGAATGGCGTTGAGATTTTAATTGGAATCACATTGAATCTGTATAGTATGGCCATTTTGACAGTATTGATTCTGCCTATGCAAGAATCAATATGGGAGAGCTTTCCATCTTCTAAGGACTTCTTGAATTTCTTTCTTTAGTGTTCTGTAGTTTTCATTGTAGAGGTCTTTCGCCTCTTTCATTAAGTTGATTCCCAAGTCTTTTATTTGTTTATTTATTTATTTATTTATTGAGGCTATTGTAAATGGGGTAGTTTTCCAACCCCAGTCAGAATGTCAGTTATTGAGAATACAAGCAACAGTAAGTGTTGGTGAGGATGTAGGGGAAAAGGCACAGTCTTACATTGCTGGTGGGACTGCAGATTGGTGCAACCAATCTGGAAAGCAGTATGAGATTGCTTAGAAAACTTGGAATAGAACCACCGTTTAACCCAGCTACCTCACTCCTCGATTTATACCCAAAGAACTTAAAAATAACATACTACAGAGATGCAGCCACATCAATGTTCATAGCAGCACAATTCACAGTAGCTAAATTGTGGAACCAGCCTATATGCCCTTCAAAGGGTAAAGAAAGTGTGGTATATATACACAATGGAATATTACTCAGCATTAAAAGAGAATAAAATCATGGCATCTGCAGGTAAATGGATGGAGTTGGAGAATATTATGCTAAGTGAAGTAAGCCAGTCCCAAAAAACCAAAGGCTGAATGTTTTCTCTGATAAGTGTATGCTAATCCATGTGGGGGTGGTGGTGGTGGGGAGCATGGGAGGAATGGAGGAACTTTGGATAGGGCAAAGGGGAGGGAGGGGAAGAGAGGAGGCATGAGGGTAGGAAAGATGGTGGAATGAGATGGACATCATTTTCCTAGATACATGTATGAAGACACCAATGGTATGATTCTACTTTGTGTACAACTAGAGAAATAAAAATTGTGCTCCATATGTGTATTATGAATCCAAATTCATTCTGCTGTCATGTATAACAAATTAGAACAAACAAACAAACAAATAAATGTTCTGGTCAGATCTTTCAGTCACAGCAGCAAAAAAGCTAACTAAAACACCTAAGCTGGGCACGGTGGCACATGCCTGTAATCCCAGTGACTTGGGAGGCGGAGGCAGGAGGATTGGGTGTTCAAAGCCAGTGACTCAGCAAAAGCGAGTCACCAAGCATCTCAGTGAGACCCTGTCTCTAAATAAAATACAAAATAGGGCTGGGGGTGTGGCCCAGTGGCCAAGTGCCTCTGGGTTTAATCCCTGGTACTCCCCCCAAAATAACAAACAAAACAAAAACACCTGGAATATTTTATCTGGCTATTATGACTTGGGGAGGGGTCCTAGTACATGTATATAGAAAAACTTAGTTCAGGGATTCAGAGATCCACTTCCTGGCCACATATTTTTTTAATAGTTCTGTTCTGTACTTGCATTTTCCTTGCATGTAAAGAAGCTTTAACTGCTTCTCAAGATTGCACATGTGGTCAGGATTCCTAGGATAGCTTCTGAAGTTATGTGCAATAAACACTTAAAAATATGAAGTGGGCTGGGCACTGTGACACATTCTTATAATCCCAACTACTGCAGAGGCTGAGGGAAGAGGATCTCAGTTTGGGGCCTGAACAACTTAGCAAGACCCTGTCTCAGAATAAAAATTGTTGGTAATGTAGTTCAGTGGTAGAGTGCCCTGGGTTTAATCCCCAGTACTTAAAAAAAAAAAAAAAAGTGTCAGGAGTAGTCCAAGAAATAAAATAACATGAGCTCAGAAAGATGAAAATCAAGGAGTAATTTTTATCCTGTTTTTATAAGTACATCATCATAAAGGAGAGCCAAGGCTCCTCGCAAGTAGCAAGTTGTGTTCTTTTGTAAGTAATGCCACTGAGATTTACTATCAGTTTCTAAATGGGCATATCCTGAAGTATAGCCATACTATATAAATTCAGACTTCTTTTGGTGGGGGTGGAGGGTATTGGGATTGACTCCAGTGGCACTTAACCACTGAGTAACATCCCCAACCCTTTTTATTTTTTATTTTGATACAGGTCATGCTAAGTTGCTGAGGCTGGCTTTGAACTTGTGAGCCTCCTGCCTTAGCCTCCCAAGTTGGTGGGATTACAGGTGTGTGCCATCAAGCCCAGCAAAATAAGACTTTTTGAAGTCAGGGAAGAGGCTCATTGTGGCTTAGTTTCTTATGCTTTTACTTCTCTTTTCTGGTTGTCATTTCCAAGCATGCTAAGGAAATGTGTTTATTCAGTCCACATGTGAGGACTTTGAGACATAAACAGCCAAAGATGACAAGTTAGGGAGGGCATTCCAGATGAGAACTGGTATCCTGGAACATTTCTTTGTAACAGGTGAGATAAAAACTATCATTTTGTGGGGGGGGATAAGATCAATGTATGGAGGCACCCACACATTCCTACTATATTATAGTTCAACCCACAACATGGACCACAGTTTATGCTGCTTGGTTCCAAGACTTGTTTTCTGATAAAACACTTGACGGTTTTTAGCTTCCCTCCTCACCATCTTAATATTAACTCTAGATAGTGCCATCTGGAAATAGAAAATGGGGGGTTGGCACATTCAGTTGAGTATTTGGTTTGACCAAATTTAAGATATTGGAAACTGAATCCCTCAAGATGTGGACAGGACAAGAAAGAGCTTTGATAATATGCTGTGGAACTTTCTTGACTGTACTCACTACTGAAGGATTTTGAGAAAACAGTGACAAAAATCTATTTGCATTTTAGAAGTATTCCTCTAGCAAATTATGTAGAGTAGATCAGTGTTTGGGAAGGGTGAGAGGGAAATGTTTCTGGAGGAAGGGTGACTAGGCAGGATGAATATTTTATAGTAGTTCAAGTGAGAAATAATGAAGCTTGGACTAACTGTTATAAAGATGGAGACAGATTATATAGAAAGGTTAAATAGACTTGGTGACTGTGTGGCAAAGGGGCAAAAGATTTTTGCAAGGGATTCAGTCACAGGATGGAGAATTAGAACATATGAAGATAAGTCATCTCTGCCCGGGATTGATATGGGTAATTTGGCAGCCTGGGACTTGAAATATCAATGCCAACACCAACAGTAGACTTACTGTTAGTGTTTCTTGCTTTCTAGGCTAAGTTTGGCTCATTCTTTGGTTTTATCTAGTTTAGTATTTCCCTTTCTTCCTGCCATGCTTCTGTTACTCTGTCAGAGATCCCCAACTAAGTATGATTTTTCCCCCTAAGCCTACTCTTTCCCTTTTACATTTGCTAGCTTCCCATAATTCAGTGCTTCAAACCTGAGATAGCTAAATAGAGATATGCTTTCTGTTTGTTTGGTACTGGGAATTGAACCTGAGGTGCTTTACCACTGATGTACATCCCTAGCCCCCTGCACTTTTTTTTTTTTAATCTTTTTTACATTTTGAAATAGTTCTCACTAAGTTGCTGAGGCTCTCCATAAACTTCTGCCTCAGCCTCCAAAGTTACTGGGATTATAGGTATGTACCTTCATGCCTGGCCATACCTGATATTTTAAAAATATATGGAGTATCCTATAAAAAAAAAAAAAAAAGAAAAACTTTCTCTTTGTGGTCTCTTCATTGAGCCTCAAGACACTTGAAATTCATATGCTGTCTAGGGATGTATTTCCAAAAGCTTATAGAAATGGGCCTAAACCAAGAGAATGTTCCAGATATGGGTTTGCCCTAAGACACATCTCAGAGCAAGTCACAAAGAACCAAAGGGGATATTTGATCAATATTAAGCCAGTTAGTCTCCATTTGGTACAAGATGTTCTCTTTTCCATGTAATTTCAGTTTGGGGGTTTCTCTTGGAGAATCCTTAGCACATGGCCCCTTGGCGCCCCTTGGCTTCCCTTGGCTATAGAGAGGGAGGCAGGGCCAATGCAATCTGTTGAATGGCCTGGGACATATATAAACAGAGACTAGTTTAGGATCTGCATTAGTCCTAAGTCTGAAAGCTGTGACTTTTCACCATGGTTGTGTGAGAGGGCAATAAACAGGTAGACTACTTTGATTAAGAATTTTTAATTATTTGGTCCTGAAATGAGTATAATAGAGTGCCTTTGGAGGTACAGGCTGAAAACCTAACTGTTTAGCTGGGCAATGCTGAGAAGGTTGTTTACTGGCTTTTTATGCTCAAGTTTTTGTTAATCAGGGATTAGCTTGACCTGATTTGTCAGCACTTTGATTCCTTAGGCCTGCCTTACAGCTTGTCAGGTCTGATTTAGGCTATGTGGCAGCTATGTCTTAGCACATCAGTGAAGTTAGCACATCTCTGCCAGGTTCATCATTCCCCTGGGGTGGCATGATCCCAAGGTAAGAAGGAGATTCACCTCTCATTGCCCATCGTATAGTTTCTGAGTAACTTAGGGAGGGGATAATTCTTCAGGGGAAAATATTCTTCTCATCCACCACAACAAACCATTTTCTTCACATATGAAATAAATCCCAGCTGTGTGACCACATGTCAGCCTCTTCATATTGCTTCTGGCTTGGTAATAGAAAAGAATAGTCACAAACCAACTTCTACATAAGACAGATTTGGGCTACCCCCATCCTTTGCTCCCCCACTTGTCCTTGACCTATCTAGTCTCTAGCAGTGACATCTGAAAAGGCAGGGAGAATTTAGAGTAGGTATGTTCTTTGCTTCCAGACTAGCTGTATTTGGTTTCAAGGAGTCTTAGATTGGTTGTGTGATGGGGAGAATTGTGATTGGTGAAGCCCTCTTCCAGTGTTCCTGTGACACTATTTCAGTTGCTTTAGCTGAAGACAAATTTTATGCACCAGGTGGTCTTCTGACTAACCCACCCATTTGGCTCCCCCTTAAAGCTCCTGCAGCTCTGAACCTTCCCACAACTCTGCGTGAGTGTCAGTGTCTCATGTTGAATTTCCATCTTGACTCATCTGTTTCTAGGCGAAGATCCCTGCAAAGATTTAAATTGGGAACCCAGACCTTGAGAATGTCTGTTGAGAGCATTTCACAGCTTCTGGATAAATGCCTTTCCCTTATTAACCCAATCTGTTTTTCCAGCTATGCCCAGCTAGCTCCTCAGCAGCCCTGCTTTGAGGAAGCTTCCCAACTGGGTGCTGTGCTTTCTTACTTGGAAAAAGCACCCTACCATCTTACCCTGCCCAGGATTCCCAAGGGTCAGATGACAAAAGGAGCTGCATTGTTGCCTACATTGCTCTGGTAAAAGAAATGGCCTACCTAATCCCCCAAAGCTAGTCCACTGAGGAGGTCTGATTGTCCTTTGGTTATAAGATATCTGACACTCTGTAGTATAGAATGATGGCAGAAAGAGCTCTGTTGTTTACTACTTTTCCATTTTATTTTCCTCCTTGCTTTTGCTAAACTATGGGAAGGTAGTAAAATACAAAGGTAATTTGTGGCCAAAGCCATAAGTTCTCTTGTAAAGTTTGAACACTGTAATCATGGATAGCAAATTTGTTGTGTCTCATGTCCTAGACACATCTACTATCTGAGCCTTTGATTTTCTAGAAAACCCAAACTTCTTAAAAGTAATGAGCTGAATGTGTTTGGTTAGGCAGATGGTCAAGACAAGTTTCTGATAGCTTTCAGAGTACCACCTGAGGCCTCAGCCAAGCCCTAGAGCTACTTGTAGGAAGAAGTGGGTTCTTTAGGTAATGTTCTGGCACTGGAAATCTTCTCCAGTCTTGGAAGTGTGAGCTTCCCAGTCTAGGATGCTCAGACCCAAACCCAACAACAAAAGCCACTGCTTATGGCTCTTCATAGGTGGCTACAGAGGGGGAGGGAATTCTGATTTAATCAGTCTTCCTTATATTTCTTGTTTTAAACCCTTTACTTCCTTCCCCTGGCCCAAGTCTGGGAAACTCCACAGTAAATTGGCTGTGACTTCCACTGAAATTTGACAGTTTTCAAGTTATTTTTTTTCCTCTGTATTTAGATGTGGTTATAGTTATGCTGTCAGCCCTTATCTTTTCTGTCATCCAGCCAGCTTCCAACTGGGTTAGGAGGTATTTGCTCTGCTGTCAGTGTTGGCTGCATAATGAGGTAGATGGGTAAGAAATGGGTTATTTAGCATCTTTTGGAATCTAAAATTTCTTCCTTGGTTGAGGGGGAAGCAATGTTAATGGAAGAAGGCTGTAGGGAGGCAAATGCTGGCTCTGGAATCAGCTCTTTCTCCTCAGGATCTTGGATAAGCCAGAGAGATAATCATTAATTTAAAAGCTTGTTTTATCTACCATATAGGACTGTTTATTCTGCATTGAGGAATCCTAGGATGTCCCCAAAGACTGACTACCTGATTCTGGGCTAAAGGGGCTAGGTTCTGTTATAGATTGTCATAAGGAATATTGCAGGGCAGCAGAACTTAATTTGGGCATGCTGGGCAAATCAAACTTACCCACCCAGTGTTGGTCTAAGGAGGAAGAAGGTCTTTTTTATTTGATCTGGCTCAGGGAAGGTAGAAGAAAAATGGCTTCTCTGGGTTGTTACTGGCTGATCAGAGTTCTGTATTGAGGACTCTGTGGTTCTCTAGGCTCACAAAGCAATGTTTTTCCTGACCTGTGGGTTGCAGAGTAGAAGGGGTTGTTTCCTATACTTGGCATTTTATGGTCCAGAGCTTCAAGGGTCCCTAGATTATACTTGGACATTAATGTTGTAGTGAACAACTTGAGTGTTCTTTGAAGATAAGGACATTCGATTTCCCAGTGACTCTTAAGTAGAATTGTTGAATTGTTTAAAATTAGAACTACACAAGAACCAACTGTCTGGCAAAAGTTCCAGGGATATAGGGCTGCTATTACAAAAAAGAGTTGGGAAATGTGGGATCATGAAAACAGCGTCCTGAACCTAGGGCAGCTTTTGGTCAATGTGGTGTCATTTTAGGTTACTGAGTTCTGAATTCTGGATTCCCAAACAATCTTTGGTCATAACTTTTGCAGTTGAGTGTCCATCTTAGCTTACCCAGCTTCCCTTCTTTCCCCCTAGTCATTGCCTTGATATGGCCTAAGGGAGTTCTTATTTTCCATTCGGTTCTCTTGTAGTGACTGTTTGGAAAGAACTAGATCAGATGTGTACTCTGAAAACGTGGCTCCATTTGACGTGAACTGTGCTTGGGCACTTTACCTGTCCTTCAGCTTTTCCAAAGGCTGGCTGCATATTATATACACACAAAGCAAAACAACCAACCTAGAGCTTGTTTCAGGAGATAGGAAGATTCCCTTTATATTGTGCTCCACCAGTTTCTTGCTGTGGTCTAGTCTCCCTCTGAGACTGGGAGCTCCTCAAAGTATAAGACTCTGTCTTAACATCTCTATATTCTATAGCTCAGACATGACAGGAGAAGATAAGCAGGGGGAAAGGAAGGAGGGGAGAGAAAGAAGGAAGGAAAAATGGGGGAGGGGAAAGAGTAGGATCTATATTTAGCGAGAGGGAGAGACACTCACCAAGGGTGTGTGAGTGAGCTTGCTGGCAGGGTTGTGTGTGCGTGAGTGTGCTGGGAAGGGGGTGTGTGCGCCAGCAACGTGTGAGGAGGGCTGGTGCCCTATGGGAGGTTGCAGGCAGGAAGCAGCTGGAGAGGAGGAGGAGCAGCAGCAGGAGCAGGAGCTGCCCTGCTTTCGTGTCAGTCTCAAAGCACGAAATCGATTGAGTTAGATTTCCATATCCAGTTGAAGTTTAGCTGCTGTTGCCTTCAGCAGGCTGGTCATCAGAATCCCCTCGGCAGAGAGGTGTGGACCAGATTGGATTCCTAGATTTGCAGCCAGTCAGACTCCTGCCCCGCCTTCACTGAGGGGATTTTTCTCCTGGGCATTGTTCCTATCATCAACTTTGTGCAGTGGAGCCAGCCAGCTGGGTGAAACTGAGAATAATAGCTTCTTGGCTCTGTTTGTCGGTTGGGCGAGTGGCAGAGCTGTGGCTCAGAAAGTTCATCTTGTGGCTTCTCTGTCAAATCAAGGAATGCTTCTGAATGGATTTCCTCTTAAAGACAGCACTTGCATTCTAAAACTTGAGAATTCATGGTTTTAATTGTGTTTTGTTTTTTCATTTCCTTAACCCTTATTTTGGTTGCAGCAGCAAGGTAAGTGATATTGAATGTCTGATTGACTCTTAACGACAAGCAGGGACAAAAGCAAAGCATTTGTGGGTGGAATATGGAGCAGCCACATTAATTACATAACTGCTTGAGCCAACTTGCTGGTGGGGGTCATTATAATGAGTGAAAAACAGCATACTCAGCACTGGGGTAGAATCTTTACACGCACATGTTTGTCTGCTGATACTCTTGACCATTCATTTCTCCTTGGTACTTTGCTATCCATATACAAACAACCTATCCACCCTTCTGGTTGTTTGCATACTTATATACAATCAATCTTTTTTGCTCTCTCTGTGTCCATATGTGTTTCTAAATTACCTGTTCATTTCCTCTCTTGTGCATGTGTTACATGTAGACAACTAATCAATTCATTTTATGTGAATACAGATAAGCCATCTCTTCCTCTGTGTATATTCATATATAGAGATCATTTGTCCCTTTATGCATATGCATATATTCAGGTAACCTTCCTGTTCTTTTATATATCCAGAAGACCTCTCCATACTTCTTCTGTGTATTCATGATGTGTAGAGGGGTTGGGGGCCTATAACATCCTATCTAAGGTTTTAATTCATCCTTTCATGTGCATATTTCTGTGAACAGAAAAGTCATCTTCTTTTGAGATACTTTGAATTTTCTCAGCCTTGAGTGTGTGCACACATGCATATAGATAATTTGTCTATTTATATCATGCATGTGTGGTGAAAGAGCACTAATTGTAGATTGAAGACCCACTTGTAAATCCTAGCTTCTTTGATGACCTTGGTCAAGTCTAAGTTAGCCTCTCAAGCTTCATTTTTTTCAACTATGTAATCAGAACAATAATTCTTTCCTCCTGCCTCACAGGGTTGTTGTGATGATAAAAAGAGTGCCACAAAAACTGAAATTTCTAAACGAATATAATCTTTTACTATTATTACATGTCCCTCTAGTGCACGTTTTTACTCAGCTGCCTTGAGAAGATGCTGTTGTCTGTGCAAGGTCCCTGAGCCTTCCATGTGAAGGGGTGGCTTCTGTGGAAGTAGCCAGGTTTATACTGTAGTTTTGCCCAGTGTATTTATTGGAAAGAAGCTACCCAGAACTACAGGATATTGAAAAAAGTTTTGTGTTGAGAGAAAGAAAAAGTCATCCTCTGCAGGTTGGGGCCTTGATACTTGGTTCTTTGTAGCTTTGAGGAAGACTGAATCTGTCACAAAACAGAAATGTGCTGCTTCTAACTAGGATCAAAGTGAGCAGGTAAAAAGATGAGTGAAAGAAACAGAGCATTCTGCTGCTACTGAGATGACAGTGAGCCTCTAGTACTAGGTTTTAAAGACTCTCCAGTGTCCCTAGTCCTGAACTACTAGACCTGTGTTGTCCAGTGTGGTAGCCCACTGGCCACATGTGACTGTTGAGTACTTGAGGTATACCTAGTACTAGTCTATTTTGAGATGTTCTATAAACATGAAATATGTATGAGATTTCAAGGACTTAGTATGAAAAATGCAAATATATGGTAATTTTTTATATTGATTACATGTTGAAATGATATTTTGGATTTTGGGTTAAATAAAATACGAAGATTAATTTTACCTGTTTCTTTTTACTTTTTTATGTGGCTGCTAGAAAATTTTAAATGACATATGTGGCTCATGTTATAGTTCTGTTAAGACAGTGCTTCTCTAGACCCATCATTAGGATAAGGACCAGGGCAGCTTTTCATTCTGGAAGGGCAAATAGGAGCCCCATCACAGCAGCCCTGGGGATGACAGGAACCATGGCAGGACCTCTTCCTATCGGTCTCATAAGCTAGAGAGATAACAGCTAATTGACAGTCTGGCAATTTTTGTCCTAAGCAAGTTCCCAAAAAATTATATGTAAGTATAATTAGAAAGAGATGTCCAACTTAGCTTTATGATGAAAAGGGTTGTAAACCATCAATCTAGATGGAAACCTAGAACTTGAAGATAGAATGTTGTCAAATTAGGAGACCTGGATTCTAATTCAATTCTGTAATCAACTCCTTTGTTCTCTCCATGGCACTGAATTTTCTGTCTGTGACATGTCCTGTGCTTGGGCATGGTAAGTCCCTGTTCCACACACTGGGAATTCAAAAACAAATGAAGGAGTTTTCTCTGTAATGGAATTCACACCCTCTGTGGGCCCTTAAACAAAAGCCTCCCACCCAGACAGAAACCAGGTGTCATTCTAGGTCAAGGGTTATAATCTTGGATAAGTGAGCTTTTGAAAATCTAAGAACTCCTGCCTTGCCTAAAGACTTTAACATTCAAAATTTAGAAAAACACTGTGACAGCCAACCAAAACTACTCCACAGGACTTGCTATATCCTCCACATTCTCACAATGTAGAATGTGGAGGATATAGCAAGTCCTAGGAAATGTGGTACTGAGACCTTGCTAAACTTTTGGTCTAAGACGTTCCCTTCTCACCCTTCATACCTTATACCCCGATTACTTTCTTCTGATGAGATACTTTGTAGGCATTGATACTTTCCAAAAGATTAACATCCTTAGAGCATCCTTACTTGCTGTGGCCCTAGAAATCTATTCCTCTCACCATTTTTGCCACACAACATAATTGATAAGTGGCCCAGGAATGACCCTGTCCTCTCTTGGGATCCAGAGTTCTTAGCTTGCTGCCTGCTGTTTCACAAATTGAAAGGTTGCTTGATATATGTACATTGAATCCCATTTCGTTCCTAGAGATCCCTTTGTGGTATCCTCTAAACCAAGATTTGGGTTACGGGCAATTTTTGTAAGGACTAGTCACATTCCTAATCATGTTTATTTGATAGATCAGAGAGAATAGTACACAAATAAGCCATTTCATAAAACTGAATTTTTTCCCCCTCTGGGCTTGGTTTTGATAAGCTCATGCTGATAAGATGCATTTAAGGGGTTGACTTTCTGCTCTAATTCTCAGTTTTCTATCATTAAAACTTTAATCCTTTTGATTAATTCATTTTGTTTTGATGTGTTCCCTTTTCAAATGCAGATAGTCATTCCTTAGAAAAAGCACAGAAAAGTCTGGTCATTTCAGAGGTATGCTTGAAATTTGAAGAGCTTACCAGAATGGATAGACCAACAGGAATGGGCAAAGTGACAACACTGAGTACATTAATGGAAGCTAAAAAGCTTGGTTTGAGCTAAGGCTCAAAAATCTCGTATCCCATCCTAACTCAAAGCATTACTTCTCTGTGGCCTTACCTTTCCTGGTTTTGCCTCTTACCTCCTTCTACCCCATGGAATTAAATGCTTAAACTTTTTATTACAATTTTGGCAATATCATTTGAATATTTTGAATCATTTCATATTATTGTCTATATGTCTCTCACCAAACCTGTCTCTAAACTTTAATATATTAGAAATATGGAATATAGCTTAGTGGCACACCCAAGGTACCCATTTATTTGCATTGACTTGGAGATAAAATGGTTTGCCTCCTTTCCTTGCATTTCTTTGGCGAATAGTAGCACAAGGAAGCTGGGGAAGAAGGTGGCTTGCACCTCCTGATGCTGAAGGTTGCCTTATCTGCCCATTTTTGGCTTCTGGTATCGATTGAACTCTGATCAAAGTGACTGTCTGATCTTCTAGGCATTGACCTCCTTCTCTGCTTCGGATCCTAATGACCTGAATTAGTAAGTGTAGTTCCTTTGGGAGAACCTGTATCCCCATAGATTCATAGATGATTCTTAAGTTTAGAGTTCATGCAGGGGCAGTGGCTACCAACTCAGAAGAGGGTTTAATGTTTAATGCCTGTTTAATGTGGAAGCAGGCATTTTTGTGGCTAGGAGAAGTGCTATGGCAGCTCTAGTTGGAAATTTTCTATTTGTTAGTGACATAGAGAACCAAGCAGCTCTCCGTTTAGTCCTTCAGGAGGTCATAGAAAAGTGACTGTACTATTTTCCCTCTGTGTGGCTGGCCAGTGAGTGTTGTGGGTGCTACAGTCTGGGAGCGGACAGTGGTCAGACTGTCCAGGAAGCTAGGCCAAGCCTATCTGGACTATTGATCTGAGAGACAGAAGCAGATAGGCCTCAGGTTAATCTGGCCTGAGTTAAAGCAGTAGCAGGAAAGTCAACTTCATTTCGTTCCTGATGAGCTGCCTTATCTGGACCAAAATATGTCTGGCCTTGCAAGATCTGAAAGTGAATTCTGTGTCTCTCCAGCATTAGAAAGAAAAAGCTTGCTTTCTGTAATAATTTTTCCCTTCTTCATGCTGTCAGGCTGCCTAAGGGAGGATGACAGACCTCCTGACACCTGAATGAGGTGTTGGGAACCAAATGATTTGTTTAAAGTTTTTTTTTGCTACTGGGAAGTGATAGACTTATAAGAGGCAGGGCCTAGAGAGAGGTCTTCTGGTCATTGGGAGCCTACCCTTGACGAGAATAGTGAGACCCACCTCTTCATCATGGTCATGAGGTAAATGGGCTTCCTCTTCATGTGCTCCCACCATAATGCACTGCCACTCCCAAAGCCATGAGTCCACCAACCATGCACTGAAACCTCCAATACTGTCAGCCAAAATAAACCTTTTTTTTTTTAAAGTTTTTTTTTTGTTTGTTTTTCTTTTTTTTTAATTTTAAAAGGAAATCTTCTATTGGGTGTGATGGTACACACCTATGATCATAGCAACAACACAGGAAGCTGAGTCAGGAGGACCAAAAGTTCGAGGCCAGTCTCAGCAACTTAGCAAGACCCCGTCTCAAAATTTAAAAAATAAATTAAAAAAGGACTGGGGTAGTAGCTCAGTGGTAAAGCGCCCCTGGGTTTAATCCCCAGAACTAAGAAAAAAAGAAAACATACAAACTTCTACGAGAAAGCAAGATTAACTCAAGGGATAACACTCTGCTGGTAGGATTCCAGGCCCTGCTGCAGATTATTAAAATGGACTGAGAAAGAAGTCCAGGGCAGAGTAGAAGTCATGGATCAGTCTAATCACACCACTTAGGTGATTTGGATGATTGGCTCGCATATTGGTATCCATGCTTCTTTCACTCTGGGACTTGCCACATCAGTAACAACAACAATTACAGTGCTATACAGTTTACTAAATACCACTTTCTCATTTTAGCTTGCAACATTTCTGTAATTAGCTCCCCTTACAGATAAGGAAACTAATGCACAGAGAGGTCAGGAGTTTAATACAGGGTTACTGGTGAAACAGAGAACCCAAACTCAAGTTTCCTGATTCTTAGTCTAGTAGCACTTGCTCGTGGCCTCATGTGCTTATACACAGAGCTTCCATCTTTGTTTAGTAAACTATCATTCTCTTCTGAGACAAACTTAAAAACTAGTTGGCAGATCCAGCCCTTGTGGAGCCAGAAAGTTCATGGCTAATACCAGTGCCAAGAACAAATCAGGGACTCCCAACCCTGCATGAGTGAGAAAAGAAAGGAGTATTTTTGGAAATATAAATTTGTGCTTGTGGGAGGAGAATTTGAGTTAATCCCAGAATTGGAATTTAATCTCCCTAGCCAGCTGGGCACAAGGCCCAAAAGCCAGGAATTGAGGTTGTTGTATACCTAGGGCATCCTCAAAAGCTAGGTTGAGTTGGCCACATTAGAGGTATAGCTGGTCCTGGCTCCTTGAAACCTTGAAGTAAAGCAATAATGGATACCTCACAGAATAGGTAACATTCTTAAATGAGGAATTCCTTTATTAAGTAGAATTCTTAGTGGAGCTGAAGACAAGAAAGAAAGATAGGAAATGGGAATTCGTCTAGTTTCTGTCTCTTGGCTCTTGACCTAGTTACTTCCAGAATAAGGAGTCAGCTTTATCTTTATTCCAGGTCTTGCAGCTTGTCCTTCTTGTTCCTAGTTTGGGGAAACACAGTGCTTTTAAATTTCAGGCTCACAGACAATAGCTAAAAATGGTGGGTTTTCCTGAAAATGAGTTGCCACAAGAGTAGTCAGCTTATTTCTTTAAGGCAGCTCTTCCCTTTTATGATTAACTTGAATGCTGGAAAAATAAAAGGAGATAAATGTTTAGAAAATTTAGGAATCTAGAAAGATTTAGAAATTCTAGAAAATGGAGAAACCATCTCTGGCCAAAGAACATAGCTCCCATCTTACCCCTCACAGAGTGACCTAAGAACCAGAATATTGAAATCTCACACATTTGTACTTTTCACTCTCTTCCTTCCCTCCCTGCATTTTGCACATTCCTAATGAAAAGGAAATGGATGCCATCCCATATAAGATATCTTTGCCTTTATCATACAGTCTCCAGTGGCTTAGGGTACAGGAGCAAGATAGATTGGTGGAAGGTCTGTCTTCATGGTTTTTAGTTTTTTTGGGGGAGTCAGAAAGGCATCCTGGAGTCCTCTGTTATGTAAACAACTCCTCCCTTGGCTCATACATTCCTCTCTCCAAGCCAGACAGAAGGTTAAAACAACCAACGATTATTCAAGCAGTGATAGTGTGTGTGCTCAGCAACACTTACCATGCTCCTCTGTGGACCAGAAAAACGGAACCTGGATATGTTTCAGCTGCACCAAGCAGTTAGGAACTATTAAGCAGAATTCAAAAACACCAGGTTGAGCCTGAGTGCCCTTCATCCTCAGTTGTGAACCTATCATATGTATGCTTTTCGCTGGCTGCCCCTCTAGATCCAAACATGCTAAATGCTACCTAGGTTCTGGTCAGTGACAGTGCCCATACTGTACCACCTTATTCTGGAATTAAGTATAAAAATGCTTTTTTTTCCCTCCAAGTTTAAAATACTTGCCATGATCCTTTTTCCAAGTTAAGATTGCTATTCCTAAACAAAGGGAAAACACTTTATGCTATAATCACAGGCAGGGGTGAACCATTGAGTAGCAGAGTCTTCACGAGAACAACAAAATGAAAGAGAAAGAAACATTCCATGTCCTTGTCTCTCACTGTGTGTGTGATTTGAGTGTTGGGAGTTATGTATCTGTTCATTCCTGAACCTGACTCTAGTGCTGAATTTTATGAAGGTTCAAATAAGCAGTCACTCATTTATACTATCTCATCTACCTCCCAGTAGCTTGTCTTGGTACTGATACCTTTCGTACTTGCCCAGAACACAGAAAAGACTTGATTTAATTTCTTATCAGTATTTGAAGGGGAAGTCAAGGAGAGAGAACTGATTGCCTACAGTCTTTAAGGCCAAGTTTGGTAGGCAAGTCAGTATTGATTCTTACAGTCTTAGAAGATAGTGTTCTTATTCCTCTTTAACAGTTTGATTCTAATTGAAATTATCCTGCTGCTTTCTGATCTGAGTGCACTGTTTTCCTCTTTCACTAGCTACAGGATAAGTGTCAAGCCAAGATCCAGGGGTATGTACCAGGTTTGGAGGCCGCACATGAGGTCAATCCAGGTATCACTGTGGGCTAAGCCCAAGCCATCAGCCAACAATAATTGCTAGAAAGAATCCAAAAAGAGCAGACAGGCTGTTGCCTTCCAAAGCAATCTGAACTAAGCTTCCTGACGAGAAATAAGGAGAAGAAGCAGAGAATCAATCCCTTCAGACTCTGAGAAAGAAAATGAAGCGATTATTGCAAGAGTCAGAGGAAGAAATCATGGTCACCTTGGGACCTTCCTCCAGGCTTCCCCCAGATAAGGCTAAGGCAGAGACTGTGTGTGGCATCAAGATCAAGTCCTCAGGCCCTACTGGATCCTTACCAGAGGACAGCTCCCTACTTGCATGCTGTGGGTCAGCAGCCTCAGCCATTGGTGGAGATAGAGATGGGGACTTGGCCCAGCTTTGTAGCTTTGGACAACAGGCCAACAGCCAACTTCCTCTGGGCTCTACAGGTTGTGTTTCAGGGTCTGGCTCTCAGGACCTCTCATCTGCCAACTTTACCACAAGTTACCAAGTGCCCTCAGAGAGGAACCAAGCCAAGCCCCTTTCATCCAGAGGCTCTGTCCAAGGTTGTAACCGTGAACGGCGAGAACCTTTGGGGGATGTAGTAGAATATATCATCAGAGAGCTGCAAGGCATCAGCCGTCTCCAGACTGAGATTGCTGAGCTTCAGCAGCACTTGAGCCAAGTTCGGGGCTCAGTGGATGAAGTGTCTAGCTGTGTAGACTCTGTACTCAGTGAAATAGAAGGCTTGCATGTTGGCAGCAGTTCCCTGGCTAAGGTGTGTGAGGGGGAAAAGGCCCAGGAACCCCATGTGGAAAAAAATAGCGAGGAAGCCATGCTTTACCTGTATGGACTTCCTGAACAAGATGGGGAAAATACTATGGAACTGGTGGATAACTTCCTAGCCAGACACCTGTGTATAAATGGCATGCAGTGCAACAGATACATCAAAGAGGCTTATAGGGCAGGCAAAGCCCCTGCCCCTAGGCCCACTGTGGTGAAGCTTGCCCATCTAGAGCATAGAGACTTCATCTTGCAAAAATCCATCCTTCTGCAAAGTGCAGGGGTTCAGGTTGCCACCAGAGAAGAACCAAGCTGGACACAGGACTATAAGAATCCCCCGAAGGAGTGTTTATCCTTTTTTCAGCAACTTCAGGATCACAGTAGAAATTCTTTAAATAAGAATAAACCAGTTCTTCAGATGAAATCAGGGGACAGAGAACCTATAACAGGATCAAATCAGATGAGATCTCAGAACCAACATAGAGAACACCAGATTCCTAAGCAGCAAGACCCTTGCTTCCAAATGAAGAATAATTTAGCAGAGCAAAGTAATGTGTCTAAGTTAGGGGATGAAGTAAAAGGAACATTAGGAACATGCCGGATTTTCAGTGGCACCTGTGGTGAACTGTCAGGGAGAGAGGCTTCTTTGTCTCCTCTCCATCAACTTGAGAAACCTTCTCTAGTGTTAATCTCAAAAGAGGAAGATAACAGGAAATCCCAGTCTTTCAAAGAGTGCAGCCAAGAACTTGAAACCTGTAAAGTAGCGAAATTAGAAAATGATTGCAGCCATAAAAATGAGGCCAGCAGCTGCCTGTCACTCTCTGGGTTGCTGAAGACAGAGAGGATAAATACAGAGGACAAGCTTCTGAGTTGTGAAGCTGGACTTGATATTCTGAGCTCAAAGCAACTAGAGGACCTTTTGGCAGACAAGTCCAGAAAGTTTGCAACTCTAAGCTCTGATAGCATGATGGAGGAAATGATCATAGGGCCTGAAACTTTCAGTAACATGGTTCATATTGACCTGAATGAAGAGGAAGAATGTGCTGCTCAGGTCCTTAAGGATGTCTTTGACAAGTCCTCTTGTGTTCTGGGTGGCTCCCAGGAGGATGAGGATGTGGAAATTAAGTTTTACACAACGAAGCTAGGCCGAGCAATTCACCACTTTCGTTCAGCTCTGCAGGGGGTATTTCAGAAGCTGGAAAACAGTGGGTCCATTAGTCTTGAGGACCTGGAAAGTAATGAGAGTGGTTCTCAGTCAGAGAACAGTGATCGACTTCTTGGGACAGTGAATTCTGGGTGTCCCCAAGATTGCTCCATAGAGAGCCCTGGGAGTCAGGGTAGTGAAAGTTTGCTCAGTATGATCTCTGGAGGATTGGGCATCTCTGCACAGGAAGACCAAACCCCTCAAGACCCAAGCAACTTTTCTCTTGCTTCTAATAACTCACCTCTTGCTTATTCATTGCCCACTATTGCTCTGGCCCCGCATCTGGGACGTGAGACTTGTTCCTGGCCTGAATCTCCCAAGCAAGACAGACTAAGCCTAGAGCAAGTGTGTGCAGAGACCATTTACCTCAACAAGTGCATCAATAATTTTAAAAATGTTCTAAGAGAGAAAAGACTGAGGCAGAAAAAACTTTTGCACGAGCTAGTACAAAAGGCAAACCATCTCTCCGTAGAAGACATGCCCTCAGGTATTCTGAGTCTCTATGTAATGATTTCCCAGCTGGCTCCATATGGATCCATCTGGACTGCATGGGGTCTAGCGTGATGGTGGGTTTCTCCAAGTAATGGGGAAGTCTAAACTATTGGAGTCAGTCCTTAAGCGAATCCCGTGGGAATTGGAATGAAAGAGGTTTCTGTAGCAATAGGAATTAAGTTGGGGTGTTTTCAGTTTGTTGGGTGGACTGTACCTTTACAAAAAGGGCAGATGTAGTTTACAGCTACAGGACTTTTAGGATATTCAGGTGTAAAGTACATATGGGAGTGAGAAACAAGAGAAGGGGATGAGACATATTGTTCATAGGCACTAGAAGGGCCAAGAAAGAATCCTGTGTTGTGTCTTCAAATTATTCTCCATGGTTTTCTGGTTGAGATAAGATTGTCATTTCCTCAGCACCCAATAGGGCTTCTCTACGTCATAGGTCCCTGTAGTAGTTTTTGAATTCCATTCTGCCTTTTTCCTAAGTATCAGCTTTACAAAACAGAACTTTATTTCCTTGGAATGGCCAAGAACTGCTTATACTTCTGACCCTGTGCAGGGGCCCTACTGCCCTCTATGGATCATATTCCCTTTTCTCCTTCTCCAGGTAAAGGTTGCTTACCTGAGAACTGAAGAATAGAATGGTTTTCGACTATAGGTAATAAGAGAACCTTTTCTAGGCAGTATGGAGATATGTTGCTTTAAAATTTCTTCTTCCAATCAAAAATTAAATATAACCAAAGAGCATATGCTGTATTCATCCAGTTTTAAATGTAAGTGGAGTTGTCCTCGTTTGCATATAACCTGATTAATTTTCCTAAGGCAAAATTAAAAGTATGAGGCATGTTGGCAAAGGTGTGAGGGAAACAGGCACTCCTGCAGTGCTGGTGGGATGGGAATGTAAATTGGTCTAACCTCTAAGGAAAGCAATGGGCAAAATTCATCAGCATTACAAATATATATACATACACACACCCTTTTTTCCCTAAGCCCCACTTTCAGGAATGTATCCTGCAGATACATTTTCACATGTGGAAGTGACATATGTACGAGAGTATTTTTGAAGCATTATTTTTAATAGTAAGGATTAAGAACAACCTAAGTGTTCATTAAATACCAGTTAAATAAATTATTGGCATATCCAAACAATGGAATACAGTATCATGTAGCTATAAAATGAACGAGGTAGCTCTTGACTCAAATGAAAAAATATCTAAGGTATCTTGATGTGAAAAGCATAGAGCAGAACAGTATTATAAGATGCTTTCATTTGTATAAAAAGGGGAAGGAAAGAAACACACACCCCCATAGTGTCTGCTTGTAGTGTATGTATAGAATATCTAAGGAAAGATACAAAAGAAACTCTTGCATCACTTAACGACAGGAATACATTCTGAGATATGCATTGTTAGTTGATTTTTTGTCATTGTGTGAACATTATAGTGTCCTTACATAAACCTGGATCATATAGTTTACTATACACCTAGACTGTATGGTATATGCATCATATTATTAACTGAGATGTCATTATGTGATGCATGTCTGTGTGTGGTTGTCCATGGGGAAAGGTATTAGAGGAGAAAACAAATGAGATGGAATGGATTTTTCACTGTACATCCTCTTATATATATTTTAGAACTTAAATCATATGAATGTAGTACTCAGTTATAAAGTTAAATTAAGAAAATCATATCACTCTTCCTTTCAAATATCCCTAGAGCAACTCCTTACAGCTGTCCAACAACAACAACAACAAAAATGTCTAAATTCCTTCACTTGGCATTCAAGGTTACTAAAATTGGTATATACATTTTCAGGCATATCTCCCATTATTCCCCTATATAATTCCTAAAAGGAAATTTTACTGGCTTACAAATTTGCTTTGTTCTTTCTATTCTCAGCATATTCACAGATATATGCTTCCTTCTAACATAAGGTACTGTGTTTACCATTTCAGCCTAGCAAAAGTTACTTGTTCTTCAACACAACAGCCAAAACATCACTTCTTCCAGAAAGCTCTCTGAAATTTCATTGCTGTAAAGGATCTCTCTTCTTAGCTTTATAGCCTATTTTTTCGAGGCAGTAATTCCTTACAAACTCCTTAAAGCTTGGTGGGAGCTGATACTAGCATGAGCATCAAGGGTACTTGTGTCTGACTCTTCAGCTTGGAAATGCCCTTTCTGGCCTGACATCCTGTTAGGTGATGCAGGAGCTTGTGGTACCTGAGGTAAGCAGATGGTGATAGCAGTGGTGATGATGAAAAGGAGATTTGGGAAGCACCACTGAGAAAGCAAGTCAGGCCAGGCATGGTGGTTCATGCCTGTAATCCCAGCAACTCGTGAGACTGAGGTGGGAGGATCTCAAGTTTGAGTCCAGCCTCAGCCTTCAGACCTTGTCTGAAAATAAAATTAAAGGGCTCAGAATATAGCTCAGTGGTAGAGCACCCATGGATTCAATCCCCAGTACCGAGAGGTGAGAGGGCAGGGGGAGGCAAGCAAGATGTGGTAATAGTCTGAGGTCTACAGAGGGAAAGCTGGAGGGAGTGCCATTATTTATTTACTACATACATCCCTTCCATAACCCTTCCATGCTGGTTTGGTTCTGACTTTAGCACTGTTCCATAGAACAGGGTAAGCATAGAGACCAGGCTCTCACCAACATACTCCTTTTATAGATTTCACCAGAACATTTTCCCAAACCTAGTAAACTAATTCAGAATCACAGTGGCTGCTAACCATGACAAAGTATTTGATAAATCAGCTTTCTCCACTGCAATATTTGAGACTTTTTAGGGCCCAAGTTTACTAGTTGTAGCTTATCATTAAGTTGAGTTCTTATTTTTCATCTTTTTTTGTGTGTGCTTAGCATTGTTTAAGTACTTACCTGTGCTTTCCATTCCTGCCAGTCCACCAGAGTAGCTGGTCAAGAGCACCAGATGACCACCATATTGCCAAAATGAGGGTTCATTTTCGATCCTCCTTTTAAGCAGTCAATCAGCAACTTGACACAATTGATGATGTCCTTCTTTTTATTGTAAGACCTTTTTGGTGGGGGAGGGGCAGTACCAGGGATTGAACTCAGAAGCGATCAACCACTGAGCCACATCCCCAGCCCTTTTTTGAATTTTATTTAGAAACAGGGTCTCACTGAGTTGCTTAGTGCCTTGCCATTGCTGAGGCTGGCTTGGAACTTGCAATCCTCCTATCTCAGCCTCCTGAACCACTGGGATTACAGACGTGTGCCACAGTGCTCAACCATTGTTTTTATTTTTAAAACAATAGTCATCACAATTAGAATGAAGTAGAACACAGAAGTTTTAAATTTTGATGAAATTCAATTTATCCATTTTTTCTTGTGTTGATTAAAATTTTTGTGTTGTTATTTAAGAGACCTTTGTTTAATCCTTAGTTACAAAGATTTAATCTTTCTTTTCCCCCTGAGAGTTATATTTAATTAGAGCAGGGTATTAGCTGTTATATTTAGATCTGTGATCCATTTTGAGGGGTGTGTGTGTGTGTGTATGTTGTAAGGTAGGGGTTCAACCTCATTTTTTGTGCCTATGGATATTTAGTTGCCCAGCATGGTTTGTAGACAAAGACCATCTTGCTTCGGGATATAGCTCAGTGGCAGAATACTTGCCTAATGTGCATGAAGCAATGGATTCAATCCCCAGTACCATGAGAGAGAGAAGAAAAAAAAAAAGAAAAAAAGACTATTCTTTTCCCATTGAATGGTCTCAGCACCCTTATCATTGTGGTGAAAAACCAAGTGACTATAAGTGGACTTTCAATTCTATTCCATTGACTTTCATTCTCTTGCCTCAGTTCTTTCTCAGTTTTCAAGAGATTGAACCCGGGCTCCACCCAACCCTTTTATTTTATTTTGAGATGGTGTCACTAAGTTCCCTGGGCAGGTCTCAAAACTTGTGATCCTCCTGTCTTGGCCTCCCAAGAGGCTGGAGATTGCAGGTGTGTACCCAATGCCCAGCAAGTTCTTTCTTTTTGAAATGAATTCTTTATTTAGCTTTCATAATGCTTCTCTGTCTCTGTTTTCTTTCACCATTATTCATTATCCCTTTTTAGTTATGTTTGCTAATCCTTGCTCATCTCTTCAACCTTGTAATATCCCTGGCTTTAATCCTGCCCTATTTTATTCATACTCACTTCCTAGTTGATAATACTCCAATCCCTAGAGCTTCATAGGCATACTGAATTTATGTGTCCAGCTCATACATCTTCCATAAATACCAGACTCCAAACCTATGTAATATTCCCATTTTTATGTAAGTAGGCGTCTCAGATTTCTTTTTCCCCAGTTCTCTACTTTTCCTGTAGGCCTTCCTTACCAGTAAAGGGCAAAGTCATTCCTGACTTTTTTTTCCCCCACTTCACAACCCTCATCCAATTCAGTCTTCTCTGCCTTTAAAAAAAATCCTGAATTTTGCCACTATTTCTGCCACTATTATCCTTGTCCAAGCCACTATTTTCTCTCATTCAGATTATTGCAGTAGTCTAAATGGTCTTCCTTTTTCTGTGCATGCCCCTCTCCAGTAATTTTTACAAAACATAAGTCAGATCATATTACTTCTCTGCTCAAAACCTTCTAGTAATTTTCTGTCTCACTTATTTTCTTCTACTTTAATAAAATCTTCACTCAGGATGAAAAACAAAGTTCTTCTAAGGGCCCGTTTGAACTGACACTTTAATTGCAAACTTGCTGTTCCTCACACCAATTATGGTCTCACCTCAGGTTTTGCACTTGATTTATGTTCTGCCTGAATACTTTTCTCCTAAGACTCTGTGATTTCCTTACTCATTTCCTTCAAATCTCTGCTTAGATGTAATCTTATCAATGAGATAACATTTAATAAAATTTTAATACCAACTCTTAACATAGTCACAGGAGCCATTATCTTTTTTCCCTTACCTGAATTTTAATTAATTAATTTATTTATTTATTTTTAATTTTTTTATTGGATGTTCAAAACATTACAAAGCTCTTGACATATCATATTTCATACATTAGATTCAAGTGGGTTATAAACTCCCATTTTTACCCCAATTACAGATTGCAGAATCACATCGGTTACACATCCACATTTTTACATGATGCCATATTCGTGACTGTTGTATTCTGCTACCTTTCCTATCCCCCCTCCCCTCCCCTCCCCTCCCATCTTCTCTCTCTACCCCATCTACTACAATTCATTCCTTACCTGAATTTTTTATCACAGCCTTTATCACATGTGACATAGTATATATTTATTTCTTTTGGTGACAGAAACTAGAAATGGAACTAGAAATGCCTGTTTTGAATTTTGGCTTTGCCACTTGCTGTGACTTGGGGCAAGTTTCTTAACCTCTCTGATCTTCAGTTTAATCAACAATAATAACAAAAATGGAAATAGTAATATTGTTTACTCAGTGGGGTTGTTGTGAGAAATAAATGCGTTTACAAAGATAAAATTAAGTGTCTGGTTACTGTCACCTACCTTCATATTTATCATCAGCACTTACAGTTTGCTCCTTCTACTTTAATAAAATCTTCTTAAGATCTGGGAATATTTTTAGTTACTGTTGCATCACTAGCACCAAGAACACTGCCTAATGTGTACTAGGTTCTTAGTATTTAAATCCTTGCAATAACCCTGGGAGGTAGCTGTTCTTACCTTCTTATAGATAAGGAAAAATAGGTTCAAATAAGTTGAGTACCTCAAGTCTTTGACTCCCAAGTCCAATGGAGTTAAGATTATTTTATTGGGCATATTGGTAGAAGTGTGGGTGAGCAACTATGTCAATTTCTCATAAAATGGATTAACTAGAAGAGTGAGATTACTTGGAGTTAGGGATTTTTTTTTTTTTTGCAAAGCAATTGTTCTATAGATGTTATAACTTAAAATGAAAAATAAATCTGAGTGGGAAGATCCTAAAGCATTTTAGGAAATGAAGAAGCACAAAATTATTATTAACAAGAAAAGTGTTTGTCCAATGGTTGGGACAAACTGAATAGCTAGGATGGCAGTTCCTTGGGCTCTGGAAAATGGTACAGGACACTGATGAACAGATTTATATTTTCTCTGTCTTTATTTTAGTTGATGTTTTCTAAGTCCTAAAATATGCAGGTTTCTTTTACTACATACAAATGCCAAAAGCTGTGATTATCTCTTAAGCTATAAAGGTAAAATCAGATGTATAATGCTTGCTCTCAAGAAGTTTACAGAATCTTTGCTCATAAGAAGTTCTCAAGCCTGGCATGATAGCTCCATGTAATCCCAGTGACTTGGAAGGCTGGAACAGGAGGATTATAAATTGGAGGCCAGCCTAGGCAACTGAGCAAGACCCTATCTTAAAAAAAAAAAAAAAAATTAAAGGTCTTGGGATGTAATTGAGTGATAGAGTGCCTTTGAATTCAGTCCCCAGTACTGAAAGAAAAAAAAAAAAGTTCTCAAGAAGTTCACAGTTGTCAAGAAATATAAAGGAAAATGTTTATGTAGACAACTGCAGTGAAGATAGTATTGACAACATACGGTCACAGAAGTGCACACAGAGTACCATGGACACAAAGTGGAGGTTCGTCTAATTCTGCCTTTTTGAGGAAGGCAGATAAATTTCATAGAAGTATTAATATTTGAGCTAACTCTTAAAGAGTTAAGTACTGGTCTACTCAGTAGACATGAGGGGTATGAAAGGTAGATGTGCAGGATCTTAAAGATATGATGGGCAATGGGTGGGACACATGAAAAAGAACGGAAGAAAAGTAGGTTAGATTAGTAGGGAAAGTACAAATGTTGAAGCATATTATGAGCTATAGTAAAGCCATTGATGCAATTAAGCAAAGAAAAAATGTGATCTAGGCCAGCCATGGTGGTGCGTGCCTGTAATTCCAGCAGCTTGGGAGGCTGAGGCAGGAGGATCACAAGTTTAAGCATAGCTTTAGCAATTTAGCAAGACCCTGTCTCAAAAATTAAAAGGGCTGGTAAAGTGCCCCAGGGTTAAATTTTTGGTATTAAAAAAAGGGAAAGAAAATAAAATGTTATGTGGATATGGTGGCATACACCTGTGATCCTAGCTACTTGGAAACTGAGCAGGTTCAAGGCCTGGCTTTAAAAAATAAAAAAGGATGGGGATTTAATTCTGTGGTAGAGTGTCTCTGGGTTCAATCCCCAGTACAAAAAGAGAGAGGGAAGGAGGGAGAAGGAAAAAAGGCAGTGTGGAGTGTGGATTAGAGAGGAGCAAGTCACTGGACAGGGAGGTCAGCCTGGGATGTCTTGTTATAGATAATAGACAATGCCAATCTAGACTAAGGTAGTGGCCGTTTGGAATGAAGAGATGGAGAGAATGTCAGAGATATTTAATAGGTAGACTATAGAGGGCTGAGTGATTGACTGGATAGGGATAGGGTGGAAAGAGAGGAATCAAGTGTCTGGCTGAGAAGTCTTAGGTCTCAGATACAGGAGGAGGAATTTAGAAGTGGAAAATGTAAATTTAGTATTTGGACATGTTGAATTTGAACTAAGCATGGGATATCCAGGTGCTATTCAGAAATAGGCAGTTGTTAAAGTGCTGGGATAAGGTAGGGATCTGAAGTTAAGTATAACTACTTTAAGAAGTAGAAGAGAGATCTTACTAGTGAGATGGAAGGAACTTGTCAGGTGATACTGAGAACTCAGTTGAAGTTAAAAATCTGCATTTATTTGCTCTGATTCTCATCAGTATTTTAGTAGAATTTGTCTAGGCATGATATTATAAATACCAATGAGAAGGATGAGTAGAACTTAGCTACACTAGGGGGGGGCTTGAACTCTTGCTTGGGTGGGCATTAGGGAAGTCCTTACAGTGCTGTTTAAGGTTGATGGAACAGAATGAGTAAATATGTGGCATTTTGAGTATATGACCATTTGGGAAACAAGGCAATTACATTATAGTAAGCTTCTATGATGTCAGGAAGGGAGTGGGGGAGAATCAAATCATGGGAGACCTTGCTGGCCTTGTCAACTGATTGGATTTTATTCTGTAGGCATTATGGGGAAATATGGGGGAACAGGATTCAACCAAAATAACTTTGACATGATGTGAAAAATGTATTTAAGACAGTGGAGGAGGAAAGAAACATTTCCAATTTGAGTCATAGGGTCAGTTAAAGTGTTCCATGCCTAATTTTCTTATTCAAAGGGAACAGAATATATATACTGGGGAGAGTGGGATGTAGATGTGGAAGAGATATGTCCCTGTTGCAAGAAGTGTCATTCTGCTACACTGTTCTGAAGGCTTCCTAGTCTTGAATTCATTCTTCTATCAGGACATGGTACATATTGGGTCATCATAAATAGCTTGAAAATTTGGGAACTATGAATTAGTTTTTTGGTTTCTTATTTTCACTAGTGATGTGATATCAGTGGGTCTTGAAAAGGAAGCGGGGAAATGAGGAGAGTTGATGGGCCCCAGTGGATGGACTGCTGTTATTCTTTTCTGTTGTTATTTTTGTGGTACTGCAAGTTGAACCCAGACCCTTGTGCATGTCAGGCAACTGCTTTACCACTGAGCTATATACTCAGGCTTTATTTTGAGACAGGGTTTTACTAAGTTGCCCATGTTGACCTTAAACTTACAAAACTCCTACCTCAGCCTCTCAAGTAGCTGGGGTTACAGGCATGTGCCACTGTGCCTGGTTTGAAATTTTTTTGTTTGTCTTAGAGAGCTCCACTCAGTGGCAGAGACTTCTATTTACAAAGAAAACATTGTGGATGATGAAGCTCTTAAGAAGCAGTTCAGATTCTTGTTCTCCCCTACCCTTTGCATAGTGTTATAAGACATAACCTCAACAGAAAAGGCTGTCAAGAAAATGTTTAGATGGTTACAGTCAACAATTGAAGCACCATGCAAAAGAAGAGGTAGGAACAATGGTGACCATATGATTCAAGTTTCCTACCCAAGATCAATGTGAGTCATGGAGAATACTTTCTACCAGGCAACACTAGTTTTTTTGTTTTGTTTTGTTTTGTTTTGTTTTGCTGTTGTCATCCCTTTCAGGAGTTACCTGTGTTAACTTGGACAGATTACAGAAACTGTTGTTGGAGGAAGTCCCATATAGGATCAGCTGGGTAAGCTGGCATCATTCCCTCTCAGCTGATGGATTCTGTTTTGTTCATCTTTTTGTTTCCATTGTCTATCTAGAACAGCCACTAGCACTGAGAAGTTAATGATAAATGTTCAGATAAAATGGATGTTGACACACTTAAACTGAGACTGTTCTAGTCTGTTTGCTTATGTTTCCCATGCTTTTGGAGTCATGTCCCATACTACTATTGACCAAATATAGCTTGTGCCATCAACTTGCTATATTCCAAGTTGTTGGCACTGAATGTGATACATATTACAGAAGCAACAAGAGAGTACTTAAGTAATTCCCCCAAATCTCCAGATCGTACTCTGACCCTGCCAGGAAGAAGGATTAGTGCTGTCACCTGGGCAATGAGGCCAGAAGGGCAGAGCACACTCACACTCTCAGGGGTACCCAGCTGGTGAACACCAGGGCAAAACCTGGTGGGGACAGAGCAAAGTAGACACACTTGAAAAAAATCTCTAGAATTTATTTACCTATATATCTGTCCTCTGAAGAATGCTTATATGGGGCTTATACACAAAATTGTGAGAAAGCTCTCATGAGCAATTTAGAAACTAAGGAAACCAAAGCACCCTAAACAAGGCATAACCTTTTGTTGTACCTTGACTCAGGCTATGGCCCATTTCTGACAACTTAGGATCATTCTGGTTATAGTTGTGCCCCAAATTACACTTTTCACCTAGTCTGAGCAGGAAGGACTCAGAAATAGAAAACAGTTTTATAAATCTTAATCTGTATACTGTCTTTAGATCAGGAAGCTCCATGTGTGGCCTAGAGGGTGCTGAAGTCCCTGATGATTAGAAAGGGAATAATCTTTGGACATTATTTGTCTCCTATTATAGTTTGCTTGAGTCCTTCTCAAAGTGTCCTTTTCCTTTGAAAGTATTGTTCTGGGCTGGGTACAGTGGTGCACACCTGTAGTACTAGCAGTTGTGGAGCCTAAGGCAGGAGGTTCACAAGTTCAAGGCCAGCCTCAGCAACTTAGCAAGACCCTGTCTCAAAAAATAAAAAGGACTGGGGATGAATGTAGTTTAGTGGTAAAATGTCCCTAGGTTCACTTCCTGGTACCAAAAACAAAAAAAGAAAGTAGTTTTCTGGATTTGATAAATTACCAGACCTGGGATTATAGTAATCTTCCAGATTAGTGCAACTTTTTGCCACCCCCCTGACCAGCGCGGGCAGCTGAATTAAGATCGCTTGTGTGAATCCGCAGGGACAGAAAATAAAACACAGACATAACTTACCTTTACACAAGCTTCAGGATGGCTTCCCCGGCTCTTGGCCTCAGGCTCCCCAAAAAGGAGAGCAAGAGAAAGTCATGAGAGGCTGACAAGAGAGAGGGAACACTTTCAAAAGTGAGGTTTTATTGGGGGAGATTCTTATTCTTAGAAAGTTCTATCCAAAAAGACCAGAAGGGGCAGGACTACAAGGGAACAGGTGAGTGTAACTCAACCCTAGAGGCACGCCCCACAAAGAGAACCTCTTTACTATGGGGTGGGGGACAACTGAGTCACGAGTCATGGCACTACAGTGCCAGACTACAGAGATCTTTCAGGTCCCCTTGGCAACAGGACTGGAAGGCATGGTTACTCAAGGTGGCTCCCCCACAACTTTTGTTAGGATAACAGCCAATTGGTGCCTCAGGGTCTCTACCCTTTTAGCATCTTGGTTCTGACCTTGACCCCAGGCCATACCTTGGTCTCTCTTAATTTAAAGGGTCTAGGAAAACAGGTTAGGGCTCACTGGACAAATGCATGACCAGCTCTGAATTGCAAAATGGAAAGGGCTCAGCCATCAAGCCTTGGGGATTTGAGGACTTATTCCAGATCCAGAGTAAGCTCACATGGCTTTGTAGGACTCAATAGCTCAGATAGTCTGTTGGAATAGTTCTTGGTAACAAACCTGGTCTTGTGGTCCTGGGAATCCTGACCCTGAATGCAGACCACTTTGCAAAGGGGAAAACAACAAGTGGAATCCTCAAGCAGACTTTGTTGTTTGGTTTAAGTAGCCTCTAGGATGTTTAAATTAAAATAAGAGGCCATACTGGGCACAGTGGTATACTTCTCTAATTCCACTGGTTCAGGAGGGTGAGACAGGAGAATTGCAAGTTCAGAGTCAGCCTTGGCAATTCTGTGGGACTCTAAGCTACTTAGTGTGATCCTGTCTCAAAATTAAAAATTAAAAAGGGCTGAGGATATAGTGGTAAACTGTCTCTGGGTTAAATCCCTAATCTCACCCCCCATTCCCCCACCCCAAATAAATAAAAACCAGAGGCTGGCAAACAAAGGTTGTAAAAATTCTGAGACCCAGGGCTGGGTCAGTGGTTAAGCACTTGTCTCACGTGTGCAGGGCACTGGGTTCGATCCTCAGCACCACATAAAAATAAATAAAGATACTTTTTGTTCATCTACAACTAAAAAAAAAAAATAGTAAAAAGAAATAATAATTCTGGGACCCAGTCAGCTGGGCGCTGGCCTACCCAGAAATCCTCTCCTCCATGTCCCTCAGGATTAACTAGCATTTTCTTTGGGTTCCCTGCTATAGGACTGAATCTACTAACCTTTATTACCCCCCCCCCCCCCCCCCCGCTCTTTCTCTCCTTTGCAGAAGGAAAGCGAGAAGCCCTTCAGGTTGTGCCTATGGCCCTTTGGGTCCTTTTTGTGTCTATTCTCCACCCTGCCCTCTGAGTACTGTGTGTGTATGTATGTGTGCATGATCTGTGGCACACATGAGCTGTGGCTCATGCAGATAGTCTGTTTTCCAGAAAGAAGTTTGTATGCATGCTTCGTGCTGTGTGTGCTCCAGCTGACACACCTGGAGCTCAGTGAGAGAATGTGTGTGTGTACTGGCACAGGTGCACATTCAATGTAGCATGTGTGTGTTTACACTTGTACTCAGTCCGACTTCCCCAGACACTGATTGTCCTCCTACTTTACACAGTGTGTGTTTCTTTTCTGCCTGTTGCTGCAGACTCTGGCATACACTATAAACCCTGGCTGAGCCCAGCATGCGCACATACTTTGTATTTGAGAGCAAAAGTTGCCACAGGCATTTTGTCCCTTTGCTTGGGGCCCTAAGTGTGAAATTGCTTTGTGTTTCTGAGCAGGCTTCCTGACCTCTCCATGGGCACAAGCTTCCAGTAGACTGTGTGTGGTTCCCTGAAGCCTTGTGAATGCATATTATACTAATGCTTCTTGCTTGTCAGCATTGGCTCTTGAATTTAGTGAGGGTTTGCTTTGCCTGTTACTTGGGCCCTAGTGAACACTGTGAATCTTCCTCAGATGTGTTTGTGCACATGTTCTGAAGCCATAAACTCAGGATTCATGCTCACCTTGTTTCCTTCAGGTGCAAGTTGTGTCCATGAATATACCTCCTATAAGTACTTTGTCTAGACCTCCTCCCACTCCCTTCCTTCCTTCAGTGTGCTGTGTGTGCATGTTGTGTGCTTCTGTGGACTATTGTCCCTTCTGAGCATAGGAAATGCACATGATCTGGCCCTGGCTTGCAAAGACTTCTTGTGACTTTGTTTTCTTAAGCCTAATAGTTCTGGCAGATGTTGATTCTGAGAATTAAAAAGGAAATAAGAGTCTGCTCAGTACAGCAGCTGTTTTTAAAGGGAAGATCAGTTCTGGTTGGTAGGATCTGGGGATTTAGAGAAGGGCTCACCTGATGCCCAGCACCTGCCCTTGTCCCCAAGCAGCCTTAGGAACAAACATTATTTCACACCTACTTTTGTTTCTTCTGTTGTACCCATTGTCTTTTGCTTCAGCCACTTCTGGATGCCTTTTAGGCCTGACCCTCTTGTTACCAGTATCACAACTCAAACCAGGATAGGCAGCAGAGGTGAAATAAGAGTGTGGGCAGTAGATAGATAAGCTTGATTTAAAGCATAGACGATGTAAGAAGCATCTTACTAGGAATTGGCCTAAATTAAAAACTCAAATCTGAGCCTACTACTGATCCATCCTACTTGCCCACCTTTCCATCTCCTGTTAGTCCTGCCCTATCTCTCTCTATTTTGTTCTGTCTTGCCTCATTCGATCCAATCCATAACTTCTCCCTTCTTTAGCTGTCACCCAAACATGTACCCACCCATCCACCCCCTACCCCATTCAAAATTAAGCAGCTTACTTCTTCCTTCCTTCTGGAGCTTGTTTGCTCTAGGGAAGTTAGGAGGAAAGGGAAGTTGTTGTGGTGGAGGGGAACAAGAATGGGCAAGAAGCCCCAGACCTGCTAGCACTAGGTTTCTTGTGCCAGAAAATCATGTGCCATTGATTCTCTGGAGTGCCCTGGCAGCTTTGAAACTCTTTTCTCTGCACTGCTTGAAAGACTTGGCTTGTTTTGTTTTGTGCAGAAACCTTTAACAAGTGTTTTTTAACTGTTCATTCCTTGATTTGGTACCTCAGTTTTCAACTTTATATTCTTGGACCTATAAAATTTACCAGAATGATAACCCAAGAGTCTAATTTTCCCTGGGCTTTTGCTATACTTGAGTACTCAGTATCAGTGAGTTAGGGCTTCAAGGAACCCAAACTGTCAAATCACAAGTTGAGATGGGAATCCAGAAAGACTAGATTGACTTCTTGTTTAGCCAAAAGAGCTAATGTAGCTGGAAGAAGACTCAGCTCTATATGAAGTTGCCCTTTTGCTTTAGTGAGACCTGGAAGCCTAAGAATGCCCTTCTTTTGGGCTTGGACTACTACTGTCAATAGCAGTGGCTTGACTGGTGAGTTCCGGCAGCTCCCACATTCCCAGTGGACCTTAGCCCTGGAATCTCAGTGGGATTGGCCTTGTATCATTACCATTCACTGGGGAGAAGCAAAACAAGTACTGTTCATTTCAGCAGTCTGCTTGTTGACTCAGATGATAGATTATTGGCTTAGAATCAGGCTGGCTATATTGCTATGTGTTGAATGCCCCTTCTTTCCTAGGATCTAACATGTTTTTCTCTTTTAAAAGATTCCAGATGATGGTGACCCTTCTCTGCCTCAGTGGCTTCCAGAAGGGTAAGTAATTCCATACAAGTTTTCTATGGATGATATGCTGCCTCTCTCTGCATTTAGCTTTTCCCTTGGGAAACAGTGGAGGCAGCTCCATAAGCTGGACCCTAGGGAGGGAAAAGTTTCCACCGTAGATTGGTTCCCTGGGACAGGAGAGAGAACTGCTGATTCTTAAAGGCAGAAGAGGGAGCTTTGCTGTGAATTCCCTGGGATAGGGGAGGGAGCTTTGGGAGTCTCCCATCCTTGCCTCTCTGATTGCTGATCCATTGAATCAGAGTGGCGATATACTTTTTATTTTAAAAATGAGGACATTAGGGGGAAAAACCAGCATTTGGAAACACTTTCTTTCCATTTCATTGTTGATGGTATAGCTGATTAGAGTACTCCCTGGGCTTCAGCTGTTGTGAGTCACCTGCTTATTCCATTCCACTGTAGTCAAGACTAAGTCACATCCCTTCTGAGCTCTGTGTGTGCAGTCTGTGCTTCTTGTCTGGGAATTTCAGGCTCATGTGACTGCACCAGAGAGTCATTTAAGCTTCTGGACTGCTGCCTGTGACTGACTGACTGTTCTTAGGAGAGAGAAGAGTTTAAGTGCCCCCCTGGGGCCTCACTCTCCCCCACATACACTGCCAATTAGTTTTCTGACCTTCCTTTTCCCTTTGCCCTACAAAGGCTTCTGACATCTGAATTCTCAGTAATCACCTCCTCTTTTCTGTGGACGGAAGAACGTCATATCATAAAATTATCTAGTTCGTTCTTTTGTTCTTTCTTTGTTTCTCTTTTTCTTTCCAGTTCTGGGAATCAAACCCTGGGCCTCACATATGCTAGGCAGGTTTTCTGCCACTGAGCTATATCCCCAGCCCTCTACTATATTTTTACATACTTCTTTTTTTGTGGCTAGTCTTTTTTTAAAATACATTTTTAGTTGTTGATAGACCTTTATTTTATTTATTTATTTTTATGTGGTGCTGAGAATTAAACCCAGTGCCTCACACATGCTAGGCAAGCTACCACTGAGCCCCAGCCCCAGCCCCGTGATTGGTCTTTTTTAAAATCAGGAGTCAAATTGGGTGAATGAGCTACCTCTGTCTCTTTTTCAAAAGATCATTTATGTTGCAAAACTTCTTGGCTTAAGTGGTACATATTATCATTTTTAGAATTAGTTCTAAGCTTGTGGCAGCAGTTTCTTCTTCAGTGAACTTTGTTTTTTTTTTCTTCTAATAATTTTAAAATATACCCATGCCAATAGAACATATTCAAACTTATTCTTAAATGGAACCATGTAAAGGTTTTCTAAAAATTCCCTTTTGTCTTCTCTTTCCTTCAGCATAATCCTTAGAAACTGTCACAAGTATAGAACTTCCCTTGGACTGGTAATTTCATTAAAAACAAAGTCCATTGCTAATGCCCAGGGAGCTAGTTTACTAGAAATTAACATATTGAGTTGACCATTCCAGCTTCTGGCCTTGACCCATTTTGTGGCTCCATTATTTGCCTATATTGCTTGAAGTACCTGCTTATTCTTATGAGACTTTTTTTAAACCAGCAGTTTCTAGCCCAGCTTCCCTGCCTTCCTTATTGCTTCATTGAAACTAAGTATATGAGTTCTTTTCATTGAGGATCAGAGTTTCAGCATCCAAAAGGCCAGAGAAATTTTGTAACCTATCCACCTCATTTTATGGAAGTGACACCAAGACCCAGAGAGAAGAAGGAGTATTGGCAGAAGATTTATAGGGAATTAGGAGAGGTGGAACTAAAATCCAGGTTATCTCAATGTAAGATTGATGTTCTGTTGGCAACCTTCTATTTTTATTGCATATAGTTATGAAAGAACACACAAATAACAAAATTAATATGTATAGTGAAGTATACAAATTTTAGAAATTTACAGTTCCTCTAGCTATAATATTTTCTAGTCTCTGTTAATGTGTCCACAGGACTAGGCCAGACTCTCAGAGTCCCTTTGCTGTTCTTCCTAAGTGGAACTTTCCCACCACCCACACCAAATGGTATTTTGGTAATTTTCCATCCCCGCCTTACCTGCTTCAATTTGATTAGGAGAGCTTCTCTCTCAATGGAGAGCCCCCTCTCCCCTATTTTTTAAAGGAGATGATTCATTTACTCTTGAATAGAGAGGGTCCCATTCTATATGTCATTGTTTGATAGTCTTGCTTGCATTGGCAGTAGGTTCCTTCTGTAGAAACAAGAGTTTGGAGAACAGTGTCTTTGGCCTGTGTGTGAGCAGGAGTCCTCTTGACCACCAATTTCTAACTTGCTTTCAGAAGCACAGGTGCCTTCAAATAAACAGATATATCTTAACTATTCCAGTAGGATAAAGGAGCTCTCAGTCCTTGCTTAAAACCACATGAGACCCTTAATGACATTCCAAGAGTATATTCCATTGCTCCTTCTGTGGCTTTATCTCCCTTACTTACTGTCTTCCTTTATCCTTTTGAAAGCACATGATGAAGGTTAGTTCATCTTCCTCTGGGTAGAGGAGATAAAGGAGAATGGAACTCTGAACCTGCTAGTAACTCAAGTCAGGGCTGAAGGTCCTAACACATTTCCTTCCTTCCTCAGGCCGGCTGGAGGGCTCTATGGCATCGACAGCATGCCAGACCTACGCAGAAAAAAGCCATTACCACTTGTCAGTGATCTGGTGAGTGAAGACTCGTGTGTAAGATTAGGCAGTATCCTTGGGGTAATCTTCATTGGATCTTGGCAAGCTATCAGAATTGGAAATGGTCCATTTAGTGTTCCAGATCAGATCATCATTGGTGTGATGATTATTCATTTAGAACCTTCCTGAGACTTTATAATAGCTTCAAGGGGACCTTGTTGTGCCTCACTCCATAGAGCTCCAGGCACCTTAGTAGGTCAAGCTCCTGCCTGGAACATTTGTGGCTCAGACCCTCAGAGCTGGACTCTGGGGTCTTTCTTTAGGTCTCCTAATCCTCTAGAAATCTCTATAGCTCTCTTTGATGCCCTGGGTTGTAAACTGCCTCTAGCCCTTGATCTGGATTATTGAGCGTATATGTGATGAGCGTGACTGGAGCTTTCTGGAAGTCAACTGAAAGTCATCCTAAGATATAAACTTTGTAGACTCTCTCTGTTAACTGAATGTCTGGCACTGAGAGGAAATGATAAACATTTGTAGGATTATATTGCAATAGATGTAAAAGTTAAAGTTAATCTTGGGACCTCTAGGATAACTAGAAGCTCCCACTCCATGTCGTACATTCTGAGGCAGGATCAGCTCAAGGAATTTTGTATAGTCTGTGGGTCACAGGGGTAGGGGAGAGCCCAGGCTGTCTCAGAGTCCCAGAGTCCTAAAGCTCAATATAAAGTATAAGGGTTCAGATTTAGTAAGATCTAAACCATTTCCTTATTTCCATTTACTGTTCCTGGTTCTTCCCTTTTTTCTCCCTATTCTATCCATTCTGGTTTTTTCTATCCACTCCTTTTCTTTCTTCTCCATTCCATGTTCTTTTTCTCCCTTTGGTTTCTTCCTCCTTAGCTGGCTGAATGAAAGTGTCATTTGATATTTTTCTCTTCTTTCTTTCCTTTATTTTCTATCATTTATGTATCTTGTTTCTCTTTTTTCCCCTCTTTTTCTTCCATTATCTAGCCAGATGAAGGTAAAATCTGATGTCATCTCTTTATTACCATCCTCCCTACTTTATTATTTCTCATCCCATCTTTCTTTTCTTTTTTCTCATCCTCTGTTCCCTCCTTACCTACCAGCAAGTATCTAGCTCATGTCTCATTTTTACTACTCTGTCTTTTACCCTTGTCTGTCTTTTATTGTGGCTTAACTCTAGAGTAGGAGCTCTAGGCCCTGGGCCCTGGTCAGCTGTCTGGGTTGAACTGGATAGAGACAGATGGGGTTGGGACATGTTTCCTACTTTATAATATGGGGACTGATCTCTCAGTTGCCTCTGAAAGTATTCAGGCCCTTGGGGGCTTTAACATCATGTTGTTCCTTTCTCTGCTTTCCTCGGTGCAGGCTATGGTGAGTGTCTCCAGAGCCCCTCCCTGTCCTCTGAGTCCATATCCCAAATCACTTGGGCCCCTCCCAGCTGATTTTTTGCTTAGCCTGATACGATGATTTGTGTCTGCCCAGTGCCCACTGCCTTAAGGAAACCACGTGTCTCAGGAGCTGCCCCCCTAAAGGTTAGGCTTGGCAGACACAAGAATCCCTCTACTCAAGAGCCTGGCTAACAAGACAGCCCTGGCTTTCAGACCTAACTCTGTGCCTTGCTGGATTTAACTGAGACTGCATTGCCCTTTTCCTTGCCAAGTGCCCTGATCATTTGGGCTGCTGGCCTCTATAGTCCCCCAAGGACTGGGCATGGGGAGGTACCAGGGAATAGGGGTTAGCGTAGAATCATTGTTTCTAGTGATAGTCATTGAATGTGACTCTGACAGAATTGTGTGCCTCTCTTATTCTTGTAACTTGTTTCCTTCTATCATTCTAAGCTTTTCATTTTCCTTTGCCTTCATATAAACAAGGAGTTTCTGTGGGGTAGGATACCTAAAGATAGTGAGAGAAGGAGAAATCCTTCTTGATTGTGGATGTCCTGAAGGAAGTGCTGTTTCTAACATTGTTAGAACAGTCTCCTGCTGGCCTTGAGTTTTGCAGAACTTGAGATACTTGTTACCTGTTGCCCAGGGGCAGTACTTGTGAGTGACAGTGAAAACAGAATGGAGTGATAGTCAAGTGACTTTGGTCACTGAAGCTCCTTCCCTGGGGCTTTGCCAGCTCTTGGTCATGGCCAGGGCTGACAGCAAGTCTTCTCTCACAGTCACTGGTCCAGTCCCGGAAGGCAGGGATTACTTCGGCAATGGCTACACGTACCTCTCTTAAGGATGAAGAGCTGGTAAGTGACCCGTGGGCTTTCACAAGTTCACTGGCCTCAGGACTGGTGATCATCTCTGGTGTGGCTGCGCTAACTGGGAATTCAAGAGTATAGGGCACACATTTCTGATGAAACATATTGATAGCAACAAGTCCCAGTTTTCTATATGGGGAGAGGCAGACCAGACCAGAGTCTCATTTTGAAGGGTTGACAACTGAACTTGGATTCTATGGTAGGCCTAGTACCCTCTGTTTCCCCAGAAAGCGTGAATGTTAGGATAAGGCTCAGACCCAGCATCAGGTCTAACCTGTGTTAGATGACCAGGAACACACTATATTCAGAGCTTCTTTCAGCTAGGCTGGGCTATGGACTAGGCCAGGCTAGCATATCTTTTCCATTGCCAGAGGAAGAACCAGGGTCCTAATTGTCCCACAGGGTCTCTGTTCTGGCATCTCCCCGCAGAGTCCTAAAATCACAGGTGGATAATTGGGTGTGTATTTTTCAGAAATCCCATGTATATAAGAAAACCCTGCAGGCCTTAATCTACCCCATCTCATGTACCACACCACACAACTTTGAAGTCTGGTCAGCTACCACCCCGACCTACTGCTATGAATGTGAAGGCCTACTCTGGGGCATTGCCCGGCAAGGCATGCGCTGCAGCCAGTGTGGGGTCAAGTGTCATGAGAAGTGCCAGGACCTGCTCAACGCCGACTGCCTGCAGCGTGAGTGCCCCTGTGGGATGAGGGTTGGACTGTCAGGGCAATAGAGCCTCTGCAAAATAGTTTGCAGTGGAGAGTTATGTTGGCTGAACCACCAGTCCATCTGATTCTTTTCAGAGAAGGTAGGGTACAAACTCAAGGGGTGATTCCTTTCCAGATAACAAATCTTATAGTCCCCTCTTAAGCACCTTTAGCAAAAATTCTTTGAGCTTTCTATATTCTTTTGACAGCTAGAATCTCTTCCAGGATTGAGTTGATCCTAGAGGCTAAACTTGAATAGTGTATACAGTAGCCTTATTTCCTAAATGACTAGAACTTGTTTAATCAGGGACTAAAACTAATAAGAAGAGAGAGTGAGTTCCATGAGGTTCCAGGCTTCACAGAGGAACTTCCTGAGGTCTAAACCCTAGAACCCACAAAAGGAATCATTTACTCCTTGTGTGTAGATTGAGATTTTAGACAATAGAATAGAAATTTCAAATAGATGGAGTCTATTGTCCAGGACAGTGTGTCAGTCTCCCAAGAGAAACTATATATGTGACTTGTATTATCATGAGGAGTGGGGAGAATGGGAACAGGAAAACAGCTAGCTCCTGTCAGGGGAAGTTGTATCGCCCAAAGCTTCTGTCTCCCTGCTCCCCTTCTGCCAGACTAGTACTAGCTGTTGCTGGGTCCCAGAAAAAGCAGGGGAGCGGGAGGTTGGAAAGTATTCTCCTCCTCCTTCAGTTTTCCCAGGTGTTACCCAGAACCAAGCCATAGTATTGAAAACTTTAAGGATTGTAGTAGAAAAAGGGAAAAATAATCATAGTGACCATTTATTGAGTACCTGTAGATGCCAGGTTCTGGGCTAGGTTTTTACATATACTGTCTGAAATAATGCTTATTTCAGCCCTGAGAAATAAACATCATTATCTCCCCTTAGGAAAAAAAAAAACTAGTTCATGAGCTAGGAATGGTAGAGCCAGGACTTGAACCCAAGTCTGTCTGACACCAAAGGCCATACTTTTCTTATAATACCACACTGGAGGCATAAGACAGAGCCCAACTGTTGTGCCACATTGAGTTCTGGGATTTGTATCATGCTTGACATGGATGAGATGGGTTGTGTTAAGCTCATCTACCACCATTCCCTGATAACTCAGACATCTGTTGGTGTTATTTTGAGTTGGAGAGTTGATGAAAATTTTACCTACATATACAAATGAATAGTAAATGAACCCCCATCACAATTATCCAGATTTTGCTACCCTTTGAGTTGCAGATTCCACTGGCCAAGCAGCAGGCCCCACTAGCCAAGCAGCAGGCCCCATAGTAACTGGCTCTACCCAGAGATATTCCAGTCTCCCTATGCTTCTCCCACTGCTACACATCTTCGCCCAGGCACTGTTCCTCAGCTCAACCTTGGTCTAGTAGGTGGTCTGTTGGTTAATCCTGCTTTCTATCTGGTCATCTTTCAGGGGCTGCAGAAAAGAGCTCTAAACATGGAGCTGAGGACCGGACACAGAACATTATCATGGCCATGAAGGACCGCATGAAGATCCGAGAGCGAAATAAGCCGGAGATCTTTGAAGTTATCAGGGATGTCTTCACAGTGAGCAAAGTAGCCCACGTGCAGCAGATGAAAACAGTGAAGCAGAGTGTACTGGATGGCACTTCTAAATGGTCAGCCAAGATTACCATCACTGGTGAGCTGGCAAAAATTGGAGGGGACAGGGATTCCTGGGCTATGGAGAGGAGCCTGGGGAAGAAGCATCTTGAGTATGAGGGAGCAAGTGACTGGGGGGAAAGAAGATAGAACTAAGGGGAAGAGGGAGAGCCTCATTATTTAATACTCCTCCTCATCTAGACTCAGTCAGTGCTGGAAGAGGCAAGATTGGCAACTCCAAACCATGTGAACCATAATACAGGATTTGTATTATGATACCCTGACACTGTCCACTTGGTTAGCAGTTTGATATTATAAGAGCTCAAGATGGGAGGAGGGGAGAGATAGGTGACCAGGGAATAGTTAACTAGTAATTTATTAACCAGGTTAATGGAACTGAAGCATGCATACATTAGAGGGATGTAGCAGTGAGGGGTAAATTGTTATTTATTTAGGGTTTGGGTAGGGAGCTGGAATTGTTAGGGCTAGTTTTTAAGAGAAAGGCAGTGGCCCAAGACTACATATAGCTATGGAGGAGCATAGGAAGAGGGAGGCTGCTCTAAGGGAAGAGCCTATGAGTGAGGGCTCCTCACTTACTCTGAAGTCTAATCTGAAGCCCCCTGTATGTGCTTGGGTTGCAGTGGTATGTGCCCAGGGCTTACAAGCCAAGGACAAAACAGGATCCAGTGACCCTTATGTGACTGTGCAAGTTGGTAAAACCAAGAAGCGTACCAAGACCATTTTTGGAAACTTGAATCCTGTTTGGGAGGAGAAGTTCCATTTGTAAGTTACAGAGGGTTTTGTCTTACCTGAGACTGTGTATTTTAGAAGCAGCATTACATCCTGCTTTTCTGGAGTCCTGGGAAGAGGCAAAGGCAGTGAAGAAATCCCATTTCCCACATTCCTCACTTGGGCAGCAGCCATTCTTTGTCTAGACATAGCACTTTGCCCATACCTTTTCTTAACTGAGTATTTATGAGATCTCTGGGTACCCCATTTTTCTTTTTCTAACTACCCTGTTGTACTTTCCAGCCCTGTCACCCTGTCTAGGAAGGGTTGGGCTTTCTTTCTTTTTTCCTTTTTTTTCTTTTGTTTGGACACTGAGGATTGAACCAATGGGAATTTAAATGAGTTATGTCCTCAGCCCTTTTTATTTTTTATTTTGAGGCAGTGTCTCACTAAGTTGCTTAGGGCCTCACTAAACTGCTGAAGCTGGCCTCAAACTTGTGATCCTCCTTTCTCAGCCTCCTGAGTACTGGGATTACAGATGTGTGCTGCCCTACTCAGCTAGGTTTGGGTTGTTCTAAGGAGTGAGGAAAGAATGTCCTTGTCCTGTAACTGGATAATGCTGACTTGAAGATGGAAATCTGGGGTCTGGAGAAGTTTCTGTTTCCCTTCAGGGAAACTTTTCTTCCTGTCTCAGCTTTCACCTCCTTTCTTTTTCCATTAACTCATTTTTTATAGTTTATTTTATATGACAGTAAAGGTTGATTTTGAAAAATAGTGAACTCTGGCCTAGGAGTTGGACTAATATCTGGAGAATCCAGATGCTTCATCTTCCCACTTTTAATGCCTAGGGATCAGGACTTTGGATCTGAATCAGCTAAGAAGATGGCTATGTAGAAGCCGTCTTCTGTTGACTCCTCATAGAATTTGTGTGGAAGAGAATTGTGGTGTAAAATTAATCTCTAATCCAAGGCAACAGTTTCTGGAAGAAGCAACCATTTCTTTGAGAATCTGAATGGTTTCTGCTTGACTCTATGACTAATTTTAAGTGAATTGGCTCTGTGGTCATTTTTGCTCACTTTTAGTAAATAAACTTAAGTTCCTATTTTGTATAAGACTCTCTACACCTTTGTGTGTATCAAAGTGAACAAGACACTCCCTGGTTTCAAGAAGCTCAATGTTGATTGGTCCATTATTTTTCAGTTCAGCAGTAGTTACACTGAAATATTTTAACAGAAATGTGAAAAGATATTATAAGAACATAGAAAAAGAAACAGCAAAGTCTACTGAGTACAACTTTTGGGTGAGAGAACAGGATCCAGAAAACAACTTCTGGGGAAGAGAACATGATTGGAACCTGGGCAGTTCCCTTATCCAAAGCAAACACCATAGAGGAGATGGTGATTCAAGGGAATAATAAAGGAAAATAGAAGTTCACCAGGCACATAGTTGAAAAGATGGAGGATTTACATAGAGAGCTAACAAGCAGATAAGATGGACCCACCAAAAACATCTAGCACCTTTACTGACTTCGTGTCTCAGAGCTGGGGAGGGAGCAAAGTAGTTGCTTCCTAGGTCTCTGGCATGTCTAGCTATTGTCCTGTTACTATTGCTAAGACAGCTGCAGAGAAAGTCAAAATTGACCCTGATTACACATTCTCCTTCTTTGTTTCAAGGTAATAAGGACTAGATAATGACACACACAACTACTCAAGCTAAGGGATAGCTGGGAACTTTAGTATCACTGGCCCCTGACTCCTCTTGCTCTTTCAGGCTCTGAAATACAGTTGATGGACCTTTTGGGAGGGAATTTGAAGTGATAGGAGTAGTGATACTGGGTCTTTCCCTAACAGAGCCTGCCTAAATCTCTTACAGTGAGTGCCATAACTCCTCTGACCGCATTAAGGTACGTGTGTGGGATGAGGATGATGACATCAAATCAAGAGTAAAGCAGCGGCTAAAGCGAGAGTCTGATGATTTCCTTGGCCAAACCATCATCGAGGTTCGGACACTGAGTGGCGAGATGGATGTCTGGTACAATCTGGGTGAGGAAACCAGACCAGAAGAAGTTGCTAGGAAAGGAGGGCACAAGAGGGGATTTGGGCAAATCTCCCATCTACCAAATCACTAATCCCCAAAGCATATCTCTCTACAGAAGCTGTCCTATCTTCAGAGAGCTGACTGTGGGTAGGAATGGATGATAGGGAAGTTGTGGTGGTAGGAACTCACTCTGGCTAAACATTCTCCAGGTTGCAGAAGGCCCTTTAGTCTTCATTCTCATCCCTAATGCCTTTAGCTTCCTAACTACTTCTGTTCTCTTATCTAGCTAGTATAGGGGTATTTGTGGACTGTATGGTCACTATAGTAAGTTCACCCTATTGGGAAAATTCCTGGGTTCTTGCCATTTTTTCCCTGGGTTAAGCCAGAATGGGGCTGTTTGCACTGTCTGTAGTTGTATTGGTGTTAATCTCCAGTCTTCTTTCATCCTTAGAGAAGAGGACAGACAAGTCAGCCGTCTCGGGAGCTATTCGACTACAGATCAATGTGGAGATCAAGGGGGAGGAGAAGGTAGCCCCGTACCATGTGCAGTATACATGCCTCCATGAGGTGAGCCAGCCCTTTGTAGGTGTGTGGAGGTGTGCTGGGGCTAGAAAGCAGTGAGAAACCATTGAGGATTGCTAGATGGTTGAGGATCTGGAGATTGTTTTTCATTTATTCCTTGGCTTTCTGTGCTATCCAGGAAGGCTGAGGGAGGGATGGAGCCCAGACTCAGTTCTCTTTTACTAATGTGAGAACAACCTGCTGGGGCCTCAGGAGCCACCAAGCAGTAACTCAAAGGACAGAATTAATAAGGATCCTATTAACATTCTCTTGGACTTTATCAGTAGTATTTGGTTTTGCTTTTTTTTTTTTTAATCTCTATTTAACTCTTTCCTTTTCTCTGTTCTGTATCCTGCAGAACCTTTTCCATTATCTCACAGACATTCAGGGTAGTGGAGGAGTCCAGATTCCTGAGGCTCGAGGAGATGATGCATGGAAGGTGTACTTTGATGAGACAGCCCAAGAAATTGTGGATGAATTTGCCATGCGCTATGGCATTGAGTCCATATATCAGGCTATGACGTAAGGCTCTCCTGGGGCTCTGGGAATTGACTACTTATTCTTGGGGTGGCTGTAGGAAAAAGGATGTGGTGGACAGGTGTTTAGTGTGGGGTAGTATGCAAGGATTTTTTAGTTCACTCTATGCCTCAAGGCAAAGAAAGGAAGTGTGTTTGTATCTCAAAGAAGGTATTTATCTGTCTACTCCCAAATTCAGGAATTGGAATGGAAGAGGGCATAAGAGGGAACGCAAGCACACACCTGCCCAGACATTACAGGCCTGAATAGACAGGGCATGTGTATCCTCATATATATGTGGGGGTGACCAACAAGCTGACCTAGACTGGCCTGGGAGTTGAAGAGGACACTAAACTATAGGGAAAGCAGTTGTGTGCAGAGTCAACCTGGACTCCCTTAATAGGAGTTCATAATTGATGTTGTGAGAAGTATTGGTGAGCCTACCCCTAGAGCTGTACACAGGAAGCAGCCCTGTATAAGCAAAGAGTCGTGATCTCCCTGGCTATGCATCATTGATTTCACAACCTTATTGAATTTCTACTTGGCTTTTGCTGCAAAGCTCTGCAGAGTCTTTGAGAATGAAGATGTTGTTTTTTTCAGGCATTTTGCATGTTTGTCATCCAAATACATGTGTCCTGGTGTGCCAGCAGTGATGAGCACCTTACTGGCCAACATCAATGCCTACTATGCCCACACAACCGCCTCTACCAATGTCTCTGCATCTGACCGCTTTGCAGCCTCCAACTTTGGGGTGAGTGTGATATAAACACATAATATGCCTATTTGTTATCAATTAATAAAAATTTGATTTTTCCTAGCCAGTTATGTAGAGTCAATGTGCCTAAAATTCAGGTAGTTGCCACCTTTTTTTTAAATATTTATTTTTTAGTTGTAATTGGGCACAATACCTTTGTTTTATTTATTTATTTTTATGTGGTGCTGAGGATCAAACCCAGGTCCTTGCACGTGCTAGGTGAGCGCTCTACTACTGAGCCACAACCCCAGCCCAGGTAGTTGCCACCTTAATAGATGAAACTTCTTTCCTTATGGATATGTAGATTATATTAATTGACTAGGCTCAGACACAGATAAATGATAGCACCACTGTAGTGTTAGCAGGATTGCTACTTGGTCTCAGACAGAACTCTCTGGGTTAACAACTTGGCTAAGTCACCATGTTTTTCAGTCTTACAGGTCCACAAATGGACCTTTCTTAATATTATTTAGTCTCTGCATCAGACTTAAATCTTTTACGATTATATAAGGCTGATTATATAAGGCTGATGATGTCTTAAGTGAGGATGACAGTGTGTACCTGGACTATTTTCCCTTTCCAGGTTATGTTCTTCTGGATTAAAGTACCAGAGAAGTTGAATCATTAACTCATAATGTCACCTGACATAAATTTGCTATAAACCAGAAGAAATATTTTTGACCCATCACAGAGGGTCCCTTTGTAGGGATAAAATTGCTTATATTGCCCCATCTATTGAGTCCATGAGCCCTGCTTTTTGATATTAATCACTTTTTTTTTTGTTATTGTTGATAGGTTCTTTCTGTAGGTGAATTGATGTAATTGATTAAGCCATTCAAATATATTTCATTTTGTCTCATTCCATCATGAATTGACATAATCAATATCTATATCTAAACATATAATTAACATGAGTACTAAAAATGCTGTGTACAGCTTTCAAGTACATGATCCTACACTAAATTATACTTTTTCTATGAAAATCAATATTAAAATAGTATGTATTACATAATTAACAATTAAAAATTATACATTAAGGTAAATTAGAAAGTTGTTTAAAAAGAGACCCCTTCCCAGGAACAGTGGTGCACATACCTGTAATCCCAGCAACTCAGGAGGCTAGGGCAGGAGGATCACAACTTCAAAGCCTGTTTCAGAATAAAAAATAAAAGGGCTGGGGATGTGACTCAGTGGTTAAGGGCCCCTGGGTTCAATCCCCAGTACCCAAAAATAAAAAGAGACTCCTCATGTCTGACTGTCTTCTAAATGCCTCACCATTTATATCTTCCATCTTCACTGCCAGGCTATGGCTATATAATTGCTATGCATTATCCCAAGATAAGTCAAGAGACCTCAGAACTCAGGAACAAGTTGGAGAATGTGCTTGACATTTTTTTTTTTATCTGACTGATACAGAAATACACGAGTAATGTCCTGTCAACTTGGATATGGAAAGGAATGTTTCCCTTTCCAGGGACTTGACTTTCCCCTCATCAGTGTGAGAAGATTCCATAGTTTGAGACAGAACAGCTAAGAAATGGGAAAGGAACCACCCCTCTTCTTTTTCCTTTACATTGTTTGTTCTCCCCATGGGCAGAGATGGGGTAGGAAATGTTGCCAGCCAGATGTCTCCTCCATACCCTGTCTGCTCACCCAGAAATAGTTCTATTTCTGATGTAGTTTAGGGGTCTCTGGAATAGATTTTCTCTCTTTTCCTCAATATTTGTTTTTCACCCTCAGAAAGAGAGATTTGTAAAACTTCTGGACCAGCTGCACAACTCACTGAGGATAGACCTCTCTACATACAGAGTAAGTGAAGACATGGCTGTGAGGTGGGATGATAGATAATATCAAATTCAGTAGAGAGACATAGGCCAATCTTGGTTATAAAGGCTGAAAACAGGAAAAATTGGTCCGTCATCACACACCCTCCTGGGTGGCCAGTATTACTGACAGCTGTGGTTCTCCTAACTCCAAGGACCATGAAGTTTATAAAATCAGGTTGTTTGTTACAGACAGTTGGCTTTCAAACACCACTTAACATTATTCTATAGACTGTCTGAAAACATTCCCATTAGAGAGTTTCCTGAAGATACCTCTTCTAAAAGTGTCCTTTAAAAAATTATAAACTTGTCAGGTTAGGTGGTACATACTTGTAATCCCAGCTACTTGGGAGATTAAGGCAGAAGGATCTTGAGTCTGAGGCCTGTATGAGTAACATAGGGAAGCCTGTCATACTTTCCTCATTTTTCAGGGGAAGCATGAGAATGTCATTTTGGAGGAAAAAAGTAGCTTGGCATGGGCAAGTAATTTGTATCAGAGTGACGTCATATCCATGCCTAGGATGGAGGGAGGAAATAGTTGTGGTAGGAAGATGGATATATTGGATGGGGCAGGAAAAGGAAATGGGTTTTTTTTTTTCAGCTCCTCCTAAGTTACATCTTTTTAGAATGGATTTATTACTCACTTTAAATGTTGTGAATTTACAGAGAATGCATTGTACACACATTAAAAAGTAAGTACAAAAACAACCTCAAAAAAAAACTTTAAAAAAAAGTGAGGTTTTATATGTACTTCCAGTGTCCTTCATTTGCAAAAATAATGGGGAGATGACTGTATATCTTATTTTTGGCATATAAGTAGCCATTCAAAAGTTTTAAAACTGACCCTTGGGAACCAGACACGGTGGCTCATCCTATAATCCCAGCAACTCACAAGGCTGAGTCGGGAAGATCACAAGTTCCAGGCCAGCCTCAGCAACTTAGCAGGATCTCACAAAACTAAAAATAAAAAGGGCTGGGAATGTAGCTCAGTATGGTAAAGTACCTCTGGGTTCAATTCCTAGTATCAAAAAACAAAAACAAAACAAACAAACTGACTCTTAAAGTGGAGAGTGGCTCATTGCCTCCTTTCACTCCTGCATGCAGCTTCTTCTAAAACGCATTCCGAAAGGAATGAAGTAAGGCATGCAGGAAAATCCTAAGGATCTCACTCCAAAGAAGTTCTGCTCAGAGCTCTACCATCTGGCTCCAGAATAGTAGAAGAGATAGGGTCTACTGTATGAAAGTACAGGTCCTAGATCTCAGATTGATCTTAATGTAGTGGGACTACACTTATATTCCAGGATATACAGTTAGATTGTAATTTTTGAAGAACTCACTGGGTGTAAGAACCTTCATCCATGAAAACTGTGTGTGTGTGTGTTTGGGGGTGGTGGGGTAGGGGGGTGTTCATTTGAACAAAAACATTGCATGGAAAGTAGGATTGTGGGAAGGATGTGTTGCTTTCTGAGCTGTGGAGTATTAATCTCTGCTTTGGGGAAGGACCTGTCTTTAGGTTCTTGAAAAGAAAGAGGGAGACAATATCACAGGTTTTTTTGTTTGTTTGTTTTGCCCAGCTCAACTATAGAAAATCTCAGTGGGTTACTTTTGATTGAATTTTGGCAGATAAAATTTTCATATTCCTCTGTTCCTCTCTTACATTTGCTTGATTTGTAACAGAATAATTTCCCTGCTGGGAGCCCTGAGCGGCTTCAGGATTTAAAATCCACAGTGGATTTGCTGACCAGCATTACTTTCTTCAGAATGAAGGTAAGGATGAACTGGGCTGATTTGCTAGGCTGAAGATGTGATCACAGGAGAGTAAGAATCACTGGGCAGAGCTGGTGGATACAGGATTCTCTAAGCTTACATTTCCATACATCTGTTCCCTGGGTTACTTCTGAGAGAGTACATAGACAGTAGGAAAACAAGGATGAGTTGTAAATTCTCCCCATCAGTTTTCCTGGCAATTTCATCACAGAGCAAGGTCTAGGAACACAGAAATGAATGGAAGACTCTGTAGTGGGTTTGGGGAATGCTGGGGAGGATATCATATATAGGTGAGCAGGACCCTGAGCCTGTATTTCTTCTATCAATCAACAGGTACAAGAACTGCAGAGCCCTCCAAGAGCCAGCCAGGTGGTAAAGGATTGTGTGAAGGCCTGTTTGAACTCCACATATGAGTATATCTTCAACAACTGCCATGACTTATACAATCGCCAGTATCAGCTGGTAAGAAATTTGGGGTTAAGTGGGGCCAGCTGACTATAACTCTTTGGAGCCTGAGATTTTTTTTTTTTTTGCAAGAAGCATAGTGGAAGGAGCTCAGGACAAAGTCCTTGATGTGCTCAGGGTAAATGAGTTATAGATTATGAAATATCTAAACCATGTGAGACATTTGTGGATTAGCAGGGACTCTTGGACAAAATGTGACACCTGAGTTGAACAGAAATAGCAATAAGTTTTACTTTCGTGCTGAAGAAAGTGAACCTATATTTAAGCACAGTTGAGGTGTTCAGTAGTGGAATTCTCAGTTTGTTGTGGTCGTTTTTTCTTGCTGAAGGTTAATTTTGTTCTGACTCATAGTGATCACTATAAGGTCTGTGTTGCCTTCCCCTGAGATCTGTTGCTGTCCCTCTGCACTCCTGGCTCATGAAAGTCTAACTTTTCTCTCTGGTCACTTTTGTCTGCAATGTCTTCTGTGGTATAATTCACCATCTAATTCTCAAGGCCAACCTGCTCCTTCTGTGAGGCTGTGCTGTTTCACCTGTTTTAGGCTGGCATCCTAAATCAGTGCCTGGTGACACTATCTATTTCTAGATCCTTCAAATTTTACATATATTTCCCCAGACCCTTTGGCCCCCATTTAAAAACCTGGACTTCCTTCTAGATCCAATTACCCAGTTACCGTTTCTGTCTTAGTAATATCTTGATAGCCGTTCAGAGTAGCTTTCCTTCAGTTTAACAAATAATATGTTGTTTGTCTGTCCTACGCCAGGTCTGAGGAAAGCACAGTACTCCTTTAGTAAGTTCAGTCTTATGAGCATATATGTAACTGTAATCAAAGTAGTCCGTTAGAAGGGTCTCTTTTAAAGAGATAAGGATGAAAGGATTCCAAGGAGGAAGTTACTCTTGATCAGATATGAGGGAAAGCTACATAAAACAAGGGGCATTTGAGATAGACTTTGAAAGGTAATAGGACCAAATAATAGGACTCTATTGATCTAAATTTATTGAGCATTTATCCTTTAATTCTATTTTTAATGCTTCCTAGGAGAACCTTAGTAAAGACTAAGATCTTGCTGCTTCCTCTCATTCCCAAATGTGCTTTTTGCAGCAGTCATATATTTAAAGCATCCTTCTTTTATGGTTTATAAAAATTGGTTCTGACAGCTATGGGAGGTTTTTCTGGGGTCCTTGTTTTGCTTGCTATATTCTGGGTTCCTCTGTTAACCATCTATGAATTCTCTCTTGTTGTGGGGGGAACACTATCATCACTTTTGATCTTTCAGCTATGCAGATATTGATTTGAATATTTGGTCCCTGTGCTCCAGCCTGAGAATAAAATGTAGACTTTGAAGAGGGCCTGAAAATTATACAAATACTTGCTTTAGTCTTTTTTATTTTGCTATCTGCCTTTTTCTTTTTCTCATTCTAATTTTCTTATTGTTCAATATTTACACTGGGGAAAAACTTTGATATTATTAATATTTCCATTACTGACCTTCAGTCATTGGTTCAATCATCAATCCATTCATTTAACAAACAGGCAATTAGAGATATAAAGTTGAGTAAGACACATCTCTGCCTTAGGGGAGTTTATTGTTTACTGGAGATGGAAACAAATTGCTACATTTATTGTTCTTTTTATTTTTATTATATTTTATTGTAGTTGTAGTTCTCTGATAGGTCTGTACTAGAGTTTCACAGAAAGTGCTCTGGGACCCCAGAGGAGTAGTATCTTAACCAGACTAGGGGTGTCAGGGAACATTTCACAGAAGTAAAGTTCAACCTGGGTTTTAAGGAAGGAGTAAGACTTAGCTTCAAAAAGGATCTGGAAGAATGAGGAGAGGATACCATGTGAAGAAAATAGAATGTTTGGTAGCGCAAAATTGTACATGAGTATGCTAATTTAAGAAAATAAAAGCAATTTAATTAGGATAGTTATAGCATCAGGCTTTGGAATTCAGCTATGTGAGAATCTTGGTTCTGCTGTTTACAGTTGTATGACCTTGAGCAAGTCATAAAACCTTGCTGTCCCCCAGTTTCATCATCTGAAAATGAAGGTGAAAATAATTCTACTTAATGGAGTTATTCTGAGAATCAAACAAGATAATAATGTGTAAAGTTCTTAGAATGCCTGGTACTGTAATAAGGACGTAGTGATCATGGTGTGGTGCTGTCTTCAACAGGAAAGAGAAGTGATAAGACATGAGGTTGAGAGAGGTCATATTCTGAAGAACATTTGTGTCAAGCTAAGGAGTTTAAACATAATTGAAGGCCTTTAAAAGACTTTAAACAGAGGAATAACAGTGAGATTTCCCTTATAGTAAGATCACTAAATACCTAGAGGAGGTATTGGAGTAAAGTTTAAAGACCAGTCAGGAGATCCTTGAATGATAAGAGCCAGCCAGAATTGTTTCAGAAAAAGTAAAAGGAAGAAATGTATATAAGTGATTTTACTGAGGTAGAATCAATAGGATTTAGATTCTGTCTTGGTTTCTGGTAACTTCTTAGTGACCCAGGTTTATTAAGGACTGTTAGAGACTTTGCAGTGACATGACATCACATAAAAGCCATATTCTTGCCATTCTGTGCAGCTTCACCTTTGCCTTTGTCCCAGTGAGAAATAACATCCACTCCAATATCTCTATAGAAACTCCTACTTGTCCCTTCTGGGGTCTGAATGTGAAGTGGCTCCTCTTTTCCTGAGATCCACTCTTCCCTTGTCTCTTTTCAAGCAAACTTTTTTCTTATCCAGCTAGGCAGTTAGCTTCTTAGATGCAGGTCTTCTCCCCAATGACCTTTAGTGGGTCAATAGAAGACTACCCTCCTGAAAGTTAGGCCAAAAAGCATACAAGGTCTGGCTAGTAGTTCACATAGAATTAGAAGGAGCTTCTCAGAGCTGAGATATGTGTGTGTGGCAGGGCGGGGAGTGGGTGCTCAGAGAAGGGATACCACTAGAAGAGGGTGTCTGCAGAACTATACCTACTTAGGGAAACTAGAGAGGAGCTCACTTCATCCAGGGAGTCATCTACTGGAGCAAATGAGAAGGAGAAGGAAGGGGACCTTCATGTCTCCTGGACAGACCAAGCTTGTCAGAGCAGTAACCTGGGCCTGGGAAGTGACCTTTTCAAGAGAGAAAGGGCCTCCTAGTAGTCACTCCTTTCATGGAACAGGGACAGTCTTATGGAACACAGGCTCAAGGAAGGGTCCCTGATCTAGAGGAAGGGGCATGGGATGGGGAATAAAAAGAGAAAGATTTAAGATACTCTCCAATTCTTTTGTCTCTCACTGTCTACTCTGGAACAAGAAGCAGGAGCTACCTCTAGAGGAACAAGGTCCCAGCATTCGGAACCTGGATTTTTGGCCCAAACTCATCACACTCATTGTGTCAATCATAGAGGAAGATAAAAATTCCTATACACCTGTTCTGAACCAGTGAGTATTACCCTACATGACCCTGTCTGGTTGGTGATTGCTCTGTCCATCTGTCTAACAGCTTCTTTCTTTCCTATCTCTGTATGTTTACAGTGCCACCTCTTCCTCCTGTCCGTCAGTCTGTCCCTCTGTCCCTTGTATCTGTCTGGGTAACTGTTTCTGGAGACAGGTGTGGAAACATAATGGGGGGCTCTGCCCAGACTGAGCCAGCCTCCCTGGAGTGAGAGGCTGCTGGGAGCCCTAGGGGATCCAGAGACCATGTGTGTATGTTTCTGTCCATTGTGATTAAAGTGGGACTTCATAGAGCCCACCCCCTTGCCTTTTCTCCTCCACCTTATTTAGCTTAGACCTGCCTTCACCCTCAACCCTCCTTTGGGCCTCAATTCCTTTATTTTGGGGCATTTTCTCCCCTGGACCCTCCTTGCCTCAGGGGATCCCCTTTGCCCTTACTTGTCTTATCAGTCCCTGGATTCCTTTTCTCCATATGAAACTAGCTCCGTTCCCTTGGCTTCTCCTCTCTTCAATATGAACTCCCAAGTAGTAGGCATTTTGGAATTAATCACATCAAATAACTCTTGCCCTGTTCTCTGATTGTGGTTTCTTCTGTTATTCAGGTTTCCTCAGGAATTGAATGTGGGAAAAGTCAGCACAGAAGTGATGTGGCATCTGTTTGCCCAAGACATGAAATACGCATTAGAGGGTAAGGGTCTGCCCAAGTCAGTGGGTTTCAGGCTCCTATCCCAAGCACCTTGTAAGCTGTCCATTCCTCTCCTGGGCAACTATAAGTTCTGGGTAAATGGTGCAATGAGACTAGAGGGATTCTAGCCATGGTAGGAAGTGGACCTTAGGAGACTTTGGGTGGGCAGAGCTAAAGCCAAAGGAAATAATGGAAATGGCTCTGTGTGGAAACATAATAGGGGGCCCTGTAGGTGTAGGATACACTGAGATCAACTCATCCCATGGTGGGCATTCCCAGAAAGGTGGACTCCTCTTCCCAAGCAAACCTTTTCCTTATCCAACTAGGCAAGTTAGCTTCCAAGAGAATGGTCTTGTGAAACTTATCCTTACCATTTTAAACAATCAGAGATCTTTAAATACATAGCTAGATGTTGTTATTTTCTCATATTGGGCACTGACTGCCCTGACTTTCCTAGAAAGCTGCTCTGGATTAATGTGACAAAGCCATTTCTTTCCTTATTACTCCTATAGAGCAGGGCCACAGATGTTATTATTCATCTCATTCATTTAGCTTATTCTTTTTTTCAATTCCCACCTTGGTCCACAAAGATACTATTCCCTACCTGTGTCATCTTCCCACCTGTACCCATCTGTGCTCACCTATTTAGCTGTCTTTCCTGTCTGTCTGTGTAGGTTAGTCTAGCTCCCTAAAGTAGATCTAGGAGGAGGAGGACCTGGGGCAAGCACATAGTAGAGTCTGGATCTGTTATTTGGGTGGATTGCAGAGGAAATGGCTAACACTCATACTCTCAAAACTTAATGAGGTTTAGAAGCAATTAATTTTGAGGTTGAAAGAAACCTTGAAGATCTGTGCTAAATTTGTGAAAGCCACAGACTACACACATGCATTCTATAATTCAGCCCCAGAGCAGGGGATGCATCCTGCCCACACGGGGTCTGTCCTAAGGCTATAGCATACACATTCACCTCTCAGTCTAGCGAGAAGGTCACCAGTCCTCTTTCAGGCAACATTCACCAAACTTGATGCATTTGGTTCCAGCTCTTGAAGAACTCCAGCTCCTGAAGAACTCCAGCTCCAGTGGGTTTGGGGGAAGACATAAATAACCATGAAAAAAAATCATTTCCATAAGTAAGGGGTAGTGCATGATGGAGAAGAGTTTTTCAGACCAAAATATCTGAAGAGCTAAGTTAATTTAAAAGGGGAAACCCAGGGTCTGGGCTCTTAAGCATTTTCCTGGTGCCAGCAATCAACTTTCTTTTATCAATCATATATAGGGTTCTAGGTGAGATATCTTTTCAAAGGGAGTTCTGCCAATGTTTAAAACAAGCACCAGCTAGGCACTGTGGGGCATGCCTGTAATCCCAGCTACTTGGGCACCTGAGGCAAGAGGATAACAAAGTTTGAGGGCAGCCTGGGGAATTTAGTGAGACTGTATCTCAAAATAAAAATTTTAAAAAGGGCTGGGTAGGTAACTCAGTGGTAGAGTACTTACCTAGCATGTATGAAGTCCTGCGTTCAATCCCTGGTACTATAAAAAACAAACAAAATAAACCACAAAAGAAGTTAAAAACTGCTTTAAGAGAATGAACAACTGTATTGGTTTCAAGTCTCACAGTACTTATTTAGCCGTGTGACCTTGGACAGAGCTGCTTAATTTCTATGAGCTCCCCTTTTCTGATCTGCAAAATGGGAGTGATGATGGCATGGATTTCATTGAGCTGATGAAACAACTGAGGTATATAGGATATAGTTAGCATATTGCCTGGCACTTAGCACTGAATAAGCCATTAAAAACAATAAGAGGGGGCTGGAGGTATATCTCAGTGGTTGAATGCTTGCCTTACACATGAAAGTCACTGGGTTCAATCCTCAGCACCATACAAAAAATAAACAAATCAAAAATAAAGGCATTGTGTGCATCTACAACTGAAAAAATATTAAAATTAAAAACAATAAGAAACCATTATAGGCAAAGATCAATGAACAGAATTTTTTTTTTTCTTTTTGCAGTACTGAGGATTGAAACCCGGTGCTCTATACCACTGAGCCACACCCCCAACTATTTTTATTTTTTATTTTGAGACAGTTTCTCACTAAGTTAATGAGGCTGACTTCAAACTGTGTTCGTCTTACCACAGCCTCCCAAGTTCCTAGGATTACAGCATGAGCCACCCCACACAAAGTAGAATTTTAACAAGATTTTACTCCTGTAAAACAGAGCAGCTGGAACAGGGAGAGGTGGAAGCAGAGAACACAGATAGTGAAGGGCTATTGTAACAATTTAGGGATGAAGGGCTGGCCCTGGGATTAGAGCAGAGGAATGGAAAGGGAAAAATGGCCTTCAGTAGACACTAAAAGAAGTGTTTGCTAGACCTAGTGATTCCTAGAATATGGATGGCAAATGAAGGAGAGGCACCTGGATAATAAAAGGACAGCATTGATGATGATTGTGAAACGACAACTTAAGATGCTATCCTTTACCAAGTGTTTTCTAAATAGACTTTATTGGCGTATAATTTATATATAATCAAGTAAATGTACTTTAAGAATGCAATTTGATGAATTTATGGAAATAGTAGTTCAGTTTGATTAGCATTTCAGAGAGTAGATAGATCAGTGAGAGATGAGGATGGAGAGATATGACAGAATTAAATCATAAGAGGTTGTAAGCCATGTTTAGGCTTCTGGACTTCATCCTGAGGCAGATGGGAACCACTGGCATGTTAAACAAGGGATTGACATGATCAGATTTATCATGGAAAGGCCACTCACTATGGCTACACTATGGAGAGTAACCTGAAGGGGAATGAGGCTGTCGTAGTAATCCAGGTGGTGGTGATGAGACCTAGGCAGGTAATAGTATGACTTGAAGGAAATGGAGACATTTTGGAGGTAAAATCATCAGGGGTTGGTGATTTAACTGGATGTGAGTATAGAGGAAGAAGAAAGAATTTAGGATAATACTCAGCATTGGACAAGAGGGTAAGATTGATTGGTATACTGTGTTCAACTTCACCTGGAGATGTTAAGATAGTGAGAGATGGAGACTAAAGTTAGATTATGCACAATGAAACGTTGCATCAAAACCTTTCCTAAAAATTATCAGAACCAAAGAGAGATTTGGGGATATATCATCAGACTAGATAGTTAAAATCATAAGGTTGAAAAAACTTTCTAAGGATGAAAAATGGAAGGAGCACAACAGAAGTCAGGGCAAGAAGGTTATGCAAACAAGATTACCCCTTCTGGCAGATTAACCCCACCACCAGCAGCAACAGCAACCTCAAGCAACTTTTTCTTTGGACCTTGTTAGAATGTTGAACATGTTTTAACACTCATCCGTTAGTGTTTATACCACAGAAGTTAATGTTTATTATAGAAATTGGGACCTGGATCCAGAGAACAGATAATGGATTGACAGAGAAAGTAAGAATTATATGTAAATATAGTAACTTTTAGGTGGCTGGAAGGAAGAATTAGGAACAGCCCTGCCCCCACTTCTAGTGAGTTGTTACAGGATGGAGGAAGGGGCCACTGGTGCTGCCTTTTCAAGTTTCTAGGTTTAGAACTGGTTCAAGGACAGAGGGGCTGGGGTGGAGAAGAGGGGTCTCTATTATGTCCCTGAGTTTTCTACTCTTTGTTGCTCATTGGTGTCTTTGCTCTGTCACAAGCAACCACTGTCATTCGTATTCGAAAAGTCCTCTTTCCTGGTGGTAAGAACTTTTGGTTGTTGTCCTTTTGCCTCTAGTCTTGTACCTTTTCCTTTTCCTGCTCACTGCTTCATAGAAGAGACAGCAAATGCAACTTCAGGTTGGAATGGTGCTGCCTATAGTACCAAGAGATGAAAGACCTGGGAACAAAAGTCTCTTGCAGCTGAATCCCAGGCTTCCATTTCCTCCCCAAGTGTCTGCTATACTAATTTACAAGAGCCAGCAGCCCCAGATTGGATGTTCTGCCTTGACTTGGAGGAACATCACTTGTGGCATCCCAAAGTTGAGCAACATAGTCCCCAAGGACACCAGCCTCTTCTCTGTTGCTTAGTATTTCCCCCATTTGCTTGCCTTTACCATTATGTTATGCCACCACACAGTTGGCTTTTATTATTGAAATTAATGCTTCAGTTCTCTAGGGGTTGGGGAATGAAGAGAACCTTGGCCAGTGCTCTGGACTCTGAGCCCAGCTGAGTGATCTGAATCCTAGATTTTCCAGAAGTCTCTGGAGATTCAGCTAGATGACCTTCTAAATCCATAATAATAGTCTGTTTTCCGCAGCATGATGGCCTTTGCTTCTGGCTGTGTTTCCATAGTTTCCAAACTGACTATACTTCCTACTTTGGTTTTCCCTGAATCTGAGTAGTTGTCATTAACCCATTCATGCCATATACAACTTCACATCTCTGCATTTAAGCCTGCCTGGAGGAATGGCTTGGCTACTAATATTTTCTTTAAAAATCTAGAAAACCATTGTCCCTCTACAGTCCTGAGCTGTGTCCTCAATGATCAGCATTAGCAACTACAGCCCTTTCTCTTCTTCACCAGAGGCCAGTGACCTCACTCTGCACTTCTGAAAGTTAGAACAAAAAGACTATAGGCTTCATCCGGAAATTGCTTATTTCTAGAGAAGATTTGGGCCGTTTCTTAGAGAGTAAGCTGAATAAAACACTGGTTGGAGAGATGGCTATGAGAAGGAGGTTGGGAATCACAAGTCTTCTGAGACGTCTGGTAGAGCCACCTGACAGGATCTGTTACCTTGGAAAAGTTTGGAAACCATGGCCTCTGCTGCTCAGACCTGATCCAGCCTCCCTCCCCTCACTAGAGCATGAGAAAGACCGGCTGTGTAAGAGTGCCGACTACATGAACCTGCACTTCAAGGTGAAGTGGCTCCACAATGAATATGTGCAGGATCTGCCTGCCCTCCAGGGGCAGGTGCCTGAGTACCCAGTGTAAGTCATGTGGGCAGTACAGAGGGAGGGAAGAGGGCCCCCTGAGTGGATGGGGCTGGTATCCTCAATTCATTTCAGCAGGCCAGTCTTGGAACTGCTCATTCTGGGCACTAGTGTAGAAAGAGAAGAGTGTCAAAACATGCCTTGCCAGTCTGATGGAGCTCTCAAGCATTTAACATATGCCAACCACTAGCTTCAACCCTCCATTCTCCTGCTCTGGCTGTAGGTGGTTTGAGCAGTTTGTGCTACAGTGGCTGGATGAGAATGAGGATGTATCCCTTGAATTCCTGCGTGGGGCCCTGGAACGAGATAAGAAGGATGGGGTAAGTTGGAAGCCTAGGCTGCACCAGGGCCAGGCCAGGTCTCCCAGCATTTAGTTATTGGTAGAAGTTCCTGGGCTTCCACCAGGCTGGCTGTCCCTGCCCTTTAGAGTCCATAAGAGGGATATGGAGGGCCACTAAGGCACCCCTGCTGGCCTGAGCTCTTTCAGACCCTATAAGCTTGAGAAAAGGTAGCAGCTGTGGATGGTGACCCCTGTGTATGGCCTTCCTTAGTTCCAGCAGACATCAGAGCATGCACTCTTTTCCTGCTCTGTGGTGGACATCTTCACGCAGCTCAATCAGAGCTTTGAGATCATCCGGAAGCTGGAATGCCCAGACCCCAACATCCTTGCCCACTACATGAGGAGATTTGCTAAGGTGACCATGACCCTCTCCCCCTTTCCCTTACCAACACTGTATGTACAACCTACTCTCTGTCGTTATTCAGCCCCTCTCTGCTAGGACCTCAATTAAAACCTAGCATTAGCCCATTGCCATTTGCTTGTGTCTGGGGAAGATAGACCTGTCTCAGTGTTACTCTTCGGTTGAGAGGACATTTTGCCTCTTTGTGTGAGATTCCCCCTTTATTTCCCTGATCTTATTGTTTTGGAATGAGAAATACAACCTCAGGCAAGATCCTTTCAGGGAGAACAAAGGGTTCCCACTCCTCTTCTTTCCTCCTCTTTTCTCAGACCATCGGGAAAGTGCTGATGGAATATGCAGACATCTTATCGAAGAACTTCCCAGATTATTGCACAAAAGAGAAACTGGTAAGGTCAGGCACTGGGCATTTAAAGAAAGGAAATGAGGACATTTGATTCCTTCCTGGCTTTTGAAGTTATCCTCAGATGCTCTTGATTTCTGGGTCCCTCCCAAGCTTTTCTTGAGACCCATACCACAAGATAATAAGAACTTGACTGAGTTCCTCTGAGCCTCAGTTTGGTGCTTTATCCTCTACCAAGCTAGATCTTTGCTTGATCTTTTTTTAATTGAAGACATTCAGGGAGTTATAAAAGGTAATACTGTGAATATCTGTATACCATCCAACTTAAAGGAAAAAACGTTTGCTTCTAGTATTCATTCAAGGAGAATTGTCTGAATTGGCTCCAAATCTTAGTGCTTAGGGAGAAACCATGTAATATGTAAAGTCCCTGTGGCTTTGGAACAATGTTAAAGGGAGGGACCCTAGCCTAGTGGGTCCTGTGCTGAAAGGAGCCAAGATTCAATGGCTTTATCTGTCCCCGAAGCCCTGCATCCTGATGAACAACATGCAGCAATTGAGGGTCCAGTTGGAGAAAATGTTTGAAGCCATGGGAGGCAAGGAGGTAGGTCTTAGGGCTTGGGGTCACCATACTTTCCCGTTATTCCTGAACTCTCTGGCCACAGACTATGCTATTTATTGATTAGGGATATGTTAGGAGGTTAGCTTGGGGTCTGGGCTGGCTTGATCTGAGAAGGGCATTGAGGTAAAGCTCTAGGAAGGAGTAGGCATTGGGATAAGATGCGAGGAGGGAGGAACAGGCATTGAGTTATAGCCCTAGGAGGGAGGCGCAGGCATTGGGAAAAGGTTCCAGGAGGGAAGAGTAGGCACTGGGGTAAGGTCCTAAGAGAGAGGATAAGGGGTTCAGAAGGGAAGAGGGTAAGAGAAGGAGCCTAGCCAGATCTACTTTCTGTGGATACAGCTAGATCCTGAAGCTGCAGACAGTCTGAAGGAACTGCAGGTGAAACTGAATACAGTTCTGGATGAGCTCAGCATGGTGTTTGGAAACAGGTCAGTGATCCCAAACATGGCTTTTGGAGCCAGGTGTGATCCCTGGCCAGTCCCAGAGCCCCTGCCCATACCCATTCAGCCAGCTGCAGGTATGTTGGTCTTCCCTCTGCTCCTGTTGACTGTCCCTGCTGAAGCTATGCTGTGAGCATAGACATATGAGCTCGAATAGCTGGTGCTGCTCCAGGGTCAAGGTATGAGGGCAAGGGAGGACTGCACTGTAGGTACATGTGTAGCTTCCAGGTGCGGATCGATGAGTGTGTTCGACAAATGGCAGATATCCTGGGCCAGGTACGGGGCACAGGAAATGCGTCCCCCAACGCCAGGGCTTCAGTGGCTCAGGATGCAGATAGTGTGTTGCGGCCTCTCATGGACTTTCTGGATGGCAAGTGAGTACAGCATTTAGGACTGTTCTTTGGGGACAAGCAAAACAGAGGCCATCAAACAGAGGAGCCTCTTGGGGATGGGGACTCCTGGACCCTCAGCATGGCCTCACTTGTTGACTGGACCTGCAGCCTCACACTCTTTGCCACTGTGTGTGAGAAGACAGTTCTGAAGCGTGTCCTGAAGGAGCTCTGGCGGGTGGTGATGAACACAATGGAAAGAATGATTGTTCTGCCACCCCTCACAGACCAAACGGTAAGGACACCTCCCTCCCACTTCCTCCTGCTGTCTCCCACTTCTTGATGGAGTTTGGAGTCCCCTGCTTTTGACTGATCCCCTCTCTGCCCAGGGCACCCAGTTGATCTTCACTGCTGCCAAGGAGCTGAGCCATCTTTCCAAACTCAAGGTTCTTGGGATGTGGGGTCCTCCTGAAGCTGGGGAGAGGGTACCATGGGAGGAAGGCTATCTGGGCTTTGGAGACTGAAGAGGAAGGGGAGGAGAGGAGTGGAACATACAGCCATGGGCTGGCAGTTGAGCCAAGACTTTCATGACCTCCTTGAGCTGTCCTTTACTACTGCTTTCTCTGGGGTTCCAGGACCATATGGTGCGAGAAGAAACACGGAATCTCACTCCAAAGCAGTGTGCTGTCCTCGACCTGGCCCTGGACACCATCAAGGTGGAGACCTCCCCCTTTCCAGATAGTCTTACCTCCACACACACACCTGGCCTTAGCATTCCACCCTGCCAGACTAGGTGTCCCTCAGGTTCTTACCACTCCACATTTAAATAAGTGGCCCTATGCATTGAAGGATACAAAGAAAGAGAATCAGATACATTCCTAAATTCAAGACACTTAAGATTGGCAAGGTGGTAATAAGGCAGGTCCATGTGTACTGTGATTCAAGGCAGTTAGGCAAGGTATCAAGTTCCCTAAATTCAGAGGGATAAAAGCACTTTTGGCTATTCTCCCTGCCTGAAATGTTTTTTTCCTATATCTGTGCCTGACCAGATAGACCTTTCTGTCAAACACTACCTCCAGGAATGTGGCTTTACCCTACTGCTCCTGCCAGACACCCCAAAGAGGACCTTCACCTTAGAAACTGTCCTGGCTTCTCTGAGAACAGCTGGGGAACTGCCACTCTGTGAGAGGGTGAATCAAGTGCTCATTTATCTTTCAGCAATACTTCCACGCGGGAGGCAATGGACTAAAGAAAACCTTCCTGGAGAAGAGCCCAGATCTGCAGTCTCTACGCTATGCTCTATCTCTGTACACACAGACTACAGACACTCTCATCAAGACCTTTGTGCGCTCCCAGACTGCCCAGGGTAAGGGCCTAAGAGCTTTGCATCCCCACCTTTTCCTCCCTTACTTATCTGCTTCTGGGAAGTCAGGATCTTCAAGCCCTTAGGGGTTTCTTCTTCAGAGGACTTTCAAACCTGAATCTCAGGATTTCTGGAGGGGATTTCAGTATTTACCCTAATCCATACTTATACAAGAATCATAGGGCCCTGGGAAATGGACCTGAAATTTCTTTCCCCAGACATCACCTGGCCAGTGCATATTTATTGAGCTCATGAAGCATACCCTGTCTTGCGGGGACGGACACCCTATAATACTATATCTTTTCTCATGTCTGTTCTTATTTCTAGTCAAAGGAGCAAGAGAAGCAGGGATCAGCTTGGCTAAAGGGGTCAGGGAGAAATTTTACAAAACTGATTATCTATATAAGGTCTGTAATATCACGGAAGATTTGAGTTTATCTAAAAAGATTTTTCAGAACCATTGTTCTGTAATCTAGATTAAAAACAGAGGAAACTAGAAGAGGCATAGAGGAGGTGGCAGGGGATACACCTACAGGGAAAACAAGTATATATGTATGTTTTCTACCCATTTCTTTGTCATTTAAAGGCCTAGGAAATTAGAGCCTACAACCTCTTACCCTGCTGGTCTTATATACCTTCTCTCTATATTTTACAACTGCTTCTGCCCATGATTCAGTTGATCTCCATCCAGAGAAGTCTAATGTGAAACACTGGGACACTGAACCCAGCTCTTGGACTTCTTTTTCCACCCTGCTCCATCTTTTTGCTCCCCACAGTATTTGTAGTGCTGCTTTGAATGCCATAACTCCTTTAGCCTCTAACAATTCTTCTTTTTCTGTCTTATTGCTGCTACAACCTTTTGACTTGCCTGTCTTCACTCAGTATATGATGGGAAAGGTATTAGGTTTACTGCTAATGAGGACATTCGGCCGGAAAAGGGTATGTTATACATCTTGAAGATATGAATCTAACATGAGATAACACTGACCTCCTGTGAGCTGCTTATGCTGGGGAAGCTGAACCAGGTGTTGAGCTTCTCAAGACTTGAGAAGCTCTATCTTAAGTCTTGGGAGATGAGCCATGTATTCATGTAGCCCAGGAAGGGGTTCTCTTATTAACTCCCATCCTGTAATCAGAATTTTCTCACCTCTCCACCTCAGGACAAAGAAGGGATTTATCTGAGGTGCAGAGTAGTGTTGTTTTCTCAAAATAGGGTGGGGCCTCTGCTAAGAGGAACCTTCACATTGACTTCTCAGATTGAGACTATAAAGAGTTGTTCTGTGAAGGGGCCTAGATTTAAGTAAGACAAAGTCTTTTCAGTGAGGGCACCCTCCCAAGTAGGGGCCTCCAGAAACCCTGGGGATAAGTAGGAGGTTGCTACTTTTGTCTAGAAGGGACCCATAATGTTCTATTAAGAGACACTATAGGGTGGACATAGTTTACACACACAGGGGTAAATGTAGGGTGATGGCACTGTCCTCCCCAACATTTTTTAATGAAAAATTCTTCAGCCTAGGAGATAGAGGTTTGGGGATCCTGAGATATCCCTAGTACATTTTTAAAGAAAGTTTTTTTCTCCTAAGATGCTGTCATCTTAACTTGTGTTATAATATATAATTATAATTCTTTATCTCCTTTCTTTCCCTTCTCCCATTGCTTATTTTCCCATGGCTACTGTGGGTGATTGTTTCTTGCTTTAGGGTATAGGGTAGTGGCCCCCTAAACCCTCAGTGTTGCCTGGAATAATTGGTCCTAAAGACTTAGAGTTCTCCAATGGGCAATTATCCATCTGTCTGTTCCTCAGCATCTGGTGTGGATGATCCTGTGGGAGAAGTCTCTATTCAGGTGGACTTATTTACACACCCTGGTACTGGGGAGCACAAGGTTACAGTGAAAGGTGAGCAGTGTAAACTTATAAGTCTGACTTTTCTTGCCAGTAATTTCACTCATCAGTTGAAGGCAGGGGCTGCCCATCCCAGCCTTGCACCTCAGCTTTCCTCCAAGGGAAATGTCACCTGGGGCTTAAGAACTGGGAATACTTGGTGGGATCACTCACAGGTTTCCCTTGTTTGGGCAGTGGTGGCTGCCAGTGATCTCAAGTGGCAGACAGCAGGTATGTTCCGGCCTTTTGTGGAAGTGACCATGGTTGGCCCACACCAAAGTGATAAGAAGAGGAAATTCACAACCAAATCCAAGAGCAACAACTGGGCCCCCAAGTATAATGAGACATTTCACTTGTAAGTTGTGGGATGGGAAACCTGCAGGAGTCTAGTATGGGGGTTCCCTGGGGGGTAAGACTGCAGAGGTGGGGAGAGGAGGGATGGACTGGATGACAAACTGGGATGAATTCAGCTGAAGACTCTCAGCTCTGGCCTCCTGCCTTCTACCCTGTACTCACAGCCTCCTGGGAAATGAAGAGGGTCCAGAGGCCTATGAGTTGCAGATATGTGTGAAGGATTACTGCTTTGCCCGGGAGGATCGTGTGCTAGGGCTGGCTGTGATGCCTCTGAGGGATGTGGCAGCCAAGGGCAGCTGTGCTTGCTGGTGCCCGTTGGGCCGGAAGATCCACATGGATGAGACAGGCATGACCATTCTCCGGATTCTGTCTCAGAGGAGCAATGACGAGGTGGCCCGAGAGTTTGTGAAACTCAAATCAGAGTCCCGTTCCATGGAAGAAGGCAGCTGAACACTCTTGGTGTATGTGTCCACCAGGCAGCACCTATTGCACAAATCAGCCAGTGGGGGCTAGCTGTATATCCAGCCTAGGGTCCTTGTAGTAAAGAGGCTGATCTCTTTGGTTAAGTATATTTAAGGAAATTTGGGGGACATTGAGAGTATGACTTTTTACAAAAAGCTTCATGAATTCCTGAGTAGCCAGTTTGTGGTACTAGGAGCTGGACTGTGGGAGCTGCTGCCTTTAGAAATTTTCCACAAAGAGAGAGGGACAGACATTTCAGAAAGTGTCAGTCATTCTTGGTAGATACCCCTCTGCTCCACTTCCAATGTCTATACTTCTCCAAACCACACCTTATCCAGTTAGATACTCACATTCCAAGTATTAGAAGAACAAGTTTAGAGGACCTGGAGTTTGTTCCTGGCTGGCTAAATAGTCAGTGGAGCCTATAGATATTGCTGAGCTGTGTGATTTATACTGGAGAATGGGAAGGGAAGGAGCACACAGAATAGAATTTAATGTCTTTTGAGCAGAATCTACTGGTTTTGTATGGCTCCAATGAGAACAAGGCTTTGAAAATGAACAAGATACTTTCTGGAAATGAGCTGTGCTAATCTCTTCCCTCAGATTTTATCTGTCATGAATAGAAACAAGTTCACATGGTGCTTCAGAGCCCTGAGCAGACTATTTGTTTGGAACTCACATATCAGGGGCCATCTGCCCAGAGTCCCCTACCTCACCTCTATAGGCAGGGGAGTGATCCTGAAGACACAGGAGGTTGTTCTCTTGTGTATATACCTGAGAGCTAGCTGAAGGGTTTTCTTCTCGGTAGACCCGGAATAAAGCCAAAACTTGTGGAAACTAGAGAGGGTTGTCTTATCTATGGCTGTGTCTTCTGACTGCCTTCCTTCTTGCAGAAAGTTCTAGTCTTTGGCCTTTCTCCCTGTCATCAGGGTCAGCTGCTGGTCCCCTCATAGATGTTCAACCCTACAGAAGGAGCTTGGACTCTGATCCCTCTGTACAGACTGGATGGAGAGGGCCTCAACATTCCATGGGAGGTCAGACAAATTCTTGCAGAGGGTCAGATGGACTTCCCAGGCCCTTGCTCAGAGATGTGACATGATCCTCTTGGATTTCCTCAATAGCAACCTCCTGAACTTCCTGAGGACTCAGCATTGTCCACAGCTGTACTGGCCAATACGTGAAACAAGAAACCAAGCATCTTTGCTGTTTTTAATTATTGTATGTGCCATTGTTACAGGAAATTATAGGCTAGTCTGTAATAAATTATCTTATAGCAGCCTTTGGAGTCTATTAATAATGTGAATGGTAGAAAACTATAGAAACAACCATCTATATAATGGTAGCTTTTGGCCCAGTGGCTTCACACTCATTCTCCCTTCCTGTTCCCACAAATGATAGAGCCTAAAGTAGTTCTGAATGAGCACCAAATAGTACAGCAGCAAGTGGGCTAGTGTCTTGGCCTGGACCTGAGACCACCAACCAGTTTAATAGACTCATGTATTAAAGTCATCTATAGGAAGGTATCAGCTTCCTGCAAAAGGTCCAGAAAAGTAGATGATGTGTGCCAGTGCTTCCTCTTTCCTTTGTCTTGGATTACTAGGACAAACCATAGCCCTGGCTATGAGATAAGGCAGGATCCTACCAGGAAAAGATGCTGAGGGCTGAGGCTGCCATGGCCAAAGGGTTAGGCCTAGGAGTACACACTGCCTTTCCTTTAGATTCTTTTCAAGGAAGAGCTACATTGAAAAAACTATTGCAAGGAGGAGTAAATAAGGTAAAAGTGAGACTTCCTGACATGGGGATCCAAAAAGCAGAAGCAAGAAAAATGTCTCGCCTACTCTCTCAGCCTGCACTGTCATCACCTGGAGCGGGGAACTAGCTCCTTTTCCATTTGCTTGCTAAATAGATCCTCACAGTTCAGGTGCCAAGTCATGTAAAAAACTTCCTCCTCCTCTCCCAAACCAGTCACCTTCTTGCATCAAAATTTCAGCTTCAAAATTATCCCTTGAACCCAATGTCTCCCTTCAGTTCACACTATAAGTGGCTTTTAGTTCCCCTCTTTGCTATTAGGGTGATAATTCCCTGCCTCTGTTCTTCCCCTGCCCTCTTCACACTCTACTAAGTCTCTTTCCTATTAACACTATTCAGTGGTTATCCATATCCTCTAGGCTGAAACTCCAAGGCCCTACAGGACAGCACAGCCACCACCACCCCACACATCATCCTGCAGTTGTCTGAAATGCTGTCCTTACAGGACACACACACACCCCCCCAACACACACACACACACACACACACACACACATCACCTGAACTCCTTAGTGCCCTTGAACATTCTGACCCTCTTGCTGGAGTGTCCAGCAGCCCTTTCCACTGCCTCCCAGTCTTTGACATCTCAAGGAAACCGTGGGAACACGACCAACCTTCCCCACAGCAGTGTTATATTTCACTTGCCTGTCCCCCATCAACATGCCACGGTCTACCAAAGGGAGAGTATGAGTATTTCACCTCCCCAGAGTCCTGCACTGAAATGGAGCTCAAATGCAAGCCTGACCTACAGCTACTGGAGGCCTTCAGGGAAAATCTAGCAGGACCTGCACCTGGAACGGGGGGCGTGGCCGGAGGCGGGCTCGTGGAGGGTAGGGGCGTGGTCGGGAGGGCTCTGTTGCACCTGCGCAGAAGGGTGCGTTAAGATGGAGGTCACTGGAGTCGACGGCTTTGCTGCGACGGTAAGCAAGAGGCGCCCAAAGGGGGCGCCCAAGGAGAAGTTATCGCCGATTCCCTCCCAACATTCCTTGGAGACTGTATACCTGACATTCATCTCTGTACTTCCCAGTTGCTGTTCCTCCTCCTCCTTTCTTGAGAACTGTTCTCACAACACTCCCTGAGGTCATTGTTTCCTTCCCATATACGGGTTTCCCAGACATTTCCAAAGATGTATTTGTTCACACACCTAGCAAAGGGGTCTTTATTCCCTAAATAACTCTCCCAAAAGGCACACATTTGTCCAGTTATTCCATGAAGCAAATACCCCAAGTCTCCATCTGTGGCACATCCCTGTTAACTCGGGCAGTTTGTCCACTTTTCCAGCACTATCCAGATTCTCAGAAGGCATAAACGTTGCCCACTCTTGATATGGAAGTGGCACATTTGCTATCATTCCCTCTTAAGGTACAGGATACCTACTCAATTGGGAAAAGTAAAGTTCTGGCTGGTTTCCTGTGGTTTGTAGCAGGATTGCAGATCTGTATTGGTAAATAACTTTTTACAATCAGATTTCACATTTTTAAAATGCAGATTTCCAGGATGTGTGTTTTTTTTTGTTTGTTTGTTTGTTTTTATTTTTTAATGAAAGATCTGTTTGTTCCCATTCCACAAAGCAAGTTGTTGGAGTTAAGAAGTAACTGTTAAAAGTCATCAAATACAGCACATTTTGTTTTGTTTTTCAGTACTGGGGAATGAAATCGGGGGATGCTCTACCAAAAGCCTGTATCCCGGATTTTAAGACAGGGTCTCCCTAAATTGCACACTCTAGCCTCAAACTCGCAATCCTCCTGTCTCAGCCTTCCAAATGATGGGGATTTCAGATGTGCCCACCATGCCCAGCTCTCCTTGTTTTCTTATGCTGGGCTTTATGTTACTTTGCTGGCATCTAATAGACATTTGAATTTGCAATTCCTGATGTAGAACTTTGAGTCATTTTCTTACCTTGAGTTCCTAATAGGAACTGAAATCCAAAGGCTAGATAATATGTTTAGGTTGGCTTTGGCTCCTGTAGTGCTCTGATTAGTATCAGAGATCATTCTAAAACCTAGAACCCAGGGTGAAATTTGTACCAAAGTGGTTTTGGTAAGAGAATTCAAGCAAAATATCAGAAGCTAGCTAGCTCTGTGGCTCATTTGATCATGAAGAGATCCAATTTGCCAGCCCTCACATGCTCACCCTCCCTCTCACTCCTCTCCTCCCCCACTGATAGGGCCAGGCCAAGGACACCTGGTTATGAAAGGGCCTAATTCTGTTCTGTACTGAAAGTGATGTCTCAAAAGTAGTCTCCTTCATTTCAGTGGTAACCCTCCCCTCAAGAAATAACATCTCCAAGTTTCAAAAGTAGGCTGCAGGGCTGGGGTTGTGGCTCAGTGGTAGAGCTCTTGTCTAGCATGTGCAAGGTACTGGCTTCAAGTCTCAGTACCACATATAAATAAATGAATAAAATAAAGATCCATCAACATCTATAAAAAAAGTAGGCTTCAGACTATCTAATCAGAAGCACCTATAATCATGGATTTATAAAACAAAATCACTTCTTTCCACATATATGTGTTACCCACATATTCATTATAACTAACTCCCTGAATGATCCTCCTGTGCTCAGAAGAGAAGCACATAGAATAGCAGAGATGGTATTAAAGCAGGAGACAGAAGACATGAATACTGGTCTCTGCTACATAGTAGGAGACTTTGACCTTTAACTTCTCAGTGTCCTGCCTTTGTTAACTTGGACTAATAATTCCTGCCATGGCTACCTCAGAGGAATGAAATAGACACATATGTAAAAGGATTTTGGAAACTAAACATTTTCTTTACATGTTTATGGATTGTTGTTATAAATGATAACATTTTGATTAATTTTAAGGAATTTGTCTTGTTGGGTCTCAGGTTCAAACATTTGTTGAGCTCTTACTATGTGTTAGGTATTCTTCTAGTCACAGGGTGTCACATTAAACAAGAGGCAAAGACTCCCAAATTATAAATTTGGGAGTAGGTATCAGCATACTAGGTGCCAACTAAGTACCCAGTGCCGAATCACCAGCATGATGAAGCAGTAGAAATAATCTTTTTTTTTAAAAATGTTTTTGTAGTTGTAGATGGAGAGAATACTTTTATTTTATTTATCTTTATGTGGTGCTAAAGTTTAAACACAGTGCCTCACACATGCTGGGCAAGTGCTCTGCCACTGAGCTATAGCCTCAGCCCAGTAAAAAGACTCTTGATTCTAGACTTAACTATGTCACTATATAGCTGTGTGAGAAAGACTTTTTTCCTCTGTGTGAACCTGAATCTCCTCATCTGTAAAATGAGGAGGATAAACAAGGTAACCTCTAAAGTTCTTTCCAGCTATATGATGTTTGTCCTCTGAAATCCTAATTGCTGAAGTTTCCTAGCCCTGATGAGGTTATTGCCTGCTGGAATTACCAGACCTATAAAGCTGAGACCCACAAAGCTGAACAGTCATAGAGCTAGGAGGACAACAGAGTGCTAATGTCATTCTAGATTCAGCACAACTGTAGTCACAACAATATTGCTGTGTAGTAGTGGAGTGTTTAGAGAGACTTTAAAGACCAGTTAGACTTGGAAGGAAGGGAAGCTTTAGATTAGAGGAAAGGAGGCAACTTTTACAGATATTAAAAATTGAATAGAAGTTCAAAGGAGAGGCCATTGTTGTTTTCTAATGTATCAGAGTCGTGTCTGGAAAATGTTTGGTATCTTCAAAAGGGTTTAATTGAAGAGAGTTTAACCAAGGGGTCTTATCAGTGCTAAAGGGATTAACAAGGAACTGGTGAAATACACAGTGACTATCAATAGTGGTGAGTCAGTCATACTCCCAGGCCTGAAGGGGAAAAGAGAGAGGGTTTTGTTGCCAGAGCTCAGAGTTCAAATCTGGAAGAGACTGCCTGACAGAAGTACTTATGCTCATAAGTACTTACTAACCACTGAAAAAACTTGGAGAAGGCAGAGAATAAGCTGAGGAATAAATGCCCTAACCTTTCTCCTCTTGACCTCTACTTTCCAGCTAGTGCCTCCCTTAGGCAGAAACCATACAAGAAGTCTAGGGGGAAAGGAGTTGAGTGATATGGTCAGTAGAAGTCAGCATTCCAGAGCAAGGCTCAGTGTGGCTGGAACTGAGTGAAGGGGAAGATAATAGGGGATCAAGTCAGAAACTATAGTGCTCTGTAATCCATTATAATGACTTTGGTTTTTAATGGAAATAAGTTAAGAAGTCATTGGGAAGACCTTCAGAATTGTGTGACTTCTAACATCAGAATTCCTATCACTCACTAGAGAATCAACTGTTCATTTGTTCAAAAATATTTATTTGGAACATACCATATGCTGAACACTGATTTAGGTGCTGGGGATATGTTGATATGTAGTTTCCTACCCTTGGAGAAAATGTGATCTAATTAAGGGGAAAGATAATTTCAATTAATATATAAGTGTTAAGATAAAGGTGAACATAGAAGGTGTATGGAGCTCATGGTAAATAAATGCCCTAACCTTTCTCCTCTGAGAAGAATTCCTAAGGAAGTTACATTCATCATGAATGTAAACTGAATCTTACCCAATAGAACTTAGCTAGGTATAAATTGCAAGAAATAGAGTTCTGGGTTTCTGAAGTAGTATGTGCATTTTGGAATAAAAAGTTGGTGATGTGCTGGGAATTGCAGGTACTTTGTATCAGAGAATTACAGGTACTTTATATTGGAAGAGTTGATTCAGGGCAGGAGGATGGTGAGAAATAAGACTAGAAAAGTAAGCAGATACCAGGTCATGAAGAGGAATTTAGACTTTATCTTGAAGATAATGGTCAGTTTTTATGCAAAAAGAATGGCAAAAGGTAATGCTTTGGGGCCTAAGAATATAGCCTCAGTGGTAAAGCACTTGCCTAGCACATCTGGGTTTGATCTCTATCCAGCATTACCCTCCCCCCAAAAAAAAGATAGCATTTTTGAAAGATAACTCTGTGTAGACAATGAAGAGTCAAATGAAGTGGGCTTGGGGGGTAGAGGACAGGAGGGTATAAGATTGTAGACTAGGAAGCTACCAACCATGGTGGACTGAATTTAGGGAAAAACCATGGGGATAGAGGTAAGTGGATGATTATTCCAAGTTAACTCTTTATTAGTGAAGAGAATGTATAGAACTTTTATGATTAATTACTAGTTAGGGAAAATAAAAAAGAGCATTGTCAAAGATAACTCTCAGATTTTTAGTTTTGGCAAGTAGGCACAAGGTAACACTAGTAACTGATGTCCGAAGACAGGAAATAAAAGAAAGAAAGATTTGGTGTATGTGAGAAGTGGTGAATAGAGATAAAGATTTCAGTTTTGTACATGTTGTTTTTTAAATGTGGTAGCAAACACATTATAGAAAATTTTCAGTTTAAACCATTCAAAAGTATACAATTCAGTGACATTAAGTACATGCACAGTATTGTACTTCCATCACCACTACCTAGTCACAGAGTATTTTCATCACCTAAAAGGAAATCCCACACCCATTAAGTGATCACACTCCAGGGCATGTGTACTTTGAAGCATTTGTGTGACATCCAAATACAGATGCGAAGTAGATGTTTGGATATGTAGTGCTGAAGCTCAGGACAAAAATTTAGGCTGAAGACACAGATTACTAAATCATTAGTATACAGATAGGGACTTCTTAATCTGAGGCCTATGGACTTGAAAGGCAGACTCTGAATGTCTTGAATAAAGTGTAAAATGTATTTGTATAAGCATGTACATATATTTTTCTTATTTATTTTTGTGATGCTGGGAGTTGAACTCGGGGCCTTATGCATGCTATATGCAAGCACTCTACCAACTGAGCTGTACCTTCAAGCCTATATGTATATTTTTTCTGAAGAAGGAATCATTAGCATTAATCAAATTCTGAAAGGAGTTTCTTAACCTGAACAAAGTTAATAACCATTGATATAAATAGTAAATGAAGCCAGGGGCGATTAAGAAAAATCAGGGAAAGTGAGCAGTAAGGAAAAAAAAGAATGAGGATGGAACCTTGGGTAACATTTAAGGTATAGAGAGGTTCAAAGGGATTTTTCTCAAATACAAGAAATAAAACTCACATTTGCCTTAACATAGGAAATTAGGCTCTCAGAAGACAATGTTGTTTCCTACTTGTTAACATGTTACCGTTGTCCCTGAAAACACTCACAAACATACTTATTTCACAAACTCATTTATTTGTGCTCCAGACTATTTCCTTATGTTGCTATCCTTTTAACTTCTTCCTGATGTATTCTTATTTGTGGACATTTTTTTTTTGGTGCAGAGAGTATAGTTTATATAGTTAATAATAAAGAGATAAGTAAATTGTCATAATTTGCAACGTGTGTATGCATGTATGCATACCTCCTTGTGGTATGTTGTGAACCTTATGCTAAACCAGTGGTTCTCCAAATATGTGCCCTGAACCAACAGTAGCAACATCACCCAAATCCTTAAGAAATGCCAGTTCTGGAGCCCCACAACAGACTGGCTGAATTTGAAACTCAGGAGTGGGACCTAGCCTTCCAGATAATTCTGATGACTGCTAAAGTTTGAGAAAAACTATGCTAGACTATTTCTAGCCAACTTTTTTAGTCCACAAATAAAATCCAGTTTCCTGGTTCTCTCATTACCTTTAAAAAATTTTTTTTAGTTGTCAACGGTTCTTAATCTTATTTATTTTTATGTGGTGCTGAGAATCGAACCCAGTACCTCACACATGCGAGGCAAGTGCTCTACCACTGAACTACAACACCAGCCTCTCATTATCTTCTATAATAAAACCTTGATGGCAATATTTTTCAATATCTGATGTATTCCTCATAAAAAGTTGTCTTTGAACATTCTTGTCCATCTGTAATCTTCTCCACTGCTTTGAATTATACATACGAATATTTCCTACATGTCACTTTGGTGTTCAGTAGTCATATTCAACAACATAAATTGTGAACTGCTCAGTTATTAAAATAGTGTGAAAAGGAAATAATTATTTCTGTGAATATCCTTTTGTAAATTACCCATTTAGTTCTTTATGTTGGAATCTCCCAGCTGCTAAGTCTACTTTGAAGAATATGAAATGAACCTCAGTGAAATTGTATCTTTCTTCTTCCTCCTCTACCCTCAACCCAGGATTCTTTTCAGCCACATGGCCTTACCTAGAGATACAATAGCTATATACAAATCCCTTGGGTTTCATAAAATTACTAGCCATAGTCAGAAAGAAATTACAAGAAGCTACAGAATTGAACTTAGTACTTGAAGTCAGTCACTTCTAGTTTTCAATTTGCTAGTCCAAAAGATAAGCCAGACAGCACAATATTTTAGTTGTTTCTATCCTCCCAAGAAGACTGTACACTGGTTGAGAGAATGAATGTCTTATAACACTAAACAAAAGTTAGGAGACAAAAATTTTAATCTGGTCCTGTCTCTAAGTCATAAATTAACTTAATAGACCTCTGATTTCATCATTTCTAAACTAGATCTAATAAGTTTTGCTCTGTCCACTCTTCAGTGTCTTTGTAAGAGTCTAAAGAGAGAATGTATGAAATATTCTTTAAAAGTTCAGAGAGCTCTATAAAAGTGAGGTAACATAATTTTGATTCAGATGTGTGTGTCCTCTCTGTCTCTCTCTGTCTCTCTCTCTCTCTTTCATATATATATATAATTTCTAGTCCTAATCCTAATAGCCTTTAAATTCTTTGGCCTTTAGTTTGCTTTTATTTCAGATGAAGAAGTACAGATTAGATTGGTGCAGTGGTTCTCAGCTTGACTACACATTGGAATCATGTGGTACCAAAAAATGCTGATGACTAAAAACATTGATGAACCCACGAAATTTGATTTAATTAGTTTAGAATGCATGTTAGACCTTGAGATTTTTTTTTAATTCCCCAGGTGTTACCAAGGTTTTGTGTTTTTAAATAAGCAAAAGCATTTATTCAGATAAAATTTTACACAAGCCAGGCATGGTGGCACATGCCTGTAATCCTGGCGATTCAGGAAGCTGAAGAAAAAGAATTGCAAGTTTCAGGCCAGCCTCAGCAACCTAGTAAGGCCTTAGGAAATTTAGTGAGACTCTGTATCAAAATAAAAAAGGAGCTAGGATGTAGCTCAGTGGTAAAGCATCCCTGGGTTCAATCCCCAGTACCAAAATAAATAAATAAATAATCTTACACAAAACTCCAGGTTACAAAATGCATACCAGTGGAGCTTCTACAATAGCTTTTCTAGTACTTTAAGTTCTGACTTCCAAACCCTTTTTCTCATATCACACTTTACAACTCCTAAGGCTTCATGAAGATTTAAACAAAACAAAAAAAAACATTGGAGTAGGTGGTGAGCATTGGTGCACGCCTATAATCCCAGCGGCTCACGAGGCTGAGACAGGAGAATCACGAGTTCAAATGCAGCCTCAGCAATGGTGAGTTGCTTAGCAGCTCAGTGAGACCCTGTCTTTAAATAAAATACATAATAGAGCTGGGGATTTGGCTCAGTTGCTGAGTGCCCTGAGTTCAATACCCAGTTTCAAAATAAATTAATAAATTAAATAATAATTTTAAAAGATCCATTGGAGTAGACAATTCCAAGACCTTTTCCAACTCCAAAACAATGTAACAACCCTAAGCCTTTTCAGGAGATCTCTGTCCTGTGTTTTTCTCAAACACTTGTGTGGCCCAATGTCAAACTGATTGCTATGGAGGCTAGCTTTCCATTTACTTCTTTCTGATTACCTTAGCTCTTTTGTTATTAGGCAAATCTTCTGGGTCTCCCAAAGATTTTGGTCTGATTTATCTGGAGTTGGGACCAGATATATGTATGTTTCATAAAGTCTTAACGTCTTTGAAACCAGTGGTCTGTAGACCACACTTTTGGGAAAGACTGCTCAAGAAATTTTTAGGCAAAAAGTAAAGAAATAGGGGATACCCAGATGTGGGGACAGAGTAGAGCAGTAGATGTCCACCAAAGGCTGTAAATTATACTCCTTCTAAACCATTGTGTTTGACCAGTTCTCAGTTACAGCCCTAGAAACCCCTTCAGAATCTTTTCATTTGTGGCCAACGTTTTAAGAGATGATCTAGAATAGGGTCAAGAACAGTCAAGGAGGGATTCAAATTCTAACTCTAGCGCATTCTCATCATATGACCCTGAGCAAGTGACCTAACTCTTTTTTTTTTCTTTTTTAAGAGAGAGAGAAAAAAAAAAAAGAGAGAATTTTTTTTAATATTTATTTTTTAGTTTTTGGTGGACACAACATCTTATTTTTATGTGGTGCTGAGGATTGAACCCAGCGCCCCGTGCATGCCAGGCAAGCGTGTTACCACTTGAGCCACATCCCCAGCACGTGACCTAACTCTTGAACTTCAGGATTTTCATCTGTGAAAAAGAATAATAACCTCCTCTTAGTCCCAGGTTTAATGAAAAATAAACATAATGATCTGTGTAAAGCACTTAGTAAGCTGTCCAGCACACAATACATTTTTTATGAATGGTAGGTATTATTATAATATCAACAGGCCCTTGACTAACTGACAAGCAGTTTTTGTTTTATTCTTAGGTGATGTTTCTCTGGGATGAAATACATAAAATCTTTATTTTCAGGTAAGCGTGTAGCTCATATCTTCTGAGATATCCAATATTCAACTATCAGTAGTGGTGTTTTCTTACTACTACACTGTACTGTGTTCCACCCACAGAGCTTGTACTTTTAGGGCATTCATTAATGTAGTGAACTGAAGCCCTCCAAGATGCTTCTTAGAAGTTTGGATCTTCAGAAACTCAGTGCAGGATTCAGACTTGATTTGCATCCGACCTGGCCTGAGACTATTTTTGCTGCAAAGGTGGGAGGAAAAAATTACAAAGTTGAACATAAGGTTTTTATAGAAAGTCTTTGATTATCACCACTGATGGTATCAGTTCCCACTTGGGAGTAGTGTTTGAATGTTTTTTAAAGGGCAATAAGAGGAATATTCTTAAAAGACTTTGAGTCAGGGTTGGGGTTGTGGCTTAGGGGTAGAGCGCTTGCCTAGCATGTTCAAGGTCCTGGGTTCGATCCTCAGCACCATATAAAAATAAACAAAACTATTGTGTTCAACTAAAAAATAAATATTGAATCAAACAGGTAAATGATTTAACTTTGAAGCAGTATAAAACAGAAAACCATGTTATGAAAACCTTGGTGAAAGTCTTTTGCAAAGCTAAAGGTGACAGCATTTCTGATCTGTAAGTATTTAAAAAATAAAACAGAGAAGTAATCTAGCAGATACTTTCACTGAGTTTATTGATTTAACTGAAATTATTGATATTATAGTAAGATGAATCATGATGTGACCACTACTCTTGATATCTCTCAGTCCTTTTCCCATGTGATTTTAATGACAATCACAATGGCCATGCTGAATTTGTTTTCTTCTTTATAGAAATCTAATTAATAAACACTTTCTCAAATTTCAGACTGTACACTTTGCATCTGCAGTATCACAACTTGTCTCATTAATATCAGTTTTTTGTTATGTCTTTTTCTCTTTCATCTTGAGTTTGCTGGAAGTAAATGGAGAATCAAAGATCAATTATTCCTCTACTCCCACCCCTAAAATCTTAGAAATAAGGGAAATTAGACCTACAACTGAGAATTAAATTGTAACATCAACACAGATCAAGGAATGGTGTGCATGTCTATAATCCCAGCTACTCAGGAGGCTAAGTCAGAAGAATCACAAGTTAAAGTCCAGCTTCCACAATTTAGTGAGAACCCTGTCTCAAAATAAAATTTAAGTCTCTTGATGTGGTGAATTATATTTATTGATTTCCATATTTGAACCAACCTTGCATCCCTAGAATGAACCCCACTTTATCATGGTGCACTATCTTTTTGGTATGTTTTTGCATGCATTTTGCCAGTATTTTATTGAGAATTTTTGTGTCAGTGTTCATCAGGGATATTGGTCTGAAGTTGTCCTTCCTTGATGTAGCTTTGGTATCCGGGTGACACTAGCTTCACAGAATTTGGAAGGGTTGCCTCCTTTTCTGTTTTATGGAATATTTGAGGAGTATTGGTGTAAGTTCTTCTTTGAAAGTCTTGTAAAACTTGGCTGAGAATCCGTCTGGTCCTGGGCTTTTCTTTGTTGGTAGGCTTCTGATGGTGTCTTCAATTTCATTGCTTGAAATTGATCTGTTTAAATTATCTATATCCTCTCGATTCAATTTGGATAGTCATATGTCTCTAGAAATTTGTTGATGTCTTTAAGATTTTTCTATTTTATTGGAATATAAATTTTCAAAGTAGCTTCTGATTATCATCTGTATTTCAGTGGTGTCCATGGTGGTATTTGCTTTTTAATCATGAATTTTAGTACTTTGGGTTTTCTCTCAAAATGGTTTTCTTCATTGGCTTGGCTGAGGGTTTATCAATTTTGTTTTTTGTTTGTTTGTTTGTTTTTTGGAGAACCAACTTTTTGTTTCATTGATTTTTTGAAAAATTTTTAATATTTATTTTTTTAGTTGTAGTTGGATACAATACCTTTATTTTATTTATTGATTTTTATGTGGTGTTGAGGATCAAACCCAGGGCCTCCCACATGCTAGGCAAGTGCTCTACCGCTGAACTACAACCTCAGCCCTTGAATTGTTTTTGTTTCAATTTCATTAATTTTGGCTCTGATTTTAATTATTTCCTGTCTTCTGCTTCTGGTGTTAGTTTGTTCTTCTTTTTCCAGGGTTTTGAGATATAATGTTAGGTTGTTTATTTGGTGATTTTCTGTTCTTTTAATGAATGAGCTCATGCAGTGAACTTGCCTCTTAGAACTGCCTTTATTGTGTCCCAGAGATTTTTAATATGTTGTGTCACTATTCTTATTTACCTCTAAGTATTTTTATTTCATCCCTGTTTTCTTCAGTTATCCATTGGTCATTCAATAGTATATTATTTAGTCTCCAGATGTTAGAGTAACTTCTAATTTTTTTATTTTATAATTAATTTCTAATTTTATTCCATTGTGATCTGATAGAATACAAGGTATTATATCTTTTTTTTGTTTGTTTGTTTGTTTTTGTATTTATATTTGCTAAGAGCTGCTTTGTGGACTAAGATGTGATCTATTTTAGAGATTGTTCCTTGGCTGCTAAAATTAAAGTGTATTCATTTGTTGATGGATGAAATATTCTATATATGTCTGTTAAGTCTAAATTATTAATAGACTTAAAAGGCAAGAATCACATGATTATCTCAATATATACAGAAAAGGTGTTTGACAATATTCAGCATCCATCCATGCTCAAAACACTAGAAAAAGTAGGGATAGCAAGAACATACCTCAACATGATAAAAGCTATATACTCTAAACCCAAGGCCAACATCATTCTAAATGGCCGAAAATTGAAAGCATTCCCTCTAAAAAATGGAACAAGATAGGGATGCCCTCTTTCACCACTTGTATTCAAAATAGTCCTGAAATCCTAGCCAGAGCAATTAGACAAAAGAAAGAAATTAAAGTGATACAAATACGAAAAGAACTCAAACTATCCTTATGTGCCAATGACATGATTCTATATTTAAAAGACCCCAAAAACTCCATCAGAAAGCTTTATTAACTCATAAATGAATTCAGCAAAGTACCAGTGTATAAAATCAACAGCCATATATCAGTTGCATTCCTGTACACCAATGATGTATCAGCTGAAAAAGAAATCAGGAAAACTATCCCCTTTACAATAGCCTAGGTGGGGGGAGGGAACAACAAATTGGGAATCAAACAAAAGAAGTGAAAGACCTGTATAATAAAACTACAGAACAGTAAAGAAAGAAATTGAAAAAGACCTCAGAAAATGGAAAGATCTTTCATGTTCTTGGATAGGCAGAATTAATATTGTCAAAATGGCCATACTGCCAAAAGCACTATACGGATTAAGTGCAATCCTATTAAAATTTCAATGATGTTCTTCACAGAAATAGAAAAAGCAATCATTAAATCCATTTGGAAAAATAAGAGACCCAGAATAGCCAAAACAATTCTTATCGAGAAAATTGATACAAGAGGCATCACAATACCAGACCTTAAATTATACTACAGAGCTATGGTAACCAAAACAGCATGCTATTGGCACAAAAACAGACATGAAGACTAATGAAACAATAGAAGATAAAGAGACAAGCCCACATAAATACAGTTAACTCATTCTAGATACAGGCACCATAAACATATCTTTGAGAAAACATAGCTTCTTCAACAAAAGGTGCTGGGGAAACTGGAAATCCACATATAGTAGAATGAAATTGAACCCCCATCGCTCATGCTGCACAAAACTCAAAGTGGACCAAGGATCTAGGCATTAGAACAGAAACCCTGTGCTTACCAGAAAAAAAGTAGATCCAACTCTCTATCATGTCAGCTTAGGACCTAACTTCCTCAATAAGACTCCTAAAGTGCTAAAAGTAAAATCAAGAATCAATAAATGGGATGGTATCAAACTGAAAAGCTTTTTTATAGCAAAGGAGACAAATCAAGAATATGAACAGAGATCCTACAGAATGGGAGAAAATCTTTACTATCTGCACCTCAGAGCATTAATCTCCAGGTTATATAAAGAACTCTAAAAGCTTCACACACACACACACACACACACACACACACACACACCAATTCAATCAATAAATGGGCAAAGAAACTGAGCACTTTACAGAAAAAAGAAATATAAATGGTCAAAAAATATGTGAAAAAATGTTCAGCATCTCTAGCAATTAGAGAAATGCAAATTAAAACTACACTGAGATGCCATCTCACTCCAGGCAGGATGGCATAAAGAATATAAGTAACAATAAATGTTGGTGAGGATGTGGGGAGAAAGGTACTCTTATACATTGTTGGTGGGGCTGCAAATGGTGCAATCACATGGAAAGCAGTATGGAGATTCCTTAGAAAACTTGGAATGGAGCCACCATTTTACCCTGTTATCCCACTCCTTGACCTATACGCAGAGGACTTAAATCAGCATACTACTATGATGCAGCCATATCAATATTTATAGCAGCTCAGCTCACAATAGCCAAGCTATGGAAACAACCTGAGTGTCCTTCAATGGATGAATGGATAAAGAAAGTATGGTATATGTACACAATGGAATATTACTCAGCCATAAAGAAAAATGAAATATGGTATTTGCTGGTAAATGGATGGAACTGGAGAATATCATACTAAGTGAAATTAGCTAATCCCAAAAAAGCAAAGGCCAAATGTTCTCTCTGATATGTGGATGCTAACCTACAACAAGGGAGGGTGTGGGGTGGAGAACAGAAGTTGGTTGGATTAGACAAAGAGGAAGAAAGGGAGGGCTGAGGGAGGAGAATAGGAAGGGTAGCTTACTATCAGACATAACTTTTCTAGCCTTGTATTTGAATACATGATCATGATAACTCTAATTAATCATTTTCAACCACAAGAATAGGATCCTAATTAGAATAAAATATACTCTCTGTATGTATAATTTGCCAAAATACATTCTACTGTCATGTAAAACTAAAAAGAACAAATATAAAATTTAAAAGCACTGGGGATGTTGCTTGGTCATAGAGCACCCTTGGGTTCAATCCCCAGTACTGAAAATTAAAAAAAAAGAAATCCAGGGCTGTAATTGTGGCTCAGTGGTAGAATGCTTGCCTCATGTGTGTGAGGAACTAAGTTCGATCTTCAGCACCACATTAAAAAATAAATAAACAAAATAAAATTATTGGGTCCATCTACAACTAAAGAAAATAATATTTAAAAAATCCAAATTGGACATATTTTATGACTTGTCCAAAGGCATTTACCTAAAGAAAATTCACAGAAGTGCTATCAGTTAGCAATGGAAACACAGAAACAAGGGAGTGAGAAGCATACTTTGATTATGCCTATCCCAGTTTTGTCCGTGGGAGAGATCACAGCTCTCAAACCTAAACATCCTTACCTCTCCTTTGTGGCTTGATGCTATTAAATACCTGAAATACACCACAGTATAATTTCCCTTGTTCACCAAGCAGGCTTCTGATTATAGTTGGTTTTTCATATATATCTTTTAAAAAATTTTTTTCCAGTACTGGGGTTCAAACCCAGGGGTACTCTACCACCAAGATACATCCCCAATCCTTTTTATTTTTTATTTTGAGATAGGGTCTCACCATCTTGCTGAGGCTGGTCTCAAATTTTCAATCCTCCTCTTTCAGCCTCCAGAGTAGCTGGGATTACAGACATGAACCCCTGTGCCTGGTTTCTGTTTGTTTTTCTTTGAAGAGAAATATGTGAGTGTACCAAGGTAAATATCCCAGTCACTGAGATAGTTTTTCTATTTCATTATAAATAATCATTTGCATTCTCAGCTTCTGAAACCTTACAGTTAGTTTGAGTAATAGATTCAGGCTCAGTGAACAGCCAAAAACAAATATCTGAGCCTAAAGATTGAAGTCCAGATCATGAACTTTGGTGAATAAAAGCAATGGATAAAATCTGGGGCTGAGGCTGTAGCTCAGTGGTAGAGCGTGTTTGCCTTACTCATGCGAGGCACTGGTTTCAATCCTCAGAACCACATAAAAATAATAAAGATATTGTGTCTATCTACAACTAAAAAATAAATTTAAAAAAAAAATAGATAAAATCTAACCTGATTTTTCCTCTTCATTGTCAACTGCAACCCCTTTTTCATTCCCACTGCCAGTACTTTATTAATTTTTTTTTCTGGATTATAAGAACCATCTTATTTCATTTCTTGGCCATCAGCCAAACTATACACTAATGCTATATCTTTCTAAATCATAAGTCTGATCATACTAACTTACCTTTTAAATTATTCAGTTGCATTCTGTAGTATTTTCCACTCCATGCCCTTTCACATGGGAGGCTGTTGCTCAACTCTGCCTGAAAAACCCTGTCAATCAACCATATTAACTAAGCTGACTTGTGCTTTATGACGTGACTCAAAATCTACTCCAAGGAACCTTGCCTGCAGTTTAATAACACCTTGTCCTTGTACTTCCAAAATACTCTGTCCTTATCCATCACACTATATAGCAATTGTTTACTCATGTCTTCCCTGCTAGACTGAATCTCTTATGACCAACCAAGTACTGTGTGTGTGTGTGTGTGAGAGAGAGAGAGAGAGAGAGAGAGAAATAATTTTAAGATATTACTGTTTGTAAATATCATTCTAATTTATTATTTTCCCATAAATTGCCATAATAAATTATTTAAAAGATTAAGACCTCTCTCTCTCTCTCTCTCTCTCTCTCTCTCTCTCTCTCTCTTTTGCAGTACTAGAGATTGAACGTAGGGCTTCCTGTATGCTAGGAAAGTGGTGCTCTACCATTGAGCTACATCCCCAACCCTTTTTATTTTATTTTGAGATGGGGTCTTGCTAAGTTGCTGAGGCTGACCTCAAATTTGTAATCTTACTGCCTCAGCCTACCAAGTAGTGTGTGCCACTGTGTTCTGTATTTTAAAAGTTTAAAATTATTAATTCAGTTTTTTAAAGCCCATTGATTAGTATTGCATTGAATTTGTATATTAATCTTGGGAATAATTTGCATCTTTGCAATATTGAGTTTCCCTATCTAGGAAATTCCATTTACAGTTTGTCTTAGAAATGACCATGTCCTAGGTGATCAATTCACTCTTTTCTCTTTCTCTTCCCTTTGGCACTGGGTATTGAACTCAGGGGTATTGTACTTTACAACTGAGTTCTATCCCCAACCTTTTTATTTTGAGACAGGGTTTTGCTAAATTGCTTGCTCACTAAATTGCTAAGACTGATCTCCAACTTGTGATCTTCTATCTCAGCCTCCTGAGCCACTGGGATTACGGGCATGTACTCCCACATCCAGCACTCTTCTCTTTCTTAGAATTATTTACTACCAAGACATCTAATTAAGGACTTCTCATTATCATGAGAACTATCATAATGTCCACAGCATTGCCTTTTAGTGGCCAACTCCACCCAAGATTCTAAATTTAGAGATCCCAGAATTATAGCTCTTATGAGGTTTTTGTTTGATTTAGTGTGGTTTTGGTTTAGTTTGGTTTGATTTGTAGCACTGGCGATTGAACCCAGGGATGCTCTACATCCCCAGTCCTTTTTTCATTTTGCAACAGGGTCTTACTAAATTGCTTAGGCCGGCCTCAGATTTATAATCCTCCTCCCAAATACCTGGGATTACAGGCATGTGGCACCATCCCTACCCCACCTTCTTATGTAACAAGATATGGTATTTGATAGTGTTCTAGTGATTTGATAGTGTTCTGGTGATATTTCTTTCCAAATAACTTTGATAAACATTATAATCCAAGAAAAATTGCCCCTGGCAGTGATAAATGTTCTTTTCAGTTCTCTAAAAACTGTGCTTCCTTGACTCTCCAGTAATCAACTGCTTAGTTTTAAAAAGTAGAGCATCTCTAAACTGGGAGCAGTGGCACACACTTATAATCCCAGCCACTTGAGAGGTTGAGGCAGGAGGATCTCAAGTCCAAGACCAGCCTAAGCAACTGAGCAAGGGCCATGTCTAAAAGGATGAAGGGAGATGGGAATGGAGTTCAGTGGTAAAGTGCCCCAGGGGTTCAATCCCTATTATCACACATACATACAAACAGTAGAACTTATATTAGTTATATTTTAACTTCATGCCTTCCTTTCTAAAGAGGAACCCTGAATTTCATGCTGAGATTTACTTTGGCTATACTTTAATCTTAGCATATTTATAAATCCAATCTTAGGTAGATTATTTACAGGGAATATTTCCATTGACATTAATGTCAGTTCTTGTTAACTTCCTTTCAAGGACATGTCTCTGTGAGTGTAAAGTTTCTATTTCAAATTTCTTTGGGCCTTTTTTTTTTTTTTTTGGATCCTATAGCCTGACTATCAAGCACCACATTAGGACCAATAATACAATTGACTTCTAAGTGTGACTCAGAAGAAGTTCATCAAGGGTTCAATTCAGGGAGTGTCAGGATTCTCTGTAAGATTAGAGTTTCAAAAGAGCTGCCCACCTGCATGATTTATTGCAAGAACTGCAATGTGCAAGACTGTTACTCTTGCTTTAGACAGCATTAGTCTGGATAAACTACTGTAATTTGTATTTATTGGGCTGGAATTAAAAAACAGAAAGGGAATGCCAGAAAGGTTATTGGAAATTCCTAAGAGATACACTGGAGCAAAGAAATTCCTAAAAGAGATTGAGTTTATGTAACATCAGAATGGCATGTGTTTGAGAATTAGGGCAAGTGGGAAAGCTTGCCTTAAAATTTAAAATTGTTAAAAATCTTTAAAATTTCAGAGATTGGTGCTGAGAAAAAAGAAAAGTGTTCATAATTAATTTTATTGGCTCCCACCCATATAGTAAGAAAATAGATCAGCCAGATTTTTAGGGTCCAGGATCCTTGACTCCAGCACCTAATTCAGTGACCACATTGTTACCTGATGGAAGGTGATGATAGCTGGATGGAACTATCCAAAGATGCATGCTTGAAGGGATGAGTTCTCGTTCATCTCAGTGCTTACCAGCTGGAGAGAAATCAAAATACAACTTGAGCAGGCTCTACTGTTGACTCTTGTAGGCTTCCAGGGTTTCTAGGAGTCAGGAGACATTGAATAAAATAAGGGATTTATAAATAGAGCTGTGTGAAAATGGAAAAGCTATCTTGAGAGACAGTGATTTCTTTACTGCAGTTATTGAAGCAAGGGCACCAAGATGGCTGAACATAAGAAAGACTACTCAGGGTAGAAGGCTGGATTAGATATCTCCCAGTGCCCTTCCAATTTTGAAATTCCACAATTTCCAGTATCAAAGTGACCCTAAGAGGCAATCCAAGATCCAGGATGACTCCCAGCACAGACATTCTTGGTGGGAATGTAAAGCAATTCTATTTACTTGGGGCTTAGTTTAATTAAGACATGCTCAGTCTGTTCCTCTGTGACTCCCCTTATATCCTATCTCCATATGATATAAGAGTACATTGCAGGGATATCCCCAGTTTGGTCTCAAAGCCAAGGTTTCCTGGGGACATATGGGAACAATGATCCTCAGCCTGGTGTGACTTAAGCTCCCACAGTTTATTGGCCTGATAACATTAGAAATGTGCTGCCTGCTGGAGTGAAATAGATTAATAGAGCTTAGGCCATAGGCAAATAATTGATATGTAGAGCCCAGAAATTTCCTTATAGTTTAAGATGCTGGATTTTGTTAAGTCACATGCACCTGACTTCATGGTTGCCACATTTATATCTTATTAAGTAGGACAGTGAGGGAAATGTGCCTTTGGATTGATTTCAGTTGAGAGATGTGCAGATTCCAGAGCTGATTCTAAACATCGCCAGATAATGTTTGTGTTCTCTATAGTAATTGTTAAAGTTATCATCAGGAGACAGCTTATAACAAGTAATTTTTAGAAAAGTTTTCTTTGGGTTATATTTTTTAACATATTATCTATTGCTTGTCTTCATTCTTGATTCAACTTTTTTTTTTTTCAGCCTATCACTTACTTAGAAGTCAGGCCCTGTGCTGTGGCTTTGGTTGACAGAGAAATGAATTAGAAATGGTCCCATTCACTAATATGATAGAGGAGATTAAATTCAAAAAATAATTTTGAGGAAGAAAATGACTACTTTTGAGAGAATAAACCAATAAAGTTGTGGGAGTTAAGAGTAGGCAGATTTTTCTGTATATCAGAGCAGAGAAACTCCATTGAAAAGTTCATGGAATTTACACTGGCTTTTGTTAACCCTGGAGGATTTTTAAAAAATACTTTTATTTTATTTATTTATTTTTATGTGGTGCTGAGGATTGAACCCAGTGCTTCATATGTGCCAGACAAGCACTCTCCCACGGAGCCACAACCCCTACCCTGGAAGATTTTGACGGAGCTAGAGGAGGGATCTTTGGAAGGGATGGTATGAACAGTGGCACATAGGCTAGTTTTTTTTTTTTTTATTAGTTGCTCAAGACAATACAATGATCTTGACATATCATACATTTGATTCAAATAGGGTATGAATTCTCATTTTTCCATGTGTACAGATTGCAGGATCACATTGGTTATACAGCCATGTATATACATACAGCAATACTAGTGTCAGTTGTATTCTGCTTCCCTCCCTATCCCCCTCCCCTCACCTCTCTCTACCCAATCTACTGTGACACTTTTCTCTCTCTCTTTTTTTTCCCTTCCCCATCACACCATCATATATGTATTTTGTGTAACAATGAGGGTCTCCTTCTATCTTCCTGCAATTCCCCTTCTCCCTCCCATTCCCTCCCACCTCTCTTCCTTGTTTAGTGGTAATCTTCTTCTCATGCTCTTCCTCCCTACTCTGTTTTGAGTCACCTCCCTTATATCAGAGAAGACATTGGGCATTTGTCTTTTAGGGATTGGCTAACTTCGCTTAGCATAATCTGCTCTAATGCCATCCATTTCCCTGCAAATGCCATGATCTTGTTATTTTTTTAGTGCTGCATAATATTCCATTGTGTATAAATGCCACATTTTTTTTATCCATTCATCTATTGAAGGGTATCTAGGTTGGTTCCACAGTCTAGCTATTGTGAATTGTGCTTCTATGAACATTGATGTAGCTGTGTCCCTGTAGTATGCTCTTTTTAGGTCTTTTGGGTATAGTCTAAGAAGGGGAATAGCTGGGTCAAATGGTAGTTCCATTCTATAGGCTAATTTAAACCAAGGTAAGTAATGGGAGAGAAAGATAAAAGAGTAGTTTGGGTTCAAATTGGAGCATCTTGGATGTGAGGCTTTGTTCAGTAACCCATAGGGAGCCATTGAAGGTTTTTGAGTCAATTGATAAAGCGACACCATCAGTGGTCTGATTTAGGGCTACAGTGGATAGATTATAAAAATTGGAAGCAAATAGCAAGATATGGGATCCAGGGGAAAATATTAAAAATCTGCGACAATATTTACTGGAATAGAAAGGCAGTAATAGCTTCAAGGGACCCTCAGATGGGATATATGGGTCTTGGCAGATGACCAGAGGAGGAACTAAAGGTGATACCTGGATTTCATGAACACATTACATATAGTGAATCAGAGGAACAAAATATTTAAGATCAGGGAAAGTGATGAATGTCATTTTGGAACATGTTTATTTTAAGATGCTAGTGAGCTAAGAGGGAATTCCAAAAGTTCATTCTTGAATTCATATTCAGAATAGAGATAAAGGACAAGGGCTGGAGTTCAGTGGTAGCACACTTGCCTGGCATGTGTGAGGCACTGGGTTCAATTCTTAGACCTTTTTATTTGGTCTATCAACAACTAATATATTTTTAAAAATATATTTTAAAAAAAAGAATAGAGATAGAGTTTTAGGAGTCAGGGCTTTAGAACAGAAGAAACATTATAAGATCACCACTCAGGGAAAGTATAAACAGACCGATACAAGCAATGCTTTGGGGTAAGAGAACCTATCATGTGTAAAGCATGTCAGAGGTGAGGAGACTAAATTCAGAGCAATTATCTCATTAGCCATAGGCCATACATTTGATAAGTATTGATTCTGGGGTTTAAATTTAGGTCATTATAACTCTACTACATCATACTGCAAAATAGTCAAAGAGGTAGTGGAAGGAAAATGCATTGTCATAGAAACAGGGAGGAGAAGTCTGTCTTAATGAACTTTGAAGTAACCATGGAAATTGAGACAAAAAGGTAAAATGTCTTCAAATGCTTTGCTTGTTGTACTGGCTTTTGTTGGGAATTTGTGCCAAGGCCACAGTTAGGGACATTGAGAGAGACTATTTAAAGGCTTTAAACTGAACCTTGCATTGTGTTCCTATATAAAAATGTGTTTTTGAGTAAATTAAAAAACTGCCCTTGGGGACATGATATTGATATATTCCTCATGTTTCCATTAAGAGGGTTAGATAAGTACCTTTAATGCATGTTTTCTCAATTGTTAGAAGAGGGTGGTTATAATTTAGTCTCACTGTCTCTACTTTCTATTCAATGCACTGCAATTAGCTTTATCAAAGTCATTAATGACCTTCATCTTACTAAATCCAAGGTTTCTGCCCTTACCTTACTCAATCTTCCAGCAGCCTTTTCCTTCTTCTTCAAGGACTATGCTCTCTTTTCCCCTACTCATCTCATTCACTTCCAAAGTTCCAAGAACCATCTGTGCACTTATGACTTCCCACTTCCTATCTTCAAGTTGAACCTCTCCCCAGAATACTAAATTGGTATGTCCAACTGTCTTCCACCCAAAATGTTTTAAAGGCAGCTTGAACTTCACACCATCAAAACCTAACTTCTTATTTTCACCCTGTAAGCCTCCTTCTTTCATCATTTCAGTAAGAGTTCAATCCCCAGTACAAAAAAAAAAAACTTTATCTTTACAGGCACTAAAGAAAAAAACCTTGGTGTCCCTTTTGACTATTCCATTTCTTTTACATTCTATTTTCAATCCAGCAAATGCTACTGACTCTACCTGCAGACTACATTCAGAATGTGACCACTTCTCACTCCCTCTCGTGCTCCCATCCTAGTCCAAACTGCTGTCATAACTTGCTTGAATTATTGTAACAACCATCAACTGGTTTCCCTGCTTTTCACTACACTTTGTTCTCAACACAGTGGTCCAAGTGATCATTGTAAGTAGATCTGAGCACTCCTTTGCTTAAAACACTCCAATGACTTTTCCACATCATTCAGAATAATGGCCTATAAGGGCCAACATTTTCTCCCCCCATTCAACTTCCCTGACAACAAATTTTATTACTCTCTCACTACTAGCCTTTATCTATACAGCCCTCTTCGCTGTTCTTTCAAAATATCAAACAATGTTTCTATGTTTTTAAAGGAGGTAAATATTAATGAGCAGAGCAAGAAGGTGGCAATGTCCTTGCTTCTCCAGGAGTGAGGGACTCCCTTGGGCTCTAGACATTTCAGTGCTAAAACCAGGAAGGTCCTAGACAAACCAGAATGAATTGGTCACCCTAAGAAGATGATTGATAGTAGGTGAAAAGGACCAATAGCACAAAAGAGGGGGTAGGGGGTACTTGAATGTGGAACCAACTGGACAATGATGTACCTAGCTGTATTCAAGGATTGATGGGGGATAAGAAAAGCAAACAGTTCTCTCCCTTTTCAGAGGAATTTTGTGTTCCTCTATTGATTTCTTCCAAGGACAAAAAGGGAAGAGAAATAATCTAAAACAAAAGGTTATACTTTCGAGATTTTGCCAAATGATGTAAAGAAATATTTTTAAAAATTTGGATGTAAGGGCCTTTACACAGCAGGAACACTTGCCTAGCATATTCCCAGCATCATACACACAAAGAACAAAATAACAACAATTAAAATGTAAATGTAAGAAAATAAACAAGCTTTAATGTATTTGGATTAGGATCTGGGAAGTAATGAACACAATGAGACATTGTCTTTTAAATGTTAACCTTTCATTCCATTTAAAGCTCCCAAAGCATCTAAATCCCATCCATTAAGGTCCCACCCATCGTTTCCTTAGAAACGTTCACTAACTGCTGTGATTCAAACTTAAATATTCGGTGTTTGAGACACCATCATTTTTAAAAATGGAAAGTGATTTAAAAACCAGAAGCAGATTGTGGTATTCCAATGCTATCTACTTTCCTCTTTTCCATTCCTTCTTCTTCCCAATTTTTTCTTTGAAAAATTTGAAACTCACTCTCTCTCTTAGTAGTTTTAAGTTTTTGGAGTATCTGCTATATGTAGTATTAAGCTAAAGTAAATATGAAATAAGACACGAAAACCTGTCCTTGAGTGACTCACTTCCAAATAGGTCAATTAAGATCTTCTATTCCTCCCTTGTTTCTTTTCTTGTCTTATATTTTCATTATCAAGCATCTCTCTTACCCATCCTCTACCAGGTTCTGAAGCAGCACACAGAGCATAGAATACATATGGTATATTGGTGCCCCAGATGTCAGTAGAAGTACTCATCCTGTGAAGTAAAATAGAATTAGTTTGAATCTATGTCTTATGCAGTGGGAGCCCTACATCCTTCCCAGTCTTCCTGGAAATTTGAGATAGGGTAGCTTTTTTATTTCTATTAATTTTTAAAAAGCTTCCTCTGGTTCACAGTTTCTGCTTCCTCCAAATTGGTATCAATTACTGGTTCAATCTCTTCATTTTACCTGGTCTGTCATAACTTCAGTTCAGTCTAGGTGATCATCCTGATTTTTTGACCTCCCCCTTCTTTTTGTCCCTCTCCCTTTCCTTTCCTCACTCCCCACCACACATACACAAACACAGGCTTATTCACACCAGTATTTAAAATATGTCACTGTTTTAGTCAGCTTATTCATCACTGTGCACAAAAGACCTGATAAGAACAATATAGGGAAGTAAAAGTTTATTTTGGCTCATGGTTTCAGAGTTTTAATTCATCATCAGCCAACTCCATAGCTCTGCTCACCAGGGACAAAATATAAACCCCAAAGACATGCCCTTAGTGACCCATCTTCTTCAGCCACCCCCTACCTGCCTACACTTACCACCCAGTTAACCCATATCAATCAAAGCTAATAAGGTCAAAGCTGTCATAATCTAATCATTTTGCCACTGAACCTTCTTGCATTATTTCACACATAAGCTTTTGGGGGATACCTCATATCTAAACCATAACAATCACAGGCTTTGCTGAAAGTTTGGGCAGAACAAATGGTATTTATGACATTAAAGCAAGCAAATGAAAACTGAAATCTGAATATTACATATTTGCTCCTTTCAGTCATCTCACTGTGTTGCTCATTCTTTTTCCTATAAGACCCTTCACTGTAGGCTTCACAGAACCAATTCCCCTCACTTTCTTATTCAGAGATATTTAGTTTTTCATCCGCCCCCCCCTCTTAGCTCTGTGACTACCTTTACATATCCAAAGAGTCTTGTGATGTTATCTTTGAATGGATACAAATGCATTCTGGTCCTGAGCTTGGGCCTTGAACAGAGGTATTGAAATATCAAGTTCTTTCTCTTGGACATATGGGGTTGTAGCTCAGTGGTAGAGCACTTGCCTAGTACATGTGAGGCACTGTGTTCAATCCTCAGCACCACATAAAAACATAAATGAATTATTGAGAGGAATTGGGGATACAGAGGGGAAAAAATTACTGAATTTCAAAAGAGAGGTGAAGTCAATATTCAAGTCTAAGAAAAATTAGCACAAAATTGTCTAACCGTGCCTGGACTTCAACTTGAATCCAACCCCTAGCTACTGTTACTAGAGGAGAGGCAAGTCAATGTCTAGGTTCTTGACTTCTCAAAGAATTGAGCAAGACATACAGGAGAAGCAACAAGAGCATAAATTTATTGAAAGTGAATGTACACTTTGTAAAATAGAGTGGGCCTAGCAGAAGAGAATAGCTCTAGTCCCCAAGACCAGGAATATGGTGGTTTGTATCTGCCTTCAGTAGGGGACTTCAGAAGAAGTAGTACTTTGCCTCACTCCACTTCTCTTGGTCTTATTGATGCCTAGAACATGCGAGTTCCCATAGCAACATGGGCAGCACAAGCAGGTACATTGTCCTGTGACTTAGCTGACATCTTAGTATAATTTACCATTTTGTCATCCTTTACCTCCTACCTCATGAGATGTGATCCTGAAATCCCACCAGTACCAATAAAAATTTGAATCCTCAGCAGACAGGCAATTAGGTGCAATCCAATTGCCAGTTCTTTTGTGGGTAGGCTCCCTTGTGCTGAATGGGTTTATATAAAGGGTAATCTTCAGCCTCAAGTTATAATAACAGAGGGGACAAGCTTTATAAATTTTTCTCACCATATCTGTTATTTGAGACCCCAAAAGGGCCAAGTGGCTATTTCAAGGGTGGCTTCTCTTCCCTCATGAAAAGAATCTTGTAAGGACTTTCCATTGTAGGGATAGGTAGATAATATTTGGCCATCCTTTTCCCTACCAATCCCCATGTCTTTGAGCTCTGATCTATTTATCCTCAGGGTTGTAGACTGGGTAGAGCCTTTCTTCATGAAAGAGGAATAAGGCCATGACAGGGATTGTTATTTCCTCTTGAACCGCTTCCTTGGCTGCTTTATCAGCCATTTTTCTGCTGTGGATATATTTTTGTTAATTTTTTTTATTTGTTCTTTTTAGTTATACATGATAGCAGAATGTATTTTGACACATTGTACATACATGGAAAATAACTTCCCATTCTTGTGGTTCTATGGATATTTTTTGACATATTCCTCTGGTGCCCCAGCAATGGATAATTGCTCTTGCCTTGGGAAAGTGTAGTTGTAGAATTTTGTGTTTGATTGGGGATTTTTGACCTGTTAAGAGACCCCTTTCCTTTCATATGACTGCATGAGCATAAAACATCATGAAGGCATATTTAGGGTTTGTATATACAATAATACCTATTTTGTCTCTTTATAAGGACTCTTGTTAGAGGAATGGGTTTGGCCTTTTGAGCTGAAGTCTCTGGGAGCAGAGGGTTAGCCTTTATGGTTTTATGTACACTAACTACTAAATAACCAGTCCTTCTCTGGTCATTTTGGACAAAACTGCTACTGTGAGTAAACCATTCTTCAGGGTTATGGAGGGGTCTATCATACAAAATCAGGTTGACTGGTGTAGGTCTGAAGAACAACCTCTTCACAGGAACAATCTGTTGGGAGGTTGGTGGGCATTCAAGAGGCTGGGTTAAGAATGTTACAAGTCCTGGGGCTGGGGTGCACTTGCCTAGCATATGTGAGGCACTGGGTTCAATCCTTAGCACCACATAAATAAATAAGTAAATAAATAAATAAATAAATGTATGTATTGTGTCCATCTACAACTAAAAAAAAAAAATGTTACAAGTCCTGACTTCAGGATTAGCTAGGAGTATTGCCTGATATTTTGTAAGCCTTTCTCCAGTTATCCACAAGTGATATTTTATTCCTAGGATGTTTTTTTACTTGATGGGAAGTTTGGACCTCAAGGGAATGGTCTTAAGGAAATCTTAATGGCTTCCTCCAACTAAGAGAGCTATGGCTGCCAGTATCTGCAAGTACTCTGGTCACCCTGTTGCCTCTCCATCTAGTTTTTTGTTTTTGTTGTTTTGTTTTGAGAAATGAGCTAAAGGTCTAGGTTAATTGCCCAGGTTTTGAGTTAGGACTCCAGTAGCTATTCCTTTTTTTTCCTGCTGTGTAGAGGATAACAGATTTTGTCAAATTAGGTAATTCTTAGGGCTGGAACCTGGTTTAGAGCCTGTTTTAGAGATCTAAGGCCAAATTCATTTCTGGATCTCATTCTATAGGCTCTGAATCTGGTCCTTTGGTCCCCTCATAGAGAGATTTTTCAGTAAGATGAAGTTGGGGATCCAGATTCTGTAAAAGCCCACCATATCCAAAAAAGATCACAAGTATGGTTTGGTAGCTGGTAGACCTAATTCATAAATGGGTTTTATCCTATCTGGGGAGATTTGTCTGGTTCCTGTGGTAAGTATATATCCCAATTATTGATCCTGTTGTTTGGAGATTTAGGCCTTTTTTTATATACCTGATATCTCCCCTGTGCTAGAAAATTGAGTGCCTTAAAGTATTGTATTTGAAGACCTCTTCTGTCAAACTACATATCAGTAGGTCATCCACATCCTAAAGGATCCCTCCCTGCTCAAGTTGGAGATCCTTTAAGTCCTTTGCCAAGCCTCAGGTAAGGAAAAAAGGTCTATCCCTAAACCATTGAGAGAGGACTGTCCATGTGTATCATTATCTTTCCTTGTTAAATGGGGTTTTCCATTCAAAAGCAAAGAAATATTGGGTTACTAGGTATAGAGGGACTGAAAAAAATGCATCTTTGAAATTCCACACAGTAAACCAGGTGGTCTTTCCTGGCATTTAAGAGAATAAGAAATAGGGGTCAGTAACAAAGGGGTATATAGGGACCACGGCCTAATTGGGTAGTCCTCCACTGTTTTTTTTTTTTTAATTTTGGGAGTTTTGTTTGTTGTTTATTTGGTACCAGGAATTGAATTCAGGGCACTCTACCACTGAGCCACATTCCCAGCCCTATTTTTTTGTCTTTTGTTTAGAGACAGGGTTCTTCTGAGTTGCTTAGCACCTCACTTTTGCTTGGGCTGGCTTTGAACTCGAGATCCTCCTGCCTCTGCCTTTTGAGCTGCTGGGATTACAGGTGTGCACCACTATGCCCAGGCCCCACTGTTTTTTTTTTTTTTTTTAATATTTATCTTTTAGCTTTATGTGGACACAATATCTTTATTTTATTTTTATGTGGTGCTGAGGATGGAACCCAGTGCCTCACGCATGCCAGGCGAACGCACTACCACTTGAGCCATATCCCCAGCCCTTCACTTGCTGCAGTCTGGCTGGGCACAAAATCACGAGCCACTCAAGCAGGAACAAACTTTATTTCTGAAACTCCCACCAATGCCACGCACTCTCCCGGGAAATATGCCAAACCACACAAGCAGCGAATCACACAGGCAGCATTCTCCCGGGCCACACTACACCAACAGACAAATCCCTCCTCCGGAAATCCCTCCTACCGCACTTCCCCAACCAATGGGAACTCTCCGAGAGTCCCGCTAGAGCTCCAAAGTAGCAGGCCAATGCAGACAGCAGGGGTCTAATATCTATTTGAATGCAAATCTTAACATAATCATATCATCTCAATGGCTTGCTGGCGTCACCTTTCAACCAAAAATGCCGTGCATCATTCCTACTTGGCTATGGCTTTCAGCATTCACTGGGTTTTAATACAGGAAAAATTGATTGGCAATGTCTAAGAAGTCCATATTGAACTAGTTCATCTATGATGAACTTTTTTGGATTTTTCTTTTTTTAATATTTATTTTTCAATTGTAGTTGTACACAATACCTTTATTTTATTATTTATTTTTTTTAATGTGGTGCTGAGGATCGAACCCAGGGCCTCACATATGCTAGGCGAGCGCTCTACCACTGAGCCACAACCCTAGCCCTTGGCTTTTTCTTTCAAGGGATATTGTTTGTGTTAAGGTAATTGTGGGGTCTTTTAAGTTTATATATACCAGGTAGGTATAAATTGCCCTTCCCGTTATACCAGGCCAGTGGATTTACTTACAAGTCAATGACATTTGGTGTGGGAGTACTATCTGTAGCTATGAGAATGGCTTGGGGTCTGTATTCCCAGTTGTAAGATAATTCTCAGTTTTTCCATGAAGTTTTTTTTTTAATGGAGAGGGATTGGGGAGCTAGAAACTATTAGAAACTCACACATGAGAAGTTTTTGTCCAAATTGACATGATATAGGGGAGTAAAGAAATTTGTTTTGTTTTTTTTTCTGTCTATGCCTACCACCATGATGGTTTGGGAGGAAAGCTTTTCTGCATGAGTGGCTAGAACTGAGTAACTGGCCTCCATGTCTAAAAGGAATTAAATTGGCTTACCAATGACATCCAAGGTTACCTAGGATTCCTTGGAGGTGATGGTGGTATCTTTGAGTAGAGGCCTCAGCAACGGTCCCAGGCATCCTCAGTTGCTCATAGATTCCATTAGCATCACCTGTGCAGTTAGAGTCTTGTCTGACGGGTCCCCTTTTTGGAACGAGGGCATTCAATCCTCCAGAGCCAGGGGTTATTACAAATGCAACAAGGACCTGGCAGTGGTTTGGAGCAATCTTTGGTCAATGTCCAGCACCTTGCACTTAAAGCAAGAGATTTTTCTTGGAGCCTCTCCAGTTTTCCCTCGAGACACCTTATGGGTTCTGAGGGCACTGCCAATTATGGTTGATGTTCTGATTGCTGCCTTTCTTTAGTGTGGTCCTTTTTACCTTTCTCTAGATCCCTGATGTTGTAAAACATAAAGGTGAAGTCTAATAGTTGGTTCTTATTAGTCTGGGATCCCATTTGAAGTTTTCACCTAATATTTGGAGCTTACTGGCTGATGAAATATTGACCTAATAAAGCAACCCCTTCTCTTGAGGAAGGGTCTATATTGGTATAGTTTCAGAAATTTTCCTCTAGGCAATCATAAAAGTTTGCTGGATTTTTATACTTTTCCTGGGTAATACTCCTTAATTTTCATAATTAAAAGGCTTATTAATGCCTTTTTTCATTCCTACTAAGTGGGCTTCTATCATGTGCCCTACTTATGGCTACTTGAGTGTTATAGTCCTATTTGGGGTAATTGGCTGGGACATTTTTGGCCCTGGGGTAATTTCTAGTTCGGGTGTCAGCAAAGATTTTATCAGCTTCCCTACAGGCTGCTTCAGTAGTTAACTCTTTCTTAAAAAGGGATATATAGCACACTGTCAAAATAAATTGAATGTTCTTCCAGGTTATGGTTTAGATATCAGATGTCCCCCAAAGGCTCATGTGTGAGACAATGCAAGAAAGTTTAGAGGTTATATAATTTGATTATGAGAGCCTTAACCTTGTCAATGCATTAATCCACTTGAATGGATTAACTGGGTAGTAACTGTAGGTAGGTAGGGTGTAGCTGGAGAAGATGGGTCACTGGGACATATCTTTGGTGTTTGTATCATCTCTAGTGAGTGGAGCAGTCTTTCTCTGCTTCCTGGTGCCAAGTTCTGTTTTTCTCTGCTACATCCTTCCATCATGGTATTCTGCCTCACCTTGGGCTCAGAGCTATGTAGTTAGCCATCTGTGCATGGGACCTCTAAAACCACGAGCGCCAAATATAAGTTTTCGTCTAGCAGTGAAAAAACACTCCAGGTTAAATCAAAGGCCATAGATTTTGAAAACCCTCATCAAAATTATCTGGGTCCTTGGAATATTTTCCTAGCCTCTCTTCACATTGTTGGATATGAGCAACTGAGAAAAAGACATGCACTCATACTGACCCTTTGACTCCAGCCACTTCCCTAAGGGGTAAGAGTCCTTGTGTAGTACCAATGTAGGTAGTCTCACTGTGTATGTTGTTTGGACAAAGAGGGGAATGATGATCTATTTCCTTTATTGGGTGGTAAGGAAGGAGTTGTTGGTGTTCCCCCTGAGAGACTTGAGGGTGAATCAGTAAAGGGTTGTGCATGAAATCTGGATCAGAGATGAGAGAGCAAGAGTCTTTTCTGGGGACTGGTGGATTTTTGTCTTTGCATTGTAAAGGGCTTTTGTAGAAGGCCATGAAGGCTTGGATATATGAGATTTCTGACCATTTGTCTTATTTTTGCAAAACAGATCCAATGGAAGGATAGTTTTGGCTACCACTAAAGGGCCACTGTTCAGAGTCTCCTTTTATTGGGGCCAAACAGTATTGTAATAGAAGACGAGACATCTCTTCCTCAGATTATCAGTATTGAAACTATCCCAGGAATGGAGAATACAGCCAAGAGGGGATTCCTGTGGTACAGAGGTAGTTTCTCCCATGGTTGTCTATAAAAAAATTTTTTTTAAAAAAAGGGAACCCTAAGGATCTAGGGAATAGACTCCAAATTCCATCTGTTATGGTCTAGATATTAAGTGTTTCCCAAAATCTCACATGTGAGACAATGGAAAAAAGTTTAGTGGTGAAAGGATTGGGCTGAGAGTTTTAACCTAATCAGCACATTAATCCCCCAATAGAGATGACCTGTAGGCAGGTAGGGTATGTCTGAAGGAGGTGGGTCATTTGAGGTATGGCTTTGGTGTATGTTTTTTGTCTGTGGGGAAGGAGCTCTATCTGCCTCCAGCTGCCATGTCCCAGGTGCTTTCCCCTGCCACACACTTCTGCCATGATATTCTACCACCTCAGGCCCCAAGGAATGAAGTTGGCTGTCTATGAACTGAGACCTCTAAAACTATGAGCCACAAAATAAACTTTTCCTTCTCTAATTGTTCTTCTCAGGTCTTTTGGTCACAGCAGTGAAAAAGCTGACCAGAATACCATCTGAAGTTTCCTTAGGAAGAATGAGATATCTCTGACTTAGTTATCTCTGGGGCATCCTCTGGGGATCCTGGCCGAGGTGACCAGATACCTCTTGCCCTTAGTGAGCACCAGTGCCACTATTGAATGTTTCCTAGAACATATTTCTTCTCTAATATTGTGATTCCCTTCTGGTTCCTAAGTCCCTCACTGAGAAGATGGTTACCTTTATAGATTAGCCTGAGAGAAAAGAATTGATTACAAAATACAGGGAGTCAGATGAAACCTAGGTCTGGGAGATGGATAAGAAGTTGTCACAAAGGACTTGAAAGAGAAAGTCCCAGTTTATTTGTCTCTGGGGTGCTTTCTTAACCTCAGGATGAAGCAGAATTTTCTCCAATGACAATGGCTAACAACAATGCATGGGATTCCTGGATGTAGTACCCAGCTTTGGTAGTCATATCATATGACTATTTTCAGAATTCCAATGAAACTTGACCTCCCTACCCAAGAGGCTAAGAGGCACCCAGCCTGCTGTATCAGGAACTACTTGGCTGGAATACATCCAGGAACTACTTGGCTGTATTCTAGCAATCCAAATTCTGTTTCCACTTTTCTATTAAATTTAAGTAATAAAATATACAATAATCATCATCCTGGTCTAGTCCATGTTCTAATATGTGGGAAACTATCATAGTCAGTAAGCCCCTACCTTCCAACAGAGGTAGGGAGGATCTAATAGTGCAAAAGGGGAAGTCTGTCTCTAGAAGTAGGTATTGAGTATATCTCAGGAGAGAAGGAATTGATAGTTTGGTCATAAAGGTCTGGAGGAATCGAGAAAAGAAAGAAGAGTTTGGACTCATAGGGCCAGGCTTAATCACCACAATAGAAATGGAGATCTGTGGCATGATTTTCCATGGCCGAACTATGCCCTTGGATGGCCACAGAGTTGGGGTCGATGGATGTTTTTTACCATGTGCTTATGAGGATGAGCTTTGTCTTGAGTCTGGTACAGGCTAATTCTAACTATAACTCACAACTGGATTATCTTGATATGGGAGTCTTTAAGCAGTAGGCACCCTCATCAATCTTAACTATCCATCCCATGCCTTCTGATAGTATGACCTTTGGCCTTAGGCAGATTACCAGGAGAAATGTGGTGAAATAGTAGTAGTTGGCAAATATACATTAAAGTAGTGAGGGCAAGTAGACCTTCCACCCCATCAGGCAAATGATTGGTGAACTCCCCTTTTCCCAGATCTTTTACCCAGAGAGTTACCTGAGATCTCACAATTATCTGGGGAGAGTTTCCCATTGAAAGATCTAGCAGAGTCTTGGGCTCTTTACCCTATTGGACTAAAGATTTCTCACTGTCTCTAAAAGAGATGCCTTCTCATTGTCCTCAGGGATACCCTGGGAGACCAACTGCTCTCAGTCTGAGCATAGTAGCATCAGGGATTCTGGTTGAAAAACATAGATAAGGCAAGTAGATCAGTGAAACATAAAGACCTTAGAGGGCTTGGGGAGGGGTTAACCTCTTAGATGGCTTACCAGTTATATTACTGGAGGAGCCTTCAGTTGATGTCCAAGTTCTTGGCCTCTTAAGCAAAGAATTTAATAAGACTCATGGGAGAAGCAACCAGATTATAGATTTATTGAAAGTATTGTCTATAAAACAGAGTGGGCCTAGCAGGAGAGAATGGCTCTAGGCCCCAAGACCAGGAACCTGGTGACTTATATCTACTTTCAGTAGGGGATTTAAAGAAGGGGTGGTACTTGGCCTCACTACTTTCCTTGGTCTTATTGATGCCCACAGTGTGAGTTCCCATAGCAATGTGGTTGGTTCTATAAAGCCAGGGCAGGAGTTACCATATCAACCTGGGTGGTCCTATCAAGCCAGGACAAGAGTTCTCATAGCAACATGGATGACACAAGTTGGTACATTTCTCTGTGAACCAATCAGCATCTTGGTATATTTTGCCATCTTGTCATCCCTAGCCTCCTGCCTCACTACTGTCCCTCTATAAATATTAACAGCCCACATTAAGAGGTAGTTTTTCATTCTTGATACATCCCTTGGCTGGCGCTCTCTCTCTCTTTAAGTGTATAATCCTTGCTTTATTAAATAAATCTATTTGTGCCTCAGTATATGACATGTGCTGAAATTCTTTTCCATCATGTACATCAAAAACCCCACTCAAACTGGGAATGGAACCACCATTTGACCCAGCTATCCCACCCCTTGGTTTATACCCAAAGGACTTAAAATCAGCATGTAACAGCATGTAAAACACAGCCATATGTTTGTAGCAGCTCAATTCACAATAGCTAAACTATGGAACCAACCTAGGTGTCGATGAATGGATAAAGAAAATGTGGTATATATACTCAATGGAATATTACTTAACTTTAAAGAGGAGTGAAAATTTGGCATTTGCCAGCAAATAGATGGAGTTGGAGAATATCATGCTAAGAGAAATAAGCCAATCTTACAAAACCAAAGGCCGAATGTTTTCTCTAATATGCAGATGCTAATTCACAATAAAGCAGGGCGGGGAGCTCTAGAGAAGAATAGCATTACCTTAGATTAGGTAGAGGGAAGTGATGGGAAGGGAGGGGATGTGGGGATAGTATAGTAGAATAAACATACATTATTACTTTATGTATATATCTGACCACATGACCAATATAATTCTGCAACATATACACTCAGAAAAAATGAGAAATTATATCCCATCTATGTATGATATATCAAAATGCATAAATGCATTCCACTGTCATGTATAACTAATTTAAACTAATAATAATAATAATAATAATAATAATAATAATAATAATAAAAGAACTCCACTCATTCTGAGCTGAGATTCACCTCTTTGGAATCTCCTTGGGTGGCATTTTCTCTGGTGACATTTTCTCCCTAACCAGTTATTTGGAAATAAATAAAATGAACATATTTTTTCAAGGATACCATTCCCCATCTCACATCAACTAAGTCAAATAATCCTTCAAAGCTTGATTTTTTTTTAAATTTTGTTTTCCCTTTTTTTAAGAAAGCTTTTTATTGCCAGGTGTGGTGGTGTGGTGCATGTCTGTAATCCCAGTGGTTCAGGAGGCTGGGGCAGGAGGATCACAAGTTCAAAGCAAGCCTCAGCAATGTTGAGGTGCAAGCAACTCAGTAACCTGTATGTTCCTGAGTTCAATCCCTGGTACCCCACACCCCCACACCCCCACCACCAAAACCAAAAGCTTTTTATTAAGGAATATTTTAAATGTACTGAATTAGAATAGTATAATGAGCACCCATATATCTAGCATTTAGTTAGGCTCATCATCAACTTTGCCCTAGAAGGAAGCTTTAAATGAATAGTTTCAAGCGGTTCACTAGGGCTCAGACTGCTCCAGCCCCTGACTACTGCTCCACCACTGAGTACCTGCCAGTTAACTGGTTGAATCCTTTATTGTTCACCTGTCATTGACTCCATCAGATACTACTGGCTTCCCTCTACTTCCTTTTGCATAGATGTTAATACCATACAAACCTTACAAACTGTCCATGGGGCTCATCTACTTACAGTTTGGGACCCAAAGATACTTTGTCATCTAATGTTTGTTGTTTCTAGATTTTGTCAGTGAAATTTTGATTTTGCTATCCTTGTTGCACTCCTTTTGGGGGGATGGTGGGGAGGTATCGGAGATTGAACTCAAGGGCATTTGACCACTGAGCCACATCCCCAACCCTATTTTGTATTTTATTAGAGACAGGGTCTCACTGAGTTGCTTAGTGCCTCACTGTTGCTGAGATTGGCCTTGAATTCATGATACTCCTGCCTCAGCCTCAGGAACCATTACATTACAGGCATGTGCCACCACTCCAGGTGCACTCTCTTTTTTAATTGGGCAATTTAAGGAGAATATAAAAACTAAATCACTGCTACCATCTTCCTCAGTTTGACATATTTCTCTAACTTTATTTTGTGTTGTGTGGTACTGGGCCTTGTGCATGCTGAAACACAAGCTGTACCACAGAGTTATACCCCAACTCCAACTTTTTATTTTTAAGTAATTATAAGCTCACAGGAAGTTGCAAAATTCATAGAGTCTTATGAACCTGTCACAAGGTCACTGTGAGGATTAAATAAGATAATATACATACATTGTCTGATTAGTTTTATACTGATCATAGTGGTCACCCAATGAATGGTATCTGTTAGTATATTTTATTATTAGCATAAGGCCCAGTTGATCTGGATTAAAAGATAAAGAAGTTTAATTATTTATGGAGCTTTTTTCATGGAATGTATGGATAGAAACTAATATAGACCAATATAATATTTCACATAGATGAAACAATATAAGAAAAATACACCAAGGAGAACATATAATGAATGAGCAGGCCATTTTTCTTGGAGCAGGATATTTGTGTGAGCAAGAGAAAAAGATATCAATTTTAAAAGGCATTATTTGGAAGGTTACTTGAAAGAGTGAATTAAATGACATATCAAGGGGTATGGTGAGTTACTTTGGGTTTTAAGAGTCTCAAACAGTATTTTAGCAGAATTCATTTAGTGAGTTGTATATGTAGATTGGTTTAAATGAACAACTAGCTGCAGGGAAAGTAGTCCAGTATCCTGTATAGTTCAAATATAAATTGCTTAGAATTTTCACTTAGATTGCAAAGAATAGAGTAAATTACGGGAGAGTGTGGAGCAAGGATTATCAGGAGTTGGGGATATAGTGAAATGGTTAACAACATAAAGTCTAGCACCAGAGTGCCTAAATTCAAATTTAACCTGACTACTTGCTAGATCTAATACCCCCCCCTTTTTTTTAATCGATGTAAGCAGCAATGAGGTGTTTATTGAGAGCTAGCTCGGTCCTCCATGCACACACAGCAACTAGTGACGCTGAGAGGCCCGAGCCCAGGTTTGCAGCAGTTTTATACACTCTTTGGGGAAGGCAGGGACTTCACATACATCATAGCATCTCTTAGCAAATCATCACGCACCACGGGAAAATCATAAAACAACTCTAAAACATGATTAGCACATTCACTGGTGGGAACAAGTTGGGTAAGGGTGATTGGTTAGTATAAGAGTGGGATTCGTTTGAACTGATTGCTTTAAGCCACGAGGGGAGTACGTGCTGAACTCCATGGTTTCCCAATATGTTATCAACCACCATAAACTACTGGGAGGGTCAGCTGGCATCCCAGGTATTTTCCCCGTCTCATGCTGATTGGTGGCTGCTAGGGGATTGCTATGGGTCCCCACCTAGCCTGATTGAGTCAGGGACACCTGGCGCAGCAGATCTCTCCTGTTATTTGTAGATAAACAACTCAGCAGGGTGGGTATGTGCCTAGGAGTGCTCTGTGGGTCTTTCCGAGGACAAGGGTCACGCCCCCTTCCTCAGACAGGCTTTGCTCTGAGATAGAGGCTGGTTTTTCATTCCCCTCTTTGTCTGGAAACTTGGGAACCAATCATGGTTGGTTGGGGGCCTACAGCTGGGGGCCTACATCTTGGTAAACAGTAACCCTCAGGGAACAGTCTTCAGCTTCCCAGATTCACTCAAAATTGGCCTCCTAGATCCAACCTGACTTGATTTACCTATCTACACTGTCTATCTATTTCTGGCTTCATTCCCCTTCTAATTTTTGGAACTCCTTATTGCTGTAAGGAAAAGGGGCGATGGCTCGTTCTGGCTGCTTCAGAGCTGAAAGGGGGTGTTGAACGTGAGGGGGCTCAACGACATGGGGGATGACATGGGGCCCATAAGTTCCCTTTTAGAAAACAGTTCCATTTGAAGTCTGGTTGGGGAAAAACAAGTTGTCATCTGGGGATGGATACTTCTATGAGAGAAACAAAAACCATGAATACTGAATAAATGTTGCAGCAGCTGGAACATGTCACTGTATAGAAGTTCCCTCACCAGGCTTTAACATCCCCAGTTATCAGGACTGTAAACATAACACTTAACTTTTAGTGTTACAGATGTCCTTCCCCATAAGATACAGTTTAATAATTTAATGTCATCTGATCTTGCAAAATCCTTTTACTAGTGTGACCACTGTGTCTAATAGAAAAACCTTTAATTCTTTACTTAGGGCTGCATAATCATACTAGCAAACACCAAGCCTACCTGTGTAGGTTAGGAATATCTGTAGGCCTTAAACTAAAATTTCTCTGGCAGTTCCTCTTGATAGTTTCTTTTGATAGTTATCAGGCATTCCTGCCTAAGAATCTCTTTTGTAGCCTCCAGTCTTACTTATTCTTGGGGACTAACACAAGGTGTCTAATACCTTTAACAAGTTACTTAATCTCTTTATGGTTCATTTCCTCATTTTATTTTATTTATTTATTTTTCAGTTTCCTCATTTTTTAAATAGGAATAACAATATAGAGTTGTTGTGAGGATAAATTACTTAATATATTTAAAACATAAAAACTACTATATAAATATTTATAATTATAGTTTTCCTTCACAGTTCCTCCACACAAAAGGAATAAGGGGGCTAAATCAGGTTTGAAATAGGTGCTTTTAACACATTAAATGTCTAGATGTGGTGAAGAGAAAGTCAGTTTCTCATCCTGAGTACTAGGAAAGGGCTCCTTCCTATTACTTCTTGGTCTGTGATAGTTTTATACGTCAGTTTGGCTGTTTACTCAAATACTAATCTAGATTTTTTTGTGTGTGTGAGAATATTTTATAGATGTGGTTAACATCTCTAATCAGTTGACTTTCAATAAAGATTACCCTCAATAATATGGATGGGTCTCATCCACTTTATCTATCAAAGAGAGAGAGAGCATGAGAACTTACATCTTTATGATATTGACTCTTCCTAAGAACAATTGAATTTCTAAATTAAAGTCTTATTTAAAAATGTTTCTTTTTATAAGCCTTATGCATTAACTTTGTGCCTATGTTTTATCTTTTATGGGGGTTGTCCCTCTCCTAAGTAGGATTTTTACTGTATTTTATAACTTGATAACATGCCTATTTCTATAATACAGATACTGATTTTTTACTAATTAATTTATTAATTTTAAAAATAGGCACTCTGCTGAGTTCTCATACTGTTTAAAAATAGTTTTTCTAGTTTATTATCTTGTGTTTTCTGAGCACAAAATTACCTCACCTGCAAATAATGATACTGTTGCTTCCCCCTTTCCAATTTTTATCTGTCATTTCTCTAGTTACTTTGGGTATACTTCCAGAGCAATGTTAAATAATAGCTCCTGTAAGAGAGATCCTTACTGCTTTCTTGTCGTTAATGGAAATGCTTCTAATTTTTCAGCATTAAAACATGATGCTGAACACTCATACATTCATGGTGGGACTGCAAATTGGTGCAGCCAATATTGAAAGCAGTATGGAGATTCCTTGGAAAACTGGGAATGGAACCACCATTTGACCCAGCTATCCCTCTCCTCAATCTATACCCAAAGGACTTAAAAACAGCAAACTACAGGGACACAGCACATCAATGTTTATAGCAGCACAGTACACAATAGCTAAACTATGGAACCAATCTAGATGCCCCTTAGTAGATGAATGGATTAAAAAAATGTGGCATATATACACAATGGAATATTACTCAGCAATAAAATAGAATAAAATGATGGCATTTGCAGGTAAATGGATGGCATTGGAGAAAATAATGCTAAATGAAGTTAGCCAATCCCCAAAAAACAAATGCCAAATGTTTTCTCTGATATAAGGAGACTGACCCATAATGAGGTCGGGGGCAAGGGGAGCATGGGAGGAATAAACGAACTCTAGATAGGGCAGAGAAGTGGGAGGGGAAGGGAGGGAGCAGGGGGTTATCAAGCATGGTGGAATGTGATGGGCATCATTATCCAAAGTACATGTATGAAGACATAAATTGGTGTGAACAGATTTTATATACAAACAGATATGAAAAATTGTGCTCTATATGTGTAATAAGAATTGTAATGCATTCTACTGTTATATATTTTTTAAAAATAAAATCAATTTTAAAAAACATGATGCTGAGGGCTGGGGTTGTGGCTCAGTGGTAGAGCACTCAACTAGCATGTGTGAGGCCCTGGGTTTGATCCTCAGCACCACATAAAGATAAATAAATAAAGGTATTGTGTCCATCTACAACTAAATGTGTGTGTGTGTATGTGTGTGTGTGTGTGTAAAACATGATGCTGAATCTTGGCTGTAGATACATATTGCTAAGGAAATATTCATCTACCTATCATTAAGAATTTTTTACAAGCATGGATGTAAAATTGGTGACAAATATATTTTCAATGTCTATGATATGATTGTAAGACTTAAAATTTGATCTATTACTATAATGTCTTATATTGATACATTTTCTAATGTTTGGTTCTCCTGAATGGTTTGCTTTATATTGGAAGATTTTTGACTTTTAGTCGTTTGCTTCTGCCTACACTATAGTTTTGACACTGACAGAATTGACAGAATTTGCTTCCTGTTGAAGGAGTTTCAAAAGTCATACCTTCTTGTTCTTGCCACTAAGTCTGCTAAGCATGGATTTCAGATTTCTTACTCATAGCTACACAAGAAAGGACTTAGATTTTACCCCAAAATAACTAATCATATTGAAAGTCCAAGAGAATTTAACAAATAAGTGCTATACAAACTATCAACATCCCAGGTACTTTCTTTTTAAACTATAACATTGCTATATATTCATAGTCCTTTGATTTCTAAGCATTTACTTCAGAAATATCCAGATGTTTTTAACAACAGAAACTAGTTTTTCAGTAATGAAACTATATGGAAAATTCCAGATAAAAGCAGTTATTCAATTGAGAGAATTTTCTCCTTTACCTCCTCATTCCTCTTTACCCTAAACTCAACTTCAGGCCCTTAGAAATCTCCATGCTCTGCATAACATGATTTGAAAATCTCTGCTTTATATTATTTTCTTGGGTAAGGAAAGGAAATGACAGGTGTTTGCTTTAGATACAAATGACTTAGAAATCCAGAATAGAAAATGAACTTTCTAAACTCCCTGTCAGTGCTTTCTATTATCTCACCCTTGCTTCCAATTTTAAAACCAATAAAATTTGTTTAAGGGAAAGCATAATAATTTCTAAAATTCCATTCAACAAGCATTTGTTAACTACCTACTATGTGCAGAGCAGTTCAGACTAGCTTAGTAAACATTAACTTGTTTTTATAGACTAAAAGAAGAAGGGAAATAAGTTATCCCAAAGCATCAGTATCATGCCACCTGATAAGTGGAACCAATCTAGATGCCCCTCAGTAAATGAATGGATTAAAGTGGAATTTGTGAGTCTGATAAATTACAAGTGCCTGGAGGATATTGTATGGGTTCCAATATCTGTTCAGACCTAAGTAAAAGCTCAAAATGAAAAAGAAAGGTCTTCTTATCTCTCACCCTAAACATAAGTCAACTCAATATGGATCAAAGACCTTGGAATTAGACTAGAAGCTATGCAACTCCTAGAAGAAAACAGGGCTAAACATTCTGGCTTTTAGGCACAGGGAACAACTTTCTCAATAAGACCCCTAAAGCTTAGGAAACAATGGCAAGAGTTAATAAATGGGATAACATCAAAATAAAAGCTTCTGCACAGCAAAAGAAACAATTAGGATTGTGGAGAAAGAACCCACAGAATGGAAGAAAATCTTTGCTAGCTACTATTCTGACAGAGGATTAATATCTAGAATATATAAAGAACTCAAAAAACTTTACACCAAAAAATCAAACCAATTAATAAATGGACAAATGAACTAAACAGACACTTCTCAAAAGAAGAAATACAAATGGTCAACAAATATATGAAAAAATGTTCAACATCATTAGCAAAGGAAATGCAAACCAAAACTACACTGAAATTGCATCTCACAGTAGTCAGAATGGCTGTCATCAAGAATACAAATAAGGAAAAAAAAAGAAAAAAGAATAAATGCTGGAAAGGATGTGGAGAAAAAGGAACATTTTTACACTGTTGGTGGGGCTTTTAAATTAGTATAACGACTATAGAAATCAGTATGGAGGCTCCTTAAAAGATTAGGCATGGGACCACCATATGACCCAGCTATACCACTTTTTGGTATTTATCCTGAAGAAATGAAGTCATCTTAATACAATGATACATGCATACTCATGTTAATATCAGCAGAGTTCATAGTAGCTGAACTATGGAACCAGCTAGGTGTCCACTAGCAGATAAGAAAATGTGGTTTATATACATAATGGAGTTTTTTCAGCCATTAAAAAATTATGGCATTTGTAGGAAAATGGATGGAACTAAAGAGCATCATGTTAAGCAATATAAGTCAAACTCAGAAGGTTAAGGGTCCTATGTTTTCTCTCAGATATGGAAGCTAGAGAGGAAAAAGGAAAACAAAGGTGTGGGTAGATCTCCTAAAAATCAAAGGGAAATCAGTAGAGGAAAGGGTGGGATGGTGGGAGGAGGAAAATCTGGGGAGATATCAGCCAAATTATACTGTGTCCATGAACAAATGTGTAACAACAAATCCCATTGATATGTACAACAATAATGCACCAATAAAAATGTGGGAAAGAAAAGAAAAAGAGGGGTCTTTGTGGCACAATGCTGCTTTCAAAGCCTGTCTTATAGACTGAACAGATAATTCCTGAGGAAGAATATGAGTTTGAAAATATAAAAAAATGTGGTAGCTAAGAAATTGTAATGTTTTGCAGGTTCCTCTCTATTCCATTTTGTAAAAGAAGTTGTTTTATATTCACCTCCAGCTCTTGGCTTTAAACCTTCTGAAATCAAAGCTGAGTTTACTGAAAAGTTATTCGGGATCCATGAACCACCTTTGGGAAAAAGAGGTTTTTTTTTTTTCTAATTTGTTATGTATGACAACAGAATGAATTATAATTCATATTACACATATAGAGCATGATATTTCATATCTCTGGTTGTACACAAAGAAGAGTCACACCCTTTGTGTCTTTATACATTTACTTAGGATAATGATGTCCATCTCTTTCCACCTTCTTTCTTAACCCCAAACCTCCTCCCTTCCCCGCCCTCCCCTTTGCTCTATCTAGAGTTCTTCTAATTTTTTGTTTTTTCATTTTCCATATCTAGAGAAAACAGAGAAACTAAAGAAAAAAAAATCACAACACAAGAATTCAGCAAGTTCCCCAGAATCAGCTAGAAATAGTAAACTGATGCAGATATAGTCATTTGAATGGTTTCATAGACTAGTAGATATTTTGTCACTTACTCCCTTACCCCCAGTTTTAAAGTTCCTATGTTTAGGAGGTCTTTGTTTTCATAGAGTAGTCTGCTATTAGAAAGAAATTATGTTGAAATAAGAAAAGGGATAAAAGGGGTAAGGCAGGGGCTATAACTGAGAAGAGGTACAGTGCGCGGTGCCAGCAGATGTAGCGCTGTGACTCTTCAGCACTTTTCAGGGTAAGACATGCTGTTTGGTTTGGGGGTTCTGTTTCATTTTTGTACATGTGTTCTGTTTTATTAGAATTCTAAGAAAAGTTGCCAACTTTGCTGAGATTCTGTGGTGGGAATTGAGATAGGGAAGCCTTGGTTTGTGGAATAACTCTGGGGATTACTGCATTGGGTAGAAGAGTGAACTCAAAAATCTGGTGAGCCCGCGCAGTGGCACACACCTGTAATCCCAGTGGCTCACAAATTCAAACTCAGTGAGATCCTTCCTGTCTCTAATAAAATACAAAATAGGGCTGGGGATGTGGCTCAGTGGTCGAGTGTCCCTGAGTTCAATCCCCAGTACCCCACCCCACCCCCCACACACACACACAAAAAATCTTGTGAGAGGAGACTAGAAGCCTTTGTGATTTTATCAAACAGTTTTGGGGAAATGTAGCTACTACTTTAGTCAGGGAATGATAGGCACATCTGCCTCAGTGAGAGCCTTTCCTTGAATTCTCAGTAGTGTTTAAGCCGACCAGGAATTTGTTCATTTGTAATCTCTGCTGCTCTTTTAATGGTGAATCCTGGAAGACAGATTTATTCATTGAGAGCCTACTATGACTTGTGTGCTTGCACTCTATGATATTCTAGTACTAAGTCTTTGGAAATGCTAGCATCACAAATATCTCATTGCTATGTTCCACTGTGCTTGTTATATTTTATGTAGTTCTCAGACTGAGCTAAATATAAGCTTAAAGGCTTGTCCTTAAAGTCTTCCCCCAAAATATTTTACTTAGCAAATTTATCAATCTTTTGTGTTATTAAGTATGGGAGTGGGGGAATAAGATGCTGACAGCAACTTATCTGTGACTTGGGGGAACTTGAAGATGGTTTGAAATGTGATGCCAATTAGAAAATTATAGGCTTAATCAATAGATTGGTACTGTGTCCACAACCCCAGTTTTCAGGTTGTCTTCATTTCTATTTCATGCTGGGGAACTATGAACTCAAAGTGGGACAGGTTATTTCTACCTATGGACTCTCATGTCTAAATGAAATGGCTTTAGTACCTGTAACTGTGTCTTACAGTGGCTAGTTCTATTCCTGGGCTTTTCTTTGATAACTTTCTTATAACTTTAATGTTTCTCAACATCCCTCTTAAAATGTTATAACTGTCCCTGAAAACAGTAATTAAAAAGGGAAAAATAGTAACTTTACAATACAGTCCTGGTAGACACCATCTTAGCCAAATAACCTGAGTTCATATCATCAGGAATATGTACCAACAGCATGTATCCCCTACTATCGTTCACTGAGAAGAGAACATCAGACAGATCCAAATAGTTACATTCTATAGAACAATTAACTAGTATCCTTCAAAAGTGTTGAAATCACAAAAAACAATGAAAGAGTGAAAAATAGCCACAGGTTGGAGGAGACATAACAACTAAATGCAATGTGTAATTCCAAGAAGGGATCTTGGAACAAATAAATAAATAAATTTCAGTGAGTGAAAATACACATCCACTCCAGTTAGTAGTATTACACCAAGGTTAATTTCTTAATTTTTCTATGATTATGCTAAGATGTTAACATAAGGGTAATGTGGGTAAAGGGTATGTGGAAATTCTCTGTACTGCTTTTGAAATTCTTTTGTAAATTTAAGATTATCTCAAAATAAGACTTTTTAAAAAAACTTATGACTCAAATTGGACCTACTATTTTAATACTTATTAAAAATTACTTTCCTGGGCTGGGGTTGTGGCTCAGTAGTAGAGCAGTTGCCTAGCATGTGTGAGGCCCTGGGTTCGATCCTCAGCACCACACACACAAAATAAATAAAAAATAAAATTTTAAAAAAATTACTTTTGCGCTGGGGATGTGGCTCAAGTGGTAGCGAGCTCGCCTGGCATGCGTGCGACCCGGGTTCAATCCTCAGCACCACATACAAACAAAGATGTTTGTCCGGCGAGAACTAAAAAATAAAAAAAATATTAAAATTCAAAAAAAAAAACAAAAAAAAAATTACTCTCCTGAGTAAGATAGAAAGAATATTTACTTCAGTGATATATTCAGTTTATTTTTTTCAGTTCTTTTTATTATTATATATTGAATTGATGTAAAAGTTCATAGCAAATGTGTAAGTTGTAAGGAATATAATAGTACAGGTACAGGGGTAGCTTGAAGCTCTCAGTATCTCTGTTCAATCCTTTTTTTCTCTCTTTAACCTCCATCATGAATTTTATATTTTTCATTTCCTTACTTTTATTCATACTTTAATGTATGAAGTATGTATCTAATAATAATATATTTTCACATTATCTTTAAATTTGTATAAAAGGGGTAAATAATACTATGTGTATTCTTTTATAATGTGTTTTTCCCTAAATATTTTATTCCTGAGATTTATCAATTTTGATGTATGCTGTAGCTGCTTTATAGCTTTCCTTTGTATGAACATACCATAAGTTACTTCTTCATTCTACTGTTAATAGCCATTTGGTTGGTATCCACTTTTGCTGTTAAAACAAAATAAAACAAAACAAAAGAGCTACTTCACACATCCTTATATATGACCTAAGAGTCTTCCTAGTGTAAACACTTAAAAATAAGACTTACTGTGTTATAGGGTAAGTGCTTTATCAACTATATTATATAAAACCAAATTATTTTCCAAAGTGGATATCTAACTTTTAATACCTCCAATGATATATGTGTTCTAGTTGTTTCACTTTCTCCCTAACATAATATTATTAGACTTTAACTTTTTATGAATGTGGTAGATATGTATATTAAATTTTTAAATATTGCTATTGACTGATTACTGTGGAAGGCAATTGCATACTTCACTTAATTTTCTCACAGTTCTTTCATTTTTTAGTCTCATAATGGAAACTAATGTTGTACTTTTTTAAAAAAAAATGCATAATTACCCTTAAATTTCTAACAAATTTATCCCTTAAAAGGCTTTTGTCCATCCTGTATCACTCTAACCCATTTCCTGTTGTTTTTTTTTTTTAATGTAATTTTCAGCCAGGTGCAGTGGTGCATGCCTATAATCCCAGCTATTTGTGAGGCTATGGCAAGGAACTCACAAGTTCAAGGCCAGTTTAGGCAACTCAGAAGACTCTGTCTCAAAATAAAAAAACAAAAAGGCCCAGGAATGTGGATCAGTGGTAGAGCACCCCCTGGGTTCAATCCCCAATGGGGTATTACCAAAATAAAGGGGGGCTTTAAATTTTTATTTCTCATTTTAGAAGAAATTTGAGGCAGGAAGTGGTTAAAAACTTTCCCCAAGTCACATTGTCATTAATTCGTAGCCAACTATAAAATAAAACACAGTTCTCTGCTCCTACTCCATTTTTTGCTTCATCTCTTCTCTTTTCCTCCCATACCACATTTATTCCTCCCTTCCCCCACGTTTGTCCACTCTTCCTCTGAATTTAACAGCTTAGCTATACTATCCGGGTGGCTTGCCATGTAATAGATGTGTATGCTAAGAGCAGTATAAGATTGTGTGAGCGAGGGCCTGGTTCCAGCTGAACAGTTGTAGTACTCAGTCCCCGTCGCTAGCTAAATGCTTCACAACCTTTTTAGTTTTCAAGCTGTGTTGCCTGTGAGTATTTGGCCTGCTACCCTCTCACAGTTGCTGATAGCCCTGCAGGGGTTGAAGAGTATCCAGAACTTTGGGCCATCCTATCCTTGGCTCTCCTCTTTCAGCAACAGTAGGAACCCCAAGCCTACTGTGGAAGCAAGGAGGGGTGGGACTGGGTGCCCAGAGAATGATGGCATGGGAACTGCTAACTTGGTTATAAGAACACAGATTCTGTTGGCAGAAGAAAGATGCCTAAGATTGGAGTAAAAAACTGTCAGTCCACAAGCACAAATTATGTTTGGCTCACCCTGTATGTAAATCTCTCTCTCTTTTTTTTTTTTTAAATCTGAATACCTATTTATTTATTTATTATTTTTGTGTGGTGCTGAGGATGAAACCCAGTGCCTCACACATGCTAGGAAAGCTTTCTGCCACTGAGCTACAGCCCCAGCCCCTCATTTCTATCATTTTAAGGAATTTATATTCTGAAGATGACGCAGATGAATGTTCTATTTACCCTTTTGAGCTACTCCCTGCTAGGACTACTATTTTTTTTTTTTTTAAGAGAGTGAGAGAGAAGAGAGACAGAGAGAGAGAGAGAGAGAGAGAGAGAGAGAGAGAGAGAGAATTTTTAATATTTATTTTTTAGTTTTTGGCGGACACAACATCTTTGTTTGTATGTGGTGCTGAGGATCAAACTCAGGCCTAGCGCCCGCATGCCTGGCAAGCGGGCTACCGCTTGAGCCACACCCCCAGCCCAGGACTGCTAATTTAATTAGATTTTGTTTTATTTTTCTCAATAGTCATTTCCATATAATTATTTAATATTTTCTAGTAATACCATGATTTTTCTTCAAATTATTTTGTATTTTGGATATTATAAATGAATAGATTCACTTCTAATGCAATTTCTAAATTTCTGTTTATTTTTCATGAAACAGAAATTCAGTCATTTTTTAATTTTAATCTTGTAACTATTTTAATCTTATAAATATCTGTCTTTACTGAAGTAATATATTAATTAATTCAGTAAAAACTCAGTGAATAAAATCTGAATACTTTTCTAGGAAGCATGCACTTGCTTATTTGTCACAATGCTCAGCACTTCATCTATCTGCTGTTAACTACCTGGCACCTAAAGTTAGTTGATGCAACTCTGCCTAGATTACTGAAGTATGAATTTCATACAAGGTAACTTGAGACTCACAGAGGACAGAACTGGAAATATATTTCAGAGTGATCACAGTTGTCCAGGGTTTTTGTTGTTGTTTGTTTTAATGTCTTTATTTTTGTTTTTTGGTTTATTTATTGTGATGGAGATAAAATCTAGGGCTTTGCACATGCTGGGTAATGCTTTACCACTAGCATCACCAGCCCACCAGAGTTATTTTTTTCCCTGGTAGTTGAATAGCTCTGGATAGGGAATACCCTTTTACTTAGACCTTACTCCCCCCACCTGCCCCTGCTGTAATCTTGTATAGGATGATTAAGGTGAAACTTTGCCTTTAAAGTTTTCTAGTCATGGGCCGGGGATGTGGCTCAAGTGGTAGCGCGCTCGCCAGGCATGCGTGCATGCAGCCCGAGTTTGATCCTCAGCACCACATACAAACAAAGATGTTGTGTCCGCCAAAAACTAAAAAATAAACATTAAAAATTCTCTCTCTCTCTCTCTCTCTCTCTCTCTCTCTCTCTAAAAAAAAAAAAAAAGTTTTCTAGTCATGGCTTATCCATACTTAGTGATTTATAGGACCTGGAAGAAATTGATTAGAATAAATCTATTTTATTGACATTTTTCGAATTGGTTTAAGGATGGAGAGAAAGAAGGAAAGGAAAGAAGAATTTGTTTATATAGCAAACTTGTGGTGTGATAAAATATAATTTTCAAAAGGTTAAAAAACATGATTTGGGGGGCTGGGGTTGTGGCTCAGTGGTAGAGTATTTGCCTAGCATGTGTGAGGCACTGGGTTCAATCCTCAGCACCACATATAAATAAATAAATAATAAAGGTACCTCAAAAACTAAAAAATATTTTTAAAAAACCATGATTTTCATATAAATATAAAAATACCAGGTATCAAAAGTTTTATTTAATTCATTAACTAATGAGAGAATCAATCAGATGTTAAGACCAGTTCAAATGAAAATTTTGGAGCTAAATGTTTATAGGAAATTTAATAAAGAAATGTTAAGATTTCTGAATTACATATAGAACTAAATAATGTCCTAAAGTGAAATATGTCATAATCTTTGGAGTTCTTTTCCATAAGACAAGAAATATTTGTATCTCTACTGGATAAAAATCTACAAGTTAACCTGTGCCTCAAGCAATTATAAAATAGTCCAAAAATAAATTGGAAAACTAATCAAAGATATAAACCCAAAATTGCATTAAAAGATCACCCAGTAACTTCATTCACCTGTTTCTAAGTTTCAGTTGCCTTTTATGGATGGGTCACAGTCATCAATTTAGACTTTGTTGCCAGGAAGTGCAATCTGTTTCTCAAGCTTTGAAATTTTAACTTTTTGATGAGGATAAATGAATGGAGTGAATTCTAAAACCTATCATATGTATGTTAGGGGGTATTATTTTGGATTTCAAAATTTCAAATTAAATGAAAGAGTGTCAGCTTAAAAAAAAAATCTCATTCCAAATATTTTTATTTTCTTTGTAGAGATTCCATGGGATTGCAGTAGGTACTACTCTGCAATGTCTCTAACAGAAACCCAAAGTGAGCATGGATTCGATGGAAGAGGTAGGAAGACTCAGGAAAAGAAATAAAATCAAATCTGTACGTTCTTATTATTGCCTCTGAAAAGTGTTTGTGTATATACGTATGTGTTTATGGCAGGTAAATAGACTGACCAAACTACTAACCTACCAAACAAATGACCAGAAAGGGAAATATATTTTGTAGAAGTAACGAGTTCCTCTGTTTTGTCATCTAAGAATTCTAATTTGAGTAGTTGCAATTTCTCATCTTTTATAATTTTCCAGAGTTTGTAGTTTCACAAGAAAGCATTGTATTCCTTTCCTCTCTCTATCCTTCACAACTGTCTCCTGCTAAAAAGAGCTGGTCAGGATGAAAAGAAGTTACTGAGGCATTTAATGTCCTCTTGCAGTCTTTCTGTGGGCAGAACAAATGGATCTGGCTGTGTTGTTAGGGAGGATTTCCATACCATTTCCATGATTTCCTTTGGGGAATCAAGATACTAAAGGAAACTAGATTAATCATACTCAAGCCATCTTTCAGAATGGAACTACCTGGCATGTAAAAATGTTTTTAAATTCTGACATGAAATTTTGAAAAAGCAGACCAGAATGTAGTTTTAAGTGTAGGCTTCCTCTTAAGGAATGACGATAGATGGTGCAGAGATTGAAATTAGTTCACTGAATAAAGGCCACACTGTACCATTTTTGCATTTTTGTCATTGAGTAGGTTATTCCTTTCTGGAGAGTACTCATTCGAAAGGCCCTGGTTCCAGGAGGAAGTCAGGAAATGCCTCAGAGGGAAAGCCAAGGGAGTCCTTTCTCCCCTCAGGAGAGCCAAAGGAGAGAGATCTGAGGAAAACAGGGTTAATTGACCAACTTCTCCAACATCTTCTTATGGGGAAAAAATATGGAGAACAGAAATCTTTCAGGAGTAGTAAGTTCTCAGCAAATGAAAATTATGAATATCATCAATAAGGACTAATTAATTCATTCATTTATTTAACAAATATTTATTGATTACCAAATGAGTGCCAGCCATTGTGCCAGGTGCAGCATTACAATTAGTTTGCGTAACTGGTTTAGACAATTAGTTTGCTTAACTGTGAAGAAACTAAAAACCACTGAATCATACAGTTTAAGTAGGTAGATTGCAAATATCTCAATATTTGATAAACCAGACATCTAAAGTCTCTAGAACTATAGAATTGTTTCTTTACAAAATTTGAAGTAATTGAACTAATATTTAAGAACTTTTCCTGACCTCAGTAATACAGGCTGTATTCCAGATAAAATACAGGATTTCTAGTTAAATTTGAATTTCAGATTTTAAAAAAAATGACTTCTAGTATAGCTGTGCCCCATGTGATATTTGGGTACACTTATTTTAGATATCTTTGCTTTTTATTTACTATATTTGGCAACCCTAAAAGGGGATTAAGTTTTGCCGCTTTTACAGTTAAATTGCTTTAGCATCACCAAGGCTTTTTGTTTCCAGCTAATAGATTTTAATTTCCACTTCATGGTTCCCATGCCAAGGAAGGTTTTATAATTGAGCAGCACCAAAAGCGATATCCAGTAGTTCAGCAAGTAGGACTCATTTTTCCTTTTACTACATTAATGAGAAATCATTGGTCCTATGTTGAGAGCCACAGCCAAAGGGGCCCCAGCAAACTTCCAGCTGCCAGCAGCTGGCAGCTGGAAGTTTGCTGGGGCCCCTTTGGCTGTGGCTCTCAACAGTCCTATATTCCAAATGAGGTCAGAATAGCAAACAAAGTACTTCAGCCTTTGTGAAATGTTCCTGTGGGCTGGGGCCTCTGCCTCAAAGAGGAAAGGGAGAGACCTAAGGTCTCTGAGGGGTTTAGGGTGGGTACTTTGTCTTTAAGGGCATCCTGAGTTATGCCAGTCAATTTTCTATGGGACTCTGTTAAGGAAATAGTTATTGTTTGTTTTTGTTTTGTGTTGTTTTGTTTGGCTTTTATGACTGTTTTGATTTTCTATAGGACCTGGTCTTGTTTTCACTGTATTTGGCCATATGAATCAGTGATCCTCTAGGGGATGGAGTTGTGAGAGCTCAAGGTTTGGACTTAGCTTCTTCTGCAGGCTTTTCTTAACACTGAATCTACATATTGTCTTCAGCCATGCTTAACAGCCTCCTGTTTACTGACTTTAGCTAAGGTTAAAAAAAAAAAAATTAGCCTTAGCTGAGCTTCTCTCAGCCCAGCTGTTCTGTGATTATGCAGATCCTTCCACAGGAGGAGGGGATTATCCTCCATTGGAGGGGTTTGGACAGAAATCTAACCTCAATTTGGCAAAACACTCTTGTAACCATCTTTTCAGTTATGTGCTTGTTCATTCAACAAATCTTTATTAATCTGGGGACTATTGCTGAGCTAATTTTTCTTATTTTCCCTTAAATAAGAAAGGGAAAAAAAGACATGGTCTCCATCTTTTTAAAAAAATTTGACAAAAATATATATTTATTTTGTACCTAATGTTTTGAAATATATATTCCAATACATATTTAAGAATATCATATACATACATATATCATATAACAACATATATATGTATATTATATATGTGTATATATATATATGTGTGCATTGTGGAATAGCTAAATCAAGCTAATTATATCATATATACATATATAAATATCATATGTATATGTTATATTTATATGTGTATATATATGCATTATGGAATGGCTAAATCAAGCTAATTAACATATTATCGTTTTTTGTAATGAGAACACATAAAATCTATTTATCATTTTCAAAGTTGCTATATACTACTATTAACTGTAGTCACCATGTTGTAAAATAGATCTCCTCCCATCTGAAATTTTGTAACCTTGAATTAACACCTACCAACCCCTTTCCCCACCACTGCCCCAAGTCCCTGGTAACCATCATACTGTTCAGTCATAAAAAGAAGGAAAATATGTCATTTGTGACTATATGGATGAACCTTGAAGATATTATGTTAACTGAAATAAGCAAGGCATATAAAGACAAATACTGAATGATTTCACTTATACGCAGAATCTAAAAAAGTAGGTCTCATGTTCTCTGTCTTTAAGGAGTTCTTTGTTGAATGGGGGAAATATGGTATTATAAGTGTGACAAAGGATTTGACTATAGATCATAGGACATAGCATTATTAGCTATGTAATGAAATGAAACTGTGGTGAGAAAGCAAATTAGTTATTGCCTCTCCTACAGGGCAATAGGTCCTGGCCTTACCCATGATCTCTCTGTCATGTCATTTAGCTAGGTTTCTTACCTTTTTCGGGGCGGGGGGCGGGGATGATAATTGGGTATTTAACCAGGGTACTCTAACCACTGAAGTACATTCCCAGCCTTTTTTAATTTTAACTTTGAGACAAGGTCTTGCTAAGTGGCCTGGACTTATGATCTCCTGCCTCAGCCTAGGATTAAAAGCATGCATCGCCATGCCCTGCTACTTCTTACCATTCTTTATGAGAAGATATCATCTGCTGCACTCCAGACATCTGGGAGTTTAGACAAGGTTATAAGCCATATGGTAAACTAAATCTGCTAGCTATAATGTTTTAGATTATGTGATTTGACTACCTAATGTAAATTGATTCCAACTTAAATGGACCAAATATCCATCCCATTGCAGCTCTCCTCACTTATTTTTTTAGACAAGAAAAGAGGGAAAGAAATTTCTATCAAGGCATTAAGTGACTTGGCAGAAATCCCCTAGGTCATACAGCAGGGAGTCATTCCTGAGTTTCCCTTGCCAACATTTGGTCTTAACTGAGTTGTCAGTATGGATAACTATAAAAAGCAGAGGCCTTGACTAATATACATTCCTGACAATCATCTCATTTTTAGCTGGAAAATCTCATTTGTGATCCATTTCCCATTATAAGCAAGGGGATATTTGCTCAGAATCTTCTAAGCATGATTGACAGCTGATCAACTGAATTTCTCTCCTTTTCTTCCTTCCTCCTTATTCCTCTTAGTTACTTACTTTTCAGTGGGTCATTATGCATAATTTAGAGTATACAGGAGGATGTATATAGACAGATTATGTGCAAATACTACACCATTGTATATAAGAAACTTGAGCATCATCAATTTGGGTATTCACAAGGGCCCTAGAACCTATCCCCCACTAATACTGAAAGACAGATCTATACCTTTAAATTTTTCATAATATATCAATAACCTCACTATTTCTAATAGTTGTAAAACCTCTGTTTTTTTAAAGTATTTTTTTAGTTGTCAATTGACATTTATTTATTTATTTATTTATATGCATTTTGAAAATCCAACCCAGTGCCTCACACAAGTGAGTGCTAGGTAAGCACTCTACCACTGAACTACAACCCCAGCCCAACACCTCTGTTTTGATAGGATGATTTTGTCTTATATTGTAGTTATCAGACTCAGACCTACTACATTAAAATTTGATATTCTGTCTTATTCATTCGTCTTTTTATCCCACCACAGCACACTGGCTTCTGTGTAATAGATGCTTAGTGATGATTTAATAATTTAAATTTAGTTAAGCAAGCATGTCAGAGAAAACAGTCTGTCTGTCTGTTTGTCCTCTGCTTTCATCACAATCCACAGAGAAGACTTCTGTGACCTCAAAAGGTATGGGGATTGCTCCCTACCAGTAAGCAATTGATTTTGCAGCAGCAGACATAAGAGCTGAATGCACTCTAATCCAGTTTAGTTCTAATACTATCTCCTCAGGTTTGTCTAATTTGCTAAAGCATCTCACAGAGCTCAGAGAACATATTTAAAATTTCAGGTTCATTATAAAGGATATTTCAAAGGAGACGAATAAGTGTCAGATGAAGCGATATACAGGGTAAGGTCTGGAAGGGTCTCAAGCTCAGGAGCTTCTGTTCCTGTGGAGGTGGGGTACAACATCCTCCAAGTGTCTATATGAATCCTTGTTCACCTTGCTGGGATTCTCCACTTGTTCATCTGTCCTAAAGCTCTCCAAACCCTATCCTTTGGGGGTTTAATGGAGACTATTGCATAGGCATGAAAGCTAATAGACTTAGTGGGGAACCCCAACAAGGCCTGTCTGTGCAGCATTCCTTCCTCCAGAGTATGAGGTAGGAACCCTCTGGAATGAGGTGGGGTATTATGACTTAACTATTAGACAAGGTAAGTCAGAGAAATTTTTTATGGCCAGCTCCAGAAAGATTAGAATTTCCACAACCTTCCTTTGGAAAGAGACATTTTAGTTTCTTTGGCCTGCCTTGGAGAGGGAGTTAAGAGCCAGGAACTATGGATGAAAAACAAAATAAACAAAAACCAAACATGTTTATATACATACATATATGTGTATAATAAATATGTATATATTTCATACAGGAACAATATCATGAAAAGTTTAGGAAACCTGGCCTGGAAAAGAGCCTCAGTTATCCTAAGACAGGTTGTTGGAATTGATTTGTGAGGGAGGGCTGGATTTCTGTGTTTAACAGTTATGATTGCAGAGACATAATCTAGAAAGCACTTACAAAGGATTAATGTGTAGACTCTCAGGATGTTCTTGTCCTGTTTCTTCCAGAAAGCTTGAAGACTTGAGGATTTCCCCCTTGAAATATATTTCTCATTTCTTTGAATAAAGAGACAAAAATCCCATTTTTAAATAAATATCCTCAGCAAGAAAGTGTTGGAACCTAGTAAAGTCTTCACTAGCAGCCAGCATCCCAGGTTGATCTGCAGAGGTCCATCATTCTTTCTTATCATTTCTCTTCTCCCCCCACCCCACCCCCAGAATATGAGAGATTTTTGCAAGCCAACAACAGAGAATTCAACGCTCTTTTTGGATATCCAGTAAGTATCCCACCTTGGGCTATTTCAGAAGGGGGTTAATATTTTGTGTAATATTTCTCTTTGTTAAGGAAACAGGGAATTCATTATAGATGTGAATCCTTCAGTATAAAGTCTACTTTCTTTTAAGTTCCTATACAATGTGTGATACAATGAGGGTTCAGAAACCAAATTAATCCAAGTACCTAAACTCAGGGGAGAATATGTCTCAGATTTTAGATTTATATATGACAACTAGAAAAGAAATACTGTAGCTTTTTGTTTTGCACAAATGAAAGCTTAGTTCCACAATTGTCTTTTTTCACTTAGATATTAAGACAATACATGTAGATCTACTACACTCATTATTTTCCATTATATTGATAAACCTTATGTTATTCAACCAATTTTCTATTGATGAACATTTAAAATTTTCCAGCATTTTTCTATGATAAATAGTCCTGCCAAGCTCAGTGGCACACACCTGTAATCCTAGCTAATCTGGAGACTGAGGGAGGAGGATCACAAGTTTAAGGCCAGCCTTGGCAACTTAGTGAGACCCTGCCTCAAAATAAAAAATAAAAAGGACAGGGGGGCACTGGGGTTGTGTCTTAATGGTAGAGCACTCGCCTAGTACATCCAAGGCCCTGGGTTCCATCCTCAGCACCACATAAAAATAAATAAATAAATAACAAATAAATAAGTAAAGGTGTTGTGTCCAACTACAACTAAAACATGTATATAAATAATAAAAAGGACTGGAATGTAGCTCAGTGGTGAAGTACCCCTGGGCTCAACCCCCAGTACTAAACGAAGAAAAAAAGGAAAGAAATCTACAATAAATGATCCTACATGACCAACATTATATATGTGTATCTGCATAGATATATAATATGTATATTCCATATATAGGTATAAATATATATAGTTTGTCACATTTGTATTCATATATGTTGTGAGAACTTCCTGGAAGTGAATTGGCTAAGATAAAAAGAAAACACATTAAAAATTATGATACATACTGTCAGATTGCCCTCTAAAAAGATTATATCCTTTTATAGTTCTGTCTATAGTAGAGATCTGCCACGCGACCAGCACGAGCTTCATAAAAGAAGGTTCAATGCACAAGAAATTGCTAGTGAGTTTTAAATTAAAGAGAGAGACTCTCGTTACCTTTAACCCCAGCTCTAAGCCCGCTTCTCCTAGCTACCGCCTCCAGCCACCTAATGCTGTGGCGAGGTTTACAAAAGAAACAGAGAGAGAGAGAGAGAGAGAGAGAGAGAGAGAGAGAGAGCGAGAGCGCACACGCCAGGGAGTGAGCTTTTATTGGGGAACAAAAAATTCAAGGGAAAAATCCCATCCAATGAAGGTTAAGGGGGGCAGCATCCCAAGGTCAGGGCCAGCGATTGGGTCTTCAGATCAGTGGCTAGGCACACCTCTGCACGTACAAGCCCTCCTACCTGGGACAGGGTGTGGGATGGCTTTAACACCGCTGTGTCCAATGCCTTTCATCCAGCCTGGGAAGTAACTCAAATCACATGCGAGGATGGCCTCCCACATAGAGATTGTCCATTTTTCTACATTCCTGCAAAACTGGTTATTATCAATCATTTCACCTTCAATGAAAAAAGACTCTTAGATGAAAAATGGCATTTTGTTGTCTCTTCTTCCTTAATTTTTAAGTGTGATTGATAATCTTCTTGTGTTAGCCATTTATATTTCTTTTTCTGAAAACTGCCTATTAATGATCTTTGCCAATTTTCTACTGGGTTGTTCATTTTTCACCTACTTATTTGTTTATGAATAAGTAGTTCATTGAAAAGATATATATTGAGAGTTTTCAAGATGGCAGAATAGAGGAGGTCGCTTTCCTAGCTGCCCCAAGGAGTGAAACCAAGAAAGCAGATAGGCAGCTTCTCAGAAAGAATGGGTAAACAAAAAAAGTGGGGTGACTTTACTGAACTGGCACGGGCAGAAGATATTGTTTGGAGACTGAACACAAGACCAGGAAACATGGGGTCAGAAGGCAAGGAAGGGGACTAAGAATTGGTTCCCCCACTACTCATCCCTGGGGTACAGTCTTCCAGTGTGGACAAGCAAGTACTGGGTACTGGAGGTGCACTGATTTAAAATCTCCAGACCTATCTGCATTCAGCAAAGAGCCCCAAACAATGGAGCATCCAAGCCAAAACCCTGCCTCCAGGAACTCTGCTTACTGGTTAACCTCTCTCCCTCCAGCAATCCAGAGGGTCTAGAAGACCCCCACCTAAAACTGCTGACAAGGGAAGCTGAGAATATTTTGAACCCCAACAGAAAGAATTCTTTAACTTTTCATCAAGATCTTTTTTTAATTCTTTTTCTCTGTATAATTGTGACCTTAATGGTACATGGACATTTATACATATTCATTTTTTTCTCATTTCTAGCATTTTTGAAGCCAATTATTTTTTTATGGATTAGTTATTTTATGAACTAGAATGTTTGATTAGTATGTTTTAGTTATGTTTTGTATTCTTTTATTTTTATTTTTTAAAAATTTTTATTCATATATATTTTTTCTCCTACTAGTTTTCCTTGATTCTCTCTTTTCTTCTGATAACAGCTAATCTCTATTGTTCTTTCACTCTTCCTTTAATTTTTTACTTCTTCTTCTCTCCTCCTCCCTCATAATCATCGCATCCTATATCACTTCTGTTTTCTCCCTGTCCACCATTTGAAATTATAAACCTTTTTGCAAACTCGCTGTTTTTATTGTAGGCAATAACTGATCATATCATTTCTGTTTATTGTGATAATTAACATTGGAAACATCATAGTAGGAACTATTTGGTTTAATGCTGTAATTGTTTGCATTGGTTGTTATTATTTGTCTCCCCCTAAATAGTGAAGTACTGGAAGCCTTCAGGGACACTAAAAGTCCAGAGTAGAAATTCTACTGCCTCAGATCCATACTGTTAGATGGGTAGACACACAAAGAACACAAGAAAAAAGGGGAACAAATCATGTCAAAGAAAGCAAGATACTCCAATAACAGAATCCATCAACACAACAGTAGAATAAATGTCAGAGAAGGAGTTTAGAATGTACATAGTTAAACTGGATCTGCAAAGTAAAATACGGTATAAGGAATGAAATCAGAGAGAAAATGCAGGAAGTGAAAGATCACTTCAATAAAGAGGTAGAGGGCTAGAGGTGTGGCTCAGTGGTGGAGCACTTTCCTGGCATGTGTGAGGCATTGGGTTCAACCCTCAGCACCGCCTAAAAATATGTGAATAAAATAAAAGTATTGTGTCCATCTACAACTAAAAAAAAAAACTTAAAAAAAAAAATAAGAGGCAGAGATTCTGGAAAAAAATAAACAAGCAGAATTCCTTGAAACGAAGGAAACAGTAAACCAAATTAAAAATTCAATTTGCATCACCAACAGACTACACCACTTAGAAGACAGAACCTCAGGCGATGAACACAAAATATATAATCTTGAAAATAGAGTTGACCATGGAGAGAAGATGTTAAAAAAAAATCAACAGAACTTCCAAGAACTATGGGATAAACTGAAAAGGCCAAATTTAAGATTTATTGGGATAGATGAAGCCACAAAGATACAAACCAAGGAATGCACAATCTTTTCAATGAAATAATACATGAATATTTCCCAAACCTAAAAACTGAAATGGAAAATCAAATACAAGAGGCTTACAGGACGCCAAATGTACAGAATTACAACAACCCACACAAAGGCACATTTTAATGAAAATGCCTAACATACAGAATAAGGATAAAATTTTAAAGGCTGTGAGAGAAAAATATCAGATTATGTATAGGGGAAATCAATTTGGATCTCAGCTAACTTATCAACCCAGACCCTCAAAGCTAGGAGGTCCTGCAATAACATATACCAAGCTCTGAAAGAAAATGTTTGCCAACAAAGAATCCTGTATCCAGCAAAATTAAACTTTAGATTTGAAGGTGAAATAAAAAACTTCCATGATAAACAAAAGTTAAAAGAATTCACAACTATAGAACATTCTCAACAAAATATTCTATGAAGATGAAAGGGGAGGGCTGGGGTTGTGGCACAGAAGCAGAGTGCTTGCCTTGCAATGTGAGGCACTGGTTTGATCCTCAGCACCGCATAAATACAAATAAACAAAATAAAGATTAAAAAAAAAAGGTAAAAGGGGAAGAAAAAAGTGAAAACCAGCAAAGGGAAGAACTACACTAAAAGAATAGTCAATCAAAGGAGAAACGAATTCAAACTAAAAACTAGAAATAAACCATGACTGGGAATACAAATCATATCTCAGTAATAACCTTGAACATTAATTCAGGGGCCTAAAATCATCATCAAAAGACATAGACTGGCAGATTGGATTAAAAAGCAAGCCCCAAACAATACGCTGTCTCCAAGACACTCACCTTGTTGCCAAAGACATCCATAGACTGAAGGTATAAAGATGGGGAAAAACATATCATTCACATGGATCACATAAACAAGCAGGGTTTTCTATGCTCAGATAAAGTGGACTTCAAGCCAAAGCTAATCAGAAGGGACAAAGCTCATTTCATACCCCTTAAGGGAATTATATATCAACAAGACATAACATTCATAAATATTTATGCCCCAAACAATGGAGCATCTACAATACATCAAACAAACCCTTCTCAATTTCAAGGATCAAATAGACCACAACACCACAATACTGGGTAACTTTAACATGCCTCTGTCACCACTGGATAGACCTTTCAAACAAAAACTAAATAAAGAAACTATAGCAGTAAAAAATACAATTGATAATTTAGACTTATCAGATATATATAGAATATTACACTTTCTTCTCAGCAGCACACAGATCCTTCTCTAATATAGACCATGTTATGTAAGCTATCACATATGTTGGCATACAATTGTAATAGTACCTTAATATATTTTTAGCATCTGTAGGGTTATTTTGATAGCTCCCTTTCCATTGATACTAATTTTTGTGTTCTTTTTTCTTGATTAGACTTTTTGATTCTTATCAAATTTTAGCCATAGTATTTATATATATTAGGAGTAGGAATATATATATTCCTTCTCCTAATTTTTCTTCCTACTACATAATTTGAAAATAATTTGTTAATCTAGCTTTTTTCTAATAAAAATACTTTAAGTTATAAATGTTCATCTGACTACTGTTTCATCCTAGAGATCCTGATATTTTAAGCTTTTATTATCACTTAGTTCAGAGCACTTTTTATTTATTTTTATTGTGCTTTCTTCCTTGACCTCTGAGATATTTATAAGTGAGCCATTTAATTTTGAAATATTTGACATGTGGGGGTGGGGTTCTGTATATCTTAAGGTAATGGATTTCTTTTTTAAAATTTGTTTAGACATTGATGACCTTTATTTTATTAATTTATTTGTATGTGGTGCTAAGAATCGAACCCAGTGCCTCACACATGCTAGGCAAGGGCTCTACCACTGAGCCACAACCCTAGGATGATTGATTCCTAATGTAATAAATCATTCAGGAAACAGTCTGCATGATTTCAAATTTAAAAAAAAAGTAATGGAAATGCTTTTTATATTGATTATATTGGTTATATACATGTCAAAACTGATCAAATTGCATATTTCAAATATGTATATTTTATTGTACTTCAATAAAGCCATGGGGGGACTAGTAATAATCTCCAGCTTCATTCAGCAAATGCTATAATTTCATTCTTCTTCATGACTGAGTAGTATTCCATTATGTATACATACCACATTTTCTTTATCCTTTCATCTCTTGAAGGACACCTAGGTTGGTTCCATAGCTTGGCTGTTGTGAATTGAGCTGCTGTAAACATTGATGTGGCTATATCACTGTAGTATGCTGATTTTTAAGTCCTTTGGGTATAAACCAAAGAGTGGAATAACTGGGTCAAATGGTGGTTCCATTCCAAGTTTTCTAAGGAATCTCCATCTGTTTTCCAGAGTGGTTGCACCAATTTGCAGTCCTACCCACAATATAGGAATGAACCTTTTCCCCCATATAATGTAATACACACACACACACACACACATTTATTTATTTTTAATGTGGTGCTTAGGAGCAAACCCAGTGCCTCACATGTGCAAGGCAAGCTCTCTACCACTGAGCCACAGCCTCAACCCCACCAACAACATGATTCTATATTTAGAAGACCCAAAAAACTTAATAATTGCCATTCTGACTGGAGTGAGGTGGAATATCAGTGTAATTTTAATTTACATTTCTCTAATTGCTAGAGAAGTTGAACATTTTTTCATATATTTACTGACCACTTGTATTTCTTCTTCTATTAAGCGCCTATTCAGTTTCTTTGCCCATTTATTGATTGGTTATTTGTTTGCTTGGTGTTGAGTTCTGTGTATATCCTGGAGATTAATGCTGTAGATAAAGTGCAGGTGGCAAAGCTTTTTTCCCATCCTTTAGGGTCTCTCTTCATGTTCTTGGTTCTTTGCTGTGAAGAAGCTTTTTAGTTTGATATCCATCCCACTTATTGATTCCTAATTTTACTTCTTGTGCTTTAGGAGTCTTGCTGAGGAAGTCAGTTCCTGAGCTGACATGATGGAAAGTTGGCTCTACATTTTCTTCTAGTATGCACAGGGTCATGGGTCTAATTCCTAGGACCTTGATCCACTTTAAGTTGAGTTTTGAGCAGGATGAGAGATAGGGGTTGAATTTCTTTTTTTTTTTTTACTGGATCCAAGTTTATTTTTATTTATTTTTTTAATTTTTTATTGTGGGTTGTTCAAAACATTACAAATTTCTTGACATATCATATTCCACACTTTGATTCAAGTGGGTTATGAACTCCCACCTTCACCCCATACACAGATTGCAGAATCACATCAGTTACACATCCATTGAATTTCATTCTGCTACATGATGTTGTCCCAGCACCATCTATTGAAGTGTCTATCTTTCCTCCAGTGTATGTTTATGATGCCTTTGTCTAGGATGAGATAACTGTAAGCATATTAAAAAGATAGTGTACCATGATCAAATAGGGTTCATCCAAGGGATGTAAAGTTGGTTCAACATATGGAAATCAATAAACATAATTCATCACATCAATAAACATAAAGATAAGAATCACATGATTATCTCAATATATGTAGAAAAGGATTTGACAAAATTCAGCATTCATTCATGCTCAAAACACTAGAAAAACTAGGGATAGTAGGAGCATACCTCAACATTGTAAAAGCTATATATGTTAAAGCCAGAGCCAACATCATTCTAAATGAAAAAAAAAAAAATTGAAAGCATTCCCCCTAAAAACTGGAACAAGACAGGGATGCCTTCTTTCAGCACTTCTATTCAACATAGTCCTTGAAACTCTAGCCAGAGCAATTAGACAAAAGAAAACAATTAAAGGGACTCAAATAGGAAAAGAACTATCCCTGTTTACCAATAACATGATTCTATATTTAGAAGACCCAAAAAACTCCACAAGAAGCCTTCTAGAACTCATAAACAAATTCAGCAAAATAGAGTATATAAAACTAACACCCATGAATTAATTGTGTTCCTATATACCAGTGATGGATCAGCTGAAAGAAAAATTAAGAAAACTATCCCATTCACAAAAGCCTAAAAAGAAAAAATATAGAATCAATCTAACAAAAAGGTGAAAATTCCAATGACATTCTTCATAGAAATATAAAAAGCATTCATGAAATTCATTTGGAAAATAAAAGGCCCAGAATAGCCAAATCAATCCTTAGCAAGAAAAGGAAAGCAGGAGGCATCACAATACCAGACTTTAAATTATGTTACAAAGCTATAATAACAAAAACAGCATGGTATCAGCACAAAAATAGACATGAAGACCAATGGAACAGAATAGAAGAAACAGAGACAAACCCACATAAATATAGTTATCTTATAACAGCTTCTTTTTTCACCTGCTTAGTATTTCTTCCACAAATTTACCACTGTTTATTTAAACACTTTCAGTCTTTTATAAGTATAAGCAATGGTTTTATACATGTTATTTAATGCATGTGTATAACACTATGTGTGTGTGTGTGTGTTTGTAGTTTATGTGGTATGTTAGTTTATGATTTCTGAGAGTGGTTCTTGATAATAATGTTCAATGTGGTGCAATGGAGCAGGATTTTCCCTCTCTCTATTGCCCAGACTTACATAAGAAGCAGTAGGATACAATAAAAGTAAGTTTTGGTATCACACAGACCTGAGTTTCAATGCAGTTCTGCTTCCTTACTAAAACAAGTCATTCTGACCTTTAGTTCTTTTATATATAAAAAGGGCATAATAAAATTCACCTTACATGCTGGTCATAGCATTGTGAAAATGTGGCTTCTGTTTCTCCAAGAAACTGTGCTCCATGTGATTATAAAAGATTGAAAACAATACAATGTCCATGTACAAGGAACTGTTTAAATAAACTATGGTAAATATGCAGAAGAAATATTGTGCAGCTGAAAAGGACTTGTTTCATTTACCTCTGTATTCATGGTTCCTGCCCCCAAGTTGGCACATAGATAATATATGCTGAATATTTAATAGTGAATAAATAAGTGCTGAATATTGAATGAATAGATTAACCCAGTTTTAAGCTGTCATTTGTCTCTCTAATTGTGCATGATTTTTGTTGTTGTTGTTGTTTTTGGTTTTTACTCATAGAACAATGCCATCAAGACCTCAAAATATACTATTTTGAACTTCCTGCCCCTGAACCTATTTGAACAGTTCCAGAGACTTGCAAATGCCTATTTCCTGGTATTGCTAATTCTACAGGTATTGCCTCATGGGCCCTTTTCCATGGTGTTTTATAAACTTTTCTGGGGTCAGGTTGTATAATCAGTCCCTAAACTGAGGGATATCTTCTCTCTTTAGACAGAGGCAAATGAACAGGTGGTAACTCAAGCTAGTCCCCTAGAATAGCTAAGGTTAGGATTAGCCAATGTGAATCAACCCTCTGCAGGAGGGAGACAAGGTCACCAAATTCCAAGGAATGGGGGTTCCTCACGACTGCATGGCCCCAGTTCACCTAGACCATAGGTGGCCACAGACTCTCCATCCCAACACCAACTGCAGTACTATTCCTCTTTCTCATCCTAGACTCCACAACAGGAAGTTGATGTGTAGGAGTCTGAGGAAGGAGGATTATTTAGAATATAAGACTGCTAGCACAAGGAAAGCAGCATAGGGTAGGCCCAAATTAGAGCAGAAGACAGATCATCTGAGGTCTCCTTGTGCGGAAGAAGTGTGGGAGAGTGTATGGTTCCCCACACCCACTCTTACTCCAGTATCCTTTGTTATCAGAAAAGAACTGGCATTTTTCCATCAGGACAAAGGTTGTGAAGCTCAGAACAGATTGGTAGCTACTGACAGTCTTTCCTTCCTTATCCTCCCTTGGGAAATGTTTACTTATATCCTGAGGGTTACAGGAAAACTAAAACAGTGAAAGCAACAGGATAGTTGGATTTATTATGAATTTAGGGAGTGGAAATGTTGGTGGAGGTAGGGAATTGGAGGAAAATATATTGTCCTTTAAGTTTTCTGACCCAAGATTCTCCTTTTCCTTCTCTCAGTTGATTCCCCAGATCTCCTCCTTGGCATGGTACACCACTGTGGTACCTCTGGTGGTGGTGCTGTCCATAACAGGAGTGAAGGATGCCATCGACGACTTGGTGAAGTGGCTTCCTGGGCTTCCTTCACTGTAGCTCGACAGGCTGTGGGCAATAAAACTTCCCAGAAGTATCTCAAGCCAAGATGCACTGAATGGAAAAAGATGTTTCCCTTCTTTGTTTCTTTATGTATCTCAGAAGGATATGTAATTCCCATCCGCCTAAGGCTGGTTCTCTTTTCACAGCCAGAAAGGGACAATGCAAGGCCTTTCTCTGCCTTCGGGCTGCCCATCATTTTGAGGCCCTCCTCCAGGTCTCCTTCCTTTGGCTCTGCCACTCCCTCACTCTTCCTTCAACCCTTTTAGCTTTCTCTGGTTTCACACTCATCCTTCTCCCTCTGTGCCCCCTTCTCCCATTTTATATTCTCTTTTCCTTCCTCCCAATACTCTGCTCCTCCTTGTTCCTGTTTTTCCTCGTTCTTCTCCTCCTCCTCCACATTTCCCTTCTCTCCAATTCTCCCTATTTCCTTTCCAGCTTTCAGTTCTATTCACGCACAACTAGGAGCCCTCTAGTTTAGAAAGCCTCAGACACAGCTCCTTTCCTTAATCAAGTTAACAACTGGTGAGAAAAAATGGTTCGCAGCTAATGCTTCTAGGGGGAAAACCCAGCCCCACATCTGTTAGGGGGATTCAGGACGTCGATCCTTGCAATTTCCCCAAGAGAATCCTGATTTTGCCTATCTAGGTTTTCAGACCAAAGCTTGAAAGCATGTTTCTCCAACTCTTTAATTGTAAAACCCAAGCTTAGCACATTTGATGGTTTAAATTTTAGTCACAACTTAGATGTGCAAAAATGTAACTATTTCTCTATAACTGGACTCATTTTAATTCATAACCACTCACAAATCCCACCCCACTCTTTCCAGGAAAAACAAAAGTTGTTGATTCGGGGTAATCCAGCTACTTCTGGTTTAGAACCACCTCTTTAGGATAAATATTTGGACAATTATGAATTGTAACAAATTCAGAATTCTCTCTGCCCCCTGCACAGTCCTGCCCTTTTTTCAGTCCTGGCACTGGGATATAGCCTATATTTGTTCTCCTGCTATTTGGACTTTGAATATAAGCTTCCTTCTTCATTCCATCTGCTGTAGAAGTTTCTGTATGTCGACCACATTTGGGATAGGGATGGGAGTATGCTCAGCAGTACACTCCTTTTTCCTGCATCTGCCAAGGCATATGGGACTCTCTAGTTCTGCCTGTCACTCTGTATACTCTGTATACTCTGTCCTCTGTGCCTTTTGATATAGTTACCCCAGGCTTTGGCCTTTGTCTTTCTTCTTCCCAGGTAATTTTTCTGACCTTCCTTCTCAGCTTACACGTGGCATCAGGTTCTTAGCCTGATTTTAGTGGTAGAAAGGGCTTTGGAATGGAAGAAAGGGATATTACAAAGGAGGGAATATATAAATATGTGTGTGTATGTGTGTGTGTGTATATAGGGTAATATTTCAAAATGTTAAAATTTTACATGCAGTTCTATATATCTGTTTCCTGAACATCTTCTTGTGTGGTTTTAGAAAAGGCACCAAAGTGACAATCAAGTTAACAACTGTTCTGTTCTGCTGCTGGCAGATGGCAGGTACGTTTTTTAAGGAAGTCAATTTAGGTAGGACCAGTCCCAAGAGAGGGTCAGCCTTATTAAAGTGTGATGTCCTGGGTACTTGGGAAAGGTAGTTCAGGACAGTGAAAAGAACCTCAGATTTGCACAAAAGGAATTTGTTTCTAGATGTCATTGAGTATGCCCTGAACTTGCCACCTTACTTCAAATGTCTCTGGGACTAATTTTTCTTCTCTTTAAAGTGGAAATAATATTTTTCACTTAGAAGATGCCTGTGAAGATGAAGGAAAAATAATTTATATTAAAGCAATTTATATGTTATAACATGATACTAAATATACAAGTGATTATTATCAGTGTCATGGTTAGAAAGAAGACATTTGAGTTTATAACATTACTGGATTTGAGCCTTTGGTCAGGTTATCTTTCCTATTAACAGTCTAAAGAAGTATTTGTGTCAACACCATTGCTCTGGTGTTTGGTCTTAGGCACCTAAAGTGTTGGCAAGACTGAAAGGAGACAAACATGTTCCTATGTAAGGCAAAATATGAAGATATCATAAGAGGTACAACAAATTACTATAATAATCATAGCTGGCAAAAGAAATCAAAGAAAACTTTCTGGAAGAGGTGATATCTGTACCAGACCTTGAAGAATGGGAAGAATTCAATAAAAGGGATTGTGTGAAAAGAAGAATGGCCAGCATGAGCAGAAGCACAACTGCAATAAAGTACAAACCTGAAGGAAGTCAAGGTTGAGGTTCAGCCTTTCTCATGGTGGCCTTACAGCTCACTTGTATCTGTAATTTTTATCATGTAATTCTGTCATCTGGTGTTCTAGGCATCTCATCCTATTGTTTATTTTGTCTGCTGGTTCTTACTTACACTAGATTGTTTCCTTGAGTATTTAGAACTGTTGAAATCTCCCATAAGACACCAAAAAGGGCCAGGCATGGTGGCACTTGCCTGTAATCCCAGTGGCTCATGAGGCTAAGGCAGGAGGATTGCAAGTTCAAAGCCAGCCTCAGCAAAAGCAAGGCACGAAGTAACTCAGTGAGACCCTGTCTCTAAATAAAATACAAAATAGGGCTGGGGATGTGGTCAGTGGTCGAGTGCCCCTGAGTTCAATCCTGGTACAAAAAAAAAAAAAAAAAAAAAGACACCAAAAAGGACGTGTTGTAATTAAGAAGAAAAATAGAAATAAAAAAGAAAGAAAGAAAGGGAAAAGCTGAAGTGTATTAGTAACTAGCCAAGGGAGTTGCTGACCAAATGAATTTAGTCAAATGAACACTGTAGCTTGAGCCCTTGGATTTTATAAGATTATTGGAGGTAAATTTGTCATGGAGTTATTTTAGGGCAGAAGTTAATTAGCAAGGCCCTGGTTAGACTCTGCATCCAACAAGAATCTGATGAATTTTACACACAGAGGTGAGGCTCATTGTTGAAGCTGTCCATCTTCCAGAAAGCAGCTTTCCTTTTTCTAGAATATGAGTCTGAGCATTGCTGCTACTGCAAAAGCTTGTCTGTTTAGCAAGTTGAGATTTTTGTCATTTTTCAGTTATCAATAATTTTGTGGACAAAAGTAAACTGAGTTATCATTCTAGAAGGGTTTTATGTTTGCTTCTGTCAGATGACTCAGTGGTTTCATCTGCCAGGACCTAATTTGGAAAAAGTATAAGGGTGAATGAACCCCATGTCACATGAGGATTCAGATTCTCAGGGGAGAGTCCTCCATTCACTGACCCCAACCTTCCATATTAAGGTAGGTAGACTGTCTTGCCTGTGGCCAGTTTACTTTTTAGGCCACCCTTTCACTAATGCTGCTGTCCTTAAGGGTTCTGACTTCATGAGGATTCTTTTTCTTTTCTTTTGCTTTTTTTTTCTTTTTTCTTTCTTTCTTTTTTTTTTTTTTGTAGTTGTAGATGGATAGCATGCTTTAATTTATTTTCTTATTTTTATGTGATGCTGAGGCTCGAACCCAGTGCCTCACACGTGTGAGGCAAGCGCTCTGCCACTGAGCTACAGTCCCAGCCCTATGAGGGGTTTCTAGTTCCAACTGACTACCTCTTAAGATCATAAGAGTTCACCACTTGTCCATGTTGTAGGATAAATTAAAACTTAGGTTACTAGATCGTTAAAACTAGAAATCCCCTTCCTCACCCCAGACCAAAACGGCTTCAGTACACTCTCCCAGTTCTAGATTTAATTCTCTCTTTTTTCTGGATCCTTACTTTATGGCAAAAAAAAGCCTTGCTTTGAGAGTGAGCAGAAGGACTGGGCCTGAGAGGCTTGAGGCATGGGACAGGGGACAGGGAAGGTGCCACTGCCAGCCACACCCCTAAAGGGAAAACAAAAACGAAAAAAAACAAAAAGCCTTGCTTTTGAGAGTGTTGACTTTATTTAAGTATTTGTTGGAAAGTATCAGTGTGTTTCAGAACTCCACAGATATCATTCATGTAAAACAGAGAGTGTAAGTGAATGGTCTCCCCTAAAGTCAGAGCATTGCCTTCTCTAGCTCTCTGGCCATTCTTCCTAAACAAAGCCTGGAAATAAAAATGTACTTATGGCATAACAGGATTGAATATTTTAAATCAGTAAGGAATTTATCCACTCTCCCAGATCTAAGATGTATGTTTATTATAATGTCCAAGAACAAATTGGTACTAGTTTGACAGCTCCTTATGTAATAAAATATAAGCCTTTATCCAGGTGCATTGGCACAAACCTGTAATGCCAGTGAAGTGGGAGGCCGAGGAAGGAAGATCATAAATTCAAGACCCTGTTTCAAAGTACACAATTCTTAAAAGGGCTGGGATGTGGCTCAGTGATAGAGTATCCCTGGGTTCAATCCCAAGTCTCACAAAAAAATAATTTATTTTATAAACAAACACTTTTATTATCTGTAAACATATTTTTAAATTTCCAGGAAAAGTAGAAAGTTATATCCCTGCTTTCTGCTTGTGTTTCATTGGTGAAAACCATGGCAGATAGAATGCTAGAGAACCCACAAAAGTAAATGTCAAATCAAGACTAAATAAAGAAAGTCCCAGCTGTCTTTCTCCAAGGCTTGTAGCTACTACACTTCAGTTCTATCAGAAAATTCTCTAAATGAAGGTGAAATTTATATTAAAGGATTTTATTACATAAAAGAAATTTGGCCCTTCTCAAAGAGAAGATTTTCTTAGAAAAGTATACCTATGGGAATTATGGCTTTGTGTGTCTGGCAAAGTGCTGATGTATGTCATGGCCTACAGGTGACAAGACTGCCTACAGAGATGAACTGTGGAATGATTTCTAGATGTGGCCTCTGTTTCTCGGATCTTTGGGCGCTTGGTATAATAGAATTATTTAAGGGGGTAGTTAATGTTTCCAAATGTTTGTGGATATACACACACACATACACATATATATATCTTCTCCTTATCCTTTGTCAGAAAGGCAGGACTTACAAATTCTATGCAGTTGGGGAAATTGAAGCACAAAAAATGAGGGAGTAAAAGAAGTATTATTGTAGAACCTGCCAGGATGCTTTTTATGGAAAATGGGGATCTGAGAGTCAAAGGTAATTTGATTTTAACATAAAGAAAATTTGTATAGGGCTGGGATTGTGGCTCATTGGTTTAGCATGCGTGGGGCACTGGGTTTGATCCTCAGCACCACATAAAAATAAAATAAAGATATTGTGTCCACTTAAAACTAAGAAATAAATACTAAAAAGATAAAATTTGTATAGCCATATGATAGAATATATTTTAGCTATTCAAAATAAATACTTCTATAAATACTTTCCAAGATATATTACTAAATGAAAAATGCAAAGTGCAGAAAGCTATGTCTTTAATGCATAACTTTTAGATGTATATATTGTATGGAATTTTGTGACTTGAGGGTTTTGGGGATTTTTTTGGTACTGAGGATTGAACTCAGGGGCACTCAACCATGGAGCCACATCCCCAGCCCTATTTTGTATTTTATTTAGAGACAGGGTCTCACTGAGTTGCTTAGCGCCTCGCTCTTGATAAACCTGGTTTTGAACTTGCAATCCTCCTGCCTCAGCCTCCTGAGCCACTGGGATTACAAGCAAGTGCCACTGTGCCTGGTTGAGTTGAGATTTTCTAGAAAGAAACACACACAGAAAAATTACAGTGGCTACCTTTAGGGAGTCTAACTAAGGTCTGTGGATAAGGGAGACTTTAATTTTTCCTTCTAAATTCTTTACTGTTCTGTTTCACTTAGAAAATAATCTTGTGGGGCTGGGGTTGTAGCTCAGTTGTAGAGTGCTTGCCTAGCATGTGTGAGGCCCTGGGTTAGATTCTCAGCACTGCATATAAATAAAAATAAAGGTCCATTGACAACCAAAAACTACTTTAAAAAATAAAATAATCATGTGCATGTATGTCTACATATACATGCATGATATGTAGACCCTATGTCTGTGTACGGGGTTCTAAGAAATGTTTATAACCTGAAGTCAAGAGAAATGGGTCCCATTCTTGATAGCAGGGAGGATGCACCACAAACCAGTTTGGTCCTGTCTTCTTTCATCTCAGCCTTGTTTTATGTTTTGCTTCTTGATTGTTAAAACAGAGCTTTGGAGAATTTACAGAGCAGACATTTAAAATCATTATCTTGCAGGGTAAAGGAGGACAAATGGATGAATGTCCAAGTGGGAGATATAATAAAACTAAAAAATGACCAGGCTGTCCCTGTGAGTACCTATTCTGGCTGTGGCTTTTTCTTTTTTGGCTTGAGCGGGATCCTGGGACCCTTACATCCCTTTTGCTGCCATTGCTCTTGGTGACCTTCATCTGCCTCACTTTGCATCAGAGATGAACAACTCCTAGAGTAAGAAACTTATTCCTGTCCATCCTTCCCCAAAGCTACAGACAAAGTATGAGTAGCTTTGAGAGAGGTGTGTGGTAGCAGTGATGGGTCCCAGACATAGAAAGTAAACCAGGTGTCTATAAAATTCTTAGGGATGCCTGTTCCTGAAGGACTGCTTTTGTCACGCCGTAATGTTAAAAGCCTGCCTTCCTGCTTTCCTTAGCTTCTCTGACTTTTCTAATCACAGGCAGATCTACTATTACTCTCCAGCAGTGAGCCATACAGTCTGACATACATAGAAACAGCAGACCTGGATGGGTAAGTGTTCCTCCCTGATATTCCATTAAGACAATTTAGCCAGCTCTGAGTGGCGTCTCACTGAGAGAGAGCATGATGCAGGTAAATGACCTTATTATAAGGTAGAAGTGGTAGTATATCAGCCAGAGAGCCTAGAAATATCCAAATGAGAAAAGACAGGAAACCAGATCCTTGGGATCCTTAAAATGAAGGCCAAGCCCTTGGCAGCAATGATTGAGCCCCCACTGGGTACAGAATCTGGGCAAATAAACTCCATGTTCTCCATTTCTACACTGGAAACATTCTCTCTGACAGTAGTCAGCCTTCCATATCTACAGGATCTGTATCAGTGGCTTTGACCACTCAGAGATGGAAAATATTTGAAAAAAAATTGCATCTGTACTAAACATGTACAGACTTTTTTCCTTGTCTTCTTTTGCTGAATAATTAACAAGTATTTACATAGCATTTACATTATATTAAGAATTATAAGCAATCTAGCCAGACATAGTGGCACACTCCTGTAATCCCAGCAATTGAGGAGACTGAGGCAGGAAGATTGCAAGTTCCAGGTTAGCCTCAGCAACTTAGCAAGGCCCTAAGCAATTTAGTAAGACCCATCTCAAAATAAAAATAATAGAAAGGACTGGGGATGTAGTTCAATGGTTAAGTGCTTGTGGGTTCAATCATCAGTGCCAAAAAAGAAAAAAAAAAGAATTATAAGCAATCTAGAGATTATTTTAAGTATGGAGTGTGTGCAAGGTTATATGCAAATATTCTATCATTTTATATAAGGGACTTGAGGATTTGGGTATCTTTGGGGGATCCTGGAATCAATCCCCTGAAGATATTGAGGGACAGCTGTATTTCATAATGCTAAGTAGCAGGAAAGAGGTTAATAGAACTATACATTTTCTCTTTTTTAAATATTTTAAAATTTTATTTATTTCTTTTTTTATTTCTTACATGACAATAGTGGAATGCATTACAATCATAATTATCCATTCACAACACCATTTTTTGTGTAACTCTGTATATAAAGTATGTCCACCCCAAATTATGCCATTATACATGAGCTCTCTAATTATTATTTTTTGCATTAAAATTCTAATACACCTTTATACCACAATTTATCATATCTCTGATTGTATATAAGGTATGTTGACCCAAATTCACATCTTCATACATGTATTTTGTATAATGATGAGGGTCTCCTTTCACCATCCATGCTATTCCCCTTCTCCCTTCCTTTCCCTCCCACCCCTATTCGCTATCTAGAGGTAATCTTCCTCCCTTGCCCTCCCTCCCAACCCCATTTTGAGTCACCCCCCTTATATCAGAGAAGACATTCAGCATTTGTTTTTGGGGGATTGGCTAACTTCACTTAGCACAATCTTCTCTAATACCATCCATTTCCCTGCAAATGCCATGATCTTATTCTTTTTTATTGCTGAGTAATATTCCATTATGTATAAATGCCACATTTTTTTATCCATTCCCCCACTGAAAGACATCTAGGTTGGCTCCACAGTGTAGCTATTGTGAATTGGGCTGCTATAAACATTGATGTGGCTGTGTCCCTATAGTATGCTGTTTTTAGGTACTTTGGGTATAGTCTGAGAAGAGGAATAGCTGGATCAAATGGAGGTTCCATTCCCAGCTTTCCAAGGAATCTCCATACTGCTTTCCAAATTGGCTGCACCAATTTTCAGTCCCACCAGCAGTGTATGAGCGTACCTTTCCCCCCCCCCCGCATCTTTGCCAGCACTTGTTGTTTATCTTCATAATGGCTGCCATTCTTAATGGAGTGAGATGGTATCTTAGCGTAGTTTTAATTTGCATTTCTCTGATTGCTAGAGATGATGAGCATTTTTTCATATATTTGTTGATCGATTGTTTATCCTCTTCTGAGAAGTGTCTGTTCAGGTCCTTGGCCCATTTATTGATTGGATTTTTTTTTTTTTTTTTTGGTGCTTATCTTATTGAGCTCCTTTTATACCCTAGATAGAACTATAAATTTTCAGAAGAGAGTTCCAAAGTTTCCAGGGGGAAAAAAAATGAATGTGGAAGTAATTATTTACCAGTAAAATGCCATGTTCTGTGAGTCTTTGCAGTAGAAATTCACTAATGTACAAGAGCTAAAGTCTAGGAGGATAGGGGCCATCTGTAGAGATCTTGTCTTATGGAGATTTGTGTTTATCAGCTTTTTCTTTTTCTTGTGACTATCTCATTGTCCCTCCACAAACTTTTTGAAATGTGGCTTCTATTTTTTCTTCTGTCTTTGTATATTCCTGTGTCAGCAAATGGTTATTGGGACTTCTTTGTGGGGCCCTATGCATACTTATGAGGTCAGGAGTATGTTTCCTCAGAGGTTTGTGCAGGCTCCTACCAAAATCCACTCTTTTTTCTTGAAGGGAGCAGGTGCCACCTCCAAGTTGCTTGGTGATGTCTCTTCCACTTGTCTAGATCATCTGGCCAGCTAGATCTCCTGGGTTGGTTTAAGTAGTGATGACATGTTGCTGGGGGGAGAGGGGAATGAGTGGGTTAGCACTCTGCTTCCTTGCAAAGTTGTCTCACTCAATACTGCCCGCAAGAGTAGGGAACAGTGCAAGGGACTCCTACAGCTCAAACCCTTAGCCCAAACTCTGTTGGCAACATCTATTTTTCAAAACCCTTTGAAGAAGTAGGAAAAATGGTCCTGTGCTGCTTCTGTGTTTATATCCTATAGTCTAGTGATCCTGTGTCCTTTACTTTAGTGAAACCAACTTAAAAGTGAAGCAGGCCATCACCAGTACCAGTGACCTGGAAGATAATCTAGAGCTGCTTTCTGTCTTTGATGGTAAGTTAGGAAATAGGTTTACCCACCCAAACTTTCATCAGGAGAGGACTGGCTAAATAAAATACAACACATCCATACAGGGAATTCTACTCAAGTCATTACAGACAATATGCAAGTTGATGTTTGTTTATTTTGCATTGCTGGGAATTGAACCCAGGGCCTTACGACGCATGCTCAGCAAGTACTCTACCACTAAACCACATCCCCAGCCCACAAGTTGATATTTATTGACATAGAAAAATAGTTATGCCATATTAGTAGGAGAAAAAATGCATGTAATGAAAGACTGCATAGTATATGTAACATAAACCTATTTGTGGAAACATGAATGTTTGATGTATAGGGGAAAAAACTTGAAAAGATATTCTTCAAAAGGTTAATAGCACTTTTCTCTAAACAATGGATAGATTTTACCTTATCATTTTAAGTATAGCATAAATACTTACAAAAGATATATGTACTAATCAGGAAGATGTTAAATTATTTCCATTTTGAAAAAAATACTAGGTTTTCTTTAAGTATTTTTTTTCGTTTCTTCACATTTAGAGATCAACTGATCTGGCAGTACTGATGATAATAAGTTATGTGAGTTTTCCTCTCTTGATGATCCATGTCACATACGTAATTATTTTTCTTTGATGTCCAGAAACCTTTATTTGCTTTTCTGAAGGGAGCTGGTAAGAAATAGGGAGCAGCTGAGACAGAATAGGAAAAAAATGTCATGAGTTTTCTTTCTACTTTTCTGTTGTGTCTCCTTCCATCCTGTTAGGAAAACCTAAATATTACAGAGCCAGAAATTTCACTCCTTTGTTTTTCTGCAGGAGAAGTGAAGTGTGATCCTCCCAATAACAAGTTAGATAAATTCACAGGAATCCTGACCTATAAGAGGAAAAGCTACCCCCTGGACCATGACAAGCTGCTGCTCCGCGGCTGCATCATCAGGAATACAGATTGGTGTTTTGGCCTGGTCATTTATACTGGTACGTTTCCCTGAAGCCATAACCAGACTCTCAGCCTGTTGGAATCTGTTGTGGATAGTTAGTTTTTAGGATATGGATATGACATCAGCTGTATATCAGTACTCTATGGTTTAGAAATAGGTAGCTACAGAGTGGTAGATATGTGTATGTAAAATTTTTTTATTTCTTAGAAAACAAAGTGACTTATGTTTTCCAGGCAGTGAGCTTCCAACATATCAGCTCCACCTTTGTTAGAGAAAGGCTTTGTGTTCAAGATCACAGAGCATTCATGAGTCTTTTCAACCAAATGTGGATACAGTGAAGGGTATACATACAGAGAAAGGAAGAGAACTTGCATATGAAAGGGGAGAGATTCATTTGGACTACTCTCATGAGGAGATAATAGAGATAGTGCTCATTATGGAAAAATAAAAGTATAATATGAAAAGTTCATATCAGAAGGTACCACAGTTAGAATCACAGCGCATAATACTTAGAGCAAGAGATGTTCTTGGATTATATTATGGTTCAGGAAAGTAAAGGAAGCCTCTGTGATATGTCCTCAGTGATAATTGACAACTGTGTTAGTTAACTTTCTTTTTAAAACTCCCCCCCATGTCCCTCCTGGGCAGTGGAAAGGCTGGCAGCGAAAAGACCACACGACATGGAAGTAATTTTTTATAAAGCGGGGCAAGGCAGCTCTTTGACCTTATAAGCAAGAGAGAGAGCATGAGCCCACGGTTGGTTGGTTGATTTATTTATTTATTTATTTATTTAAAATTTATTTATTTTTTTAGTTGTAGTTGGACACAATACCTTTATTTGTTTTTATGTGATGCTGAGGATCAAACCCAGGGCCTCGCACATGCTAGGTGAGCACTCTATTGCTGAGCCACAACCCCAGCCCTACGTGTGGTTTATTTTTATATGGGGGATACACAAAAGGCTTTTCCATAGAATATTCTTCACCAAATCAGGCAGAGAAAGTCTGGAGAAAGCTATGAGAAAGCAGACTTCCTAGCCAAGGGAAGGCAGTGATCACCTGCATTGGGCAGAGTGGGAGGAGCCCCAGGGCAATGCCAGATCACAACCTTCTTGGATCAAGGCTGAGTGAAGATGCTATCTATAATAGCTGAGGGGTGGCCTCCCACAAAAAAAATATTTTTAGCTTGTCCAGGGAGGCCCTGGTGGAATGTCTTTCCTTGGTTTTTTACCTGACATGGTAGCTTAGAAGCTAGTTCCCAAACTCAAAAGATGTAAAATAGACTTATTTTCCTTACTGTACTAAAAGTACAGTTTTCACTAACAAAATATTCATTTTTGTGAGGATGGCCTTAGGCCCGAGCCTAAGCAACTCCATTTTAAAACTCCAGATTGCAAACCTGCAGTCTGACCAGCCATGCCTCATGGAGCCTTCCAGTATGGCCCTCAGACACAAACAAATCACTTCTCCCCACCCTGACAAACTCAGAGTGAAGTCTCTGGCATGTTGTCCTCACCCTGATAAGGGAGAAAGGCAAGAAAATCAGGGTGGAGACCACCAGACCAGATGCTTTAACCTGAGGATGAATGATAGCAGCTGATAGGGATTGAAAAGGGTGGTCAGAAGCCCCAAAATTTAGTATAATGATGGAGCAGATGAACAGACATTCAGCCAGCCAACACTGATACACACAAGCCTGAGAGCCTGATGAAGACCTGGACTGACATCCCAACTCTTCTCATCTGCCTGATCCCTTCTGCATTGCTCTCCCCGCTCTCAAACTCTACAGCAGCCTCTTGACTCTGGTGAGAAGAGGACTTTTCCCTATGACCACCTCCTCAGCCAGCCTCAGCTCCACCCCAGGAGAAGCCTGCCTTGGTTCCTGATCTGATCACCATGGTCTGAGTGAGTGTGCATCTGCTGGACTTAGAGCCTAAGGCTTGAGACTTATGACCTGACACTTGAGCTTAGCACGCAGAGGGAATGTCTGTCATGAGCCTGTCATGATTAAGTGTGTTTGCAGTGGTTAGAATTAATATAGAGTTATTTGCTGTGAATTGATTATGTCTATTGCAGTGCCTAGCATTAAGGGTTGTCATTTCCTTGATTAAGAATCTATAGAGTGAAATTGTATTGAGTGATTTGAGAGAATAAAGCATTGACAAAGGCGGAAGTGTGTGGACATTCTTTATTTCTCCCCCTTGTCTACATAAGCCGCACCTTTTGCCATAGCGACAGTTGGCTTAGTCGGCAGTCAAGGAAACAAAATGTCTGGGAGAAATGTCTTGTCCTGCCTGTGTGACAACCACATATAAAATTCAGAAGCTTTTTCTAAACACAGTGAAACTTGTTATAATACTTACATTGGTAATCATAGCAATAAACCTAACAGGACATTACACCTTCTGCAAAGACATATATCAAATTGGTAATAATACCACACAGATACACCATCATATAGCAAATTACACAATCTGCTTCCTAGACAGATACATTCAATAACACAGGAACTGGATAGAGAAGTGCTTACACAGACACCTAGAAAATCAAATTGCAAAAGCACTACAGCGGGCTGGGGATGTGGCTCAAGCGGTAGCGCGCTTGCCTGGCATGCGTGCGGCCCGGGTTCGATCCTCAGCACCACATACAAGCAAAAGCACTACAGCATATAGAGACAGATACATCTTTTGTGTGGTTTTGTAGAGAAAAGTATATTAAATTAGTCTACAGCATATTGGCAAAATGAGGAAATTCAATAACATCTTTAAAAAGAAATAAAGTAACCAGGAACTTAGTTCTGCTAGTCCCTGTAGAGAATTAGAAAGAACAGTGCAAGGGAAACTGCCAGGATTTAACAAGGTAACTAAAGGAATTGATATCCTCCATCCCACCTGCCAGGTTTCTGTTCTCGCGACTAAAAGGCTCAGGGGTCACTCTAGTTAAACTAGGCTAACTGGGCTGCACGAAATAACCACACAAGAGACACAAATACCTTTTTCTTTGGGGTTGCTGTGATGGCTCCTCTGACCTTAAGGGTCTGCAGAAAGAGAGAGAGAGAGAGAGCACGCGCTGACCCCTTTTATTGAGGAGAAGCTATTCAAATGAGGCAAGGGGTTAGGTTTCAGGGGGCTGAGTCTATCTTCATGATGTCCACTGTCAGCAGGTTGACTGACACCTGGGTAGGCCACACCCAAGGGCACAGTAAGAGGAGGGGACACACACAAGGCACTTCCATGGAAGATTCTATCCTAAACAGGGCAAGGGGTTATATTACAAAGGAACAGGTGAGCATAGCTTCACCCATGGGGCTGTAGCAAGACACACCCATTTCTGTGACTGAGCACCTCAGCACCCAGCTGGGGAGTGTAACTCAGTCACCCGTAAGGTTGGCCTCCCACACCCACCCAGAGGTAGTTCAGCCAATCATTGCTAGAGCCACTTCAAAAGAAATCCCGGGATTGCTAGTTAAAACTATTAATGACAGATGAAGACAGGACAAAAGGTGAAACCTTAGTAAGAAAGGCCCTGGATAGGCAGAAAACTCACCCAGATAATCGGGAAGTTTTACCGGTAACTACACGAAAAATGACCAGAACACCAAGGAAAAAGGCGTCAAAAGATACTGATAATGAAGAGGAAGTTGAAGTGAGAACTTTTAGTAGAATAGAGCTGCATCAGTTAAGGAATGAATTTGCCCAGATGGGGAGCAAGATGTAGAATCTCTACTAAGACTTTTGGAGCATGGAGCCCACGCAATTAGAGTTAATGGAGGTGAAATGCATATAATAACCTCTATAGTAGAAAATGAATCTATATATGAGGCTTTAGTGGCTGACACTAGTGAGAAAAGATTGCAGGAACACACTATCCTGGAATGGGTAGCATTAGCATGGGTGAGGGCATTTCCTGTGATGGATGTAGGCAGTTTTGAATCACAGATACAATGGACTACACACCAACAGGCTATTAAATTAACTAGGAAATTAAGAATATACTTTATGATATACAATATACACACATGTAACACGCCATCACAGGCAGAGCTGTTACCTCAGATGAAAAGACTAATAATTAGAGGTGGTCCACCTCATCTCAGACTAACTTTTAACATCAGCACTCGAAGGCAAGCATATATTACAAGATGTAGTTACTTCTTTTAAAGAAGTCAATGAGCTGGATGGTGTCAGATCTTTTTCTTTCCCAACTCAGCCCTCACCACACCAGTTCAGTTTTCCAGCTCAGTCCTCACAAAACAAAATTAGATTTCTTACAACAGAGAGCAAAGGCAGCCTTGGGTAAATACGGAGCCTCCCAGACAAAGGGCCCTATGAGGGAGGAGTTCCATACCCAGGAGGCCCAGAAGCAGTACACCATTTAGGACAGAAATCCCAGTCAGGAGACAGATTCCCTTCGAACAGATGACCCACATCAAACAACAGACAAAGGACACAAAACAACAACTTCCCCAAACACAACAGCAACTTCAGACATACAAATACACCAATTTACAACAGGAACATGACATTCAACAGCAGGGAAACTCAGGAGTCAAGACAGTATTTTTTATATTGGAACAGCCTGGGGATAATAGAATATATATAGATTTACCCTTAATACTCACAGAAAAAAAAACAGGAAAAATAGAAACACATAAATTCCTAATAGATATAGGAAGCCAAGTAACTATTTTGGGGGTATCATTTAATAGGAGTAGAGAATATAGACATTAATACAAAATGGAAAATATAACTATCCTTTTATGGGACAGAGAAGTCTTTAAAACCAAGATACTTTTAGATGAAATACCTTTTAAGGTTCTAGGGATGGATCTTATACCCAGAATTTTCCCATCATGGATAACTTACAAAAAGTTTTAAAATATTATGACTAAGTCTCAGGCACATCTAGCTTCATTACTGATGGACCCCATAGTACTCCCTAAAATTAAATATAGCTTTACAAAACAATACCCAAAAAAAGGAGGACACACTGAAATAACCAATAAAATTGAAGAATTGTTGAGGGAAGACATCATAGAAAGAACTATCTCATTTGACTAAAATAGCCCAATTTGGTCTGTTTTAAAACCTAATGGTAAATGGAGATTTACAGTAGATTATAGAGCAGTCAATGCACTGACACCACAGATGCCAGGAGACCTGTCAGGCATTACCACAATATTACAACATATACACTCCAACAATTTTAAATTTTTTGTAACTATAGACTTCTCAGATATGTTCTTTGCCATCCCTATAGCAAAAGAATCCAGGGAGATGACCACATTTACATGGAATTCTGTGCAATATCACAAAATATTCAAAAGATTACCACAAGGCTATAAAAATAGCCCACTAACAGCTCATATTGCACTATCAGAATCCCTTAAGGATCTTAAAATTAAGGATGTCTCAGTATATACATATGTAGATGATATACTAATAACAGGATATGATAACAAGATTTGCATGAAATGTCAGAGGAAATAATACTTGATAGCAAAAGGATGGACAATCAACACAGAGAAAGTACAGGGACCAGATCAAACAGTAAAATTTTTAGGGGTTTTGATCACAGCAGAAGGAAGGCAAGTCCCAGATCAAATTATAGATAGAATATTGGGACTACAACCTCCAACCAATAAGAAAGAAGCACAATAATTGATAGGAATATTAGGATATAGGTGCAACCATATACTATTCTTAAATCTCATTTTATAACCAATATATGCAATAACAAGGAAATCATAAGACTTTATCTGGGAATCACATCACCAAAAAGCTTTAGATGTATTGAAACAGTATATAACAGAATCTAGAAAACTGCATAACATCCAAGGAACTTATTATTGTGGACATCATTTTCACACCGGACTATGGTATATGGGGACTCTATAATAACAAAACTAAGTCCCAACCAATAGGATTCTTTTGTAAAACATTCCCATATGCATCCAATAAGTATTCATTATTTGGAAAATTAGCATGGGTTGCCTTTGAGGCACTGAAACAAGCTAAAACTATGACCAATGATCACATTATATTAAGAATTCCAATTTCACTTAAAGACTGGTGTAGACGCACCCCCAAAGAGACACAAAATATTATATGGGAAAAGAAAGTCCTGATGTGGCAATGGTACCTACAATAATTTTTACAAGAGGAGGATCCCAAAGTAGGCATATTTAATAAATCCAGAAGAAGTAGCAAAGCCACCATTTGCACTAGTACCTGTTTTTCCAACACAATCCACATTGAAAAATATAGGCACATGGAGACCTGAATACAATGAAAATATACAAAATGCATGGTTTATAGATGGATAAAGTACAGTAATGAAAGGAGTTATTAAGTGGAAGCAGCAGCATATAACCACATAAGACAGGCAAAATCTTGACAGAGCAAGGGGAGCACATGTCAGCACAACATGCAGAACTAATATCAGTTGCATTAGTCATTAGAGAGGCCTTGTTAAAAAAATGTAAGGAAATATATATTTATACAGATTCATGGTGTGTTGCTTCTTCAGACTTCTATATCAGTGGAAAACCGTTGTGGTCAAGAAATATATGGAAAGAACTATATGAAGCCAGTACAAAAATTAACATAAAAGTTACACATGTAGATGCACATACGAACAGAGACACAGACACCAGTACACTTAACAACACAGTAGATAAATTATCAAAAACAGCTACAATCAAGCTAGAAAGGAATTGGGAACTAAAACCTACCAAAGATCCTTTTAAACTTAAATTTAAGGGAACATGGGAAAATATCAAACCTGAAAATACAATAATAGACATTGCTGAACATGATATTATAAAGTTACATGAACAATTAGGTTATATAGAAGTACATGCATTATATGACTGGTTCCAAAAATGGAACTTAGATGTAAAATGGATTGCTATCAAAACTGCTGGAATGAGATGGACATCACTACCCTAAGTATGAAGAAGACACGAATGGTGTGAATATACTTTGTATACAAGCAGAAAGATAAAAAATTGTGCTCCATATTTATAACATGAATTATAATGCATTCTGCTGATATATATATATATATATATATATATATATATATATATATAACAAATTAGAATAAAAATGTTAAACACTTCTGTATGCAGATGTACTACATGCCCCAAAATGAAACTGAGATTTAATCTACATAAAATTCCCCAACCAGATCTAGAATATAAAGATTTTATCTACAGAAAACAAATAGACTTCATAGAACCCCTTAAGGATTTCCATAATAAGTATGTTGCCACATTAGTGGACACATATACAGGTACTGGAATGACATTTGCAGCTACCAAACCAACATAAAATATGTCAGAGAGACTACCAGTACTGGTAACAAGTTCATTCTATAGGCTCCTCAAGTTTGACACCTTGTGCTGGCACATTCCAAATTGCCAAATTCCATTACTTAAAAGAAAGTGGCCACTAAGCACTGCTTATACTCATATTCATGATAGCCTTAAAAACTTCAGGATACATGCTAAACGGAATACAGAAATTAAAACCAGAGAAGAAAAACTTAAGAGCATATGAATATGTTGCAGATTACTTGGAACTTCCTGCTTAAAAGAACACCATTAGATGCTCTTGTCTGTGTCAACACCTATCTGGAACACAAGCAGATGGAAACTGGTATTGTAATAACCTATGTTTGTAAAGCCAGTGTGACGACCCACATTCTTTTATTTTAGCCAATATCTGGTTTCAATTTGTATAGGATCATTTGATAACCTTGTAGTGACTATTTGTATCAAATGGAAAATGTAAAAGAAATGATTCATTGGGACTTATATGCAAGACAGATTTACAAATGTCTCAACCCTATTGAACCTCTTGATTATGATTATATTGTAATTATAATCCCTGGGTACATTGCTACCACTTTGATCTTAACCAGATGTAATTGGACTGTGGTCACTATTGGTGGTTATGGAATGATACAACAATCCATAATGAGAAGTGACTTTTGGACATATGTGGAGTCCAGCCTTTGGCGAGTGGAATAGGCGATGCCTCTGTATTGATTTGCAGCATACACTTAGGGCACCCCCTGAGCGTGAACACTGTGAATCAAGGGGGTAGACTGTAAGGATGGCCTTAGGCCCAAGCCTAAGCAACTCCATTTTAAAACTCCAGATTGAAACCTGCAGTCTGACCAGCCATGCCTCATGGAGCCTTCCAGTATGGCCCTCAGACACAAACAAATCACTTCTCCCCACCCTGACAAACTCAGAGTGAAGTCTCTGGCATGTTGTCCTCACCCTGATAAGGGAGAAAGGCAAGAAAATCAGGGTGGAGACCACCAGACCAGATGCTTTAACCTGAGGATGAATGATAGCAGCTGATAGGGATTGAAAAGGGTGGTCAGAAGCCCCAAAATTTAGTATAATGATGGAGCAGATGAACAGACATTCAGCCAGCCAACACTGATACACACAAGCCTGAGAGCCTGATGAAGACCTGGACTGACATCCCAACTCTTCTCATCTGCCTGATCCCTTCTGCATTGCTCTCCCCGCTCTCAAACTCTACAGCAGCCTCTTGACTCTGGTGAGAAAAGGACTTTTCCCTATGACCACCTCCTCAGCCAGCCTCAGCTCCACCCCAGGAGAAGCCTGCCTTGGTTCCTGATCTGATCACCATGGTCTGAGTGAGTGTGCATCTGCTGGACTTAGAGCCTAAGGCTTGAGACTTATGACCTGACACTTGAGCTTAGCACGCAGAGGGAATGTCTGTCATGAGCCTGTCATGATTAAGTGTGTTTGCAGTGGTTAGAATTAATATAGAGTTATTTGCTGTGAATTGATTATGTCTATTGCAGTGCCTAGCATTAAGGGTTGTCATTTCCTTGATTAAGAATCTATAGAGTGAAATTATATTGAGTGATTTGAGAGAATAAAGCATTGACAAAGGCGGAAGTGTGTGGACATTTTTTATTTCTCCCCCTTGACTGCATAAGCCGCACCTTTTGCCATCGTGACAATTTTTCAGCCAGAATTCTTTATCTTATCCAAAGCAATAGCCATTAGGTTGCTTACTCTCACAACTCAGTTAAGGTTTCCCTCCGATTCTTGGTTGGTTACATGGTCATGAGCAGCTTTGGGAAGCTCCACACAAAGAACCAATGCTACCAAGGGCATCCTGAGGTACTCAGTACAGAGTTTAGTTTCTGTTCCTGCTGCATGATGCCAAGTTCTACCATGATCTTCACCTTCTTTTTGAAACCCAGGTGAGTGGGCCCAGTCTTTCTAAGGACTATGGAAGATATGGTCTCTGTCGCTTCCAGGCTCTGAACCAAATTTTGCATTACTTCAAACCCTTCAAGGAATGCTTCAGAGGAAAGAATGGCACATTTTATGTTGTGCACTCCCAGTGTTGCCCACATTCCACAGTAGTTACAGTTCTCCTGTGGGGAAACATGAGTGAAATTCCCTCTGTAGAGCACATGTAAAAATAATGATCAGATGGTAAAAGGCTAGAGAAATTGCTACCTAGTGTCTTCTATCCTCTTATACTTTCTCTGAAGCCATATCTCTAATTAATAATTTGTAGCTCTAATCTCAATGGCTATTAATCACTCCTTACTTCTACTTACTATCTTCCCTTCCATGAAGAAACAGGTTCTCATCTCTCAACCCCACAGAAGCTTAGCCTCCAGTTCATACTTCAAGTAAGATCACTGCCATTGCCTCTTCCTTTATTCCATTCCCAGTTAGAAGCTTTAAGTATATCCTGGCCCAGCAGTGGGGTTACTAAAAAGAAGGCAGAGATCTTTGTATCAGGAAATTCTTTCCCTGATCTAAACAAACCAGGTGGTAATAAGAGAGAAGCTTAAGAATTCCTATTCTGAATTAACTCATCTCAAAAAATATGTCAGAACTGTCTGAGGTGCTAAAAAGAGAGGAGTCAGCATGAATGCACTTCACAGAAGTAGTCTGGACTATCCTCAGAAACAAATGTTCCCTTTTGGAGTTACTCGTACCATCTGTGATCTTTTCTTCAGAGCTTTGCCTCCTGGAATTGCATAAGAGGTTAGAATAGGTAATCATAGAGTTATATTTCAATCCAGTTTCAAGACTCTGAGTCTGATATCTCTCTGTTTTACTTAGGGCCAGACACCAAATTAATGCAGAACAGTGGGAAATCCATCTTTAAACGGACACATATTGACCATCTCATGAATCTCTTTGTGATCTGGGTAAGTTAAAGACTTTTTTCCTCTGCTTTTTTTTCTTTGGTGGTGATGGTACTGAGGATTGAATATAGAGCCTCACACATGTGCCATTGAGCAACATCTGCAAACCTTTTTATTTTTTATTTTGAGACAGCATTTCACAAAGTTGCCCAAGATGGCATTGAACTTGCAATCTCCTGCCTCAACATCATGAATTGCTGGGATTATTAGTGTTCCCAACTTTCACTCTGTTTACAAATAGACTTCCACAGGAGTAGCTAGATTTCCAACTTGTAATTTAGTTGTTTGAAAGTCTCAAGTTTTAGGACTCTACAGTGTAAAGTCTGAAGCAGAAAAGAACAGAACCAATTTACAAAGGATTCTAGTTTATACTTCTGTTGTGGAGAACAGTGAAAATTTGTTTAATAAGATATTACACTTTGGGCTAGGGTTGTGGCTCAGCTGGATAGGGTAGAGAGTAGGGGGCAGTAGTCGGGGGTGGTGGGAGAAGGAGGAGGCTGTGAATCACTTATAAATAGTGCCCAAGCAAGACCCGAAGCCGAAATTCCAGGAGGGTGAGCGAGTGCTGTGCTTTCATGGGTCTCTCCTTTATGAAGCAAAGTGCGTTAAGGTTGCCATAAAGGACAAACAAGTGAAATACTTTATACATTAGAGTGGTTGGAATAAAAAAAAGTGCTGTGAGGCCCAGGCGCTCTGAAAAAACTTTGAAGACATGTGAGGATATTGTAGCCCTTTTTCCTGTTCCTGAAGGAGCTCCCTCAGTACACCACCCCCTCCTGATCTCTAGTTGGGATGAATGGGTTCCAGAAAGCAGAGTGCTCAAGTACGTGGATACCAATCTGCATAAACAGCGAGAACTCCAAAAAGCCAATCAGGAGCAGTATGCAGAGGGGAAGATGAGAGGGGCTGCAACAGAAAAATGTTGAAGTGAAAACCAAAAGGAACAAACAGAAAACACCTGGAAATGGAGATGGTGGCAGTACCAGTGAGACACCCCAGCCTCCTCCGAAGAAAAGGGCCCGGGTAGATCCTACTGTTGAAAATGAAGAAACATTTATGAACAGAGTTGAAGTTAAAGTAAAGATTCCTGAAGAGCTAAAACCATGGCTTGTTGATGACTGGGACTTAATTACCAGACAAAAACAGCTCTTTTATCTTCCTGCAAAGAAGAAGAATGTGGATTCTATTCTTGAGGATTATGCAAATTACAAGAAATCTCGAGGAAACACAGATAATAAGGAGTATGCTGTTAATGAAGTTGTGGCAGGAATGAAAGAATACTTCAATGTAATGCTGGGCACTCAACTGCTCTACAAATTTGAGAGACCACAGTATGCCGAAATCCTTGCAGATCATCCTGATGCACCCATGTCCCAGGTGTATGGAGCACCACATCTACTGAGATTATTTGTAGGAATTGGAGCAATGTTGGCCTATACACCTCTGGATAAGAAGAGCCTTGTTTTATTACTGAATTATCTTCATGATTTCCTCAAGTACCTGGCAAAGAATTCTGCAACTTTGTTTAGTGCCAGGGATTATGAAGTCGACCTTCCTGAATACCATCTGAAAGCAGTGTGAGGAGGTATACTTCATTCACTTGTGTTTGGATCTCTGTAAACACATTTTTGTTCTTAGTCCTTCTCTTGTACAAATGATGTACTTTGAAGATGTTAGTGTATAACAAAATTGATGTTTGTTTTCTGTTTGAATTTAAACAGAGAAAATAAAAGGGGTTACTGCTCCTTTTTTCCTTTCTTTCTTTTAATTTCATTTCAAAGTTGCTACTAGTGTATTCAATGATGGACAACAGAGAAACATGCTGTAGAGTGTTTGCCTAGTTGACAAAGCTGCTTTTGAATGCTGGTGGTTCTATTCCTTCGACACTACGCACTTTTATAATATGTGTTAATGCTATATGACAAAATGCTCTGATTCCTAGTGCCAAAGGTTCAATTCAGTGTATATAACTGAACACACTCATCCATTTGTGCTCCTTTTTTTTTTTTTTTAATGGTGCTTAAAGTAAAGAGCCCATCCTTCGCAAGTAATCCATGTTGTTCCTTAGGCATTATATCTTTGCTCAAATTGTTGAAGAATGGTGGCTTGCCATGGTTTTTGTATTTGTGTCTTATGCACATTTTAACATGATAGATGCAATGCATTGTGTAGCTACAGTTTTCTGGAAAAGTCAAATCTTTTAGGAATTGTTTTTCAAAACTTCAATAAATTTTTTCTTTAAATTTCAAAAAAAAAAAAAAGAAAGAAAAGAAAGAAAGAAATGGCTGTAGCCCTCAAGTTTAGAACCCATTGTGGGGAAGGCCTCAATATCAATATGTGCCAGTTGCTTTACATGTATCATTTTATTCAGTAATCACATCTATTCAACAGACATAACTCTTCATCATCAATGTTCTTTCTGCTATACTTGCTGTTTCCTTGGGGAGACAAAATTAAAACATAAGGCAAATACTGTTTAACATGGCAGATTAACATGTAAAGAAATTATGAAACTAAAAGGGAGATCCTAAAGGTTTCCAGGGAGGAAAAAAGGTCATACACAAAGATCAGGAATCAGAATAACATTTGACCACCTCAACAGCAAAGAGCAGAAGATACCTATTAATGCTTACAAAAGTCTTCCAGGAAATTATTTGCAACTTTTAAGTCTAAATCCAGTGAAACTATCAGTGAAATTGAAGTGTAAATAAATATTCATATATTTTTATTTTCTCATAATCAATTTTACTCATGATCACTTTAATAAAGACTCACTTGAACTAACAGAACACCTTATTTAAACTGATGATTTTCAAATTCTATTTTCTTAGAAGAGTGCTGCATGGAGAATAGGAGAGGTCAAGTAGGTTTTGACAAAGACAAAAAAAATTTACTCATCAAATATCCTTTCTCAGCAAACTTCAAGAATGCATACTCAAGCCAGGTGTGGTGGTATACGCCTGTAATCCCAGCAACTTAGAAGGCTAAGGCAGGACAATCACAAGTTCGAGGACAGCGTAAGCAACTTAGTGAGGCCCTAAGCAACTTAGTGAGACCTGTATTAAAATAAAAAAGGAAAAGACTTGGGGATATAACTCAATGGTAAAGTATCTGATAGACACAATACCTTTATTTTATATATTTATTTTCTGGTGCTGAGGATCAATCTCTACTCAAGCTAAACAGAAGATAAGACAGAAGTATAAACCAAGAAGGAAGCAGCTAAGGAAGCCAGGAAGCTTGGCCGTAGTGGAAGGAAGCCCCGGGATGGGGGCCAAACAGCAGGCCTAGAAAACAACTAGTAAGATCAGAGTAGGCTTGGAGAGGGATCTGTGTAGGTGTCTTCAAAGGATGTGGGTCTCTGCTCAGGCTCTCAGCTAGTAACTGCTGCAAAGGCCCTGCATTTGTGAGGTCCTTCATAAGGATCTTTCCTTCAGGAAGCATGGGATGTTTTCTGAGGTAGTGAGTTCACTTCAAGGCATCCAGTTGAAGAAGGATGTGAAGACTTCCCATTCAAGTTAAATAATATGACTGTAAAGAAATACAAATGGAAAATAAATACCTAACATTTGGGACACAGAATAAAGACCTATCAGCAGACCCGAGATGATTTTGGCATGCAAATAGATTATAAAGCAGAGTAAGGAATGCTTCCATAGAAATACATTCTTCTTGGTAGCACTTAAGAGTGGCTCCAAGCTGGAATCAGCAGGAATGGAGAGCAGTGTGGGATGTGGGGCAATAATTAGAGTAATTAATTTTAAAAATGTCCATAAAACAACATGAGCAACAGCCAGGTGTGGTGGTGCATGCCTTCAATCCCAGTGGCTTGGGAGACATAAATTCAAGGCCAGCCTCAGCAAATTAGCAAGGCCCTAAGCAACTTAGTGAGACCCTGTATCAAAATAAAAAACAAAAGGGTCAGGGATATGGCTTAGTGGTAAAGTGCCCCTGGGTTCAATCTCCAGTACAAAAAACAAAAAACAAAACATGGGCAACAGTTGTACCTTCCTACTACCTATATAAACAAATATATTTGCCTTCTAGTCCTAAAATAGAAAACTGTTTTTGAAAGAAATTTAACAACCTACCTGAAGAGGGCTAGAGATTTTGTTTTTTGTTTGTTTTTAGTTATAGATAGACACAATACCTTTATTTTATATATTTATTTTCTGGTGCTGAGGATCAAACCCAGTGCTTCACACATGCTAGGCATGTGCTCTACCACTGAGCTGCAGCCCCAGCCCTTGTTTTTGTTTTTTTTATGTCTGGTGCTACTGGAGAACTCAGGGCCCTGCATGTGCTAGGCAATTGCTTGTATCCCTGAGCCACATCCCAAGGACTACGGCTTCTAGTGTGTCAATACTTCAGAGTAAAACCCACTTAATTTTAAATCAGGGAGGTTCAAATGTGCCTAAAAGTTCCCTGTGTACCTAGGAACAATATGTTCTATCTTCCTATTCATGGGTCTCCATTCAGAAAAATGCCCTACTAGGGAGACAAAATTTACCAAAGAAAGCAAAACCTACACCAGAAACCTATAATGATCAAACTATTTTTTTAATTATTTATCTTTATTTATTTATTTTTTTGTGGTGCTGAGGATTGAACCCAGCACCTCGCACGAGCTAGGCAAGCGCTGTACCACTGAGCCACAATCCCAGCCCCCAAACTATTCTTTTGTTCATATTTTTAAGTGGACTGGAGGAACCTGGTAGCACAAAAAGAAGAATAAGGGTCCAATAACTGACCCTGGAATAAACAGATTATAATTCAAGGAGAAGAACTTTCAAAAAAATTTTGGACTATTTTTAGAAGCAGCAGTTGCATACGAGAAATAATAAGTTGCTTGGAGAAAAAAGCAAGATTAAAAGAAAAGAAATTATAAAAAGGAATTTTAGAAAGTAAAAACAAGACTATTAATGTTAAAAAGCCAGAAAACGTGCTAAAATTGAGCCGGGAAACTCCCCTGAACCATAAAACAAAGAGACAAAGAGATATAAAATATGAGAGGATTTGTTTGTTTTAACAGAGGACCAAATAGAAGAGTTGGGCAAGGAGGTGCCGCAGTCTGGCTGGGCACAATCAGGAGCCACTTGTCAAAAGAAACTAACTTTATTTTTAGAACCACACACGCCAAACAAAACAGCCTCTCAGGAAAAACCCTCAGAGCCTCAACTGCCACCACCGGCTTTCCACAAGCCTCTCTCTCCCACACAAGCTTCTCCCCACCTCCCACAATCCTCCTGCTCTTGAGGCCGATTGGCTGGGTCACGTGGGCGGAGCCAAAAAAGTCCCCCAATGAGCAGCTCCGTGGTCGGAAAGGGCAGGGAAACAGCCCAATGAGCATCACCGCAGAGGAGCCAATCAGCTAGATGTTGCTGGGGCCGCTGTGAGCCAATCATCAGCTGGCAGCTGGAAGTTTGCTGGCAGCTGGAAGTTTGCTGGGGCCCCTTCGGCTGTGGCTCTCAACAAGGAGGGGTCCCTCATATATTTTCATAGGGATAAGAAATAAGATGGTGACAAAAAGAGGGGGACGAGGCGGGGGGGGGAGAAAAAGAGAGAGAGAGAGAGGAGAGAGGAGAGAGAGAACCAGATTGGCATGGGACTTCTCATGCAGCACTGTGTCCTAGAAACCAGTAGGTACATTCCTTCACAGTTCCTAGTGAAAATGACTTTGACTTAGATATTTGACATATATATATATATATATATATATATCTCCAATTAAACAACAAATCAAGTGAGAGAGCAAACTTGTTCCTGCCTTAGGATGCTTACCCTTGCTGGCAATGTCTGCCCTCAAATCTGCATGGCTTGCATCTTTTCCAACATTTCAGAGAAGCCTTCTGGGCACATGGGTTCATTGACTATTTATATACTTTAATGTATGTTTGAAATTTTTCACAATAAAAGATTTTTTAAAAAAAAATCTCAGTTTCTAAGAATGGTCCCAGTCAGACCTGTTTCTATTTCAACCTGCCTTGCTATTCTTATCTTCAAAGATTTCCTCATCAGTGGTACACAGATAGGACCTCTGATCATCTACCAATGGGTTGCCTTGAACTATCTAAACCTGTGACCAGAATCACCAATTTGAAGACCACTGGGTAGACTTAGAGGTCATTCACATAATATCATGCATGTCTTCTCTATAGGCATGTGAGCATACAGTATTGGTGAGATGTAAAGTGGTATAAGCACAGTAAAACATTTGGCAGTATCTTAAAAAGTCAACATTAATTTACTGTAGGATTTACTAACTCCACTCCAAGTTATTTCCAAAGGAAATGAAAGCTTATGTCTTCGAAAAGATTATTCAGAAGTGTTCACTGCAGCTTTATTTGTAATAGCCAAAAACTGGAAACAACCCCAATGTTCCATAAAAGGCAAATTAGTACACAAATTGTGCATTAGCTATACAAAATAATACTATTCAGCAATATAAATGAACCATTGATAGATGCAAAAATATAGATGAATCCCAAAATCATTTTGCTGAGTGAAAAGAAGTCAGACCAATAAAAAGAGTGCCATGCTAATATGATTCCATTTACATGAAATTCTTAAAAAAGAAAACTGAACTGGGTGTTGTGGCACATGCCTGTAATCCCAGTGACTTGAGAGACTGAGGCAGAAGAATCACAAGTTGAGGCCAGCCTTAGCAAATTAGTAATGCCCTAAGCAACTTAGTGAGCCCCTGCCTCAAAAAGTAAAAAGGGCTGGGAATGTAGCTCAGTGGTAAAGAGCCCCTAGAATCAATACCCAGTACCCGCCCTCCCGCCAAAAAAAAAGAACCAAACTGATCTAAAGTTGTATGGGGATCAGAGGAAGAGAAGAGTGGGAAGGAAGAATTATAAAAGGGCACAGGAAACTAGCCAGTATTTTGTTACCTTGAGTAGGATAAAGGTTTCATAGGCATATGTGTATATATGTGTGTGTGTGTGTATATATATACATTATGTACATATATACTTATGTACCTATATATCAAGTTGTATTCTTTAAGTATGTACAAATTTAGGGGGATAGTGACTAGAAGGGGGACATACAGTGGGTTCTGGATGCTGGAAATGTCATCTGATTGTTAGTTTAATTAGTGTGATGACTTTGGGAAAATTTATCAACTTACATGTTTGTGATTTCTTTTTGTGGAGGGATACTACAACAAAACTACATCCCTAGCCCTTTTTTTGTTTTGTTTTTTTGAGACAGGGTCTCACTGAGTTTCTGAGGCTGGCCTTGAACTTGGGAGCCTCCTACCTCAACCTCCCAAGTAGCGGAGATTACAGGCATGCACCACTGTGCCCAACTATATGATTTTTGCATGTGTGTTCATGTTCATTAACAATTAAATGTTAAATAATTTTAAGTAAAGGGCATGAGCTGGGCATGTTGGCACATGTCTGTAATCCCAGCAACTCAGGGTATTCGGGCAGCTGAGGCAGGAAGATCACAAGTTCAAGTTCTAGGCTAGCCTAGACAACTTAGCAAGATCCTGCCTCAAAATTAAAAGATAAAAAGGTCTGGGGATGTAGCTCAGTGGTAGAACACCCAAGTTCAATTCTCAGTGCTGCCCCCCCCCCGAAAAAAAAGTCTTGAGGGATTTTTTCTCATTAAACTTTGTTTTAATGGATCTCAAAATTCTGTGATACATTTTTAGTCGAATTGTTTCCATTAAAAAGTATTGATTTTAAATGCAAATAACTTAAAACTGACACACAAAAAAATGATCCACAAAACATTCTTCTTTAAAAGAAATCTAATTATCATTATTTTCAAATGATATGATCCCATACTTAGAAGATCCAAAAATCTCACCAAAAGACTGCTAGAGCTAATAAACAAATTCAGCAAACTAGCCAGTTACAAAATCGACATGCAAATTAATAGCTTTTCCATATATCAACAATGAATCTGCTCAGAAAGAAGTCAGGAAAATAATTCCATTCACAATAGCTTTCTTTTACTTCAAAAATAAAATAAAATACCTAAGAATAAATCTAAAGAAGGAGGTGAAAAACCTCCACAATCAAAACTATAGAACATTGAAGAAAGAAATTAAGTAGTACTTGATATAATTTATTTTCAAAACCCCAAGAATGGTTCATGCTGGACTTTCTTTTCTGTCTTGTGTACTAATGCCTGGGGCCTATGAACTATAGGACTTCCTTGTCCTATAAGGAAAGAGACATTTTACTGAAAGATAAGGCTCCATAAGTTTGAACTGAAGCAGCATGTATCTTGGATGAAATGTTCATTTAATTCATCTCTTTTATTTTCTTTTGTTATATAGATTTTCCTGATTTTAGGCGTCATGTGTATTATCCTAGCAATTGGGCATGGTATTTGGGAGACCAAGAAAGGCTACCACTTCCAGATTTTTATGCCATGGGAAAGTTATATCTCTTCATCAGTTATCTCTGCCATGTTCACTTTCTGGTCCTACTTCATTATTCTCAACACCATGGTGCCCATTTCTCTTTATGTAAGGTAGGTGTCTTTGATCATTTGGGGTTATAGGGAAACGGGTTGACTTCATACTTCCTGCTTAATTCTCCAACTAGAGCGTGAACTTATAGAAAGAATATACTACATGCTGTTTACTCTTTACTTTCCACATGCATGGTATATAAAACATTCTGAGAGATATATGGAGAGTACATAAATGCCTTCCATGTCTAGAATACTGAGCTATATACTACATGGTCTGTACAAAAAGAAAACCATCTCTGCCCTCAAATAAGCTGCGAGTGACTAAAAAAGACATACAAACACACGAAACAATTTGAAAAAAGACACAAATTTTGTGATGCTGAAGCCAGGCCAGGCAGCGTCTATTACCAATGAGATAGGATCTAAACATTCATTCATATGTCAGTCACTTAGTACTCAGGAGTATATTTTCCCATAGAAACAAGATGGCAAATGGTAGATAGGTATGGTTATGATCTAAGTTCAGTCCCTAAAAGTTAGAGAAGAGGAAGGGTGTTTCCTCCCCCTTTTTTTTTCTTTTAATAGTTTTTTAGTTCTCAATAGACCTTTATTTTATTTATTGGTACGTGGTGCTGAGACTTGAACTCAAGGCTTCACACATGCTAGGCAAACACTCTACCACTGAGCCACAACCCCAGCCCTCCTCCCCTTTTTTAAAAAAATACATATTTATTTTTTTTTAGTTGTAGTTGGACACAATACCTTTGTTCCATTCATTTCTTTTTATGTGGCCCTGAGGATCGAACCCAGGGCCCTACACATGCTAGGTGAGCACTTTACTATGACTGAGCCACAATCCCAGCCCCTCTTCCCTTTTTTTAATAAGCACCTTGGACAAAAATTTGAAATAGATGAAACAAGTCTTCACCATACTTTGGTATTACTTTTCTGAGTTAAGCATTCCTTTGCACATACAGGGACCCAAATGTGTTTTAGTTTCCTCCTTTCCTAAGGCCGTCAGTATGACATCCCAGCCTCCAAAAGCATTGCCTTGTTTAATGAATATTTATTGAACACCTACTATGTGCCAAGCAATATACTAGGTATTAGAGCTAGAAACATGAATAAGGAGCCATCCCTTTCCCTAGAGCTTGCAGTGTAGCCATGGAAACGCACACATAAATAAAGAATTATGGTATAATATGAAAAAAATGATGGAACTGAAATATTTAAGTGCTATAGGAGCCTTGAGAAGGAATAGATAAATTCTATCTGTAGAGGTGAGGAAGGTTTTCAGAAAAGGTAATAATCAAACTGATATTTGGAAAAACAGATAAAGAACATTGCAAGCAGAAAGTTCAGCATGTACAAAAGGTGTAGAGGTTTTTAAAAGCTAAACTAAGGTATCGATTGATAATTTCAAGTCAGATCCAGAAAAGCCTTAAATTCCAGATCAAAGAGTTTGAATTTTATCCTAAAAGCAGTAAGGAACCAGCCAAGATTTTTCTAATGAAAGAAAGAATGTGATTAAATGTTCGGGTTTAGAAAGACTGATGTGGCTGGTAAAAGCCTAGAAGGGGTCAAGTATGACTCCAAGCATGAGGATCATCAATAAAGAGTCACCCATGAGAATTTGAATAATTCTTTCTTCAGCACAAAGAAAAAGACTCAGGCTTTTCAATGCTGCTGTCTCAGACAGGGGTCACTGATAAATCAGTTTAACATACATTAAGTATGAATGATGACAAGAAGGAGGTCCCTTAAAAACCTTCATAGTTTTAAAATGAAAATGTTATTGACCATAAAATATCTATAATGCATATTATTTGCAGCAGAAGAGCAAATGTGACAAAGGCAACATGGAAATTGATAGAAACAGAGAGGCCATTAGGGAAAAGGCACCCCACAGGCAGGCTGACTGCCTAGGAATTTTTCAGGTCAGCCAATAAGCCATTTCTGGTTTTCACAGCTTCTTCTCTTCTTCTGAAACAATGAAACTCTGAGTATGACAGGTTTCTCTCTCTTCTCCACAATATAGCAGAATTAATCTTTTAATTAGGTCAGCATAGCCTTTTATAAGTCAAATAATATTCCAAAAGTTAAAAATTTGTGACTTTTCCTGGATGCATTTTAGAAAAAGTGAAAGAAGAGTGCAACTCAGACAAGTTAATCAGGTGTATCTGGATCTAGGTGGTAAAGCCTTTCATGGTGATAGTCAAGGTCAGTTTTTTTTAATATTTATTTTTTAGTTGTAGGTGGATACAATATCTTTATTTTATTTTTATGTGGTGCTGAGGATTGAACCCAGTGCCTCACACATGCTAGACAAGCACTCTACCATTGAGCAGCCACCCCAGCCCTCAAGGTCAGTTTTGATGTGCTGCCTGCTAAGAAAGTTCCCTCAGGAGGGCAGGTTCCTAGAGAAGATGCTCTGATTTTCAGATGCTGGCTCCTGACCTGCCATGGGACCAGTAAGAAGAAACCAAGATAATGTATTTGTCATGCTCTGACCAAGACCTTTCTTTTCTTGCTTTCTCCTTAGTGTTGAAATAATAAGACTAGGCAACAGTTTTTATATCAATTGGGATCGGAATATGTTTTATCAACCAAAGAACACCCCAGCACAGGCGCGCACTACCACACTAAATGAGGAGCTTGGCCAGGTCAAATATTTGTTCTCTGATAAAACAGGGACATTGACTCAGAACATCATGATTTTCAACAAGTGTTCTATCAATGGAAAGGTCTATGGTACGTATGCCTTCTTGCTTTCCTGAGTCCTAGAAAAATTCTGCTTTGCTAGTTTAAGAGTAAACTAGTTATACTGACCATAAAAAAATTAAGACCCTTATTCCAGAGGGATCCTATACTACACCCAGGAGGAAGAAAGGCCACAACTGAGTAGCCAGGAAGAATCTGAATAGACAGACCTTGCTAGGTTTCCCCACTCGAACCTATTGCCATTAGTTCAGATCCTTAATTATTCATCCAGGGTCTTGGATTTTTGATCTGAGAGTGTCTTTATCATATAAAGTTATTATCAAATAAATGTGTCATGTTTTTCTCCCATGGTGGGGGAAAAAGAGTAAACTAGCTTTAAATCTATGAGCTTCTGAAATTCACATTTACCTACTATTCTCATAGTCCTTTCTATTCACTAAGCAAAAAACACCCAGCCCACTCAGTTCCAACCAAAAAGTGCAAATTTAGTACCTTGTAGATGGAGTCCATTGTGTGGACACTGAGAATACCAAAATGTGCGAGACTTAGTCTCTGTCCTCAAGGAATTCACAATGTACTGAGGAAAAACAATATACTCAGTTCATTGGTTATTAAATCAGGTGGGTGTTGGTTAGTGGCTACAAATTTTCAGTGAGATAGGAAGAATAAGTTTTTGAGATCTACTGCAGAGCACAATGACTATAATTAGCAATAGTATATTGTATATTTCAAAATTGCTAAAAGAATATATTTCAAATATTATTACATGGGAAGTGATAATTGACATGTTAACTTGACAATCATTTCACAGTGTATACATATATGAAAACATCACATTTTATCCATAAATATACCTAAATAATTGTCAATTAAAAAATAACCATAAATAACTAATTAGAACAAATAAATAAATTTAAAAGAAAAAAATTAACCATAAATAAAAATAAATCAGATAAAACAGTATAGTATTGAAGCCTCTAATCCTGATTCCCCTTTAGATCAACAAATAGACAAAGGGGAATGAAGGGAAGGGAGAGAGGATGGGAATAGAAGAGAGAAAAATGAATCACACATATCTTTCTTATCCTTGTATATGAATACACATCATATATCACCAAAGTAACAGGATCCTAATTGGAACAAATTATACTTATTCTATACATGAATAATGTGCAAAATACACTCTATCATCATGTATATCTAGAAAGAACAAAATAAACCCACAAACAGTACTGAAAGAAGCTATCACAGGGTGTTTGGTTTGATTAGTGTCTTCCATGGCTAGTCCTTCATTTATTGTATGTCTTAAACATAACCTTGTTTTTGTGAGAATTAAATCCTCATGTGTGTGAACATTCATGCCTCCTGCCCTAGACAGCAGAAGGAGGTAATCACACCTGAAAAGCTAGAGCACATGGGATTGTCTTCTGGAGTGATGAAAAAGTTTTGAACTTGAGAGAGGTGGTAGCTACACAACATTGTGAATGTATCAAATGCTCCTAAACTGTACACTTTAAAACTGTTCATTATATGTTGTGTGGATTTCACCTCAATAAAAAATTAAAATTTTTAAATTAAAAAAAGAAAATTCTGATATTTTTCTATTACTATTTTAAACCAAGCTTTTATTTGTATAAACTCTGAAGGCTAATTTTTTGATGAGTTGATTTAGGTGAGGATGATAATTCTCTGGCTCATTTCCCAACCTGAATGCACTGGGTAAGGTTGAAAGGATCATTTCTGTACTTGGCATCAGGTTGTCCTCCATTCATGTCTGTACCATCCACTGATCAAGAATCCTAAACACTCTGTAATTAATTCCACTCCTCTTCTAGGTAACTTTTTGATTGAGTGGCTTCCTAAGTTTGGAAGTCTCTCAAAAGATACAGTGACTAACCTCTAGCCTGGCCTTGAGTCTTAAGGGAAAAGAGCTGAGTGGGGCCCAATTAGAAGACTTCTTCTGGTCTTTGGTTTAGGGAAAGGAGCTTACTAGGGGCACTGAGGGTTAGGTGGCCTGAGGGGATTCGAGGCAGCTTGACTACAAACCTAAGATGAAGAATCAAAAGAAATGTTTTTAAAAACACTCCTTTAAATTATCATTGACTCAGCAATTCCATTCCTAGGTATCCCCCACAAAATGAAACAAGGACTCAAACAGATATACACAAATAGTCATTGCAACATTATTTTCAATAGCCCAAAGGTGAAAATAATTCATGTGGCCATCAACAGATGAATGGATTTTTTAAAAGTATATAAATTCAAAGGAATATTATTTCAGCCATAAAAATTAATAAAGTTTGATACATGATACAACATAGATAAACCTTGAAAACATTATGCAAAGTGAAAAGCCAGATATAAAAAAGCAGAGTTCTACTTCTATGTAATACAGAAAATTGGAAAATTCATAGAAATAGAAAGTAGAATAGAGGTTACTAGAGAGGGATGGGGAGGAATAGGAAGTTTCTGTTTGGAATATTGAAAATATACAGTGGTGATAGTTGTGCAACATTGTAAATGTAGTTAATGCCACTGAATTTTACAGTTAATTTGACAGCTTTTGTGTTATATGTATTTTACCACAATTAAAATTAAACCCTCCTTTAAACCCTTTGCCAAGTCTCTACTCTGTTTGCTTACCAATAGGTAATTCCTGTAACAAGGAGGAACTAAGGGAGTCACTACCTGAGGTGAGTGATTATAGCTTTCTGGGAAACGCATATGGGAGCTGGGTGAGACTGTGCCACGTGGAAGCATCTCTAATACAAAGGGAACTCAGTCCCCGAAATATTAAAGCTTTTACTAGCCTCAAAATATCAGAAACCCTTATGTAAATGGTCTATGTTTATCTGAGGGAATTTGGGGATTTTAATGAAAATAGCTATGTTGTCTTTTCCTCTTTAAAAAAAAAAAAAGAATTTGTGCTCATTGTAAAAAAAAATTCAAATAATATAGAAATATGTGAAGAAGAAAGTTAATACTATTCAATCCAATTTTGGTGACCAATGTAAAATTTGTGGGGTTTTTCTGACAAATAGCTAGATAGCTAGATATAGAGATAGAATGCTATTTTCACCTGCTCTTTGTTCACTTGAAACTCTAGTGAGGTCATCTTTCAATCTCAGCAGATATAGGTTTATTATTTTTTTCTTTTAAATATTTTTTTAATTATTGATAGACCTTTATTATATTTATTTATTGATATGTGGTGCTGAGAATTCAACCCGGTGCCTCACATGCTAAGCAAGTGCTCCACCACTGAACTATAACCCCAGCCCATGGTTTATTATTTTTAATGGGTATGTAATAAGTATCCAGTTGTATTAGTGTACTTTAATGTAACCAATCCTTATTTTTTTCCATTTTGCTATTACAATAGAATTTTGTTAAACACCTGGTATATACATTATTATATAGTTATGCTTTCTTAGAATAAATCCCAAGAAGTAAAATTGGTTGGTCAAAGAGTAGCCCTATTTTTAATACATTTAATTTTGTTATATTGCCCTCCAAACAGATTTGTATCACATATATACCCCCCAATATATATGACAATTCTTTTTCCCCCATATTTTTGTTAGTACTGGGTCATAACAGTTTTTTAATCTGTGGAAATTTAATTGGGTGAAAAATAATATCTCATTTTGAAATTAATTTTTAACTATAAAGAAAAACATTAAAAGTATACTTATTTATAGAATATCGTGATGTTTTGATATATGTATATACACATATATAAACTGTAATATTCATATCAGGGTAAACATATCTACTCAAACATTATTTCTTTCTGGTGAAAATATTAAAAATTCTTTTCTTAGTTTTTTTTTTTTAAATATAAAGTACATTATTATTATGTATCGTTACCCTTCTGTATAATAGCATATCACAACTTTTTTGTGTGTGTGATGCTAGGGGTTGAACCCAAGACCTTGTGCATATGAGGCAAGCACTCTACCAACTGAGCTATATCCCCAGCCCCACAACTTCTTGATCCTACCTAACAGTAACTTACCCATTGATCAACCTCTTCCCATCCCACTCTCCTGCAATATTGCATTCTTAATTTACCTTGCTTTGGTTTCTAATGAGGTTGAATTTTTCCTTATGTGCTTATTTTCTTTCCCCTTACAAATCTCTTTATTGCCTACTTACACTTGTTATTTGCCCTTTTTTTTTCTTATTTAAAGAGCTCTTCATATAGTAAAAATAACAACTCTTTATTTTTTCCATTTTGTCTTTTGGTGTTTGGTTCTTTTTTTTTAATTAATTTTATTTTTTAACTACATGATAGCGGAATGCATTACAATTCTTATAACACATATATAGCACAATTTTTCATATCTCTGTATATAAAGTATGTTCACACCAATTCATGTCTTCATACATGTACTTTGGATAATGATGTCATTCACATTCTACCATCATTGCTAACCCCTTGCCGCCTCCCTTCCCCTCCCACCCCTTTTCCCTATCTAGAGCTAGTCTCTATTCTATTTCTCCCATGCTCCCTCTCCCTACCCTACTATGAGTCAGCCTCCTTATATTAGAGAAAACATTTGGCATTTGTTTTTTTGGGATTGGCTAACTTTGCTTAGCAGTTTCTTCTCCAACTCCATCCATTTACCTGCAAATGCCATGATTTTATTCTCTTTTATTGCTGAGTAAACTCCATTGTGTATATATGCCACATTTTTTTATGGTGTTTGGTTTTTTAAATAATTTTTTCTGTGTAGAAGTTTTAAACTTATGTAATCAAATCTTTTTTAAAAAAATACTTATTTAAGGGCTGGGGATGTGGCTCAAGTGGTAGCGCGCTCGCCTGGTATGCGTGCGGCCCGGGTTCGATCCTCAGCACCACATACAAACAAAGATGTTGTGTCTGCCGAAAACTAAAAAAAAAATAAAAATATTAAAAAAAAATACTTATTTAAATTATTTTTTTTGTTGTTGATAGATTCTTTTTTTTAATACTTATTTATTTTTTTAGTTATCGGCAGACACAACATCTTTGTACAACACAACATCTTTGTTTGTATGTGGTGCTGAGGATCGAACCTGGGCCGCACGCATGCCAGGCGAGCGCGCTACCGCTTGAGCCACATCCCCAGCCCTGTAATCAAATCTTAAATCTTTTTTCTTCTAGGATTCATGACAAACTCAACAGTCCTTACGCATACAATTATAAAAATAATCTTCTTATGCACTCTTCCTATCTCTAGCTATTCATTTTTACTATTTTCTGCAGCATTGGACATCAGCTTTTGTTTATGGGTTGATTTTAAGCATTCCTGCACAGGGCTTCCTCCCTTGCCTCCAGATTACTCCTTACTGTATCCCTGTCCTGATAGAGATCCAACCCCAAACCTTAACCATTTGACTTACTTACAGCTGGCTCTACTCTCAATGTCCACCTTACCTACCCATCCAAAGAGATTTGGAAGGGGAAGGAAAATCACTTCTTTTCATAAAGCAACCTTGACTGTGTAAACAAAGTTATACTTTCTAGGTATTAAATTCTCCCTGGAGTTTCTTTCTCTTTCTTCTTCCTTTCACTACTGATTAATCATAGAACACTTTGCTGTATATCACTGGAATTTCTTTTCTTATAAACAAACTTAATTGCTATTTCAATTTCTTTATAAAAGGCTCTCTTCTCCATGTCTAAATTAAAACATGACTTTCACTGAGAACATATCCATTTTCCTCCATTTCTTTCATACTCTGCATACTATAATCTCTAAGATATTTGAGAGTCAGAGACAGGAAGGACCAGGTATATTGATAAGTGAAAGCAAAATTAAGTCTGTGAACAATCATGTACTGCAGATTCTTTGTCATGAGACCTTGTCTTTGTCTTGCAATATTCCTTTCTATTCCTATTTTTTTAAATGTTACAAAATAAGGTTTATTCTGCAATACTTTATCATAATGAATTGCATCTCTTTGGCAAAAATAAACTTTATAAACATTTTAATAATCAGAGATTAGATATAAAAGCTAATCATTTGTGAGTTGTTTTTAATATGAGCAAAGACTGGCAACTGAGAAGTGGTTTATTTGAACTGTCATCTACTGTTTCTAGCCCTCTTTTGTCCTGTGGGGCAAAAATAGTGCAACACAGTGATGCCACTGTACTTAGCACTCTGTTCCCTTCTCAGCTCCCCAGTCAGGCAGAAGACAATGAGAAACAAGACTCTCCCCAAACATCACTTAAGAATACGGAATGTTGGGCTGGGGTTGTAGCTCAGTGGTAGAGGGCTTGCCTTGTGTGTGAGGCACTGGATTCAATTCTCAGCACTGCACTTTAAATAAATTAAAGGCCCATCCATAACAAAAAAAAAATATTTTAAAAAAAGAATAGGGAGTGTTTACCTCCTCACATCCTCAGGTTTGATTATTGGATAAGATTTGAGAGTTTAAAGATAGCTGTAAGTCATTCAGAATATCTGGGGTAAAAGTGGAACAAGAAGGGTCTGCCATGATTGGATTAGAAATAAGACCCAGCAATATGCTGTCTCCAAGAGACTCGCCTCATAAGCAAAGACACCCATGGACTAAAGGTGAAAAGATGAGGGAAAAATATATATCATTCACCTGGATCTCATAAACAAGCAGAGGTTTCTATCCTCATATCAGATAAAGTGGACTTTGAGCCAAAGTTAATCAGAAGGGACTAAGAAGGTCATTTCCTACCCCTTAAGAGAATTATACATCAACAAAACATAAAAATCGTAAATTTTATGACCCAAACAGTGTGGCACCTAAGTACATCAAACAAACCCTTCTGAATTTTAAGAGTTGAATAGACCACAACACAAGAATACTGCATGACATCAACACACCTCTCTCATCACTAGATAGATCCTCCAAACATAAATTAAAGAAGCTATAGAACTGAAAAACACAATAATGTAGACTTAACAGACATATATAAAATTTTTCATCCCTCAATGACTAAATATACTTTTTTCTCAGCCACACATGGATCCTTCTCTAAAACAGACCATACCTTAGGCCACAAAGCAACTCTCAGCAAATACAAAAAAATAGAGATAATTTCTTGCATTCTTTCAGATCATAATGGAATGAAATTAGAAATCAACAATAAAATAAAAAATAAAAGCCACCTGGAGACTAAAAAATGCACTATTGAATGACCAATGGATTGAAGAAGAAATCAGAGATTAAATTAAAAAAAATACTTAGAGGTAATGAGAATAGCAACACAAGTTATCAAAATCTCTGGGACACTATGAAGGCAGTTCTAAGAGGAAAATCCATTGCACTGAGCACATTATTTAAAAGAATAGAAAGTCACCAAATAAATAACCTAACATTACATCTCAAAGCCCTAGAAAAAGAAGAACAAATCAAGAAAAGCAGAAGACAGAAAATAATTAAAATCAGAGCTAAAATCAATGAAATTGAAACACACACACACAGAAAAAAAAATTCAAAAAAATCAATGAAACAAAAAGTTGATTCTTTGAAAAAATCAATAAAATGGATAAACCCTTAGCCAAGCTAATGAAGAAAGAGAAAATGCACATTACTAATATTTGTGATGAAAAAGGAAATATCACCATGGACACTATTGAAATACAGACAATAATCAAACTACTTTGAAAATCTATACTCCAAAAAAAGAGAAAATCATGAAGACATCCACATATTTCTAGAGACATATGACCTATCCAAATTGAATCAAGAGACATAGAAAATTTAAACAGATCAATTTCAAGCAATGAAGATGCCATCTAAAGCCTACCAACAAAGAAAAGCCCAGGACCAGATGGATTCTCAGCTGAGTTCTACCAGATCTTCAATGAGGAAATTATACCAATAGTCCTCCCATTATTCCACAATATAGAAAAGAAGGGAACCCTTCCAAACTCATTCTATGAGTATCACACTGCTAGTATCACACTGTTACCAAAAAGACACATCAATGAAAGAAAACTTGAAACTAATATCCCTCAAGAAAATAGATGCAAAAATTCTTAACAAGGGGCTGGGGATGTGGCTCAAGTGGTAGCGCGCTCTCCTGGCATGCGCGGGGCGCTGGGTTCGATCCTCAGCACCACATTTAAAAAAATAAATAAATAAAAATATTGTGTCCACTGAAAACTAAAAAATAAGTATTAAAAAAAAATCTTAACAAAATACTAGCAAATCACATATAAAAACATATTAAAAAGACAATGCACCAATCAAGTGGGGTTCAAATCCAGGGATGCAAGGTTGGTTCAACATACAGAAATCAATAATGTAATTCATCACATCAGTCAACTTAAAGACAAGAATCACATGATTATCTTGATAGAAGTAGAAAAAGCATTTGACAAAATTCAACATCCATTCATGCTCAAAACATTAGAAAAACTAGGGATGGTAGGTACATACATCAACATTGTAAAAGCTATATGTGCTAAACCCAAGGCCAACATCATTCTAAATGGTTGAAAATTGAAAGCATTCCCTCTTAAAACTGGAACAAGACACATAATATGCCCACTTTCACCACTTCTATTCAACAGAGTCCTTAAAACCCTAGCCAGAGCAATTAGACAAAGAAATTAAAAAGACAATGCACCAATCAAGTGGGGTTCAATCCAGGGATGCAGATAGGAAAAGAAGAGCTCAAACTATCCCTATTTGCTGATGACATGATTCTATATTGAGAAAACAAAAAAAATCCATTAGAAAGCTTCTTGAACTCATAAAAAATTCAGCAAAGTAGCAGGGTATAAAATTAACACCCATAAATCAACTGTGTTCCTATATACCAATGACGAAGCAGCTGAAAGAGAAATTTAGGAAAACTGTCCCATTCATAATGCCTCAAAAAAAATTAAAAACTTGGGAATCAATCTAATGAAAGAGGTGAAAGACCTCTACAATGAAAACTATAGGACATTAAAGAAAGAAATGGAAGAAGATTTTAGAAGATGGAAAGATCTCCCATGTTCTTGGATAGCAGAATTAATATTGTCAAAATGGCCATACTACCAAAAGTGCTATACAGATTTAATGCAATTTCTATTAAGGTTCTGATGATGTTCTTCACAGAAATAGAAAAAGCAATCATGAAATTCATTTGGAATAATAAGAGGCCCAGAATAACCAAAGCAATCCTTAGCGAGAAAAGCAAAGCAGGAGGCATCACAATACCAGACCTTAAATTATACTACAGAGTTATATTAACAGAAAAGAAGACACAGAGACAAACCCACATAAATACAGTCGCTCACGTCCTGCTCAGGCAGTGGAAACAGTTCATCTGCGTGGCGAAGGCTGGCGGTGAAAAGACCACACAATAGGGAAGTAATTTTTTAGAAAGCGGGGGCAGGACTGCTTTATGACCTTATGGGCCAAGCTTCCACACTGGAAAGAGAGAGAGCACAAGAACCCACTTTATTTATACAAGGGGGCTTCAAAAGGAATTCAATGGAATGTTCTTTTGCCAAATAAGGTAGGAGGTGGGCTGTCCAAGCCTAATGGAAACGCCCAAGTCCAGAGCTATGAGAGCTGTCCCATTGGTAGAGCGAGGGCAGAAATCTCACACCTTGGGCAGTCTACACACGGGAATGCTGGGGATCCTTCCCAAGGGGAGATCTAAGTCCCCATGGGTCAGTACTGAGTAAAAGACCACTCCAGTAGTGTCACAGGTGGCGTACCACATACAGTTATTTCATCCTAGACAAAGGCACCATAAACATACATTGCAGAAAAGATAGCCTCTTCAACAGGTGGTGCTGGAAAAACTGGAAATCCATATATAGCAGAATGAAATTCAACCCCTCTCACCCTGCACAAAAATCAACTCATAGATCAAGGACCTAAGCCTTAGACCAATGACCCTGTGCCCACCAGAAGAAAATGTAGGCCCAACTCTCGATCATGTCGGTTCAACTTTCCTCAAGACTCCAAAAGCACCAGAATCAGTAAATGGGATGGTATCAAACTAAAAAATTTCACAACAAAGGAAACAAAGACGTGAAGAGAGAGCCTATGGGAAAAATCTTTGCTCTCTGCACCTCAGCTAGAGCATTAATTAATCTCCAGGATATACATAGAACTCAACACCAAACAAATAACCCAATCAATAAATGGGCAAAGAAACTGAATAGGCACTGCACAGAAGAAGCAATTAGAGAAATGCCAATTAAAACTACATTACTACATTGAGATTCCATCTCACTCCAGTCAGAATGGCAATTAGAGAAATGCCAATTAAAACTACATTACTACATTGAGATTCCATCTCACTCCAGTCAGAATGGCAATTACTAAGGATACATTGGTGTGGATGTGGGGAAAAAGGTTCACTGATGCATTGCTGGTGGGACTACAAATTGGTGCATCCACTCTAGAAAGCAGTATGGAAATTCCTTAGAAAACTTTTAATGGAACCACCATTTGATCCAATGGCCCACTCCTCAGTTTATACTTAAAGGACAGAGATGCAGCCACATAATTATAACAGCTCAATTTACAGTAGCCAAGCTATGGAACCAGATGAAAGTATAAAGAAAATGTGGTTCATATACATAATGGAATTATTACTCAGCCATAAAAAATGAAATTATGGCATTTGCCCTCAAACAGATGGAACTGGAAAAATATCATGCTAAGTGAAATAAGCCAGTCTCAGAAAAACCCCAAACAAAACCCAAAGGCTGAATGTTCTCTCTGATATGTGGATACTAACCCATAACAAGGGAGGGTAGGGAGGGGAGGAATAGATTCATTGGATTAGATAAAGGGAAATGAAGGGAAGGGAGGAGGGGTTATAAATAGGAAAGACAGAATTAATCTGAAATAACTTTCCTTTGCTCCTAAATGAATACATGGACTAGTGTGTATTATGCACAACCACAAGAATGGAATCCTGATTGGAGTTGTACTCCATGTATGTATAATATGTCAAAATATACTCTACTGTCATGTATATCTAAAAACAGCAAATAAAAAAAAAAAAAAAGAGTCTGCCAGGTAGTGCTCAGCTTGTCTCCTGTGGGAAGGATCTCTTGTGGCCCAAGCAACTGGATAGTTCAAGTGAGAGCTGTAAGTACCTGAGAAACCAGCACAGTATTTATCTTGCTTTTCCCTTCTCAAGAGTTCTCATCACATTCCAGAAACTACCCCCAAGTTGATCTATAAAATGTCAAGCTATTGACAGCTTTGTTCTGGCTTATATGTTCCAGAAAGAAAAAGATAACTTCAAAAAGCTGGCCAGTCCTGCCTTTCCATTTAATGACAAGACTTTGGTGGAAGCAGTAAAAAAAGGAGATTACCGGGTGCATTTGTTTTTCCTCTCCCTCTCATTATGTCATACTGTGATGTCACAAGAGAAAGTAGAAGGTGAGGGAGGCCTGAGGCTTCATGGACTGAGAATGTGTCATAGTGTAGGTGGGTTGGAGGTGAGGTGGTTTGATATGATTTGTATGGCTTAATCTGAAAAAGAACTTTCCAACAGGGAGTATTGTCCTGCAATAGAACATGTAGTCAAGATAAGTAATTAGCTGGGAGATACTCAAATAAGAAACCACCTCTTGGTTTTGGGGGACTTTCGTTTGTTTCTTTGGTACCAGGGATTAAACCCAGGGGTGCTTAACCACTCAGCCACATCCCCAGCCCTTTTTTAAATTTTTCATTTTGAGACAAAATTGCTAAATTGCTGAGGCAGGCCTTGAACTTTTGATCCTCCTGCCTCAGCCTCCTGAGCTGCTGAGATTATAGGCATGCACCTCCATGCTCAGTTGGATACCTCTTGGTTTAAAGAAAGATTCAGTCATTGAACAGGGTTCACACTTAATGCCATTTAGGGAACTTCTGAATTGTCCCCAAGAGTAATCCTACCATCTCTGACAAGACTTTCTAAATAATGAGTTTAGTTGTCCTCTTATTTTCTTTTTCTTTTTTTGGCTGCTTTTGTTGACACAGGGTCTTGCTATATTGTTACCCAGGCTGACAGTTGAATGTTATCATTCTACCTCAGCCTAACCAGTAGCTGGGATTGCAGATGTGTATACTACTACATCTAGTTTATATTAGTTATTTCAGTAACCAAATGTAGCAAAATCATTGATTAATTTATCCAAAATTTTTCAAAAAATAATGAGAAATGAATGATTATAAATTAAGATTTTTTTCTTAACAAGAAAAATATATAGCTGGGTGTGGTGGTACACACCTATAATCCCAGTGACTTGGGAGGAGGATCCCAAGTTTGAGGCCAGCCTCAGCAACTTAGTGAGATCCTCAGCAACTCAGCAATACCCTGTCTCAAAATAAAAAAAGAAAAAGGGGTTGGGATGTGGCTCAGTGGTGAAGTGCCGCTGGGTTCAATCTCCATACTTAAAAAAGAGAGAGCGAATGTACACAACCAAATGAATAGTGTACTTTAAAGTCAATAGTCTCTTAATATTACCACCAGTAATGCCCTATATTTATGTTACTTTACAGTTTTATAAATAGCTTTCATTTATCTTCTATGATCTTTACAATAACCCTCTGAGGTTATTGTTCTGAGGCAGAACAGAAAACATGATCCCAATCTTACTGAGAAGGAAACTAAAGTTGAAAGAGATTGTGGGCTTGGGTTGTGCCTCAGTGGCCGAACACTTGCCTAGCATGTCAATCCTTAGCACCACATAAAAATAAACAAAATAAAGGCATGCTGTCCATCTACAACTACAAAAACAATTACAAAAAAAAAAAAAAAGAAATTGATTTTTAAAAAGAGATTAAGTTACTTGCCTAAAATCCTGTAGTTCAGAAGGTTAGAGATAAACCAGGTGCAGTGGCATGTGCACACCTGTAATCTCAGCGACTTGGGAAGCCAAAGGAGGATCACAGGTTCAAAGCCAGCCTCAGCAAACTATAGAGAGGCCCTAAGCAACTTACTGAGACCTTGTCTCAAAACAAAAAAAGAGTTGAGGATATAGCTCAATGGCAAGACATCTCTAGATTCAATCCCCCCTACCACCAACAACAAAAACCCTGAAGGGTAGAGATAAGAATCCAAATTTCTTATCTCCTGGCCCTGTGACCATAGCAGCCTCCCCATCATGTTTCTTTGTGTCTGCCATTGCAACAAGATGCTATTATTTAAAGCATATTTGGCCTCAATTGTCCAGTAGATATTTCTTATGTCTGACCTAAAATTATCCCCTTACCTTCCATGTTCACAAGTATAAGACTCTGATGATGCCTGTTTTAAAAATCAAATTGACCTTCAGAAGAGAAATAGCCAAAAAAAAAGATACATGTTGTGATAATAGTCTAACAAAGGAGTTCTAGAAATATCCTGATTAATACCAGATTGAAAGCTGATTCAACAGAGTGAGTCATTTAACTTCTCAGGGTGAGTTAAAGGTGATAATATGCATCTACACATTTATTTTAAACTGCTTACTAAATCATCTGTCTTTTATCTTGCATAGCAGTGTTTAGCCAAGTGTGGCCAGTCTTCTGCAGCAATTTATGCCACACACATGAGAATCCACTAAGAGATTTATTAAAAATTCAACTTCCTAGGTCCTTCTTCCAAATTTTGTGATTGTGGATTCAGTACGTTTGAGTGGGGCCCAGGAACCTCATTTTTAATAAGCTCTCTGAACCATCTTTACCCATAAAGTTGGAACGGAATGCCTGTTTTGTTTGTATACATTGCAAATATCATTTACCTGTGTGATATTAACTCAGGTCTATGAAACAAGTTGGAAATATTGGAAAGGAAAAGAGATTGACATGTTTTATGCAACCTGCCCTTTTAGCACCAGACTTGTGAAGAAGTTTTGAGGAAAGATGTACCCTCCTGGGCTCCATCTTTATTTAAGCCACTTGGAAGACAGTGTCACTTCTGGGTGGACTTCAGCAGCTCATCTCTGTGGGCTCTAGTTGCCCTCTTCTCTCCTGTCAGGTGAGCTGGTGTACCAGGCTCAGTCCCCAGATGAAGGTGCCCTGGTCACTGCTGCCAGAAACCTTGGCTTTGTGTTCCGTTCCCGCACGTCTGAGACTATCACAGTGGTTGAAATGGGAAAAACCAGAGTCTATCAGCTGCTGGCTATTTTGGACTTCAACAATGTGCGCAAGAGGATGTCTGTTATTGGTGGGTGTCCCTTCTAGTCAGCTCGCTCGCGCTCGCTCTCTCTCTCTCTCTCTCTCTCTCTCCTTTATACATATTCACAATTGACTTTCTCTTTCATCTACACACAGATGTCTTCTCCCACTCATGTGTCTTCTCACAGGTATAGTGCCTCAAATATAAACACACATCCATTCCCACTTTGTCTTATCTCTTTTGAATTTTCTCTCATTCATGTAAGGGAGCTCACTACCATGTACTAATAAATCCTTCTCTAATGTTTCTGAGTAGTGGCTTGTCAGCACCCTCAAAGTCAAATAAGAACATAGAATAAATTCATAAAGCCTGAACATGGTGTAAGAAATGGAAGCAAATAATACAGTCAGCCCTCTTAGGTTCCATATCAGACTCAAACAACTATAGATTAAAAATATTTGAAAAAAAAAAGTTGCATCTGGATTGGGGGCATAGTTTATTGGTAACTTAGTGTGCTTTTCATGAATAAGGCCTGAGAATCAATCTCTGCACCAAAAAGAAAGAAAAAAAAAAAAACAAGTTCTGTCTGTACTGAAAATGTACAGACTTTTTTCTTGTCACATTCTCTAAACAATTTAGTATTATAACTATTTATATATAGTACTTACATTGCATTAGGCATCATAATTTAGAGATGATTAAAGTATACAGGTGCTGGGAATGGTGGCCCACACCTGTAATCCCAGCTTCCCCGGGAGGCTGAGGCAGGAAGATCAGGAAGATCGAGAGTTCAAAGCCAGCCTCAGAAAAAGCAAGGCACTAAGCAACTCAGTGAGACCCTGTTTCTAAATAAAATACAAAATAGGCCTGGGGATGTGGCTCAGTGGTTGAGTACCCCTGAGTTCAATCTCCAGTACCTTCCCTGTCCAAAAAAAAAAAAAAAAAAATATATATATATATATATATATATATAATATAGGAGTATGTTTGTAGGTTATATGCAAACATTATGTTATTCTATATAAGGGAATCAAGCATCTGTGGATTTTGGTATCCACAAGGATGGGTATCCAATACCCTAGGATACTGAAAAATGATTGTATGAGAAAATTTATACTATCTGGCTTCCTCTATCAGTTTGGCCTCAGACTGAAGAGAAAGAAGGTCATTTTTCATCTTTTGTCCTTACTAAGTTGGGCTTTGGTCTGAGACTTGGAATTGATAAGCTAAATGTCATTCTGCATCAGAGTCTTCCACAAGTGATATTAAACGCCTTCCATAGATGCCTTTGTTGCTCTCACCAGCCCTCACCATATCATTTATCCTATGTGACCACTCATTGAGTTCTTAGCCTCCAAAGGCAACACAAACAAATGTCATGGGAAATAGCCTCTTGCCAATCCTCAGTGGCCCAGATAATTTCTTATAACAATAGGCTTAAATGGTTGTTTTGCTTAATTTATCTTTAGTGCGGACTCCTGAAAATCGGGTAATATTGTTCTGCAAGGGAGCAGACACCATCATCTGTGAGCTGCTTCATCGTTCCTGTGTAGCCCTTAATAAAGTGACCATGGAACATTTGGATGTAAGTCTTTAGACTTCAGGAGAGGAATGGTGCATCTGGACACATGTCCACAAATGTGTCCCCATGTCAATGTATTTCTGTTGTTACCAGCAGCCAAGGAATCTACTTGGATCACAGCTGGCCAGATTCAGCTACCCACCTGCATAAAAAATAGACAAACAATGGAAAAATGAATTTTATGCCATCTGATCAAACTGAGGAGCAGCAGCTAGACTGCTTCTCTGCAAGTCCCACAGAAGTGGTTATAATTTATAGAAACAAAAGCCAGGTGGTATGTAGATGTAGCTAGGCTATACTGGACAGTGAAAATAGCAGTTTCAGCTTCCTTGGCATTGCTGAGCCAAGGGATAGTTTTTATTCTCTCAGCTCAGGAGCTCTGTTTCATTCTATGGGTGTATACTGGTATCTGTGTCTCTTTAGTTGGTAGAAAACTAAAACTGTCTCATTCTGTGGTATTTTTACTGACGATATTGCCAACTTCTATGTCCTTTGACATAGAAGTTGAGTGGGACAGTATCCCATAGGCATGACAAGAATTGTATTTATGGGAACACTTAAAGTAATCAGAATTGTTCAGTCCTGAGTAGTCCTCCTTTAAGAGGTCCCATGGTCAGATCTGGTGTTTGTTTCAGAAGAGGACCTGCTGATATGGGAGGCCTTATCCACAAGCCATGATGAAAACAGGAGCAGAGAGTACCTGGCCTGAGATTCTGAGGAGGCTATTTGATATCTCCCTCTGTTGTCTACAGGATTAGAATCCCCAAGGGCACCTCCTTTCTCCCTATCTTGTTCTTCTTCTGCCCTGTAGTATTTGGTATACATCAAAAAGAGACTGGTTCCAGCTGCTGGCATGAGAAAAGAAAAACAGATCTATACATCTGGGATCTCTACACCTAAGCATGGGTGTACAAAAGATTAGGGGAATGAGGAGAGAACAAAGAGCAGGTTGGAGAGTGTTTCAGATTATATATATATATTATATTATGTATATTATAATATATAATATATAATCTGAATATATATATTTGGAATATATATATAATCTGAATATATATATATAATCTGAACCACTCTCTATCCTGCCCTTTGTTCTCTCCTTATTCCCCTAATAATATATATTTATATATATATATATATATATATATATATATATATATATATAAATAATTAGGGGAAAATATATATAAATATAAATATATATTTATATTTATATATATTTTTTATATATATAAAATAAGGTAAATAGATTGAAGAAAATTCTGTTTGATTTGGCTATTTAAAGATGACTCTACATTAATATATAGCCAGAAGTCAAAGAAAAGATATCCAATAAGTATATTAAAAGATGTTCAACAGGTGTTGGGGTTGTGGCTCAGTGGTAGCATAGCACACTTGTCTGGCATGTGTAAGGCACTGGGTTTGATTCTCAGCACTGCATATAAATAAATAAAACAACTAAAAAAAAAACTTTAAAAAAAGACATTCAACATCTTTAGTCATTAAGGAAATGCAAATAAAAAACATGAAATATCACTTTATACCCACTACAATGGCTAAAATAAAAAAGATGACTAGACAATAATAAGAGTTGGCAAGGGTTTAGAGAAATTGTAAACTTTATACATCACTGATGGAAAAGTAAAATGACATAGCCATTTTGGAAAACAATCAAATTGCATTTCCTCAGAAAGTTAAGCATAGACTTAACTCATAAAACCGTTTTAGATATTTTGACATGCTTCCTACTACCACCTTAATAGACACTTACAGTGAGGCCTGACTACACTATACTAACCACTAATACCAAACCTATAAGAGTCAAGCTTCAATAACCCACTCATGCAGAAGAACAGCTCCAGGGCCTCTAAGCCAGGGATCAGCAAACAGATCACACAAAAATAGATTATAGGGCTGAGGTTGTGGCTCAGTGGTAGAGCACTTGCCGAGCATGTGTAAGGCATTGGGTTTGATTCTCAGCACCACATAAAAATAAATAAAATAAAGGTCCATTAACAACTGAAAAAAACAAAAATAAACAAACAAAAAACAGGGGGCAGACAATATTTGGCCCCAGGTCCTGGTTTGTTCACCCCAGTACCAAGAGAGAAGAAAAACATATATATAGGGATAAAAGATAATGTTGGGCTGGGGTTGTGGCTCAGCAGTAGAGCACTCACCTAGCATGTGCAAGACCCTGGATTTGATCCTCAGCACCACATAAGAATAAGTAAATAAAATAAAGGTATAAAAAAGGTAATGTTAAAGCATGGTGCTAAATTATTAGTTGAATGGATTACTGAATCTGTCAGTGTTTTATTAAGCTTGTCAAGTGCTTTTATCCTTATCCAATACAAAATCAGTTTCTGCCACTATCATATCCTTCTTAAGAAGTTTCCTGAGCTGGATGCACTGGTGAATGCCTGTAATTCCAGTGGCTAAGACAGGAAGATACCAAGTTCAGAGCCAGCATCAACAACTTAGTGAGACCCTCAGAAACTTAGCAAGACCCTATCTCAAAACAAAAAATGAAAAGGACCAGGGATATAGCTCAGTGGTAAAGTACCCTTGGGTTCAATCCCCAGTACCAAAAACAAAAACAAAACAAACAAACAAAAAAAAAAAAAAACACACAAGTGTCCTGAGATCTTCTCAGGCTGCCAACAGGACAGAAGTTTAAGAGTTGACATTCCTTACATATATTGCTTTTTATTAATTTCACCTGACAGTCAATATCAAACACTCATGAATTACACATGGAATTCTTATAATTCAAATTATGTTTCTCTTTGCTTTTATAATGCCAACATGAATTATTTTGTAGTTTACTATAGTGGCAATAATCTAGAATTATTGCTCATGTGCAGTTCTCCCTACAAAAAATCTGTTTCTAACCCACACTTGCATGTATATTAGTTTTGTCCTAAACCACCCATATTTTCACCCAGCCTTCCTTATGACCATCCTGCAGATGCTTAGCTATGGTTAGTCAGGCTATAACAGTGGCCAAACAGTAAAAACATGCTACCTCACCTAAGAATATTTCAACAATGGCCTTGTTAACACAGCTGGCTGTAGCTAATCAACTGATGGAGACAATTACATAAGCATGTGCTATGTAAGATGTCCATTGAGTATTTGGTGGAGGGAGGAAAGAAGAAAAATTAAAATGAATGTATGCTTGAAAAAGAACAGTAACACCATTAATTGTTTTTTATGAGAACTCCTTCTTTTTACTTTATTATTCCTTTTTTTTTTTGGTACCAGAGATTGAACACAAGGGTGCTCTGCCACTGAGTCACATTCCTAGCCCTTTTAAAATTTTATTTTGATACAGGGTGTTAATAAGTTGCTTAGGGCCTCACTAAGTTTCTGAGGCTGGCTTTGAACTCATGATCCTCCTGCCTCAGCCTCCTGAGCTGCAGGAATTTCAGGTGTGTGCCCCATGCCCAGCTTTCCCTTCATTTTCATGCCACAGTCATTACTAGCCTCTCTGTAGAAGGTGAATTATTATCCCAATTTTATAAAAAAACTAGAAGTCTTAGTTTTCCCCAGAATCACATAGTAAATTATAGCTAACTCTGGGTAAACTATAGCTAAAGGTTAGAACCTTCTCTCTTAGAACTATTCTCAATATTTTAGTTTATGCTGGCCCCATCCTTGGGACATTTTGCTGAGGAAGTTCAAGAGTGGCTTTTTGCTTAGACTAAGCACTAATCCCATGGTACTAACCATTAAATCCTACTTAGCAGGCAGATGGAGCTTCTGGGGTCAATCTTTCACTTTTTAAACTCAGCATTAACCTAGACTAGACTTGGTACACACAAATATCTTCCAGGATTTTGCCAGCGAAGGTCTTCGCACCCTCATGGTGGCCTACCGAGAGCTGGATGATAAATTCTTCCAGACCTGGAGAAAGAAGCACAATGAGGCGTGTCTGTCTGTGAAAGACAGGGAAATTAAATTATCAACTGTTTATGAAGAGATCGAGAAAGACTTGATGGTGAGTGTGAGGATATTGGGGACAGACTGGGAACAAGGATGGTGGTGGTGGTAGCCAGTAAACTAAGCAAAGGTTCTAAGAGTGCATCCAGAGTATCTACAGATGTAGGCTGTCTCTGAGAGGAAAGACAGGTAGGCTCAACAGGAAAGCCCACAGTTTTGGGTCAAGGAGGCTGGGTATTGGAATCCAAGCTGATTAGTGTGTCCTGGAGTTCTGAACCATTGTGAAAAGTGCACTGATTGTAATTTTTTTTTTCTTTCTGGCACTGTTTCTTATCCTGGAGCTGCTCACAAAAACTAAGTAATCTATAAGATCAAGATCCAACTAATGCTCAGATTAAATAGTTCAGAACAAATTGATGGAATAATCAGGACAAGAATATTCATTCATTCAATATATTTATTAAGTGCCTCCTATGTACCAAATTCTGTGCCTATAGCAGTAGAGAAACCAGACAAAAAGCCATCTATAATAGTTAGTATGTCAGATGGTGAAAGTGCTACAAGGGAAAATAAAGCCAGGAAGAGGGAGTATTAACACATGCTGTGTGTTTTGGAGGGGCAGAGGCATTGCTGCTGTTTTAAACAGGGAAGTTAGTCTTCACTGTGAAGAGGAGATCTGAAGACCTAAAGAAGGTGGCAAACATTTAGGGGAATGGAATTAATTGTTAAACTTGGTATCTTAGATATTATGTTGAAGGTTCACTTGATGGTGAGTGGGGGGAGGAGAAGTATGCAGAGAGAAGTAATTTGTGCCCCTTAGATTAGTTCAGTTTGTCTAGCCATTGTTATATGTACATTTTAGTTAATATTACTAGGTATTAAAGAATAAGTTTAATGCCCAAAGTTTTTTAGAAGTAGCAAAATAATCCCTACATAAATATAATTTTATTAGTTTTTAGGAAGAACTATCTTCTGGGAATAACCTTTGTTAATCCACCTCTTGGAGCTGGGGGTAGTCCTGAACTCAGTCACTGGAATGGTGAAGAGGGAGAAGAGAAAGTGTGAGGGGAAGTGTTCTAAAGTTTTAGGTTATAACCATAGATCTATACATGCATTTTTGGTAAAGTACTTGTGTTTATTGTGCACAAAGTTTATACTTTATTTCACAACATCTAAGCTTTCTAAATGTCCTGAGGTGACAGTGTATCATAAAAAGTAGAGCTAGTGAATCAGCCAACTTATAAATATCTTTTTGTTATAATTGATAGAAAAGGTGCATCTTGGTTTTGTTTTATCTTTGGGAAGTGCATATCAGGACTTGTTTATTAGGCTACAGCAGATAGGCAGAAGGAAGCACACAGGGAGAGATGGAATCAAGAGCTCAAGGGTCTACATTTTGATGTGATCCACTGATGTGTATGCATCTCTGACTGAACTATAGGAATACTTTAATTCTGGAAACATGCATTCTTGCTAATATTTTAGTAGTAGAAATCTGATAATGAATGCTCTTAAAAACATGCTTGGTATATTCTGTTGCTTTGTCTTATTTTAAATTGAGCATTAAGAGACTGCATTGTTTTAGTTATAACTCTGCCAATATGTCTATCTGGAGGCCTGTTGCCATTTCTGTCTTCAGTGAAATTTTTGTCCCCAAGAAAGGATTGCAATTTTTTTAACAGATTGAATTGGTATAGTGTATTCTTATTTACCAAAAATACTGATATAGTTTGGGATTTTGAATTGATGAATATTCTTGGATGTGTGGAAAAGCATGATACACACATGATCTCAATCACACAAAATAGGATGTTGTACATGTATATGCATGACATATCCAACTAAGCTGCTTGTGACTTGATGACTTTGCTTTTTGCTTCTGTTTTTCTGTTTCCTGTAATGCACATAATTAATTTTTTAAAAAACAAAAGCTATTTTTAAAAACTCGAAGAAAAAAAAGTGGTAAGCCAAGCAGCCCTCTGGCTTTGCAAATGAGCTTTTCACACAGAGTAGTAGCAAGAGAAAAAAAACCCTGACACAGGAGCAGGCCTAACTTGTTAGCTGGCAGCCAGTGTGGCTGGGACAGTATGAGTAAGGAGGAGAGAATGAAAGGACATGCAATGTGACAAGTAGGAATGGGTCATCATAAGCCAATGTAAGGATTTGTGGTAAATATGGCGAACCATGGAAGAGTTCAACCAGAGAAGTTATATAGCTTTTAAAGTCATTAGTCTGATTGCAGTGTTGATTTATACTCTAGGACAGTAGTACAGGTGAGAGATGATGATGGCTTGAATCAAACAGAAGTAGTAGAAGTGACAAGGAACGGTCAAATTATGTATGGTTTTTAAAAGTAGAGACAACAGATTTTGCTGATGGATTGTGTGGTAAGCCATTCTTATAGACCGTGGCCGCCATTAGAAGATGGCGCCGGCTTCCACTGTGGCCTGTGATAAACAACTCCTTTTTTGGAGAGTTGGCGCGCAATCCCTTACCACCCTATGAGAGAGATCTACGTGGCAGCTTGGGATTGGTATGCGGGAGGCTTTATTAGGCTGTGCTTGGGCGCTCGGTGGGGGGGTCACTAGAAGATGATACATGAAACAAGGCCTGAATAAACTGCTGAAAGAAGAATCCTGTGTCGTGTTTTCCCTTGCCGGCGAGGGGTCGCGACAATTGGTGGCCCGTACGGGGAATTATATTCCTCGAACCCAGGATCCAGAACTTTCAGCAGTCAGGGTGGTGCACTGGTAAGTTCCCAGGTAAAGTGGGAATCCGCAAGCAAATAGCGGGGCGCTCTCTCTGTAAATAGAGAGAGAGCGGGAAAAAGGACGCTCCCCTGTAAAAGGAAGAGAGCGGGGAATTCATAGAACGGAACGCTCCCCTGTAAAAGGAAGAGAGCGGGGATTTTTGTACTTTCACTTTCTTTATAGCTCTAAAAACATTATGGGCGCTACTTCTTCAAGCCCAATTTTGTTGGCCCTAGATGGGTTGCTACGTTCAAAAGGACTTAAGGTAAAGCAGAGCACTTTGCAGATGTTTTTGAGAGAAGCTGCCGGGGCCGCGGCCGCGGTCTGGGCATGAGGATGGCGGTGGGCTCAGTCAAGATGCAGCCGCCGTGCGAGAACCCGGCCCTGGCCGCGGCGGTGGCGGCGGCGGACAGCGCTCTGCGCCGCAGTCCCAGCGCCCGCGAGCCGGAGCGCGAGCAGCCGCCGGCGTCGCTGCGGCCGCGGCTGAAGGACCTGCCTGCACTGCTGCGGAGCGGGCTCACGCTGCGGAGAAAGCGGAGCGCCGCCGGGGGCCGGGACCAGACGGAGCCGGTGTGGGTTCCAGAACGCCTGACAAGAAGAGTCCCGACAAATACATCTGAGTTTAATATAACCACTTTGGCCATTACTTCCCAGGTGTTAATTCCGTTGTCTCCTTCTAATGAGACCTCTAATGCCACTCATTTTAAGGCTTCTCCTTATTGCACCCCTGAGTATGGCTTCCCTCCTATATTTACACCTTGTCAAGATCACTCTTGGGAGAAACATCAGGTCGCCAAAGGTTTTTCCCTTTCCCCCTCTCTCAAAAGGTACTTGTATAATTCTTCCAACAATAATTCCTCTATAGGAGCGAGTTGATCCTGGTTTCAATGGTTGATTTCCAATGAAAAGGGGGCCACAGCCGATGTCTCTGCTCTGGCTTAATTGAGAGGAGTCCAGAGTTGGCTGTTTAATGTGTCTGGCTTTGTACAGGACACTGATAATGGTAGGAGGCTTAAAAACATTTCATACAATTCTCAGGTGTCCAATGCTACACTGCCCTCTGCAGCAGTCTGTCTTCATTCTCCGTTTCTGTTCCTTTTGATCAATGATACCAATACTACAGAATCGGAAATGATTGACTGTTCTAATTGTACATGTGTCTTGTCTGAGTGTTGGAATGGATCCTGGAGCACGGCAGTTGTTATGAAGGTCCCGACTTTCGTCCCGATTCCGGTTACTGCGGATCCGGACTCCTTCCCTATTATTGAGGTGCTCAGGAGCCGTAGGGATTTTGGAATCATGGCAGCTATTGTAACAGCGGTTGCAATATCTGCTGCTGCAGCGGTCACTACCGGAGTGGCCATGGCTAGTCAAGTGCAAACTGCGGCCACGGTTAATCAGGTCATCCAACAAACTTCCAGCATTTTAGAGTCTCAAAGTAAAATCAATCAACATATTTTATCAGGAATTTTGGCCGTTAATCAAAGGGTGGATCTCCTCCAAGCTCAGATTGAGGAATTGTCAGACCTAGTACATTTGGGTTGTGTTGATCATCGTGCACATCTATGTATAACATCTCTCAGATTTAATGATTCCAGAAATACCTCTCAAATCATTGGACAGTACCTGGCTGGAAACTGGTCCATGGAAGCAGAGAAGTTGATCCAGACCCAACTGACACAAATTGCCATGTTGAACAACACTCGTGTGGACCCTGTGACATTGGGCCAATTTACGAATTGGCTGTCTTCTGCTTTTTCTTTCTTTAAGGAATGGGTGGGAGTAGGCATTTTTGGAGCGATATGTTGTTTTGGGATTGTCCTTTGTCTGTGGCTTTTCTGTCGCCTAAGAGCTCGCCATAGCCAAGAAAAGGCTATGATCGTCCCGGCTTTTGCAGCCCTAGAGAATGGTATCTCTCCACAAGTTTGGCTTGCGCAACTTAAGCAATAATTTCCTGGGTTTTGGCCATTGCACCCCAAGTCATCTTTGACATTGCACTGGGTTTGGCATGCCCTCCTCTTCCTGCCTTCCCAGTTATGGAAGGCCCATGCACTCTGCAGGCCTTGTTGCCATTGCACGCAGGTGGGCTTCCATGCTGGTGCTGCACTTTATGCTTTGGACCCTTCGTTTTCTCAGGGGCTGAGGGATGGTGTTGCCACTTCCAACCTCATAGTCACTGACCGGCTACTTGTAAAATCCCCTTTCTTTTTCATCGTCATCACGATGCAGGATGCGAGGCAAGGCACTGCACTTGAGTGATCCATCAACGGACCTCAAGGAAAGCATGTCCTATTGCATGCGGGTTTGATGTCCACGCCCCGCCCTACGAAAAAAGGCGTCGGCTGATATGGGACCAGGTCTAGGGAAGGGCCCTCCTTAGGACTGAACCATACACTGCAGCCACTTCTGCACAGTGGGATAGGACCTCTACTTTCGCCTGCATTGTTTTATAAAATAGAAGGGGGAACTGTGGTAAGCCATTCTTATAGACCGTGGCCGCCATTAGAAGATGGCGCCGGCTTCCACTGTGGCCTGTGATAAACAACTCCTTTTTTGGAGAGTTGGCGCACAATCCCTTACCACCCTATGAGAGAGATCCACGTGGCAGCTTGGGATTGGTATGCGGGAGGCTTTATTAGGCTGTGCTTGGGCGCTCGGTGGGGGGGGTCACTAGAAGATGATACATGAAACAAGGCCTGAATAAACTGCTGAAAGAAGAATCCTGTGTCGTGTTTTCCCTTGCCGGCGAGGGGTCGCGACAGGATTGGACTATTGAGGATGAGAAAAAGAAATATTAAGAATGACCCTGACATTTCTGACCAATCTGATACAGGCCAGCCCTGCTATAAACAGAAATGACTGACACCAAAGGGAAAATATAGAGATCCCTAATCTCCTTCTACATTCAGTCCTTCTACAGGCCTGGCAGAATCAGTAATTCATCCATTTGTCAGTTCTCTGGGCTTATTCTTGTCTCCGCACTGTTGTGTTATTAGAGAGAGAAAGCATGATGTTGGGTCAAGATTCTTTTAATCTAATGTGGAAAAATGTCTTGGAACCCTTAGATATTTCTAATAGGTACAATAGCAAAGTACACCCAAGCCCTTGTAGGGCTGAAGGGAAAACTGGAGTAGGATACAGAGATCCTTCCTTAAGACTTGCCACATTTGAGGACAGGAAGTATGCAGTAAAGCAAGGGAGAAGTGAAGGTGTACTGAGAAACAGATGGTTTAGAAGTAGCACATAACTTCATGAATGACTCAGGCAAATCCCTTCCCTCTCTGGTACCTAATACTAATTTTCTAAATTTGATTTCAATGTGTGGTGGAAAAGTTGTATGTGTAGAGAGGCAAAGTATGCAGAGTGCTATGCCACCAGGATCCTCCAGGACAGAGCTAGCTCACTGAAGATAACACTGAAGTGCCAGTTCAGTTGTTGGGTAGCATATAGTGCTCTCGCGCTCTCTCTCTCTCTCTTCCTCACTCATTGATCTCTCTGTTCGAAGCTGTTAGGGGCCACAGGCATAGAAGACAAACTGCAAGATGGAGTGCCTGAGACAATCATCACCCTGAACAAAGCCAGAATCAAAATATGGGTTTTAACTGGTGATAAGCAAGGTAAAAGAAAGCTCCTAGCCTGCATGACTCTCTTCCTCACCTACTTTAACCATTTCTTTCCTCTTTATTTTCCTTTTTTCTTACCAATTTTCTTGACAAATACCTGTAACTCAGATGAAGTCCCTTCAATGTCTAATTTTGTATACAATTTGCTGAGCATGCACTGTATGCCAGATGCTGTATTTTTCAATGAAAACATACAGATGATCAATCAATCAAACATGACCCCTGTTTCAGCCAGGAACTTAAAAGCTAAAAACTTTATTATTCATTTTTTTATTTTTTGCAGTATTGAACCCAGTATTGGAACCCAGGGCCTCATGTATGCTAGGTAGGTGCTCTACCACTGAGCTACATTCTCAACACCCCCGACCCCGACTTTATTTATTTATTTATTCATTTTGAGACAAGGTCTCACTAAATTACCTAGGGGGGGCCTCAAACTTGCTATCCTCCTTTCTCAGCCTCCAGAGTAGCTAGGCTAAAAACTTTAAAGTTATCTTTGTACACTCTCTGTTGTCTCCAATATCCATTTTCTTAGCATGTCCCACCAATTCTTCTGAAAAATCCTCTTGACTATGTCATCTCCCTAGTTCAACCTTCATCCTCTGTTGTGGTTCTACAAAAATTTCTGAATTGATCTGTCTTTTGCCGTTACTAATTTCAGCGTGGCCTATATACAATCATCAGTTTAATTTTCCTCAAATTTTATGGTGTTACTCCTCTGCTCAGGGACCTACAGGGATTCTACATTATAAAGGTCAGATTCTATCTGATCTTCAAGACCTTGAAACTGGATGTGGGGGCACATGCCTATAATTCCAGTGACTTGGGAGGCTGAGGCAAGAAGAATTCAAGTTTAAGGTCAGTCTGGGCAATTTAGCAGACCCTGTATCAAAATTTTAAAAAGGCTGTGCATGTGACTCAGTGGTAAAGCACCCCTGGGTTCAATCTCCATTTCTTCAAAAAAAAAAAGAAAAGAAAAGAAAAGAAAAAGAAAGGAAGTTCTTGGTAAACCATTGCTACCTATACAACCTTATCTGCATCCTAATATAACCATTATCTTCAATATGTCCCAAACAAACCAATTCCTACTCTAGGGTCTATGTTTGGGTTGTTTCCCTACTTGAAATACCTTTTCCTTTCCTTAAACACTTTTTTTGTGGGGGATAGAGGAGTAGCTTTAGCTTAAAATATTTCTCTTTTATTATTAGTACATTATAGTTATACATAATAGTTGGGTTCATTTTGTCATAATCATGCATACATTAAATTTAATTTGTTCCATTTTGGTCTCTGGTGCCTCCTCTTCCCCTCCCCTCCTCCCACACACTATTTTTCTTCTTCTACCCTGCTGGCCTTCCTTTTACTTATTTACTTATTTATTTTTAGTTGGTGCTTTATAGATATACATAAAGGTGAAGTTCACTATTATATGTATATATACACATAGCATAATTTTTTCAAATTCAGTCTGCATTTCCTCCCCTTTCCTGTCCCTCTTTCCTTCCCCTCAATATCCTTCTATTCCACAGATCTTCCCTCTATTCTTATGAATTCATTCCCTCCTCTAGCTTCCCTTCCCCCTCCCCTTATTTTCCTCTAGCTTCCACATATGAGAGAAAGCATTTGACTCTTGATTTTTTGAGTCTGGCTTATTTCACAGCATGATACTCTCCGGATCTATCCATCTACTGGTAAATGCCATAATTTCATTATTTATGGTTGAGTAAAACTCCACTGTGTATACATACCATGTTTTCTTAATCCATTCATCAGGCACCTGGGCTGGTTCCATAACTTGGCTATTGTAAATTGTGCTGATGTGCCTGTCTCATTATAGTGTGCTGATTTTAGTTCTTTGGGGTAAATACTGAGGAGTGGGATAGCTGGGTATATATATAGTGGTTAATATCCCTGTTCTTCTGAGGAATCTCCATATTGCTTTCCAAAATGATTGTACTAATTCACAGTCCCACCAACAATGTATAAGTGTACCTTTTTTTCCATATCTTCACCAGCATTTATTATTATTTGTATTCTTGATGATTGTCATTCTAACTAGAATTAAGATGGAATCTCAATGTAGTTTTGATTTGCATTTCCCTGATTGCCAGTAATGTTGAAATTTCTTCACACATTTTTTGGTCATTTGTTTTCTTTCTTTCTTTTTGAGAATTATCTATTTAATTCTTTTGCCCATTTATTCATTGGATTATTTGGGGTGTTTTGGTTTGCTTTAGTTTGGTGTTAAGCTTTTTGATTTCTTTATATATTCTGGATATTAATCCCCTGTCAGAGGAGTAACTGGCAAAGATTTTCTCTCATTCTGTTGGCTGTCTCTTCATGCTCTTAATCATTTCCTTTGCTGTGCAGAAGCTTTTTAATTTGATGCTATCCCACTTACTGATTCTTGGTTTTATTTCTTGAGCTTTAGGGGTCTTGTTAAGGAAGTTGGTGCCTGTGCCAATATGTTGGGCTGTTAAACCTATGTTTTCTTCTAGAAGCTGAAAAGTTTGGGGCCCAATTCCTAAGTCATTGATCCACTTTGATTTAACTTTTGGGCCAGGTGAGAGATAGGGTTCTAGTTTCATTCTTCTACATATGGATATCCAGTTTTTCTACCACCATTTGTTTAAAAGGTTGTCTTTTCTCTAACATATATTTTTGGTTCCTCTGTCAAGTATCAGATGACTCTAACTATGTGGGATTGACTCTGTGTCTTCTATTCTATTCCACCGGTCTTCATGTCTATCTTGATGCCAATACTGTGATGTTTTTGTTACTATAGCTCTGTAGTATAATTTGAGATCAGGTATTGTGATATTTCCAGCATCACTCTTCTTGCTCAAGATTGCTTTGGCTATTCTGGGTTTTTTATTCTTCCAAATGAATTTAAGACCATTTTTTCTAGTTCTGTGAAGAATATCATTAGTATTTTGTTGGAGATTGCGTTGAATATGTATAATACTTTTTGGTAATATGGCCATTTTGACAATATTAATTCTGCATATCCAATAACATGGAAGGTCTTTCCATCTTCTAAGGTGGTCTTCATTTTCTTTCTTCAGTGTTCTATAGTTTTTATTTTAGGGGGTCTTTCACCTCCTTGGTTAGATTTATTCCCAAGTATTAAAAATATGAGGGCGGGGATGTGGCTCAAGTGGTAGCACGCTCGCCTGGCATGCGTGCGGCCCAGGGTTCGATCCTCAGCACCACATACAAACAAAGATGTTGTGTCCGCCAAAAACTAGAAAATAAATATTAAAATTCATTCTCTCTCTAAAAAAAAAAATAAATAAAAATATGAAACACTTCACAAATTGGCATGTCATCCTTATGCAGGGTCCATGCTAACTTCTCTGTATCCATCCAATTTTAGTATATGTGCTGCCAAAGCAAGCACCCGTAACACTCTTACTCATCCTTCAAGGCCTTCCTTCAAGAAAGTTCCTGTGACAATTGCAATCTCTCTTCTGAATTTCGATACTACTTGTGGCCAGGGTTCAGGACTTAATTTTTAAAAATGTTTTCCTTTGTATGAATTTATTTCAAATTCCAGGTTTTCTAATGTAAAGAAGGGATACAACTTAAACATGCCTCAGTTCCCCATAAAGTCTAGGATGGAGCTGAATGTGGTGGTACATCCCTATAGTCTCAAGATGAGGCAAGAGGATCACAACTTTGAAGCTAGCCTGAGCAAATTAGTGAGACCCTGCTTCAAAATTAAATTTTAAAAATTAAAAAGGCTGGGGATACAGCTCAGTGGTACAGTACTCCTGGGTTCAATCCCTAGTACTGCCAAAAAGGGCGGGGGCGATAAATAGGCACAGTCATGTTCTAAGAAATATATCCTGATTGCCTACAGAAGTGGATACAGACAGATTTTACTTTCAGCAATAGGAAAAGGCTTTCTAGAGAAAGCTAAGCCTGAATGGTTCTAGTTATTAATAAATTATTCACAAATCTGTACCAAGTAGACACTCATCTGTCAATGTTTGAATGAGATTTTCACTGATTCATAAAAAATAAACTTTGCATCCAAGGCAAATGTAGACAAGTGAAGTTGAAGCCCACTGTTAGTGCGTATGTAAACTATACCCTGTGACAACCCTGTCCCAATCTATAAACGCCAGCCAAAATGAGATCTGTGTTGCCTTTCCTACAGAAACTGCTGTGAACATTGCCTACTCCTGTAATGTATTTGAGGATGAAATGGATGAGGTGTTTGTGATTGAAGGCAAGGACAATGATACAATTCTGCAAGAACTCAGGTACAGTTTGGAGGGTGGCCACAGCTAATCCCTAGACCAAAGATTCCCTACACGTCTCTTCCCCCAATGTGAACTCTACAACATCAGAAGGAATAAAGAAGAAATGCAGCAGGGAGGAAAATCTGAATATTTAAGAGAATTTTATAAAGAAGCACTCAGACTAGAGGAGTTGGAGTGTGGAGGATGGAGAAGTGAGGTTCATGGTGCTCAGGAACCTACAGCAGTAGCAGGTCTCAAGAGACAGTCAAGTCTAAGGTCCTGGCCAGTGCTTTGTAGAGTACTTGTACCTTTCTTGACTACTTTCACCATGGGCACATTTTCCTAAGCTCTGACCACTATTCTTGGTTTTCAGGACAGCAAGGGGCAGGATGAAACCTGAATCTCTACTGGAATCAGACCCAATCAACATTTACCTAAAGAGGAAGTCCAAAAGGTCCTTCACAATGCCTGAGGAGGTGCCCTCTGGTGACTATGGCTTAATCATCAGTGGCTACAGTCTGGTAGGCAATAGAGTTATAACTCTTCTTCCAAGGAACTCCCTTCCTAGGTTCAACACACTTCAGGGAAATTTCAAGACCTCTTCCCTATTCTTAGCTGTCCTATTGCCCATCTCTCAGATGCCAATGCCTGAAAGACACCTTTCCCCAAGATACTCTTGGCATGAATAAATGAAGAAAGGAAAGCCAAGGGAAAACTCCTTCTTGATCCAAATTCTTTACTACTGATGTGACCTGTCACTTAGAAGAAACAGGAACCCAGCAGAACCAGACCGCCAAGAAGTCACTTAGCCTCATATAGCCCTATCAACTGATTTGACTTAATGAGAGGCCTGACTAGTTTCCCATTTGAGGCTCAGCCAGAGAATACCTAGAATTGCCTTAGGGGTTTGGCCTTCCTTTGGGGTAGATAACCTTGGGAGCAGCTATGCCTACCCTATGAAAGAAAAGAGTTTGAATGCAAGGGGAGGAAACTCGAAAGGTCATTTCTGGGCAACTTGAAGAGTGGGTATGTCTTGGTGTTGCAGGCTTATGCTCTAGAAGGGAACCTGGAGTTGGAACTGCTACGAACAGCAAGCATGTGCAAGGGGGTAATCTGCTGCCGGATGACACCCTTCCAGAAGGCCCAGGTGGTAGAGCTGGTGAAGAGGTACAAGAAGGTGGTGACACTGGCCATCGGGGATGGGGCCAATGACGTCAGCATGATCAAAGGCATGTGAGCAGAAGGGGGGGCATTAGTCCTCAGTCATGACTTGCCTCTTTCTTCCTTCATGGGCAAAATTGATCTGAGTGGCATTGTATTGCTGACTCATACTCCTACCTATTAAGCAGTACACAGTGATAATGTTTTGCAACTCCATTCCTGTTCCTCTACACCTGCATTCCCACTTATTTACACCTGCAGATATTTGCCCATATCCACAAGTGTTCAGATTCATTTACTTAACTATGAAGGTAAATACATAGAAACTCATGGCTCCCACAAGAATATGTGTATTCATTCATAAAACAACAAGCTATACAACTACCATACCACCTGAGATGACATCAAGGCCCACAGAAAGAACCCCTGGGCAGGAGTCATAGTCTGCTCTTTTTTTGAAGGATGTAGGCTATGAGGCCTAATGCAGCCCAACGCTGTGTTCCCAAGAACTTGCCCTGGTTCCCCTGGCTGGGAGAGAATAGATTTAGTGATCACTTTGGACCAATAAAAGCAAATGGCTGAAATTTACTTGTTTTAATTTCAGATGAATATTATTAGCCTCCAGCAGTTTGTTGATCAGGGAGATATGGACAAAATATAGAGGTCCTCTAGTCTCATCTCTTTACCCACACAGGAAACACTAGCAGATATTCCAGCCTCAATTTCAATACTATCAAGTGTTCTTGCTATCTTAACCGTTTCTAGAATCACTCTGGTCTTTAGAGCCTGAGATTAAGCAATGCAGTAGGAGGTATATACCAGATCAGTGAATTTGACCAGAATAATAGTGAATTACCACAGACTGATTAAAACTTTTAGGAACTTCAATCTTATATTCCATCAAGTACAATCTTTGCTTTATCCAGAAAAATTCTCCTGAGACCTACTGAAGAGTTTATCTTTCACTGAAAAACTATTGCTCCCAATAGTTCAGGTTTCAGTCCCTTAGGTAAACTTAAATAATTAAATATTGTATTAGATTGGCATCCATTTTGCATCCTTGATTTAAGTGACTTCCATAGATAATAAGATATTTAAACCTTAACATCTAGATGTGGGAAAGAGTCTAAAGGGATAGAGTAGAAGCAAAAAATATCTGGGACAACTTTTGAGTTATTACTGGCCATACCAGGCATTCTTGAGTGGCAGCATTCAAAAAAAGTACAGAAAGAGACTGTTTTCCAGGTTGTGGGGGAGGGGCACTCCATTAAGGGGGAAGGACTCTACTTAAGGAACTGCCATTTTGAATTGAGCCTGAGTATTTTCCAAATGTAAAACACGGGGTTTATGCAACATTATCCAGCATTTCCTTTACATTTCTCAGGGTGGGAGTCTTAACAAATAAGCTCTGTGGCTTAGAATCTTCTGGGCTTTCACTGCAGCTGCCCACATTGGGGTCGGCATCAGCGGCCAGGAGGGGATGCAGGCCATGCTCAACAGTGACTTTGCCTTCTCCCAGTTCCGCTACCTTCAACGTCTGCTGTTGGTACATGGCCGCTGGTCTTATAATCGCATGTGCAAATTTCTCAGCTTCTTCTTTTATAAGAATTTTGTCTTCACCTTGGTGCACTTCTGGTATGCTTTCTTCAACGGATTCTCTGCACAGGTAGGAGTTCATTGGGGATGGGGCCAATGATGTCAGCATGATCAAAGGCATGTGACCCTAATCATCTTGGTCTTCTCTAGTCACTCACACTTTAACAAGCTCAGACCTTTTTCTACCTCTAGAGACCAATGTATGACACACTGCCATCCATCCATAGCTTTATGACAACCCATAAAGCTTTTCACCCCATATTGATCCCATCTCCCAACCCTGCACTAATTGTAGATTTCCAAACCATAAAGATTCTGGCCTAGCTCTGTTCTTAATACCTACCTTCAGAAATCTTCCTAATAAGTTAGTTTCACTTTTTCTTTAACATTGGCATTATAATTTCCAAACACATGTGATGGGAAATATTGATGGACCTAGAATTTTTCTTAGCATCCAAAATATCCTATGGAATAGGCTAAGGCCTCTGGGTCCTGCCAGACAAGCTATTCTGACATTCACTACAGCTTCCCTTTACTTCTCCTTCCTACCCTGACTGCCTGCACCCCTGTCCCAAACACACACACACACACACACACACACACACACACACAGTTGCTGCTTGGGTGAATTAATTCCTCATTTGAAATATGAAATTTCCGTAACCATTCTGGGGAAAAGTGACACCTGAATTTTGATGTTTTAAGAGCAGTCCCCTTCCTATAAGTTTTTCAGGAGTCTGTCAAGATTACCAAAAGAAACCACCTCAGAAATGACCAGTCAGCAGACTGTGGACTGTGGGAGACTGTATACCCTCAGGGCCTAGCCAAGCCAGTCTGGTTTGTGGGAGGTGTGTGTGTGTGCTACATGTGTTGCTGCTGACCTCTTGTGGATAGTAAGGAAAGAGTTCCTTTCTTGTTCCCAGAATGGAACACCCAGCTGTAGAAGGTTCGATGAATCTATTCCCTTTGCCAGTGTTAGATGTCCAGTGCTACAGAAGCCACTGAACCCATATAAGGCAGAAAAAGAAAACAGCCTAAAGGTTTACTTGCCTGGTAGTGCCTAGGTGTGGCTCCACTCTTGAGTCCTTTCTCTGCAGGAAGGAGCAGAGCAGGTTATGGTGCAGATCAGCATTGAAAGCTTGATGTGGCCTGGCACCAGCCTTGGACAGAGGGTTCTACATACAGTAGGATCAAATAAAAAATTGGAGCTCTCAGTCAAATTCTGAAATCCATACTAACTCTGGGTTAGTATGGTGGTGACTAAGGCAGCCAGGGGAGGGCTATCTTGGGCCTGGGAGGTGGAGGTGGGACTTTGGAGGAGAGAGGAGAATTTAAAAATCTCCTTGGTATTCTTCCAGGCAGTCTATGATACCTGGTTTATCACCTGCTACAATTTGATTTACACCTCCCTCCCTGTCCTGGGCTTGAGTCTATTTGATCAGGTAAGACCAGAAGCAAGCCTCTCAGTCAGGGTTGAAGCCCCTGAACCCTTGAGGAATATTCCCAAGAGTGGGGTAAAGAGCAAGAACTGAACTCAACAAAATTAACTGTAAAGAAAATAATTTCTAGAGCAAGTAAAGGAGCTTATTGCCTGGAATAGGTATCATGAGAAAAACAAAAAATCCTCCTGCACTGAAAATAATCACCAGTTTTTAAAAATCAGGTTTTCCTGTCTCAACTTTATCTTTAGAGAGAGAAACATGGAAATTATGCTGTATAGTACATTGAGTGTATCCAAAAGTAGTAAAATGAAAGAGAGCTACTGGATCAGGACTGGGTAAAGCAAGGGGCTTCAAGAAAGGGGATTCCCTAGCAGGGTGTGGTGGTACATGCCAGTAATTCCAGCAGCTTGTAGGCTGAAACAGGAGGATCTCAAGTTCAAAGCCAGCCTCATCAACTTAGTGAGGCCCTAAGCAACTTAATGAGACCATCTCAAAATAAAAATTAAGGAAAGGACAGGGATGTGACTCAGTGGTTGAGTGCCTCTGGGTTCAATCCCTCATACCAAAAACAAAAACAAAAAAACCAAAGATGATTACCATTTAGAGATGATGAGGATGAGCTAAGCCAAGCAGGAAAGACTAGGTGGGGAGTCCTAAGGAACAAGCATGGGAGCATGTGTATTCCATGCATCACAGGGAGCTAGACCAGGATATACCCTTTGTCCTTCTCAGAAATTTTCTGCATGTTGAGGGTCCTAGTATCCCTTCCCCCGCCTCTTCTATGCCAGTCTCAACTCCTGAGCACCACAGTAGACAAGGAGCATCCAAAGAGTTGTAAAGCAACTGAAATAGGACATCATGGAATCATGGTTCCCAGTCTCCATCAGGGTAGTAGCACTGAAAGAAATTCTACATGAAGTAGTCGCCAAACCTCAGAAAGACAAGAGGGATAGATTGTGTTACTCAGTAGTACTATCCTGCTTCGATGATCTAGTTCCAGTCATCTACCACTGAAGCCATGCCCCAAGTTTTGAATTTCAAGTTTCATATTTGGAAAATGAAGACAAGCCAGCATCATTCATACAGAGAATTCTCCCACCTTGAGTTCATCAGTAGCTATGGGAGGGAATAGGAAGAACATCATGAACACAGATGTTTCCGAAGGACTAACTAGTCCCCCATTGGCTTCCTGTTCTTTACCCATTAGCTTTTAACACACACACACACACAAAAAAAAAAAAAAAAAAACAAAACTAAAGGAACACTTACACTTGGGGACCCATGTTTTTAATGCCACCCCCATTCCATTCCAAGCTCCAGTCCTCCCTTACAGCTACCCCCAAACCAAACTCCCTTTCACAATTCTCTAATCCTGAATGCCTCCAAGTGCTTCTCATCATCCTGACCTTCTCCTAGCTTCCTTCTACTACCTTGATCCTTGCCTAGAGAGGAGGACTTCAGGAAGGGTCTGTGGTCACTGCCCTGTTCTCTGGTTCCACTTCTCAAGTACTCCATGAGGAAGCTCCTAGGCAGCCTGGCAGCAGACACAAATGAGGGGAGACACCTCTACTCTGATGGAGATGGGACCTTCTATGGAGAGACTCTGAGCCTTCCTCCTTCCCTCTGGTATTTCCAGGATGTGAATGAAACATGGAGCCTACATTTCCCAGAGCTGTATATCCCAGGCCAGCACAACCTCTATTTCAACAAGAAGGAATTTGTGAAGTGTTTATTACACGGGATCTACAGTTCCTTTGTGCTGTTCTTTGTCCCCATGGGAACAATTTACAACTCAGCACGCAGTGATGGAAAGGACATCTCCGACATCCAGACCTTTTGCCTGCTAGTACAAACCTCCTTAATCTGGGTGGTCACAGTGCAGGTGTGGCCACTAGCAGTGGGAATGAGGGGATTGGATGGGGAGCTGTCTAGAAAGACAGGGAGGTAAGGAGGGGGGGAGACAGAAAGGAGCATTCTCCATCACAGAATTGGAGAAGGGAGGTGGCTACTAGAGATCGCAGGTTATAGGGTATTGCACATAACCTAGTGCTTTTCAGATTGCCCTGCAGACAACCTACTGGACGATGATAAGCCACTTCTTCATCTGGGGTAGCCTGGGTTTCTACTTTTGCATCTTATTCTTCCTGTACAGTGATGGCTTGTGTCTAATGTTCCCCACCATCTTTCAATTCCTAGGTAAGACCCTGGCCAGTAGGTGGGGGAGGTACCAAGTATATTTATTAAATAAATGTTTACTGAGAGGCTATTACTATGTGCTAAGCTCTGTGAATAAAGAGATAAGAAATGATCTCTAACCTAAAGGGACTCAAAATCTAGGTAGGACTACCTAGATAGGATTCAAAAATATTTTACCTTAGAGTTTCCATGATTTTTTTTTTCAAATATCTAGTTTGATCTTCACGGGAATACTATGATGTAGGCAGGGCAAGAATTATTAGCACCATTTTGGAGACTGGAGGGTTTTTTTCAATTAAATGACTCAATATAGGTCTCCTGATTCCAGTCAACATCCTTTATACTGTAGCATTACTGCCTTATTGTCTCCTGTATTCATTTCTCTCTGTCTCAAGTCCACTTCATGAGGATAAAATACAGAAAGAGTAGCCATATAGATGTCCTTGGCTTCTATCTCTTGTCAGGCCACTAACTCACTTTTCTCCTCTAAAGCTTTCTGTCCCATTTTTGTATACAAGCCAATGTACTAGGATTCCCCATTACCTACCCCCACTCTCCTGCCTGCCCAGCCTGTAGAGGGAGACAAAAGTATGTAAATTCACAGTGACTGCACAAAGGACCCAACTGCAATTATTTTGCATTTATATCATTCCTCAGGAGACCAGACTGTCTCCAAATCAATAACATCCTTCTTTGGACTAGAGAGCTATCTAAGTTCTGGCTAATACTGCCCACTCCTAACCTCTCCCCTTTCTCCAGACTGTTTGCCTTACCCCTCCTTGCTCATTGTGTACAGGTGTGGCTAGGAACACTATGAACCAGTCACAATTGTGGCTGGGCCTTATCCTCAGTGTGATCCTCTGTATAATTCCTGCATTTGGGTACCAGTTTCTCCAACCACTAATTTGGCCTCTCAGTGTGGACAAGGTAAGTGGAACAGGGAGCCTACCCAGATATGATTTATAATCCTTTTCCCCTTTGCCTTTGTGAATAAAACCCCGTCCCCCATGCTCTGGATACAGGTTTTGGACACAATTCATTATGGCAAGATATCGCCACCACAAGTTCAAGTCCGGACCAAAGTGAAACACCTAGGCCTGCGACGTTCTGCCTATGCATTCTCCCACAAACAGGGCTTTGGGGCCCTCATCACTTCTGGAAAGACAACAAAGGCCAAGAAAAACAGCTTTCCTCTTAAAAAGTAGAGCCCTTAGGGAAACCCAAAAACAGTCAGTTATTGTTCTTCCTCCCTTGTATACATGCAATTTAGAAAGGAGGGATTAGAGTCCCTGGGAACAGCATAAACCTGCTCCTCCACTCTCAGGACTGGGACTCAGCCTCTTCATTCCCCAGAAAGGCTGTGCCCAGGTAAGGCAAGAGGTAAGGAAAGAGTCCTCAGATATCTGCCAGAGTTGTAGCATTTCAAGAAAAATCAATCTCAGGCTTCCCTTCCACCATCCCTCTCAAGTTTTAATCCAGAAAAGCAAATGTGGAAGTAGAGGTGGTAGAGGGACAGTGCAGGGAAGGAGAAAAAGAAGATAGGACCTAAGAATCTTACTTTGGACCCTATCTCCCATACCCAGAGCATAACCTTCCCAGGGGCCCATAGGAACGTATTTCCATCCTAGCACTCACTCTTCTTAGGTTTATTTGGGAGATTTAGAGTGAGTATTTTGCTGGCCCTGATAGCAAAAGTGGGAGGCAGCTTTGGAGAGTTGGTCTTGAGAAGCCAAAGGAGAGTTTCTGGACTCCAAAAAAGGATGTGGTTCTTGCTGGGATAAGTTGCTCAATATTTTGCTTTCTTCCCCTCTCTTTTGACCCCTTTGACCCAAGAACTGATGCATGATCAGACCTCAGAACCAGGATGGGAAAAATGGAGAGGATTTTTTTAGAACTCATGTCTTAGGGGGATATAACCATAATTGATGAGCATCTGTCTTCATTCCATAAAATTATTTTGAGAAGAAATTGTATATATTTGGAATATTGTTTCTAAGAAGTTTATGGTAAAATAAATTGCATATTTTTGAGTGAAGAGATTTGTGTGGCTTATTGGGGTCCAAGTGATTATAATATAGTCTGAGCAATATCATTTTCCCACAGACCCCTCACATTTTTCCCCCTTCAAATTAGACCAACATATTCCCTCTTGGCTGTCTCCCCTTTTTTTCAGTTCCACTCTTCTGCCCTGTCTTGCTAAACTCTATCTTTGCTTCAGGTGACCACACCTTTTATCTCTATAGTGTTTTCCTCTTTGTATTCCTTAAATATTGGTTCCTAAAGCTCCATCATAGGTTCTCTGCTCATTTTTCCCTGTATCCCTTTTCTTAGTGACTTTGTCCAAACTCTTGACTTCATTTACCAACAGAAAGATGGTAGCCGTCATCTCTCTGGGGAGGTATAGATCCATATATTAAACCAACTCTGAGATCTTTCACTTAGCTGAGGCTTTGGAAACATAAATTCAAACCTGCTCAACCTGATCATTTTCCCCCAGATTTTAATAGGATGCCACCACCATCATTCTAGTGATCCAAAGCAGAAAGATGGGAATCATCCTTTACTTCTTCCTCTAGATTGAAGATCCAGTCAGTAATCAAGTCATGAAATTCTCTATCCTTATTTCTTGTTTTATCTTCCCTTCCACTATTGCTATCATTGCCTTTGCTCAGACTTTCATCAACTCTTAACTTGGATTCTGGCATAAAATCTCCAACTTAATTTATCTGATTCTTTCCCTTCAACAGCATCAATAATATTATTTCCAGAGTAATCTTTCTGAAAGGAAAATTGTGTTATATCAAGCGCCAGTTTACCATCCTTTGAGGACTCCCCAAGCTTTCTAGATCAAGTTAAAATGTGGACACTTTATTATTGGGCCCTCTCTAGCCCTGTCTTCCATGACTAGTCATGAATTTCTGGTCTTCATGTCATAAAATATACTGTTCTCATATTCTAAAATGCTTTCCCCCACTCCTTTCTTTATCTAGTGAATTTTTAGTCATCCTTCAAATTCAGGTTATTTGGAATTAAGAGAAAGATGATGGTTTGATGCCACTCAATATATTAAGCACCACTGAATTGTATACTTTTAAATGGTTAATTTTATGCATTGCTCACCTCAATTTAAAAAAAAAAAAAAAAAGCTCAGATTAGGCATATCTCTTCCAGGAGGTTTTCCTAATTCTTTAATGTGGTTTATATGCCTGCCCTATGTACTCAATTACTTCTCTATACATACCTCTATCAGACATACTTGTTAGGAGGCATTGTAATCATTGATTTTCTTTCTAGACCCAGCATACACTAAATCTTTAATAAATGTCTGTTGAATGAATGAAAGAATATTGAAGTCTTCTGCTTCTCTACCTGTATGTCTTATTTTCATAAATAGCAACACTACCCAAGAGCTCAAACCAGAAACTTGGAAGTTGTGCTGGACTCTTCTCCACTATTCCTCTAACCCAAATCTACTCAGTAAGTTCCAGATTCTGAATCAGAAACGTCTTCATTTTTTTTCCTTTCTCCCATCCAAGAACTAATTAGGCCCAACCCCACTTAGTTTCCAAGATTGGGTACATTCAGTGTGGTATGGCTATAGACAATTTTTCCCTTTCTTATTCTTAATCCTGCTGCTCTCACTATAGCAACATCTGCTATGGTATGAGTGGGTATGTGTGGGACACTGAGGATTGAACCTAGGGACACTTTATCACTGAGCTACATTCCCAGGTCTTTTTGTTGTTGTTGTTGTTGTTCTGTTTTAGACAGGATCTCACCAAGTTGCTAAGGCTGACCTGGAACTTGTGATCCTCCTGCCTCAGCCTCCCAAGTCACTGGTATAACAAGAGTATGCTATCACATCTGTTATATAATCTCATTCTTGCCATACCACATCATTTCAGAACTAAAGGTTCCATCATCTTCAGAAGCATTTATGGCTTGGCTCTTTCTGTTCTCTCTCCATACTTTCATCCCTTCTTTGTTTAATATCTGCTCTTAACTCAGATAGGGTAACTTCTTCCAGAAAAATAACACAATCTCATATTCTGAGTTAACTGCCTCTTTCTTGTGCGAGAGTACCTTGCACCTTTCCTTTCTTTCCATTTTCCAAAGTTTGAATATTTGATCATTCATAGGCCCCTTTTAATTATGGCTTACTTCTCTGCCTTCTCTGCTAGACCATTTTGAATGATCATATTTTTTAGGGCAATAATATTCTCATTCATTCTCTCTCTCTCTCCAAGCAGAAATGCTAGCACTTAGATTTTTATGTTTTTCAGTGAATGATATCTACTACCTTTTATTTTTCTTAAACTTGCTTCTTATCCTTTCATTTCAAAATGAAGCTCATCCTTCTGTATCTAGTTTGAAGTTATACTTTAGGGGCCTCTTTTTATGATACATAATTATTAATGGTCTTCCAACTAAGGCATCTGTAAAAATACAGTTTGAACCAGTAATATCCCCCAAAGCTCCTGAATAATCACCACCCACTTCTGGTGGTTTATGTGCATACTAGGAGATTTGTATCTCTACTAAGGAGCTAAGACAGTAAATGCCACATTCCAAAGTGAGGTTTGAGATGACCACTCAAGGCTTGTAAAAAGGGGATTATGAAAACCAAGTTTGGGCCGCAATGGTAGAGTGCTTGCTTAGCACATGTGAGGCACAGGTTCAATCCTTAGCACCACATAAAAATAAAATAAAAGCATTCTGTTCATCTACAACTACAAAAAGAAAAAGAAACTGAGCTTGCAATTGTCAATTGCCCCACCCACCTTGAGTAAAGGTCCAGAAAATCTGCTAATGGAGAGGAAACTTTGGAGAGAATTTTTTGGGGGGGGCATGCGGTACCAGGGATTGAACTCAGGGGTACTCGACCACTGAACCACATCCCTAGAACTATTTTGAATTTTATTAGAGACATAGTCTCACTGAGTTGCTTAGGGCCTTGCTTTTGCTGAAGCTGGCTTTGAAATAGAAATCCTCCTGCCTCAGCCTCCGGAGTTGCTGGGATTACAGGTGTGCACCATCACACCTGGTTCTTTGGAAGGAATTATTAGTGTGCTTTAAGTCCCACCTCCAGTTCAGTTCAAGATGAAAAGCCTTCCAGGAAATAACTTGGAAGATTAATGTGATTAACATGTTTAGAGGACACAGAATACTACTACCTCACTCATCCCCAGAAAATCTAAAATGTAAATAGTGGGAACAATTAACTATGTGCTCTATGGCACAGCAAGATGAAGTAACAGCGGTGAGACAACCTGTGCTCCCATAGTTTTTCTGGGTAAGGGATGCATGGATGCTTCTCACAGACTAGATACAGGCCATCTCAGAGGGAGAATTGGTTGAGTTTCTTAATCTTATTGAGAGATAACTGAAAGTTTGAAGAGACCTCAGCAGAAGGAAGCAGGGGATATGCTGCCAATGCCTAGGAATTTGGAATTAGAAGGAAGAGATATGAGGTAAATTTTCTTCATCTTGATTTTGGAGGTTGTTATATGTGTATACATTTGTCAAAACTGATCAATCTGTATATTTTATTTTATGTAAACTATACCTCAATAAATTTGAGTTTTTAATGCCCCAGATTTTTAAAGGAGTTATGACAACTAGAGAAGCTAAATTTACCCACATTAAAGTAACTAAAAATAGAAAAATATCACCACCAATAGGGAGGGGATCTCTAAAGAACCTACAATCACTAAAATTAATTTGTAATAGTATTAGTTAAGGAAGAACTTCATTCATCTCTTACTCTTGCCCTGCAAGAAACAAGGGTTAATAGCAAGCTGGGCAAGGGAAGAGAGGTAAGGGGAAAAACACAGACATTTGTTAAGCTCTGCCCTGTTTTCCTACTGAACATGGACAACTGCAATATAGCTAAGATGAGGGATAAGTAAAAGCATTAATTATGAAGTTTGAAGTTTCAAAAATTATTTCATTAAATCATTTTAATTACTAAAATAAAACTTAAAGGGGCAAGTACTTGTTGCTTCCTAAAAAATGACTAGAAAATTCATGAAGTACAGTCTCATGAAGTGGGTTCAATAACAGAGTAGAAGTGATTTTATAGTTATCCCTCACCTCACAAATCCTACATAAAGGTTCTACTTACACACACACACACACACACACACACACACAGATTTACAATTTGCTAATTACATATAGATATTAACAGCATTTGAGTTACTGTCTCAGGCCCCTATGTTCAAAGCACAATTTGGGTATAGAACTTTCCAGGTTCTTTCATTCCGTTCAGCCTTACATACAACAAGTAGTTACTGGCATCTGTCATCATTTAGGCATTGTTCTAGGAGCTGTAGATACAGTGAAGGATTTAAAAAAAAAAAAGAGTTTCTATTACCATGGAGCTCACATTCTAGTAGGATAGACAATAACCAAGTAAACATGATCATCCAGCTAATGTCCTAGTTCATTTTCTGTTGCTGATAACATAATACCAGACTGGTAAGCTGTTTTTTTTTTTAAGGTTTATTTTAGCTCACCATTCTAGTCCAAAGTCAAGGGGCCACATCCCATGATGGCCTTCTCACTGGCAGAGTCCAGAGGCAGCACAAGGCATTATGTGGATATGGACAGGGAATACTGGAGTAACCTAATCAAACCAGCTTTTATAGAAGATCCATTCTTGGGATAACCCATTAACCCATTAATCATATGAATGGCTTGATCCATTCATGGATGCAGAGCTCTAATCTTAAAGGTCCCAACTTTTTATTTATTTATTTATTTTTAGTACTGGGTATTGAACCAAAGGGCACTTTACCACTGAGCCACATCTCCAGCCTTTTTAAAAATATTTTGAGACAGGATCTCACTAAGTTACCTAGAGCCTCACTAAGATGCTGATGCTGGCTTTGAACTTGCTATTTTCCTACCTCAGCCTTCCAAGCCATGGGGAAGGTCTCAAGTCTTAATATCTCATAAGGGGCTTTAAATTTCAACATAAATTCTGGAGGGGACAAACCATATTCAACTTTAGCAGATAGTAAGTGCTCTGAAGATAAACACAACAGCTATTCTTTTATTTTAAATATTTATTTTTTAGTTGTAGTTGGATACAATACCTTTATTTATTTTTACGTGGTGCTGAGGATCGAACCCAGGGCCTCGCATGTGCTAGGCGGGCACACTACCGCTGAGCCCCAGCCCCAGCCCACAATAGCTACTCTTAACAGTGATAAACTATGTGGGAGAAGGGTAACTACTTTATATTTAGTAGTCAGAGAAGGTTGTTCTGAGAAAATGACATATAAAATGAGACCTAAATGACTACAAAAGTCTGAAGAAGCTGGGTGCAGTGATGGACACCAGTAATCGGAAGGCTGAAGCAGAAGGAATGCAAATTCAAGACCAGCCTCAGCAATTTAGTGAGGCTCAAAATAAAAAATAAAAAAGGGCTAGGCATATGGCAGAGTAATTAAGGACTTCTGGGTTTAATCACCATGCCCCCCCCCCCAAATAATTGATGAAAAGGCAATCCAGAGTATATAGTTAAAGTCCTTCATTTAGAAGTAAGCTTTGTGTATATAAAAAAGAAAGAAGCCCAATGTAAATGAAATGCAGTGAGTGAAGGATAGGGTGGTTAGACATCATGGGAACAATGTAGAGTTTTTAAGACCATTTAATTGCTCAGGCTACTCTAATGGAGAACAGGGGTACAAAAGTGACATCAGGGAAACTAGGAGGCAATTGCAAGGTTTTAGGCATGGTGGTGGCTTGGAATAGAATGGTAGCAGGGCAAAAATAAATGGATGAATAAGATACAAAGAGAACCTGAGGACTTGTAGATTGACTATGGAAAATGTAGGCACTAGTTTATTAAATAATCCCATTGACTCACTCAATGGTTTCCTCTCTGATAATCAGGATATCAAATCCATTGATCACTGACTCTTCTGACACATGTCCTGATGAAGTGGTGGGTCTAGATGGCCTTATGTGTACCAGTTGACTCTACTACCCCTAGCCAAGAGAAGATATGTAACCCATTATAATTTCTCTCTCTGGGAATCAGAATTAGAACTCTTAGAAACTAAGTCAGTGTTGAGGAAAGGAGCAGAAAGTTCAAGTAGTTTCAGGAAGAGGAGCCTCCATTTTAAAATGGCAATGATTTGCTATAAGTAAGAAGACAAGTAATCCAAGGTATCTATCTAGTCTTCTATACAAAGAAGAATAAAGCAGATATCCAAAGAGAAAGACAAGACACTGTTCCATCCTGGTAAAAAGCCTCATGAGCACTTTTTCAAGTTCGCTTCTCAAAATAAGGGTGTTTTTACTTGCTGCTAATAGTTAAAACAAGGATAGCCCCAATTTACATAGGCTGTGTTCACACTTGTTCCTTTCTTTTTTTTTTCCCTCAGTACTGGAGATTGAACCCAGAGGTGCTTTATCATGGAGCTACAATTCCAGTCCTTTGGAGACAGGGTCTCACTAAATTGCCCAAGATTGACCTTGAATTTACCATCCTCCTGCCTCAGCCTCCTGAGTAGCTGGGATTATAGGTATGTGCTATGGTGCCTGGCCTCATTTTCTAACTCTTTAGAAATAGTAGATAACTTATAATATTGATGATAATGCAAAATGTTTCCCATCCATAACAATAAAAATGATTCCTATTTTGGGTGATGCAAATGGATTTTGTCCAGTAGCAAACAGACATTTCTAAAAATCAAGTCCTTGTTTGAACTGGTTTTAATATCTTACTGGTTCCCTCATTAATTAGTGAGTTTAAAATGTCTTTGAAATGTGTTCATTTTATATTTTTGTAAAATTTGTGATTTTATCTTTTTGAAAATTATCCTTTAACACAAATAACAAGACCTAACCCATACTAGCTACAGCCAAAAAAAAAAAAAAAAATGAGACTATCTGGATGGATGGAAGAATAATATGTCATTGTAAGGACTTAGACTCTTCACTTTTACCCTTTGGCCTGCAAATGTTTGATGGGTAGCTAAAAGCAGAATTAAAGATTTAGCATCCCCACCTCCAGCTTGTGTCCATCTTCTCTGTTCTGAGTCACCTTGTATTTCACAATAAGGTCTGATCCAAAAAACATCTTGTGATGAGTTCAAGACCCCCAGGCAACAGCAACTTTTTTTCCCTGTTGGTATTAGGGATCGAAACCAGGGAAGCTTTACCACTGCCCTATTCTAAGCCCTTTTTATTTTTTATTTTAATACAAGGTCTCACTAAGTTGCTTAGGGCCTTGCTAAATTGCTGAGGCTGGCCTTGAACTTATGATCCTCCAGCCTCAACCTCCTGAATCACTGGGATTACAAGTGTATGCCCACTACACAAGAGCAACTTTCTTACTAGAGTCAAGGCCCTCCCTAAAGAATCTTGAGATAATGATGGACTGACCACATTATATCAAGATCACCTACTCTGGCATCTGTGAAGGCTTCCAGCTATGTAAAACTCCAACCCTTGCCCTCATTCCCCTTTCTATAAAACCTCAAAGTCACTGTCAGTCCCTCCAAGACAGAGCTAAGGATATGGGTTGCCTTTTATTCTCAGTGTAGCTATACTGATTCAAGTTCTTTTCATGCTTTTCACCATTACCAAAGTTTGTTTTGTGGGGCAAGTGGCCAAACCGGATTTGATGGATCCTCAGAGTCAGGCCTCTAGCCTAGAGACTCCAGCAACATGTCTCTAGACAGAAATGAAGTAAAAACAAAAGACCTCCCCACCCAATAAATAAATAACAAAAAAAGAGTGATGCACCATCCAGGGCAGGTATCAAGCTGAACATCAGCCAGCTTCTGGATAGCCCCAAGAACCTAGGAAGTAGTCTCTTTTTGTCTAGATCTGGCTCTCCTCTGTACAACAGATGGTGTTCCTTAGCAGACTGGTTTTCTGGTTATTCAGGCCATTTGGCAAGTAGAAGATGGATATCCACAGCCCTTTATATTCCACCAAGTCTAACCATAAGTAGGGGTATAGCTCTCTTTCTCCCAATTTCAAATTCTCAGGGAAGGGATTCTAATTGGCTTAGTTTAATTCCCTACCTGGGGTCATTTAATAGAGGGATCACACTGTGCAAACATGTGGCTTATCTCTTCCAATCCCCTCCCCACTTCATCCTCATGTAAGTCCTCAGAACTCAATTTTATCTTGCCATCGGCATAAAGCCCTTCTGTGTCTCTCCACTATTTGCAGGAGAGTTCCAAATGTTTACTATGTCATAGGAGGCACTTCATCTTGAAATCCTGACCATCTCTTCGGGGCACTCTCCACTCTTTCCCACACCTTAGTCCTATAGTTATTTTGCCCCTTGTCCTTTCTGCACATGCAGATTCCCCCACAACCTTTTACCTCCTACTCATTCTTCAAAACTCAGTTCCCAACACACACACAAATAAATAAACAGAAAACTCAGTTACCACCCCTTTGTGAACCCGAGGATGCATTACATACTTGTGACACTTATTAGCTTCCTTGACTGTGATCAGACAAGGCTGGAAGTCCTAGAGCATGGGGTCTCAGATGCTAGAGCGTGGAACCTAGAATGGCTTTTTAAAAAAAAAAATTGAAATTATCGGATTTTATTTAGCATGCCAATACAATTTAATCTGGTAATAAGAATGGCTTCTGGGCTGGGTTTGTGGCTCAGTGGTAGAGTGCTTGCCTAGCATGCATGAGGCACTGGGTTCCATCTTTAGCACCACATAAATGTAAAATAAAAATACTGTGTCCACTAAAACTAAAAAAATAAATATTAAAAAAATAAGAATGGCTTCTTCTTAGTGGACTTCCAGTAACTATCTGCTGAATGACCCCCGCCCCCAACCTCTTCTTGCTAAAAGTAGCAGGAGACACAGGCATCCTGCCCTGAGGAGAGGCACGGGGTTTCAGATTTTCGGGGACTTCTTAATCCTGGATATGTATGGGTTACTTTTAAAAATATTAAAGCCTGCCTGGCGCCCTAGCACACGTCTGTACACGGCAGGCTGAAGCAGGAGAACCCCAAGTTTCAGCTCATCTTGGCAACTTATCAAGACCCTGTCTCAAAAGTAAAAAGGACGGGGGATGTGGCTCAGTGGTAAAGCGCCCCTGGATTCGATCCCCAATACTCCGCCCCCCCCCGCCCCCCCCACCACCAAATTAAAGCCTGGGCAACACCCAGCCCCCATCTTACCCTGCCACAGTGACTAAGTCAATTGGTCTCTGGTGAGGTCAGGCCTTGTTTTTGTTTTGTTTTTTGTCTTTGTTTTGTCTTTACACTTCCTCACGAACTTACAACGCTAGCCAGGATTGAATATCGTTGCTTTAGGCGAGGGTGGGAGCCCACACAAACCTGCCCTCCAAACCACCAGGCCTCCGCCCCACACTCCCGCGGGTTCCAGCCCCCGGCAACAAACAGCAGTACCACGCCGGACACCGCCCGCCGGGGCGGGGCGAGGGCCTCAGGAGGCGGGGCCACGGCTGCAGCTTCGCCGCTCCCCTCGCGGGAAAGCACGGCGCGTGACTCTGGCGCGCCCAACAAGGCGCGAGCAGGGGAGCTGGGCGAACACCTCGGGCCCAGCGGACCGAACCAAAGCGCGGTCCAGAAGGGCTGCACTAGGGCAACCCAGATCGGACCATCGGCACCACGTCTGCAGGGGGGACCGGGCGTTTCCAACCCGTCTGGAGAGGAGGGGAACGCCGGCGTGCACCGCCTGCAACGCGACCCCTGGAGGGCGCGAGACGCTGCCGCTGCAGCCGCCGCCCGCGCGGAAGGACGAGGCTGAAGCGAGAAGCGAGGTAGGAGCGACTCTCCTGAGGCTGGCGGGATCCTGGAGACCCACTGCCCCCAAGTTTCAAGTGGCCCCTTGGACCAGGCCCTCTGCCGGCCCACCCACTCTGTCCTCAGCGCCCCCGGCCTGCCCCTTAGCCCTTCCCTCCCAGCCCCACCCTCCCGGCCGTCTCCAACCCTCTGGGTGGATCAGGTCCCCAGTCCTTGGTCTGTACGGTCCGCGGAACCCTCATTCAGACATCCAGCACCTTTCAGCCTTTTGGGCACTACCCCAGATCTGTCCCCAACCGTCTTCTCAAACTGTCCCCGCGGAGAACCCCCGAGACCGACTTGCGTCCAGTAGTCATCCTTGTACCTAAATTTCCTGTGAAAGCCTTTGGGGAGGGGAGCGCGGCCGACTGGCACTCAGCCGGGGACTGCAGACCGCGACTGCAGCGGGGACCACGGTGCAGCCAATTCCAGCCCGGGTCTTCGCGCCTTTGGCTCTTGGTTCCCAAGTTGGTCTCTACCCGGAGCTGGCTTTGGTTCTCCCTCTTTCCAGTTTTACCTGGGGAAAATCTTTGGCTTGGCAATTTGCCGGTTCCTTCGTACTGCCCTCATCTGCCGCGAAGGGCACAGTGATCCCGTTGCCCAAGGCCAACTGTGAACCGCCAGGCCAGCCCTTGCAGACACAGGGGACTGCTCTAGGAGGCAAGGACTCTACAATATTCATCTTTGTTTCCCCAGTCTCCAGCACAATGCCTGGCACATCGTAGCACTTATTAAATATCTTATTAGTAGATGAACGAATGAATCCAATGCAGAGGCGGTGGGGCAGAGTACTTTGGTGGGAAGGGTGTTCCTCCAGTTATATGAAGTGGAGAGAGGAAGAACTTTTAGAGGATTACTTCAGTCTTTCTTCAGTTCTTTCATCTAATCATCTAATTTCATTTACATAAGAGCTTCTGTATATCAGTTGTTTTCTGCTTCTGTTTACAAAAAACAAAAAGGGGCCGGCCTGGGGCTGCAGAAATTCTTTTTTATTTGTTTATTTGTTCTAATTTGCTATCTATGACAACAGTGCATTTCAAGTCATACATATAGAGCACAATTTTCATGTCTCTGGTTGTACACAAAGTAGAGTCACCATTCGTTCCTTCATACATGTACTTAGGGTAATGATGTCCATCTCATTCCACCAGCTTTCCTACCCCCCCTGCCCCCTCCCTTTCCCTCCCTCCCCTTTGCCCTATCTAAAGTTCCTCCATTCCTCCCATGCTCCCCCCACCATCCCCATTAAGGACCAGCGTCCTCATATCAAAGAAAACATTCAGCGTCTGTTTTTTGGGGATTGACTTCAGAAATTAGTTCCTTAGAGGCTACCCGGGTAATCTTGAAAGAGCTTTGCCGGTTTTACTGCTCCTCTTCCCATGAGACTAGCTGCTCCCTCTGGGGAAGAATTCTGGAGGCCAGCCACAGCCCTTTAAAGCTGGCTTCAGTGGAGCTGGTCAGCTTGTGCTTTGGGACAGTTGGAGAAATGAAGAACCTCAGTTATTTTACCCTTTCTTTAGTTTCTGAATACCCCTTCTTTTCAGAGACTGCTGGAATAGACATTCCATGCAGACTATAGTGTGAGAGATTGATTTCCCAAATGCTACTAAATTATGATTAAGCCAGGTGGACAATTTATGTCTCTTTGAACCACAGTCAGGCAAGGATTACTGCTGTGTAGGACATTGTTGATGATAAACAAGAACACAGGCCTTTTAAAGTTGGAATTCTCAAAGAAACATAGAGCCCGAAACCTGTTTTTGTTGATGATCTGAAAAGATTGCATTTCCTGAGGATAAGACAGGTTTCAAGGACCTCAGTTTTGGCCCAGGTCCAGAGGAAAATAGGTGGTATTACTGAGTGGTGAAACATGGCTGGAAGGCTGTAGGAGTTTATAAGGTAGGAAGTAGTTGCCTAAGTAGTGGTAGCATTATTGTACATGGGCTCAAAGTCTTAGCAAATAAATACAGTGGTTGAGTGTGGCTCAGTGGCAGAGTGGTTGCCTGGCTTGGAGGTCTTGGGTTCAATCCCCAGCACCATGAAAGAAAGGAAGGAAGGAGGGAGCAAAGGAGGAAAGAAAGAAGGAAGATAGAAAGAGATTGGAGTTTCTTAAGAGGCTCAGTAGATCTTAAGCGGTAGTAAGGTTTTGTGGAAGGAAGGCAATTCCAATCAGTATCCCTAGTATCCTGTTACCTGTGTGTCCCTCCTGCTGCTTGGCCTTGGGACTACCATTATTTCCTTCTGCTTTCTTCTTAATTGTATATTGGTGTAAGTTCCTTTTTGAAGCCAAACCTGCCTTAACTGGTGGCTGGATGTGTTCTTACCCATTTCTAGCATTGATTTATCCTTTTCCGATTTCTTTCTGTCATCCTGTTATAAAGTAAGTTATATACTGTTATAAAGTAAGTCATAGATCATGGAAACCCTACATGAGGAGGGGCTCCTGAGCTGGATTAAGCAATATAATTTTTTTTTGGTAACCAGTACTTTTTTTGTTGTTGTTTTGGTACTGGAGATTGAACTCAGGGGCACTCAACCACTGAGCCACATCCCCAACACTATTTTGTATTTTATTTAGATCAGGGTCTCACTGCATTGCTTAGTATCTTGCTGTTGGACAATAACTCACCCTTTTCCTCCTATTACTCATACACAATGACTGTGCATCCTATTAAAACTCAGTTAAAGAGATAGCTCACTGCATGCTGGGGTAAGGGTAGGCTCTATAAGATGGTCTGATTGTTCAGCATTGAGGTTACCCAGAAAACACCCACTCAAACACTGGCATGTAATATTTTAGCTTCTATCAAATGAGGCTGTGTTTGAGAGCATTTTTTGAGTGGCCAGATGTCAACATTGCTCTGAGAAAGCTGGCGGGTGTTGGGAGTGGGATTCTAACAAATATAACTCATAGCATAAACTCTGTTGTACCAAATTTACTCTTTTTTAAAAAAATTATGGTAAAATATGCGTAACATAAAACTTACCGTTAAAGTAACATTATGTATATTCACACTATTGTACAAACATATCACCATCCATTTCTAGCACTTTGTTCAGCTTCCCAAACTGGGACTCTACCAATTAATTGGACACTAACTCCGCACTTTCCCCCATTTCCGTTTCTGGAACCATCACTCTACTTTCTGTCTTTGTGAATTTGACCGCTCTAGGTACCCTCATGTAAGTGGAATCATATGATATTTATCCATTTGGACTGGTTTATTTGACTGCAGGTAATGTCTTTAAGGTTCATTCACATTATAGCTTTTATCAGAATTTCCCTCCGTTTTTAAGGCTAAAAAGTTTCCAATGTATATAATATTCCACTGTGTGTGTGTGTATTTATACACTACATTCTGTTCACCCATTTTTTGTTCATGGACACTTGGGTTACTTGTGCCTTTTGGCTACTATGAATAATGGTGTCATGATCATGAGTGTGCAAATATGTTCTTCAGCAAACATGAGTTCTTGCTTTCAGGTTTTAATGTAATTACAGAATCATATGATAATTTTATGCTTAATTTTTTTTGAAGAACCACCATACTATTTTCCACAGTGACTATATCATTATCTATTCTCACCAGCAGTGTGCATGGTTCTGATTTTTCTATATTCTTGCCAACACTTGTTATTTTCTGATTTAAAAAGAAAAACATCCTAATGGGTGTAAAGTAGTTTATTATTGTGGTTTGATTTGCATTTCTATAATTATATATAACTTTGGAGAAATGTCTTTTTAAGTCCTTGCCTCATTTTGAATTGGGTTGTTTTCTGTTGTTGAGATATAAAGTTCTTTATATATTTTGGACAATAATCCATCATCAGATACATGATTTGTGCATTTTCTCTCATTCCATGGATTACCTTTTTATTCTGTTGATAATGTCCTTTTATGCACAAAAGATTTTTAATGTTGATGAAGTCCAATTTATCTATTATTTTCTTTTGTTGAATGTGCTTTTGAATCATAGGCAATCATTGCCAAATTCAGTGACATCAGCTTCTATCATTGTCTAAGTTTTTTTTAATATAGTTTTAGTTCTTATGTTTAAATCTTTGATTCATTTTGAGTTAATTTTTATATGTGATTCAAGATAAAAGTTCATTGTTTTGCATGTGGATATCCAGTTTTATCAACACCATTTTTTGAAAAGACCATCCTTTCTCCATTGAATGGTCTTCTCACCCTTGTCAAAAATCATTTGACCAAATATATAATTTCTAGGCTGTTTTTCATTGGTCTATATATCTGTCTTTGTGCCAGTGCCATTACTATCTTGATAACTTTAGCTTGGTAGTAAGTTTAGAAAAATCATGAAGTACAAGTTCTCCAATTTTGTTTTTCTTTTTCAAGATTGTTGTTTTGGCTATTTAAGATCACCTGAGATTGCATATGATTTCCCCCCCCCCCCACTAGGGATTAAAACCAAGGTGCTGTACCACTGAGCTACATTTCTAGCGCTTACTCACTTATTTTTTAATATATGTTTTTTTTTTTTGGTTGTAGACAAACACAATACCTTTATTTTATTTGTTTATTTTTATGTGGTGTGAGGATTGAACTCAGTGCCTCACATGTGCCAGGCAAGTGCTCCGCCACTGAGCCACAACCCCAGCCCCTACTTACTTACTTTGTTTATTTATTTTTGTTTTAAGACAGAGTCTCACTGAAATTCTGAGGCTGGCCTTGAACTTATGATATTCCTATTTCAGCCTTACAAATAGCTGGGATTATAAATGTGCATCATCATGCCCAGCTTCCATATGATTTTAAAATGGATTTTTTTTTTTTAATTTTTGTAAAAAAAAAATGTTGGGATTTTTAATAGGGATTGTGTTGAAACTAGTTCATTTTGGGTAGCATTGACATCTTTTATATATATATATATATTTTTTAGATGTTGATGGACCTTTATTTTATTGATTTATTTATATGCTGTGCTGAGAATTGAATCCAGGACCTCTACCACTGAGTCACAACTCCAGCCCCATCATTGACATCTTAACAATATATTTTTTTTAGTTGATGATAGACCTTTATTTTATTTATTTATATGTGATGCGAAGACTTGAACCCAGTGCCTTACACATGCTAGGCAAGTACATTACCACTGAGACCCAGCCCCAGCCCGACATCTTAACAATATTAAGTTTTCCATTCCATGAAAACCGCACGTCTTTGCTTTTATTTGTGTTCTCTTTAGTTCTTCTAGCAACATTTTGTAGTTTTCAGTGTACAAGCTTTTCATTTCCTTGGTTAAAGTTTATTCACAAGTATTTTATTCTTTTTGATGTTACTGTAAATGAAATAATTTTCTTGATTTCCCATTCAGTTTGTTTTATCATTAGTATGTAGAAACACAACTGATTTTTATGTGTTAATTTTATGTACTACAAACTGTGCAAAATTCATTTATTCTAGTAGGTTTTTTTGTTTTGTTTTGTTTGTTTTCTTGGAACCAGGGATTGAACTCAGAGGTACTTAACCACCGAACCACATCCTCAGCCCTTTTTTTATATTTGATTTAGAGACAGGGTCTCACTGAGTTGCTTACAGCCTCACTAAGTTGCTGAGGCTGACTTTGAATTCATGATCCTCTTGCCTCAGTCTCCCCAGCCACTGGGATTACAGGCATGTGCCACTGTGCCTAGCTCTAGCTGCTTTTTTGTGGAGTCTTTAGAATTTTCAACATATAAGATTATGTTATCTGGGAACAGAAAAATTTTTATTTCTTCCTTTCCAATTTGAATGCCTTTTATTTGTTTTTCTTGCCTAAGTGCTCAGGCTAAGACATCCAATACTATTGGATGGAACTAGCAAAAGTAATCTATATTTATTCTTAACACATAGTCCTTATGGATTTTATGATTTGGTAAGCAAATCCTTAATATGTACCAAGGAATGTTAAAAAAGTTAAATTAAGCCAAAAGCTGTGGTGCATGCCTATATCCCAGCTACTTAGGAAGATTACTTGAGCCCTGGAGTTCAAACCAGACCTGTCAGCATAGCCAAATCCTATCTCAAAGAAAGGAGAAGTTTTTATACTTAAATTATAGCCTACGTACTCTGAATAAAACAAAAATGAATAATACATTTTAGAAAGATTTTTAACCAAAACACTTAAAATTTTTTTAAAAAAATTAATTTTGATAAGGAAGAAAATCTCTGTTCCTTGGAATTCTTGATTTAGCCCACTTTTTCCCATTATCCTGTATGTGGATCATTATAAAAACTTAAATTCAATAATAATATTTTTTATTTATTTGGTACTAGGAATTGAACACAGGGGCACTTTACCACTGATCTGCATCCCAAGTCCTTTTTATTTGAGACAGGGATCTTACTAAGTTGCTTATAATCTCACTAAATGGCTGTGGCTGACTGGGCATGGTGGCACTTGCCTGTAATCCCAGCAACTCAGGAGGCTGAGGCAGGAAGACTGCTAGTTCAGAGCCAGGCTCAGCAATCTAGTGAGGCTTTAAGCAACTTAGCAAGACCTTGTCTTAAAACAAAAATTAAAAGGGCTGGGGATATAGTTCAGTGGTTAATTACCCCTAGGTTCAATCCCCAGTATCCGCCCCCACAGACAAAAAAAAAAAATTGCTGAGACCGGCCTCCAATTTGCCATCCTCCTGCATCAGCTTCCCCAGTTCCTGGGATCACAGGCGTCCACCACCATGCCCAAAAAATACACTTGCTGTAACTGAAATAATATTTGGATATATGTATTTTGTTTACAGAATTGAAAATTTCGGATCTAATGGGCTAATAAGATAGTCTTTTTGTCTTCTAGAAGGTAAAGACAGTGAGCTCTGAAATGTCTATTGTGTTTTGGCTTCTTGTGTGAGGTCCTGTGGACAAGGAAAATGGACTGATAACTGGGTAGAGAGAAAAACAGGGCCAGTCAACTTTTGACCAGAATTTAATTATTTTAGGATTAAGATAATTCTTACTTGTTTGTCTTAGAATCCCAAAATCTATATTTGACTTGTTTACCTGTCTTTATACTTTTGTGTTTCCTTTCTTATAAAATTCCTTTCAAAAAGAAAATACAGCATTATATTTAGTGTTAGGGAAAAATGGAAAGTTATTTTTATTCAGCTCAAGTAAAAGGAAAAAAGAGAGAGAAATCTTCTAAAGGCAGCATAGGTAGGATTCAGATGACTCCCAGGTAAAAAGTAAAAACCCCTGAAGAGAAAGATGGAGACCTACTGCTGGTTCCATTCATCCTGGAGTTGTTTCTCTTCCCAAGTGTTCTTTTCTTGTTCTTTGAATGCTATTGTATCCTGTTAATTTAAAGATTCAGCCAAATTTTGTTACCCACAGCAACTTATTTTCTGAGAGTTCTGAATACCGAGTTTTTCTGTAAGGTACTAATGATTTACTTTTAATATCCCCTAAAGAAGTGTGACTTAAACATTTCTGTCTCATCTATGATTATATAATAATATAAGGCCTTAAGCAACTTAGCAAGACCTTGTCTTAAAACAAAAATTAAAAGGGCTGGCTGGGGATATAGTTCAGTGGTTAAAACTTAATGGCTTAAAACTATAGTTAGTTGTCACTCATGATTTTGTGGGTTGATGAGGTGGGTTTTCTGCACCCATCCTTAAAAAAAGGAGTTCTAGGAATATTTTGAATAGGCACATTGCTGGAATGGATTAAATCTCCCAAAGCAACTACTTTGAACAATTCTCTTATTCTACTTATTTAAAATAGTATTTTCCTTATACTTACAGCTATAAATTAACTTCTTAATGTAACTTAGTGTAGTGTTTGTTGCAGTTCATATGATTTATATAATGTTCATTGCCTCGCATCCAGCACAGCAACCTACAGTCTTATTCATTCTTAATTATAGTGCTTGGAGAAGGGAGGCCTGGAAACAGGACCACTGCTCTGTTAAACATCTGTGAGTCTTTCTGACAACCAGGTAGTAGAGATAGATAGCTAACAGGAGCACTGATCTCATGAGGGAAAAGGAAGCTATGGCTTTTTATTGGATTATGACAGTCTAGTAAAGCACAGAGTATTTCAAACTTGTTTCATCCAGAGGGTAGCTCTTTGTTCAAGTATATTTTACTGGAAAGGGTGCACAAAAAGGTAACAGTTGAGCTGTTGTGATTGAAGGCATGGAATTGGGAGAATTAGAGTCTAATTTTTTCATCTCCCTCTTTTTCTCTACCTCCCCTTCTCTCCCTTCTCAGTCCTCCGAGGGAGAAAGAGGTTGAGAGAAATGGTTGGGTTTGGGATTCTCCAATCTTCAGTTAATATCCATTAGTAGCCAACTATGTTTTCAGGAAAAAAAAAATAACCAAAATATGTACTCAAAAATGCTTTTTTTTAACATTTATTTTTTGGTTAGACACAATACCTTTATTTTGTTTATTTATTTTTATGTAGTGTTGAGGATCGAACCCAGGGCCTCGAGCATGTTAGGTGAGTGCTCTATCGCTGAGCCACAACCCCAGCCCCAGCCCTTTGTCTTAATTTAATGAGCTACATAGAACCAGCAATAAATGTAGATCCCTTTTAGCCTAAGATCTGTGCTAGTTTGTCAGCCTGTTTAAACGCAGAGTGAATTTTTCTAGCCATGCTTTCTAGCTTAAAATATGAAAATAATCTTTGTTTTTAGAATATTTAAATGATGTATACATTTTTTAAACATACACTTACAATCTATGTATTGAATGTTGCTGCAGCTCATTTCCTTTGTTGACTTCTTGGTCCAGTTTCCTCTGGACCGCACTTTCAAACTTTTTAACTTTTATCCCATCCCTGACATACTGATTTAGTAAGTCTGGCATGAGATCCAAGAATCTACTTGCCTAATAAATTTCCATATGAGGATGATTCTGCTGATCCTCAGACCACACTTTGAGTAGTACTGCTCTTAGTCAATATAAAAGCTTTTTTTTTTTTTTTTAAAGAAAAAGTCATAATGCACCAGAAAAATAGTGCCACTGTTTTAAGAGTGTGAATTATGATATATTATACTGGGTTTTCTTCCTTTAAAGAATTAGTATTATAAATCTCCCACTCGTTCAAGACTAAGAAATTGTGGAAAATAGTTCTAAGGAAATCCTATTTGCTGCCCAGACTTTACCCAAGAAAATGCTTACATTTAAATGTCTTTTTATGAAGAAAGATGACATGACATGAAGGACACTTTTTCTCTTTGAGACTTAAAAAACACCTTCTCTATTTTGTTTAAAAATAATATCTGAAAAATATTTTGTCTCTTTTTTTCTGATCATAGATAAAATATTTGCTCACTTTGTAAAATCTGCAAAGTGAAAGCAAGCATAAAATGAAACATATCATTGAACAATTCTTGGAAGCCAAATTTTTAATAGCTTATGGCACATTCAAACAATTGTTCTCATAATTTCAAACAATGGTCACCATAATTTATTAACTCAAACTTTGTCTCTGATAGTTTTTTTAAAATAGAATTTGGAAATTGGAGTTACTGAGTTAAAAGATTTGAACATTTTTAAGACTTGAAAATAGACATATTTTTTTCCCAGGGCTGGGGACATAGCTCAGTTGGTGGAGTACTTGCCTTGCATGCACAAGGCCCTGGGTTCAATCTCCAGCACCACACACACAAAATAATAATAATAATAATAATAATAATATTATTATTATTATTATTATTCTAAGTTCATTATGAAGGTTATACCAAAATATATTTATATTGGCAAAGTATAAAAGTACCAATATTACTTAACCTTCACTGGAATTAATTATTATTATTTTGTCTTAAAACTGATAGGCAAAAGATGATATTTTATTGTTTTTTTTTTATTTTTTTTAGTTGTAGATGGACATAATACTTCTATGTTTTTTAATTTATTTATTTTTATGTGGTGCTGAGGATTAAACCCAGTGCCTCACAAGTGCTAGGCAAGTGCTCTACTGCTGAGCCACAACCCCAGTCTGGTATTTTATTGTTTTAAAATTAACTCTTTTTGTAGTTCATTAGCTATATTCTGTTCTTTCTTCTGTGAAGTATTGGCTCTTATCCTGCCTGTTTTTATGTTATTGGTTTGAAGTGAAATAAACAAGTCACAGAAGGACAAATACTGCATGATTCCGTCTATATAAGGTATCTGAAATAGTCGAAATCATAGAAGCAAAAGGTATGATCATGATTGCCTAGGGCTGGAGAAAAGGTAAATGGGGTGTTGCTGTTCAGTGGTTATAATGTTTCAGTTATACAAGATGAGTAAGTCCCAGACATCTGCTGTACACCTTTGGGGTTATAGTTAACAATACTCTACACATAAAAACTTGTTAGGAAATGGGCATAGGGGTGCTCAACTGATATTCTAGCGACTCTGGAGGCTGAGACGGGAGGATGCTGGGTTGGGTTAGGGATGTAGCTCAGAGGTAGAGAAAAAGAAATTTGTTAGGATGGTAACCTAATAATTCTTACCATAATTTTTAAAAATCTTAGTTTTTAGTTGTCAATTTTCACAAGTTTTTAGGATACTGGCCTTTTATATATTTGTGGGTAATACTTATATGCCTTTTAATTTTGTTTCTGAGTCTTGACATACAGAATTGTATAATTTCCATGTGGTCATATCTTCAGTTGTATCTTGCAATTTCTGTACTCCCTTCTTTCAGCAAATGTCCTGAGTCTGGGACTGTTGGGCTTGGATCTCCAAAGAACTCTGTTTATGTACATGGTTCTTCCTGACTGAAATCCCTTCTCTGACTACTCCCCCCATATTTCTATTCATAAGAATCTAGACATTTGACCTTCTTTGTGAAAACTTTCTTGATCACCCTGTGAAAATTTGGGTATAATTTCCACTATGTTTTCATTGGTTTTGTTTGGAGCTACATTATAACAAGTACTAGTACTGGGAAAAAAGAAAAAAAAAAGATGCCACATGGTGGTGCACACCTGTAATCCCAGTGACTCAGGAGGCTAAGGAGAGGGATCAAAAGTTTGGGCAATAGAGTAGGACCCTATCTCAAAATAAGTAATAAAAAGAGGTAGGCGTGTAGCTCAATGGTAGTGTGCCTCTGGGTTCAACCCCCAGTACTACCAAAAAGAAAAAGTGAATAGAAAATCAAGTAAGTGGAGACAACATGGTTGGCCAATGAAGGCTGGCTATTGGAGAGGACAGAACAATAATGTGGGGTCAGGGAATTTATCTTTAAATAAAGAGACATTTTATCAAGTTAATTTATGTGCATGTGGTTAGGAAGTCAAATAGGGTAATGTATGAACCCGTATTATTACTACGTAATTTGTAACATAACTTGTAATACATGACTGTCTTTTGGTTTGTTTAGTCTTCTATGTATTTGTCCCTAGTTCTGCCCAAATTCTTTAGCAAATCTGTATTCCTCCCAATCTAATTTTCCAAATGGTCAGACAGTTCCTTTTTCTTTGGCATTGAGGTATGTTGTTCCTCATTCTTCATCTCTTCAACTTTCTTGCAACACTAAGCTTAAACATCATTTTGCCAGAGACCTTCCCTGACCCACTCTCTTAATCAGATCCTCTCATTATCCTATACTTTTTATTTGTGGTATTTATCACAGCTTATAATGGTATTTTTATTTGTACAGTGGTTTGTCTGCCTTCCTTCGCTAGATGGTAAATTCTTTGAGGACTAGGATACTGCTGCATTATTCACCACTATATTCCTAGCAATTATCTCAATTTTTGGCTCATAGGAATTTTTGCACAAAGACTAAATTATTAGCCCTTGAAAGAAGTCTTGAGAGAGGGCCTTAAATTACAGCACTGGTTGTAGGAATTAGAAGAGAGGATGGATAGCTTTTTGTTTTTTTGGTACTGGAGTTTGAACCCAGGGACACTTTACCACTGAACTACATCCCCAGTCCTCTTTCTTTCTTTCTTATTTATTTTGGTAGGGGGTACTGGAGATTGAATTCAGGGACACTCAACCACTAAGCCACATCCCCAGCCCTATTTTGTATTTTATTTAGAGACAAGGTCTCATTGAGTTGCTTAGTGTCTTGCTTTTGCTGAGGCTGGCTTTGAACTCATGATCCTCCTGCCTCAGCCTCCCAAACTGCTGGGATTACCCAGTCTCCTTTATTTTTTATTTTGAGACAGGGTCTCACTAAATTGTTCAATCCTTCTGCCTCAGCCTCCCATGTTGCTGGAATTACAGGTGTGTGTCACCACACCTGGCAAGAGATTCTTTTCTAAAGCAGAGTTATGAGATTTCGGGAGGGCCACACGATGTTCCGTCTAGAAACAATTAGACCTTTTAAGGAGAATCTTATCAGCCCATGAATTCATGTGGAGGACTCATTTTCACTGTATTCTGTTGAAAGTGAGAAGTTCGGGTCATCATATATTTAACAATAGTCATTGGGTAGGAGATTCTTGATTTGTGGATAACTTGCAAATCCACTCTAACCTTCTTTCTTTGTATTCCTTTGGAATGTTTCCTAGGACAGAATCACTTTGCTTTTACATCTTACAGGGAAACAAAGAACAGAGCCATTAAAAAGGGCTAAAGAATTTGAGGTACCATGCCTATTGGAAAGAAAACATTGGCTATGATGGTGACTTTGGTTCACTATTGTAAATTAGTAAATTGCATAGTACTAGGGTCTCAAAAAGGCAGTAGCAGGCATTTGGGTACAAGAAAAGAAGATTCCTGATTCATACTTTTTAAAAAAAATTTTTTTAAATATTTATTTATTTATTTATTTTTCTAGTTTTTGGCGGACACAACATCTTTGTTTGTATGTGGTGCTGAGGATCGAACCCGGGCCGCATGCATGCCAGGCTAGCGCGCTACTGCTTGACCCACATCCCCAGCCCCCTGATTCATACTTATTAAATTTTCACTTACTGAGCCCTACACAATACCAATTCCTGATGTGTTATATATCTTTTCTGTAACTCCTACCCCCATCTGTAGAAGTATTATCATCATTGTTTAGAAATGAATCTGAAGGCAGGTGTGTGGTGCATACCTGTAATCCCAGAAACTCAGAAGGTCTGTCAAGAGGATTGCAAGTTTGAGGTCAGCCTCAACAAGTTAGTGAGACTCTGTCTCAAAATAAAAAATAAAAAGGGCTGGGGATGTAGCTCAGTGGTAGAGCTACATGGTAGTAGCTACAGTGGTAGAGGTGGGTTCAATCCCCAGCACAAAATTAAAAAAACAAAACAAAAAACGTAAAAACGTAGGGCTGAGGGAACTTGCCTGGTACTGCAGAATTTTTTTTTTTATGGACACACAATACCTTTATTTTATTTATTTGTTTGTTTGTTTGTTTTTATGTGGTTCTGAGAATCAGACCAGGCAAGTGCTCTACCACTGAGCTAAAACCCCAGCCCCATAATTTGTTTTTAAGAAGGGTTATATGCCCATCTTTTTATAGTTCTCTGCATTGACCAGAAAGAAATGAAAATGACTGGAAGCTGGAAAAACCAAAGCAATGTTCTATTTTTTCATTATAATGGCTAGTAGTTAGCTAAAGTGAGTTCCTATGCCTTAAATAAACACATGTAATGTAAATAGGAACTAAACTCCAGCAAAATGAATGGGAATTGAAATGGAGCTCAAATAAGAGAGCAAATTATTGATAAATTCTAGTGAATCTTCAAGAGCCAGAGTTTTTAATTCAAACATAATTTCAGTTGTCAATACAGTATAAACTAGACTCTGATTAATAAATATAACACTTTGGGCTCTGGAAAGAGCTGACTTTATGATTTAACTGTCTTGTCTTTCTTTTGAATGCAGCCATTTCAAATACCTACTTCATAGTTTGCATAGTCCTGGTTATTTGTTTGGTTTTCCTCAGTGAACTAGAAGCTCCATGAAGGCAGGTACCAGATCTGTTTGTTCAAATAGTACAGTCAGTGCCTGGCACTTCATTGGGGCTCAGTTAATATTTTTTACTAATTTATATAGTCTTTATCTAGATTTTGGCATCTCAAGGTTCTCAGGATCATAAATTCCTTCACATACCTGCCTGAAGCAGGAAAGGAAATTCTTCCAGATCCCTGCTGGTATGCTTCTGGGTTAGGCTGTTACATTCCCCAGGTCCTACCTCTTTGGGTGGAGCCCCCAAAGCTTGATGCCACATGGGCTGTGTTTTTGGCAAAGGGGCTTGTCCTTGTTCTGAGGTTCTGACTATAAATGGATTATGCTATTTCCTGTCCCCAGGTGAACTCAGTGGGGCTGCAGCTGGCTGTAAGAGTTGAGTTACTGCTTTCTCTTCTGGAACCTCCCTACCTCTAGAGATGGCACCAGTATAGGGTGACCAAGTAGGAAATGCCAAACCTTTTCCTGAAGTTCTAAACAGCTTAAGGAGTCCTCCAGATGGAGCTGGAATCGCTCCCAGTGAGAAGAGCTGGATCTTACGTAACTTTATACACAGCCCTTTTTAGGAAAAAACAAACTGTTCCTCGGCTACTGCTGGACTTTTTGAGACACATCCTGAATTCTTTCCTAGCTGCTCAGCATTCCCCGTTGAAGGCAGCTAACAGGACAAAACTGAAGACTGGTAAGGTTAATGTGGAAAATAGGAAAAGGGAGGGGGAGAGGGATGTCCATCATTCTGGCTGGAACATACTGTTCTGGTTCTCAAGCTGCAGCTCCCATCCAGGCAGTAGAGGGAGCACAGTGTGGTGTGGAGGGAACTCTGAAAGAGGAGTGGTACCTCGATGCACATTCCAGAAGACAGCCCTTGTATTTCTTTTTCCTTTTCTTTTTTTTTAAAGAGATTTCTTTCTTTATTTTTTTTTTAAATGGGCCTTTGTGTGCAATGCTGAGAATTGAACCCAGTGCCTCACACATGCCAGGCAAGTGCTCTACCACTGAGCCACAACCCCAGCTCCAGCCCATATATTTCTTGTATCCTCCTTAGCACCCCCACACTCTAACAAGAAGGACTATAAGCATGTACATGGCTATAATAAACCACATTCTGCTCTGGAGAAAGATGTTTTTCTAGTTTAGTTTGGTGAAGATTCAGTTCCTCCTTGGTTCAATTCAGGAAACATTTTAAGCATCTACCATAAGCCTTTGAAGGGTTTTTGTTGTTGTTATTGTTTTTGTACTGGGGTTGAATTCAGGGGCACTTAACCACTTAGCAACATTCCAGCACTTTTTTGTGTTTTATTTAGAGACAGGGTCTTGCTGAGTTGCTTAGGGCCTTGCTAAGTGGTTTTTTTTTTTTTTTTTAATTGACTCATGTACATATTTATGGGGTACCGTGGGACATTTTGAAACATTTATACAATGTGTAAAGCATAATGGCATATCCATCACCTTAAACATTTATGATTTCTTTGTGTTGGAAATATTCAGATATTCAAAATCTTCTCTACTAGCTATTTTAAAATACATGATAAATTATTCTTTAAAGGCGTTTAAAGAGGCTGATGTAAATAGACTTCATCTTCAAAGGATAACTCCAAAAGGAGATCAATTTCAAGGTTAATGTAGAAATTTAGTCAAGTAATAATTATAGGTTGGTCTTTAGTCTGTAGGGATAGAGAAGGGTGAATAGAATCAGTAATACTTGATGATCATTGGAATACAGTAGGATGTATAAAGTAGAAAATGACATAAGTAACCAAAACTCAAAATTGATGACTTAACATAAGTTGGAAGTTTTTTTTCTCAGCAAAAGCAACAAATACAGCCAGCCCTGGCAGCTTCATAGTCATTTGAGACCCAGGCTCCTTCCTGATTTTTCCTCTGCTATCCTTAGCATCTTTATGATCACTCATACCCTACTAGCAGCAGGATAGGAAAAGGATGCACTCTGTTCATCATAAAGGGACTGCCAAGAAGTCCACACAGCATTTATATTGTAGCTTAGTAAAATGGCCACTCCCACTGTAAGAGAGATGGAAATGTAGAATTTTAATTGGGCAGCATCAAATCCAGCCAAATACCAAGGTTCTATTAAATTAAAAGTGAAAAGGAGAGTGGATAATTCATTGGCAGCTAATAATTTGGCACCTGGGAAGGTGGGCAACTAATTTGATTCAGGCAAATTGTTTACAAAAGAGCAGAGATTTCACAAAGGTACACATGTACCACTTGAAAAGAGATGACTTTGATCAGTAGGCACAGCTTTAACATTTAAATCTTATTATTGTGAAGAATAAACAATTTAGTTCAGATAAATCCCCAGCACAAGTATCAATATAGCTATACTAATTTAATCTGAATCACTATCATGTAAAATTGCCATATTTGTGATTGTAAGTATCTTATCATTCATTAATATTCTGATTATAGAAGAGGGTAGACCAAACATTGCTGCTATTTAGAACAAAATCCAAAGAAGGTACAAATTAAGGCATTTGCTTAATCTCTACCACAGATATTAGCAAGGGCTTTGAGAGTCAGGCAAGAAATCCAAGCCCAGCTCTTCTAATTTCAAGCTCTGTGATCTTGGATAAAGTTAATCTCTTTAAGAGATTTTAACTCCAAACAGCAGTGATACTATCTACTTTGTATAGTTATAGTAAAGATTAGAAATGCATTTATGACAAACATCTAGTATAGTTGGTAGCATAATAAAAATAGCTAATATTATTATAAGTATTTGTTATTTGCAAGAAGTCATTTATTTCCTTCTATCTCGTGGCACATTGAGAGGTTTTCCTCCAAAGATTTATAACCATTTGTACATTGTTCTTAGGTTGCTTCTATAGCATTTTGGTTCCTGTTTACAAAGCCTGTAACTACTTGTGATAGCACCTCCATTCACAGTCTCCCCTTCATCTTTGCTCAAAATGAACTCTCCCCTAGCCTCAAACCTTTCATCGATATTTATCACGTCCAAGCCCATCTTCCTGTTAATGGTTTTCTTACTATCCACATTCATACCACATATGGAAGTAGGGGAGGGGTTGGGGCATAAGCCAATTAATGTATGGATTTGGAACCTGAGGGCAGGGGGAAAAAATGTCTTGTAGAATCATGTAATAGTATTGTTAAGCAGAAATAGAAAAATAAAGATGGTTTATAGTTCATTCTGATAATGCTTACTGCATTACTGCTAAATTCCACAGATGCTCTTGAAGTATTTTATGTGAGGGAAATTAGCCAGTCTGTCAGACCCAATACAAATAACCTCAGGATTCTTCCTTTACATTCCTCAGTGGCTCCTTAGCAGGGAGCTGCCTCTGAAATGTCTGCCACAGCCCTGCAGGAAGAGGAAAGAACATCTTCTGGGATCAGAATTTTGAGATACAGACCTTCACTAATGAGACCTTTAATGTCTAGAGTAGGAGTCAGCAAAATGTGGCCTATTGCCAGGGTGTTTTCATATGGCCCACAAACTGAGAGTGTTTTTTACTTTTTTTTTTTTTTTTTGGTAACGGGGATTGAACTCAGGGGCATTCGACTACTGAGCCACATATCTCTTTATATAAAGAGATATATATCTTTTTGAGGATATATATATATGTGTGTGTGTAAGTGTGTGTGTTAATTAGCTTGATTTAATTATTCCACATTGTATTCATAAATCAGAACATTGCTTTTTATTCCATAAATACATATACATTGTCAATTTACAACAAAACATAAGAAAAAGAATATATGGCATAACAATGTGGCCCACAAAACGTAGATATCTATTCTCTGATCTTTTGAGTTTGCTGATCCCTGATCCAGAGGCCTTTTCTCTAAAAGGAGGTGGGTCTCATCAGACCCTGCAGGAGTTTTAGATGTCTGTTTTAAATCCCAGGATAGGCACTGGCAGAAAGAGGTGTCAGCATCAATGAAGAATAGTTCTGGAGACCTGGCCAACTAACCCCATACTGAGGAATTGCCAGGCTAGCAAGACCAAAGGCTTGTGTTGGGCTTAGAACACAGTATTGCCTTTGTTCTTACTGAGCAGTGGCATACGTCCCTTCATTGGTGTTGCTTTCTCAGACCTTTTAGGCTAAGTTCAGTGAGTCCTGTTGCTGATGCTGTATCAGTGGGATATATGCCTCAGATTGGAATACTGGGCCCCCCATATGGGATAATTCAGTTTGTGACTCCTGGATAGAGCAAGAGGATGCTTCTTTTTGCTACCATGTTCCTACCCAGGGATGCTTTACCACTGAGCTACATTCCCAGACATTTTTATTTTTTATTTTGGGCACTAAGTCCTTAGGGCCTTGCCAAGTTGCTGAGGCTGGCCTTACACTTTCAATCCTCCTGCCTTAGCCTCCCAAGTCGATGGATTACAAGCATATACCACCACACTCAGCTGTTTCTTCCTTTTCTAATATAAACTAATGGAAGTCAATTTCTTATGTCTCCATAAGCAGATTCCTATTGCACATGTTCCTCAAATCAGAGGTAGGGATTATAGGCCTGAAAGAAAGGCATTGGACCTTAATGGACAGACTAGGACTACTTCCCAACATCACTGTGACTTAGAAGCAGGAAAACCCCAGGAGGCAGCCAGGGCTCTCTACTTACATACATGAATGACAGTTCTATTTCTGAAATACTTTACTTAAAGGATTTGATAGAGTTTACATTTCCTGTTATTTGTTTTTATTTTTCAAATATTTTTTGTTGCTACAATATCAGAAGATGTATACAATTAGACCCTTTTCAAGGAAGTAAAAGAGCTTGAAAAGGCAGGTACCCTGCCCCAGATGACCCAGCAAGCCAGGGAAGAAGCCAAGAATGAAAGCAGTGTTTCTATTCTTGGGCATCCTGCCACTGTCTTAGGCATGGGTAGCTTCCAGATAGAACTAAGATCAAACTTCTTTATCACTAGTGATCAGATCTCATTGCTTTGGGGCTACATTGTTTTTCTGATGACCAGGTAGATAAACCTTGAATGACACAAAAAGAATGTATTGAATGAGTGGTTCACTAGCCTGCCTTTCTGCCAGCACCCTAGCTCCTCAAAGTATTGGTATGTTGTGTCACTGATGATGGTTGTGAGTCAGCCACTGTCAGGAAGATGACAGAGTTATTGTTTCTGTGTGCATGACTGCTTTCTTTGCACTTCAACATTCCTACCTGGTGTGTAGTACATTCTTGTCATTCCAAAGAAGTCTGCTGTGTACACAGTCCCATAGGCCAGTCTACATCTATTTACATCAGCTCTCCAGCTGCCAGCCTCCTCACGCTCCTATCTGCCTAATGGAACAAGTAAAAAAATGTGTCAGGAGTTGCCTTTCAGGGAGGTAATTGGGATATCCATAGAGTTCCAGATGCTATGGTCAGAGTATACAGTTCTTAGGATCCTAGCCCTTGGGGGACAAAGAATCTTTCAGGAGGGATCATCTGGGCACTGGCTCTTGGCCAAATGATGGCTGATTTCTTGGTGGTTTAATCTTATTGTGTAATGAATGTCTAGGAAAGAAACTCTGGTGACACAAATTTTCAAGGAATTTTATATTCCTGCTAAAAACTATGCAAATCAATTGAGGACCAGCTTAACCCATTCTTTGTCTCAAATATCTTATAAAACTCTCCAAGCAGACTTTTCTTTTTCATCTTAACACACTCTGTACTACTCTGGGACTTGTGAAAGGGTCTGCTTTTGGTTGGTTCAATGGCAGTCTCTCCTTGATTTTATTCATCATTTCAATGCAACCAGTTTGTGAGTGGGCGTATGAGTGCCATGACTAAAACAATGTGTTAGATCTTTTGTACAAGACTCTGAAGAATGCTGTGAGCAAAAGTTTTCAATTTGAGGTCCATCTGGTCCCAAAGAGTTGGGACTAGATACCTGGACCCATGAAAGCTCTGTTTCTTCCCCTTCCCTGTCACTGTTAATGCTAAACTGATTTTCAACAAAGCTGGCTTCCTCCAGAATCCAACTTAGCAACCTGGAGAAGCCTGAGGCCACTCCTATAGCAGGAAGCTGTCCTACATTTGGGCAGTAACCAGTAGAACTTGATACTGACGCCAGAGTGTAAAAATAAACACCTCCTACGATCTGTCTTAATCCATTGGCATCAGAGTTGCTATTATTAGTCTATAGGCCTCACAGGCAGCTGTGATGGGCAGACAACAGCCTGGTCAGACCTATCCTGCCATCTTGGGATCAGAGTGTTCCTCCCCTTCACCTCCTGGGATGTGATCTGGGGCCCCAGGAGAAGCAGCATCAGTCTGGGCTCATACCTACAACAGGTATGAGATGGAGTCCTATAGTGTCTTTAGTCTGCAAGAGCCTGAGGCTCCCAGCGCCAGCTACCAGTCTAGAGTATAATGAGCATAAGATGACTGATTCAGGCCTAGTGTAGAGCAGGGGAAAAAAGAGAATATGACTTTCTTTCTATTCCTTTGACTTTTTTTTTTTCCAGTTGTAGATGGACATAGTACCTTTATTTTATTTTTTATTTTTATGTGGTGCTGAGGATCAAACCCAGTGCCTCACACATGCCAGGAGAGCACTCTACCACTGAGCCACAGCTCCAAAAAGAGATTTTTTTGCTCCCCGATTTTCTAGACCTGGAGTCTTTAAAACTGGGAGAGAGGAGAGGACTCTTTCCTCTGCCAGCGGTATAATAATATTAGGGACTTATTACTGAGCACTAATCATGTGTCAGGTATTACATATAGTATCTTATTTAATTCTCCATCAAACCTTTGAGGGAAAATATGCCAGTATTACAGCTGAAAGACCTCAGGTTTGGTGAGGTTTACTGATTTCCCAAAGTTACATAGCTGGCAAGTCATGTGTTAGGTTTAAGGCCAGGCCCATCTTTACACCAAATCCGTGCTATGAACATTATAGAACATAGGCTCCCGAAGCCTCAAGAACTGGCCATACTCCAGCCACCTGCTTTTTAAAAATTTAAAAATAAACAAAAACAAGCTGGAGCCGGGCTTGGTGACACACGCCTATAATCCCAGTGGCTCAGGAGGCTGAGATAAGAGGATCTCAAGTTCAAAGCCACTTTTAGCAATTTAGCAAGACCTTATCTCAAGATAAGAAGGGCTGGGAATGTGGCTCAGTGGTTAAGCACCTCTGGGTTCAATCCCTGGTGTAAAAAAACAAAAAACAAGCTGGGCTCAGTGGCACCTGCTTGTAATCTCAGTGCTTCGGGAGGCTGAAGCAGGAGGATAGCAAGTTCCAGGCTAGTGTTAGCAATTTAATGAGACCCTGTCTCAAAATTAAAAAATAAAAACAAGGACTGGGAATGTTACTCAGTGGTAGAGCACTTCTTGTTTCAATCCCTATTACTATGGGAAGAAAAAAAGAGTTAACAAAAAATATTTGCTTACTTTAATCTTATAACTTAATATTGAGTTATTGGTACATAAAAATGGTTTCTGCTGCCACTTGCTAGCAAGGCAAGTGCTTTTACCAAGCCTGGTGACTGTCTAAAGTCTATTGGAAATTAAGGACACCTCCAGGAAAAGGGTTTGACTCTGACAGACTGACAGTACTCATGGGATCATGACCCCCTGCTGAGAACATTGCCAGATCAGAACTTGGTTCCCTAGAGGAGCAAGGCTTTGATGGCTTCTTGTGGTCATGATGAGGGAAGGGTGCCCTAATGAAAAGATTTCCTTGAAAGGCAGCTACGCTTCCCTCTCACTTTATCCTACCTCCCCCACCCTGGACCCACAACTGGCTTGTGTAATTCAATCCAGATTCTTCTCATAACCTACTTCTCAGTGCATATGTGCCCTTTTATTTACAGCTTTGGACAAACTGATTGGATAGCAGCTTACCAGCCTACATGTTTCATCCACTGTCTAGAGGGAGGGAGAGCAGAGAACACTCTGACTTTACTTCCTAGAGCCCAAAAGCCAAAAGGATCAACCAAAGAGTAAGCAAGGTATTAACCACACTGAGCAGTTAAGAAGCAGCATAGGAGTCTTTTGTGTTCCAACCACCTTACTCCTGCAAAACACATTCTTGAAAACTGTCCTGCAAGCAAAAGCAGGCCAAGCTGGGGCTTTGAGCATCCACCTCTGATCTCTGTGTTTTCCTGTTCCCTGCTGCTCGGCTACACGTAGCATTGAGAGGTCTACGTGGTCTCTGCTGCATTCTCAGTCCCCTCATCTGAAGAGCTCTGACTGTCAAGGTAGGAACTAAATCTTCCTAATTCCCTATAGTCCCCTCTCCCCATAACATACATCCTCAAAAGAAATAAGATCTACAGCAAATTCTCAGTCTCTAGGGAATTAAAACCGTAGCAGTTAGAAACCAGACACTTGGGAGCGTATGTGTCCACACAGTCATGCTGGAATGCAGGAGGGTGAGAAAGAGAGTGTTTATTAACACCTTGCACAGGAACCTCCCTGGGGCTTCAGATTTTATTTTGGCTTAGTTTATAATTAGGCCTGAAAGGGACCTTAAGAGGTCATCTGAGTGAACCCTCTGCCTCCAAATGGGTACAGTTAGTTGAGCTAAGGAGGGAATCAAATGGTTGCCCTGGTGGAGAAAGCATCCACTTTCTGACTTGTCCTGTGGGAAAAAAGAAGTTTTTTTTTTTCTCTAGGAATAGTCCCTTTTGGACAGAAAGAGACCCTGGAACAAAGCTAGTTTTTTCCCAATTTTTATGGAATAAAAGAAAGCCATCCTTTGCAATGAGGGTCAGTATTTTCTAGCCTGTTCTTTCCTAGCTATAATTTCCTAGTGCTGCAGTCTCCATTCATTGAATGGAGCCTTGGGAGCTTGAGGCACTGCTGAGCCTAGGAAGTAAAAGGCTTGGAACTTGTTGAGGATTCTGCCCAAGCTGTTCTCTGTCAGTGATATTTTTTAAAGGTGTCTGCAAATTTTCAGTTCATAAGGGAGAAAACAGACCTGGGGAAAAGAAAGTAGGCCCACACTAGGTAGTCCTAGGGAAGAGCCCATTTGCTTTAGGCTTTTTCCAAGGTGTCTATATTTGACTTTTAGGGGTGGGGTGGACTTTTGTACAACATAGGTAAGAAGTCTAAAGCAAAGCATCTTCTGTGCTTCAAAAGAGGACACTATATTAGGGATCCTAAATAGGAAGCAGCTGGTGTGTCTGGGACAGCCTTCAGCCTAGACCCTTCCAGCACACTCCCAGAATGCTGCCCAGCCTTACTTGGAGACCAAAATAACATGAAACCAGTTAGAAACTAGCCTGAGTGAAGAACAGCTATACTCTACCCCAGGGAAAGACTGATGACCTCCTGGGTGTTGGCTGCCATTTCATTTGTAGAAATCAGACTCCTGAGGCTATAGCCAGGTGCGCAGACATCGAACAGCTTGTTTGTTCTCTTTTTTACAACTCAGGCTCAGATGTCACAAAAGTCTCTGTTACTACCACTTCTTAACTATCCAAATTTTTTCAGCAACTCTCCCGTATTTCACAGAGAAGTACTTATCTTGTAGAAAACTCAGAGCTTCTGTCTAATTTCATGGCATCTAAAGATGTAGAACTTTGATAGCTGGAGGGTGGTTATACAAGCTGACTTTCCTGAGTTCATGTACAGGACAAAGTTTATTTATGTTCTGGAAAATTAAGTATGCTATTGGGGCTGGGGATGTGGCTCAAGCGGTAGCGCGCTTGCCTGGCATGCGTGCGGCTCCGGGTTCGATCCTCAGCACCACATACAAACAAAGATGTTGTGTCTGCCGAAAACTGAAAAATAAATATTAAAAAAAAATTCTCTCTCTCTCTCTCTAAAAAAAAATTAAGTATGCTATTAGTGAAGTTAACCAATATTATTTTATAAACACTTGGTTTAGCAGCCACAAAGAAAGAGAAGAGATGATTTCTGTCAATAAATCATTTGTTTCTCTTCCTGTATTCCCAACCCCAACAAACCATGCTCAGTGCTGCTTTTGCCTTTGCCTTTGCCCAGGATCTAATAAGCCATAGCATCCCTTCAGGATGCCTTTGAGGATCAGGCACAGTGGCACATGCCTATAATCCCAGCAACTTTGGAGATTGAAGCAGGAAGATCCTAAGTTTAAAGCCAGTCTTAGCAACTTAGCAAGGCACTTAGCAACTCAGTGAGACCCTGTTTCTAAATAAAATACAAAAAAAGGGTCAGGGATGTGGCTCAGTGGTTAAGCACCCCTGAGTCCAATCTTCAGTAACAAACAAACAAAAAAAGATGCCTTTGTGGGTCTCCAGAGTGGGGGAAAGGGAGTCAGAGTGTACAGAGCCTTCACTTCCCCTGCTTCAATCAGAGTAGCTATTTTATGTATTTGGGCTGGAAAAAAAAATAATTTTTTTTGAAACCACCACTCTAACCCTCTTCTCACATCCTGAAATGTCCTCTTTATTTTGGCTTAGTTTATAATTAGGCCTGAAAGGGACCTTAAGAGGTCATCTGAGTGAACCCTCTGCCTCCAAATGGGTACAGTTAGTTGAGCTAAGGAGGGAATCAAATGGTTGCCCTGGTGGAGAAAGCATCCACTGGCCCCCTCAAGAAGCATATTGACAATGATTTTAACAAAATTATTACTCCTTCAAATTGGACTGTTACTTCTGAACATCAGCCAGTGCCTTAGACATAGCGGAATGCAATAGTAGATGCTTGTGGCTTACTTGGTTGATTAGTGACTCACTAAGTGATATTAATTAATAACTCCAGAATGTTTCTAGTTCAGGAAAGAAAGTACAGCTTATCATAATTAGGATTTGTTTTAATTTGACCATTTCTGATCTTGGCTACTGGAATTAATCACACAGTCTGAAGTGAAACCATGGCCACTTGTTGCTGATGTAAAGGATACCTGCCTAGGTTAATCCAAAGAAAGTACCCCTATAAATTTCTAAAGAAGTGTCTTGAAGTGAAAGGTCAGCTTGAGTGCTTATTAGAAAAGACCAGAGACTATTTACTAAGATCTTATATTTCTTATCTGTTTTCTTTTTGTTACAAATTACCTGTCTGGAAGTTTCCAAACCACTCAGTGTCTTGATTATGGAAAAATGAAGATCTTTTTCTCTGCTGAGATACACTTGTTGTACCATCTAACTGTTTATCAGCAGCCTCCAATACACATCTATATTTGGGAGGTGGTTTGCTCTATTTTTTAATCTTTAATTAATTTACATGTTTTATAAAAGTTATAATGTATTAAGTTATTTGTAAAGCTAAATAACAGAAAAGGGACATTAGTGGGAAAATTTGCCAAATTCAAAAAAATCTACAAGTTTAATTAGTAGTAATATACTCAGTGTTTATTTCTCTTTTTTTTTAAAGAGAGAGAGAGAGAACTTTTTAATATTTATTTTTTTTAGTTTTCGGCGGATATAACATCTTTGTTTGTATGTGGTGCTGAGGATCAAACCCGGGCTGCATGCATGCCAGGCGAGCGCGCTACCGCTTGAGCCACATCCCCAGCCCCTCAGTGTTCATTTCTTTGTTTTAACGTCTGTACCACAATTATGTAGGAGGTACGTATGCTAACAGTAAGGAATTAAAGGATGTACAGAAAAAACCAGTTGTGGTGCACATACCTATAATCCCAGCTACTCAGGAGGATGAGGTGGGAAGATCACAATTCTAGGCCCAGAGCTGGGATTATAGCTCAGTGGTAGAGCACTTGCCTAGCATGTGTGAGGCACCGGGTTTGATTCTCAGCACTACATATAAATAAATGAAATAAATGTCCATCAATAATAAAAAGTAAATATGAGGCCAATCTGGGCAACTTAGTGAGACCCTGTTTCAGAATAAAATTAAAAGGGCTAAGGATGTAGCTCACTGGTAGAACATACATGAATTCAATTCCCAGATCCAAAAAAAAAAAAAAAAGATGTGCAGAAACTCTGAACTCCCTTTGTGTAAATTCTGTAAATCTAAAATTATTCCAAAATGACTTATTTTTATAAGATTTCTACCTAACCATAAAGGTCTTCACAATGAAGAAAAAAAAGCCAAATAGTACCAAATCTGGGACAGTGTGAGCATCAAAATCAATACCAATAATGGATTGTGACTCACTGAGTTAAAAAAAAAAAAAATCCATACTTATACCAAATAAATAAAAAAAGAAAGGAAGGAAAAGGAAAATATTTTTATATTAAAATGCCAACTAATAAATGTACAAGGAATAGTAAAGAGAAATTTTTCATGTTCAGCCATCATAGTAATTGACTAATTTGGATAATAATTATCAATGACTGTTAAAAAGAACTAGAAGAAAACATGCTGGGGAACAGGACACAGTCTGAAAGTAATATCCCCATAGGTTACCTATTAATTACAAAGGAGAACATGGTAACTTCACAATGGAAAAGCCTGGCAGATACTGTCATAATCAAAGGTTCAAAGTTAGCATTATCAATAAAGTGACCAAATAATCTCCTGAGTTGGGTTTTGTTTTTTTCTTCTCTGCATTGTGTCTATTTCTCTTGGACTCCTGCTTTCTGTTTTTGTTCTACTTTCTTTTAGAGGCTGTCTTTGAAAGTTTGGTAATCTAGCTACTGATTAATATTTAAGAATCAAGTATTAAAAACCTGACTGGAAATCTTGTGGGAGTGAATAGGCACATTAGCTGGTGAATTTGTATGGAGGGCATCTGCAGCAAGCTGGCTTTCTCATGGGGGAACACCCAGAAATCTGTATCTGATAGTCTTCTCTGGGTTAATTGAGTTTCTACGGAGAAGTTATCTGCCAGGGCTAAGGGTAGAATAAATCAGTTTAGCTATTGGTATTCTCCTGAAATAGAAAGGAGTCTAGGAATTCTCCAATGGAGACTTTCACTTCTCCAATTTCCATTTTGGCCCCTCATTCTTACTTCTGTGCCTTGTTTTCCTGAGTCTAACCTAGTTCCATTTAAACTTCTCTGGAAAATCTCCAGTTCCCTTTGGGAGCAGGAGAGGGGTCCATCTCCTGACAGTGTAGGGTAGATGGTGGGGATTGGGAGTCTTAAATTGCCGCTTCTAGACTTGAACCAACATCCTGGTTTTTAACTGTTTAGTACTTCACCCTACTTTCAGAGTACTTGGTCTCTAATTCCTGAGTCATTCTAGGATTCTTCAGAGGTGAATCTATTTGAATCTTTGATAGCATCTCTCTCTGTATGCACTGGTTTTGTGTCTAATATTTGTTCTCCTTTGTTGTTTTTGTTGAAAGTAATTTTTGAGAGATGGCAAGGGTATACCTTTACTCTGTTTATTAAAACTTCAAACTTCATAGATACATATCTTTTCTTTGAAGTTTTACATGCAAGATTCTGGTTCTGCCACCACTGCAGTCTGCTCAAGTCCTAAACAGATTTTTTTTTTCTTTTTGATCCTCCTAAGTTATAAGGACAGATCTAATATATAACTCTAAGAAAAGAGTTCCCCATTTTTTTAATATTTAGTTTTCAGTTTTCGGCAGACACAACATCTTTATTTTATTTTATGTGGTGCTGAGGACCGAACCCAGTGCCCCGCACATGCCAGGCGAGCGCGCCACCACCTGAGCCATGTCCCCAGCCCAAGAGTTCCCCATTTTTTAAAAAATAATTTTTAGTTGTAGATGAACTTTATTTTATTTATTTATTTTTATGTGGTGCTGAGGATTGAACCCAGTGCCTTACACATGCTAGGCAAGCACTCTACCACTGAACTACAGCCCCAGCCCCAATTCCTAGCATTATTTTTGGTAGTGGGAATTGAACTCAGGGGCACTTTACCACTGAGCCACATCCCCAGCCCTATTTTGTATTTTATTTAGCCTCTGGGATTACAGGCATGCACCACCAAGCCCAGCTTAGTTCCTAGCATTTTTAAAGAGTAAGAACAATGCTTTACTTTTCTGTAAAATGTGTAGTTTCATACACATAAAGTACTTTCATACACACTTTTGAGTAGGTTCCTCTTCAAATCTATCGAAGGATCTCTCTCTCTCTCTCTCTCTCTCTCTCTCTCTCTCTCTCTCTCTCTCTCTCTCTCTCTCTCTCTCTCTCTCTCTCCTTAGGCTCCACATCCTTTTTTTAGCCTATTGACTTCCCCTAAAATAGCTTGGTCCAGGCATAGAAGTACTCAGTAGCCAATGGTTGTGTTCATATGTGCTTTATTTTCACCACTCCTAAATTTCTCAGTTACTTAAGAAAGTTATCATGTAGTCACTGAGTTCTGAAGAGTGTTGGAATTGAGGAGTGGAGAGAGGGACCCTTATTCAGTCTATTCAGGTTTACCAAAGGTTGCTGTCCCATTTTAGTCAGTTGTAAGGCTTGTTTGTGGGGCTTTTTTTCTTATCACTTGATGATAATGTATATTACAATTATTGATATTTACTGTATGTCAGACACAATATTAAATATTTAATAGGATTAATTCTTTAATGTTGTAGGTGTTAACTTTTATCACCATTCTACAGGAAGTGAGGGTAAGGAAAAGCTAGACCCAGGATCACACAACATACCAATAGCTGTTATATCATTTTCAAACTATTATTGATTCACATAAACAAATTTTACTTATAGACAACTGAAACAATTACTTTTTTTCATTCATTTATTGGTGCTTTTTTTTTTTTGTACCAGGAATGAATCCAGTGGTACTTAACCACTGAGCCAATCCCCAGCCCTTTTTCATGTTTTATTTAGAGCAGGGTCTTGATGAGTTGTTTAGGACTTCCCTAAGTAGGTGAGGCTGGCTTTGAACTCTCATTGTTCTGCCTCAGCCTCCCAAACCTCTGGGATTATGGGCATTAAATCCTGAGGGCCTTGCTAAATTGCTGACGTTGGTCTCAAAACTTGAAATCCTCCTTCCTCAACTTCTTGAATTGTTGGGATTACAGGAATGTGCCACCACACCCAGCTATATGTGGCTTTTTTACATTTGAAGTCCTAGCAGTCTAAATCAATTATTTTATTGTTTATTATTCACTTATGGTTTCTTGTCTTCACATTATAAACTAATTTTTGCATGCTTTTTAATTTTGAGAATTTGTGGGCTTAAGTTGGGAGATATTTTCCTTCAGAGGAGCTTTGTCTCCTTCTGCTAAGAGATATGGGGCACCACCAAACTTAGATCACTTGAACTTCCTTCAGGGGTCTCAGTTTAATACAGGAGTCTCAGATTTAGTTCCCTTACCTTTCCAATGGTCCAAGGCTTGTCTTCCTAACAGCAATGATGCTTTTAGTTCAGGCCCACAAGGAACCCTTCTTATTACACAGTTTATGATTTTTCATCCTTTTGGGGGTTTGGGAGAGTAGCCTTGGAGATTTCTCCTATTTACTGTGAGCACTAAAGTGCTTAAAAATATGTACTATATGGGACCTAGTGTTTTTCATTGTAAGAGTTCCTCATAGTATCTCATTCACAATAATGCAGAAAACAAAACTCTGTATAACTTAATATTCTGCTTCTTATTAACTTATAAGCTTTTTTCAATGCCATTAAACATTTCTTTGTACACATAATTTTTATGGTTTCATTATTTTCCATTATATTGGTAAACTTTAATTAGCCTTTTAAAAATATTTAGAATATTCTCATTTTTTATTTTTTAAAAGTTATACTGGAGTAAACATCATTGCGTAAATATGAGGTAAGTCAAGGGGCATGAGGGTATAAGGGAAAAGGATAACTGTTACTTTAGGACAAAGGTTGCTAACTCAAAAGCCTTATAGGAGCCAGGCAAATAAATAAAGTGAATAGTTCAGAGTTTAAGATCTTGGCATTAAAGATCTATTTACTAAGCATTTTATTAGGACTCAGCTTTTTGGTTTTTTTCTTCCTTATTTTCCTCTTCTCCATTTTATAAGCTGTTTGCAGGTTATGCTAACCTGCAAGCTGACATAGTTCCAGCTAGCCTGCTCTGTATATCATTCAGTAGCTGTATCAAACAAACTGGTGCCCTACTATGTGTTAAGATCCTGTGCTCAGAAGTATCTATCAAGGTATAAGACATAGTCTCATTCTCTAAAAATGTCCTTTTATCAATAGATAAATAGTCAAATAAAATGGCCAAGGCTTGATACTAAATGAGTTGTACTGAAGAAGTTCAGGAGAACTTCCATGATAAATAAAAGTTTCTAGACATGGTAGAATCTGAGCTAGAACCTTTTTTAAAAACAATGACAAGAGAAATAGGGGTTACAGTCCAGATATCTTCCCAGTGGCATGAACTAACGCTAAAAATTTGGAATAGATTTCAGTGGAACATGGTTAGGATAAGAATGAACTTTGATTGCCTCCTTAAGGAATTTGGCTTTATCCTTGAATGGCAGGAGCCCACTGATGGCTTTTTACCAGTAGAGGAACACATTGAAGGCACTACTTTGGGGAAGTTAAATTTGTGTCAACATATATGATACTTGGGGGAGGACAGAGCCAGAAGAAAAGCAAGAAAACTAGTTAGAAGACTACAATAATAATGCAGGACCAAATTAGGATGATAGTAATGGGGACAGGATCTGGTGTTTAATAGGCTACTGGAGATTTGCTTCTGGAAGTTCAGTAAGAATGTAAGATTTAAAAATCAATAGCAAAGGGCTGGGGTTGTGGCTCAGAGGAAGAGTGTTCACCTCACATGCGTGAGGCACTGGGTTTGATCCTCAGCACTACAAATAAAGGTATTATGTTCACCTACAACTAAAAAATAAATGTTTTTTCTTTTTATATCAATAGCAAAGATATGGGAAGTACTAAACCCAGCTTAAGTTGAAGGAGACTTCAGATCTGAAACTTTCTGTAAGTCTGCATTTGAATATGGGCCAAGAATTGTTTTATTAAATAATGAGGAAAGAAAGATATAAGAAGTAGAACTAGGAGGATTAGTGTTACAGAAACCAGAAGGAATGGTGTTAGAGTAGGAGAAGATGGCTAATCATGTCAAATCAATTAAGATATTATAAGTTAAAAAAATTAAAGCTGCTTTACACAATTCAAATATTACAAGAAGGTAGATTTCTCCTGGTTAAGAAATGATGCATAATCCCAGCAACTTGGAAGGCTGAGGCAGGAGGATCACAAGTACAAGGCCAGCCTCAGCAATTTAGCAAGGCCCTAAGCAACTTTGAGAGAGATCCTGTCTCAAAATAAATAAAAAGGGCTAGGGATGTGGCCCAGTTGGTTAAGTACCCCTGGGTTCAATTCGTGGCACCAAAAAAGAAAAGAAAGAAATGGTGAAGGAGAGAATAGAGTTAACAGGCCATTCTTTTAAGAATTTTGTTGTTGAAAGGGCAAAAGAAAGAGAGGATTGTCTGAGTTGACATGCCAGTGATAGCCTCTGCTTTCTGGTTTACCTGAGATTCCCCCAGTTACAGGGCTCTCATAGATTTCTGCCTCTATGGAGCTAAGCAACACCCCTTAAAAGGCTGCTGCTGCTTTTTTATCTCTATACATATACCTGGCCCAGACATTTTATATATATGGAATAAAAAAAAATGATTGTTTTATGTTTGTTTACTTTCACAAAACATAATGTTTTCATGGTTCATCTGTGTTGTGGCATGCATCAGTACTTCATTCCTTTTTATGCTGAATAATTTTCCATTATGTGGATATCCTTTCATCTGTTGAGTATGTTGGGTTTTGTTCCCATTTTTTTAAATATTATGAATAATGCTCCTGTGAACTTATTTCTTTTGGAGTCACTGGCATTACAGGCATGTGCCACGCACCTGGCCTAAGCTGCCTTTTTTTTTTTTTTTTTTTGTACCAGGGATTGAACTCAGGGGAACTACACAATCACATAATTCCAGCAGCTCTGGAGGCTAAGGCAGGAGAATGGTGAGTTCAAAGCCAACCTCAGCAAAAGTGAGGTGCTAAGCAACTCAGTGAGACCCTGTCTCTAAATAAAATACAAACTAGGGCTGGGGATTTGGCTCAGTGGTTGGGCACCACTGAGTTCAATCCCTGGTACCAAAAAACAAACAAACAAAAAAGATAATTTGTTAGTTTCTGTTAATGTTTGCATCTATAACACAATGTAATTAGAAAAATAATGGCAGTATGCTTTCTCTTATGAAATGGTGATGACAGTTGATACAGAGTTTTTTTTGTTTGGTTGATTTTTTGCATAGTTGTTTTGATATTGTTTTTAGTGATACTTCTGAACAATTAAAAAATTGGCAGTCCTAACTGTATATGGTGGCACATGACATGTCTGTAATCCTAGTTAGTAGGGAGGCCAAGGCAGGAGAATGGCAAGTTTGAGGTCAGCCTTGGCAACTTAGCAAGACTTTTTCTCAAAATAAATAAATAAATAAGAACGGGGGTTGTAGCTTAATGGTAGAGTTCTAGAGTGCCCCTGGGTATGGTTTTTTTGTTTGTTTGATTTTGGGTGTTGCTTTTTTTTTTTTGGTGTGTGTGTGTGTGTTTATGTGTATGTGTTGTTTTGGTTTTTGGTACCAGGGATTGAATCCAGGAGCACTTAACCACTGAGCCACATCCCTAGCCCTTTTTATTTTGAGACAGGATCTCCCTAAGTTGCTTAGGACCTCACTAGGTTGCTGAAGCTGGCTTTGAACTTGCAATCCTCCTGCCTAAGCTCCCAAGATGCTGGAATCACAGGTGTATGCCACCGCATCCAGCTTGATGCCACAGTTTTGATGGGAATTTTGCTTTCTTGTCTTTGAAGTCAACCTGAAAATCACTGGTTCAGAAAAGAGAGTGATTGATTATTTCTGGCTCTGAGGTGATTGGTGAAGACTTGATGGAGGAGTTGCTTAGAGTTTTGTAGATTTTAAGATAATTCTGAAGATGGCCACGTGTAAATCTGAATGAACAGAGGCAGTAAAGAGGAGATGGGCTTATGAAACAGGTTTGAAGCTATTCAAAGTAAGGTTGGGTGAAGGAGAATAGATAGCCAAGGTGAAGGACCCTGGAAGCCAAAATCAGGAGCTTCAACTTCTGAGAATGACAAACCATTACAAGGGACAGGAGAAGTGATATGTTGAAGAAAGATGGTGCTTTAGGAAAATGAATCTGGGAGTACTGGAAGGTAAATTGCAGGTGGGAAAACTAAGAGGCTGTTGAAGTTTATAGTGTATTTGTATTTTGTTTCTGGCTATAAAATAATTTGATCTTTCATCAAAAGCCATATAGATTGTTGGCTTTTGGAGAGTTGTTTTGATACTCTTGTTTTTAGTGATACTGCTGAACCAATTAAAAAATTGGCAGTCCTAGCTGGGCATGGTGGCACATGACCATAATCCTAGCTAATAGGGAGGCCAAGGCAGGAGGATGGCAAGTTTGAGGTCAGCCTTGGCAACTTAGTGAGACTTTATCTCAAAATAAAAATAAATAAACAAATAAGAACTGGGGTTCTTTTAGTTGGGAAATAGGTTTCAATGTGGTCTGTGATGTGGTAAAATTAAATGAAGCACTGAAAGTATGCCACCTTCCATAGGTGACTGGAACCCTTTCCCAGGCACATTAGAGTGGTTGGTTTAGCCTCACAGAAATTTCAGGGTCAAAGACTATGGGCTGAGAATTCTCACAACAAGCAGCTAGAACTCCAGGCACTTGGTCAGGAATACCTACTTTGCCTAGCCTACAGCTATTTATCCAGTCCTCTTAGTGGTCTATACCAGTTCAGGGAGAGATGAATATGGTGACCAAAATCTCTGCTCCTTTCAGCCTCCCTGAGGGGACTGCTAATATTGGTTAGTTTTATGAACAGGAGCTTCTCTCCCTTCTTCCCTTCCTCATTGTTTCTTTCTTTGTAGGATCAGGGGACCATGGCCCCTCAAACAAGCCAAAGTGGTCTTTTTATCCACTTTCATTCTTTTCTATAATTCATCTTAGTCACCCTGGTGTCAGAGGATATAGGCTTCATGGAGAAATCGAAGTAAGAAAGAGAAAGAAAACTATATTTCTTCTGGATCCTGAGAGGTAGCTGCTATGGTCTTGGACTGTGGTTTCTCTGAAGGCTTCTTTATTGAGGACCTGAAATCCAAAGGCTTCACTGTGGAGTCCAGACAGTGTATCTGCTCTCCGGATCTGTAGGTTCTGTATTTGCAGATTCAGCCAACTATGGATCACAGTATTCCGGAGGGAAAAATTGTGTCTGCACTGAACATTGTTTGGTAGAAAAAAAGAAAGGTTTGTACAGACTTTTTTCCTTGTCATTACCTGAATAATGCAGTATACTAATTATTTATATAGCATTTATGTTGTATTTGGTATTATATGTAATCTAGAAATGTCTTTAAGTATACAGGAGAGTAAGCCTAAGTTAGATGCAAATACTATCCCATTTTATATGAGGATTTGAGCATTTTCAGACTTTGATATCCACAGAGGAACTGGAACTAGTCCCCACACACTCACAGATACCAAGGGATGACTGTAGGGAACCTTGGGAGGCACTCTATAGTCAGGGATACTGCTTGGATACCCAGCCCACTTTGAGAGCATCTCTATATTCAAGGATAGCAGCAGGGAGCAGTGGCATGAAATGGACAAAGTGCTGCCACTTACTGTACAAGTGGCTCTTGCTGTGGTTTCTCTACTCTTATTCCCACAGAACTAGCCCAGAACTTGGACAGGAAAAGGGCGGAGAACTCAGGAGTTCTATAGACAACTGAAATTTTTCTCTGGCCTGAGAGAGACCACTCCCTTTCCTCAGCCTTCCTTTCCCCAGGGAAGATGGGCTTCCTGCCCTCCCAGTCTGGCTGAAGGATTCTTCTTCCATAGAAACCCACTTTGACCCAATTCAGGACTGACCAAAAATTGAGGTATGTGAGAAGCCCAGTTCTGCTTCAGCTGGTAGACCTGAAGATCTAGGGAACTGAATCGAACTGTGTATTAGGAGGGGGACCTGCAGCCACATTGGTCCTAAGGCCCACAATCACTCTGTACAGAAGCCTTCTTATAGCCCAGTCCTTTTAAATAGACCCCATCCATTTGCCTGAGGAGCCCCCGAGGAAGCCTGGTGCTAAGACTGGTCAGGCATCCACAAGAACTGAGTTCCTTCTGATAGAATGGTCCCTGCAGCCTCCCTTCAGGACATCAGGAATCCCCTCCCAGACTGACTGCTCCACCCTAAGGCTAGTCTGGAATCCTAGTGAGAGGAATAAGCTGGAAAACAAGGAGCCATTCAAAATCGACAAAAAGCAGGGGTGGGGGAGAGGTTTCTGACTAAGGTCTGAAAGCTGGGCCAAAGGAAGGAAGCTCCCAGGCTCTGCCCAGGCTATTTCCCTGACATTCCTAAGAATTGCAGAGGAGTTAGGCCCAGGCCAGCTCTCCTGATTTTTCCTTTGCTGTATTGAGATCTTCCATCTTCCGGCACCGCCTGCCCTCCTCAACTGACTCCTCTCTCCACCCTCCCATTCCCTAGGCTAACAGGCCCAGAGGGACTGATGGGGAGGGAGGCTGAGTGGCTGTACTGTGGGCATGCCTGCTCCTTTCCCTCCCCCCTTCCCTTAGCAGCAACGTCACCCGCAGCACCAGCACCAGCAGCCGCGGCAGCAGCAAGGAGACGGGCTGGGATTGCGCAGCCTCCCTGCATTAGCTAGGATGCCATTGTATTAGCAGAAATCAGATCTTAGGAAATCATCCTAGCTCTCCTCCACCCCACCCCACCTCTCTGTGATCCTGTGAACAATGCCTCAGCTGGAGCTGTCCAGGTAGACCTCGGTGGGAGTGCAAAAGGACAGGAGCCTCTTGGTCCAGCTCAAGGCTCTTTACAGAGGTATGGCTCAGCGGTACTGGGGGGAGGGGAGCGCCAGAGCCTAAGGATCTCTGATCAACATTTGGGCCCTGGCTTCTGAGGGTTGGCTTTGTCTGTGAAAGCGAGTGAGTATTAGCAAGTTCCAGATAAGCTTATCCGTGCATGCATTTGGCTACCATGCAGGAATGGGGAAGTGCAGAGGCTTGGGCTAATGCTATTATGCCATTTTGTCAAGAAGCAGAAGATCCTATGCTTCCTTTCTGGGCATTTGAAATGAAGCTGCTGTAGCCAGTATAATCAGGATTGGGGGTGTTAGGTCTAGAAACAAAGGTTTAATGGGAGGAGACCCCTAAAGCTCCTGTAAGTTTATGATGGAGACTATACTGGGATCCACAAAGCTTTCAAGAGGGGCTGGGCAGCCTTTCGCTTCACACTCATGCATATATGTGTGCACATAGATGCATGCACTGTCACTTTATCTTCTGGCACTGTGGGAGCCACTCATAGTAGGGAGAGGGGGTGTGGGGAGAGAGCAGTTATTGTAATGATTCTTATAATCAGCCTTCTTATACAGACTTAGCTTCTTCCTAGCAGAAAGAGACCAAAGCGTAAGCTAACATTCTCCAATCCACCATCCTTCTCTCTTCCCTTCATCCCTGCCCTAGAGAAAACTCATTCAGGAAAAAGGCTCACCATCAGGACCTCAAGTCAAGGTCAGGTTATTAGAGAATAGTGACAGTACATTACCCCCCCACACACACACCCTTCCTTCAGGAGGCCAAGAAAGAGGGAATGGGTTATAGCAGTATGTGAGGGAATGTGACTAGCAGTAGGATATTGATGACCAAAGACAAGGAAACTTTTCTTCTGAGGTTTTCCTGTTGCTGAGCAGGTAAAGAGTCCCTTAAATTTCTGTTTCCATTAACCACCTTGATTGAGAATTCAAAAACATGGTAATAGGAGACAAGCGTTCCCTGGTGTGCAAATATGTGTTTGAGGTATACACTGGAAACTCGTGGGAGTGTTTAGTTCCCAGAAAGTATTTAGGAATAAACAATAGAGCAGGGGAAAGGGGGTTTGTGGGACCATGAATGGAGCAGGGAGACAAGGACTGGGAACTGGAGCGGGAAGGACAGGATTGAGGACTCTACAGAGTAGAAGAGCATGGGAGCAGTAATAGGAAAGAGACTATGGGCTCAGAGAATAGAGGTGAGTAGGTATGGGCTCTAACCAGGGAAGCTAAAGTGTAGGCCTGCCCAGGAGGTGGAAAGTAGCTGCTCTGGGAACAAGGTAGTCACTTAGACTTTAGGAAGAGGGTGTGGCCCAGATCTTCCCCCCCCCCCCCCTTTGGGAGGCAATAGTTGAGAATTAGATAAACTTGGGTTTGAATCCCATCTCAACTATAATTGTGTGGAAACTACTAAGCTTCAATTTTCTCTTCTGTAAAATGGGAATTATTATGTCTACTTGAAAGTGTTATAGTGGATGCCTATTGTGTAAATGGTCACTAATAAATAGCATTGTTTTGATAGACCAAGAGACCCATTTGGGACCAGAGTCAGTAAAAGGGCTCTTACAGAAAGCTTTCCCTGGATCTGGAGAGGCAGACTACACCACCTCATGCTGGCTGAGCCCACCCCTCTACTAGCTACCCAGTAGCCATAGCTAGAGGGCTCATCTGAGAGAGCTTACTTCAACTTTCTTTTTATTCTGGATTTTCTATTCCTTCTCCAGCTTCATCTTCCATGTCTCTCCATTAATCAGGGTAGAAAAGAAGTCTGGAATGAGCTTTTCCACCTCTGTTTTCTCTTTGCCTTTGTCAGAGTTATGGGCCACAATATTAAACCTGTCTTGACATAGGACAAGTTAGTCCTAGGAATCTTAGATATACTCTCAGTAAATGTTTTCTGTGGTATTTGAAATCAAGTCAAATATACAACATTCTCTCATTACATTCTTAACTGAACAAGAAAATTTTTCAAAAGTTGGGATTCCTGATCCTATCTTAATTCCGTTATTTATTCTCTAAGTAATCTTAAGTAAGAAATTTCATTTTTCTGGGTATCACTTTCCTTATTTTTAAAAATTAAGATGGCCCTGCCTACTTTGGTAAGTTGGTATGAGGATCAATGAGATATGATATATATAAAAAGTGCTTTGTAAAAAATGTGAAGGGGATGAGGTGAGGCATTAATACAAGATTTCATGAGATACCTGCAGAACTTCTCCATAGTTGATCAAATTGAATTGTCTATGGAGGAAGTGTTGGCAAGCATTGCCCTGGTTATATGGAGATTGGGAAGCAGTTAAGATCTTCTCTGAGATACACAATTATAAAATAAATGAAATCATGAATAAAGGGGCTTGATACTTAAAGTAAGATTCCATATAACCTAAAGTAAAAGCCAAAACTATATAGCTCTTAGAATAAAAGCAAAAAAAAAAAATTCTTTATGATCTTGGGTTAGATAAAGATATCTTAGGATACAAAAAGTTTTAACCCTAAAAGAAAAAAACTGAAAAATTGAGCTTTATAAGAATTAAAAACTTCTAACAATTTTAAAAAATGCCATTAAGAAAACAAACAGCGGCTGGGTTTGTAGCTCAGTAGTAGAGCGCTTGCCTAGCACGTGTGAGGCACTGGGTTCGATTCTCAGCACCACATAAAAATAAATAAAAGAAAGGTATTATGTCCATCTATATCTAAAAAGAAAGAAAATAAACAGTTTTCTACCACAGATGCAAAACAAGGGTCCTCGGGCTGTGGAAGCTGAGATTGAAAAGAGAAATAAGGGTGGGGAAGGACTCAGACACACAAACAAGCCATAGACTGAGAAGAAATATTCACAAGACATGTATCTGCAGAAGACATGTATCCAAAATAAATTTGAAAACTCCTACAACTCAATAAAGAAAAGACAACTCAATTTTTGAAAAATGAGTAAAATAGTCCTCAGATAATCAAGCACCTACCAGATTTCAAACACTGTAATAAGTTCTAGGGACACAGAGTTGATTGTGTTAGTCTCTAACCTCTGACCTGCATTCTAAACTGGGAGACAGAAACAAAACAAAACAGTCAGTGCCCTCCAGCCAAGGGCTCCTGTGCTACCTTCCATATATATTTGTTCTTATCCCAGGTTTAGAGGACCAGTGTTCTAGACTGTATCTGTGCATCAGTGTTTTGCCATATGAATACATGCATGTGCTGGTGATTGTTCTAGGGAAAGAATCATAAACTCTTGTATACTTGTGAATAGTTCTTGAAAATGTTACTTTTAAAAGGGGGAAGTACCCATTAAAAATCATTTGTGGCTATAACCCATAGGTGCTCTTAAAATTATGCATGTGTATAAGAAATTTCTCCATACTCCTTTTAGTCCAGGCCTTGGAATTATGGCCTGGACCTTAGGGAAAATCTAGCACTATATGTAGGGAAAAATCTTCCTTTTTAAAAAAAATAAATAATAATAATAATCCTTAAATTGTGTTCATAATGGGTATTTATTAGAATATACAGATGAAACAAAAAGAATTTAAAATAATCCAGAATCATTCAGTAGAGGTAGGAGCTATTAACATTTTGTTGCATATGTTTTAGATTTTATTCTATGCATATACACATATTTTTTTTAATGTGCCATACTTTACATGTTGTTTGTAATCTGCTGTTTTCATATAATATGTTGTGAACACTTGCCAGACATGATGGCATGATGACAATGACATATGCCTGTAATCCCACTACTTGGGAAGTTGCAGAAGTATCATAAGTTCAGGGTCAGCCTGGGCAACTTATAGTGAGACGCTGTCTCATAAATAAATAAATAAATAGTCAGATAGATAGATAAAAGTAAGGCTGACCTAGTGGTGGAAAGCCCCTGGGTTCAATCTCCAGTACCACATACACAAACTTAAAAATATTTTGTGGGGCTGGGGTTGTAGCTCAGTGGTAGAGCACTTGCCTAGCATGTATAAGGTTGGATCCTCACCACCACAAAAAATAAATAAGCTGGACACAGTGGCGCACACCTGTAATCCCAGGAGCTGTGGAGGCTGAGGCAGAAGGATTGTGAGTTCAAAGCCAGCCTCAGCAAAACAGGGTGCTAAGCAACTCAGTAAGACCCTGTCTCTAAATAAAATAGAAAATAGGGATGGAGGTGTGGCTCAGTGGTCAAGTGCCCCTGAGGTACCCAAATAAATAAATAAAATGAAGGAATTATGTCTATAACTAAAATTTTTAAAAACATTTTGTAAACATCTTTCCAAGTCAGTAATCATATTAACACAACATCATTATTATTATTTATTTCAAACAGGGCCTCACTATGTTGCCCAAACTGGCCTTGAACTCCTGGGCTCAAGTGATTTTCCTGCCTCAGCCTCTCAAGTAGCTGGGACTATAGGTGTGTGCCACCATGCCCAGCTAAATAGTGCATTATTTTATTTCATTTTTTAAATTTAATTTTGTGCCGAGGATTGAACCAAGGGGTGCTTTACCACTGAGCTACACCCTTAGTTCTTTTTTATTTTTTATTTTGAGGCAGGGTCTCCCTAAATTGCTGAGACTGTCCTTGTACTTGTGATCCTCCTGCCTCAGCCTCCCAAGTAACTGGGATTACAGGTGTGCTCCACCACACCCCGTTTAGTGTAATATTTTTAAGGTTCATTTATATTGTAGCTTGTATCAAGACTTTGTTCCTTTTATCACCAAATAATATTTCCTTGCATGTACATATCACATTTTGTATATCTATCAGTTTTTGGATATTTGGATTGTTTCCACTTGAATAATGCTGCTTTGAATGTTTGTATACAAGTTTGGAAGTAGAATTATTGGATCTTGTAACTCTGTTTTTAATATTTTGAAGGACTGCCGGGTTATTTTTCCAAAGTGGCTGCATCATTTTACAATGCCCTCAGCAATGTTTGAGGGTTCTGGTTTCTTCACACCATCAACACTTGTTATTTTATTTTGTATTTTAGCTATCCCAGTGGAAGCGAAGTGGCACTACATTGTGGTTTTTACTTCTTTATTGACTAATACTGTGTGCCTTTAGTTACTTTTATGTCTTCTTTGAATAAGTATCTGTTTAGATTCTTTGCTCATTTTTAAACTGTGTATCTTTGTTGATTGATTGATTGTGGCACTAGGGATCAAACCCAGAGCCTTGGGTATGTTAGGCAAGTGCTTTACCAGTGAGCTACATTCTCTGTGTTATCTGTTGAGTTGTAAAAGTCCTTTATATATTTTGATAAGATATATAAGATATATATCTTTTCGGGCTGGGGATATAGTTCAGTTAGTAGAGTGCTTGCCTTTCAAAGATATATATCTTTTCAGATACATAATTCGCAAATATTTTCTCCCATATAATGAATTGGCTTTTCACTTTCTTGGTGGTATCCTTTGAAGCGCAAAGGTGTTTAATTTTTGTGCAATCCACTTTATCTGTTTTTTTCTTTTTATCACTTTTGCTTTTGGTGTCCTAAGAAACTATCACCTAATTCAAAATAACAAATATTTACTGTATATCTTCTTCTGTAACTCATAATCTTGTAACTCAGTTTAGTTTCTCTGGTTTCTGCCTTCCTTTATCTCTACCTCATTACCCAAGTCAACATACAAGGGTTTGGAGTCCAACAGAGAAGACTTCCTCTCAGAAAAGGGAGGAGGAAGAATCTAAATACTTGCTTCTTAGTTTTAATATGATTTAATTTAACATAAATAATTATATTTTATTATAATTTTCCCTCACACATATATTTATTAGCCATTTGCATTTTTTCTTTAACAAGTATGACTTGTTCATGTCCCTGAGCATGTGTAACTTACTTGCTCTTTCCTGTACTTTTCATGAAGAGCTGTGGCCCTGTGTCAAAATGAGTTAGAAATCTTCAGAAATCCATATCAGGGGTTCAGTTAAATGATGAATAAAAGAAAGATAGTGGGGGATTTAGACTCAGAGTAAATAAAAAGAAAATGATAGGAATAAAAAGGGAAAGAAAAGAAATGAATGAATCAGGGAAAATGATATATGAGGAGTCTAAGTGAAGAGAAGACTGTGGGGACCTGCACTTGGAGGTACAGAGACTAGAACTAGAGGAAGCCACTCTGCCATGGTACAGCCAAGAGACCAGAGAATCTCAGAATGGACTCTGTGTCCTTAGAGCCAGGCAACCTTGAACAAGAGAGAACTTCAAGGTATCAGAGGTGAACTTGGAAAGAAAGACTTTCTAGGGAATTCTAGTAGTGAAAGTTCTGGGCTCAAACTTAGCAGAATTTGGATGGTTCAGGAGGTCTGTACCCTTAGACAAATATCAGAAATACATTAGGCCCATCATGTGTGCCAAGCCTTGTGTAATGGTATGATAGAGTGAAACAAAAGAGATAAAAATAGTCCCCACCCCCATGGAGGAGGGAAGAGGCCAGCATCAACCATACTTGCAGTCGCCCTAATGTCCACTTCAGCTTACACTCAAGAAGCTCCAGTATAGTAGTGTGAATATTAGAATTCATAGTCATTAGAGAGGAGAAGGACAAGTATTCTGGGATTCTTAGGAGGAGAAGGGGGTCAGAGGTGACAGCCACTTGGTCAAATAATATAGTATATTTAAAAATACATTTCTTGCTGGGCATAGTGGCACATGCCTATAATCCCAGCTATTCAGGAAGCTGAGGGAGTTGAATCTCAAGCTGACCTCCTTATATACAAGGGCAGCCTGTGAAAGGGCTCTGGGTATAGTTTAGTGGTGGAATGCCAATGGGTTCAATACCCAGTCTACAAAATAAATATATTCATTTCTTACAAATTTATAGCTATGACTATATAATGTATTGGTCTTGATTTCTCCGCCTGTCCATAAACTTGAATGCTGAGCTCTGTGTGAGGCATATCTGTATCCCCTCTGTGTCTTGGACCTTTTCAGACATCCTAAATGGTTTTCCCTTAATTATGTCACTAAGCAGAATTAGTCATTGTTTACCATTCAGAACGAGGTCCTTGCAAGAGAAGGGGAAAGAGCTGTCCCTGAGATCCCCAGATCTTTATATGTGGCCTTTTGTCACAATTGGATGCATGGTGACCTTAAAATGAAGAGGGACCCTAGGACCTGGATCTGTGCAATGCAGAAAGTATGATGGGGTCCCCACCTGCCTTATCAGGCTATGCTATCAAGGCTTCATCTTGACCCAGAGCCTTTTTTCCTCCTGGACTCTTCTCCACTGAAAATACTGTTGGGAAGGGCATGTCCCTGACTTCCAGGGAGGTGACATTAGGTTCCCTTTCTTTCCCTCTCTCTCCAGGTGCCAAGCTCTCCTGATGAAATGTGTTCTGCCCCACTGGGCTCCAGGGGCAGTGTCTGGTGCTGTTGATGCCCTTGTTCGAACTTTCCAGAATGGATAGTCCCCCAAAGCTGACTGGAGAGACCCTCATCGTGCACCATATTCCCCTAGTGCACTGTCAAGTTCCAGACAGGCAGTGCTGTGGAGGGGCAAGTGGAAATAGTGGAAGCACAAGACCTAATCCTTTCTGCCCACCCGAGCTGGGCATCACCCAGCCTGACCAAGACTTGGGACAAGCTGACTCCCTTCTATACAACAACCTGCAGTCTACTCCAGGGGCATCTACACGGTCAGCAGATAGCACCAAAAGTAGAGGACGGGATGGAAGAGGCTCTGGGGTCCCCAAACGACACAATCCCTTCTTGCTGCAGGAGGGTGTGAGTGAGCCAGGACTTGGGGACCTGTATGATGACAGCATTGGTGACAGTGCCACCCAGCAGTCCTTCCACCTGCACAGCACCAGCCAGCCCACCTTCCATCTGTCTTCTTTCCAATTACCACCGTCTGGCCCTGGAGGGGGCAGGCCATGGGGAACAACACGCAGTCGGGCTGGAGTGGTGGAGGGACAAGAACAGGAGCCAGTGACCACCTTGGGTACTCAGCAGTGCAGCACTAGCCACTGCTGCCGGCCAGAGCTCGAAACAGAGACCATGGAGCTGGATGAGTGTGGAGGACATGGTGGAAGTGGCAGTGGAGGGGGAACCAGTGACACCTCTGGCTTTTCCTTTGACCAGGAATGGAAACTTAGTTCAGATGAATCCCCAAGGAACCCTGGACGCTCTGGCTTGGGAGCTCAGCACTGCCGCTGCAGTAGCACATCCAGTCAGTCTGAGGCAGCTGACCAGTCTATGGGCTATGTCAGTGACTCCTCCTGCAACAGTTCAGATGGTGTGCTGGTCACCTTCAGCGCCCTCTACAACAAGATGCATGGCAACTCCCGTGCCAATCTCAATTCAGCCCCACAGTCCTGCAGCGACTCTTCCTTTTGCAGCCACTCAGACCCTGGCGCCTTCTACCTGGACCTGCATCCCTCCCCAGCTGAGTCTAAGATGTCTTGTGAGTCCCACCACCCTGAAAGTGGAGGAAGGGAAGTGGGCTGTGGTTGTCCTCACACCTCATCTCCTGAGCTTGATGCCAACTGTAACTCCTACCGCCCACACTGTGAGCCCTGCCCAGCGGTGGCTGACCTCACAGCCTGCTTCCAGAGCCAGGCCCGTCTTGTTGTGGCCACACAAAATTACTATAAACTTGTCACCTGTGACCTGTCCTCTCAATCATCCCCAAGCCCAGCTGGCTCTTCTATCACTAGCTGCTCTGAAGAACACACCAAGATAAGTCCCCCACCAGGCCCTGGCCCAGACCCAGGCCCCAGCCAGCCTTCTGAGTATTACCTCTTCCAGAAGCCAGAAGCTCAGCCAGAGGAACAAGAGACAGTGGGCTCCTCCACAGAAGCAGTAGCTGCCATGGGCCCCACTGTGCTCGAGGGGCAAGTGTACACCAATACTTCACCCCCCAACCTCAGCACTGGACGTCAGCGTTCTCGAAGCTACGACCGCAGTCTTGAGCGCAGCCCTCCTGTCCGCCTGGGCTCACTGGAACGCATGTTGAGTTGCCCAGTACGTTTGAGTGAGGGATCTGCAGCCCTGGCTGGGTCCAGCTCCCCACCCAAGAGGGTCACCTCCTTTGCTGAGCTAGCCAAGGGCCGGAAGAAAACTGCAAGCTCTGGGTCCCCACCACTTCGGGTGAGCGTTGGGGACTCCTCCCAGGAGTTCTCACCCATCCAAGAAGTCCAGCAAGATAAGGTGGACCCACTGGATGAGGGCACTCGCTGTAGCCATAGCCTTCCACCCATGCCCTTGGGGCCAGGCCTAGACCTACTTGGCCCAGAGCCCTGGTCCACTCAGGTCTGTCAGGGCCCCCAGTCCAGTGAGACTCCACCAGCTGGCCTCAGAGCTACTGGGCAGGTTCCCCTGGCCCCACTGATGGATCCAGGGTCTGCTCTCCCTGGGAGCCCAGCCAACAGCCATACCCAGAGGGATGCAAGAGTTAGAGCTGACGGTAAGGAACTCAGAGGCTGGAGAATACCAAGATATATGCATGACCTCCTTTGGTGATAGGTCCCCAACAACCACCCCATCCATACCATGAGGGATTCCTCAGGCTAGATCTATTATCTTTCCAGTTCAGGGCAATGTCCTTCTGCCCTGGGGTGGGGGCAGCAGGGATGGGGAGCAGAGGGAAGAAAAGAGAAGCTTAAAAAATACACTGGAGGGCTGGGATATAGCTCAGTTTGTAGAGTGCTTGCCTCGCATGCACAAGGCCCTGGGTTCAATCCCCAGCACCACCAAAAAAGAAAAAGAAAAGGCCTTTATAACAAATTTGAATTAAAAAGTTAAAAAATTAAAAAAAAAAACCACACTGAAGAGATGGAATCTACAGGACTTAGATACTGATGTATTAGGAAACAAAATATTCATAAGATTGTGATTCTCAACCCAGATGACTGGAAAGATGATGAAACCCTGAATAGGGATTAGAAACAGAAGTAGATTTTTTTAAAAAAAATATTTTTTCTTAAGTTTTAGGTGGACACAATATCTTTATTTTACATTTATGTGGTGCTGAGGATCAAACCCAGTGCCTCATGCATGCTAGGTGAGCACTCTACCACTGAGCCACACCCCAGCCCAGAAACAGAAGTAGAATTATTAAAAAAAAAAAAAAAGGACAAAGGAGTTGTTCAATTTTGGATATTTAGGAATTTGCAGTGCTTAAGAGACAACCAAAGGCTGTGTCCAACAGGAAAACCGCACTGGATAGCAGTGGAGTCCATTCTTTATCAATTATTAGAGCTACTCTAAGAACTTGAAATTTAAACTAGGGACCAGGGCACGCACCTGTAGTCCCAGCCACTTGGTACATTTATGCAGGAAAGTTGCTTGAGCCCAGGAGTTAGGCAATATAGTGAGACCCTGTCTCTAAAAGTAAAAATTAAAAAAGAGAAAGAACCTGTGACCTAGCCTCCCTAGGCCAGCCTTTTCCCTATTCATTTTATTGTATTTTAAGTATTATTATTTTATATCAGCCTTTGTGTTAAGGTGGTGCTGGTGACAGAAATAATGAGAAGGACAATCTGCCCTCAAGGAAATCCAACTAAGGAAGGAAACAGATCATTCAAATGCAAAGATGGCAGTATATGCTGCTGGTCAGAGAGAGGGATATCTAAATCAGAATGGAATGTCAGGGGAGGATGGCTAGCACAGTTTACATTTGAGCCCAATCTAGAAAAATGATGAGCATTAGGTTTTGTGGAGACTTTTAAGAATGTTCTGGGCTCATGGAATAGTCTATACAAAACCACGAAGGCACAGAATAGCTTGATGTGTCCCAGGAATGCAACTATAGTAGTAATTCAGTATAGCCATTGTAGGATGGGAATGGAAGCACTAAAGGATTTTAATCAGGGAAGTAGCTTTGTTGCTGCTCTTAATGTTTGTTGTTGTTTGCTTAGATCCATAGTCTAATTTTAAAGTTCACTGGTGGTTTGGATGGGTGATGGACTGAAAGGGTGTCTCCATGGAAATCAGGAGAGACCACCATATAGATTGGAAAGTTTGTGGAATAAAAATAGTTGAAGCTATGTGAGTAGATAAGAGCATCCAGGAAGAATGTGTGGAGTTACAAAGCCAACAAGGATAAAGGTCTGGGGACACTATGATTTCAGGGTGAATAGAGCAACCTTCAAAAGAGATTGATATTGGGCTGGGGATATAACTCAGTTGGTAGAGTGCTTGCCTCACATGTACAAGGCCCTGGGTTCAATTCCCCAGCACCCCCTCCCCCCCCAAAAAAAAAAAAAAGATTGAGGTGAAGCCAGGTGTGGTGGTACACGCCTATAAACCCAGTGATTCAGGAGTCAGAGGCAGGAGGATTGCAAGTTTGAAGCCAGTCTCAGCAATGTAGCCAGACCCCCAGACCCTCAAGAACTTAGTAAGACCCTATAACAAAATTAAAAATAAATAAATAGAAAGTTCTAGAGGTCTAGTTCAGTGGTAGAGGACCCTGGGTTCAATCCCTAGTGCTGGAAGGGTGGGGCTGACTTAAGATGACTTTGCCAGAAAATAGAAGAAAACCTATAAGAGAGTGAAAAAGAAAAATCACCGCAAGATAATGCAGACAGATCTTGAGAGCAACTGTAGGAGTACTGAGGGCAGAAGCCAGATCTCAGAGAGCTTGGAAGGAGAGGGGGGAATACAAAGGGAACAAGTTCTCCCACAGCCGCACTGCAGCCTTAGGTTGGGTCTTTTGGCTTCTCAAAGGAAAGGGGTTAAAAGTATTGGGCTGGGAGTGTGGCTCAGTGGTAGAGCAGCTGCCTAGCATGCGTGAGGCCCTGGGTTTGATCCCCAGCACTACAAAAAAAAAAAGAAGAGTGTTTTCAAAAAAGTCACCTGTGCTGTTGGGGATCTCAGCCCATCAGAAGACTGCACATACCCAAACATAAACAACTGCCCTGGGGCAGAGTTGACAAGGAGGTCTGTAGGGAAGAGGCAGGTTCGGGGATTGGCTAGAGAGAGCAATTTGGAACCCACTTCTTCCTAGACTACAATGTCTGGGGGTGTATCTAATGAGATGCTGTGGCTGGCATTCCATGAGCATGAAAAGTCTGGTCGGAGAAAAGAGAGGCATTCAGAATTTGTTTCTATCAGTGAGATTTGGTTCTCTTCTATAAGTCTCCAGTAAGTGGGCTGAGGTCGTGTCTCAGAGGGAGAGCGCTCACTTAGCATGGGTGAGGCACTGGATTCGATCCTCAGCACCACATAAATATAAAATAAAGGTATTGTGTCCACCTACAACTAAAATATAAATTTTTTTTAAAGTCTCTAGTAACCTACCACAGGGCTTTTATCCTGACTTGATACACACAATTGTAGTTGGACACCATACCTTTATTATTTATTTATTTATTTATAAATATTTATTTTTTTAGTTGTAGATGGACACAATACCTTTTTTTGTTGTTGTTTATTTGTTTTTATGTGGTGCTGAGAATCGTCTAGCATGTGTGAGGCACTGGGTTTGATCCTTAGCAAAAATAAATAAAATAAAGGCATTCAGTCCATCTACAACTACAAAATATATAATTTTTTTCAAAGTTAAAATCATAGATTAATTCATAGATTCCAGTGGGAAGAGCTGATAGTTTCCCCACATTTCTGACCCAATGAGTGCTTACTGGTGTTCCATGGAGTTCTGGGCACTACATTTTAAGAAGAAACTGGAAGACTTGGGCTGTTCACCCAGAGAACAACAAACTCAAGTGAATATAGCCTCTGTCACCAATTTTCTTAAGGACTATCACATAGAAAAGTGATAAAACCTGCTCTCTGTATTCCCTGAGAGAAATGAGACACATTCCCCAGAGTGGGCCTCCTTATCTGATTCTCCTGCCCCAATTCACACCCTGGGACATTATAAGGAGGCTTTTTAAAGAGTAGGAATAAATAGTTAATTCAGACATACTCTGTGTAGGTGGTACAATAAAGCTGTGGTTGAGAGGACCTAATCTGATAGTCAGCATCAGCTCAGCCTTGAAATGTGATTAAGTAGAAAGAAGGATGATGTTCCCAATGGAGATACCAGTGTGCTTAAAAATGGGGATGGAGTTGGGCATGGAAGGGCAGGTTTGTAATCCGGCTACTTGCCAGTATGAGGCAAGAGGATCACAAATTGCAGGCTGCCCTGAGCAATTTAGACCCTGTTTCAAAATTTTTTTTTTTCAATTTTTTTCAAGGACTGGGAGCATAGTTATTTGTAGAGCACTTGTTTAGCATGTGACAGTCCCTTGGTTCAATTCCCAGTGCCAAAAAAGAAGGGAAGGAAGTGTGGAGGGAGAGAAAAAGAAAGGAAAGAAGGAAATGGGGATGGGTAGGGAGAACAGAGTTAAGGACGGTAAGTTAAAGTCCTAGGGAAGAGCAGCCTGATTTATGCCATGTGCAGGCACCTACTCACCTGAGAACATTTGACTTTATTCTGTGGTCACTAGAAACCACAGGAGATAAAATAAGGTAAATTATTTCAGAAGGCTAGCTGATTTATGTATAGTGATTGTGAATGCAGTGAAACTGGCATGAATCAAAACTGGGGATTCATTCAACTATTCAGTACCTACTATGTACCAGGCCCTATGTTGGGCCCTGGGGATACAGCAAAGAACAGTATAATCCCTACTTTTCTGGGGCTTTTACAAAAAGTAATAGGCAATAAATACACAAAAATAATTTCTGATGATATTAAAATGCTAAAAAGAAGAAGAAACAGGGTGATGAGACAAGAGTGACCTGCCAGAGGGGTGAGGGTGGTCAGAGAAGGTCTTACTGGGAGGAGTGATATTAGAGTTGATGTCTGAGTAGTGAGATTTAGAAAGAAAGAAGTCACGGTCTCTGGTGCAAAAGGCAACAAGGTGTTAATGAAATTAGTTTGTAAGGACAGAAGGAAAGTGTGGCTAGAACAAAGTAAGCAAGGAAGAATGACACTAGGGACGGTGGGAGGATATAGTTTGAAAATGTCCCCAGGGCATGTTTCTGAAACACCTCCCTAATGGGGCTGTGGTTCCCATCCATCATGACTCACTGATGTAAAAGAGATGAGGTGTAGGAAAACCAGGCTGACTTCACATTGTGAGTAGTGTAATGTGGTGGAGAGAACTTAGACCCCAAAGTCAGAATCTGGCCTAGACAGAATTCTGGCTATGAACTTGAGCAAATGACTTAATGTCTCTAAAGTTTAAAATGCTGACTGTCAAGTAAGAATATAGTCCTGTAATAGAGTTTTGAGCCACTCTTTCAGTGAGCCACACCCAGGGTTTTTGCAAATGTTTGTGGCGCCACCTTGTGTTCATTCACAGGTCCACCGCATGTTCTGTGTTTTCTTAGGCATGTAGTATATACACAAACACGGTCCTGGGGTTCTGTGTTTAGTTCTGAACCCCATGAAGTCTTCTGACCTGAAGACTGACTGAAAGAACAAGACATCAACATGCTTGTGCAGAGGGAACAGATGTGGATTCTGAGGTTCCAGTGCCAGGGTCATGGAAGATTAGCAGTGGGGGTAGAAGGATAACAGGAAGGCTGGTTTGGGCTGCTACAAGTAAAGAAGTATTTTTCAGGGTGTGGTGGTATACACCTATAATCCCAGCTGCTTAGAAGGTTGAGGCAGGAGGATTGCAAGTTCAAGGCCAGCCTTGGCAACTGATCGAGACCCTGTCTTGCTAACAGTTGGGGATGCAGCTCAGTAGTAGAGTGTTTATTTGCCTAGCACATGACAGGCTCTTGGTTCAATCCCCAGTACTAAAAAAAATGGTGATTTGCTCAAGAATGAAACATGCTGATATGAGTGGAGACAGGATGATGAATGAGTCAATAACATGACAAAGTATTGTCAATAACAAAGTTATTGTCAAAGTGAATAACATGACACTGAGAATCTGTGACTCTAACTCTTAAGAGTTTAGGCCTTAGAAACAAAGAAAACGATGTTTCTGTGGGGCATGGCACACCTGTAATCCCAATAATCCCAATAATTTGGGAGACTGAGGCAGTAGGATCTCAAGTTTGAGGCCAGCCTCAGCAAGTTAGCATGGTCCTTAGGAACTTAGTGAGACCCTGTGTCAAAATTTAAAAAGTAAAAAGGTCTGGGGCTATGGCTTATTGGTAAAGCACTCCTGGGCCAGGACCAAAAAAAGAAAAAAAAATGGTGTTTCTGCCAGTAACAAAAATGGAAGAAAGTATCAGGGAAGCTGTTTTAAAGTAGCAAATTTTTAGTGAAATTAGTGAAAGAGCCCTACATCAGAAGAATCTAAAGATCAAAAAGGAAGTCAAGGTTAATGCTGTGGGCTCGTGAGTCATTTATATGAAAGTCTGAACTTAAGCTATTCTATGCAAGAGAGAAAGTGTGAAGTGAGATATAAGAATTGTGTCTTAAGGTACATGTACCTTTGAAGTGAAGAAAATGAAGAAGGATTGAACAGCAAAGAGATATAAACAGACCAGTATCATAAAAACATAGGAAACATGTTACAGAAGGAACAGTGTCCCTCCCATGACTCCTGCCCTATTCAGTTCGAACAACCTAGGTCCTGCCCCTCTTTCCCAGGGGGCATCATCTACTGTCTCTGCTTCTGTGTTTTCTTCATGGTGGGTTTCAGTGTCTGATTCCTTCTCCATACCTGTTGCTACAGGGGGTGGTGCTGAGAGCCGACCAGTCCTTCGCTACAGCAAGGAGCAGAGGCCAACCACGCTGCCTATCCAGCCCTTCGTGTTCCAGCACCACTTCCCCAAGCAGCTGGCCAAGGCCCGGGCTCTCCACAGCCTTTCCCAGCTCTACAGCCTCTCTGGCTGCAGCCGTGCACAGCAGCCTGCCCCACTGGCTGTCCCCACTGCTCCAGGCCCAGCCCCAGCTCCCTCAGGGGAGCCACAGGTGTCCACACCCCGAAACGCTGGCAGAGGTGCCAGGAAAGCTGGGCCTGAGCCAGAGACCTTACGGCCATCACCCCTGGGCAGCTACTCCCCCATCCGGAGTGCTGGCCCCTTTGGGCCCAGCACTGACTCTTCTGCCTCTACTTCGTGCTCCCCTCCTCCAGAGCAGGCCACAGCCACAGAAAGCCTGCCCCCATGGAACCACTCCTGTCTTCCTACCGTCCGGCCTGCCACCTCCCAGCAGCCACAGAAGGAGGATCAGAAGATACTGACCTTGGCTGAATACCGACTCCATGGAACAGGAAGCTTGCCACCTCTGGGCTCCTGGAGATCTGGCTTCAGCCGGGCAGAAAGCCTGACCCGAGGAGGTGGTGAGGGCAGCATGGCCTCCAGACCCAGTAATGGTATGGACTTCATCCCCAGCCCAAGCAATTCTACCTCTCCTTTGAATGGTTTCTTATATTCTAGCCTGGGGTCAGGGGTTGAAATATTTGCATCTCCTTCCCCAGCGCCCTAACCCTGAGGCTTTAGTGGGCCCACTGGTTGGACATGAAATGCTGTCTCCTTTTAACTCTTGCTTATCTGTTTCTTCTGCTGATCTTCTGCTTCCAGCCAACCACCTTTCCCCTCAAGCCCTCAAGTGGCGGGAATACAGGCGGAAGAACCCACTAGGGCCACCTGGTTTGTCAGGGAGCCTAGACCGAAGGCCACAGGAAGCTCGGCTGGCCCGCAGGAACCCCATCTTTGAGTTCCCTGGTTCCTTCAGTGCTGCTAGCCATCTGAATTGCCGACTAAATGGTGTGTGGGCAAGGTCCCCAATGCACCCATGGCAGGCTCTGCCACAGCTGGGAAGGGCTGGAAAAGGGATCAGTTCCATAGGAATGTGTCTCAGAGAGGGTCTAAGATAGTGAACTGAGCTGGAACTCTTGGAAAGAGAGTTGTTTGGGATTGATTTTTCTCTTATTTACAGGTCAGGTAGTGAAGCCGTTAACACTGACCTGCCCTGACTTGCAAGACCCCTTTTCCTTGACTGAGAAGCCTCCAGCTGAGTTTTGTCTGTCCCCAGATGGCAACTCAGAAGCCATTTCCATCGACCTCCTTCAGAAGAAAGGTAAATACAATCCCCAGCTCAGGCCAGGGATTCTGCTGCCACTATCTATGTACGTCTGTTGCCCTACTATCTAGGCCTCCAGAATATCTCCCTGTCTTAAAAGTCAAAGTGCTGAGAAGGACCTGGAGAGCACTGGAGCAAGAGGTAGAGGTTCATGTACTGTGAGTGAGCAAGTGTCATTTGCAAATGCTTAGGCACCAGACCTCAGCCCCTACCCTCACTGAGCCACATATAGTGAGGGATGGGTGGTGGGAGCATGGGGGAATGGAGGAACTTTGGACTGGGCAAAGGGGAGGGTGGGGATGGGGCATGAGGATAGGAAAGATGGTGGAATGAGATGGACATCATTACTCTAGGTACATGTATGATTGAATGAATGGTATGACTCTATATCATGTACAACCGGAGAAATGAAAAGTTGTGCATCATTTGTGTACAGTGAATCGAAATGCATTCTGCTGTCATGTAAAACTAATTAGAATAAATTTTTTTTAAAAATATTTTTTAAAAGTATAATGAGGAAGATCACTGTGTAATAAGTGCCTACGTGCTGTAGTGAGCATACTGAAGGGACAAGAGGACCTGGCAGCTTCTAGAAGCATGTTGGTGATATCTGATTAGATGAGGACTGACAGGAACCTCCCTATTTGGCAAATAAGTGACCACTGAATTAAAAGAGCAGTTTCAGGGAGATGGTGGGGAAATAATTGAGTATAATTGCAGGCTAAAGGGTAGAAGCCTGGAAGGAGGAAAAGATGAAGCTAAAGTTTCTTGCCCAAGTTCCTTGGGCAGGTGAGATCCAAAGCTTAGGGAGAAGAAAGAACTGGGCAAGAAGAGGAACAGCCACTGCCTCCAAGATAAGGGGGAGGGAAGGAGGAGGCATAAACCTGATATACTGTTTTTTGTAGGGTTTGGGTTTTTTGTTTGGTTGGTTGCTTAGTTTCATTTTGTTTTGTACTGGGGATTTAACCCAGGGTTGCTTTACCACTGAGTCACAACCTCAGCCCTTTTCATTTTTTGTTTTGAGATGGGTCTCATTAAGTTGCTTAAGGCCTCACTAAGTTGCTGAGGCTGGCCTCAAACTTGTGAACCTCCTGCCTCAGCCTTCCGAGCTGCTGGGATTACAGTGTACGTCACTATGCCCAGCAAATCCAATATAAGTTTTGGAGGGAGAGGGAAGTTAAAGGAATTCATAACCAGTGGCTTCTGTTCTCTGTGTGAAGTAGATCCAAGGGCTTGAAGTGCAGTAAACATTTGACACAACAGCTTAAGGATTTAGCAGAGGGTGCTAACTAGGCAAATACCAAAGAAGTGCCTTTGTTTGGCACCAACATAAGGGACCTGAATTTTCTCCATCCTCAGTCAGTGGCCTGTTTTCTCAGAGCAGATATTGATAGTAGAATTGATCCAGGATCAGAAAGGCTGGGAAGTGAGAAGGTTTAGGGTCTTGACAGAGGTGGCACTGAGTTGGGCCCAGGCTGGGAGGTAAAAAAAATGAGGGGCTGGGCATGGTGGGCACACCTATAATCCCAGCAACTTGGAAAGGCAAGGCAAGGCAAGAGGATTGCAAGTTTGAGGCTAGACTCCACAATCAGTAAGACCCCATCGCCAAATTTAACATTTAAAAAAAGGGATGGGGATGTGACACAGTAGTGGAGCACTCATAGGCTCAATTTCTCAGTACCAGAGTGGGACAGGGAGTACAGGAGGGGCCTGAACATGCACAAACAGAAAAAGGCAAGGACTGGGTGTCTCCGTGAGACCCAGGGACACTGCGAGTAAGTGTGGGAGCGCTGCCCCTTCCACACCGAAGTTCATTCCAACTGGATTGACTAAGAATTGGTTCAAGGACTTGTCAAATTCTCTTGCAGGACTGGTAAAAGCTGTTAACACAGCTGTGGACCTCATTGTGGCCCATTTTGGCACAAGCCGGGATCCTGGGGTAAAGGTAGGCAAGAAAATCTGTAGACATTCACCCTGTATGCTGCTTTCTTGCTTTCTTCCCTTGCTTTCTTGCATTTAGAGCCCAGAGTTGGAACTCGGGGATGGGGATGGCAAGAGGAGAAGGAACCCTGAGGGCTGACTTAGAGAACCAAGGTCAGACTTCACATGATTTCCTGAACTTCCCTACTGCATCTGCAGGCAAAGCTGGGAAATAGTTCAGTGAGCCCCAATGTAGGCCATCTGGTTCTGAAGTACTTGTGCCCTGCGGTCCGGGCTATTCTAGAAGATGGGCTCAAGTCCTTTGTATTAGATGTCATCATCGGGCAGCGTAAGAACATGCCGTGGAGTGTAGTTGAGGCTTCTACACAGCTAGGTAAGTTTTGGGTGGAAATATTGGAACCCCATACTGAATTTAAGGCCACAGAAGTCAGTTGTGTAACCTCCAACTCTGCCTTCCTCCCAGGCCCATCCACCAAGGTCCTGCATGGCCTCTACAACAAAGTCAGCCAGTTCCCAGAGCTCACCAGTCATACAATGCGCTTCAATGCCTTCATTCTTGGCCTGCTCAAGTGAGTGTGGAACAGCAGGCTCTTCTCTACAGCCAGCCCTGTCGGGCTCTGCCTCCTCTCAAGAACCAGCTCCCTCAACTGAGATAGAAGGAGTAGATCTGTGCCAGGGCCTAGGCTTCCTTTCTTCCCAGCTGGCTACAGCCTCTCAGTAGGCACTGCTTTCCCTTTACACCCACAACCCTCTGATACTGATCACCAACATGGCCTCCTGCTTTTACAAATCCATATTGTGGCTTATTTGGAAATTAATTGGCTTCGGTTTCTCTGGATCTTGTGATCCCTGATCCATTCAGTTCCAGCTCTGCTTCCAAATTCTTCTTGAACTGTAGGGCCACCTTAGAACCCATGCAGTAGTAGTATCCTTTCTTAGGTATGGGCCCAGATCACTCCCTTTGGCTACCTGTCCTCTCACTTAGTAGCCACGCTGACTTCTTGGGTCTTGTGCAGGCTTCTAGGGGAAGTGACTCACTTGTAAACTACATGTCTACCCCATTCCTCATGTCCCCACTGACTTTCCAGAATTAGGTAGTATTCAGGCCATAGAAAAAGATTTCACCTATATTTGCTGTCTGTATCTGACCCCTGTACTGTGTACTTTGTACCTTATTATCTGGCTCTATCCACACAAGACTCAATTTTTTTCACCTGTCTCCCTACAGCATCCGGTCCCTGGAGTTCTGGTTTAATCACCTCTATAACCATGAAGGTAAAGTCCAGAATCTGCTATGTCTCTCAAAGTCAATACAGGCAAGACCTCAGAGACTCAAAAAGAGGGAGAAATTACTGTATTTTCAGGTGCTGGAGGTGGGGGCGGATTGGGTACACGCAGACCACACAAGCCTCTTCCTCAGAGCTTTGGGCATCAACCCAAGTCCTCTCCTGGTTTCTACTTGACTTAGACCCTTGCAGGCAACAGGAGACTCAGGCGGTCTGGAAGTTAGAATGACCAGAAACTCCTCTCTTTCAGATTCAAAAGCTGTCACTTCAGGTAGTGGAGTTTGTACACTGCACCGCTGCTGGGGGCCTGGTGTGCACCGTAACAGCACACTGCTGGGCAGCAGCATGTAGTGGCTCCACCTCAGTGTCCCACTCAGGTCAGGCTCTGCTCATTCCCTCTCTTTCCCTTAGATATCATCCAGACCCACTACCATCCCTGGGGCTTCCTGAGTGCAGCTCACACCGTGTGCCCTGGCCTCTTTGAGGAGCTGCTGCTACTGCTGCAGCCCCTGGCCCTGCTGCCCTTCAACCTCGACTTGCTTTTCCAACATCGGCTGCTGCAAAGTGGGCAACAGCAGCGGCAGCACAAGGAACTGCTGCGGGTGTCTCAGGACCTGCTACTATCTGCCCACTCAACGCTGCAGTTGGCCCGGGCCCGTGGCCAGGAGGGCCCTGGAGACATGGACAGGGTAGCCCATGGGGAGCGAGTGAAGGGTGTGGGTGCTCCAGAAGGAGGAGAAGAGAACGAGGAAGAGGAGACAGAAGAGGTGGCAGAGACATCTGGGGGCTCAGGCCATGGCAGGTGGGCCCGAGGTGGACAGGCTGGCTGGTGGTACCAGCTCATGCAAAGCTCCCAGGTCTACATTGATGGCTCCACTGAGGGTTCTAGGTTCCCTCGAGGTAGCAGCAATAGCAACAGTGGCAGCAGCAGTGAAAAAAAGAAAGGGGCAGGAAGTGGGGGGCCTCCCCACGCTCCACCCCCCCGAGAGGGAGTAGTGGAAGGGGCTGAGGCCTGCCCTGCCCCTGAGGAGGCCCTTGGCCGGGAGAGGGGCTGGCCCTTCTGGATGGGAAGCCCCCCAGACTCTGTGCTCGCTGAGCTGAGACGCAGTCGGGAGAGGGAGGGGCCCACTGCCCCACCAGCAGAAAATGAGGAAGGGACCTCAGAGCCTTCTCCTGGGGGCATCAAGTGGGGACACCTCTTTGGTTCCCGAAAAGTTCAGCGGGAAGCCCGGCCCACAAACAGGTGAGATCCTCCCCATAGTATGGATGTGGAGTAGGGAAGCCTGACCTAAGCCAGGGCATGGACAGAGACAGAGCCTGGCTGCTCTCCCCTAGGCTGCCCTCGGACTGGCTGAGCCTGGACAAGTCCATGTTCCAACGAGTGGCACAGACTATGGGTGCCCGCCGCGAGACAGAGCCCAAGGAAAGCCTGCAGGAGCCACACTCTCCAGCCCTGCCCTCCAAGCCCCCCTGGTAAGCTAGGAGAAATGGAAGGATTGGGGAGCTGGGTTTGACTATCAGTGGGGTTTTTCTGACCTCCTTTTGTTATTTCTCCAGCGAGGTGCAGGCTCTGTGCCACCATCTGGCCACAGGCCCAGGACAGCTGAGCTTCCGCAAGGGAGATATCCTGCGGGTGCTGGGGCCAGCTGGAGGAGACTGGCTGCGCTGCAGCCGTGGCCCTGACACTGGCCTGGTGCCTCTGGCCTACGTGACGTTGACCCCGACTCCAAGTCCAACCCCTGGAAGCAGCCAAAACTGAGGCCCTGTGCATGCTGGTGGCCTCAGGGACCCTCATCAACCCCAGACTCAGAGCCCAAGAGCCCTGCCCAAGCCCTCTGACTTGGCTACAGAAAGTAGACTGAGAGCTGGGGGCCACATATCCCTGTGCTGGCACCTGCTCCCTGTGCTCAGTATTAATTACTTCCCTTTAACTGTCCCAGTGACCTCGCCCACACCTCTACCCAGGAAAGGAGGGAAGGGGTGCAGCACTGGGCTGCCAGGATTCCCCTGGCCCATCTGGGCCAACCCTTCCGGGGGTCTACATAGACAAAGCAAGTACCTGTGGCAGGAGATGACCTAGAAGGCCATCTGTAGGGTTCCCTAGGCAAGGTGGTAATAAGAATATGTAACAGTATTGGGGCCAGATCCCTAAGCCCCCTCAAGCTGTAAATAGGCTGTGACCAGTGCCTGGTCGTCAGAAGAGGGAGGAAGAGCCCAAGCTTCTGTTTATGTATTTATTTATTTATTTATTACACCTATTAATAAAAAAGGTGCTCAGCCTCCAAACCATTTCCTTTGTGCTCCCACTCCCCCTCCCCTGCCCGCCAACTCTTTTCTTCCAAAAATATGGCCGGGATAGAAAGAAAGGAAGGGAGAACTTGAGATCCAGGTACCTAAGCCAGGAGCTGCTTTTGGGTGGTGCTGAGGCCCAGAGCATCATGAGTGAGATGCCCAAACGTATGGCCAAACTGGAACTTATACCCTGTGTGGCCAAGAGAGTCTGTCATATATAGCCAGTAGCCTGAAAGCCATTTAATTCTCAGCCAGTTGCCTAGACCACCCAAACTCTGGTCCTAACTCTGCCCTGTGAGCTACCTTAGTTTCCTTTTTTGTCTAATGATAAAGCTGAATCATATGATCCAAGATCCCCCCATTTGTTCTAATCTTCCAAGCCATGCCCCCTCCCATCCCACACATAAACATTCCAGTCCACGGTGCCTCCCTCAGGCTAGTCTCACCTGGCACATAGCCCCCATAGTGAGGTAGAAGACCTAGGTTCTGAAGGTAGGTCCTGGGAAGCGGGGGCAGAGTTTTAGAATCCTTCTGGGCCCTGCCCAGTGAGTTCTTCTGCCCAAATTCCTGCAGTGCCTGGTTGGTGAGCGCTGGAAAGCTGGAGCCAAAGAGGAAGCGGGCGCGGGGCACATAGCCAGTGAAGCCTGAGTGGATGGGGACACTGAGTTAGACATCCTGTGGGCCTCCCCATGCCTTTGGTCATTATCCACCTCCTTACCTGACATGAAGAACTTCTGAGGGTCTGTATCATCCATGGAGTAGGGGGAGGCCTTGCGAAGGAAATTGATAGAAGAAAAATAATGCTGTCAAGTTAAGCCCCTGTTCTCTTACACAAGCTCCCAGGAACATGGGCATTCAAGCCCTGACCCCTGTACCCACAGTCACACTACCCATGGTCAACTCCCCGGCCTGGACGCAAAGGAAAAGCACCCCACAACACTTCTCACCAGTCTTCTTGGTCTTACTTGTTGTTTCTCCCGCTTCAGCTCTGGCTTCTTCTCTGCCTCCAGCTCTAACTCTGACATTGGCTCTTGGTCTTTCTCCTTGTCTTTTTCCCTCTTGGCCTCCTTTGACAGTTTTTTACTCCCCTGCCCACCATGCCACTGAGTAAAACCATTCAGAGCCTCAGCCCAGACCTGGTTGCAGTTCTTAGCAAAGATGAACTGTGCCTGGGGTACAAAACCTGGTGTGCAGGGAACAAGGAAGATATGTTAGTACTGGGGACACATGCTATGGGATGGCAGCCCCTGTTCAGGCTGGTATACAAACCTGTGTACCCAGGGATCATGCTGGAGCTGAGCCTTTCATGCCCATGCCTGGGAGGGAGGCTGTTCCTGGGAAGCTCAGGAGATCTTGGAGGACGAATGGGAGGCAGAAGTGTGCGCTGGGTAGGGGGCCAGGCTAGGCCAGGGGGGCCTCGAAGTAGCTGACCAGTCAGCTGCCCGTAGGTCTGACCCATGCTGAACCGAAGTAGTGGGCAATGTCCAGTGTACCTGTAGCACAGGACCCACCCACTCACCTCCAGAATCCCCCTGCCTCACCATCCCCAGAGACAGAAGAACCCTCTAAAGCCTTGATATTTCTGTACTTGGCTGTACAGATATTTGGAGCAGGTGTTTCTAAGGCCTCTGCCTGGGCTTCCAGTCCTACTTCTCTGCTGTTCCCATGGAGAAGACAACATAGAACTTTGTGACAGACCCAGCTATTGCATCCTCTTGCTTTTCCTCCCTGCCCAGCACCATAGATACCTTGGATCTCTCAAACCAATACATCCACTTGACCCCAAGGGTTAGGTGATCCAACTCCTATATCTAAGTCCCAGAAGCCAGCAGAGGAGTACTCTGAATAGAAGTCTTACCCTGGGATATAATGAGGGTTCAGAGGACTGAGTCCTGGGATGAAGTTGCTGGACACAGCCATGGGAACCCAGGAAGTTCCTTTTGTTTCCCTTCCTGCTGAGCTTCTGTGTACTGTGTCCAAGGCTGTGGAGCCAGAGGAAGGAGGCGGAGCTGGAGGAGGAGGGGGTAGGGTAGCACTAATGTGATGACTAGTGGGAGCCAAGGCCAGCAGAGCCAGAGAATGGGCTCACCGGTGTCTGCCACAGGACAAGCCACCCAAGGCAAGGAAGAGGCTGAGAAGTCCAGTTTGTCCATTCCGAGAAAAAGGAAGCCTTGAGGTGGGAGGGCAAAAACCTCTAGGACCCTTCAGGTCTCTACCAGAAGTCTTCCTTGAGGCCTCCCTGTCTGATCAGGGCCTGAGGAGGTATAGCTGTGGTGCCCCTGTGAGTGAGGTCCTTGGGAAAAGGTATGAGGGGAGATGATTGGGGAAAAAAGGAACCCGGAGAACTCTAGGTAGTAAGTTTTTTCATTGAAGTAGTTTAACAAGCATTATTTGTTGAATACCTATTATAATCTGAATCATCCCTTAACAAATATGCAATGTTTAGCTTGGCATACCAAGAGTGGTATGTGCACATTCAAAAAAGCTAAGTTCCATGGCTTTGGGGCATGTCTGAACCCCACTGTCTGTTTACGAATGCACACAGCACTACTCACTCTATACTCTTGCTGTATGGTACAAATTAATGTACACTTGGAGGTGGCACTGGGGAATTGAACCCAGGACTTCGTGCATGTCAGACAAGCATTCTTACCACTGAGCCACATCCCTGGCCATATATATATATATACATACATACATACACACACACACACACACTCACACACACACACACTATGAAACCAAAATGTTTGTGTAGAGAAGAACATAGCCATGAGGCCAGGCAGATGTGGGCTCATAATAGCTTGTGGCCTTGAGTGGACACAAACTCTCAGAGCAGGTAAATTCTTCTGAACCTGAATTCCTAAACAATATGTGAAGGTTAAAATAACCTAACCTACTGATGTACTTAAGGATAAAGTAAACTAGTATGTGTGAAAGAAGTGGCACACAGCCACCGGAACTGCGTTTCTTCTTTTTGTCTGATGTTATCTCTCAGCTTCTGACACATGGAAGATCAATGGTCTTACATTCAGTGGATATAGGTTTTTTGTTTTGGGGTTTGTTTGGTTTTTTGTTTGATGGTTTTGAGATTTTTTTTTTTCACCATGGATTGAACCCAGGGGCACTTAACCACTGAGCCACATCCCCAACCCTTTTTATATTTTGTTTTTGAGATGGCCTCGCTAAGTTCCTGAGGCTGGTTTTGAACTTGCAGTCCTTCTGCCTCAGCCTCTCAGCTGCTGGGATTACAGGCATATGCCCTTAATCACCATGCCCAGCAATATAAGTATTCTTACTGGAAATTCAGGGGAAGGAGCTTTGAGGTTAGCGCTGGAGTATAAAACTAAGGGACAAATTAGAATTTATTAAGAAAATGTACCAAATTCAAAGAGAAGAAAAAGCACTATAAAGACCAAATCGCAGAGAAGGAGGAGCATGATTAGAACTTAGCTCTGGGCTGAGTCAGGGCTGGGCTGGCCACTTTCCCAACTAGATTCACTGCTCATCTTCCCAGTCCCAGGCTGTGACTGCCTGTGCTGACCATGCACAACACTGACATCTCAGGGGATGTCAGGGGCCCCAAGGAACACATTTCCCATTCCTCACTGTTCTGCCAAGGATAGCCTTGGCATGTGTCATTTAGGAGACTGGCTCACAGTTAAGAAAATCTGGGGCTGGGGATGTGGCTCAAGCGGTAGCGCGCTCGCCTGGCATGTGTGCGGCCCGGGTTCGATCCTCAGCACCACATACAAAGAAAGATGTTGTGTCTGCCGAAAACTGAAAAAAATAAATAAATATTTAAAAAAAAAAGATCTGCAAAAAAAAAAAAAAAACAAGGGGGAGAAATGAATTACAGTAGATGGGGTAGAGAGAGAAGAGGGGAGGGGAGGGGAGGGGAGGGGAGGGGAGGGGGGATAGTAGAGGATAGGAAAGGCAGGAGAATACAACAGACACTAGTATGGCAATATGTAAATCAGTGGATATGTAACCGATGTGATTCTGCAATCTGTATGTGGGTTAAAAATGGGAGTTCATAACCCACTTGAATCAAAGTGTGAAATATGATATGTCAAGAACTATGTAATGTTTTGAACAACCAACAATAAAAATTAAAAAAAAAAAAGAAAATCTGCTAGAGTGAAGGTAGGAGCTGAGGGGAGAGCCCATAATAACAGAAGTCTGTCAAGGTTAACATCCAGGACTTTAGATTCTGTGACAGACACTTCCGGGCAAAGTTTCTATCTATTTTCTATCCCCTACTTATATTTCCCTTCTAACAATCGGCCAGGAACTTAAGGGACAGCCAGCCTTAATTAGTTTAGGCCCATACTGATCCCCTAGCCAATAACTAGGGAAGCATTCTGGTGTTTTGGGCAATATGAGGGAAAGTCTGCTGGGGCAAGGTTGGGGGAGCATCCTGGGAAAAGTTTCTTTGCTCTTAAAAAGACATGCACACGAAAAATAGCTACTTCTGCCTCTAAGCATTCTGGGAGTGTGAGGATAGAACCTTGGTAGCCTGGAAAGCTAACCTGGAGACAAAGCCTGAATACATCAAAGATGTCTGACAGAATAAAACACCTGAGGTTTTGACAGTAATGGAGAGCCACTGAATTAAGCACCTTTTTATTTCATTATTGTTGAGACCACTTTGTTTTGTTTTCCATAAAGCCAAACACGTCATAACTTTAAAAGTTAAATTAAAAGGCAGGCACACACCTTTAATTGCAGCTACTTGGGAGGCTGAGGCAAGAGGATCACAAGTTCAAGGCCAGCCTGTCTCAAAGTGAAAATACAAATATATACATGGACTTGGAATGGAGATAAGAGAATACTCCTGGTTTCAATACCCAGTACCATAAAACATATGTAATTGTTACAAATTCTAGCTTCACTATATGAACACTGGCCAAATTCTTGAGCCTCTGTTTTCTCATCTATACCATGGGAAATTTTAATGTTACCATCTCATAGAGTAGGATAAGATAGATAAGATGGTATGTAACAGGCAATTATCTCAGAATCTAGTTTATTGTAAGTGCTGACTAAGCAGCAGTTCAGGGGAGAAGGGAAGAGGTAAGGGCAACAACAGATGTTAGGGGAGAGGGTCTGTGAAATTGAAAGACAGAAACATTAGAATTTGGAGTATAGATTAGGATGTAGGGACTAGAACAACATTTTTCTGCAAAAAAGAACATGGCAGTTAGAAACAAGTGATGAATTAAAATAAAAGTACCACATAAAAATAAATACATAAAATATAGATACTGTGTTCATCTACAACTGAAAAATATTTTTTAAAAAGAAACAGGATTATTCTTAGATTATGGTTTGTGAAGAAGCCTACTCCATTATTATTTCCTATTACCTTTATTATTTAGGATACATAGCCTATTACCACTATTATTTCCATTGTATAAAGAACATTTATAGTCAGGCACGGTGGCACACACCTATAATCTCAGTGGCTTAGGAGGCAGAGGCAGGAGAATTGGAGGTTCAAAGCCAGCCTCAGCAACTTAGCGAGACCCTGTCTCAAAGTTAAAAAAAAAAAAAAAAGAGCTGGGGATATGGCTCAGTGATTAAGTGCCCCCAGGTTCATTCCCTGGTACCAAAAAAAGAACATTGCTAAACACCTAAAGAATGTTCTGACCTGTGAAAAGGATTGAAGATTACTAAGGGATAGTTGGAATCCTTATTGCCTCTGTGGTTCCTTCCAGGAGATAGTCATGGTAATTCAAATACAACTTGCTCCTGATAAGAGTTGCCACACGCAGTGGCCAATGCTGGATTTGACTGCGAAGAGAAATGTTTAACCTGAGATTGTACCCACCCTCAAGATGAAGGGCCAGTTAGGAAAATAAAACAAAGCCAGGAGTGGTGACACACCACTCAGGAGGTTGAGACAGAAGGATTGAGGCCAGACTGGGCAACTTAGTGAGGTCCTGTCTCAAAAAGAGCTGTAATGAGCCAGGCACAGTGCACACCTGTAATCTCAGCAGCTCAGGAGGCTGGAGGCAAGAAGATCTTAAGTTCAAAGCCAGCTTCAGCAAAACAAGTGAGGCACTAAGCAACTCAGTGAGACTCTATCTCTAAATAAAATACAGAACAGGGCTGAGGATATGGCTCCGGGTTTGAGTGCAACTGAGTTTAATTCCTGATACCCCGCCTCCAAAAAAAAGGGCTGTAATGTAGCTAAGTGATATATCACCCCTGGGTTCAATCTCCAGTACCACTCAAAAGAAATTGGGCTGGAGGGACAAGCAGCATAGAAGAGAGGGGATACTCTAAGCACAGCCCTTGCTTGGTAGTGTGATACTAAACATGTACTGAGGACAGTTTGTACCTAATGGGATGGCAGCAATCACATCATGGGAGGGCAACTTTCCTTTCCTTCTAAGGAAGTAGGTAAATGAGATGATGTCTTTTCCTAAGTTGCTGTAACATGGAATGCACTGAAAATTAGACCAGGGGTGAGGTGGGTAACTGAAGCTGGCATTCCCACTTGAAGCTATTAAGCTAAAAGGAGGCTTGGGTAATTCTGGTTAGTAGTGACCCTGGTCCACAAGAGAATCTGAAACAAACCCTCATATAAGACGCCTACAGATTAAAATCACAATCAAAGATTACTAGTGTACCAAAAAGCAACCACTATGCATGAGTCAGCAGAAGCATCAATCGATTTATAAATCTCTCAAGAATTAACAGTAGTTAAAATATTTACAAAACATTCCATAAAACTTTTAAAATATTCCATGAGCTTCTAAAAAGTAGGGGCCAACATAAATGAACCTAGAGCACATTATGAGAAGTGAAATAAGTCACACATAGAAGAAGAAATATTAATGATGCCACTTAAGGTGATTACAAGGAGCTGGGAGAGAGAAAAGGAAGGTGCTGGTCAAAAGGAACAAAGTTTCAGTTATGCAAAATAAATAAATCCCAGACATCTATTATACAACACACAGGGCTTCTAGTTAGCAATATCTTATTGTGTACTTAAAAATTTGCTAAGAGGTTAGACTTTTTTCCCAAGCATGCTCTTCTAAGATGCTAAGAAACCAAAAGAGGGTAGATCTTATGTTAAGTGTTCTTATCACTAAATAAATAATAGTGCAGGAGCAAATCTTTGGAAATAATAGGGCAGGAGAAAACTTTTGGAAATATTGATAACATTGATTGTGGTGATGATTTTATGGGTATACTTACCTCCAAATTCATCAAGTTGAATACACCTAAATACATGCAGTTTTTTATGTGACAATCATACTTTAATAAAGTGGTTAAAAATAAACTAGGGAAATCAACAGAGACCAAAAACTAGGCAAAGATTATAAGCCAGTTTTGTCTTAATGTTGTCTCAATTTTTTGTTTTGTTTTTACAGTGCTGGGGTTCAAGCTTTATGCATGCCAGGCAAATGCTCTACCACTGAGCTACATCTTCAGTCCCTCAATGTTGTCTTAACCATCACATGAACTTGAGGTTCATTTTCACAGGTTCATGAAGTGCAGAGAATAGGAAACAACGCTTGGTGACCACCCAACATATAGAAAACCTTTCCAGCATAAAACTGGCATACTGAAAGATCTGCCTCTCAATCTTAAAAGTGAATTAGAAATTAATCTGCTCTATCCCCTTCCTCAAAGGACTCAAGGAAAATTGCCTACCTTAAAACTTGGGACCAATGGAAAAGAGGAGCTTATCTCTCTTGAAAATTCACAATTACAAACTGGGTCATACGTGATTTTGCAAATAGGATTCACTCCACTTGAGTAGTCTGAAATACTATCAAGATAAGATTTCAGATGGGCACGGTAGCATACACCTTTAATTCTAGTGGCTTGAGAGGCAGAGGCAGGATGATTGCAAGTTCAAAGCCAGCTTCAGCAACTTAGTAAGGCCATAAGTAACTTAATGGGACCCTGTCTCAAAATAAAATATAAAAGGTGCTGGGGATATGGCTGAGTAGTTAAACACTCCTAGGTTCAATCCCCAGTACCAAAAAAATTAATCAGTTTAGGGGGCTGGGATTGTGGCTCAGTGGCAGAACGCTTGCCTCAAATGTGTGAGGCACTGGGTTCGATCCTCAGCACCACATAAAAATAAATAAATAATAAAGGTATTGTGTCCATCTACAACTAAAAAAAATATTTTTTAAAAATTAATCAGTTTAGGTCTGGGGTTGTGGCTCAGCAGTAGAGCACTCACCTAGCACGTGCAAGACCCTGGGTGCGATCCTCAGCACCACATTAAAAAAAAAAAAAAAAAAGTGAAATAAAGGTATTGTGTCCAACTACAACTAAAAAAAATTAAAAATTAAAGAAAAGTTTTGAACAACTAATAATAAAAAAATTAAAAATAAAAAAAGGAATGCACCACAAAAAATAAATAATAATAATCAGTTTAAAGTAATTTTAAACCAGTAATATACACAGGGACCTTGGAAAAACCCAAAACCCAAATAAAAATCTTCTAGGGAGGTACCCACCACCTTCAATGCAAGACAAAGAAAAAAAAAAGAATACCCACAAATTTCAAGAAATCTGAGCTTACAGTACAAAAAATTGAAATTACATGAAAAAAATTACATAATATGCAGGAAATTAGTCATCATGAGTGAAATAAACAGAAACAAAAATGGTATCAGATCCACAGAGACTTGGGATCAAAATTATCAGTTTAATTTTTTAATAATTATCAGATATAAAGATACTTTTAAGAATATGTTTGGGGCTAGGATTGTAGCTCAGTGGTAGAGTGCTTGCCTAGCACGTGTGAGGCAGTGGGTTCAATACTCAGCACCACATAAAAATAAATAAATAAAGGTAAAAAAAAAAAAAAAGACATTTCTTAAAATCAAAGCTATGATAAAGAATAATAACATAAAGCCAGTCTGGGGATGTGGCTCAGTAGTAGAATGCTTGCCTGGCATGTGTAAGGCCTTGAGTTGGAACAAACATTTTTTAAAATATTTTTTTAGTTGCAGATGGACATAATACCTTTAGTTTTTATTTGTTTATTTTTATATGGTGCTGGAAATCAAACCCAGGGCCTCACACATGCAAGGCAAAAGCTCTACCACTGAGCCACAACCCCAGCCCCTGGAATAAACATTTTTAATAACCTCTCTATATAAAACTAAAGCAAGAAAAGCTCAATGAACTGGCACAGAGTGGCACATGCCTGTAATCCAAGCGACTAAAGAGGCTGAGGCAGGAAGACCACAAGTTTGAGGTCAGCCTCAGCAATTTAGCAAGATCCTGTCTTAAAATAAAAAAATTAAAAGGGTTAGGGTTGTGGCTCATTGGTTAAGTGCCCCAAATTCAATCTCCAGTATTGAAAAAAAAAGAAAATTACTCAATGGACAGGCAAAAGCCTTTGGCATTTTCTCAAAAGTTTAAATGTACATACTCTGTCCTGAGAAATCATGTTGTGCACCTGTACATGATAAACATTCTTTTGCTACTTTCAAGATTTCATCTTTGTTATTCAACAGTTTGACTATGAGTATAATCCCTACAACAACCATTAAGAAAATTAGTAAATATACATAATAACATACTTGTCCTATAAATATAATAAATTGTTGCTTTAACCTTAGAAAATTAATTAATATAATAAATTGTTCTTTTAGAAACATTTTCTTCCTTCTTATATCACCTGTTATAAGAAAGTCTTAGGTAAAAACTAGAAATCAAGGTGCAAATATTAGAAGGAAAGAAATAAAATTGGGCTTGGCCATATGACTCACTTTGGTCCCTGGAATGTTGACAGGGTTGATGTGACCCAAAAACAGGAAAGCAGTTGCACAACCATGCTGATCTTCTTGCCCTCTCTTTTCATCACCACAAGAACATGTCCAGGCTATTCAGCCCGTCCAGGAGGACAAGAGACAGGTGGAGCAGAGGAAAACTTCTCCAGCAGATCCTAGTTTGGAAAGCTGTCTTCAGTCAACCCACAGATTTCTGAAAATAAATAATTGTTGTTTGATGCAACTGAGTTTTGATATGGTTAGTTACATGGCATTCCTGTGGTGATTGGTATAAATAGCTACCAAAAAAACCTAGAGTAAACATCACACTTAATAGTGAAATGTTAAAAACATTCTTTTAAATATCAAGACTAAGTGTTCCTACTACCAATAATTCACTCAACGTTATATGAAAGTCTTAGGTAAAAACTAGAAATCAAGGTGCAAATATTAGAAGGAAAGAAATAAAATTGGGCTGGGGATATGGCTCAGTGGTAGAACCCTTGACTGACATGTGTGAGGCCCTGAGTTGGAACCCCAGCACTGAGGAAGCAGGAAGGAAAGAGGGAAAGAAGGGAGGGAGGGGAAATGCAGAGGGTTTTGAATAGAGAGGTAACATTATCTCACTTTACATTTTAAAAAGAATACTCCAGGGGTTGAGGGTATAACTCAAATGGTAGGGCATTTACCTAGTATCACAGACAGACTGACAGACAAAACAAACCAAAAAAAACTTTGGATGCTTTGTAGAGAGTGGCCTGCAGAGGGGAAAAGTCATTAATAGGAAGCCCAAAATGTATGCTATTACAACAATCTAGGTAAGACACATAAAGTCTTAGATTGAATTATAGATTTCAAAGGTACAGCATAGCTGGGTATTGTGGCACATGCCTATAATCCCAGTTATATGGGAGGTTAAGACAGGAGGATCAGCAAGGTTGAGACCAACCTCTGCAATTTAGCAAGACCCTGTCTCAAAATTTAAAGAGGACTGGGGATTTAGATTATTGGCAAAGTGCCCCTGGTTTCAGTCCCCAGTATGGGGGTGGGAGGTACAGCTTATATGTTTTGCTGATGAGCCTGATAAGAGGAAGTGAAGAAGAAAAAATAGTTGTTTGTACCCATTGATTTTTAAAAAATATTTTTAGCTGTAGATGGACACAATAACTTTATTTTGTTTATTTATTTTTTTATGTGGTGCTAAGGATTGGTGCCAGATTAAAATATTCTTAGAGGTAAACAAGGACACTGATACAACATATTGAAATCTCTGGGACACTATGAAGGCAGTTCTGATAGTTCATTGCATGGAGTTCATTCCTTCAAAGAAGAAAAAGTCAACAAATAAATGACATAACATTACATCTCAAAGCCCTATAAAACGAAGAACAAATCAACCCAAAAGCATTAGAAGACTGGAAATAATTAAAATCAGAGCTGAAATCAATGAAATTGAAACAAACAATTGAAAAAACTGACAAAACAAAAAGTTGGTTCTTTGAAAAAAATAAATAAAATTGATAAACCATTAGCCATGCTAATGAAGAGACGGAGAGAGAAAATTCAAATTATTAACATCCGTGATGAAAAAGGAAATCCATGATAGACACTACAGAAATACAGAAGATAATTAGAAATTATTTTGAAAATTTGTACTCCAATAAAATAGAAAATATCGAAGGCATCAACAAATTTCTGGAGGCATATAATATGCCCAAACTAAACCAGGATGATATACACAATTTAAACAGATCAATTTCAAGCAAGGAAATAGAGGACGCCATCAGAAACCGATCAACCAAGAAAAACCCAAGACCAAATGGAAACACAGCTGAGTTCCATAAGACCTTTAAAGAAGAACTAACACCAATACTTCTCAAATTATTTCATGAAATAGAAAAAGAGGGAACACTTCCAAACACATTCTATGAGGCCAATATCACCCTGATTTGAAAACCAGACAAAGATACATCAAAGAAAGAAAACTTCAGACCAATATCTCTAATAAATATAGATGCAAAAATTCTCAATAAAATTCTGGCAAATTGAATACCAAAACATATCAAAAAGATAGTGCACCACGATCAAGTAGGGTTCATCTCAGGGATGCAAGGTAGGTTCAACATACAGAAATCAAAAAGTAATTCATCACATCAATAGACTCAAAGATAAAAATCATATGATCATCTCAATAGATGCAGAGAAAGCATTTGACAAAATACAGCACACTTCATGTTCAAAACACTAGAAAAACTTAGAAAAACTAGGGATATCAGGAACATATTTCAACATTGTAAAAGCTATCTATGCTAAGCCAGGCCAACATCATCTAAATGGGGAAAAATCGAAAGCATTCCCTCTAAAAACTGGAACAAGGGCAGGGGATGTGGCTTAAGCAGTAGTGCGCTTGCCCGGCATGCGTGCGGCCCAGATTCGATCCTCAGCACCACATACAAAGATGTTGTGTCCGCTGAAAACTAAAAAAAAATAAATATTAAAAAATTCTCTCTCTCTCTCTCTCTCAAAAAAAAAAAAAACTGGAACAAGACAGGGATGCCCTCTTTCACCACTTCTATTTAACATAATTATTAAAACTCTAGCCAGAGCAATTAGACAGATGAAAGAAATTAAAGGGATATGAATAGAAAAAGAACTCAGATTATCACTATTTGCCAACAATATGATTCTATACCTAGAAGACCCAAAAAATTCCACCAGAAAACTTCTAGAACTAATAGGTGAATTCAGCAAAGCAGCAAGATATAAAATCAACACCCATAAATCGAAGGCATTTCTGTACATCAGTGACAAATCCTCAGAAAGAGAAACTAAAAAAAACCACTCCATTTATAATAGCCTCAAAAATAAAATAAAATACTTGGGAATCAACAAAAGAGGTGAAAGACCTCTACAATGAAAATTACAGAAAGCTAAAGAAAGAAATTAAAGAAGATCTTAGAAGATGGAATGATCTCTCATGTTCTTGGATAGGCAGAACTAATTTGTCAAAATGGCCATACTATCAAAACTGTTACATAGATTTATTGCAGAAACTTCTAAGAAGATATACAAGTGATCAACAAAATCTAAAATGTTCAACATCTTTAGTAATTAGAGAAATGCAAATAAAAACTACCCTAAGATTTCATCTCACTCCAATCAGAATGGCAGCTGTCAAGAATACAAGCAATAAGCATTGGTGAAGATGTGGGGGGAAAGGTACACTCATACATTGCTTGTGGGACTGCAAATTGGTGCAGCCAATTTGAAAATAGTATGGAGATTCCTTGGAAAACCTGGAATGGAACCACCATTTGACCCAGCTATCCCACTCCTAGTTCTATACCCAAAGGACTTAAATCAGCATAGTATAGTGACGTAGTTCTATTCACAATAGCTAAACTGTGGAACCAACCTAGATGCCCAACTATAGATGAATGGATAGGGAAACTTTGGTATATATACACAATGGAATATTACTCAGCATTAAAAGAGAATAAAATTATGGCATTTGCAGGTAAATAGATGGAGTTGGAGAATATCATGCTAAGCATTAAAAGAGAATAAAATTATTGAATTTGCAGGTAAAAAGATGGAGTTGTAGAATATCATGCTAAGTGAAGTAAGCCAATTCCAAAAAACAAAGACTCAATGTTTTCTCTGATTAGTCGATGCTGATCCATAATGGGGTGGTGGCGTGGGAAGAATGGAGGAATTTTTGATTGGGCAAACAGAAGGGTGGAGAGGAGATGGGCATGGGGCAGAAAAGATGGTGGAATGAGATGGACATAATTACCCTAGATACATGTATAATTGCATAAATGATGAGACTCCCCTACATCATGAACCAGAGAAATGAAAATTTGTGTACAATTAATTGAAATGCATTCTGCTGTCGTGTATAACTAAGCAAAACAAATAAAAAATATATACTAAAAAATGAAACAAAAAAATTAAAAGCGGGGCTGGGGATGTGGCTCAAGCGGTAGCGCACTTGTCTGGCATGCGTGCAGCCCAGGTTCGATCCTCAGTACCACATACAAAGATGTTGTGTCTGCTGAAAACTAAAAAAAATAAATATTAAAATTCTCTCTCTCTCTCTCTCTCTCTCTCTCTCTCTCTCTCTTTAAAAAAAATTAAAAGCACACTTATAAATATCTCAGAGGTTATGGAAGAAGCACAAGAAAAGTAAATTTTAAAAAAGTGCTTTGAACTAAGTGATAATAAAAGCTTAAAATGTCAGGATCTCTGGGACAGAATGGTACTCAGATGAACACTTATAACTTAAAGTATATATATCAGAAAGAAGCTAGAATAACAATCAAATTATTTTCAAATTATGTAATAGGAAGAAAAAATAAGAGTAGAAGCAGATATATATGAAACAGAGAAGAAATAATAAAGCTAAAATTTTATAAAAATAAAGTTTAATCAAGAAAAAAGCAAGAACACAAAAATTAATATCAATGGAAAGGGGACTGTCAAAATAACACATGCTAAAAATATATTAAGTTATAATACAATTGTATGCCAACATATGTGATAGCTTACATAACATGATCTATATTAGAGAAGGATCTCTGTGCTGCTGAGAAGAAAGTGTATTCTTTGACAGATGAAATATTCAATATATGTCTGATAAGATTAAATTATTAATTGTAATTTTTTTCTTCTATAGCTTTTTAAATTTTTGTTTGGAGAATCTATCCAGTGGTGACATAGGCATGTTTAAAGTTACCTACTATTATTGTGTTGTGGTCTATTTGATTATTGAAATCGAGAAGAGTTTGTTTGATGTAAGTAGATGCTCCATTGTTTGGGGCATAAATATTTATGAATGTTATCTCTTGTTGATGTATAATTCCCTTAAGGGGTATGAAATAACTTTCTTTGTCCCTTCTGATTAACTTTGGCTTGAAGTACACTTTATATGAGTATCGAAACTTCTGCTTATTTATGTGATCCAAGTGAGTGATATGTTTTTTCCCATTCTTTCACCTTCAGTCTGTGGATGTCTTTGGCTATAAAGTGAGTCTCTTGGAGACAGCATATTATTGGGTCTTATTTTTTAATTCAATCTGCCAATCTGTGCCTTTTGATTGATGAGTTTAGGTCATTAATATTCAAGGTTATTATTGAAATACGGTTTGTATTCCCAGTCATTTGGGTTTATATCTGATTTCTTATTTGAATTAATTTCTCCTTTTTTAAAATTTTTTTTTTAAATATTTATTTTTTAGTTTTCAGCGGACACAACATCTTTGTTTGTATGTGGTGCTGAGGATCGAACCCGGGCCGCACGCATGCCAGGCGAGTGCGCTACCGCTTGAGCCACATCCCCAGCCCCTAATTTCTCCTTTGATTGGCTATTACTTTAATGTAGTTCCTCCCTTTGCTGGTCATTTTTTTTTTCATCTTCATGGAATTTTTCTATTTGTTCTAATTAGTTATACATGACAGTATAATGCATTTTGACACATCATATATAGAGAGAGAGCATAACTTCTTATTCTTCTAGTTGTACATGATGTAGAATCATACTGGTCATGTAATCAAATATGTACATATGGAAATAATGTCCAATTCATTCTACTATCCTTCCTACTCCATTACCCCCTCTATTCCCTTCACTCCCCTCTGCCTAATCCAAAAAAGACCTGGATTTTTAAACCCTGACATTATTGACATTTTGGCCCAGAAAATTCTTTATAGTAGGAGGCTGTCCTGTGTCCCCTGTGTAGGATGTTTAGCTATATCCCTGGCCCCTACTCACTAGATACCAGTAGCACTTCTTCCCATTGTGACAACCAAAAATATCTCTAGACATTGCCAGTGCTAGTAGCCTCATAGAATGAGTTTGGAAGGATTCTCTCCTTTTCTATTTCATGAAATAATTTGAGGAGTACTGGTATTAGTTCTTCTTTGATGGCCTTGTAGAACTTAGCTGAGAATCCATCTGGTCCTGGGCTTTTTTCTTGGTTGGTAGCTTTTGACAGCATCTTCTATTTCACTGCTGGAAATTGATCTGTTTAAATTGTGTATGTCCTTCTGACTCAGTTTGGGTATATCATATGTTTCTAGATATTTGTCAATGTCTTTGAGATTTTCTATTTTGTTGGAGTATAAATTTTCAAAGTAGTTTCTAATTATTTTCTGTATTTCAGCAGCATCTGTTGTGATATTTCCTTTTTCATCACAACTTTTAGTAATTTGAGCTTTCTTTCTCCTTCTCTTTGTTAGCATGGCTCAGGGTTTATCAATTTTATTTATTTTTTCAAAGAATCAACTTTTCATTTTGTCAATTTTTTTCAATGGTTTGTTTCAATTTCATTTATTTCAGCTCTGATTTTAATTATTTCCTGTCTTTTACTACTTTTGATGTTGATATTCATAAGTATGCCATTTAATTTTAAAATAGTTTTCATTCAAGGGTGAGGTTCTATATATCTTAAGGTGATTGATTTTTTTTAAAAAAATAATTTTTAAAAAAATTTTTAGTGTAGATAGACACAATACCTTTATTTTATTTATTTATTTTTATGTGGTGCTTAAGATCGAACCCAGTGCCTCACACATGCTAGGCAAGCACTCTGCCACTGAGCTACATCCCCAGCCCACAGTGATTTTAATGTAATAAATCATATAGGAAACACAATCTGCATGATTTCAAATTTAAAAAAAAAACTAATGGAAATCCTTTTTAAATTGATTGTATTGGTTATATACATGTCAAAACTTATCAAATTGCATACTTGAAATATGTGTGTTTCAGCCGGGTGAGGTGGCACACACCTGTAATCCTAGCAGCTCAGGGGCACAGAGACAAGAGGATCATGAGTTCAAAGCCAGCCTCAGCAAAAGTGAGGCACTAAGCAACTCAGTGAGACCCTGTCTCTAAATTAAATTCAAAACAGGGCTGAGGATGTTGCTCAGTGGTTAAGCACCCGTGGATTCAATCCCTGGTATCAAAAATTTAAAAATAAAAATAAATAGGGATGGAGTTCTGGCTTAGTGGTAGAGCAACTGTGGGGCACTGGGTTTGATTCTCAGCACCACATATAAATAAATAAATAAAATAAAGGCATCAACATCTAAAAAAGTTTTTTTAAAAATAAATAAATAAAGGGCCAAGATGTAGATCAGTGGTAAAGTGCCTCTCTGTTCAATTCCCAATGCAAAAAGAAAAAAAAAAAAATCACCATTGCCTACCCTGACAGAAGTACTAAAACCACCTACAAATTAATCTACTTTAAATCTGATCAAATGTATAACCATCAACTTACATGAAATAAAGGGGACTGAGGAACATACTAATTTATACCACAAGCTTCTCATCAGAATTCAGACTTTTTGAGAAATTTTATAGGAAAAATTACATGAATTCTTAAAAAAAAGATGGAGGGGCTGGAGATGTGGCTCAATCCGTAGCGCACTCGCCTGGCATGCGTGCGGTTGGGGTTCGATCCTCAGCACCACATACAAATAAAGATGTTATGTCTGCCGAAAACTAAAAAATAAATATTTAAAAAATTCTCTCTCTCTCTCTCTCTTTAAAAAAAACAAATTAAAAAAAAAGATGGAGAATGGATTTAAGAAATTAAAATGATTAAGAGACATATCAATTATAACATAAGAATCTTATTTGAATATCAATTCAAGTAAATAATTTTTGAGAACCAAGCATATCACCAGGCTGGTGGCACATCTCTGTAATTCCAGTGCCTTGGGAGGCTGAGGCAGGAGGATCCTAAGTTAAAAGCCAACCTCAGCAATTTAGCAAGGCCCTAAGCAATTAGTGAGGCCCTGTCTCAAAAATAAAACATTAAAAAGGACTGGGGATGAGGCTCAGTGGTTAAGCACCCCTGGGTACAACCCCAAATACAAAAAACAAACATGAGTCAATAGGGAAATGTGGACAATTGGATACTTGGTATTGTTGTTTTTTAAAAAGTGTGACAATGTCAGGCGTCGTGGCACAGGCCAGTAATCCCAGGAGCTTGAGAGGCTTAAACATGAGGATTACAAATTTGAAGCCAGCTTTGGCAATTTAGCAGACCCTCAGCAATTTTGCAAGAGACCCTGTCTCAAAAATAAAAAAGGACAGAGGATGTGGTAAAATGCCTGTGTATTCTATCCCCAGTACAAAAAAAAAAAAATGGTGTGACAATGATACTGTGCTTTTATTTTAAAGAAGAACCAGCCTTCAACCTTTAGAGATAATAAAACGAAGTAGTTACCAATGAAATGATAACGGACATAAATATGCACCAAACAGTTGGTTCCTGGAATAGGGCAGGGGCATAGAGGAAACAAGACTGGCCATGAATTACTTATGGGGAATCACTGGTATAGAAGCTCCATCAAAGTAGGTATTTCATGTGCTTCCACATATGAGAAAGCAGGCACTGCTTTTCTCCCTTTGTATATTCTGCATCCATTGATGGCATCTTCATCATCCTTGCTTATCATCTATCTTCCAACCACCTGCATATTTTCTCCTCCTAATTTTTTTTTTTTATCTTGGTTAATGCCACCCAGTATCTCAGCTAAACACTTAACAATTAACCTGGTTTGGGCTGGGTGGTGCACACCTGTAAACCCAACTACTCCAGAGGTTGAAGCATAAGATCACAAGTTCCAGTCAACTTAGTGAGACCCTGTCTTGAAAAACATAAAAGGTGTTGGGGTTGTGGCTCAGCAATAGAGCTCGCCTAGTACGTGCGAGGCCCTGGGTTCGATCCTCAGCACCACATTAAAAAATAATAATAATAAGTAAACAAAATAAAGATATTGTTCCCAACTACAACTAAAATATATATTTTTTTAAAAAAATATAAAGGGCTCGAGATATAGCTCCCCAGTGGTAGCACACCCCTGGGTTTAATCACCCACCATCAATTAAGACAACCATGTTGATATTAACTAAAACAAGGCATAAATTCCTAGTACTTAAAGGTCTCACACAACTTTAGAAAGCAAATTCAAAAGACAGTCGTAGATGTTAACAATAATTTAATTGGTGAGTGAGCAGGTATTGGTGAGACCAAATGTCTCCCGAAAAATGAACATGGCCTAGGCAGAGATTGCTCTCAGCGCTGGACTCCCTAAACTAGCTCTACAAGGATTGGAAATTACTCCCTGTCCTCTCTCTACATTGGTGTGATACCTTCCCTTATACAACGACAGTCTTTCCTATACCTTCTCTCACCCAAACAAGTGATGCATCATCTAAGACCTTTATTTCTCTCTCATTAGCCCTTGAAAAGCAAATAGCAGTTCTTGGTTCCAACTCTCATAAATGCATGACAGAAATCGGTTAGAAGGTAGTCACCCACGCGATGCAGACTCTGTTTATATTTCTTAGTTTGCAACAGAAATATAGTGCTTTAAATTTCTTAGAAAAAGTTGAGGCTTTGCTTCTTCAGCTGTCTCCACTCCAGAGGCCCGCGCCTTCCCTCCGTTCTGCCATTAGGTGGCAGCAGGCTCACTGACGTTGGAAACCTCTAGGCATGGAGCCGATTGCCCGGAACCAGTGACGTCACCAAATCCCGGTGTTGATTGGTTTTTTCTCCGCTGACCTGGAGGAGGAGCCAGTGGCAGAACCGGAAGCGTTGAGTAAGGAGAGTTCAGCGTCCCAAGACTGGGCTTGCGCATTCAGGACGCCGACCTGACTTTAAAAAGGGCAGCTGCAGCTCCTCCTCTGGCCTGAGGAGGCAGACCCTCCTTCTACTTGACGGAGGGAGGAAACAGATTGAGGGGTCACATTGATAACGGCAGGGCAATACGGAGGGGAGGAGTCACCTTGAGAGGAGGGGTCACAATGACTGGTGGAGTCACCCAGAGAGGTCTCACTGAGTGGGAGGAACACACAGAGGAGGGGGTGCAGCACTGAGGGATTCCGATGTACACTGATGGTGGCACTGTCTTTCTAAGGAAAGGGGAGGGGTCTCAGAGGGAAAACGGTCTTTGAAGGGGTGGGATCTTGCTGAGGGGCAGGCGCTCGCGGAAGGAGGGGCTTCCGGGCAGGTGGAGGCTTCACTTAATAGAGGGTCATTTGGACAAAGAGGGAGGTCCAGGCTGGGTGGCCACTGAGCGGAAGCACTGGAATCTGGGAGGTGGGATGGAGTGAGGAGGAATCGGGCCAAGCCAGGGATGGGCCAGCCAGGGACTCTCTATAGTCCTGGCGTGTCACTAACGCCCGAGGAGAAGGTAGAAGGCGTTAGGAACTCCAGACATTTAGTGTGTAGGGGTCGAAAAACCTGGGAAATGGACAGTCGGAGCTGGAGCGCAGGCTGGAAAGGTGGACGGGTTGCTGGGCTGCCTACGATTATGGCTGGGCCTGAGGGGTCTGATAATCTGCCATGCTGATCCATGGAGCCCAGGTGGAGGCTTCCTGAACCTATTCCTCCACGGACGTGACCCGAGGGAGAAGAAAGGATTTTCAGGGCAGCTCAAAGACGTTTGAGCTTCATTGAGCTGAAAGACGTTTGAGCAGTCCGCCCTTAATTCCCTATTTAAACCCGGGCCTGAACTCACTTGACCCCGGCACCCCAGGCACGCTCACCTAGAGTGTCGCTGCCAAGGACGGAGGTTGCGTACCTGGGGGGGCGTGGCCGCTGCCGGAGGCCGGGCTCCAAGGAGTTAAGCGCAGCCGGGCCCAGCCCCGCCCCGCCCCTGGCAGGCCGCGAGCCGGATCCCTGGCGGCGAAGCGGAGCAGCCGCCGCCCGCCGCCTCCGCCTGCGGGGAGCCCGCCCGCCCGCCGGCTCCCGGGAGCGCGGCTGCCACCACCGCCCGGCCCAGGCCCAGGCCCTGCGCAGAGCCGAGCGGAGCGGAGCGGCGTCCACCCCGGCCCAGCTAGCTGGCGCGGCGGGGGCGGGCCCAGGATCTTGGGCTGGTCTTCCATTCTCCCGTCGGGAGCGGGAGTCCCGGCACCCCTGATCGGGCAGGCCCGCTCCCATGGCGAGCGCGGCCTGCCCGGGCCCTGGGGACCCTGCCATGTGAGCCAGGCCCGGGCTGGGGGCCCGGCCATGGCCGGGGAACGGCCCCCACTGCGGGGCCCTGGGCCCGGGCCCGGAGAGGCGCCGGGGGAGGGGCCGCCTGGGCCGGGGGCTGCAGGCGGAGGCCCGGGCCGGGGCCGCCCCTCCTCCTATCGAGCTCTCCGCAGCGCTGTGTCCAGCCTGGCTCGTGTGGACGATTTCCACTGCGCTGAGAAGATCGGGGCCGGCTTCTTCTCTGAGGTCTATAAGGTAAGACCCGCGGAGAGCACAGAGGGGCGGGACCGAGCCTTCAACAAGAGGCTGGAACTTGGGGGCTCGCCCCCAGGCTAGAGATCCCGGACTCCGGCAACCCACCCAATCTGTCCGACACTCACCGGCCCCTACTGCCCCCAGGTTCGGCACCGACAGTCAGGGCAAGTCATGGTGCTGAAGATGAACAAGCTCCCCAGTAACCGGGGCAATACACTACGGGAGGTGCAGCTGATGAACCGGCTCAGGCACCCTAACATCCTAAGGTGAGCGACTCCAGCCTCTTGCTGGGCACCTTGCTGGGCTGGAGGGAAAGGGGAAGAACCAGTGCGAAAAGTGGGAACTAAGGAGGGGCCGGGTCTCTTACAGCCTGCCCTCCTATCCTCCCCATCCTCTTCCAGGTTCATGGGGGTCTGTGTGCACCAGGGACAGCTGCACGCTCTTACAGAGGTGAGGATAGAAGAAAGGGGAACCCACCTTCACCACTACCACCATCACCAAGGGGAAAGGGATCAATGGGCCTGCTGTATCTACAGAGAATAAGGAGAGGCGTAAGACCTCCTCCCAGGGGAGGGTCCCTGAACTTCCCTGTGGATAAACCACATATAGGAAGCCTCATCTGGTCTCATTCCCTGTGTCCTCTAGAACACAGCAGTTCCATAAACTTTATGCAGTGATGAAAATGTTCTGTCTGTACTGTCCAGTACAGTAGCCACCAGCTACTGGGGGGGGGGGTGTGCTACAGCATGGGAAATGTGGCTTATGTGAATGAGGAACTGAATATTTAATTGTATTTAAATTTAATAACTCAAATAGTTTCACATGGCTAGCAACAACTGCATTGGACAGGGCAGCCCTAGAACATGAAAGGAGGCCCTTAGAGCACAGATGCACACTTCTGACTTTTGTGATCCTCCTGAATATCCCCTGGATGATAAGTGGGAGACCTAGAATGCAGGCTGAGACCTTGACACTCATTCTCCTTCCCCTATGCCCCAGTATATGAATGGGGGAACCCTAGAACAGCTGCTCAGCTCCCCCGAGCCCTTATCCTGGCCAGTCAGGCTCCGCCTAGCTCTGGACATTGCCCGAGGCCTGCGATACCTGCATGCTAAAGGTGTATTCCACCGAGACCTCACATCCAAGGTAGGCTGGCAAGGTGGGTGGAGGCATGACAATTAGGTTATAATGTATTAGGCCCCATGGATGTTGGAATGTGGATAATAGATATATTAGGATATTAGAGTGGCAAGATATTGGGGAATCCCAGGGTCCTAGGGTGAGAGGCTCTGAAGGACTAATAACTATCACACTGTTTAAAGTGTTGGACAGTATTGCAATATTGGGGTGCACTGGAGAACTGGGAGAAAGGGTGGGGTTATGCTGGAGTGACAGAGCTTTGGGATATATATATTGAGAGACCAGAGAGCAAAAGGTGATAAGTGTGTGAGGATGCCTATATGTGTGTATCAGAACTGTCTGGTCCGTCGGGAAGACCGAGGCTTCACGGCCGTGGTTGGTGATTTCGGGCTGGCTGAAAAGATTCCCGTGTATAGGTAAAGTAAATACCCTATTCCCCCAGAAGCCTCCCAGAGATCTTCTCTTGAAGTGAAGCCCCCAGGGACATTTCCCTTGGGGTGGGGAGGGTCCTCGCTTTATATCTTTTTGCCTGGGGAAAATGCCTGAGTGGATGTTTCTGACTATCCGCCCCTGCCCCTGCAGGGAAGGGGCAAGGAAGGAGCCATTGGCTGTGGTGGGTTCCCCATATTGGATGGCTCCAGAGGTGTTGAGGGGTGAGCTGTATGATGAGAAGGTAAGACATTAACTGATCAGAGCCTCAAGGGCCTTCAGAGACTCTTGAGATGCTCTCATAAGGCCCCATCCCAACCAAAATTCTACCAGATATTCAAGGTTCCCCAAATCCCCCATGCCCTCACCATCACCCTCCCCAAATCACCCTCCTCCATGAAAACTGTCAAGACTGCCTCCCCAAATCCTGACCTAGTCCTACAAAATTCTGAAGTGAAAACTGTCAGTTGTCCCCCTGACATTATTATCTCCTACCCATAGGCTGATGTCTTTGCCTTCGGGATTGTCCTCTGTGAGCTTATCGCCCGAGTACCTGCAGATCCCGACTACCTACCCCGTACAGAGGTGAACATCTCTAGGTTTGAAGCAGAGGGAGACTCCAGACTAAGATGGCCCATAATCAAGGAGGGTTCCCTGGAGGTAGAGGTCCTCATAGAGGGGCGGGAGGAGAACCCAAGGAAGGCTGACTTAGAGGCCCTGCTTGTATCCTCAGGACTTCGGCCTAGATGTGCCTGCTTTCCGAACCCTGGTGGGGGATGACTGCCCACTGCCTTTCCTGCTCCTGGCCATCCATTGTTGCAGCGTAAGAGCCTCTGTTTCCCTCCCAGCCCCTCTTCCCCCATCTATGAGCTGATATGACTGCTCTATGGGACTCCAGTGATAGGAAGAAAACTCAGGAACCCCATAACACCACCTATGTCTACCCACTAGATGGAACCCAGCACCCGGGCCCCCTTCACTGAGATCACCCAGCACCTAGAATGGATCCTTGAACAGCTGCCTGAGCCAGCTTCCCTTACCAGGACTCCCCTGACACACAATCAAGGTAAGTAAAGCCAGGTGTGGTGGTGCACACCTGTAATTCCAGCAACTCAAGAGGCTGAGGCAGGAGGATCTCAAGTTTGAGGCAACTCAGTGAGACTCTCAGCAACTTAACAAGACCCTATTTCAAAATAAAAAGTAAAAAGGGCTGGGGATGTAGCTCAATGGTAATGGGTCCGTGGATTCAATTCCTAGTACCAAAAAAAAAAGACCAATCAGGGTAAGTGAGCATGACCTTGACCCAATAAAAATCCTTTTGCCTATCAAAATTCAAGGGAGTTATTAAGGTTAAGTGGATTTAATAGTTTGAGAACTCTAGGAGTTGGTATGGGGTGGGGAGGGAGAACAACTCAAAAAAGATGGTTTTCTAATGCTAGAGCCCAAGGGAAAAGAGGTAAAAAAAAAAAAAAGGTGGGTAGGGGTGACATTTCCTCTTTCCAAGAGCACCCTGTGTGACTCCCTTTTCTAATGAAGCACTCAGAAGCTACAATCAAATGCTAAGAACGATAATCACGGACTTCTCTGTCTATAGGGTCCATTCCAAGAGGTGGTCCCTCTGCCACGCTTCCAAGACCAGACCCCCGGCTCTCCCGAAGCCGGTCAGACCTCTTCCTGCCCCCATCACCAGAATCACCCCCCAACTGGGGGGACAATCTGACACGAATCAACCCCTTCTCCCTACGGGAAGATCTCAAGGGTGGCAAGATCAAGCTCCTGGACACACCCAACAAGCCGGTCACTCCTCTGCCCCTTGTTCCACCATCACCACTGCCCTCTACCCAGCTGCCCTTGGTGACTACTCCAGAGGCCCTGGTCCAACCTGGGACACCTGCCAGACGCTGCCGCTCACTACCCTCATCCCCTGAACTCCCTCGACGAATGGAGACTGCACTGCCAGGTCCTGGCCCTCCTGCTGTGGGTCCCTCGGCTGAAGAAAAGATGGAGTGTGAGGGCAGCAGCCCTGAGCCAGAACCCCCAGGACCAGCTCCCCAGCTGCCCCTGGCGGTGGCCACAGACAACTTTATCAGTACTTGTTCCTCAGCCTCCCAGCCCTGGTCCCCTAGATCAGGACCTCCCCTCAACAACAACCCCCCAGCTGTGGTGGTGAACTCCCCACAAGGCTGGGCAGGGGAGCCCTGGAACCGGGCTCAGCATAGCTTGCCCCGGGCAGCAGCCCTGGAGAGGACAGAACCCTCGCCACCCCCTTCAGCTCCCCGGGAGCCCGAGGAGGGGCTGCCCTGTCCCGGCTGCTGCCTTGGCCCCTTCAGCTTTGGTTTCCTGTCCATGTGCCCCCGCCCCACCCCAGCTGTCGCCCGCTACCGCAATCTGAACTGTGAGGCGGGCAGTCTCCTCTGCCACCGAGGGCACCACGCCAAGCCACCCACGCCCAGCCTGCAGCTGCCTGGGGCACGCTCTTAGCAGTGGGGCCTGTGATCTCAGGCCTCCAACTTTGGCCTTCAGGACACCCTGTAAGGACAGAGCACACTTGCTGGACAATGCCAGCCCCAGATGGGCTGACTGGCTCTTCTCCCCGTAGGGGAGCCTCAGCATGGACTCTCAAGGGACAAAGCACTTCCTATCCAACCCCTGGGCTCACTCTCCCAAGGGGATCACTGAATCAGACACAGCATTGCTGATACACGAGACTAACACGTGCAAATTATTTAAAAATATTTCAATAAAAACTGCCTGGCTGGCTCCGGGCCGCCCCATCCACTCAGCCCTTGCGCCCTGCTCCCCCCACCCATTTCCAGTATGGGAGGTTCTTGAGGGGGGTCAAAGTCCCTTCTAGAGGCTTCTTTATCCTCTTCCCAGGATCAGTCCAGTTTCTGGGACAGGTTTTCGAGCAGGCTGGCTAGAAGTGTCAGGTGTGGATCAGTCCTTGATTGGCAATGCCCACACTTGGGGGATGCCTGGGGATGACAATCTTGGATGTGCAGGCCACAGGTTAGGGATCAGAGTCACAAGCTCTTGTTAGCATGAGTGTCTGGAAGGGTAAAGCATCAGTGAGCTCCACAGTGGACTGTCACCAAACCTTCATCCACCTTTTGCTATCTTTTCTCCAGCTCTCTGGACAGCCACAGCACAAGACTTTCTGTTCAACCTACCCTTACATAAGCAGACCAAGTCATCAGAGGCTGAGGATGTTGAACCCAGGAACAAGTTTCCCCTCTGTCCCATCCCTGGATTCCCATGCCTCAGCCCCATCTCTCATGCTTACCCCATTCATTGCAAAGAATGGTCCCCATCTGGAAACCTGAAAGATGACTGCTCACAGATGAAGGGAAGGGAACTTGTACATGTCTCTGACTGTATATACCACCGTGAATAATGTCCTTTTTGTATCTTGATGCATCCTGAGCTTAAGGACAAGACTTAGAATGATTAGAAGTGGGAAATGCTCTGGACCCCTTCTAATCAATCCTACCATCTCTCATCTTGCTATGCATAAAACTTAGCCTATGTCCATATCTGGGCATGGTTCAGAGGCAGATTTCTAGACTCCAGCTACAAAAGGCTTTAAGTCCAGGGCAGAAAAAAATTACCCAAATCTTAAAGATGAAAACTCCAGATAGGGAACATAAGGATGTGGCCACTCTGTTTCACAGTCCTTAAGTGTGATTCTCAAAGCTACTCCACTGCTCCCTTGTTCACTTCCTTGGGATGGCTCTTATGCCCCAGGTGGCCTGGACTGAGAAAGTATGACCCCAGTTTGGGCAGCCTTGTAAGGGATGGGGAGTCAGAATGCAGGTGTCCCTTTGGCTGTGAAGCCCTAGCTAAATTCTCAGCTTCTCCCTCTGAAAGATGACATGGATCCCAACCTAGTAATTTTTTTTTAATTATGCCAGGGACTTCTAGACACCAAAGATAGAACAGAGAATAAGACTGCTCTAAAGTTATTAATCAAATAGGGGGAATAAAAAAAAATAGGCAGTTACAGTATTGATTTATAGAAGAAATTTGGGAGCTGGAGTTGGGGAAGAAATTTTTTTACTATGTCTTTATGAGGGGATTATGGAATTCAAAATGCCAAAAAGTCCTCACCAACTTACCCATAATTATGTAAACCAGAAGTCCTCCATTGGTCCTTATTAGAGGTGGAGCTAATCCAATATGGATAGAGACCACCATGTGAAAATATAGGTTCTCCGATGAGCTGATACTATGAGATTCAGAGAAACCAGAGATGTGTAGATAGTGATGAGAAATATAGGAGAAAATCAAATCCTAGGAAAAGACCTATGAACTTTGGCAAAGGGAGATGTGTCCATCTTTGGTGCATGACAGCTCATAAGTGACTTGTTCCTGCATCCTTCAGTGCCACTCTGCAGATGCAGTCTCACTCTTTAGTTCACCTCCCAGCATGGTAAGAATTTACGCTATCCTTTGGAGGGGAGTTGCTATGTTAGGACTGTTCTGGTCCCAAGGAACCAGTTACTATGATCCAACCCACCAAATCTGGCACCTCGAAGTCAAAGAGCTGTTAAGCAGCCCATAGGGTTGACCAGGGAGATGAGACACAAAGTAGAGATTATAAGTTTCAGCTCTCATGCCAACTCTAATCAGTTAGTAGAAGCCATCTGGAACACAGGACTGAGAAGACACAGGCCATTTTCAAGTTCAGTGGCAAAGAGTGTTGTGATTATCACTATTTGCCATGGAAAAGGAATGTAAGTCATGGCATGTATGCCAGGTGTGCACTGCCATTCCTGATTCGATGACATACCTCCCTTCATCTAACAGTGCCCCTTCGTTCTGTGGGTAAGGGTATGCTTACTGAGTAATCATGTCTCACTGAATGTGGCCAGGTTGGAGGATAGAGATTTACAATAGTTTTGGCTCTTCGTCCAAGTCTGACGAATAGATGAGAAGTAAAAGCAGCGATTCTCCTTCAGTATCCATCCCACTGGACAGCAATGGCCTAGAAAGCAGAGAGACTGCAACATCACAACCCCTAGGACCTAGGATGAACGTGACTACTCACAATCTGGTTGCTAACAACATTCCCCTAAGTCTAATCTTGGCAACTTAATGGACTTCTAGTCCTTGATCTTTGCAATCTTCCTTTCTTTTTCCTCTTCTGGAAATGCCTTACCTCTGCATATACATTTCGTTTGTTTCATTGTTTAAGGTCTTAACATTAATAACATTTCCTCTTACACCTACCCTCCTCTCTCTCCTCCTTCATTTTTGGTAAGTGGGGATTGAACCCAGGGGTGCTTAACCACTGAGTCCCAGTCTTTTTATTTTTTTTATTTTGAAACAGGGTTTCCCTAAGTTACTTAGGTCCTCTCTAAATTGCTAAGGCTGACCTCAAACTTATAATCCTCCTGCCTCAGCCTCTTGAGTCTCTGGATTGCAGGTGTGTGCTAGCCACCATGTTAGCTAACAACATTTCTTCTTAACAATCTGGGAGGTTTATTTTAGTTGGACTGGTTATTATCCCCAATTTCTGAAAGACTACGGTCTACACCAACAGTTTGATTATCCTCACCTAGGCCCCTGTATTTGGTCAACAAGCCTCTCATTTGTTCCTTCATCCCATTTGCTCCCTAAAGCATTCTCTGCTGTCCATCGAAACTTCATCACACTCTTCCAGCCACTAGCTGCCTCCCCTCCCTACTCTTCCATAAGGAGACAATTTTGGTTCCCATTTTGCTCAGTTTCTGTTTTGTAAATACTCTCCACTTCCCTCCTTCTCACCTCAAAATTTCTGTCTCTGTTCTTCTTTACCTGATTATGCATAAGAAATAGACATCCCTCTTTAACATCCTATGTTCCAATCTGTGCTCCTGAGCACAACCCAACTCTCTCCAGTGATTTGATTCATCAGTCCTAACTCCATCACTTAAAAGTCAGCTGGGTATGGGGACTGGGGCTGTGGCTCAGCGGTAGAGTTCTTGCCTAGCATGTGTGAGGCACTGGGTTCGATCTTCAGCACCACATATAAACAAATGAATAAAAAAAAAATTCCATCAACATCTTTAAAAAAATTAAACAAAAAAATCAGCTAGGGGGCTGGGGTTGTGGCTCAGTGGCAGAGGACTCTCGTAGCACGTGCGAGGCCCTGGATTCGATCCTCAGCACCACATAAAAATAAATAAAATAAACATATTGTGTCCAACTAAAAGCTAAATATTTTTTTTTAAAAAATCATCTAGGTATGGTGGTGTACACCTGTAATCCTAGTTACTAGGGAGTTGGAGAAAGGAGGATCTCAAGTTTGAGGCCAGCCTCAGCAACTCAGCAAGACCCTCAGCAACTTAGCAAGACCCTGTCTCAAAATTTAAAAATTTTTTATAAAAAGGGCTGAGATTCAATCCTCAGCACAGGGGTTGGAGAAGTGGGTAGGCTAAAATGCAAAATAGAGCTGAGGGCCTGATGATACACACCACCAATGCCAGCTACTCTGGAGATTAAAGAAGGAGGATAGCAAGTTGGAAGCCAACCTAGGCAACTGTCTCAAAATAAAATTAAAAAAAAATGTCTGGGGATGTAGCTCAGTGTTTACCTAGCATTTGCAAGGCCATGTGTTCCATGTCCAGTACTACAAAAAAAAAAATTTTTTAAAAAGTGAGTTTTGCTTTTATGGTACAGGAGATCAAGCCCAGGCCTTCACACATACTGAGTAAATGCTCTACCACTAAGCTACATCCCCAACCTGAAAGTGAGTTTTTACCAGTCTAGTGTAAGAGATAGACAATGGAACAAAGGGATGAGTTATTGAATGATGGAATCCAGAACATGAGATGAGTAGGGAGATAAATGAGGATAGGAAACAGCTGATGGGAAGAAAGGAAACAGGAGTCCCCAGAGTGGAGGAGGCCTCAGTGGGGTGAAAGAAGTAAAAGCCTGAGCAGTTGTGATCAGAGTGGAAGTCTGCAACCGATGTTACAGTAGAGCAGTATGGGTTGCAGCTATAGGAATGGGTGGCAGCACTGTCAAGGGACTGTGGGCCGTAGTAGATAAGAAGGTTAAAAAAATAAGGGCTGGGATGGGTGACTACATGTAATCTTGCTGCTTTAAACCTAGAGAAAACATTTAGATGCTCCCTGAGCAAAATAGACCCCAACCCCCACCATAGTCCATGAAAACTCCAGTCCCCTCAGGTCTGGCACCTTGCCTAGAACCTTTCTGCTTCTGCACAGCCTTTCCTTTATTAGGTGTCCCTTTACCCACCTCTACATAATGGCTGGGCTCCTGCTTTGAAAGAGGATGGATACGCCATCCTGGTCCCCTAAACCACATGATGGTTGCCACATGTGCCTGAGAACTTTAACTATCTTGCCCCACCTCCCGACTGCACCTAATGTTAGTCAGTAGTTCTTAACTTTTAGGGGGATCTCAGATGTATTGAAAATTAATTAAAGCTGCCACCAAGTGTTTAGAAAACTGTACAAACAACTAATCCCACATACAAATTCAAGGTATTCCTAGATCCTGCTGTCGATGTCAACCAGATGAAAACAAATTTTTCCATGCTTCTTTAAACAGTGTGATTTGGACTGCTGGCTGCTACCCACCCCTCACCAGGATCTGCCTTAGAGTTAGCCTTAGAGCCCTAAATCCAGTATGCTGCTTGATCTTTCTCCCCATTGGCCAAGGTTACATAGCTCAGGCAGCCACTCTTCTGCTTCATTGCCCCTTTCCTGAACAATCCACTGATCCCTGGGAGCTAGATAGAGCCCTGACACAGTGTTTCCTTGCTTCAATCCATCCTTCACAGACCACCTCTGCCACCTCTCTTCTCCCAGAGCAGTTACCTTGTTGGGAGCATGTAAAGAAGGGTTTCAGTGTGTCCTGCATGTTGTGTAGCCTCTCCTGCAAGGCCCTCCTCTGATCCTCCTCCCTTTGCAAAGTCTCCTGGGTCTTCTCCTTGTCCAACTGGCAGTCCTTTAGCTTCCCCTCAGCAGCCTGGCGATTTTCCTGCGCCACCTGTAGCACTTCCTGACTCTGGGCCAGCTTTCTCTTGGACTCTTGCAGATTCTCTTCCTTCTGCCCCAGCTGAGTTATCCTTAGGTGAAGCTGCTCCTGAAGGCTGCTATTAGTGTCTTCCAGAACACTGCTCACCTGCTGGAGTTTCTGAGATACCTGCAGATCTGGTTAGCCATAAAGAGAGATTTGGAGGGCATCTTCTCCAGCCAGACCCTGATGTCTTGAGACTACAGCATCATTTTTATGAAACTTTTTACATAACAGGCTAAAATATAAGACCTGACTGCCTAAAGCTTAAAGAGATACTGGATTAGGTAAGGACTGACGGGGAAGACAGGGCACTGAAAATAGACCCAGCAGGAAACCAGACCAAAAGCTGAGGATGTAGTGGTAGTGACTATGAACTCTTCTGTGAAGGGCACTATGGGGGAGAGGAGAGAAGTAGTTTGAGGTGAGTGGGAAATGGGGCAGCCATACTCACAGCGGGCTCCCAGGCAGATGGCAGCCACCCCTAACAGCAGGCAGGTGAGGAGCAAGCTGAACAGGAGGTATCGCAAGCAAGCTGGACTACCTTAAAGGACAGGGATGAAGGGCAGTCAGTCCCAGGAAACAATTTACAGAGTGAGGGTGTGGGCAGCAGCAGAGATTCCAGAGGAGGACATTCTTAAGAGGAGGGCAAAGGAGCAGTATGGTGGGGTTTTTCGGATGGTGGGAGGTTTTGCAGGTAGAGGAGAGAGGGAGTTCTAGAATGTGGGTTGGGGATTTGTAATTGGTAAAGTGAGTTGAGGCGCATTGCCTGTTAAAGGGGAACTAAATCTCAGAAGAAAGAGGGAAAGGGGATGACAGGATTTGTATATTGGGACCAAATGAATGGTGGGTAGTGATCTGGATGGACCCGTCTTGGAATAATCCCTACCGGGATGTGGCTTAGTGGGCAGGCAGCGGGGTCGCGGTGCTGAGCGAGCTGTCTCAAGGCTGCACCCTGGGCTCATCCCCACAAAGAACAGAACAGGATGGGGATCAGCGCTCAAGCCCCTGCTCCCGGGCCTCAGTCCCACCCATTGGTACGTCAGGGGTCAGGGTCGCCACCCTCCAAAGCATGCAGGAGGGGAGAACGCCTGGGGCTGGAAGGGGACAATACCCACAGGGGAGAAGCCTTCCAACAGGCGGCGACGTCACGGAGCTCCAGGTCGCAGTTAGCTGCTCTGACTTAAACCCTGCGGAAAAGCAACGTCCAGTGTGAAAGCCCCAGATCACGCCCCTTCTCCGCAGCTCGCCCCACACCGGGACTCCGAGCTGCCCTGAGATACCCTCTGTCACTGCTCCGGGACACCCGCATCACTCCCGGAGTACCTCTGCTTCCCCCGGGACTCTCTCAGCTACCTCCGTGTCTCCGTTCATCCCCACCCTCCCCTCCACTCCCTCCCAGTCTCCCTTTATCCCTTTATCGTAACTTCAGGGGCCCTTATCTGCCTGCCCGCATTGCTCTCTTCCCTCTCCCTCCTCGGCTCCCCATTTCCCCCCCAGAACCCATCTCCCACAGGGCCGTCCTGAGTCTTCCTCCAGCACTTATCAGCCACCCTCTCCCCCTCCTCCCCCACACACTTGTCCCACTGGGATCTCCACCTTGCCCCTGAGACTTTTCTTCCCCTAGTTCCCATTTATCCTACTCTCTTCTAAGAACCACCCTCCTCATTTCTCCAAGGCCTTGTCCTCCCAAGATTTCTGTGGACTCCCCAGCTCAAGAGAACCCGGTAAACCCATCCCCAGGGCTCTCCATACCTGATTTGTCCCCTAGTCCAGAGGAGGCCAAGCCGGAGGGCCCCCCTGGGACTGAGGGCACTTGGACATTTTCATAGGTGAGTTCCCCATCCTCATAGGCCTCTGGGTCTGGGGAGAAAAAGAACCAAAGTGGAAGTCAGGTGTGGTCTGTGGGATGAGGGTGGGTTGTGAAAGGGGATAGACAGGATGGAGGAGTCCCATGTTCCCCCCTTACCCTCTCCTAACTGGCTGGAGACAATCTTTTTCAGAGGTGCCTTCACGAACCGCAGGTCTGCATAGGTAATAGCGTCAGCCATGGTCCTGAGCACCTCTGCAGGCTGGAGTCTCCCCTCTCATCCACAGGACCCAAGCCTCCCTGGCCACTCTCCTCTCTCCACACTCTTAGATTCTGTGATCTCTGTGATTGCACTTCTTAGCTCTTTGCCCTCCCACTTAACAAAAGAGGAAGATGTGAATGAGCCTCTGACAGATGGGCTCAATGAAGCAGAAGTCATCTTGGGTCAGAGCCAAAAGGGCAGGAGGGAAACATTCAGGTCCAGAGCACAGGCCAGGGGCTAGGCCTGGCCCTGGGTCAGCCCTGTGTCCCCCCCACTCTTCATATATCCTACTGGGGCTCCACACTGCTGGGCTCCAGTTATCTTCTCTGATTTGCCCTCTCCTCCTGACTGCCCTCTACTGGGGCTTGTTGATGTGTGGTTGGAGCTCTTTTGTGCCCAACTGACACCAGGCAATCTTTCCAATCATTGTTCTAGAAGGAGGTTTCATCTTCCCCATCAGATTGTGTCTCGTAGCATGGAGCCTTAGCACTTTGTTATTCTGAGGTTTCCAGTAGGTCTATGAGTGAGTCCCTGATTTGGTGACTCAAATGAGTGTCACATCCCCATCAACTTGGGGGCTTTCAGGCTGTACCCATCTTCTCTCTTGTGTAACCCTCAGAACTGCCACACAGAGCCATAGCTGGGACACCTCTGGGGAAATCTGTGGTAGCACTGATCTTCATTCACCCTGTGAGGGCCAGGAAACCAATGAGTCTGGAGTTTCACAAAGATCAAGCTACAGCTTCCTAGACCCACAAATAAGGCAAAGAAATTTCTTCTAACTTTTTTTGTAAAGTTTTTATTATTTATTTATTTTTGGTACTGGGGATTTGAACCCAAGGGCACTTTACAACTGTGCTACATCCCCAGCCTTTTTTATTTTTTATTTTGAAAAGGGGTCTCACTAAGTTACTCAGGACCTCGATAAGTTGCCCAGGCTGGCCTTGAACTTGTGATCCTCCTGCCTTAGCCTCCAGAGTTGCTGGGATTACAGGCATGTGCCACCATGCCCAGTAAAATTCTTCTTTTAAAAGGTCTCAGGGAAGTAGGGGAGGGGGGATAGTAGAGGATAGAAAAGGCAGCAGAACACATCAGACACTAGTATGGCAATATGTAAAACAGTGGATGTGTAACTGATGTGATTCTGCAATCTGTATACAGGGTAAAAATGGGAGTTCATAACCCACTTGAATCAAATGTATGAAATATGATATGTCAAGAACTATGTAATGTTTTGAACAACCAATAATAAAAATTAAAAAAAAAAAAACAGAAAAAAAAAGGTCTCAAGGAAGTGATGGCACATGCCTATAAGCAGGAGGATCACAAGTTCAAGGCCAGCCTGGGCAACTTATGGAGTCCTTGACTCAAAAGATAAAAGGGCTGGTGATATGACTCAGTGGTAAAACATCCTGGTTTAAATCCATAATATTAAAAAAATTCAAAAGAGATAACTCAGTGGTAGCATGCCCAGGTTCAATCCCCAGTGTTGCAATTAATTAATTAATTAATTAATTAAAATGAAAGGTATTGAGGGCTGGGGTTGTAGCTCAGTGATAGGGCAGAATGTGACACTCTGCGTCAAAACCCCAACATTAAAAAAAAATAACCTCCCAACTTTGTCCCTTTATACCCATCCCCAAGGAAAAGGGGCATTTGTGTATAGGAGAGACCCCCAGAAATTGGGATGCTCTCCAAGGTGGTGAGGACCTGGCTGATGGAGCAGAGAGGGAAACCAGGGGAGCAGAGAAGGAGTTGCTGAGCAGCAGTGCTCAAGGGTGCTCCCTAATGTTCTTTTACCAGGATTTGACTCTGACGGGAATGCCAAAAGGGCCTGCCTCAGGGGGTGGGAAACAGCTGAGACCAGATACCATATGGAGTAGGGAAAAACCCAGTCCCTTTCAGAGCACATCCGCCCCCTCAGAAACCCCTCCTGCAGCTGTGGGGAGGAAAAGGAAGGTCCTCACCACATGCTAATAGCTCATATGACTGGTGGTGTGTGTCAGGCTCTGTGATGGGCTGCAGACCACACGGTGCACAGCAGCACTGTCCAGCCTGCCCCAGAGAGGGTGGCCACTGAGGCAGAATGGCACACCTGGCACCTGAGGATGTGTCTGAGGAGAGGTGGATGTATGTGTGTGCGTGTATGTACTTGTGTATGCACACACATCCCCAGCACTTTGTGATCTGTTAGGGGTGTCATGGGAGGTGAGTGTCTATGTCGCAGCCCACTCAGAGGATAAATGGATCCTGTGGCCCAAGGGGTGCCTGTGAAAGCTGTTACCTTTTGCCACCACAGGGAAAGATGGGCCATTTTCAGAAAAATCATTATGGGTCATGGCAACAGATTCTACAAGTATTTCCTTTTTGAGGTTCACTGTTTCCTAAGGTGTCCCTGCAGCTGTTAACGGTCCTTGCTTGATTAAAGTTTCCAACAGCCCAGTCCCCTCCCCTGGGCACCCTGGCATGGCCTCCCCCAGATACAGACAGTGGCGTGTGCTGGTGACTCCCTGGGGGCCTCCAGGGGCCTGTGATAGTGGGAAGCTACAGAGCAGCTGGTGCCAGGGTGGGTGGGGACAGTCAGGGCACTGCCTCTATGGGGTACAGGGGTGATGATAGGCAGCATGTGAGTAAATTCTATTTATAGGAATTCCATAAACTGTAGAAAATGTCCTAGTTTTCAGAACCACTGCACAGGTGAACATGACCTGGATGCCAGGTAAAATGACAAAGTCAATCTTCCAGTATTCACTCAAAAAAGAGAATGGGCATGCAGTCTAACATGACCCTTGAAGAGGCTTAAAAAGGGGTTACCCAAGTGGAGCTGGGCTGGGCTAAGCTGTCCATCCACATCTCCAGATCTTCATCAGACTTGGTCTGTACATCTCTCCTCCGAAGCTGTTTTGGTGACAGTTACATATTTCAAGACATTCTGCATTCCATTCCTTCTTATAGTACTTTGTGGTCCTTTTGAGTGAATAGGGTAAAAGAAGGGAATTCTTGCCCTTCTCTAGGTATGTCACATAGGCCTTTGCAATACTCACATTCACATTACCTTTCTAGGCTGGACATCAGACATGATGCCTGTGACTTGGAGGTGCACCCCTACTGTCCAAGTTTCAGTAACAGTGTTTTTTTTTTAATTCTGTTTTCAGTTGTAGATGAACACAATACGTTTATTTTGTTTAATTATTTTTACGTGGTGCTGAGGATCAAACCTAGTGCCTCACACATGCTAGGCAAGTGCTCTACCACTGAGCCAAAACCCCAGCCCCGACAGTGAGTTGTTTTTTTTTTTTTTTTTAAGAGCCGAGGGGTCAGTGTTGTGTGTTTCAACCTTTCCAGGACCATAATGTCATCATCTGAGATCTGAGAGGACCAACACCAAAGTCTACTTCTTGCTGTCTCTTGGTTGTTCCACTGCTTATTGTGGGAAACAGGTTGTGAAGGTCTATAAGGGGAGGGGGCCCAACTGTGAGGGCATGGGGTGGGATGGCATGGGGAAGGGCTCCTCTCTGTCAACTTTGATAAAGTCTAGTCAACATCAGAAAGTCAGGTTATACTTCATCTTTACTGTAACTCACTGGCTTCTAGAAAACCCGAGTCAGGTGACAGGGTAGACAGAATAATGACCTCCCTAAAACATTCACACTCTAAACCTTGGAACTAGAAAATACATTACTTTACCTGATAAAATGTAGATGTGACTTATGTGAAGGTCTGTTAAATGGGAGGTCATCCTGTTTAATTCTAGCAGGCCCAGTCTAATCACATAGGTTCTTTTTTTAAAAAAAAATTATTTTTAGATGTTGATGGATCTTTATTTTATTCATTTATTTATATGTGGTGCTGAGAATTGAACCCAGTGCCTCACACATGCTAGGCAAGCACTCTACCACAACCCCCACCCTCACATAGGTTCTTAAAAGGGAGAACCTTTAAATGAGAAATTATACCCCAATGATTCAAAAGTATGAATCGCCAAGATCATTGTAATGTCGTGTGTAGCTATTAAAAAATAAATAAATTAAAAAAAAAAAAAGGGAGAACCTTTCCCAGCCATGGGAAGAGAGATTCAAGGAGGGAAGATTCAAGGATCACAGAGGTACAACATGAAGACTCAAGCCACAGTTGCTGGCTTTGAAAGTGGAGAAAAGGGATCATTAGCCAAGGAGTCCAGGCAACCTCTAGAAGATGGAAAAGCAAATAAACAGAAAGGAACCCAGCCCTGCTGTCACCTTAATTTTAGTTGTAGACCTGCATCAGACTTCTAACCTGTAAGATAATAAATTTTTAATGGTTTAAGCCATGAAGTTTGTAGTGCCAAAATTGAACAAACATGATTCTATGGTTGAAATGGCCAGTCCTACCACAGGTGTGGCCATTTCCCGTCTCTAAAATGCAAGATGTCCAGACCTCAATCAAGAATATGACTGCAGCTGGGTGCGATGGTGCATGCCTGTAGTCTCAGCAATTCAGGAGGATCAAGAGTTCAAAGCCAGCTTCAGCAAAGACAAGGTGTTCAACAACTCAGTGAGACCCTGTCTCTAAATAAAATACAAAATAGGGCTGGAGATGCAGCTCAGAGGTTGAGTTCCCCTGAGTTCAATCCTTGATCCCCCACCCCCAGCCTCAAAAAAAAAAAGGGGGGGGTATGATTGCTAGAGACAGGAGATGTAACCTTGAGCAAAGTCCTCTTTTAAAACATCAGCCACAATAGCTGCAGAGTCAGGAAGGAGAACTACAGGCCATCTGATAGTACCATCAAGGGGACTTGTGATTCTTTGATCCCTGAAACTTAAGAGCACTGGGAGGGCTCTGGTGACTTGCCCCAGGCCTCTCCTTAGTCCTGTCTTGAATAGTGACACAGATAATAATCTTATATGCTGATGGCACAGAGCTGAGAAGAAAAGCAAATACCTTGCTTCAAAAGGCAAACTCAAGATTCAAGCATTGCCACAGGCAAAACGATGGCTCCTATCTGCAGAATGAAGTGTCATAAAGGAAAGGACAATATGGGGCACAGTGGTGCACTCCTGTGATCCCAGCGACTGGGAAGGCTGAGGCAGGAAGGTGTCAAGTTTAAGACCAACCTCAACAACTTAGTGAGACCCTGTTTAAAAAAAGACTGGGCATGTAGCTCAGTGGTAGAGTGTTCGAGTTTCAATCCCAGTACTGCAAAAAATTAAAAAGCAAAAATAAAGGATAAGAGCTAGCACTTATTTATTTAAACAAAATTGGGGGTTCAAAAAATAAGTTACATGATCATAAGCTGAAGGGAGAGCTTTGGCTTAACAGATTATGTACAAAAATTCAAGGTGAAAGGCAGCTATGAGGCTTTTTAGACTTGAATGGATCTTAGAGAGCCCAACCTATTTATCTTACAAATTAGGAAAATGGGCTCTGTGGGCCATAAGCTCATTATGAATTACCTAGTGACTAGGAGGGTTTGGACAAAAGATGTCCCAAAAGACATTTACCAAGTGTGTCAGTACTATGTCATTTACCAAGTATGTCAGCACTATGTCAGCCACACCTAGAGCTCCTCCTAAGGGGGCAAACCTCTGCTGATGAGTTAGCCCTAGACCCCCAGAATTGTGATTTGTGATCCACTTCAACCTTTCTGACCTCAGCTGGTTGACAGAGGCAAAAGGATAACTGCCTTGAGGCTGAGGGCCACAGATAAGACAACGGCCAGGAAATCAGGGATGACATGAGCTTTTCATGTGTCCATTCTCAGGAATGTAAGTGGAAAATGTAGAGATGACTTCTCATTAGCAGTAGGAGGTGAAGGTTAAAAGATGCTTAGAGTCTGTCAACCCAGAGTGGAGTCCTCCACACTTAGCAAGGAGGACTGGGCTACTTCTGGCTCACACACTTAGTGAGGAATGCGTATCCTGGCAGAGGTAACTGACACTGAGTATCACGAGGGGACAGAGTTGCTGCTACAAAATGGGAGCAAGAGGAAGGGATCCGCACTGGTGCCTCATATTGCTCTCTGTCCAGTGATAGAGCCACTGATGGGTAACCTTGACAGCCTGAAATGCCGGTAACCAAGGCTCAGAACTCTTGAAAACTAAAATCTGACTTACCCACCAGGCAAACAGTCTAGTCCAGCAAGAATTGCTGCTTGAGAGAGAGGAGAGTCTAGAATGAATGGTAGAGGAAAATGAAGATGATCCAGTTGCAACCTTAGAAACAACCACAGCAAGTCAGTGGCTTGTGCCCCTGACTCTCCTATTTTAAGTTTGTCTTGTTTTGTTGCAGTATGGGTATTGAGCCAGGAATTTGCACATGCTAGACAAAAACTGAGCTACATCACCGGCATTTTTTATTTTGAGACAGGGTCTTGTTGTGTTGCCCAGATTGGCCTTGAATTTGTGATCTCCCTGCCTCTACCTCCCCAGGAACTGGTGCCATTGTGCCCAACTGTAAATTTTTATTTTTCTTCCTCTTCCCCTTTCTTTCTCAAGAAACTGACCTGAAGAAACAGTTACAACATGAACTTAATGCAGGACATGAGTAGATTTGAGCTAAGTGGAAAGTATGGCAAATTCTGTGAGGGGGTGGTAACTGGGGTTATGAATACACCAACAATCTCACCCCTGGGGGTGGGGAAATAGTCGAGAGGGTTATGTTTGGCGCAGGCTCTCAGAGTTCCCCAATGGTTTTTGGTCCCAGTTTTGCACTATGGATGTAAAACAGTATCCCATTTTTACTTTAAATTGTACATCTCTTAATCCTAGTAGATTTGCATATATTTCCATGTTTCTTAGCCAGTTGGATTTGCTTTTGTATTGAGGTTAGAATTCTTTGCATTTATTTTTTCTCCCCTGCCCTGAACATTATTCTGAAACATTTTAAATCTAAAGGAAAGTTGAAAGAATAATACAATGAACACCTGTATGTCCTTGTTAAGGCTCAATCAGAGAAGCAGAACCATAAGGATATGCATATTACTTACATATACAGGCAGTCACGTGCTGTATAACAATGCTTTCATCAATGATAGACGATATATACATGACGGTGTTCCCATAAGATTATAATGAAGCTAAAAAATTCTTATCACCTTGTATTTTTACTGTGCCTTTTTTTATGTTTAGATACATCAGTACTTTCATTTTTGTGGTACTGGGGATTAAACTGAGGGTCTTGAACATACTAGGCAAGTCTCAACCACTGAACTACATCCTCAGCAGGAACATCAGTACTTACATTATGTTAATGTTACCTACAGTATTTGATATAGTGACATGCTGAATGAGTTTGTAGCTTAGGAGCAATAGGCTCTATCAAAGAGTCCAGATAATGTAGTCAACTATCCCATCTAGGTTTAAGCACGCTCTATGTTGTTTGCTTAAGGATTAAATCACCTAATGATGCATCTTAGAATGTGGCCCATCATTAAGTGGCACGATTGTAGTACATACATAAACACTTTTTTCAACTAAGAGTGGGATGGGGAATTGCTTTTGCACAATTATACAGTTGTAGGAGCTGAAAAGAGACTCTGAAATGCATCTTTGCTTCTGATACTGGAGTATGGAAATATGGGTGGAAAATAGGGAGAGCAGAGATAAGCCAGGATCCATGGGGACAGACTCTATTACTGCCTCTATCGTGATGCTATATATGTCCTGCAGGAGAAGCTGTGCTTCTAGCATACCCTGCTGCCACACTGGAATGCAGTCCCTGCTACTTAGGCCTAGCACATAATAGGCACTCACTAGCAATCACTGGATGTACCAGGACTGTTTATTATGTTGTCTTTACTTTTCCCAATGAGTTGATTTGTTATTTTTTAAAATATACAATGACCTAGTTTTGGATTCTGTTTTATTCCGCTGATCAATTTTTCCCCTTTATCCAGTAAGTGGCCTTACAGTGTGTTCTGATATTTGCTAAAGTAAATCTCTCTCTCTCTCTCTCTCTCTCTCTCTCTCTCTCTCTCTCTCTCTCTCTGTGGGTGGGTGGTGGTGGTGGGGATCAAACCCAGGGTCTCACAAATGGTAGGCAAATACTCTGGACTAAGCTACATCCCCAGTTCTCTCACACTTAAAAATTTTTTTTCTGGGTTTGATCCCCGTACTGAATATACATATATAGAGAGATATACCTTTTTTCCTCATACTGGGCATGGTGGCACACACCTGTAATCCCAGGGGTTACGAATACACCAACAATCTCACCCCTGGAGTCTAAGGAGTCTGAGGCAGCAGGATTGCAAGTTCTAGGCCAGCTTTAGCAACTTAGCAAGACCCTGACTCAAAATAAAAAAATTAAAAGAGCTGGGGGGACTGGGGTTGTGGCTCAGTGGTGAGTGCTTGCCTAGCATGTGTGAGGTACTGGGTTTGATCCTCAGCACCACATGAAAAACAAGTAAATAAAATAGTTATAAAAAAATAAAGGGGAGGGGAAGGGAGGAATGAAGGACAGCAGAATAAAATAGACATTATTATTGCTGTGGGTACATACGTGACTGCATGACCAATGTAATTCTGCAACCTGTACACTCAGAAAAATGAAAAACTATATCCCATCTGATTCAAATGTATGATATGTCAAGATCATTGTACTGTCATTTGTAACTAATTAAAACAAATTTAAAAAAAGAGAGAGAGAAATAAATAAATAAAAGAGCTGGGGATAGGGATGGAGCTGTAGCTCAGTGATAGAGTGCTTGCCTAGCACATGTGAGGCACTGGGTCCCATCCATAAAAAAATAATAATAAATAAAATAAAGGCATGCTGTCCATCTACAACTGGAAAAAAAAAAACACACACTTTAAAAGAGAGAGAGAGAGAGAGGGGGGCTGGGGATGTGGCTCAAGCGGTAGCACGCTCGCCTGGCATGCGTGCGGCCCGGGTTCGATCCTCAGCACCACATACAAACAAAGATGTTGTGTCCGCCGAAAACTAAAAAATAAGTATTAAAAAATTTTCTCTTTTTCTCTCTGTTTAAAAAAATAATGAAGTGAGGGGCTGGGATTAAAGCTCAGTGGTAGAGTGATTGCCTAGCATATGTGAGGCCCTCGGTTCATTCCTTAGTACCATATGAAAATAAATAAAGATATGTGTCCACCTACAACTAAAATAAATTTTAAAAAATATAGATTCACATTTTTAAATAATATTGTATAACTTTCTTCTTTCTTCTTGAGTACTGTGGTTTTGTTTTTTTTTTTTTTTTTTTTGGTACCAGGAACTGAAGTCAGGGAAGCTTATCCACTGAGCCACATCCTCAGCCTTTTTTTTTTTTTTTTTTTAGAAACAGGGTCTCACTGAGTTGCTTAGGGCCTTGCTAAGTTTCTGAAGCTAGCTTTGAACTCACGATCCTCCTGGCTCAGCCTCCAGAGCTGATGGGATTATCAGTGTGCACCACTGTATGCAATAAGTACTGTGCATTTTGTGGTTAAATTTACACACCATAGCCTAGTGGTTACAAGGGTAGCATCAATGCTAAACTGCCAGGACTCAAATTTCTACTTGGAAATGTTACTGGCTACTGCTCTGAGGTAAATCATTGAATTTCTCCGCTCCTCAGTATTCTCTGGTAAAAATCATCATTATCATTATCATCTCAAGAGGATGTTGTAGGATTAATACAAAGTGCTTAGAATGGTGTATGTTACCATTATTATCCTAAGAATTTTATAATTTTGTAATTGGAGATTGAAATTGTGCTGGGCATGGTGGCACCCTCCTGTTATATTAGCTACTCTGGTGGTCCAGATGCCAGCCAGGGCATCTTAACAAGATCCTATCTCAAAATTAAAAAGATCCTATCTCAAAATTAAAAAGAAAAAGACCTGGGGATATAGCTTGGTGGTAGAGTGTTCCTGAATTCACCCCAGTATTGTAAAAAAAGAAAGGAAAAGAGGAAAATTTGAAATTGAGATTTACCATTTGAGATGCTTATTACTAGAGTAAAATATGATTTGTTTTCATTATATTTATCATGGATCCAGTTACCTCTCCCAATTGCATTAAGTCTTTATTACTAGAGTCTTTTGGATTTTCTGGTAATACAATCACTTCAGCAATTCAAAGAACTTTATGCTTTCTTTTCAGATGGTTATAGTAATTCACTGTCTTGTCTTACTGCATTCAGTAAAATTTCCAAAATATGTTAAATAAGAAGAAGAATGGCAGACATCTCTGTCTAAATTCTTCCTGAAATATATCTATTTCCTCTAAATTTTAAGTTGGTTGCTGAGGAATTTTAAACTGTAATTTCTTATCATTCTTTAATTTTCCCTTTTATCTGTAGGAAATAAATAAAATTAATAACAACTAGTCTTGACTATTTTTACTCTCTTTTAGGCCCCTTAATTGTGCTTGCCTAAGGTTTACTTTTTTTTTGGGGGGGGGGTACTAGAGATTGAACCCAGGGGAGCTACATCCCCAGCCCTTTTTATTTTTTATTTTTTTAATAGTAGACAGGATCTCTCTAAGTTGCTGAGGGTCTTGCTAAGTTGCTGAGGCTGGCCTCAAACTTGCAATCCTCCTGCTTCAGTCTCCTGAATTTACAGGCATGGACCACCATGCCCAGCTACCTATTTTATGATCCCTTTAAAATAACAACTTTTTGGACTTATTCATCTTTTTTAAAATTTTGTTTTTCATTTCTAAATGCTAGCTTCTGTCATAATTATTTTCTGTTTTCTTTTGGTGTCTTTTCTTGGTGTTTTAATAACTTTTAAAAATGAGTACTCCCTTTATTTTTCCTGTGGGTTTTTTTTTTTCTTTTAAGCTTGTTACCTTTATGGCAGTTCAGTGGATAATATATGATACAAGGTAATTAAGAAAGTATCCAGTGGTGTACTATTTTTGTTCATTCAACATTTATTTTGGAAATGTGGTGAGTTGTTTTTTCTTTTTTAAAACCAGCTTTATGGGCTGGGGTTGTGGCTCAGTGGTAGAGTGCTTGCCTAGCATTTGTGAGGCGCTAGGTTCAATCCTTAGCACCAGGTAAAAATAAATAGAAAAAGGTATTGTGTTCATCTACAACTAAAAATATTTAAAAAATAAAACCAGCTTTATTGCATTGTAATTTTTGTATTTTTTATTTTTTGATGGTATTGGGGATTGAATCCAGGGCCTCATGCATGCTAAACAAACGCTCTACAACTGAGCTATATCCCCAGCCCTTGCACTGTAATTTTTTAAAAAATTATTTTTAATTTGAAACAGTCTTTTGCTAAGTTGCCCAGGCTGGCCTTGAACTTGAGATCCTCTTACTTCAGCCTCCTGAGTCACTGCGACTACAGGATTCACCACCTTACCTGGCTACTGCATGAGTTTACATACAACAAAGTTGATCAGTTTTGAATTGTAGCATCCTGAGTTTTGAAAGATGTATTCAACTCTGTACCCACCGGGTCAAGACACAAAGTATTCCTATCATCCAGAAATTCGCCCCTTCATCTTTGCAGGCACTTCCCCAATCCTGAAACTCAAATACCCCTGTTTTGACACTGTTACATAGCTCTGCCTTTGTTTATTTGTCTGATAACTCTCTTCATTTTTATTTTAAAACTCTATCGCTTTGCTTTAATTGTATTTCTCTTAAGTTATATGTACCTGAATTATTTGATTAATAGCAAAGTGTGACAGTCTTTTTGTTTTTGCTTTTGGTACAGGGGGCACTTTACAGACTGAGCTACATCTTCAGCCCTTTTGTTTTGAAACACAGTATCAATAAGTTGCTTTAGGGCCTCAGGAAATTGCTGAGACTGGCCTTGAACTTGTGATCCTTCTGTTTCAGCCTCTGAAGTGGCTGGGGTTACAAGTGAAGACAACTGTACCCAGCCTGACAGTCTTTTTAATGTGAGGATTCACTTCACTTGTGTTTACTGGTAAAGAGTGATGCTTTTGATTTTATTTTTTCCATCTTACTTGTTTTTGTTTCATTCTAATGTTTTAGGGGGAATAGCACATAACTTTTATTTATATTTCCATGTTATGGAATTTCCAGAAAACAGTTTAGACACAGGGGCTTTTTATGCCCTAAGGAAATAAGAGGGCCTGGAAACCACTCTAGGGGAAGCCATGTTGGACTGACTGGAGCAGAATTGGGTTCCTGGAGCCAGGAGCCATGGCAAACCTGGAAATGTACCATTATCCAAAATAAATAAATAAATAAATAAATATTTTTTTTAAAAAATAAGAGATTCACAGGACCCATTATAGAAGGTGTCCCATTTACCAGAGCCAGCATTGAAGTGTCTTGTATTAGGTTTGTGGAAAGAACTTGAAATCATTCTAGAAAAAGCCAATTAGAAAGGTAATTTTTCATTTTAGCTAGCTTTAAGTAGAAAGAGTGGAAACATGGATGAAACAATGGAAGATGAGACTTGTCATTAAGGTCTGTGGAGCCCAGGCAGTGAGGCTCACCTGTAATCCCACTCAGGAGGCTAAGGGAGGAGCGCAACTTCCAGGTTAGCCTCATCAATTTAGAGAGACCCTGTCTCAAAAGATTTTCAGGCTACATTTTTCACAGGGTATTATTTGTTTTAAAATGTTTACATTGATGCTGGGGATATAGCTCAGTTGATAGAATGCTTGCCTCTCAATGCACAAAATCCTGGGTTTAATCCCCAGCACCACCAAAAAAAAAAAAAAAAAAAAAAAAGTTGCCTAAAATGTTTACATTGTTGTTAACTCTTCTTTACCTTGATTGAATGGATTGCTATTCACTACTTTTTTCCCTTATTACTTTGGAGTTTTTCATCCTATTATTAGTTATCATCCTCGTCGCTGCTCTCAGATACACACGACTCTTCTAGTATATAAAACAGAATAACTATTTCCAAAATATTATAATGATCTTCTACTTCCTCCCCACCCCAGTGAAATGTGATCTTGAGATTACTTTCACTACCCTTCTTTCCTCCCCCTTTTCTTCCCTGCCTCTCCTCCATTAGACTTCCGGAACACTTTACCTTCCCTTTATCCCTGCCATCTGATTCCAGAGTAAGATAATTTACTTTTCTTAGAATTTCCCTTGCAGTGTGTTCAGTTTCAAGAGTTCTTATTTAGCATGTGGGTTACACATTATAAATAAGTTTGGATATAAATACATAGATCATGGTTCATTACTCCCCGCTGCTTTCTTTCCTCTTTTCTTCATCTTCCCCTGTCTTAAAGTTCTGATTCATTTGTTCCTTAATTAGGGTCTTCTCTTCTCTCAAAAGTCTTTCTCAGATGAAGTATAGTGACTTCAGCAAACTGTCAAATATCTTTTATTCTTCCTTGACTGGGTTCAAGTTGCAGGCCTTTTACTCATTAACCTTCATTCACTTTTGCTGCCTTTTAACTTCTAGGGTTGCAGATGAGAATAAAGACCTTGAAGCCTGTCAGGTGGTGCACACCTGTAATCCAAGCGGCTCCTGAGTTCAAAGCCAGCCTCAGCAACAGAGAGGTGCTAAGCAACTCAGTGAGACCCTGTCACTATATAAAATACAAACTAGGGCTGCAGATGTGGCTAAGTGATTGAGTGCCCCTGAGTTCAATCCCTGATACAAAAAAAAGAAAAAAGAAAGAAAGAAAAGAAAAAAAGTTCTTGATTTCTGACAGAAAAAGTGTGTAGGACTCTTAGGTCTTTCTAGTTTCCTTACCTGTTACGGCTGTGTGTCTTTTTCTATCAATCTGGTCTGGAATTTAAGTCTTTTTCCAGCACATAGAAATGTCATCTATTATTTAATCATGACCTCTTCTTTCCTGTTCCCTTTCTTCTGGAACCCAGTGTGTTGCAGACCTCCTGGGTCTGTTTCAGTCTCTCATCTTTCACTACCAGACATGCATATCTATATTTTTATTGTACATTTTGAGATATTCTATTTCATTTTCTGGACCCATTTTTTGGGGGTTTCAGCAGTAGCTGTCCTCTCTTTTGGTACCTTTGGTACTGTTATCACATTTTCTAGTTCAAGGAAATCTTTTGTGTTTGAGCTTCATACTCACCTCCTTCAGGTCCTCATATTTTCTGTTAGGCATTCATCAGTTTCTGCAAACATGTCTATTTGCTCTCTGGTTTGTCTGTATTTTCCCAGCTTCAAAAGCTGAGAAATGCAATCCACTAGTAGGTTTTTTTGTTTGTGGCTCTTTTTTTGTTTGTTTTTGGTGGCAGTGTTGGGGGATGGTCAGGGAGACTGCAAAGTTATTGATTGTCCTTGAGAAGCAGGTTGTTTCTGGGACTTGTTTTATTCCTGAAGATCCTTGTCCTTGGCTCTGAGACTGTCCTCCAGAACTTGTCTGCAGGGAATTCTTTGCTGGGAGTCCAGTAGAGCCCAGTGAGAGGGGAAGTGGAAGGATGAGCCTCATTAGGATTGCCAACTACCCGAATCTTCCCGCAACTTCTCCCCACCACTCTGGTAGTCTATGTGTTATTGACAAATACTTATTTGATAATCATCAAAAGACTCAGAAACCATTAACAGTAGTTGCCTCTGGGAACTACCACTAGAATGTGGTGAGGAAGAGGTTTATATCAGGATTTTTATTTATTTATTTATCTATTTTTGCAGTTCTGGGGATTGAACCTACTGAGCCACATTCTCAGCCCTTTTTTTTTTAATTTTTTTTTATTTTGAGAATTTTGAGACGGGATCTCACTAAGATGCTGAGGCTGACCTCAAAATTACAATCCTCCTGCCTCAGCCTCCCAAATTACTGGGATAGTAGGCATGTGCCCCCATGCCCAGCTATTGACTATGTTGTAGGATGTTTAGCAGCATCTTTGGTCTCTTCCCACTAGCATCTATCTCCTCCTTACTTTTGACCACCAAAACTGTTTCCAAGGCAGGGAGTACAGCTGAGTAGAGAGCATGAAATTAGTATGAACAAGGCTCAGGACTTGATGACGGTACTAAAAAAAGAAAAAAGAAGACGTTTCCACACAAACTCCCGAATGTCCCCTAAGGGGCAGAGTTCCCCCCTGGTTGAGAACCACTGCTGTATACCCTTTATTTTTTTAATATTTATTTTTTAGTTTTAGGTGGACACAGTATCTTTATTTTATTTTTATATGGTGCTGAGAATTGAACCCAGTGCCCCACGGATGCTAGGTGAACGTGTTACCACTTGAGCCACATCCCTAGCCCTGCTGTATACCCTTTCTATAACTGTAGATTCTATTTGATTTTTTAATCACGTACATACACCATTTCTATAATTAAACACTTCACAGAGGTCACAGACAGAGAAGGAAATGTGAAGCTGTGGTGAGGAAATAGAAAATGTACAGTAAAGGATAGGGAACTAAATTAGCAAAGTAGGAAGAAATTTGGATATATGTAAAAAAAGTAGAGACAGAGTGAGTGAACAAGGATCAGAAACAGGAACATGAAGACCCACATTCTTCTGTCACTGAGGCCCCAGTACTACAGAGTTCCAAGATCCAGTAACATACTGCAGGGCTCCCGTTATCTTAGCCATTAGTCCTCCCAACTGCCTCACGTGTCCTCATAATAAACACTCCTTTTCCTAGTCTGTTCTTACAAAGTCCTAGGAGATTTAGTGCTCACCCAAAGGCAGGCTGCCACTGTACAGGCCAGTACCCCGTTCACACTTCTTAGCCCCACATTTTACGGTGGACTCTGATCAAGCAAAACAATAAGAGTAACGAGTAGGTTGAAAATACAGCTTATTAAAACTATAGAAAGGACGTTAGAAAACTCTTCTTGGAAAGAAAAAACATACATCCATAAGAACTGGCTACTAATTCCTCAAAATTGCCATATGCAGGAGAAGAAGACTGTTGTATGATTGTAGATCAGGACAAAAGTTACAACGATACGTATTTGGTTCCAAATAAAATGTTTTTTTCAATAAGAAAGATTGGAAATGAGTGCTTGACCAGTAGTGAGGTCCCCATCTCTGCAAGTGTTCATAGGGTGGTTCCTGCAGTAGGCATAAATTTGGACCAGATCTTTTATCCTCCTTCTAGCTATATAATTCTAGAAACGGATAAACAAGACAATAAACCAAATTAACCCTGATAATAAGCAGAAATATCTCAGGGTCAAGTGACATGATAGTGCATGTGAGTTTAGAGAAGTGTGGCTCATGGAAGAATTGAGCAATAAGTCAAGATATCAAGTGGTTCAGCATCTTCCTTTGCCACTGGTCTGCTGACATTTCCCTACAGAATTACTCAGAACTCTGGGCTGCAAGAGATAAGGAAACCTAACTTTGACTTAAGCAAAAAGGGAATTTATTAGCTTTCATAACTGAAAAGCTCAGAAGGTGGATCTAGCTCTGCATGATTTCAAATTAAGGCTTCATCTCTCTGGATACCTAACTCTGTTTCCCTCCTGTAACCAAAACCAGCTTGGAATTTAAAAATATCTTTTTTTTTTTTTTACGTTTATTTTTATGTGGTACTGAGGTTCGAACCTAGAGTCTCGCACATGCTAGGTGAGTGTCCTACACGGAGCCATAACCCCAGCCCCAGAATTCCATTTTTTTTTTTAAGAGAGAGAGAGACTGAGAGAGAGAGAGAGAGAGAGAGAGAGAGAGAGAGAGAGAGAGAGAAAGAATTTTAATATTTATCATTTTAGGAGAGAAAGAATTTTAATATTTATTTTCTAGTTTTCAGAAAAACTAGGATTGAACCTGGGCCGCACGCATGCCAGGCGAGCGCGCTACCGCTTGAGCCACATCCCCAGCCCAAACACAATGCCTTTATTTTTATGTGGTGCTGAGGATCGATAAAACCATCTTGACAGACTGCAAAGCAAAGTCAAAGATGGAGGGGCCTTAGCTAGATGATTCCAAGTCCCCTTCGCAACTATAAGTAATTCCTTAAGTTTTGTCATTGAATCTTTGTCTCAAAAACCATTCTTGTTTGGGTCTTAAGTTTATTTCTATTCTCTAAGCTGAGATCTCAGGAAGAGAGGGAAAGTTGGGTCCCCAGAAGTCCTAGTGGCTTCCTTAAGTATCTGCCCCTGAAGTTGCTTGAGACAGGGGACCCCTGGCTGGAATCATACACCATTAAGGCAATGGATCCCACCAAGAAAAGCACCTGGAGCTATGGAAAGGGAAAGGAATGTCAGCAATGACAAGCTGACCAGCTAAAGATGCGAGTATATTCTTAGTTTCAGAGACCAGTTGGGAAGCTGTCATGGTTCTGGTGTTCATCCTTCAGGAGTTAGGCCAGAGTACGAACTTTGGTGATGGAGACAAGGTAAGAAAGTAAGAAAAAAATGAAGGGTCATAGAGGAGAAAGAAGGCAAAGGAAGTTCAAACCACACATGTTGCATCCATCCATGAAAAATAAAATCGTTTTAAAGAAACTCAATTTGAGAGCGACTGCAAGAGGACAGTCATATCACCCGGCTTCTCATAAGATCGAGTCCGCTAAGTTAGCGAACGAGTGAGAAGGTTGCAGCGCCTGAGCTGGACTTTGGGGCGGCCTAAACAGTAGGACTACAACTCCCAGGATGCCGCGGAGGCGAGCAGTATTACGACTGCGCAGAGGTGGCAGTAATACCGTGCCTTGCCCCTTGGGGGCGCTGGCGTCTAATTCTGGGTGCTGAAGGTAGTGGCTGGGAGAACGGGTCTAGGGGCTGAAGTCCGCCTCCTGCGCTTGGAGCGTTGGAGCCCTCAACCCTGATTCCTGGCTGGTACCAGATCCCCGCCTCTTCAAGGTTAGCTCTCACGATTTCCTAGCTCGCACACTCTGAGCCATCTTCAGAAACGCAGCAGCTCTCAGAACTCCACATCCTGCTGCCGGTGGCTACCCGCATCCGTTGTCAGCCCCCTAACCACCTTCCCTCCTACGCAGCCCAGCTGCCTGTTCTTACTGCGACCTGGGCGTCTCCTGGGGAGGCCCAGGTTGTGATCCTCTGAAGTCTAGGGACCCAAGGGCATTTTGTTTCTAGTGAGGGTGTCCCCTTCTCATTGTGACCATCCGGCCAGTCGAGAATCAAGCGCAGGGTTCCCTGCTCTGTGGTTTTCTTTGGGACTCATACTGAAGTGGGAAGGAGTGAAGCTTGGAAGTGAAAACCTCAGCTTCCCCTTTCTTCTGCCCCTCAAACCCCAGGTCTGTCAAGCTGGACAACGTCTACAGAGGCCCTAGAAGGAGATGGCCTACAGCTCAGACTCAACGTGATTCTTACCCCTGAGCCTGAGGTGGTTGGAGCTTTTGCCAGAGTGAGGGATGGATCATAGATGGGCTACAGGAAAGGTGGAAGAGACCCCTCTACTGGAGTGCAAGAAATAAGCAGTGTGCGAGAGACTGTGTTGTTACCAGGGCAACGAAGCTGACTACCTGGACCCATTCGGAGCTAGGTTGTATTATTGTGGTAGAGATTGAGAGGGGGGGTTGTTTCGAGTGCTAACCGGAAAGATAGAGGATGTGATAGATGGTGGCTCTCCATCTCCTCCCTACTGGGGATTGAAGGAGGACCTTGCACATGCTAGGCCAGTGTTCTATCACTGAGCTACATACCCAGCAGCTTTTTTTTTTTTTTTTTTTTTGGTATTGGGGTTGAACTCAGGGGTACTCAACCACTGAGCAATATTCGCATTCCCAGCCTTATTTTGTATTTTATTTAGAGGCAGGGTCTCACTGAGTTGCTTAGCACTTCGCCGTGACGAGGCAGGCTTTGAACTCACAATCCTCCTGTCTCAGCCTCCTGAGCCGGTGGGATTACAGGTGTGCGCCACCCCTCCCGACACCAGGAGCCCTTTTTAATTTTTTTTTTTAATTGTATGCCAGGACCTTGCTAAGTTGCCCAGGCTGACCTCAAACTTGAGATCTTCCTGCCTCAGCTTCCCCAATAGCTGGGATCATACACATGTGTCATCACTCCCACCCTAAGCATATAAAATCTATCACCTTCTCTCCATCCCCACTGCTACTGCCACCAATTTCTCTCAAAGTTTGTAACATCTTCCTAAAAGCCTCCTGGCTTCAGTTCTGCAGACCTCCAGATCTACACAGAAGCCAGGGGAGTTAGTGCCTCTCTACCATATCTGTGTTCATCCCTTGCTTTAAACCCTCAGTGACTCCCCTCTACCTCATCTCCAGGATAAAGTCCAAACTTCTTGGTGTGGTTTATAGGCTCCATGTGATCTGGCTTCTGTCTCCCACCAGCCTTATATTACCATTTCCCCTTTCATATCCCTCCAGCCCTGGTGGATGAATTTCCATCAGCTCCTCCAAAGAAGCCCTTTGCCATATGGTTCCCTCTGCTCTTCTGTTGTGATTCATACTACGTATTATGTTCCTGCTTATAGTTTCAACTATAAGCTCCTCCAGAGTATTCAATTTTTCTCTTATTTTAATAATTATTGAGCACTCTCTTCTCCGTGTTTTACATTTGGTAATTCATTTAAGTCACACAACATCCTTTTAAAAATAGACATTAAGCCTGGGCGTGGTGGCACACGCCTGTAATCCCAGCAGCTCCTGAGGCTGAAACAGGAGGATCACTGGTTCAAAGCCAGCCTCAGCAACCGCGAGGTGCTAAGCAACTCAGTGAGACCCTGTCTCTAAATAAAAAACAAAATAGGGCTGGGGATGTGGCTCAGTGGTTGAGTGCCCCTGAGTTCAATCCCTAGTACACCCCCCCAAAATAAAAATAGACATCAATATCCTCTTCATCTTGAAAACCTGAACTCAGTCTGGGCATAGTGGTAGACACGTGTAGTTCCTGCTACTCAGGAGGTTGAGGCAGGAGGATCACAAGTTCAAGACTAACGTGAGGAACTTAGCATGACCCTGTCTCAATATAAAATTTTCAAAAAGAAAGAGGCTGGGTAAGGCATGGTGACACACACTTGTAATACCAACCACTCAGGAGGCTGAGCCAGGAGGATCAAAAGTTCTAGGCCAACCTCAGCAACTTGGTAAGGCATATAAGAGAATCAGAAAGACTGTGCCTCAAAATAAAAAAATAAAAAGGGCTCAGGCCTACCATGCATGAAGCCCTAGGTTTGATCCTCATTACCGCAAAGAGAAAGAGGGGCGGGGGGAGGCGGGAATGAATGAGACTGAGGCTCAGTTGCTCAAGAACACACAGTTGGTAGTGGCAGGGGTAGAATTAGACGTTGACCTCAGATGGTCAGGCTCCGAAGCCCACGGTTCTAATGTCAATGCTAACCTGCCTATTGTGGCATTTTATATAGTACAGGAAGCTAGAGTTAAGAATAAAGCAGATGATGATGGGTGGAGAGGGAGGGCATATTAGATAGGGATTAAAATGAAAGTGGTAACAGGCAAAGCTGTTGCCAGGACCATAAGTGACAACTGAGAAATTGAAGTAGAATAGGATGGAGTGAACTGTTGCCATAGAGATGAAGAAAAGGCCAGAAGAAGTGTACAACAGGGGTATAGGTGAACTCATGAGGCATGAGGGGATTGATAGGGGAACTGATGGAGGAGCTAGGCCAGCAGATTGTAAGCAGGCGGTAGCACAGTTGCAGAGGTCATGGGGCTGGTGAGCTTGCTGACCCAGGGACAATGAGCTGGCCCTGAGTGCAAATCCTGGGAATGTTCTAGCAGCAGCAAGAGCAGCTGAGGAGCTGAGCTCCAGCCCTCTATCCCTAGCACCTACTTCCCTCTTGGTCCTTCTTCTGCAGCTAGGAATCCCCAGAAATGATCTGTGTGGATGGCAGCACACACCCCCACTCTTGTGGGGCCTGTTGTTTGTAGACTTCTAGGTAAAAACCGAAACACTTTTTGAAAAGTTTTATTTCAAAATACGACAGAGACAGCAGCATAGAGACAATATTGTCCTGTCAGGATTCTCAGGTTAGAAGCCAGGTTTGGGTCCCTCAGGTCATAGGTCCTAGGACCCTTCCAGCCTATGAACTCCCCAAAATGATTCTTACCCACATCCTCTCAGGTGTTTAGACCTGCCACAGTACCCACTTCCTGTGCCTGAAGAGACACTGAGGTGCAGGGTAGGCTGTGAGGGAGGGGATTGAGGGGAATCTGGTTGAACTCCGGAAGGAGAAAGAGGTGACAACCTGGGAGTGTGAGGGCTGAGAAGAACAAATAGAAAAAAGAAGTGGGGAGGGGGCCACTGTCTTTGCTTCCTCTATTCTCAGGAAGCCTTGGGCCTACCATACCCTGAGATGTCTCCCTCGCCGCTCAGATAGGAAATTCTGGGTAGGTCACCACCTGTGACTGGGTAATAGCTGGCAGTCCTTGGGTGTGGTTGGAAAACAGGCATGCCCCTGGCAGGGCAGCAAGAGTCCTTGTGACAAAGAGGTGGCAGTGCATGGCCACTGCTCCAGGCCCTCCTCCTCAGCTGGGTGCAGGCTGGCTGTTGGCATAGGCCTGATCTGGGAAGGAAGCCCGGGCTCTGCGTGTCTGGGCACACACTGAGGCATAGAGCTCTGGCTCAGGGCTGGCAGCCTGGGGCTTTGACTCGGAGTCCAGCACCACCTCTGAGTACTTGATGGGGGTCACAGGACTGGTGATCCGGCCCTGAGGAGGCCGCAGCTGCAGGCTGGTGTAGCACATCACCTCCTCTGCAGCCTGGAAATGAAGGCTGTCAGAGTTCACTGAACCCTTGGAAAAGACCCCCATGTCCTTCCCTCCCTTCTTCTTCAGCACCATCTGACTCACCCTGGTAGGACCTCCCGGGGATGGAGCCTGCTGGTCTGGTCCTGGCTCTTGAGACAGCCGTCCTTGGGCAGGGAACAGAACTCTGGTCAGCTTCTTGTTCCTCCTTCTACATACCCCCGACCCACCCACCAGGACCTGGCCCCTGTGCCTGTCCCTCCTCCGAAGCACCCTACCTGTCTGTAGATAGTGTAGGTTCCCATACAGGGGGACCTCTTCCACAGACCCTCCAGAACTGCAATACAGAATTGGGGGATAAGCGGGACTCCTTGGTAAGGAGGAGTTAACCCATCCCTTTTGTCCCCCACTCACCGTCCCTGCCCTGGCTGGCTCTTGCTCCGGCCACTGGTCCACTGGGACAACAGTGCAGCCAGTGAGATGAGAAGCATCAGTATCACAGCTCCTAAGAGGGCCCACAGTCCCCAGGCCTGGGTTATGGAAGGGATTCCTGTGGATATGACAGGGTTGGGGTGGTGGGGGTTGTTACCGCCCAGCCACCTATCTCTACCTTTGCCAGCAAGTGGGACATGGAGCCACATGACCCCTCCCCCAGAAACCCCTGCCCCGCCCAGCTCACCCAATGCTAGTAGATCCGTGCAGTTGTCACCTCTGCTCATGACTGCTGATGTGAGAGTTGGGTCCATAAACACACTGCCCTGAGCTGGCCAGCCAAGCTCATGGCTGGACAGCTGCCACAGCCCCCCTTACTCCCATCCCTCCCTGGGTCTGGCCCCCACAGCTCAACATCCCCAGTACTGAGGGTGGCAAAGTTGCTGGTTTCCCGGAAGGAAGGGGGAGGGGAAGGATGATCTTGAAAGAACAAAGACCCCGCCCTGTGCCTGCACCTGCACCACTCTGCAGTTCCTGAGTTCCCTCCACACTCAGGCTGAGTCCCCTTCACCCAAGAACACCTGCAGGCCCAAATGTTCTGTGCCATGTGTAGGTGAGCCCATAAGGACCAAGGGGCAGAAGTGGCATGAGACATGACCAAAAAGGACAGGAGCCCCCATCCCATCTGCCACTTTATGTCCACTTGTTCTGTCTAACTCTGAGTCATGAATGGATGAGAATGTATTCCTTAATGAGCATGCTGTCAAGCGCAGTGGCCTTGGGGTGCCTGCAGTCTCATCACAGTCTAAGGTTGACTGAGAGAAAATATTTGCATGAGGCCCTGGGTTCCATTCCTAGCAACCTGAAAAAAAATATATAATTATTGTCATTGTTATTACTACTATTATAGTGGGGGGAGAATAAGGAAGCTAGGTTCCCACCCCAACCTTTTTTTTTTTTTTTTTTTTTTGGTATTAGGGATTGAACCTAGGGTACTTTACCACTGAGCTGTGTCCCCAGACTTATTTATTTTTATTTTGAGACAAGATGCTCAGGCTGTTCTCAACCTTGGTGATCCTCTTGCCTCAACTTCCCAAATTGCTGGGATTATAGGTGTGATCCACTCTGGATCCATTTGACCCATTTCATCCAAACTGTTCCTAAGAACTCTCATTTCATTTAATTGTATTAAAGGAATTTCTGAACCAGGACTGTTCTAGCAAACTTATCTCAGTCTTTGCACTTGTTCTTTTTTCTTTTTGGTACCAGGAATTGAACTCAGGGACACTCATCCACTGAGCCACATCCCCAGCTCTAGTTTGTATTTTATTTAGAGACAAGGTCTCACTGAGTTGCTTAGTGCCTCACTTTTTGCTGAGGCTGGCTTTGAACTCGTGTTCCTCCTGTCTCAGCCTCTGGAGCTGCTGGGATTACAGGAGTGCTCCACAGCCGCTGGGTGCACTTGTTCATTTTGAGGGAGTGCCAACCCTGAATATAAATTTAAATTTAGATTCAAACTACAGTGGCCTGCCAAGGCTAGGAATAAATAGAGAAGTCCTGTCCTTTTGTTGCAGACAGGAAGGGAGTGTATTGTCTGTATAGGCCTTAAAAAATAAAATAAAATAAAATTCAGCTGTCTTTTTATTTGTTATCACCATATTTCAACAATTTTTAAAAATGTCAATGACAAAATACTCTTCACAAAAAAATATTTTGTAAATCTTAGTTCTAAATTGTAGTCACTGATAAGTTTTAATGCTATATAAGCTTCAAATAAGCATATTTTTTTGCTCCAAATTGGCACATTTTTTTAAAACATTGTAATATACATGGAAGTTTACACTCCCACGCACCCCCCCCCCCTTGGAACCCCAGGTCACTTAACCACTGAGCTAAGTCCCCAGCATTTTTTTTTTTTAGTTGTAGGACACAATACCTTTATTTTATTTATTTGTGTGGTGCTGAGGATCAAACCCAGTGCCCCATGCATGCAAGGCAAGCGCTCTACCACTGAGCCACTACCCCAGGCCACATTTTTAGTTTTTTGAGACAGTCTCACTAAATTGCCTAGGGCCTCACTAATTTGCTGAGGCTGGCCTTGAAATTGCAATCCTCCTGCCTCAGGCTCCTGAGTCACTGGGATTACAGGCTTTGGCCACCTCGCCCAGCAATCCAGAGAATTTTCACTTATGCAATAGCCCTTGACACAAGCTGACTTGTCTATGTGTGTTTAAATCTAGAATTAGTTCTTAACAGTTTGGAATTGTTCAAATTTGCTTTGAGTGCAATGTCTGTCTCCAGCCCCAAAGATAGCTACATATTTCTGTATTTAAAATAAACAATGAGCTGGGTTTAGTGGCACATGCCTGTAGTTCCAGCTACTCAGAAGGCTTAGACAGGCAGATCACTTCAGCTAGGAGTTTGAGGCAATCTGGAAAACATGGCGAATACACCATCTGAAAATAAATATATTGATTTAAAAATAAATAAAATAAACAATGAGAGGCTGGCTGACGGTAACTCAGTGGTAAAGCATGTGCTTCTTATGCTTGAAGACCTGGATTCAATCCCCAGAACAAATAAATAAATAAATAAATAAACAAAATAAACAACTATAGCACCCTGATTGTAAAATCAAAGAAACTGAACTTGAGTTCTTATAATTCTCTCATTCTAGGTGACCTGTTGAGGTTCATTTATGTGGTATTTAAATTTTCTGGAATTCACTGTGAAATGGGACTTTTGTGAGACTTTGCCAAATTTATTCTTATGTTTAAGATTTTCCTATTTGTATACCTGTTGCTTCACATGAAAAGAACTTTTTGAAATAATATTTAATTAAATAATATTTAAGGGGCTGGGGATGTGGCTCAAGCAGTAGCGAGCTCGCCTGGCATGCGTGCTGCTCAGGTTCGATCCTCAGCACCACATACAAACAAAGATGTTGTGTCCACCGAAAACTAAAAAATAAATATTAAAATTCTCTCTCTCTCTTAAAAAATAATAATAAATAATAATATTTAATATTTAATAATATTAATTAAATTTATTTTAATCAACTTCAGTGAAAGTCAACAAATCTGGTTATACTTTTATTGAATACAAATAAGATTATTTTTGACAAATTTGCCAAAGTTAAGAATCAAAAAAAGAAATCATGACCCTATTCAGCATTCCAACAGATTAATATGTGGATACAGACTGGGAGTGGTGGTACATGCCTGCAATCCCAGCAATTGGGGAGGTTGATTGCAAGTTCAAGGCCAGCCTCAGCAATTTAATGAGAACCTGTCTTAAAATAAAAATTAAAAAAGGGTTGGGGATGTGGCTCAGAGGTTAAGTGCCCCTGGATGGCTCAATCCCTAGTACCACACACACACACACACACACACACACAAAAAAAAAAAGAATTATAAACTCATTTTCATTTATTGTCCTGTAATATTTATTTGATTTAAAATTGTTAACTATATCTATTTTATACTGATCTGATTATATGTGGAGTTCAATAATAAAAAATGTTCACTGTTTTTTAAAAAATATTTATTTTTTAGTTATATTTCACACAATACCTTTCTCTTTATTTATATGTGGTGCTGAGGATCAAACCCAGGGCCTCCCATGTGCTAGGGGAGTGCTCTACTGTTGAGCCACAACCCCAGCCCTATCTGCATTTCTTTTCTGGCCCTTATTATTTGTTTCATTTTGTGATTATTACTGAAAGAAATTTTGTCACAGAGAATTTAATTTATTTCTTTTCTTTCTTTTTTTTTTTTTTTTGGTATTGGGTATTGAACTTGGGGACTTGCATATGCTTGGCAAGTGCTCTATCAGTGAACTACATCTGTAGCCCTAGAGGAAACATTTTTAAAATGATTCTTTTGATCTGGGTGTGGTGGCACACACCTATAATCCCAGCAGCTCCGGAGGCTGAGGCAGAAGAATTGCAAGTTCAAAGCCAGCCTCAGCAATTTAGTGAAGTCCTAAGGAATTTAGCAAGACTCTGTCTCAAATAAAAAATAAAAAGGGCTGGGGTTGTGGCTCAGCTTTTAAGTGCCCCTGGGTTAAATCCCCAGTACAAAACAAAAACAAAAACAGAGATCCACTTGAAGCTAGGCATGATGGCACATTTCTGAAATTCTAGGGACCTGGGAGGCTGAGGCATCCTGGGCAGCTTAATGAGACCATGTCTCAGAAATAAAAAATAAAAAGCTCTAGGGATGTAGCTCTGTCATAAAGCACCCCTGATTTAGTCCCCAGTTCAAAAAAAAAAAAAATTCATTTGAGTGTAAAGTATACTAAGTATACCATTGACTCCTTATCAAAATTGATAATTTTCAGTTTTTTTTAAATTTAAAATTCCAATTTTAAAATCCTGATTGGTTAATTCTTTTGAAAGAATCAAAAGATCCAGCAACAGTGGACCTGAGTTCCTAAAGGTAACAGTCACCTGGCACTCATTTATCTCATCATAGCTGGTCTCAACTGGCTATTTAGGTCAACTGAGCCAACCCACTTATATTAAGGGTTTGGACTTCCTTACTCTCCTACCCAGGCTGCCTCCAGGTAATCAATTAGACTCTGACTATTTCCCTGAGTGCAGATCTCTCCCTGCCCTGCCCTGTCCTCACTCCCTTTTGGAAAAACAAGAAGATACACCCATATTTTATTCATTTATTTGACACATATATACCTATTGTCGGCCATATGCCAAGCTCTGGAGATAGAAATGTGAAAGGAACATGTTTCTTTCTTCAGAGAACCTTTGGTCTAGTTGGGAAGATGGCCTTGTGTATCCCAGAAAATTAAAAGGCAATGTGGAATATAGAGTGGAACACCGTGCTGCCTGAAAAAGTGGAAGGCAGAAGGGTGAGCAATGGTGAGGCAGGTGGTATGGAGATAGGCAGAAAGGGTTGGAATCTCTCCTCTGCCTCTTCTTACCTGATTCATAGTTGACTTAAATTTCTGAATCCATAGTTTCTTCATCTCCCACCCCTTTGTACTAGAGATTGAACCTTAGGGTGCTCTACCATTGACTTAACATCCCCACCCCTTCTCAATTTATTTATTTATTTTTAAATTTTGAGACAGAGTCTCACCAAATTGCCTCCAACATGTGATCTTCCTGCCTCAGTCTCCTGAGTCCGCTGGAAGACTGCAGGCGTGCACCCATGCACCCAGCTTCTTTATTCTTTAAAATAGCCTAATTATATTTTTGAGGGGTGGTTGTGAACATTCATTGATTTCATTGAATTATTCATTGAATGCCTGTTAGTGCCAGGTGCTGTGCTAGGCATTGGGATAAAATAGGAAAATAGAGACGAGGTTCCTACTCTTGTGGGACTAATATTCTAGTGGTACTGAAGAAAGTAAAATTGTTGCACCAAGGAATGAATTAGAAACTGTTAAGGGTTCTGAACGAAGGGAAGGAACACACTTGAGCTCAGAACTGAAGGGTATGTAGAAGTCAACTTTGTGGCAAGGAAAGGACTATGGAATACCCGGGAGTTAGTATCATTTCAATCATTTCACTGCCTGACTTATAGTAGTAGCTGACAAGGTTTAAAATCACTAATAGCTAGGCACAGTCCTAAACTCTTTAGATTTTCCTATTTAATCATCATACAAACCAGTGAGGTGCATGCATATTACTACCTCCATTCCTCAGAGTGGAAACTGAGGTACGGAGAGATACTAAGTAACTTGGCTCAAGTCACCTGCTTTCGAGTTAATGAGTCGGGATTCTACTCCAGGCAGACTTCATAGCGTTTGTAGCATGGTACACAATAAATGGTGCCTGGTAATGAAAGGCCTCTACATCTGGCAGAGGGCAGAGTGGGAGGCTGTCAGAAAGAGGGAACTGCAAAAAGTGGCACAGGGAAGTGCTACCAAAACCTTTTAGTAGTCCATATTTTGGGTAACACCAACAATTTGTTGGTGCACAAAAAGCAGCCGCGCTGAGAATGAGCCCCGTGCGGTTGGTGCGCGCAAGCACGCACTGCCTGCGTTACTAGGAGAGATGACGGTCGACGCCCACGCCACACGCCGCTCAGCTCCCCGTCGCAAGCGCCGGATCGCTTCTTGGCGGATAAGCCAGTGACTGGCGGGATGGTCTACGTGCAAGCGCACGTGGCACTCTCTGCCGGTGGTCCGGGGACTTTCCCCTAGGCGGAAAGGTAAGGAACTAGTCCCTCGTTTGTAGCCTAGGAAACAGGCCTTCAGCACGAACTGCGGCTTTTGTTGTGCTCTGTGGCACTTTATAGCTCTAAGAGAAACTTAATCTTTTGATTAGGGTGAAGAAATTGGTGATGAGGGATATAAAAGAAAGCATTTTCAAGCATAACTTTTTTAAAAAAGCTTTTAAAAAAGTTTCTGGGAGCATTTTGACTAATAGAATACCTAAATCGGTGGAAAATGAACTAACTTAAGAAAGCCAGGAGTTGGTCTTATGCAAATATCCTATGGTCACGCCCCACACGATTGGGAGTGGCCTCACTGGGGGATCCGGCGCGCGGGATCCGCTCGGGTCGCGTGCGCGCCTGCGCACTAGGGAGGGAGGGCAACGCTCAAAGTCTGGGCACCAAGCTTGCCCGCCTGTGGGCCAGCAATGGCCGGCGCGGTTTCGTCCTCAGGTGTGCTGGGGCTGATGCTTATATCTGCGCTGCTTGGGGTTCTCGGAGAGCCCCCCAGCTCCGACTTCGGAACACACCCAGGTACCGTGGAGGGCTGCTGGAGGGAGGCTGGGACTGCAAGGGAGGAGTCCTCGCTCTGCTGACGAGTCTCTTCTCTCCGTCCGCAGGACACCGCGCCCAGGTCAGCCTTGGGGCCTCCGAACCCCGGCGGCGGTTGCCGCCCAAAGATCAGCGCGAGCGGGACCGGGCGGACGCGCTACCTTTGGGGGCTCTGTACACTGCAGCTGTCGTGGCTTTTGTGCTGTACAAGTGTTTGCAGGTGCGGGACGGCAGTGGGTGGGGCTTTCCAGGGCCTGAATTTCCCGTGGGGGCGCTATAGTATCAAAAACAGGACTCCGCTTCCCTTCTGTCTATAAATTGCAGTCAGTAGTTTCTTGGCTTTCCCACGTTATAGGGTTCGAAGGATCCAGACAGGTAATGGATAAGAAGGGCTCCTGGTAAATTGTAAATGAAGACCGTCACATTTACTTCTTCCACAATCCAATGAAGAGCGATCACTAAGTAAATAGTGGAGCTGGGATTTGAACCCAGCTGCTGTGTGTACTACGAAAGTGCAGTTCCTGGTGAGGATCCAGCCTTGGCAGCAGTTGATTGCTGCAGCCCCAGTGTGTCCAGAGTTCAAGACATCAGGCAGTCTCAGGTTCTCCTTGGGAAAGAGGCCCTGAAATATGAGCTGACAGTACATTTTGGTGGATTGAAATTGTTGAAATGGAAAGTAGCACCACCCAGGGCTGTATCTTTAGTCCTGATCCTATCACTCACTTGCATTAGAAAACAGGGCTGAACCAGTTTGGAGATTATATGAAACTAGAAGAGTTAGCTAGTAATCATCCCAAGTATACTTGACAGGCAAGGATGAGGATATGAATTTAATGATAAAATTTAGTAAGTTTTGGGGCTGGGATTGTAGCTTAGTGGGTGGAGCGTTTGCCTTGCATGTGTGAGGTACTGGGTTTGATCCTCAGCACCACTTAACAATAAATAAAATAAAGGTATTGTGTCCGTCTACAACTAAAAAAAAAATTAACAAGGATAGATTAATGAGTTTTATTCTTGGGCCCAAGTACAGTGGGGAGAAAACAACTTAGAACCAGCACCTATAAAAGAGGCATTACAGTTGACTATTAAGTTCATTGTGTGATGTGGCAACCCACTTCCCAAATCAGTAAACTGAACAAGTTATTGTGCTCCATCTGCACTACATGCTCAGTAAAGCAACTGGAGAAAAACATGTGAATGGAGCCCTGACAGAAAAGATTTAAGATTTTACACCAGAAAAGATGGGAAGGAGGCAGGAGTGCAACCATTGTCTTCAGATTCCTGAGGGGCTATCATGTTGAAAATAAAGACATTATTTGGAAGGCTTTTGTCAGCATTATGGATATTCAAAGGAAAAATTTTTGACTTTGTGTATGAACTGATAACCAAAGCTTTATCAAACTGGAGAGGTTTGCTTATTCCTGGAGATAGTTCCACAGATAGAGCACATAGGGGGCATATTGATAGGTTGCTTCATGTCTCGGGTAAGAACCTGGACTAGAAATGAGATTCTCTAAGGTTAAAAACCCAATAGCTGGGACTGGGCTTGTGGCTCAGTGGTAAAGTGCTTGCCTAGCACATGTGAGGCACTGGGTTTGATCCTCAGCACCACAATAAAATATTGTGTTCATTTACAACTGAGGAAAACAAATAAACAATAGCTTTCTACTGCAAATTCTCCTGTCCTTTCTAGTTATGGGAGACTTAGGTGCTAGAGCAGAACTTTGTTGCTACTATATTGCCCTTTTCTTCTCCCCCTACAGGGCAAAGATGATGCTGCAGTTTTCCAAGAGGAGAAAGACAAGGAGGAATCATTGCAGTCAGGTGGGTTAAGCATAAGTCTGTCCTTGGTGGTGATGGTGAGGAGACTGGGACAGCAGAATGGTTACTTAACTTTGCTCCCCTTTTCTCCCTACACAGAGAGGCATCTGGCCCAGTTGACACAACAGCTGACCCAGACAGAGCAGCACCTGAACAATCTAATGTCCCAGCTGGACCCCCTTTTTGAGTGGTAAGAATTTGTGGCAGGTGGGAGTCATGGAGACAGTTTGGGCAGCCCCTGAGTGAGTATTTCTGCAGTGTGACTACTTTGGTTGGAGCCCAGCGGGAGCTTCTGAACATGAAGCTACAGACCATCCACCAGCTTCTACAAGACTGCAAACCAGATAAAGGTGTGGAGGTCCCAGAACCAGGTAAAGGGTTGAGAGCTGAGTCTGGTGATGGGGAGATAGTCTCTGAAACTGGAACATGCTGATCTTTCCTTTCACAGAAGCCAGCATACCTTCTCCTGAGGACTTAAGAACAGAGGAGGATGAAGAGGCTGGTGACAGTCAGGACTGGGAAGAACCCATAAATTGGAGCACAGAGACTTCCTGGGAAGTAAAGCAGGGGCTAAGGAGAAGATACAGTAAGACTGTGACAAAGGAATCCAGATACAGCTCCAGCCAGGAAGAAAGGACAACAGCTGAAGGTTTAGTAAAATAAAGTCTATCCTTTAGTAAAATAAGTCTGCTTCTGTGCACTTTTTTCTCTCCCCGTTGGTCATACACCCATACTAGGTGCCTCAGGCCTCCTTGAAAAGCTTCCCTTATTAGGACAAAAGACACTGCCTTCCAGAGTGAGAGCAGAGAAGACAGAGGGAGCTCCAGTTCTTTTCCTTGTATTCCTGAGGCTACCAGCACACCAACCTTCAGGCCCCCCCCCCCCCCCAAAATCCCTTTTTTCATAGGTGAGACAGAAGAATCTTTCCAAAAACATTTATTAAAATCCAGTGGGAAAATAAATTATAGAAAACTATATACAACATAAAAACAGCCACCCTTAACAAAGCTGCATACCCATAGAGGGCATGAGCTTACCAGCCCCAAATCCCCTCATCTGTGTTGGAGGGTCTAGTTCAGCTGAGGTTGTTAGCTGATTTCCTGATTTTTGTCTGCAGTACTGGGGACTGGACCCAGGGGCAGTGTACCACAGAGCTACATTCCCAGTCCTTTTAATAATTTTTGAGACAGGGTCTCTTGCTAAATTGCCCATGCTGGACTTGTACTTGTGATCCTCTCAAGTTGCTAGGATTATAAGCACCAGCCACCATGTCCCCAGCCTGGGTTCCTGATTCTTAAAATGATCCCTGTCAAACCAAGAAGGGTTCTGTACTTTTAGTGCTGAAGAAGATTCCTTTGTACTTCTGGCTCTGACCTATCCCTGAAGTATTCTGAGTTTTGAATTTGTAAGATTCCTCTAGTTCTTCTGGCTGCTGTGGAGAAAAAACAGTTCAGGTACTAACATGAGCACTCCATTTAGACACAGCCACCTGCAGGGTTGGGGGAGGTCCCAGGAGATATAGGAATGAGGTAGGATTAGACCTGTGATCCTGCTCATTTCAGTCCTGGGTCTTGTCACAGCACTCTTCTTGATATAAAGACAACACAACTCACCTGATAGCCAAAGTCAGACTGTGGTACCAGTGTGACAGCTCCTCCTGGTCTGTGGACATAAGCAGTAGCTTCTCACGGGGGAAGGACAACTAGGGAGAGACCACCTCTTAGTGCATGGCTCAGAAAGGTCCAGGCTGAAGCCCTTGCTATTCCATTGAGGTGATTTAGGACTGAGAACTATGAGGCTCAAGCCCCAGGTATTTCTCATATCCTCTCATTACTATGAAAAGGGACCCAGGTGAAGGAGATAAACAGGCCCAGTAGTGTTTGAGATATACTTTGGATCTAGGATTCCTGCTATTACTTACGCTGAGCAGTCCACCACAAGGGCCTCCTGAGTGGCCAAAGACCCTGCAGAGTTGACACTGGGCCATAGGATAGAGGGCTTTACAGGCAAAGGTGCCACTCTGCAGCAGGTGCAACTGGGGTCGAGGCTTGGCCATGAGGAGCACATCGGAGAAGAGAAAAAACATGCGAGGCCGAGGTTCCCCACTGGAAGGCACCACCAACAGCCACCCCTGGCGTAGGAACCAGCGTCCTGGGGGATGGGAGAGCTGTTATTTTGGTGCAGCTCCAGGATCCATGGGAATAGGAGGAAAGAGGTAGAGTTTGAGGGGCATGTGTGGGTTCTATAGAGGAAGAGATGATAGGCAAGAAGGATTTGAGGATTGAGATGAAAAAGTAAACAATCTACCTGAAGTAAGTCCCTTTGCCTGGCGTCCACTGAGCAGAGCCTGGATACGCTGGAGGTGCTGCTCATTCTTCTGTTTCTGACCAATGCTGTGGACTCTCTGGGCAGTCTCACTTATCAGCCGGGCAGCCCCTAGAATATAACACCTTCAACCTCAATGCTCACACACTTTTGACTTTGGGTGACTGATTGGTACCGGTGAAAGACAGGCTATGCTGGAGGGGACTGGGTCAGGGTTTAACTTCTTGAAGAAAAGGCAGGGCAATAAGGATATATTAATGGAAGCTAGGGACATACATTGTTGGAAATCAGAACCAGAAAAGGATACAAGAGCCAGCCTCCTGCCTGAGCTGAAAAGGAGCAAGAACTTACGTGTGAGCTGTTGATGGTCAGGACTATTGGGACCTGTATTTTCAGCCAAAGCAACAACCAGATTCTCATACCTGGAATTAACAGTGTAAGTCTACAAGGGGAAGTAGAGCCAGGCAAAATTCCCTTTGCCTCTGCTTGACACACAATCAGCCCCCATATATTCTTCAGTTGCAGGTCCAGGAAAGATCTGCTTCTGGCTACTGTATCCCCTTCTTTCATCTGGGACTTGGAACCTGGGCTCACACCATTTGGCCCGCTTCAATTCCACACTGAAGAGTCAAAGGCAGGCCACAGTCTGGAAGGCCAGGTCAGGATATAAAAGTTAATCAAACCTAGAAGGATGCTGCAGACAACCTATGAACCCTTAAACCCATTCCCAGGGACAGAGATTCTAGTGTAGGTTGGCCACTCATTTCAACAAACTTCTCCAGATAACTTGCCTCAGACCCTATTGCAGCCCCCCACTCACTTTACAGGGTTCCACAGTCTCAGACTATGGGTACTTGTGGGTTCGCATGTACTCTTGTAAAAACTTCTTAGAAGAAATCTGGCTCAGGAGAGAGCCAGTAGGTTGGGATGACCCCATGACATCCCCCAAAACTGAGGACAGCAGTTATACAGTCTCAAAGAGACTTGGTTGGAGTCGAGGGGAGTTCACTCACTGCTGCAGCCGCTGCAGAGGCAGAGGGAGCAGATCTTGAAGCTTAAGTCCCCCAAACTCAGGGCGACCTTCCTGAAGGTGCACAAACCTCCGAAAACGCTTGTTTTTCTTTAGTTGTTCCTAGAGTGAGGGGAAAATAATTGGCAACAAGAGAAGCCACTCCTTATATTGCATTCATCTGTGTACAAACCCCAGCCTTCAGTAACTGTGTGCTCTGTGCTCCTGAGAGAAACTTGGTCTCCCTAGGGGAAACTCGACACAGGCTAAGCACCCAGAGCTCTATAAATGCAGGGATTATGTGAATGAAGTTTGGTTTCTAAGATGAAGAGAAAATGTGAGGGGCAAGCTAGACACTAGGGAAAAGGGATGGATTTGAGGTCATCTCCAGGTTACCTGTAGGGTGGTCTGGGACCTCTCCGCATTAGCTGCAAATTGGGTGTAGAGCTCCAGGTGGTGGCAGAAGCCTTCCAGCCCCTGTCCCCAGTGTCCTTCTTCCAGGTAGGGAAGCAGCATTCTGTGTGGGCAAAGGCAGTAAAAGGGAAGCCCAAGAACTACTCAAGGACTCCCTCACTTAATTCTCATAATTCTACCCCGAGGTAGTGCTATTAACCCATTTTACAGATGGAGAGGCTGGCAGGTTAAGGAACTGGGCCAAGGCTACAGGTGAGAAAATTGGCAGACCTGATTCGCTCTGACTCAAGACAGAGCTCCTTGCCAGAAGTTATGGCCCTCCCTCTTCTCGCGCCCCTTCCACTCACTGGCTGGCGCCGTAGATGAGCTCCCAGGACCCAAATAGGGCCTGGCGCTCGGGTGGTCGTAGAGTCCCCTTGGCTTTCAGGATCCCCAAGAAGTACTGTGGAAGGAGCGAATACAGGTGTCGGGAAGAATGGGCCAATGCAAGCTGCAGCCAGACAGACGCTTGCCTGACTCCCTATATGCAGAATCTAAGACCCACCATACTCGGGGTCGTCACCTAGCAGAGACCTTCCCACACCCTGGGCTCCCAACCCCACACGAGGAGGCCGCTCCGGGCCCGCACCGTGGCCACCAGCCCTAGTTGTTCCTGGTAACGCCGCTCGGTCTCGAGCAGCTCCCTGGCGGTGCAGGCGCGTTTCCGCTCCCACCGAGCACGCTGCTCCCGCACCGGGCACCGCAAGCTGGGATCTGGGATCTCCATTACTGTCCGAGGGTTGATGTTTCCGGCCGCAGCCCGCCGGAGATTCAAATTCCAACGCTCCCAGGGCGGGGCCCCGGGTGGGATAGGGGAGGAGCTCTCAGGAATGAGCATGCGCAATGGCCATCGGCTCCCCTCGGCTCTCCTTTTCCTGTGGTCGCCCCAACACAAGGGCAACCCTGTAGGTGAGCGTGGACTGTGGCGGCAGCTGGATTTGGAGTCAGGACACTCAATAGGTGCAACCACTGGCAGAGCCTCATGTCTTTTTTTTAAAATCCCCTTTGGGTACCTGGGACTAATCTCAGGGACACTCGACTACTGAGCGACATCCCCAGCTCTATTTTGTATTTAGAGACATAGTCTGAGTTGCTTAGCACCTTGCTTTTGCTAAGGCTGGCTTTGAACTCGCGATCCTCCTGTCTCAGCCTCCCGAATCGCTGGGGTCACAGGTGGGCGCCACCCTGCCGGGCTAGCCTCAGTGTCTTATTTGTAGAATTGGGAATGGGACAATCATTACGGTATGTTCTGTCCTGGGCCCATGCCAGTCTACAGAAGGGGTTCAGTCATTCCCAATGTTTTCAACACCTTTCTGGCCCCTGAACAAACAAGTTTACAGATTTTAAGTTATTGTTTTATTCATTTCCTACTGGTCCAAAGCCTGACAGATCACTAGCTTCTGATGAGGATGTCAATTAAGTGGTAGTTCTGATTTGCTGTAATTTTGACCCAGGGCAAAAGCTTTGAGTTGATGGGTCCTTGCTGCCTTACCAAAAATGAAATGTACTTGGCCTGGTGTGGTGGCCCATGCCTGTAATTCCAGCAGCTGGGGAATCTGAGGCAGGAGTGTGGCAAATTTAAGGCCAGCCTCAGCAACTAAGAGAGACCCTGTCTCAAAATAAATAAATAAAATAAATTTAAAAAAAAAAAAAAAAAGAGGGCGAGGGATGTATCTCAGTGATAAAATGCTCCTGGGTTCAATCCCCAGTACCTATAAAATAAAAAATAAACATAAAATGTACCTGGGCTGGGGATGCGGCTCAGTGTTAAAAGTGCTTGGCTGGGTTTGATCCTCAGCACACAAAAAATAGATAAAATAAAGTGTACTGGGCTGGGGTTGTGGCTCAGTGGTAGAGTGCTTGCCTAGCACGTGTGAAGCACTGGGTTCGATCCTCAGCACCTCATAAAAATGAAAAAAAGATGTGTATGTCCACCTACAACTAAAAAACAAATACTTTTAAAAAATAATAAGGTGTACCAGCAGGGCTTGAGGCCTGAGGGTGAGGCAGGAGGATCTCTGTGAATTCCTGCCAGCCTAGGCAATTTCCTAAGACATTGTCTCAAAATAAAACTTATTTAAAAAACAGCTGGGATGTAGCTTAGCTGTAGAGTACTTGCCTGCCAAGTACAAGGCCCTGGGTTCAATTCAGTACAAAAAGAGTAATGATACAAGATTTAGTGTTATAAGATAATTATTGTACTATACATTTGTGTTTTGTGGGCCAGGTGTTTATCAGGGTGTAACGAGGATGGCTTGTTTATGTTAATTATGTTTGGGGCCTCAAATGCGGCAAAATGATTAAAATGGTTGGTGCTGGAATAAAAAAAATAGTAATGATAATAATAATAAATGTAGGGGCTGGGGTTGTGGCTCAGTGGTAGAGCGCTTGCCTAGCACATGCGAGGCCCTGGGTTCGATCCTCAGCACCACATAAAAATAAATAAAATAAAGGTATTGTGTCCAACTACAAAATAAAAAAGAAAATAGAGTGTTTCCTAATTTAAAAGAGCAATAATTCCTAAAAAATAAGTGGAACAATTTAAATCTAAGAAAATAGAGGAAGGTAAAACACAAAACAACAAAGTTAAAAAAAAACCTTAAAAAATAATAAATGTACCCAATTTTCCTAATTTAGTCTTTTGAAAAACTGGAAATAGCCATGTGGTAAATTGGCAATGCCATTTTGTTAGTATGTATGTATCAGCTCTTTTTTGTGGAGGTACTAGGTATTGAACCATAGGGTGCTTTACCACTGAGCTACTTCCAACCCCTTTATTTTTGATTTTGAGACAGGGCCTCGCTAAGTTGCTCAGAGCCTTGAACTTGTGATCCTCTTGCCTCAGCCTCCAGAGTGTATCAGACTAGTGGTTCCTAAATGCATCTTAATGACTATGTGGACAAATATATGTGCCAGAATGTCTGGCACAGTGTTTGTAACAACAGAAAACTGGAAACCACCTAAAATGTCCAATGGAAAAGACCTGGTTAGAAAAATTATGGTATAGCCAGGTGCAGTAGCTTATTCCTATAATCCCAGCTATTTAGGAGGCTGAGGCAGGAAGATTACAAGTTTGAGGCTAGGCTCAACAACTTATTGAGAACCTCAAAATAAAAAAGTGTAGGGGGGCTGCGGATGTGGCTCAAGAGGTAGCGCGCTCGCCTGCCATGCGTGCGGCCCGGGTTCGATCCTCAGCACCACATACCAACAAAGATGTTGTGTCCACCAAAGATTTAAAATAAATAAATAGATATTTAAAAAAAAATAATAATAAAATAAAAATTAAAAAAAAAAGTGTAGGGATGTAGCTCAATGGTAAGGAGCCCCTGGGTTCAATCCCCAGTGCTACCAAAACAACAACAACAAAACAAACAAACAAAAAATCCCCCAGCTATTTGAAGGAATAATATGAAAACATTAAAAATGATGTTTAAGGGGCTGGGGTTGTAGCTCAGTGGTAGAGCACTTGCCTTGCACATGTGAGGCACTGGGTTCGATCCTCAGCACTACATAAAAATAATAAAAAAGAAAACACTCATTATAAGTATATTGTTGAAGGGAAAAAGCAGGCTATAAAACTGGGTAACATATAAAAGGAAGACTAAATAATCAAAAGCTAATTGTGTTTTTAATCTCTGTGTGATCAGAGTGAAGATAATTTGGACAAAGATGTATTATGTACCTAACCTGTTCCAGACAGTGAATCACTAAGATTCAAGGTACAAATTCCCTCTTCACCTTCCAAGTATTCAGCTTTGAGCATGCCTTATTTATAATTAGAAGATACATTTCGAAGTAGGAAACAAAATGTTAAGAGAGAAACTACCATTTTGGATTCTCAGGAATCTGGGCCCCAAGCCAAGAACCAGGGGATTGTCAGGGTTCTAAGCTCCCCTCCAGCTCTGATATTCTAAGAATTCTAAGAATGGGAAAATGCTGGGCTTGGACCAGGCAGGAACAACTTGAAGATCTTGGATGGAGAAAAGTTAAGAGTTTGGATCAGACTGTATCTTATGCTCAAGTCCCGTGGAAACTGGTGACAACATATGGTTACACTGTCTCAAATGAATGAGGCACAGTTCATACTAAAAGCTCAAGTATGGAAAAAGCCAGAGAATCCCATAGTCATCAGTATCACTGTGACCCCAGGTGATGAGAATAGAACATCATAGGTGATGAGAATAGAACATCATAATGCCTGGTGGAGGCAGTTGGTGACCAGTATGTTTGAGGATGCTGCCATTGTGACTGTGCTTAAGGGAGAGAATAGAGCCTACTGTGAGCTCAGGTGAGGGAATCATTCAACTCTGGAGGAAGGAGAGGGAAAAGCTGAGAAGACATACTGAGGACATTCTGTGCATCCACTCTAGTTCCACTACACTGACGATAGACTAAATAGTGGCCCCCATAAAGACATGTCCAGGTCCATGCCTTTAACCTGCAAATGTGACATTCTTTGGAAAAAGGGTCTTTATAGATATGATTAAGGATCTTGAGATGAGATCATCTTGAATTATCTCAGTGGGCCCTAAATCCAAAAAGTGTGTTTGTATTGATACCCTGTGGGGCACACCTGTAATCCCAGCAGCTTGGGAGGCCGAGGCAGGAGGATTGCCAAGTTAGAGGCCAGCCTCAGCAACTAACCGAGGCAGCTTAGTGAGACTCTGTCTCAAAATAAAAAGGGCTGGGGATGTGGCTCAGTGATAAAGTGCCTCTGGGTTCAATTTCCAGCATCAATCAATCAATCAATCAATCAATCAATAAATGAATGAATAAAGTAAGTAAGTAAGTAAGTCACCCTGTAGAAAGACACAGCATCAGAGGCAGCTGCCACATGAAAGAGGTAGATAGATATTGCAGTATGCTGTATCCCGACCTGGGAAGATTCAGGACACAAGAATTTCAGGAGTTACTAATTAGAAAAAAAAAAAATTCTAGGAGCTCAAACCTGTTTTATGTTTGGCAGACTCCCATATGGTGTTATTGTCGGCCTCAAGCCCAGGAGTCATAAGAATCTAGAAGAGGCAAGGAAAGATTCCTCCCTGGAGGCTTCTTAAGGAGCCTGGCCCCACTAATACCTTAATTTTAGACTTCTGGCCTTCAGAACTGTGAAAGAATAAATTTCTGTTGTTTATACCTAGTTTTTGATAATTTTTTTGTTTGTTTTGTTTTTCTCAGATTTGGGGGATCGAACCCAGCGTCGCTCTAACATTGAGTTACAACCCAGTTTTTATGTTTTAATTTGAACCAGGTTGTTGTTACATTGCTAAGGCTGTCCTTGAATTTATGATCCTTCAGCCTCAGCTTCCCAAGTAGCTGAGGTTAAGGTGCGCAAGACTATACCCAGCGAGTTTGTGGTAATTTGTTACAGAAGTCCTTATTACAGCCGTCCTAAGAAACTATTAATACAGATGGTGCAATGGGCCAGAACTACAGGTCAGCCTCAAAGCTCCAGAAAGGCTTTGACCTGTCTTTGTTCCCAATCCGTGGTTGGAGAAAAGGGATCTTTTCTTATTCTACCCTGTCAGCAAATATCTCCCTCCTCTGCAACCCTGAGCTAATCAGAAACACGTTTAAGTAACGTGTTCCTGAGTGTTTGACAACACAGATCCAGTTGACAGAAAACTTGGTCTTAAACAACTGCAGCGACTTCTGCACCAGGTGGGGACTACCCCAGTTGATTAGTCCTGAGTATGCTGTGTCCCCACCTGGGCAGATTCAGGACACAAGAATTCCAGGAGCTCAAACCTGTTTTAGTGTTTGGCAGACTCCCAGCTGTGAAGGTGTGATCCAGGATCAGAGTCCACATCTCCACCCAGGCCAGAGGAACAGTAACTAGAAAGGCAAGGGAGAGACGGAACCATAGGGAAGAGTGTTTGGAAAGTTAGTGAGCTGTAACAGAGAGAGAGTTCAGCACCTATAGGCAGATATGTGATCTGAAATACTCCACAGATAGTGGGGAGGGATGTACATAGAGATATGGGGTCATAGCTAATGCTTCAGAGAAGTATACGGAGAGATCCTGCCTAAAAAAGAAAAAGACTCAAATGTTCAGAATATTTGGAAAGAAAAATGAAAAAAAGCTGACTCATGTTGGAGAAAGATGTCTAGTTATAGTCTCCAGTTAGCATGGTACTTTTACCATCTCTGCTCCCATAACCTCTCACACCTCAACTAAATTAGTTACCACATTCTGTCTTGCACAGGCCCATCCAATTCAGATCTTACCATTTGCCTTCCAGGTTTTGGCTGCCAAACAAGGTGCTGACAACATAGCTCACTACCCAGATTGCATGCTGGATCAGAATGCTACAGAATTGGAATATGGCTTGGAATTTGGCTTTAGAAAGACAACCTAGAATTTTGGGCTGACTATCTCATAAGATGACCACTTGGAGAAGAGCTTTTACTTAGCCATACAAGTTTTGGGAACAATGAGAGTCACTCAGTCAAGGCAGATAATTTGGGGTGCCATAAAAAATGTGATGTCATCCTCCTGGGACAGCAGTGATTTGAAATACAAAGGTTATTGATGATGAGCTGAGGGGAAGGAAGACATCTCAGTCATTTTGGTATTTTTCAAGCACCTGGCAAGGTGATCTACCTAATAGTTACTGAATAAAAGATTGACTCAATCAAATACTGGACCCTGCCCTAATGGTACTTAAGGTTATTAGAGCAGATAAAATGTCATAAATCACCCTAATATGAGTTAGATGGAGGGCAAGGTTATTATCAAAGGCGGGCAAAGAACTGTGGTAGCTCAGAGGCACTAGAGATCTCTTCTGGACTGGTGGTAGAGGGCTGGTGAAGGCTTCCTGGAGGAGTTGGCCTGTGAACTGAGTCTTGAGAAGAGATTTAGACAAAGGACACAGGGAGACAGTTTAACTCTATAGTTTAGCACAAGCACCAATGTGTCAGAACTGAAGCATTCAAATGGGGTTCTGAGGCTCCTCTATGCTAGGCATGACCCCTTTAGATAAGGAATCATGAGGACAATAGTGTTCCCAGGGAGGAGATGGGATAGTAGGGTACCCTGGATTAAGGGGCTGAAGCTGTATGCCAACATGATTAGAAATATTTCAATATACCTATACAACTATGCTGGTTCATGCTTGTTGAATGGCCCTAGATATGGACATGAAATGACTTGTCAGAGCCTTAGGGGCCTTTCTAAAATGTCAGCTACAGAACAATGAAGGCTGTTTTCTGTTCCATGCTGCATCCCTAGGGCTGTGAGCAATACCAGGAGGACTGGAGGAGGCTCAATAAATACTCATTAAATGGGCAAATTAGGAGGCCATTCTTTTTTTTTTTTTTTTTTTTTTGTGGTGCTGGGGATTGAACCCAGGGCCTTGTGCATATGAGGTAAGCACTCTACCAACTGAGCTACATTCCCAGCCCTAGGAGACCATTCTTGATGTCCTTTCACTCTTCTACCTCATCCTCTTACATCCAATTTCCCCCTCCAATTTACGGTTGGGACTTACTCAACATAACATAATTGGCCACTCTCTTGCTCAAAATATTTTATGCCTACCCTTTTTTTCAGACTACCATTATCCCCATTAAAAAAAAAAATCAATTGGACTGCTACTTCTTCCTCTTCAAAGTCCTGATCAAATTTTACCTACTTATTACTTTCTGAGGCAGAAGGACTCTCTCTCCCCCAAAATATGAGAGTACTTGCCCTTGCTCACTGGACAGTGAGCTTCTTAAAGAGGGGATTCTCTTATTCATTTCCAGACACCCAGTCCAAAGCCCAGTGCTTGACATATAGAAGGTGTTAAATAAATAGCAAATGCAACAGTGAATGGCATTGGTTGGAAATGTAGCTCAGTGGAGGAGTGCTTGCCTATTACAGAGGATGTTCTGGGTTTTATCTCCAGCACAGCAAAACAAACAAACAAAAAGTCTTCAGTGAATGGCATTAAAGGCAATGAGAACTAGATTTAAAAAGGTGGTAAACAGTTTGGAGCAAAAAAATAAATAAACTAGGCATGGTGGCACATGTCCATAATCCCAGCAACTCAGAAGGCTGAGGCAGGAGGATTAAGTGCAAAGCCAGCCTCAGCAACTAAGCAAGGCCCTAAGCAACTCAATGAGACCCTGTCTCAAAATAAAAAAATAAAAGGGCTGGGGATGTGGCTCAGTGTTAAATACCTGTTGGGTTCAATAGCCAGTATCCAAAAAAAAATAGAAAAGGGGAAGAAAAAATGAATAGTTTGAGTTAGATGTGGTGGTGCATGTCTAAAATCCCAGCAAGTCAAAAAATAGGAGGATCACAAATTTAAGGCCAAGCTTGGGCAATTTAGCAATACTCTATCTCAAAATAAAAAAATACAAAGTACTGGGAATGTAGTTCTCAGTGGTAAAGCACTCCTGATTTCAATCCCGCATACCAAAAAAAAAAAAAAATTGGGGGTTAGGAGTTTAGCTCAGTGGTAGAGCACTTGTCTCCCATGAGGCCTTTGGTTCTATCCCTAGCAACACACACACACACACACACACACACACTATCCCCAGCACCACACACACAAACACACACACACTATCCCCAGCACCACACACACACACACACACATACACACACACACATACACACACACAAAATCCACAGCACCACACACACAAACACACTATCCCCAACTCCACACACACACACTATCCCCAGCACCACACACATACACACATACACACACACTATCCCCAGCACCACACACACACACACACACACACTCACACACACACACATACACATACACATGAAAAAAAAACAAAAAAAGGGGGGAAAGGAGTTTATGAAAATGAATGGTTTAATTTGGAGTATGAGGAAGAGTGGGAGGAGATAAGATGGAAAGATCTCTTAGGAAAGGTTTTGAAGGGACATGCAAGCGAGAAGGAGAAAATGGGCATACTTTGGTAAGCACTGAGAAACCAATGAAGGTTTTTGAGCAGGTGGAAAGATGAAAACAAGATAAATTTAGTTTAAACCCACCAGAATTTCTTTCAGACACCCAGTTTTTCATTCATACATTCAGTTTTTCATTCATGCTCAAATTTGCCTCCTACCTACCCTTCTACACGTTTAACTATTTATCCTTACAGTCCCTGTACAGCTTGCCCTGCCCCATTCTGCTCCCTGGCTGGGCCAGAGGTGGGCTGCTTTCCCTCTTAGCCAGGCGACACAGGGGCCCCAGCTTCCCTGTCTTTTCCCTTCCTTTCTTGGGGCTGGGAAGCAGGCCAGGGTTAGCTGAGGCTGCTGCTGGCGAGCAGCTGGCTGGTGCCAGGGAGAGCCTGTATAGTGCCAGGCAGTGCCTTGGGTTCCAAGCTGGGCCCATGACCCCGATAACCTTGTGCTTGTGAACACACCTGCCCCTCACTCCACCCCATCCAAGCTTTGGTATCGGGGAGGGGGCACAGGGCCAGACAGACCCGCGGGACTTTGGCTCCATCTCTACAGAAGGGCACTCTGTGAGTCAGCCTGCTCCCCTCAAGGCTTGCTCCTCCCCCACCCAGCTCCTGTTTCCTATGCACGTACAGCCCGTACACACCACACCGTGTCCCGGGACACCCCAGTCAGCCGCATGGCTTCCCTGTGCCCCAGCCCCTGGCTCCCTCTGTTGATCCCAGCCCCTACTGTGCAACTGCTGCTGTTGCTACTGCTCCTGGTGCCTGCCCATCCCCAGAAACTGTCCTGGATGCAGGGGGATCACTCTGTGGGAGGAGGTTCATCTGGGGAAGACAGTCCACTGGGCCAGGAGGATTTGTACAGTGAAGAGGATCCACCTGGGGAGGAGGATTCACCTGAAGTTACTTCTAAACCAGAAGAGGACAACTCCCTGAAGTTAGAGGATCTACCAACTGTTGAAGCTCCTGGGGACAGTCAAGGTCACCCAAGTAAAGCTCCAGGGAACAAAAAAGGTAAGTGGTCATCAGCCTCCAAATTTAGGCTCAGTAGAATCATGCCACCTCTCCCTACTCCTGGCAGAGATCATTCAGGGAAGGACCCCTCCAGGGGGCTCCCACACCATTAGACCCCTCTGTCTTTCAGCGCTAGAAGAGGAAAGATGGGGAAAGGAAAAACATGGAGAACTGCTGGAAGAGATGGGAAAGAATGGGGAGATTGGAGAGGAGAAGGAGAACAGGACTGTCCAGAAAGGGGGGGATAGGTGAAGAGGAAGAGAGAATGTGAAGTAAAGAGGAAAGACCAGGGGGAGAGGGTGGGTACCAAAGGAAAGGCAGAACCTGTAGACTTTCTCAGCTTCAGTCTGCAAGGAAGAAGCTGGGACTAGGAAGAAGGAATCAACAACAGGAGAGGGACCTGATAACTTGATTTCCAAGCCAGGAACTTAGGGAAAAGAGTTGGAGACTAGGAAGGGCAGTGGAATGAGTATGGGAAAGGGATGAATAAGGGAGAGAGGAAAAAGATGGTCTCCTGAGTTGGGCCTGGGGACTGAGGCACCCACCTACTCTACAGATCCAAAACTAGTGGTTGCAAACAGGTATCTCTGGGGCCAATGGGGCCATTGTTTGCCCTCCCGGCTCCAGTGTTATGTTTGGTTGCAGTCCACTGCGTTTTTGCACGTGGTCCGCTTCAGACATTTGTTACCTGCTATGCCCTGTAAGACATCTTAATTTATGGGGCCCTGCCGCGAGGTGGGGGACCTATTTCTCCCGACCCCTGGGAAGGGATGGGCTCTAAGGCTGGCTTGTACATCCTTCTCATTTACGCAGGGGATGGCCACATTCATTGGCGCTACGGAGGTGAGACACCCACTCCCTGCAGAGATCCAACCTGGGAACCCGGCTCTGTTGATCTGCCCCACAACCATCCCAAGACTGGTTTCTGGGCGTCCCATTCACGGCAGGCTCCGGTCCCCGCAGGCTCCGGTCCCCGCCCACATCCCTGATTTCTATTTCCCGCTCCGAGGCCTCCAGACTCCACCCGCTTCACTTTTTCGCCCAGGTTGCTTAAAAGTTCCTTACCTAGTCACCAGACTTCTCCACCATACTCTCTATTCCCAGGCAACCCGCCCTGGCCCCAGGTGTCCCCAGCCTGCGCAGGCCGCTTTCAGTCCCCTATAGATATCCGCCCGGAACTCACTGCGTTCAGCCGCGCCCTGCGACCCCCACAACTTCAGGGTTTTGCGCTACCGCCACGTCCGGAACTGCGCCTGCGCAACAATGGGCACACCGGTGAGGGGGTCTGGGGTGGAGCCTCAGGGAAACCGAAGGGACTGTCTGGGGATGGGACTAAGATGAGGGCGGTTGGGGAGGTGCTTGGGGGTTAGGGTGGTTTCACCCGCGGGCAGGCGAGACAGGGTCGGGCTCACCTGGCGCTCCCCCCGCAGTGCAGCTGACTCTGCCTCCCGGGCTGGAGATGGCCCTGGGTCCCGGGCGGGAGTACAGAGCCCTGCAGTTGCATCTGCACTGGGGTACTTCGGATCGCCCGGGCTCAGAGCACTCTGTTGATGGCCACCATTTCCCTGCCGAGGTGAGCATCCGAGTAGGGGCCAAGGGGCGTGGCCCGAGATATACCCCACTTTGACGCCAGTGTTTTCTCCAGATTCATGTAGTTCACCTCAGCACTGCATTTTCGGGAGTTGATGAAGCCTTGGGGCGCCCGGGAGGCCTGGCGGTATTGGCCGCCTTCCTACAGGTACCAGATCTGCACACCCCTCCCACCCCCGTTCCCTTCTTCCCTGGGGTCTAATGTATCTTGCAGTCAGAGATCCCATCCCCAAACTGTCACTCTGGCCTCTAGCCTTCATCCTCATTCAACACCCATGTTGAACCAGGCACTGGACCATAAAAAAAGATTCAGAAGCTGTGGGTTCTTGCCTCTAAGGAACTCACAACCCGTGGGAGCTGACATGATAGGTAATGGGAAGGACACAGTAAAATGGTGGTCAGGGAGGAGGTTAATTCTGAAGCTTTTGACAGGAAAAAAAAGGGAAACATTCCAACCAGAGAGAACAGTATGTGCAAATACAATGTGGCCCGTTTGGGGAATGGCAGATGAAACAGTTAGACATTGGAAGAAGTAATTTCTCTATTAACTCTTGTAACCTGTCATTTCCCTTCCTAAAATGCAGCATTTATTGACCTCTTTGGACCTTAATGATCAAGGATATATATGCCATGATTAGAGGAGGCCAGTAAAGGGAAAGGATGAGAGACCTGCTAGGCTCACTCTCAAATGCCATACTCACAGCACAATGTTCAGAGAAATGCCTCAGAAATAGCACGTCAGGACCAGGTTCCAAAAGCCAAACATGAGTTATTAAAGTGAATGCAGAAGTAGCACAAATACAAGGTGTATTATGGTTTTCTGTGGGAGAACTATGCAGTGTATGTATAAAAGTTAGCAGAGCCAAGGTCCTTGAGGGCCTAGTATCCTAGTGAAGTGGCAGCTTCTCCTCCTCCTCCTCCTCCTCCTCTTCCTCCTCCAGTTTGAAACCCAATTCACCAAGCTCATTAGTTTGCAAAACAAGAGTATAAACTTACTCAGTAAGAGTAATAAGATTTCCTCTCAGAAGTGAAGAATGGGGGAGGATTATTGGAAACCCACCCCATGTTTAGGCCTCCAGGCAAGGCCCTAGATTATAGGTATAAGTCTGTTTTGCATTTTCACCCCCAGGAGGGCCCAGAAGAAAACAATGCCTATGAGCAGTTGCTGTTGCATTTGGAAGAAATTGCTGAGGAAGGTCAGTTTGTTGGTCTGGCCACTACTTTCTATACCCTAATGCTTAAATACTTGCCCTGGGGAGCTGGGTATGGCGGCACATGTTTGTAATCCCAGCTACTTAGAAGGCTGAGGCAAGAGAGTTCCAAGATTGAGGCCAGGACAATTTAGTGACACCCCATCTCTAAATAAATAATAAAAGAAAGAAAGAAAAAGAAAAAAAGACGTAGCTGTGCAATGTGCATACCTGCATTTGTAATGCCAGTGACTTGGGAGCCTGAAGCTGGAGGATGGCAAGTTCAAGGCCCTCCTCAGCAACTTAGCAAGACACTGTCTCAAAATAAAAAGGGCTGTGGATGTAGCTCAGTGGTAGAGTGCCCTTGGCTTCAATCCCCAGTACCATTATTAAAAAAAAAAAAAAAAAAAAAAAGCTTTTGAGAGCTTCAGATCTGAGAATGGAGATTGGATGGAGATGGGTGTGAACTAGCTTTGATCTGGATAATAACTGTGAAGTTGACCACAGGCAAGCTGTTGCCCATAGGCTTGATGATTCCAAACCAAAAACCAAACTGAAAACAAAGTTAGAAAAAAAAAGGAAAAGAAAAGAAAAAAAGGACCAAAAAAAAAAAAAAAACAGTGTTTGGAAATTCCTGGGTTGAGTGTGGAAAGATACACTTTTTCTGAAAACTCTGTTTCTCATTCATAATCATCAAATATTTGAAGTTTTTAGAAACAGTTGTTGGAAATCTTTCTCAGTTGCAGTGGGTCATTTTAAACTTCACTTACTCCACTGGACCTTTAGGTTTTTGCTAAATGGAAAGAAGTGTGCCTTTGGAGGGTTTTTTGTTTTGTTTTTGTGGCATTGGGGATTGAACCCAGGGGTACTTCACAATTGAGAAATATCCTCAGCTTTTTTTTTTTTTTAATTTTGAGGCAGGGCTTCAGTAAGTTGCTGAGGCTGGTTTTGAACTTGTGATCCTCCTGTCTGTCTCAGCCTCCCCAGTGATTGGGATTATAGGCATGTGCCATCACACCCAGCTGCCTTTGAAGTTTTGTGTCTGTTTTTGATAATTATGAATATTAGTTTATTTACAAGTTATTCAAATTTATTTATTTAGTTATACCAGGGTTCAAAACCAGGTCTTTACAAGGCAAGGTCCATGCTAGGCAAGCATTCTACCTCTGAATTATTTCCCTAGCCTCATTTTTTCTTTTTAATTCACTCTGGGCTTAAATTGGTGATCCAGCAAGTTATGATGGTATGCAAAGTAAGAGTGAAGACTCAGTCTTCTTTTCTCACTCTGTGAGGCCTCATCGGATTGCTCAAAGCCCTTTACTTCCTTTTGAGTTGTCCTATGTGGAGTTATGGGAAGGGACCACACATAGTGAAGAAATATGCTCAGGGAGTTAAGTTGGCTTCTGGGAGGTGAAACTGTATCTCTCTGCCTCGGAACTTTAAGGGGACATAGTCTAAGTGAGACACCAACAAGTCTTCTCCACAGACTCAGAGATCTGGGTCCCAGGACTGGATGTATCTGCTCTGCTGCCCTCTGACCTCAGCCGCTATTTCCGATATGAGGGATCTCTGACCACACCCCCCTGTGCCCAGGGGGTCATCTGGACTGTGTTCAATCAGACAGTGAGGCTGAGTGCTAAGCAGGTAAGACTTGGGCACGGTGTGGGACCCTTTTGTTTCCTTTTTTTATTTTTATTTTTTTGTGGTGTTGGGGGATTGAATCCAGGGCCTTGCATATGCTTTGCAAACTCTCCACTAGTGAGCTACATCCCCAGCCCTCTTTTATTTTACGGAGTCTACCTGTACTATCCGTTGACCTTCCCAGCTCCACATCCTCTCCAGTTCCCTGTGGGAATCTCATGACTCCCGGCTACAGCTGAACTTCCGAGCCACGCAGCCTTTGAATGGGCGAATGATTGAGGCCTCCTTCCCTGTTGAAGTGGACAGTCACCCTGAGCCAGGTGCAGCTTTGTCTGGTGTCCCATATTGCTACATCACCCCAGCCATAGGTCCCTCCTCCTCACATGTCTTCATTTATATCAGAGTCTATCACTGGTGGTTACAGTCTCTGGCTCTAATGTCTCCTTTTTCTCTTCAGTCCACATGAATTCCTCCTGCCTTGCTGCCGGTGAGTCTGTGTCTCTTTTACTCTTAGCATCATTCAGCCCCAGGGGGTAATCAGGCCACCTATGCTTCCTCTCCTCTTCCTTGAACAGACCCCTGTCCCTAATATGACAGAGTCAGACTGGTGAGGGGGATTCCCCCACTGACCCCATGACTTAGTTGATGAGGATGAAGCTCCCCAAATGTTCTAGCATCCTCTCTCCCAAACAATTTTTACCTAGCTGTTAGGAAGAAAACCTTCCAGTGCATCCATGGTTCTCTGGGCTGGCCTCTTCCAGAGACAGAAGTCTGGGGCTGATGGTGTGGCAACCATTGAAGCAGGCCTAAAGGGACCCAGTGGACCCCAGGCACCCCTCTTAAGGTGGTCCTTCTCCTCTTCCTCTCAGGTGACATCCTGGCCCTGGTGTTTGGCTTCCTGTTTGCTGTCACCAGTATCGCCTTCCTTGTGCAGATGGGGAGGCAGCACAGGTATTCACTGACCCTCTCCTTCAGTACAGCTCTCCCACCCACCCTTTGTGGAGTGCATGCAAATTAACTCATCCAGGGCCAGTTTTCTGATTCAAGTTCCTTGTTGTATAGACACAGAAGTAGGACCAAAGAGGGTGTTAGCTACAGCCCACCAGAGATGGCGGAAACTGGAGCCTAGAAGCCCGGAACTTGGAAAATATGCAGATAAGCCAGCTAGAGGATTCTGGGGGGAGCTGGAAACTTTTTCCTATTTTGCCCACTAGATGATTCCTTTTTAATTTCCAAAGAATGTTTCTTCTTCTTCTTTTCCCCCCTAAAGCCACTGAAATGGGATCTTATAGTAGCGAAGCAAGATTGCACTCAACTTCCATTTTTTAAAAAAATAAATATTCCTAACAAAATGTGTAAGTCACCTTTTTCCCTCAAACCAGAAGGTTGGTATATTAGTTTCCCATTGCTGCTTTAACAAATTTTCACAATCTTGGTGGTAATGCAGATTTATTCTTATAGTTAGTCCAAAATGAATTTTAGGTGTCCAAGTCCAGGGGTCAGTGGGGCTGGTTCCTTTTTTTTTTGAGAGAGAATTTTTTTTTTAATATTTATTTTTTAGTTTTCGGCAGACACAACATCTTTGTCTGTATGTGGTGCTGAGGATCGAACCCGGGCGCACGCATGCCAGGCAAGCGCGCTACTGCTTGAGCCACATCCCCAGCCCAAGGGGCTAGTTCCTTCTGAACATTCTAAGGGTAGAAGGTTTCCTGGCCTTTTTCAGATTCTGGAAGTTCCCTGCATTCCTTGGCTTATGGCCCCTTCCTCGCATCACTCCAACCTCTGCTTTCATTGTCACGTGTCCTACTGCCTTTGATCTTTCTCCATCTTGGAAGGACCCTGTGATTACACTGGGCTTGCCCAGGTAACATAGAAGAATCTCTTCATCTCAGACCTTTTGCTCAGAGTCCCTTTTCCTATGTAAGTTAACATTTCATAGGATAAGAATGTGGACATCTTTGGGGGAGGGGGATTATTCTGTCCACCACAGATGTTATCCAGAATGGAGGTGACTGATATTTCTGAGATGGGTGTGTGTGTCAGCATGGGTGTTGGGAGGAGGGGTAGGCTACAAGCTACTAGGCTTAAAATTACATTGAGGCTTTTAGGCTTTTACCCTGTTGGAGGAAAATCTGTCTTTTCTTGCAGTTTTGTCTTCAGAACATATCATTTGACCCAGCTGCCCATTAGAATAGGGCAGTGCTGCAGATGACAGCTCCTTTGCCCTGAAGAGTAAAGGTCAGGATATTCCCCCACCCCTTAGGATCTTCTGCTTTCACATAACCTGTTCAAACCTCTCCTCAGTGAGCCTAGCACCCCTTCCCCAGGGCTCTGAATGAAAAGGAGTTCCCATCATAGAGCAAGGACTCAGGCCATAATCATTCTGATTCCATTGGCAACCAAAAGAAAGGCTTAAAGGGCCCTGGGATGCTGGTAAATCAGTTTTATTGGGTTGGGGTGGCAACTATACCCTGGCTGGGAGCAGGGCCAGCCCTCACAGGTTGTTGAGTTCCAGCAGGGTCTGGTCCAGGGTCTGGTGAATCTCCACGTTCTCCTCCTTGGCACTGGCCAAGGTCTCTGTGAGGGGAGGAAGCTGGTGAGGAGAGGGAAGGGAGACGGGGAGCATGGGGGAGACAGGGGGATGCCATGGACAGGGGAAGGTGACACAGACATGGGGTGGGTTAGGAGACACAGGAAGACATAGGAAGACATAAACTTTAGGGACCTATGGGCTCCCTGGCAGGGGCAATTGGATGAATTAAGCAGGACAGACAGATGCCTCACTTAAGGCCTATGTGGTTATGCAGGTGGGAATGGGGAGGTTTGAGTCATAAACTAGTTTACCCTCCTTCTTTAGAAGGTATAGCAAAAATTGAAAACCAAAGGAAAGACAAAGGCTGAGCCAGGAAAGAGAAGACCAGACAGACAGACAGAAATGAGTTGGAAGACAGACCTGCAGCTGCAGTGGAAAGCCCTGTTGCTGATATCCAGTACTTTTTCAAACTTCATTCCACGATCTTCTTGTCCCTCCCCTGTAGCTCACCCCACCCTATTTCCTTTCTAATCATTCTGTTAGATCCTGGAATCCCAGTTAAGTGCTCTAAAGTCTGACAGGCACCAGAGGAGGCCATGGTACTTGATGGGGTCACACATTCCCACATGCAATAATGAGAGTCAGAGACAGAGACTGCAGTGCAGAGAGGTCTTGGTGTGGGTCACAGCATTTTGTAGGGGGATTCAAGGCAGGAGGTGAGGGTCACAAGATTGGGTGTGTCGGTAAAAGCCAGGGTCTCAGGAGTGAAGGAGTGGTCTGTGGCAGTGAAGAAATGCTCTCTGGAGGGCAGGAAAACAGCATGGAGACCAAGTTTAGAGTTTATTAGGCAGCAGAGAGGGCTGGAGGGCAGCGGGTGGAGGGCATTGTGCAGAGATTGAAGGATGAAGCCAGTGCCAGAGTGGGCAGCAGGGGTGATGGAGACTCTCCCTAGGCTGTTCCCAATCTGGCTGTGCAATGATGCCAATTTTTGCTCCTCCTATCTGCCCCTCCCCATAGAGAAAATGAAAAGAGGGGAGAGAAGGGGGCTGAGATGGTCACACTGATGTGGGCTCAGAGGGAGGTGATGTCATTGAGTGCGTTGTCCAGCTCCTCGCTGATGGCCTTGTACTTCATCTTCTGTGCATAGACTTCATCTGGGATGACCAGGGGAGAGGGGCCAGGTGGGAGTGTGGGAAGAGGGAATGGAGGGGAAGAAAAAAGGAAAGAGAAAGGATGATGGGGAGAAAATGAATCAGAGAGGCAGAGAGAGTAAGAGAAAGCAACCAGAGAACAGGCTGGATGGTTTTGGGGGCTCCCTCCTCCCCTTTCTCTACCCCGTCTCTCTTTTGCCTTTCTCTTGCCCCAGCCTGGTTCTTCCCCTGAGCATCTGCCCTCCCAGGAACCTATGGGCACAGTGCTCTGAACAGGCAGGCATGCTTGCTGAAGTAGGAGAGGGAGGGTGCTTGAATCAAAGAGGGCTAAAGTCCTAAAGTTGGAGATAAAAGTAGCACCTGCCTGAGAAGAAGCAAGGCACTGGGAATTGTGAAAGTTAAAGAGTTATCAGATAAAAAGGAAAGGTGACCTTGAGTACAGCAGCATTGTTGATAACAGAAATAACCAGAGACTAGCAAATATCTGGATGTTTGTTTTCACCAAATGTAGTGTCTTCCATTAATGTTGTCAGGCAAACTCAAACACTACATCAAATAGCTGTCTCTTCAATCAAGAAGGCTCTGTGATCGGTTTCTATTGTGTTGTGCTTGGAGATGGCTTTGCTTTGTTAGATCAGTATTATGCAAAGTACATTCTACAGACCAGCAGCATAGTTATTTCCAAAGATCTTGTGAGAAATACAAATTCACCAGCCCTAGGTCAGCAATCAATCACTTTGGATTAGAATGCAGGTATCTATGGGTATTTTTTTTTACTGAATTCATGAGGCGCTTAACCACTAAGCCACATTCCCAGCCCTTTTTATTTTTTATTTTGAGACAGGGTCTCAAGAAATTGCTTAGGGCCTTGCTAGGTTGCTGAGGCTAGATTTGAACTTGTAATCCTGCCTCAGCCTCCCAAGATGCTGGGATTACAGCCACCATGTCCGGCTCTATGTTTTTTTTTTTTTTTTTTGTGTGTGTGTGTGTGTGGTGCTGAGGATTGAACCCAGGGCCTTGTACATGTGAGGCAAGCACTCTACCAACTGAGCTACATCTCCAGTCCTCTATGGGGGTTTTTAAATGTGCTGTACAAGGAACTATACCCTGAGCCTTCTGCATGCTCAAGTCTAAGAAGTACAAGAGCTGATGCACTCTGGCTTGTTACAGCTTCTTGAATTATGGGCATAGCCCACCAGAATTTGTGGAGTCCTAGGTAAGTCCAACCCTAGTTTATGAGTGGTAAATATAACCCGATGAGGAGATAAGGGACAGGCCTACAGTGACAGGTGTGTGGGGGGAGTATCCTTTACCTTCCAGGTCATCAATGGTTTTCTCCAACTTTGCCACAGACCTTTCAGCAAATTCTGCTCGGGTCTCAGCCTGTTAATAAGGGTGGGATGAGTGGCATGGTAAAGAATTAAGCATCTCAGAGAGACTCAGCATCTAAGTCAATCTTCTCTCCCATCCCTAGTTCCAGATCCCCTGTCACAGGCAGCCTCTGGCAGGGACAAGGATGGCTTGAGGGGAGCCTGGGAGCTAGAAGAGAGCTCTTACCTCCTTTAGCTTTTCCTCCAGCAGTTTGATCTCCTCTTCATATTTGTCCTCTTTGGTGGAATACTTTTAGGGACATACACATGCCATTAGTAATTCGCCTTCTCAAGTCTTTCATTTCTCCACAGAGGCCCTCAGGTTCCTCTAACTTTGCCTCCATTGAGTACCCAGCCCTCCCTGCCTGGGCCCTCACCTCCCTCCCCTGCAGGACCCAATCTTCACTACCCCTCTACCGCCTCTACCTTGTCCGCTTGGGCCTCCAGGGATTTCAAGTTGTTGGTAACAATTTTCAGCTCTTCCTCTAGGTCCCCACATTTACTGCAGGGGTGTGCGGCAGGGTGGGGTGTGAGGGCACAGTGAGGCGAGACAGCAAGGATGCATAGTGGGGGAAGGGTGGAGGAGAGAAAAGAGGAGCCAAGTGGTGAGAGTGACAGCAGGCAGAGTTTGGAAGCCCAGGCCCTTCCCAACCCTTGGCAGGTGAGAGAGAGCAGCCTGAGATGCTGAGGTGGGAAAGGGAAGATGAGCTGCAAGAAAGTGGCATTGCCCAGAAAGTTCCACAGAGGTCACTACCTCCTCCTCTGAGGCCATCAGGGACTTGAGGGCTTGGTCCATAGTTCGAAGTTCCTCCTCCAGCTGCCTGGCTCGGCTGGGGGCAGCAGGCAGGGGTCAGAGGATAGACCCTGTCCCTAGGGCACCCCAGGCCTGGGAAATCGACTGCCTACTGTGCAGGGTATCCCACAGCCACTGGCTCAGGTCCAGTTCCATCGGTCACCCCAGGGTATCCTTACCTCTCGGCCACCTCGGCTCTCTCTTCTGAGCGTTCCAGCTCTCCTTCCAGGATCACCAGCTTCCTGGCCACCTGAGAGCATTGGGAGAGAGCAGATCAGTGGTTACTGATTTGGGGTGTGAGGCTTGGGAATGGGAAGGAAGTGGGGTAGGGCTCTCACCTCCTCATATTTGCGGTCGGAGTCCTCAGCAATATGCTTGGCCTCCTTCAGCTGCATCTCCTGCAGCTCCATCTTTTCCTCATCCTTCATGGCCCGGTTTTCGATGACCTTCATTCCTCTGAGAGTCAGGGAGAGAGGTGAGTGTGAGGTCAGCACCAGCAGAGACAGGCTCCCTCCCCTGTCCCTGAACCTCCCCGTGTGCCCCTCTCCACCTCTCGCTCTCATCAGCGGCCTTCTCAGCCTCCTCCAGCTTTTGCAGGGCTGTAGCCAGGCGCTCCTGTGCCCGGTCCAGCTCCTCTTCTACCAGCTGGATGCGGCGGTTCAGGGAGGCCACATCTGCCTCAGCCTGTGGGCCAGAGGTCAGAGGTCAAAAAGCTTTGTCTGCCTTGGGTGAGTCAGAGGGGCTCCAGAGGATGGTAAGACTCCTCTCAGAAAGAACCTAGGCTTCCTGACTTCTAGATTTTAACCTGTTTTTCTACTAACTATCTTCTGTTAAAACCCTGCTCTAGCCCAAAACATTACTTGACAAGCTTCACTCCCCGGCCATGGGGCCTCTTCTGGCACAGTGCATGGTGAGTCTCTTGATGGTTGGTCACTCTGTTCTTTTTGAGAGCATTTGAAGTGCTGAGACTGGTCTGAGGTAGCCCTGATTCCTCCTCAGCAGAGCACAGGGTGGGTGCAGGACAGGTAAGGGGGAAGAGTTAGGCCAAACAGACTTCACCATTGCTAAAAACGGCCAATCACAGAATTGAACTCAGTGATGTCACCAGCTGCCAGGCAGACTACCAACAAGGGATCCAAGAGGGCACACTAGGTCAACATCCATGGTTATAGCGAGGGGCTTCCTACCAAGGCCCCTGGTCTTACAATATGGAAACAAAACCTTTGAGATTTTGGAGAAGGCCCATAAAAAACAAAAACTGAGGACATCCTGAGAAAAGAGGGCAGAGCAAGACAGGCCCCCAAAAGGAAAAAGAGCAGCAGTGCGGTTTGGTATTACGAGCACAGCTCTGAGTCAGACTGCTGTCTTGGAGCCATGGAGGCCACTCAATACTTGTGTGACCTTGGGCACCTTATTTAGTCTCTCTAAGCCTCAGTTTCCTCTTTCATAAATTGGTGTTAATGATCAGTTCCTCCTTTTGGAGACTGTTCTGAGATAATGTAGTGCTTCTAGCACTTCATCAATAGGACCATCTGGGAGACTTAAAAAACTAGCTCCATGCTAGATCCACTGAACTGAGACCTACAGGGTAAAGAATGGGAATCATTTTTTTTTTTTAAGCTTCCAAGTGATTCTGATGATAAGCCAAGTTTGGGAAATTATGAAACAATGTGCAGAAAAAACTTGAGCACATTGCCTGCACGAGCATACTCCAAAAGTTTCTCTCCCTCAAAGCCATAGAGACCCCATAGTGTTTTTTTTTTTTTTTGTGAGTGTGTGTGATGGGGGGATACCAGGGATTGAACTATGGGGCAACCGACCACTGAGCCACATCCTTAGCTTTATTTTGTATTTTATTTAGAGAGAAGGTCTCACTGAGTTGCTTAGTGCCTTGCTTTTGGCTGAGGCTGGCTTTGAACTCACCATCTTCCTGCCTCAGCCTCCAGAGCTGCTGGGATTACAAGCCTGTGCCATTGCGCCCAGCAACCCCACAGAATTTTAGGACTGGAAAGGATAAAGAGCCAGTGTAAGGGAAAAAGTGAGTGGAGGGGAGAAGCTGAGTGGCAGCACTGGTAGCAGAGGGTGTAGAAGACAGGCCCTGGTGGCACTACAGGGCAAGAGAAACACAGTACCATATATAGAAAGTGGATTATAGCTTGTCCTCCAGGTGCTGAAGGCACCTGGAGCTTGGCCACCTAGAGTGACAAGAGCCCATCATAGGCTCAGGGCCTGATGACTCAGTGTGGAAAGATTCTGGAGACATCACTGGTGTTGGGAAGGAGGATATTGGGGGCTACTCTAGAGAGATGAGACTCCGTATAAGGAAAACTCTCTTCATGGTGGTGGGATGACAAATGAGGGCCAAGTTTGGGAAGTACTAGGGCCCTCATCACAGGTCTGACATTTGCCATTGCCTGCTGCTCAAGTTCCTCAAAGCTATGGCTGTTCTTTAATCAAAGGGAGAAACTGAGGCACTATATAACTACTGTGTTCAAGGTCACACTATAAATTTGATCAGTGTTTCCTCCCTACTTCTGGCACTGCTGCCCTGTCCCTATTCCCAGGGCTTTCCACTCCATCCACCATCCCCCCTCCAGCCCCCACCTAGCTCCTTGGGTTTCCAGTCTGGCCTCTAGCTGCACTGGGCCTTGGTTATTTATAGAGTATCAAATGCCCAGGGTCATCTTTGCTAGCAGCTGCAGGTCAGTTCCCTCCCATGTGCCAGGGCTGGTGAAGAACCAAAACTGGAGGCTGGAGGTCAAAGAGGCCCAACCCTGGGGGTTGGGAAGCATGAAGTATGGTCAACAGAAACAGGAATGTCATCCCTGATGTTCAGACCATACTTTATGCTAACTACTGGCACACCCTAACCACAGGCCCATCTTCAATTTAAAACAATTCCTGGGGGAAGGCAGATGAGGCCATTGAGACAGGGATTCGTGAGAACCACATCTAAAGTCATATGCCATTCTTCTACCATTTGGTGGGGTTGGGAATCCTAAGAAGTAGACAAGTCTGGTTGGGGCTGGAGGTGCAGGCAGAGAAATCTCAGGGTAAGCAGGACCTGCCAAGATGGCTGCTTTGGCATTGTGGCCCTGTCCTTCTGCCCATTAGCCTGGCATGGTCTGAAGCCTGACAGCTTAATGAGGGTAAATGAGGAGCCCGTTAGAACCTGAGCTGGAGCCCCAGGGTACAGCAGAGCTGCTAGAGCCAGAGGTCAAGGCCAGGGAATTTCTAATGGTCCCATAGGGATGTAACTCAAGCTAGGGCCCCATCTTTGGATCCCTCTATCTCTTCCTACCCACTAGTACCTCACACTTACACTCCACCCCCCAAATATAGCTGCAGTCTCCTTACCATTTTCAGCAGCAACATTAATTGAGGTAGACAGTAAATTCTCACACCCCCACCCCCACGATGACTCACTACTGGATGGATCACTGTACTTTCCAAAAGCTGGAACCAAATGGAATTACAAGACTTAAGTCCTGGAGGGAAGTGGTAGGTGGTTTTGATTTACCCACTGTCTTGTATTATTTGTGTAAGCCTGCCCTAGCTTGGGTTACGGAGAGGAAACTATTTCTGTGCTAATGCTGGGAATATCTAGGTCTGCTTCACTACTTATCTCCATGCCTGGGACCCCTCCCCAGTTCATTAATGCCCCCCATATCCCCCAAGTCCACACTCACGTCGGTGGCCTTCTTCTCAGCCTGCTCCAGTTTCTCCTGGGCATCCTTCACTGATTCAGAATACTTTTCCACCTCATCTTCTGTCCCTTTCAGCTTCTTCTGGAGGGCCTGCTGCTCCTCTTCCAGCTAGGGGAGAGAGGAAGTCAGCTAGGCCCTGGTGAGGGCCTAGGAAGGAGGAGGGGTGTACGTGGGGGCTACTAAAAGATATTTGGAGGCTGTTAGGGAGGAAGAGGGATAACAGAGGACAGTCCAGTTGAGAATGTTGGGGGAAGCTGGTGAGGATAGAGAATAAATCTCAAGTCCCAAGGGGTAGGACCCATCGCTGTTATGCAAGGGCAGGAGTGGAAACTGAGGGACGGGCTCCCTGGGCAGCCATGGGTGAAATGGAGTGTGGTTTCTGCTGGGCCCCTGAGGGTCCTGTGAGGGCCCCGGAGGCTACTGGGTGGGAAAAAGCCTTGGGAGCAGGCCCAAGTTTGGCAAGGGCCCATCTGACCCTTAGTGGAGGGGAAGGGAGAAGAGGTTGCACTGAACGCACGGTCCCCCCACCTGCTTGCAGCGGTCTTCAGCTTGCTTTTTGTCGGCTTCGGCCTGTTCGGCGCGGTCGATGGCATTCTCCTTGTCCAGCTTCAGCATCTGCATCTTCTTCTTGATGGCGTCCATGGCTGCGGTGCGGGGTGGGCCGGCGGGCGGGTGGTGAGAACCTGGTGGACTGGGCTGGCTGCTAGGGCTCGGCGGACCAGGGCCGGGTAAGAAAGACTGAGCGGGACTGGGATGTCCCAACTGCGCGGGCGCCTAAAAGGCGGGGAGGGACCAGGCGGAGCCGGGGACCAAGACCCTCCCCCACCACGGCCCAAACCTTGTAGGGGCAGAAGCTCGGCCCGGCCCGGGGGCGCAGCCGCCCCCTGCGCACACTCCGTCGGGCCCGCCCCTTGGGGTCCCGCCTCTGCCTCCCATCCCCTCCACCCCCAGCCAGCCGTCGGGTGAGAAAGTAGCCCGCGGTGGGCTGTAAAACTCCTGGCGCTGCGAAGGAGGGAGGGGACCCTTGGGCGGGGGGCTCCGCGTTTCCTCTGAGTGACAGCCGGACCCAGTGGCAGCTGCGGCTGGGGCCCCTGGGGCTATTTCGGGGCGTGAGCTCACGGCAGCTGCCCGGGCACAAGGACCTGCGTGTCCCCCCCCCCCCTCCTCTCAGCTGCAGCAGCCGCTGCCCTTAATTTAGAAGTTTCCTGTAAATCCCCCCAGATTAAATGTCTCTTGGGAGGCGGAGCTCCTCCGCGCCTCGAGTGCCTCAGTTTACCCCGAGTTCCAGACCGCAAGTTTGCGTTCAGGGCGTGGGGGTGGTAGCTCAGTCTCCCCATGGGCTGGGTGAAACTGGCCGGAGGAGCCCCCGTCACACTGTGGAACGCGGCCCGGCTTGCTGTCCCCCAGGGCGGGCCTGACCTCTCTTTCCCTAGAGTCCCCTTCCAACCCAGCTCAGGAGCCAGGGCCCTTCTCCTGAAAGCGCCGGGCGGCGGGGGACCCAGCTCCTCGCCTGCCCGCCCCGCCCCCCACGTGCCCCGCATATTTTCCACGCGGCTGCGGCGGGGCTGGACTGGGTGCGTTCCCCTCCCGGACTCCCATCCGCTAAAAGTCCCCCCCCCCCCCCCCCCAGGATCCGTCTGTCCCCACCCTTGCTTTTGCCTCTCCCTCTTTCCCTCGAGCCCTCCCTTCTCCCCTTCCCCCAGCAGACTCTGCTCTTCCCCAGTGGCCAACTTTATGCCAAAATTTCTTTTCTGCCCTTTTTTGGGATGTTTCCCTATGGGGAGGCGGGGCCGGGCCGAGGCTGGGAAGGCTGGGGGCTAGGGGAAGAATTGCGGAGCTGCGGGCTTCGGGAGCCTGGGTGGGCGATATGCTCTGTCTAATCCAGGCCTCAAGAAATCGCTCCCGGAGCCGGGTCTCGGGTCTGGAAGTCTGGGGCGCGTGGCGCAAGGCGTTTGTTTTAGGTTTTCCTCTGGGTGGGGCAGGGTGGGAGGGGAAGTGGAAATTCACCCCGGAGGAGGGGGATGCGGAGGAGAGACCTGGCGGAGGAAGCCTGGAGAGAGCCGGGAGGGAACGGGCTGCCGCACTCCCCAGGGCTTATGGAGCTGAAGGCTTAGGTTTTGGTGGCGAGTTGGGGGCAGTGGGGAACCCTGGGCTGAGGGCCGGACCTTGGGGTTGGGGCGCGGAAAAGCATTCAGATCTGCTTGGCCGCTTGCTTAGTAGACAAGAACAGACCTGACCTGACTACTCAATGTTCACTCCAACCTATAGCCGTGTGTTTCCCAAACTCTGCGAAAGACATCCATCTAGTAGGTTCTGCTGGACTCTGGGTGTTACCAGGGGCGCTCTCCCATTCTTCACTTCCCACATCCACTTAATCCTGGGATTCTACAAATTTGTTCCTCCTTGAAGTTGCCTTGGGACTTCTTTTGCACAATTCATGTAACCTGCGGCTTGAGTGAATCTGTTTTGGTCTTGCTCCTGGTTCCCCAACTCATTTAACCCCTTGACATTGCTCCAAAGACCTGTTCATTTGTTTACTTATTTTGGGCTAGTGGGTATTGAATCCAGGGACGCTTTATCCCTGAGCTACATCCCCAGCCCTTTTTTAAAATTTTGAGACAGGATCTCACAAAGTTGCTTAGGGCCTCGCTTTATTGCTGAAGCTGACCTGGAATTTGGTATCCTCCTGCCTCATCCTCTGAAGTTGCTGGCATTACAGGCTTGTGCTACCAGGGCCCAGAGCTATCAAAGACCTTTAAAAAGTTAATGCAAATAGGATCCCAAATTCTCCAAAACTCCTCCCTAACCCCCCCCCCCCAAGATGTAAAAAATCCACATTTCTTAATATGGTATAGAAGGTCCTTTGTTTAGGCCCCTGCCTCATCTCCTTTCATTCTCAACCTTGCCACCAATACTCAGACTTTTACTCCAGGTTGCATTCAGATTGAACAGTGTACAGGAGCTGGAAATAAGAACTTTCTTAAAGCTTCCACATTTTGTGCATTCTGTTTTCCTCTCTCTAAAATGCCCTTCCCCTCTGTTGATTCCTGGTGTCCTCTAAGACTCAGATCAAGTGTCAGCTTTTCTGGGAAGCCTTCCCTTCTCACTCTCTCCACCTAATAGGTGCTTGTTCTTGGTGCAGACTCCTGTGATTCTCATCCTAGTCCCATGTTATAACTTTTTGTATATGCTTGTCCCCTTCATTTGTGTGTCCTCCAGACATGGACTGTTGTTTTTCAATTCTGAATCCTGAGGGCCTAGCACAGCACCAGGCTGAGTTTTTACATACCAGGCAGAAGTTTTTACATACCAGGTTCTAGATACACTAATATGGAGTGTGTCTGTGTATACTAATATGGTGTGGGTGTAGAGGAACTCACAGTCTAGTGCCACAGTTCCCTCAAACTTTTGGTCTTAGTATCCCTTACACTCTTTATTTATTTATTTATTAAGTTGTAGTTGGACACAGTATCTTTATTATTTTTTTTTTAATGTGGTGCTGAGGATCAAACTCAGCAACTCGTAAGTTCTAGGCCAGCACAGCCACAGCACCCCCTTACAGTCTTTTTTTTTTTTTTAAAGATTGATGTGATTTTTTATACCTTTATTTATTTTTATGTGGTGCTGAGGATTGATCCTAGCGCCTCGCTCATGCTAGGCGAGTGCTCTACCACGGAGCCACAGCCTCAGCCCCTCCCTTACACTCTTAATAATGATCAAAGACCCCAAGTAACTTTTGTCGAAGTGGGTTCCATCTATCAACACTTTGCATATTAAAATAGAAACTGAGAACATTTAAAAATATTTATTAATTCATTAAAAATAGTAAAAATGGCCAGGCATGATGGGGCACACCTGTAATCCCAGTGAATCAGGAGGCTGAAGCCAGAAGAATTTCAAATTCAAGGCCAGCCTTGGTGACTTAGTGAGGTCCTAAGCAATTTAGAAGACCCTATCTCAAAAAAAAAAAGAAAGAAAAGAAAAATAAAGAAAGGGACTGGGAATATAGCTCAGTGGTAAAAGTGCCCCTGGGTTCAATCCCTCAATACCAAAAATTAATGAATACATATAATAAAAATGAATCCCTTACACATTAACCATGTTCACATAAATGTTTTAAATGGAAAATAATTATACTTTCCAAATTAGAGTGCGGCAATTATACAATTTTTGCAAATCTCTTTAGTATCTGTTTAGTAGAGGATAACTGGAGTCTCAAAAATCTGCTTCAGCATGCAATCTGTTGTGATATGCTGGTTTGTTTGAAGTACTGGATAGGAATAAACCCAGCCTCACACAAATATGCGGTTAGAAAAAAATACATGCTTAGAGCTTTTCCAGATAACTATGGGTATTCTTTGATGATACAACACCGAAGCTTGGACAAATGGTAATTTTTTAAGGGTTAGTTGCAGTGTAGACTCTGAAACCATATCAATGCCTGCCCCGTTTTCAGAACTGGAGGTTGAACCCAGAGTCTTGCACGTGCTAGGCAAGTACTGTACCAATAATCTCCATCCCCGGCCCTTCAAAAAATTGTATTATTTATTTATTTTTGTAGTACTGGGGTTGAACCCAGGAACACAAGAAATTTGAGCTATATCCCCGGCCCTTTTTATTTTTATTATTATTTTTTTTTCGAGATAAGTTCTCATTAAGTTGCCAAGGCTAGCTTCAAACTTGGGATTTTAACTTAGTTGAGGATGGAACCCACTTTGACAAAAGTGGGATCTCCTGCCTCAGCTTCCTGGGTAGCTGGAATCACAGGTGAGCATTACCACTGCGCCAGACTAAAATTAGTAATTTTCTACTATTTCATCAAGTATATATGTGTGTATGTACATATATATTGTATTATTTTTATATTGATATTAAATCCAGGACCACTTTACCACTGAACTATATATATCTCCAGTCCTTTATTTTTATTTTGAGACAGGGTCTAAATTGTCAAGCCTGGCCTCTCCTGGCTTCATCGAGAAATCAACAATATTCTTAAGTGAAGCTGGCTTTTCTTCCCTCCTTCCTTCTTTCTCCTTCCTTCCTTTCTTCTTTCCTTCCTGGCCTCTCCTGGCTTCATCAAGAAATCAAGGATATTCTTAAGTGAAGCTGGCTTTTCTCCCTCCCTCCCTCCCTTCCTACCTTCCTTCCTTCCTTCCTCCTTTCCTCCCTCCCTTCTTCCCTTCTTCCCTCTCTCCTTCCTTCCCTCCCTCCTTCCCTCCTTCCTTCTTTCCTTCCTTCCTTGTTTTGGTACCAGGGATCAAACCAAGGGGTACTTAAACACTGAACCACCCAGGGGTGCTTAACCACTTAGACACATCCCCAGCTCTTTTTATATTTTGTTTAGAGACAGGGTCTTGCTGAGTTGCTCAGGGTCTCGCCAAGTTGCTGAGGCTGGCTCTGAACTTGAGATCCTCCTGCCTCAGCCTCCCAGGACGCTGGAATTACAGGGATCACTGTGCCTGGCCTATTTCTTAAATTGCTAATGCATGGTGCTGAAAAATACAACTATTAGTACAGTTTTGGGCACTGCCTTGATTTGTGCTAAGATATTTTTTACCTTGTCAGTGCAAATGTTGACAATGTGACAAAGAAAATTAATATATTATTATTATGAAAATAATTTTGACTTCTGGACCCTAAAAGGGTCTTAGGGATCCCCAGTGGTCTGAGGGCCATATTTGAAGACCTGCTGTTCTAATGGATATTAGAGCCTCTCCCCAGAAGTCTCCTAGGCTATCACCAGTGATAGGAACGTGAGTGGACACAGTTCCTGAGGACATGACAGGGAAGTAGCACCAGGAGTAAGCAGTTGTTCTGGTTCATAGCTGTAGTTCAGATTCTTGGATTGTTACTTGTCAGGGAGGTTGTAGAAGGGATTTGATCTCCAAGGTCCTTAACTCACGATGCTGTGACACTGAATCTGGGGTTCAGGGACCACAGCAGTATGTACTGGAATTGCCAGTCTGTGCGTCAGAGAAGTGATAATGCATCTCAGTTTTCCAGGGCTTAGCATGGGCATGGCTTAGTAAATATTGAATGAATGAATCACAGGTGACATGGGTGTCAGTAGGAAGTTGGACTGCCCTGAGGAGGGCAAAGTATTTGCATCCACTTTAAACTTACTCTAATGCAGGGGAGTAGATGGTATTAGGCTATGTTTGTGTTCTATTTCGAGGGAGAAATATTGTGGAAACAATATGCCTGGCAGTGGGATTGGCTAAAAATCATGCATGAAAATAGTGGCTAACCAAGAGGATTGCCAGAGGGCCCATGCAGTGTAGGCCCAGGGGTGTGAATGTACAAGGAAGTGGAATCATGGAAGCACACATCATTTACCTCCTTGACATGTCTCCTCATGGAACCTTCAGATGAGGCAAGAAGCTGGAGCAGGGCGACCACAATTAACTGGCCACTAGGGGTGCTGTTCCCCTCCAACTAGAAAAGTCTCACACCTGGGCCAAGATCCACCCTCTTTCCTTTTAGTATGATTCTATACTGGAATAATCTCCCCATCCCACTTAATAGTTGTAGCACCCCAGACAGCCTCAGGTTTTAACCAATTCTGTAACCACAGTTCTTTTAGGCTCAGACACATATTTTATAGGCTGCTTATTTTTAGCAAAGATGCTTTGAAAATTCAAATTTGGTGAGGGATTAGACCTGTCATATACTCTTTAAGTAGTTACGAAGAACAAAGTATCCTGGTAGCCACAAAGAGCAATGGCAGCTGTTATCCCAGTGACAGAAGACAACACTTTGGTGAAGCTCAGGCACTGGCCAATGAAATGGAGACAACAGGAATGTGACTTCTCAGGCACAGCTTCCTAACTAGGATGACTTTAGGGATTTGAGTGCAAAAAGGAGGAAGAGGTCTGAGGGGGCAGATGCTCCTGTCTCTCCCAACTCCTACTTTGATCCAGATCAAGCTGGGTGACAGAACTCAGTCCCTTGCTCTTCCATGCTGTCCAGGAATAAATGTTGTATCTCTTCAAGAAGCCAAGCAGGATTTGTAGGTAGAATATCTTTATTGGAGCATGATCTGTTGGGGGCTAACAACCCTGTAGCCCCATAGGTGGCTGGGGTTGGGGATAGATAGTATCAAAAAAGATGAGCCGAGCTGATGAGGCCGTGGGGACTGGCTGGAAGCTGCTGGCAGGGTGGAACGGGCTGGAGCCCTGGCAGGTTCAGACTGAGGTACAGCAGCGTTAATAATACTCTTGGAGCGTTAATACTCTGGGAAGGGGTAGGCACTTAGGGGTCCCAGGGCATGAAGGCACTTGGAATCAGGGTAGGGGCAGGGGATGTGCAGTGGGACTGGGCAGGGCCAGGCCCGGGGTTTGGCAGGCACTTTGGGGAGTGCTGGGGTTGGGCAGGTTGGGCCCTGACAGCCCGAAGGCTTTGGTAGTGGCAGGCACAGTCTCTGGGCTGGGTCTGCATAAATAGAAGTGGCATCCCTAATGCTCATCTCGAAGCTCTGAAGGTAGGAACTTGTACTGCTGCTGCCGGATCTGGGCCAGCTTCTTCCGAGCCTCCTCCAGCTCTCTTTCCTTCCGGAGCATCTCTTCTTGCGCTGCAATGATCTGAGGGACACAAGGCCAAGATCGGTTTGGTCAGTATTTTCATTAGGGGCAGAGCATGGGTGGGGTAGTGTGAGCAACAGAACTACCCTCCTGCCTGAGAGTGGCTCACCTGGGCAATGCCCCCAACCATCTTCTCCTTCACCACCACCGTCTCATTCTCCTGGTCTTCAAAGGCTGCAGCCTTTTGGGCTGCCTTCACCAGATTATCTGAGGCTCGCTTCACTGCATTGCCTGCAGCCTGAGCATGGAGAAAGCAGCATGAGTTAGAACTCAGTTAGGAGCCCAGCTGAGAGTCCCTAATTTCCTCATAGAAATGTACATCTCAGCAGCCCCAAGATGGCAGCCACCATGAAGAAGGCAGCTGCAGAAGATATCAATGTTACTTTTGAAGATCAGCAAAAGATAAACAAATTTGCCTGGAATACAAATAGAATACAAAAAGCTAAAGGATGAAATAGAAGTAAAAAAGAAACAACTCCAAAATTTAGAAGATACCTGTGATGACATCTGAGAGACACAGGGCCAAGATGTTTGCAGATGATGACTGTTTAATGATACCTTATCAAACTGGGGATGTTTTCATTAGCCATCATCAAGAGGAAACACAGGAAATGTTAGAGGAAGCAAAGAAAAACTTGCAAGAAGAACTTGATGCCTTAGAATCCAGAGCGGAATCAATTCAATGGGTGTTAGCAGATTTGAAAGTTCAGTTATATGCAAAATTTGGCAGCAACATAAATCTTGAAGCTGATGAAAGTTAATATTTTATAATACTCTTTTTAAACTTTTCATTTATTTAATGGAAACTTGCCTATTTTCACATGTTGTGTGTATTTTATATACTTGAAAATGTATTTTGCATAACTGTTATATTAAGCTTAGGGGCTTTATATCATGTTATTAAAATCAGTTAAGGGCTGGGGATATAGCTCAGTTGGTAGAGTGCTTGCCTTGCATGCACAAGGCCCTGGGTTCGATCCCTAGCACCAAAAAAAAAAAAAAAAAGAAATGTATGTCTCAGCATCTCAGGAGTGACAGTTGGATGAAGTATAACCCAAGGGACAATGGGATGGTCAGAATTCCTCACCTGAAGCCGCTTCATTGCCTCAGAGTCCTGGTCAGCCTTGACCTTGCAGGCCACGAGGAGTTGGGCTGTGGAGGCTGCTACCTGTTTGGCAGAGGAGATGAGCTTCTCCTGGCTGGCATGGCCTTGGACAGCTGCATTGGCTGCCTCGCACAGATTGTTGGTGGCTGCTGCCACCATCCGGGCCTACAGCAGGGAGAGTTAGATGAAAATATGCCTCTTGCCCTGGTCCATCCCTCCTCCAGCCTTTTATGCCTCCCCAACTTGAGACCCAGAATGTGTAGTATACTCACAGCAGAAATAAGACCCTGGGACCACTGCCCATCGTCCAGTGCATTGGCTGGAATGGCACCCACCTGTGGAGGAAGAAGGAGAGCCCGTTAGACCTGTGCTCTCCTTATGTCAATCCTCTCAGGTAAGAATATGGTGTGAATAACAAAGCTGTCTCCCTGCTCTCATTATTATTATTTGTGGTACCAAGGGTACCAAGGATTTAACCAAGGGGCCTTCTACTACTGAGCCAGCTATTTATTTATTTATTGGATACTAGGAATCAAATGCAGGGGCACTCAACTGAGCCACATCCCCAGCCCTATTTTTTTTTTTTAGCTGTAGAGGGACACAATACCTTTATTATTTATTTATTTATTTTTATGTGGTGGTGCTGAGGATTGAACCCAGTGCCCTCACATGTGCTAGGCAAGCACTCTATCACTGAGCTACAGCCCCAACCCCTCCCAGCCCTATTTTGTTTTTTGGGGGGATTTTTTTTTTTTTGGTACCAGGGATTGAACGCAGGGGCACTCAACCACTGAGCCATATTCCCCAGGCCCATTTTGTATTTTATTTAGAGAGAGGGTCTCACCGAGAAGTTTAGCACCTTACTGTTGCTGAGGCTGGCTTTGATTTTGCTATCCTCCTGCTTCACCCTCCAGATCTGCTGGACTTTTTATTTTTTATTTTCAGACAGGGTCTCCCTAAATTGCTCAGGCCTTGAAATTACGATTCTCCCACCTCAGTCTCCCAAACAGCCTGGATTCTAGGTGTGTACCACTGCACCTGGATTCTGGGTATTAATATTTTAAGTATTTACCTTTCCTTGGGCAACCAGTTCTCTCTGGGCAGCTGATGCGGCCTTTACCAGTGCACTGGTGGCTGCTGCGATGGACTTGGCAGCTTCTAATATCTGTTCCTCAAAGTTCAAGGACTCATCTGCCTCCTGCAACAAAGACATACAGATTGCAGGGAGAGATAAAAATTCAGGAGACCAAAGGTGGGGACCTTCTGCCATTGGAGGGGTGCGGGGAGGGGAAAGCACTGACCTTGGGTTTGGCCCGGGGCTTCAGCTGCTCTAGCTTTTTGGCTGCAGCCTCAATGGCAGCTGCCGCTCCCAGAAGCTCATTTTCAGCAATGACTGTGGGGTCCTCAGGGTCCACCCACTCTGTTCCTGATGGGATGAAGGGGAAAGGAGGAGGCTAAGGTAGAGCAGGGGGGTCAGAAGCACTGGAAAATTTGGTTAGTACCACTAGGTCCTGGCACTTGTGGGGACTATGTTAGCTCAGAGATATCTAACCAGGAAGCAGAGATCATACCATTGTAAGGCTTTTCCTTCCCTCCCAGTCCCTGGTCACTTCTCACCCTTCATGGCCTCAGCAGCCTGTATGAGCTCAGTGACTGAACCAGCCACCCGTTTTGAGTGTCCTGTCAATTGCTGCTTCAGTTCTGGGTTTGGCTTCTGCAAGGTCTGGGGGGGCAGGAAACAAAAAGTATAACATCTTAGATTCCACTCTGATCTATGAAGCAGGGCAGACCATGCCACCACCCCATCCCTAAGCACTCCACAGCACAGCCCTCAAACATCATGCTGCCTATCCAAGTATACTCCGTGTATCATGCTGCACACATGGTGAGGAGCAGGGCTTTGTCACTCACCGGCTGACAAGGAGCAGCAAGCAGAATGATGAAATAAAAAGACAGATGATGAAGGTGCGAAAAGACAAGAGGAAGAAGAGGAAGTAAGAGGGAGAAACAAAGACAATAAGAATGATAGGGCCCCAGAGAAAGGGAGTTTTGGAAACAAGAATGAATTTGGGAAATACATGGCAGGGTATGGAGGGAATTTAAAAAAAAAATAAGAGTTGGGTTTGAGCCTTGTGGGAAGAAGACTATGTATTCAGGGAGGCTGGGATGATGAGCAAACAATGCCCTCCTTACCAGCAGCACATGGTCCAGCAATTCCAGGTAGCCATTGGCACATTCTCGGCCATAGTGCAGGGCCCGAAGCCGTACATCAGGGGCTACTTCTGGGTGATAAGCTGCTTCCTGTCCCCAGAGTAATATATTAGCTTTAGGATTCCATAGACCTCCAGGCCTCCCAAGTCCCTGCAGTTTCATGGCCCTCATATTCTTCCCCAAGGCTACCTCACTATTAGCATTCCTACCTTGCAAGCCCGAAGCATATCTGCAATAGCACGACGGCTCAGATTGGCTGTGGCAATGACATCTTCCTGGCGACAAGAATTGCCAGCAGCAACAGCTTTGGCTGTTGCCATGGTAATACCCTTGGTCATTCTGATGAAATCTTCTGGGGTAGAGGTCTTGGCAGGTGGCTCTGGGGAACAGAAAACCTGTTGGAGCAGAATAAGAAGAAAGATTTTACAGTGACTGAGACTGTAAGACAATGTCATACTCTATGCTCATGTGATTTGCTCAATCATCTGTGATTGTTCAGCAAACATTCCTTGAGTATTTATTGGAGGTTAAGTCCTTGTGGACATTTGTACATAGCTAATGGAATTGAAGGCAGCTGATTGATGTTTCTACTGAAACATGAGTGGGGGAGAGTTTGTTTGAAATGAAAATAGAGGCTTCTGGCTGGGGATGTAGCTCAGTGGAAAAGCACGTGCTTAGCATCTACAAGGCTCTGGGTACAACTCCTAGCACTGAAAAAACAAAGAAAGAAAAAAAAATGTCAGAGCAAAGCAAGTAGAAAAGCCTACAGCTGGCAACAGCCTGGCATGCTCTTAGAAATGATAAGAGTCCAGAGGAATAGGGGCACAGAAAGCAGAAGAGTGGGATGTTGGCAGAGGCCCAACAGTAGTGGGTTTTAAGCAGTGAAGTAACATAATCTTATTTATGCTCAGGATTGAACCCAGGATCTCAAGCATGCTAGGCAAGCACTCTACCATTAAGCTCTATCACCAGCCCTAATTTAAAAATTTAAAAGATAATTTGGGCTACTATAGAAAGAATAGATTGGAGGGGCAAGTGCTGAAATGTAGAGATCAGATAGATACTATTGCATGAATTCGGCTAAGGACTGTTGATGATCTGGACAAGGCAGTGGTGGTAGAAGAGATGGGGAAGAGACAAAGTGAGATCTATCTGGAGGGAGAACTAACAAGAATTGCTAAGGAGAATGAAAGATTTTTAGATGTTAAAGCTGGGTTTCTAGCTTTAGAAAATGAGTTATTCAAAATTTCCATTTACTGGGATGGAGAAGACTAGGAAAGGACTAGGTTTGGAAGGCAGAAAGTTGAGAGTTTCAATTTGGATATCTGGTGAAAACAGAGCATCAGAAAGATGAGGAGAGAGGAAAGTGGTAGAGGCTGAAAGCAGGGAGAAGACTGGTACAACAGGCAAAGTGAAGGAGAGAAAATAAAAGTCTGAACAAGAGTGCAGACAATGGGGCTAGAGGGGAGGAATGAAAGGAAAAGGGCATGAAAGCAGTGCTGGTGCATACCTACAATCCCAGTGACTAGAGAGGCACAGGCAGGAGGATCAAGTTCAAAGCCAGCCTCAACAACTTGATAATATCAAGACCTTGTTTCAAAATAAAAATTAAAAGGACTAGGGATTGGGCTGAGGTTGTGGCTCAGTGCTCACCTAGCATGTGCGAGGCCCTGGGTTTGATCCTCAGCACCACATAAAAATAAATAAAATAAAGGTATTGTGTCCAACTACAACGAATATATATGTATTTGTTTATATAGCTAGGGATTTAGCTCAGTGATAAAGTACCCCTGAATTCTATCCCCAGTATTGCAGGGGGATGGTGGTAGAGAAAGTTAGAAAGGAAAAGGGACTAGAGAAGAGGAGTGGAAGGGTTTTGCAATGGCTTGGATGTGGTGAATAAGTTGGAAATCAAGGATGTTTGAGAACTCTTCATGATTTCAGGTTATGACCACTGTTTATAGAGGTGGCCTTGAGGCAGAACTGCATGGAGGCGGGCTGGGGATGTGGCTCAAGCGGTAGCGCGCTCGCCTGGCATGTGTGCGGCCCGGGTTCGATTCTCAGCACCACATTAAAAAAATAAAGATGTGTGTCCGCTGAAAACTAAAAAAAATAAATATTAAAAAATAAAAAAAATAAAAAAGAACTGCATGGAGGCACTGCATCTAGGTGGTGATATCAAACAGATAGTTGAGACGAACAAAGAACAGGAAGTCAGCTTAAAGAATGAAAATGAAAGTGATTAAACTCACCCAAGATTGGAATACAGAAAAAAGGCTATTTTTACAATTCTGGAAAGGCCTCTGCATTTACTAGGTTGAAGGTGATCTAATGATGGCTACTAAAATGACGTTTAAGCAGCAAGAGAAAAGCCAGTATCAAGAAAGCCAAAAGCAGAGAGAATTTCAAAGAGATGTTTATTAACAGAGTCAAACGCTATGGAAATGTCTGCAGAGAATAAAGATCAAAAAGAGATCACTGAATGTAGCAACTAAGAGGCCTGTGGAGAATGGAGAAAATGGGAAGATGGTGGTGAAAGCAAATAGCTATCAAATGCTAAGGAATCAATAAGAAGGGAAAGACACACAAGAAGTTTGGCAATAAGAATGTGTTTAACTGTATTTGTGAATGTGAGGTACGTGTTTACAATCTATCATGTTCCCTCTCTCTGACCCTAGTTTGTGATGCCCAGACTTCTTGTGCTCACCGCCAGTTCCTGCCGTATGTGTTCTGTAGTTGCCTCCAGGGCTCGGGTGCCTTTGGTGGCTTCGTCTTCCACAGCTTTCACTGTCTTGAGCAGTGATGTCACATTGGTCACCATCACCTAACAGCATCAAAGAGTGGGGGGAGGGGATCACTTTAAAATAACAGGAAGAAGTGCATTAATCACCCCCATCCTGATAGTGCTCCTCATTCCCTTCAACCTTGGCAGAATTCTTCAGCTGCCACACTGCAGGGTCATCCCCAACTTTGCCAGCTGCAGCCTTTGTTGCACTGATGAGGTCTCCTAGGGCCTTGGCTACATCCTTCACTGCATTGATCAGCACCACCTGTGTATAAGAGAGGTGGCTCTGGTCTATGGGAGAAGGAAGAGGAGCAGGAAGTAGTTCTAGCCAGAATTAGGGATATCAGGTGTATAGATACCTGGGTCTCAGGGTCCTCGGCTCCCAAGCTGGCTGCACCAAGCTTGACCACATCAGCAAGGCGGGTGATGGTGGCAACAGAAGACTGGGCAGCCTGTGCCAACTTTTCCTGGCTCCCAGCTGCATTCTGCACCAGGACCTTAGTATCCTCCACCAGCACCTTTGCAGTCTTCAGAATGCCCTCCCTGAGGAAGGGTCCAGCCTAGTCAGCTCTTCTCAGATCTGACTGCCCACTTGAGCTGACCCAGAGTTCCCAGACTAGGTTTTTCCCCAAACAAGCTAATGATATCCTGCCTTTTTCTGGCCCTGTGTCCCAACCTGGGTGCTTCCCTCAGGCCAGTTCCCTCCTCACCGATGGTCAGCAAAAGTTTCAGCACCCTCACGGTTGAGCGTGCCAGCAGTAGCAAACATGATGGTGGTGTCGAGGTCAGCGATAATACCAGACACAGCACTGGCTGCTGTGATGCAGGCCTGGGTGCCACGATTCCCAGCCTGGAGTGCAGCCAGGACATGGGAGACCTGGGATAGGGAAAGTTACATGGTGCCATGTATAAGGGAAAGGTCATCCACGCTTGGAAGAAGAAACAAAAGGAAAGGGCTGGGAAGGCCAGAGGAGTGTGGAAAAGACTTCAGGTTGGGGAGCCAGCCCTGCAGCCCATGGTCACCTTCTCAGACACTCTCCGGGCACACTCGATGAGTTCTTTCTTGGTGTAGGCATCACTGGGGCTGCACTGCAGGGCACCTGCCTTGGTGACCAGAGCAGCACAGCCATGGCCCAGCTCCTGTACTCGGTGCTTGATGTGGGCACCTATCTGTGAGCAGGGGGAAAGATGGATTTTACAAGGGGCACTCAGGGCACCTCCACAGTATTTAGAAGAGTAACCAAGGATATTAGGATCACTGACAAATGGAATTGTGGAGAAAAGCTGCCAGCACACTCTTCTGGTTTCATGTCCTTTAAGCGGAGGTCACCTCATACACATGGAAAACAATAGCATGTAGGCACCAACTGGTGAGGTTGTGTTAAGCACAGTGAGGAGGAGGAGAGAAGCACTTTGTACTTGAGGGGTTGGACCAGAGGGCTGTGGATTACAATCTGGCCTGTATGGGACTGCAGTAGGTTTGGGGTTGGGGATTATGTTGTGTCCGGCTAAGATCCAATTACTTGCTTTCTTGGAAAGCCAGGAGCTTAGGGAAGGATGAGCGCCATGAGTTTACAACAAGGAAGAGCTAAGAAGGGATAGTGCCAGTATAGACTTGTAGAAGAGAAGCAGAGGGTTGGCAGAGGCAAGAGAGGCAGGGCTGAGAAGTCCTTAGAACTTGAGCTATCTCCCTTATCCTTGTGACTGAAGGCTTTGATCTCCTCTGTCCCTATGTAGAGCCCTGATCACTCTTTAGTAGAGGGGCCCTGAGGGCATGTTCCCTTTTCTGCCAGATTAGATAAAGTCAGAGGGACAACCCTAGAGGCTGACAGATGGGAACAAAGGGCATGCCCCAGGGATTTCCTGTGAGGGGGTCAGGGAAGGCCAGAGCTGCCTCCACCTTTACCTCTTCATTTTCAGCAGCCACAGCTGCAGGCTTGGCCTCCAAGGCCAGCCGGCCATAGTCACTGGTCAGCTGGTTGGCGAGAGGGCCTAGCTCCTCAGGACTGGTGTTTGACTTGGTTACCTAATGATAACAGAAAAAGTCATGTTCTATCCAAACTCAACTCTCCAAGGGCAGTCCATTTACAATCTCCTAAACTCACCATCTCCTGAACAGTGACTGCAATGGCCTTGGCTGTCCGCACCATAGTTGTTTGGTAATCCACAAAGGAACCTTCTGGTTCACCCATTGGTCCTTCATCTAGCTGAGTGGGGGGAGTGGGGCAAGGAGGAAGACCAACAGGGTCTCTGGCACTGCTCAAGGCCCCAGGCCAGGATAACCTCCATACCCACAGGGACCCAGGAGTCTAACCTGGTTGATGGCCTGAGTGATGGAGTCCACCATGCCGCCAACAACCCCTGCAGCGCTGGCTGCCTCATTCAGGGTGGTTGTTAGGTCCTCTACAGCCTCTGTCATCATCTGCACAGCTTCCTCCAGGGCTTCCTGGGTGTGAGCTGCTTGCTGTGGGGCACAGTGAGTTAGTGGAAGGGAACCCTGTTATTCCTGCTCCTCCCACTCTCCCTCCCCCTCACTACCTTGGGGTTACCACCAGCCTCCTTGGCAGTGTACAGCAACTGCAGGGCAGACTCTGCCAAGGTTTTAGTCTGGTCCAGAAGCGCCATCTGCTGCGGGTGGCTCAGAGTCTTGGAGGCAGCACCCACTGCAGCCAGGGTGAGTGGCTCAAAGTATTGGGCCATCTGGGACACCTGAGGCAAGGGGTTAGAATGGGGTCAAGTACTCTCTCTCACCTTCCCCAACCAGGACTCCTCACAGATCTTCCTAGGTACCTTGTGTCCCAGCTGGGAGGCTTCAGCTCTGGCCGCACTGGCCAGTGGCTCGATGAGATGGGATATCTCCTGCACTGCAGTGAGCATCTGGGTGTGCAAGGCCTGGGGAAGCAAGTGTATATCAACTCTGATTGTGACCTGTAGTAGGATCCTGTGGTGCACAGAACCCTACTCTTCCAACTTTTTTTTTTTTTTTTGGTACCAGGGATTGAACCCAAGGGTACTTAACCACAGAACCACAACCCCAACCCTTTTTAAAATTTTTTATTTTGATAGGATCTTGTTAAGTTGCTTAGGGTTTAGATAAGCCACTGAGGCTGGCCTTGAACTTGGTGATCCTCCTGTCTCAGCCTTCCGAGTTGCTGGGGTTATAGGTGTGAAACACCATGCTTGGCTTCCAACATTTTTTTGTGGTGCTGGAGGCTGAACTCAGGGCATTATGCACAATAAGCACACACTCGACCCCTGAGCTACGCCCCTGCCCCAATCTTCTTCCCATACAGAACTTCCTAATCCTGCTGGACGTGTTTCAGCTCTTTGATGTCTTTGTGAAGCCCAATCTCTGATTCCCTATCTTCCTGGAGTCTGATGTCTTCCTTTTCATGTAAACTTTCCCTTTACCTCTTGAGAGATTCCTTCACGGGGAGCAAGCTGCTGGCTGACTGCAGCAAGGGAAGCCTGGTCTAAGTCCCGTAGACAGCTGTTCAGAGCTGCAATGGCCGTCTCACATTCCAGCTGCCCTGGGGCCTTGTCCCTGTAGATGCATCACAGGTTCCATACCAAGAACATCTCCTTTAAACAGGGCTAGTCTATCTCCTCCATGAATTCCCCAAATTTGGAGTAAAAAGGTGTCATTCAACCCTACTCCATCTAACTGTATCTAAGTGCCCACCTTCTCCATTCTGCCATGTTTGTCCCCCAGCCGCACCAGTTCTGCACCTCACAGTACCTCATGCTTGTAATGAGCTTCTTGATGGAGTCTGAGACAGTTCGGGAGTGGCCGGCCAGCACTGACCAGCGTGGGGGGTCCCGAGGATTGACTGCAAGGGCCCGGGCTGTCTGGATGAGTCCCCCAGCACTCTCCAACATTGTCTTGGCAGAGATCACAATGGGCTCCATGGCAGCCCGGCCCTAGGGAGAGGGGAGCAGAGAGGTTGGTCTCACAGTACCCCAGAAGATGAGGTGACATGTTAGGTCTGTCAGTTCTCTCTTCACTTTGTCTCACCTCAGGGCTGATCTGGGCAGGGATGCTGGAGAACTCAGGGTTTGATGCAAAGGCACTCAGATTGTCCACAGCCTCCAGCAGAGGGGCTGTTGCTGCCCTACACTGGGCACGGTTCTCTTCTGTAAAGGCCCCATCTAATGCCTGGAAATGACAGGAAGGTCCTGAGGATTCAGCTTGTAGACATAGAAAGTGAAGCCCATACCTCCCTCCAGAGCTTAAAATATTAGGAGACTGGCAGTAGCCACTGGAATAGGAAAGGGCTTAGGCTTAGTTAGAGGATCTGGCAGAAGGCCTCAGAGAATGAGTGGGAGACTGAGGGGGAGAAACCAGGGCAGATCAGGGAGATGATGAAATTCAATCACTGGAAACCTTGATGGTCTTGACAAGATTGGCTGTGCTATTGGCCACCTCCTTGGCTGATTGTACAAACTGGCGTTTGGCAGTAGGATTGGCTGTACGGGCAGAAGCCAGGCGGCAGCTGTTACACAGCGCAGAGGTGTGTTTGGCCACAATAGTGGCTGCAGAGAGCACCTGAGAAGACAGAGATATGGAAAACTCATGACAAGGGCAGGAAAGAAGTGCACATACCCAAGGAGAAGCCATTTTAAGGTTGGAGGATGGAGAACAATGTTCTTGGATGTCTAAATAGGAAAGACACAGTCACCAGATAAGTCAAGATTGGAAACAGAGATACCTAAAGATGAATTGAGGCAGTAGGGAGGAGAAGATGAAAGACAGATACATTAACGGAGAAAAACCAAAATAGGGCAACTGGGAGAATAATCTCAATCATCTGTAAGGAAGTTGTGAATTTAGCTAGAAGAATGATGAGAAATATGACAGAAGACATTACCCAAGGAGAAGCTCTGTGTGGAAGGTTAGAGATGGGTCCCTCCCCTCTACTCCCCACATATGCTTCCTCTCCCTCTCTCCCCTTGAAGTCCAGACTGCTCTTTCCAGATTGCCCATGGTACTTGCTCCCTTGTGTTACCTGGGCCTGGGTACAGCCAGGCTCCCCCAAACTCTGACAGGCCATCTGAATTGCTTGGTTTGCCCTGGCAAACTGTGTGGGTTCCACCAGTCCTTGCTGTCCGGCTTGGCTGTTAGGGTCAGAGACGCCAACCAGATATGCTGCCTAAAGAGAAAAGGGGTGGGGGTGAGGAATAAAGATTGCAGGTCAGAAATGATTAGTGAAAGTAGGGACAGAAAGAAAGAGGAGTAAGTTTAAAGAATAGGGTTTATTTTTCTGAGTTCTACATAAGTGGAAACACCAAACTCCTATTTTGTTAAATATTTTTAAAAATTTCAGAAGATTAAAAAAGTAATTAAAAAAAAAAAAAAAAAAAAAAGCTAACAATAGCCAGGCACTGTGGTGCATGCCTGTAATCCCAGTGGCTCTGGAGGCTGAGGCAGGAGGACCACAAGTCCAAAGCCAGCCTCAGCAAAAGTGAGGTGCTTACAACTCAGTGAGACCCTGTCTCTAAATAAAATACAAAATAGGGCTGGGGATGTGGCTCAGTGGTCAAGGGCCCCTGAGTTTAATCCCCAATGCCAAAAAAAAAAAAAAAAAAGCCAACAACAAAAAACACATACAAAGGATTTTAATGAATATCTATTTAGAGGTGTGTGTATGTATGTGTGTGTTGGGCCCTATAGTGAAAAGTATAGCTTACTGTGAGTAATGGTGAAAAAGTTTCTCTCTCTCATCCCCCAACCCCACACATATAGGCAAAGTCTCTTTAAAGACAAAACTATGAAGGTTGTTAAGTTAATTAACACTGATGGCATCTCTAAGCTTCAGATATTTGAAAAACAGGAAGGGATGGGGATATACTGGATATAAAAAAGTTTTTTTGATTTATACCTCCATCAGTACATGAAAGCTTTGCTTTTTCCTGTTTATGTTTATCAGAAAGAAATGAAGAAACAAAAACAAAAAGATTTTCAAAAGCTCAGATACACAGAGCTGGGTATCCAAAATAATAGGACAATGGGAGGTGGAGTTTGGGGGAGTAGATGGTGGGCTTGCAGGGAGACACAAGTCTAAGAAGGACTCTCCAGCTAGTTTAAGGGTCAATGCATTAAAGTAAAACACTCTCCAAGCTACTAGGGAGTTTTATACTTGATAATGTAGAAAATGATAGTTAAGTGGTAACTCAAGTGACTAGAGATGTTGTTTCTGATACTATTTTAATAAAAAAAGACTTCACTTGGGCAGAGAGTGTGGTTCAGTGGTATAGCACTTGCTAGCATTCACGAGGCCCTGGCTGTAATCTCTAGCCCCCCCCCCCCCCACTAATAATAAGCAAAACAAAACAACAAAGCAACCTCACAGATGGACAGTGTGATCATAACTACAGCTCAAGGTTTACAGCAATCAGAATTGTTGCTATTCAACAATTGCTGTCGAGTATCTCCCCTTCAGGAGGGGGAAGCCCAGATTTCTTTTTCCTTTTCTTTTCTTTCTTTCTTCTTTAGTATTTTAAAAATATATTTTAGTTGTTGATAGACCTTTATCTTATTTATTTATATGTGGTGTTGAGAAATGAACCCAGTGGGAAACTCAGATTTTAAAGAGTTGGCTTTGTAGACACAAACTTCTTGATTTATGTACATGTGAGGGGAGATGGGGCAAGGAAAGTAGGAATTATTCCCAGAACCTGTTTCAGGGAAATAACCTGTGCAGCTGCTTCAGTGAAGCCACAGAGGGCCTTGGAAGCTGTGGCAATGGCCTCCCCAAATTCTGGCAGGTTTCCATTCTTGGCATTTTGGGAGATGCCAGTCATGGCCTCACCCAGCACCTGAGGAACAGAGAATATGAGAGTTAGATGGTGTCATCTGAGCACTAAGGGCAGCATCTAGTTGGTACCATCTTCCTAGCCTCGTTCCTCCTGGGCTCCCAGCTGCATTTACCTTTGAGTTCTCCATGACACTGTCCAGGCAGCCAAAGTAGGACATATCATTGATGGGCTGGACTGGATTCTCCAGAAGTTCGCGGACTGTCTGTGTGAGTGGAAGGAGATAGGAAATACAAGACACCTCCCTCAGCCCCAAACCCAGAGCACCCTCCTTGAGCCTCTAACCCTAGCCAAGTGCTCACCTCCAATTCCCTCAGGGCGTTATCACACTCCTTCTGGCCTGGTGCCTGCTGAGTGCACATGGTGATGAGCTGGTTGATGCTATCAGTCACTGCCCTTGGGGGACAGAAAATTGAGTAAATAGGTTAATGGGTGAATAGGTGATCATTCCTGGGTCCTTTGTACACATGGGAAGTCTCTATTTCTCCCTTTTTCCTTATTGTTCCTAAGCTGGGGACCTCACATGAAATGCCTCCTCCCTAGTTTCTCTCACATGCCCTAGGGTTGGGCTTCCCAGTGCTGACTTACCTGGCAGCTGTAGCCAGCTGACTCTTGAGGTTGGGGGCAGCAGGGTCTGTGGACAGGGCCTTAGCAGCCAGAAGAAGTTTACTTGAAGACATGGAGATGCCCTTCAAGTTGGATACAACTTGGGCCCGGTCCTCCTGGCTCTGTTAAAGGTGAGAAGGTCATATGTTCTCCAGTCCCATCTTATTTGTCTCTAAAAAAAATCTTTTGTAGACATTCAGGCACTGCTAGAGAGTGGTGTAAGGAGGGAGCCAGGAGCACATCTAGTCTCTGTGGTCACCCAAGTCCTCGTAAGTGGCCCCCAAAGGAGACCATGTAATTAGACCCCCTGCTTTCATACCGGGGCCTGTCCTGCCATTTCCACGCCAGCTTCTAGGAAGGTACTGAAGTCCTGTCCAAATCGACCTGAAGCTCGAGCCAGGTCCTGAGGGGTTCCCCGGGAGGCCTGCACCAGTTCTGTGGCTGCCTGATTCAGCCCAGCAGCAGCTTCATTCAATCGGCTCTGAGCTTCTTGAAATGTCCCAGTGCTGGGAGGAAGCTGCAGGGTTAGAGAAGAATGGAATGGTGTGGGAAAGGAGGGTTGGGAGGGTAGGCACAAAACCTGAGGGGAAAAAAGGGGGAGAGATCTGGGCAGTCAGAATCAAAAAAGTCTATCAGTAAGAAGGGAAGGCTTAGAATATTCTTGACTCTTCTGTTCTCCTACACTTTGGTCCCCTTACCGAGTCACTCAGGAGTCGCTTGCTGGCATCTCCAACTGCTCTCAGGGCATTATCCACATCTCGTTGGCCGGGCAGGCAGCTGACACAGCGGTTTAGTGCCTGGGTCACTGCTTTAGCTACCTGAAGTGGAAAGGAAATAAGGTTGCCAAAGTGGGAAAAATCTAGGAGTTTTCGTCTTCCCCATTCCCGAGACACAGGAGATAACAAGTGCTCCTGATTCCGAAAGTGGAAAAGGAAAGGGGGTGCTCTAGCTGAACAGGCTGGGGTCAGAGTATCAAGTGAGTGATCAAACTTCCTTAAACTTGATATTTAGCTAGGCCCATGCTTTAGCCTACTGAGATACTTTTTCCAAGATTGGAAGAAAGAAGGATAGAATCCAGGAAAAAGCTCTCATGAGCAGGTCCAAGATATCCCTCTGTCAGTGTGCATGAAGTTCTGATGGGGTTGACCTTATTAAGAGAGCGAGTGGCCCTTCCTAAAACCTGACCTGGGCAAGACGCTGCTGGCTCTCAGGATCCCCTGGGTGGCCAGCTGCCTTTTTTGCTTCCTCGATGAGGCTGCTAGCCTTGTCCAGTACATCACTGGCTGTGTCAAGCACAATGGCTTGCACTGTGGGATCTGATGTCAGAGCAGCTACACCCCTAGCAGCCTGGGCCAGTGACCGCAGCCCACCTGCCACATCCCGAGCAGCAATACCTGGGGAAACGAGAGGAGGGAAGGGAAAAACTGCCTTCAATGGAGGGCTCTGATCCCAGTGGTTTCCTCTGTTGGCCCCATCCCTCATCTAGCTCCCATTTCCCCACCTCCCTACCATATGCCCCGTTCCTGGCCCTCTGCCTGCATACCTGCATAATTCTCATTGCCCTGTGCGACCTCCCCCAGCAGCTGGGCAATGGCAGAGCTCACTGCTTTGGTGCTGTTGCCAAGGTCCTGGGCACATTTCTCCATCTACACATGATGGGAGAAATAGGCTCAGGGGAAGGAGGAATGAGGAGAATGCACTTGAGAAGGTACCTGGGTACAGTTTAAATGATAGTTTCGGGCAGCTCTGTAGCACAGCTAGCAAGGAAGACGTTTGGGATTTGAGTAAGAAGATGTTAAGAATACTCATTATCAGGGCTATGGGGGTAGCTCAGTGGTAGAGAGCTTGCTCAGCATGGCTATAAAGGCCTGGGTTCCATCCCCACCACACACACACACACACACAAAAAAAAAACCTCACCGTCTCCCCAGGTAAGGGTTTAAGCTTGCCATCTCGAGCTGCTGCCTTCACTTCCTGCAGATCTCTCTCTAGATTCTGTACCACACTCAGTGCAGAATCCATCTCCAAAGGCCCACATGCTTCCTGAGCCTGCAATGATAAGAAGGGGTTTGGGGTGTAGGAGGTATGGGTATGTCTCACCGACACCTCAGATTACACACTGTCCCTATAAAAGGTTATACGATACAGATTACCTATTATACCAGGACTCTACCCTCATTTCCCAACAGCCAAAAGTGGCTTTCATACCTTCTGGGCAGCTGTTCGGAGTTCAGCCAGTGCGGTGCCCAGGTTCTTAGCACACTGACTTAGCTGCATGGCTGAAGCCTGGTCCTGAATTGTTGGCACTGAGGCCTTCGCAGCTGCCACCATCTTCCCACCTGGCTGTTAGGGAACAGATGGGCAGATAGGGTGTGCCATCCTCCCTTTGAGCTTGGGTGTAGGGACTAATAATGGTCAGGACATGGTGAGCACTGGAGCTCAGTATTAGCAAACATTTAAATTGTGGGAGAAGTTGGTGCTGGCAAGGTGGGGAGGGCCTGGTCTAAGAGGAAGGAGAGGGCGCCTTGCCTGCAGGAAGCTCTGGCTGGCAGCAATGAGGGCTAGCTGAGCGCTGGGGCTGTCAGGTTGTGCTTGGCTCCCTCGGACGCCCTGTACCAGCAGTGGAATCTGTTCTGCCACAGCCTGTAGATAGAAATGTCATCAGTGCCACCTCCCCACAGACTAGGGAAAGTCCCCTTCTTCTCATCTCATGTGCCTCTTGGAGACTTACCTTGCAGCTCTGCACCAGCAGGGGCTGAGGACCCGCAGAGGCCTTGGGGGTGGAGGCTGCATGTTGGGCTGCAGCAATGGTCTGTGTGGCTGAGGCTGCAGCCTGTTTGGCTGCGTGCTGTGAGGACAGAGCAGTCAGGACAACCCAGGTATTTCCAAATTCAGTCCCAGGTCACCTGGCCCCTGCTATGCCCACAAGGACACACTGACTCTCCTGCACATCCCTCTGGTTCAAGCCTCTCACAGCACCCACACTCTCTTGTTCTTGTTGACTTCTCAGCCTCACCTCCAGGCGTTGTACCAGCTTTTTTTTGATGGCATTCTGTGCAGCTGCATTGGTGGCCATGCGGAGCCCCTCAGCCGCCTCTCGCAGCCGTTGCTGCTGCTCCTCACTGTCAGGGTGGGCAGCTGCCCCCTGAGAAAAGTGGACAGTCATCACCCTGCATCCCTGTGGACCCTCTATATGCTCTGCTATGACCCCTCTAGACTTGATTTGAAATACATTTGTTTTCCTGAGGTCACTTCTGTTTGTCCCACACTGAAAGATAATCACTATTGATAGGAACTGTCTTGGGAAAGTCAACAGGAAGCCTCAGGGGCATATGCATTCCCTCTGGGATGGCAAATCCCTTCTTTAGGTAGAATTGTTCCTTCTTTCCCTCATTTCCTGCCCCACTCCCTAAAGCACCCAGAATACTACAGAGAGTGCAGTGAGAAAGGATCCTTGGAAAAGTGAGGACTCAGTTTAGAGTAGGGACCTCATGATTCCTAAGCAGGGAACTGTCTCTCCCTGCAAACCAAAAAGCTCTAGAGCTCAACAGGTCTGGGAATCTTTGGAGCTTCCAAAACGACACCAAAGGAATTTTGGTCCTCTGTACTCTTATGTCTTAGTGTCCCAATGCCTTGTCTTTGTGCTACTAGTGCCAAGATGCCTGGGACTGAAGGCCCATGCACCTCCACAGGAAAGATCAGGAAGGAGAGGAATCCCAGGCAGGTGGTGGCAGCAATGTAGGGAAAAGTAGGAACAGCAGACCTTGGACTGGACAGGAGGAAAGGGTATGGATGCCTGGTAGTCACAATGGCTGGGAGTCTAGGTTGCAGCCACCTGCAGCAATGGGGACACACTTGCTTCTTAAGTATTCTTTGTTCTTTTATATTTTCTATTTTTCCTGGGTCTCCCCATCAGATGAAGCTGAACATCTAGACCTTTCTACTTCCTTCAGGGCCCAGTCTGGGGTCTGCCAAGAAGGCTTTTTACCTTGGCAGCCTCCACCATCTTGGCTGTGGCATCAGCCAGGATCTTGGCAGCACTCAGGAGCTTGCGAGAGTTTTCCAGATCACTCTCTCCCTCAGCATCAGCCTTGATGGCATTGACCAGGTCTGAGGTGGCCTGGGCCAGGATACGGGCCTGTCGCACCATCTCTCCTGAGAGAACAGGGTATAATCAGGTTAGGAAGCTAGAGACACTGAGAGGGTAGTGGGTGGAGACAATGGAGAAGGAAAACAGTGAAGACAAGGTAGGTGGGGGATTTTAGGGACAGGAAAGAAACTGGCAAAAGTTTTTGAGTGATTTCTAGCAAGTTCTTTTTCTCTGGGCTTAGGATCTTGGGGAAGATTTCCCTGTGAGTTCTTATGGGGGACAGGACAATCTCCCATGGGTTATTTTCAGGAAACAGTCTTGAGAAGACAAGACATTCTTTGTGAAGGCTTTTGGAATTAAGCAGGTAGTATGGGGAAGGCTATCTCTCTCTCTCTCTCTTTTTTTTTTTTTGCTTTTGTTTGGTACTGGGGATTGAACCCAGCCGGGAACATGGGCCAGGCCACGTTTACCTTTTACCTCTGAGCTACATCCCCAATGTTTTTTTTTGTTTTGTTTTGGACACAGGGTCTTGCTAAGTTTCAGGTGCTGGCCTTGATCTTGTGATCCTCCTGTCTCATCTCTACAAATGCTGAGTTTACAGGTGTGTGCCACAGTACCTGGTAGGGCTAGCTCTTATATTTAGCATATTTGGGTGTGTACTTTGTTATATTCTTATTGTTTCTTTTCTTTTTTTTTTTTTTGGCACTGGGGATTGAACCCAGGCGTGCTTAACCATTGAGTCATATCACCAGCCCTTTGTATTTTTATTTTGAGATAGAGTTTCATGAAGTTGCTTAGGGTCTTGCCAAGTTGCTGAGGCTGGCTTTGAACTTGTGATCCTCCTGCCTCAGTCCCCTGAACTGCTGGTATTACAGGCATATGTCACTACACCTGGCTATTCCCCTACCTTTCGTATATTCTTTAAAATACTCCAAGGAAAGCAGAGCTGGGCTCATGTTTTTGCTTTATAGATGGGAAAGTGGAGATTTTAGAGATTAAACATTGAGCCTGTGGTTGCATGGCTGAGATGGCCACACGGTGCTGAGCCTTTAGGGGTAGAGTGGTTGGGTTGGCAAAGGAATGTCCAAAGGCCTGGGGAATATCATCTGGGCTTTTGTCTTCCTGGGGGTGGGTGTCCTTACCAGCATCACCCATGGAGCTGAAGATATTCTCAGTGACAGTAAGGATGGTGTCAGTGGCCTGGTCATAACGGCCAGCAGGCCCGGCCCCTGTGGCGTGGGCCTTTACATGCTGCAGCAGTTCATTCAGGGCCTGAGTGACAGCTGTGGCTGCTGCTCCTACCCCTCGCAACAGCTGCCCATCTTCTGTGGCTGCCTGGGAGGCAGAAACACAGCCTTCCACAGCTTTGGCCACCAATCTTCCGGCCTCCACCAGCTGCTCTTGACACACAGGTGAGCTGATTGTAGGTGCCACCACCTATGGGCAAAGATGTAGGCAAGGGAAAGAAGTCATGAGGTGTTTGTGGTTTTCACATAGTCATTGGGATAGGTAATGAGGCCTCAAAACCCAAAGAAATAAAATGAGTGTCTGGTAATATCAGTCCTAGATGCAGGCGATAGTACTATTTGGGCTTACCTTGGTACAGGCCACCAATTGGGAGGTAGACAAGGCACACTGTGTGGCTGCAGCAATAACTTGGGTCTGAAGGCCTGAGTCCTCTGTTCGCTGGGCCACACTCTTGGCCTTGAGGACCAGGGCAGCTGCAGCACTTGCCACTGCCTTAGCTAGTTGCATTAGTACATCCTATGAGAAAATAGCAGTTAGTATGACCTGAGATTGAAATTGGGATCCATAGACATTTCTCCAAAGCATAAGCTGCTTCATTATTCCCAATGACTCCAATCAGAGGACAGTGTATGCAGAAGCAACCAGAACCTATTCCTAGTCCCTGCCTTGAGCAACCCAGCAGGACAGAAACCCCACCAAGGAACAAACCTACACCAAAAGAAATAGAGCCTACACCAAAGAGAAAAATGTACGAGGCGGATACACTCGAATGGTGAGGGAGGGATGGCACTAGTACAGTAGGATGGGGAGAGGAGGGACCTTTGGGGTCCTTCCTACCTCCAGCTTCTCTTTTTCCTTTCTTCTCAATCTTGGTTTGCAAGTAAGCAGTCGTCCTGGCATCTTGGGAACAAGTCCCTGAACTACTCTACCTGATCCCAGTTCCCCAGCCTTGCCTGGGCCAAGCCTCCTCATCTCCCATTGTGTTCTGCTCCCCTAGGAGGCTGGGGGAGAGGTACAGAAGCGAGTGTATGCGGCTCAGAGAGGACCAAGCTGGGAAGGCCCAGGCCAGAGGCCGTTACCGTAGGGGAATTGGGGGGAGATGGAGCCCCGGCCCCTCTGGGTGCACATATCTGCATGGGAAATTCAGGAGAAAAAGTCAGCTGTGGCAACTGGCATGGGGTGGGGAAGGGGAATAGCCAGAGGACCAATGTCCTCAGGGTAATGTGATTAGAGATTCAAGACAGCCTCAAGCTTGGGCAAGGGCTATATAGGGATGACAGGGCTAAGAATATCATCGTTGAGGGCCATGAGTAAATTAGTAGGTTGTTTGGATTCAGGGATTCTCAATTCTTACTGTCCCCCCACTCGAAAAAAAAAAAAAACAAAAAAAAACCCTGTAAGTTCAAAGTGTCATTCCTGGAAACAGACCCAGGTTGGTTTGAAGGGGTCAGTGCATAGAAGCAGGGACTGGGATCTGGATTCAGGATCAGAGGTTACCTCCTAGAAGCAGGGGTTCTAGGGACCAGGTAAGTCACCAACCTGGAAATGGGGGTCAGTGTCACTTTCCCCAATTTGCTGCAACAGCTCCCCACTGGCCTGGCCCACGTTCCCAGCTGCTTGTAGCAGGTTCTGACGGGGCTGTGGAGAGTGAACACCTGTCAGAAGCTGCCCAATATCTGCCCACGTACTAAAGGGTCTCCTAGTCCCCTGGGCCACACTTCCATCTTACAACTTGGACTGCCCTTTCTCCTTGGACTGGAACCCTGTGTCCACCCTCACTGCAGCCCCCTGGCCCCTGACCTCAGCACTGGCTGGTTGGGCACTGCGCAGCAGTTCTGACACTGCTCCTGCAAGACCCTTTGCTGCCTGTAGCAGGGGCCGGCCACTGCCACCTTCATCCTCCAGCAGGGCAGCCAGCAGTTTCACCCCACGGGACATCTCCGTCAGGTTGGAGGAGATTGTAGTGACTGCACAGCCTACTGCAGTATAGTCTGTCTCTGCAGGGTCTCCTGAGGGCAGAGGAAAAGCATGAGACAGGGCAGGCTAGACAACAGGCTAGGGAAGGAGCATTGTCACACCCAGTTAGTCACATACAAGTCCTAAAAGAGATGTACACACATAGAACATTCCACAATGAGTCAAGGTACAGTCACACATGGAGCCAGTCACACGCATGCTTGTACACACTTGTCCTCCCTTCCCTGGCACACGCACACATGTTGGTATCCAGCCTACCTGCTGTCAGGTTCACCACAGAGGCAGTACCAGCTGTGATGGCATCTACCTGGGAGTGGATCTCATGCTTTGATTCATCCATCTTGTTCTTACGCCAGGCCTTGGAGGCCTGAAAGAAGGAAGCAAAAAAAAAAAAAAAAAAAAATCCCCCTCAGGATCTGTTTCTGGTTTGGTTAGTCCCTCTCTATCCCTTGGGAGCTCCAGCTTTAGGACCACTGGTCTCTCCTCCATTCCATACTCACAGCATCCTGGCCAAGAGGGGGAAGAGTGTCAAAATCATCCAGAGTGGCCTGGGCAGCCTGCACAGCCTGCATGCTGGAGTTAATGGTTCCGGTGAGGGCTTGCTGTGCTGAAGTCTAAAAAACAAGGGAAGGAGGAATAACAGAGGCTGGAACGGAAAGTTTAGAAGAAAGAGAAGTTAAAGGGAATTCAAATAGGAACACAGAAGCCTGGGCACTGCTGACTCCTAGGTAGGCCTGGCAGAGGGTAGAAGAAGGGCCCAGGTACTGGGGTGGAAGATGGGGCATACTTACCAATGGAGGCATGTGTCCTCGGTGCATCTGACCACTGGTAATCTGCTGCTGGGCAGGTGGCATGCTGCCCACCTGGAAGTTCTCAGGCCCAGAGGCTCCAGAGCGCATGATGGCAGGAAGGGCCACAGAACCATGCTCCACTTTCCCCACCCGATTATACTGCTGCTGAAGGACTGTTGACCTGGAGACAAGGTGGAGGACACAGGACTCCTCATCTCCCTGCCACCCTCCAGTAACACCGCCACAGCAGGTCCTGGGATCTGGGGGTTTATGAAGGATCATTACAGCCTATGCCTAGTGAAAGAACCATCCTAGGGATCCCTGTCCCCCAACAGTCGTTGAAGTCAAGCCTTGCCTTCCCTACCCAAGGGATGGGATCAGCCCAACTCTCTTCCTACTTTTTGGGAGACACTGAGTCCTCCAGCATAGTAGACTCCTCATCTCCCTCCAGCCCAAAGTGGTCCTTGCTTTTCTTCTGTAGGAAGAAAAAAGGAAGAATTGGGGGCAGTTAAAGAAGAGGAAGCTGGGAAAGGGAGTCTCTTCTTTCTATAGTCAGCTGTTTCACACCTGGGACCCCATTTCTAAAGGACTGGCTTGGGGAAGGTGTTGGGGAGAGGAGGTGAAGATGAGTCGACAGTGCTCACCTTCTTAAGGATGATGTCGATGTAGCCGGCAATAAGCTGTGCAATCTGCTCTCCCTCAGTTGTCTGGACTGAATAGTAGCCATCCTGATAATCCCCAAAGTCCTAGGGTAACAAGGTGGGGACTCAGAAGAAAAGTTAAAGTCTAACTAGAATGGAAAGTCGAAGTAACAGCTTTTCTGGAGTCGCACTCAGTGCACCTATCCCAAGAAAAGGGGAAAGACCTCTATAGCTGTCCCTTCTCAGAAAATCCCAAAGCCCTTCCTCATTGGAGTCCCCAGACCCACCAGGGTGAAGCTTTTGGGAGAGGCAGCCCAGCGTTTGATGTTGGTGAGGCTCCACTCCTGGATCACCTCCTTGGTCTTCTCATCCACACGCATCACACACTCTTTAGTGATGCCTAGAAGCCTGGGCACTAGCTTGTTCTTCCCTTTCATCTTCTCCTATAAAGCAGATTGGTGTTGGTATTTCAGGTCAGAGGTTGAATGAGAGGCAAACTGTCAGATTAGCTCTAGATCACAAGGATGCTAAGGTTGTTAGGAGGGCTACACAAGGGTGTCCATGAATGGGCCTGGGACAAGGGAAAACGCTAGGTAGAGAGGGAAGTAGCGGTGGAGGACTGACAACAGGCAGGTGTTCCAGGCAAGTTTCACAAGATCAGAAAAGCAGAGAATGGGACTTTTGGGGAAATATTGGGAAATGTGATTGAGGGAAGAGTCAGAGACTTTCAGAGAGATAGGAAAGGACAAGAGTGAGAAATAGGAGGATAATGAGAGGGACCAGAACCCACCTTGACCAGGAAGAAGGAGACACCATAAGTCTTGAGGGAACGGGCTAGCTTCACATAGCGTACCTTGGCCTCAATCTCACTCATCTGCCCACAATTCTTGTGTGCCTTCAAATATGAAATGGAGAAAGATTCAGCAAAAATATGGGAATAAAGCTACAGCTAAGAAGTCAAGGTGATATGTTAACTGTATCAAGAGAATATTATGGGGACACAGAAAGGTTCAGGAGTGCAAGAGATGAGAAATGATGGAATGGGGACTGGCTAGGGATATACAGAAGCGATGACTCATGAGATATGGATAAAGAACTTACAGATAAGGATAAAGAACTTACAGATATTCTACAGTGAAATAGGTAGTTAGGAATTAAAAGTTCAAAGAGAAGGCCTTGCGGGATGAGTATTCAAATAATGGAGATAACACCTCATCCTTGGACAAAGATTATACTTTCACAGTAATTTCAGGCATAGTAGCCCATTTGATGCTCCCATCAATCATACACGGGGTGTAGGCACTTTTATCCCACATTAGAGGTAAAGAAAATATTGAACTGAATTCCATGGCAAAATTGGTGATGGGGCTGATATCAAAGCCCAAGTCTTCTGCTTGTTTGACACAAGACAGGTAGAAGAATAGCGGAGGGTAGAAGCAGGGTAAGCAGAGATGGGCAGTGGGCAGGGGTCCACTTAGTCAGTAGGATCAAGCAGCAAAGCTCCCAGATCATCCCAGACACTCTCCCCTACCCCATTCACCTGGAAGATCTTACGCTCTCCCTTCTGCTTCACATATTCCTTGGGCAGGAAGTCCTTCAGGCTACACCAGAAAAGGGAGGGTCAGCACATAGTGGACAGCATTGGGGGACATGTGGGACATCAATTTTGGGCCTAGGGGTATGAGGAAATGTCTAGGACAGTGCTACCTCTAGGGAGAAGGAGGACTCTAAGGAAACTGGGTCTGGATTATCTTCTGAAATGGAGATAACTTAACATGAATTCTTGAATGCAACCCATGTCTCCCTCTGTGGGGAAAGGGGCTCATTAAATCGGAAGTTCAGTCTCTGAAAGAGAAAGGGTCTAGAGCACCATTTCAGGGAACCAAGAAGTGGAAGAACTCCCTAGAAGGATGACCATGCACTTAGGAAGCTAGAAAGTCATAATGAATTATGCATTTCTAGAAATACTAGTAGATGAAACTTGGGAGATTTTTTTTGGGGGGGAGCCATATGCTAGGGATTGAACCAAGGGGTGCTTTACCATCAAGCCACATTCCCCTACTCCCAGTACTACTTCTTTTTTTTTTTTGACAAGGTTTCACTAAGCTGCTAAGGCTGGCCTCAAACTTGCAATCCTTCTGCCTCAGCCTCCTGAGTCACTGGGATTATAGGTGAGTGCCATCATACCTGGCTACTTTAGAAACTTTTTAATCTAATTCCCCTACAAGGAAAATGTTATCTTATTTTCCTCTGGCTACTGCAGCAAAATTCTTCAGGGAATCTTAAATAAATAGACAAGAGTTACACACTTCTGGGAAAGGGAACAGGGGCAGAGATACAGCACTACAGTCACACACTCCAATGGGACCAATAAGGAAAAAAAGAATGATGACTGTGTGGGTCAAATCCTGGTTCCTTGGAAGAGAAGACAGGGGGAGAAGGTCTGGGATGGAGACAGGCTTTTTGGGGTGACAATGGTAGGGAGTCTGGGCCATGACAGAGCATGGGATGTGGGTTACTCACTCGAGGAAGCCAGCCTTGTGCTTCTGTTCGTTGTGGGGTCCAAACTGGATCTGGCATTGAAAGCCAGCAAATTCACAGGCTTTGTCAAAGGAGACAGGGTGGGAGCCATTCAGGATATCATCTCGTGCCTGGAGAGCACAGGAGGAGCAAATGTTGTGTGGGTGTAGTGATACTACCCCACAATGTGCTCCGCTCCCTCTACCTGTCCTGCACCAGCCAAGTCCTTTTAATACCTGCACGTAAAGGAGGTTCAGCTGTACAGGGTCTCGGGAATCCACATTCTGGTCTGAGTAGAAGAACTTCCTCCGCAGCAGCAGTGTCTCATGCTCCTCTACTCCCTGTTCCCTCAGTGTCCGACCATGGTCCAACCAGTTCACTGGGACATAGAGAGTTCCCTCAATGTCAAATCCCCATTGCTCCTGAGCTGTCTGCTGTCTGGGTTTTTGTTTATTTCTTCATTTCCTACTTTCCCTCACTAAAATGTAAGTTCCGTGAGTGTAGGACTTGTTTTTATTATAGATGCATCCCCAGTGTGTAAAACAGTGCCTTTTACAAGCTGATGCAGAATAAATAAGGAATAACTGACTGCCCTTCCTGGCCCTCTCCCAAAGCCCTCTTTTTTTGTTTGTTTATTTTTTAGCTTTAGGTGGACATAATAATATCTTTATTTTATTTTTACGTGGTGCTAAGGTCGAACCCAGTGCCTCATGCATGCTAGGCGGCACATTACCACTGAGCCACAACCCCAGTCCCCCCAAAAGTCCTCTTTTTTCCAGTTGCTTACACTCATCATCTGTGTGCAATTTTTGCTTTAGTTTCTCCATCTTCTTTTCATCTCGTAGCAGTGTCTTGTCCTTTCGCAAAGTGCCTGTTCCCTCATCCTTTTTCTCTTCCATCAGCTCTCGAACCAGTGAATATTCGTCATGGTTGGTAATACCTGGGGAAGGGGGACGGTTTGATAACTTTCCAGGCACCACATCTAGATCTTATGGCAGAGTTGGAGCTTCCGGGCCTGGGCCCTCAGCTCCACCAAGACCCCTTACCAATGCGAGCACAGATGGTCATGAGCATGTCAGTAACAGTCTTGGAGTCATCCACCATGATTGTCTTCACAGTTCCATCTAGCATCCGGATCTTCAGAGGTCTCTGTTTCTTCCTGTACTCCATAGTGTCCTATTGGGGTAGGAGAAGGAGGTCAGGCCTACTTTAGGCTAAAGGCATTACTTCTATTTCACATGGCCTGAGGGGAGGAAACTAATTTACCAAAAGGAAAACTATCATGATTCATTCAAAAGTAGGGTATTATGACTGACTGTAACAGAAAGCAATATGGGAGCGGGGCTGGGTATTATTTATTTTATAAGAGAAAGCAACATGGGTTGAGCATTTACATAAAGCCCTGGGTTTAATCCTCAGAACCATTAAAAAAAAAATAACAAATAAAGCAAGAGGGGGAGGGATCAGAGACAATAGATGTGGGTGCTGAAAATAGGAGGTGGGACAGTGATTGCTGATAGAAGAGGATGTTAGTGATCCTTGATGGACTGATACTCACCCCATTTCGGAGCATATAGTAATCCAAAGCTTTCCCAGCCTCCAGCCATATACCTTTTTTGGGGTCATCATCTGACAGAAACAGCCCGAAGTCGCTGGCTAAAAGAGAAGATGGATCACCTTAGACTTATAAAGACCCCACCGTGGCTGGCTACATCACTGCTCCTTACCATTTCTCCCATGACCTTGGGCCTAAAGAGGAAGAAGGGAACAATGGAGCATAACCATGAGGAGTGAGTAGTCTTAGGGAACTATGAGGTCATCCCTCAAGTTCAAGAGCATGGAAAGGAGAAGAGACAGAGGACCCCTGCCCCAGCCACTGGGTAGTTAGACTTACGAGGGCCAGCCAGGGCCTCTGGGATACGCTCACGAATAATGCGGCAGGCATCGTACACCATGGTAGATGGCTCAAACTGCATCGTCTTCACCACATTCCCAATGCTGATCTTCAGCGAAAGTGCAACCATGATGGCAGCTTCGGCTCTCCAGCCTGGCTATACCTGTCCTGCGACATTGGGGCATTAGAATACACTCTCAATTGGAAAAGAGGCTTATCAGTCAGTGAAGTTCTAGAGAGAAGATTTTTTGAAAGGGACTTACCAAAACAGACTAAAGCTGTTTTTTTTTTTAAATTTAGTAATTTAAAAGAATTAAAGATTCATTACATTAAAAGGACCAGTTCTGATCATTTAAGACATCCAGGGGAGAGGCTAGTCTGCAGGGTACAATAGTGGATCTGAAATACTATGTTACTGTGGGCACTGCCCTGACCCACCATTGAAATTTTGTCTCCCTTCTTTCTTCTAAGTGCCTCTCTTGCCACTTGTCCCTGCTCACTTCCTTTTCAAGTCCTACCCCACCTGTATTTTTCTCTCTGTCTCTGTATTCTTCTCTCTGCTGGCTTTTCCCTGTCTGTGCTTTTCAGAGCTCTGCCCTAACACATCACGTGACCTCTTCTCTTAGCTTTAGCCTTTTCTGCAAAATGAAGACGTTATATGAGATAATTCCCAAGGGTTCTAAAGCCTGCAAACAGACTCTAGCTAGCCTGGCAGGGAGATCGAGTGCAGGCTCTTCTGGCCATCCAGGCCCACTCCTGCCCCAGCCTTTCTTCAACCTGAGAGGTTGGGGGGTGGGTGGCTCCTCAAGGAGCAGAGCCACATATCTGGTTTCCCTGCCAGTCAAGCTAAAATTATGATTCTCTAGTCCAAAGGGATCTCAGAAATTATCTAGCTAACTCTTGAATTTTGCAAAAGGGGAAGCAGACCCTGGGAAGAGAGGACAAAGTTTCAAGGCAAGTGAGGGAAAGAGCCCAGTCCTTCTAACTCAGTCCTTGTTCCTTCCAAGTCACCAAGTTGATACTCAGGTCTTGCTGCAACTCCTATGCACTCTCCGCTTCAGCAAGTCCTTCTCTGCCCTCCACCTCAGTTACCTCCTCTTACAGTATTAGTGCAGCTCAGCACACAGGGGTCTTACTCGGCTTTTCTGCTCTCGGGGCACCACATCTCAGAGGGCTAAAGGAGCCACTGTGGGCAGCAGGTGGCGCACAGGCTACAAGAGGACAAGTCTGCCCAGCAGCTGATGATGTGACCCAGTGTGGTACAGGGATTGGGTGCTTCTTAATTAAGAGAATGAGGTCCCCATTCCCTTCCTGGCAAACTGCTAGCTTCAAGTGGGGAAAGCAGGACTGGCAAGCAGAGGTGGGGTGTCTGAATACAGAAGGCATTTGAGAACCAGGGAAGTTGGAAAGGGGTGGAGGGTAAAGAGGTCAGGAGAAATGAGTGGAGAGAGTTCAAAGTCTAGGTAGAAACAGGAGGCAGATGTGGGAAAGGTCTGGCTCAGTGACTACTAGACCATTTCTGACCTTATAAATAGTCAAGAATCTCAAAAGAGAAAAACGATGGCTCACTCTCTCTTTTCTCCAAAAAAAGAAAGAACCCTTCCAATCTCCCCTCTTTCCACCTGTTCTCCTGGGGCACTTCTCCCAAAATGGACAGACCTGGCCATGGACTGCTTACCACAAAAGTGATGGCTGGAGGGTCAGAGAAGCTGCCAGGAGTCTGAGGAGCTAAAGCAGGACTGAAAGGACCCTTCACCCTAAACTGAAATTGCATGTCTCCCCCCATTTCCTCCGGACATATGGACACCCACATCTTCCTCAGAGGCCTCTGGTGAGACCCCGATAAGGCAGTTGAGTCATGCCTACCCTAACTCCCAGGCTGGTCCTGAGTGGACATCTACAAAATTGGGTGAAGGATGGGGAGGGTGAAGGATGGGGAGGGAATTAGTGCACTGGGGGTAGTGGTGGCAAAGAACAAGGCCCCTGGAAGTATGAATAGAAGCTAACTGATTCCTGCCCTGGCCTAAGAACTTTGCTCCCTTTTCCATCATGTTTTATGGAACAGCAACAACACCCCCTCCGTGTCCCCCTCCCAGGGAACTCCTCCTCCCTCAATACATTCCTGAGATGCATTCCAGAGGAGTTGGGCAATTGGAGGGGGGAGGTAGGACAGAGGACAGGAGGTCAAATCCCAGCAAGGAATGGAATGTAAGTGTATTGGGGCTAAGGAATTTTAGGGTACGTGGAGAACATAGAGCAGATACCCACAAACAGAACTACGGAAAGATAAGGAGTTATGGAAAGGGACAAAGAGAGCGAGAAAGCTGAAGATGGAGTCAGAATGTAAGAGGGTTGGGGGAGTAACACTCAGTCTGTTACCAAATTTGGCCTCTGAGTCCTCAACCGCGGGGAGGGGGGGAGGGTTTGTGGGTGAGACTGACATATCCGGCATCGGGCTGCTGGAGGCTCATTTAGGGCTGGACTGGGCAGCTGAGCTGGGCTTTGGACCTAACTTCCTCCAACACAGCCCCTCCACATTTACACACGCACACTCATTCTCCCCTAACGCACCCCAGCATGTGCACAGACCTCTTTCCCACAAAGCCACCTACATTGTCTCTATATACATCTTATCTCAACCACACAGCCTCTACACGGATCTTCTTATAGGGTCCCCATCCCACACACATAGCTTCCCCACAAATCACAAGCATGCCATGCTTCAGTGCTCTGGTCCCCAGCATCTCTCCTCCTATTACGTACACATTCTCCTTCATTCACCCAGCCAGAATTCCTTGAGGAATGGGCCAAACTTTCAGTGGCTAGGAATCAAGATGAGTAAGACCTAGCCTTTGCCTTCAATGGGCTCCCAATCTTCCAGATAGGTGGGTAAGCTAAATAAAGAATTACAATAATGTGATGTGATAAAAGCCAAAGAGTGTGTGCTCAGAAGACAGATCTACTTCCAAGGGGGGGAGGGGGAAGTAGGAAGATTAGGGAGTGGGATGAAAAAATGTCCATGAAAAGTATCATTTGAAGTTAGGATTTAAAAAAATAAATAAATATAATAAGAAGTAATAGTGATCTAACATTTATTGACTATATATCCATTGCACTGTACACATAATTTCAGTTATCCTTACAACAACCCTGCAAGGTAGGTGTCATTATTTCCATTTTTACAGATTTGGAAACTGAGGCTCAAGAAAATTAAATACTTGTTCAAAGTACTTGTCCAAATACTAAGTTGGTGAAGTCAGGATCCGAACCCATGTCTCTCTGACTCCAAAGCCCAAGCTCTCTCCATTACGCCAGCCGGAGATGAGTCAAAAGTAGCATTCCAGGCAGGGAGAACAGCTTAAGCAAAGATGGAGAAGCAGGAAATCGTGGAGGAGCAGTCAGGGAAGTGAGTAGGCAGACTGGTTGAAGCACAGGGTACCTGCAAGGGAGCAGTGGTGAGGAAGTCAGGGTTAGGATGGAAAGGCAGGGAAGGCCTACAGAAGAGTACGAGAATTTTACCTACTGGTGGGGGACAGGAGACAAAAGGAAGCTTTGAAGCAGAGAAGGAACATAACCAGAACTGCAATTTAGGAAAATAACTCAGAGATTGTTTACAAAGACACTGTTTAGTACAAGTAAGAAGTAAGGAAACCAGAGTTAGAATGGTAAAGAGGAAACCGCCACTCAGGAGAGACTTTTTGGTGGAGGGTACCGGGAATTTGAACTCAGAGGCACACGACCACTGAGCTACATCCCCAGCCTTATTTCATATTTTATTTAGAGACAGGTTCTCACTGAGTTGCTTAGCACCTCACTTTTGCTGAGTCTGGCTTTGAACTTGCGATCCTCCTGCCTGAGTCTCCTGAGCCACTGGGGCTTACAGGTGTGCACCTCCGCACCTGGCTCAGGAGAGATTTTTAAGAGGTAGAATTGACAATACCTAATGACAGTCTGTTCTGTCAATCTCTTGGACCAGAGCCCAAAGTCAGAATGGGATCTCTTAGCTTCCTATCATCAGTGGATAGAGCAGCTTGAATTTAGGTAAAGAATTGGGACTTTCCCAACTGGGGCAAGGATGAGGGAAAAGAAGATGGGATGTGATTAATAATCAGGTAGGAAAAATACATATACTATCAGTCACTGGATCAGGCTGGGGGAAAGGGAGGAGTGACTACATGGATGATGCCTAAGTCAGAGGAAGATGGAGTGAGGTCAGAGGCCAAGTCAGGCTATAGGGGTTTGAGAACAGATGGAGGATACAGTAAGTAGCTAAATTAGGCTGAGTAGGGTGGGGAAGTAAAGAGATATTGGCAGTGTCTAAAACTGGAGCTGTGGTGGGGGGCAGGGCAGTCTAGGGTATAGACAGTAGCTGAATCAGGATGGGTAGGGTATAGTCAGTGGCAGGGTCAAGCTGGGAGTGAAATGGGGGTGTGGTCAGTGGCCTGGCTAGGCGTGAGATCAGCAAGACCCAGTTTCCTCTTTGGGTCTCATTTCCTCTTTTCTGTTGGGGAGTGGGGGAAGGGGATCTATAACTGGATCAAGAAATTAAAAAAGACTCAGAACTAGTGGATGTACATGGCAGGGGCTGGTGGGTGGAAAGGTATTTAGCAGATGACCAGGTGGTATGCAGGAAAGTGCAGGTTTGGGTGAGGGTAAATTAAAGTAGCATATGTGGATTAAGAGGTGGGGTTGAGGCAGCAGAGAGGATGGGAATGGCTGGAACAACATAGGAAAGTCAAAGGCAAAGAAAGTATTCTATAAGGAGGTATGACAAAAGGGTATGTAATCAGAGACAGGGATGAGAGTTGGAGAGGGACACTTAATATCTAGAGAAAGAGTTAAAGGGAAGGCAGTGTAGCTAAACTGTCAGGGGATTTAGTCATCCCCTTCTCCCCTGGCAATAGTGTTTCCTTGTCTGCATCCCCCTTAGTCACCTGTCTCCTCTTCCCTAGGCAGTCCCCCACTTACCACTAGGCCTTGTAACATCTTCTGGGTCCCTGTTTATTTTCTACATCCCTTCTTATAAACAGAGAGTCAGGAATCCCTGTCCTCCAACTGTGGTAACCACAGTAAGAGCCTTGGGCATAGAGAGTGGAATAAAAAAGCTGGAATCCCAGATACCTCTGATTTTAGCTGAATCCCAGAATCCTGGTCTGAAATTAGTTTATCATCTCTCTGCGTGAAAGAAGCTCCTGTGACTACACAGGAATAAGGGACCTCTGCACAAAACAAAGGCATCTACTTACTACAAACTTCTTAAATTTTACCTGCTCAAGGTCAAGGACCCTGGCCTCAGCCACAATCCCAAAGTTGCCTCTAAATCCTAACATTAACCCTGACCCTAATTTGTTTCCTGATCCCCAGTACTAGCTTTAACATTCTTCTCTTTCCTAGCAGACACCCATACTGGTCTAATTTTTACCTTTAGCACCAGCTCTCCTGTCTATAACCTTAAAGGTTGAGCCCTAAACCTAAAACTCATTTGTAATTTGATTGCTAAATCTCATTTTCAGTTTGTCCTTAATACTGACCATGACACGGTCTTTAACCCCTAAAACGGACTACTAATCTAATTCCTGTTGTTGACCTTTAACCCGACCTTGCACTCTGACTTACAGTGGCCATTTCATAAAACAAAATAATGACCTTAATCTAAACCTCACCTACACAAAACGGACCTGACTCATAGGAATAACTGAAATTTTAGCCCCGTTTTATAACTTCTAAGCCAACCCCAACTAGTCCCAAACTCACCCAAAACTTTTCTACCACATACCCGCTATCAGCTAACACCAAAGCACATCGCCGCCCTGAGCCTCACTGCCACCCATTCCTCACCCTCCCCAAAACCTAGACCAGGCGGGGGACGGTTCCCAGGAAGGGCCTGTCTCCCGCAAGCCGGCCTACTTAACTCCGATACCTAGCTGAGACACACTGGACACTGACCTCTCCCACTGAACCCGAAACACCACACGCAGGACAGTCGGGGGCCCCGCCCGTCCGCCCGCCTTCCGGGCCGGGCCCCGCGGCCCCACCCCGAGGCTCCAGTTCGCCCGGTCCGGCCTACCTGTGCTGCCGGGCTCTGTGCCCCACCCGCCGGCCCGCTAGCCGCTCGTAGTCCGGGTCGCTGTCGGGCTTCGGCCTCGCCCTCCCTTCGACACTCTCCGCCACTTCCGTCCCGGGAACGTCCCCCACCCGCGGGCGGCGCCCTGGGCCCGCGCTCTATGGTTGCGGGGACTGCAGGAAGCTGCTCTGGCCCCAGCTCTCGATGCTCGGGAGCCCGCCGAAGACCGGCAGCCCCTCCCCGGCAGGAAGCAAGGGTGCGGCGCTACCGGAGAAAACACCCGAACTACGCCCGAGTTCCCTTTCAGACTCTTAACTCTTCCTTTTTCTAGCTTGGAGCGGAGGCGTGGCCGGATCCCCGAATCCCCGCCCGCAGGGTGTGAGGTAGCCGCGGGGACGTCCCAATTATTTGCATAGCCCCCGGGACGTGGCGCGGCCCGGAGGCCACTTCCGAGTTGGAGAGAACTCCAAGTCCCAATATGCCATGGGGTTGGATGCGTCATTTATGTTGTGTTGGAGGCTGAGGAGCCCTGGAGCTGGGAGTCGGCTCCGGCTTGATAGCGACTGCTAGCCCCCAGCGGGGCAACCCAGCGGACGGACCAGCGAGGTAGGGGAGATGGCCTGGGGTCCGGCCTAGAATCCGGGGTGGAGCCGCGTGGAGGGGTGTACCTTTAGTTTCTGCCTATCTTTTCCGTAGATGTCCCACATGGAGCTGGCCTTGGACCCTGGTGACCAGGACCTGCTGGGCTTTCTGCTAGAGGAAGGCGGAGATTTGGGGGCTGTGCGGGACGAAGTCGTGGAGGCTCAGCTGGACGGGAAGCTGCCGCCCTCCGAGGTGGATAGAGGTTCTGAGGGGGAAAGCTCGGGATATCTGTGAGCCCGGGAATGGGGGTGGAGATCAATCAAAGCCTGTTAATTTGTTAGGACTCCATGCAATTACTGAGCGACTGGGAGGCAGAGGATTTACTGAGCTTTCTGCTGAGTCCCCCACAATCCTTGGATGCTCTTGGATCCTCCGACTCTAGCCTTGTCCACCACGATCACACCTACTCCCTACCACAGGAGTATGTTACCGTCGATCTAGGTGAGTCTGAAATAAGCAGTTTTGGGGGAGGGAGGGTTCATGGGTCTGATTATTCCTACTATCCCTTTTTGTAGATAGCGGGAGCTGTGGAAAGGAGGTCCAGATGACTCCACTGCATATGGAGGAGCCCACTGAGCAGGTACTTGACTTGGTTTTCAAGAGGATTATTCCCACATTGCACGGGTGGGGCCAGAGTTCCCCATTTCTTTCTGACATCGGCCTGCAACTCTGCTGCCCATTTCCCATAACCCCAGGAGATTGCTAGGCTGATACTGACAGAAGAGGAGAAAAGGCTATTGGAAAAGGAGGGGCTTACTCTGCCCAGGACACTTCCTCTCACTAAGGTAAGGCTTCCATTGGTGAAGCAAAGGCTGGATGCAAATTCCCAAGTAGGCAAATTCTGTGACAAAGTTAGCAAATCTGTTGCTAGTAGGAAACTGGGGCAGTTCCTGACTTTGGTGTTCTTTTTAAGAAAAAATAAATTCAAAATTATCAGTGCAACATTAGTATACAGCCTTGGAAAGATCTGTCCAAGTGAAGGGCATTCTATTGGCTTCATGGTAATCCACTTCTTACTCAGTTGTAAAGTGTCTTGAGTTCAACAATTGGGACCAAACAATATAATAAGAATAAGGATAAAATCCTGTTTTAGGTTGCAAGCAGTGAATGGCAACTTCATAGGCATAGTATTATGATACTATGAGGAAATCAATGTTCATTGGCAGAAAGGTTAAGGGAATTTTGAGTTCTTAAAAAGTACAAAATGAGTCAGCAGTGTGGTGTAGCCAGCAAAAAGTACATGGGATTTGGAAGCTATTGATAGAGGTGCTACCCCTACAAGGGCAGTGACTAATTTGCTCTCCTTTATACTAGTTAAAGGACATTTTAGTGTGCATTTTAGAGTTCATCAATGATTTAAAATTTTGTTGAGGTTTTTTCCTTTTTAAATTTAGGCAATGTTAAAAGTGTCCTAAAATAGTTAATTAGGGTTTGTTCTATTTGGCCCCAGAGACTAGGTAAGTCTGATGGGCAGAAATTATAATGAGAAGCTGGGCACGGTGGTGCACTCCTCTAATCCAAGTGACTCGAGAGGCTGAGGCAGGAAGTTCACAATTTTGAGGCCAGCCTTGGCAAGTCAGTAAATCCTATCTCAAAAACTGGGGATGTATGTAGCTCAGTGGTAAAGTGCTCCTGGGTTCTATCCCCAATACTGCCCACCATGCCCCAAACCAAAAAAATAGAAAAAAGAAAAATTGTAAGAAGGCTGATGTTTGTTCAGAATAAAGTTTTAAAAAAATAAGCTTGTTAAAAATGTCCTGGCTTGTGAGAGGGTTAACACTGGTCCTTAGCATCCAGACAGAAGTAGAATGACTACTGGTCAGGGTAGCTGTTAGGGATTCCTACACTGGGAATATTGAACTTGGTTGCCTTCTTTGATCCAATACTCCTTTGATACTCTATCCCATCTTCTCTCAGATGGAAGAACAAGTTCTGAAACGAGTGAGGAGGAAGATTCGAAACAAGAGGTCTGCTCAAGAGAGCCGTAGGAAGAAGAAGGTGTATGTGGGGGGTTTAGAGAACAGGTATGAAAGGGAGAAGGAATAGAATAGCTGTGTTAAGGTTTTAAAGGGAGGATACGGCCATATTCCCATATTCCTTTTATCCTCCAGGGTCTTGAAATACACAGCCCAGAATCTGGAGCTACAGAACAAAGTACAACTTCTGGAGGAACAGAATTTGTGAGCAACCTTCCAGATAATTTCTCCCAAACCTGCCACTTAATGTTGTCTCTTCCCTGTTATCCTACACTTGATTTGTAGGGGCAGCTCCTCAAATGCAAGGTCTGGTCATTGGCCTTTACTCTGTCTATGATTACAAGAAGTTCCCAATGATGGGAATAAATTTATAAGTATCCAAGGAGTTAAGTACCTGGAAAGTGGAAGTAAGTTACAGACCTCACAGGGCAGTAGTAGCTGAATGCAGTTAGGACTGTGGGGAGGGATGGGTAGAGAAAGCATTCTAGGCAGAGAGAACACGACAGTCAGGTTTGGCTGGAAGGCACATTGGGCTAGAAGGTAGAGAACACAGAGTACCTGGTGAGAATTATGTGCACTGCTGACCAGGCACTGACGAACTATTGAAGGTATTATTTTCAGTCAGGGAAGTGTTTTATTTTAATGAGGGACTCAGTATTTTGTTCAGAGAAGAAGTCATTTGCAAAAATAGGACAAAATAATAAGAGGATTCAGGGCAGAGGGAGGAGATGGGCATAACAGAGGTTTTCATTGTGGCTTAGGATGCCAGCAAGGAGTATTCAATACAGTACCCTCTTCTAGGTCCCTTCTAGATCAGTTGAGGAAACTCCAGGCCATGGTGATCGAGATATCAAACAAAACCAGCAGCAGCAGCACCTGTGTCCTGGTGAGGATGGTGTTGGGAGGAGGGATTCCTCAGGGGTGGAGACAGGAGTACAATTCAGATCCCTTTATCCCCTTTTTTCTATGCTCCAGGTCCTACTATTCTCCTTCTGCCTTCTCCTTGTGCCTGCTATGTACTCCTCGGACACAAGGGGGAGCCTGCTGGCTGAGCATGTTGGTAAGAGGATTAAGGATATCTTTCAGGCACTGACTAGAGGCTTAGACTCCTTCTGTGTTGTTTCCTAACAGTTCTTGTCTTCTCAGTGTTCCGCCAGCTTCGTGCCCTCCCCAGTAGGGACCTGCACCAGCTGGAGCTGCCTGCACAGCAGTCAGACGTACAAAAGGACAACAGGAACCAGTTACTGGACAGCTCAGAACATACACTCCCGGCCCCTGGCAACTTTTCCTGCCTGCAATATCACATGCCTCAGGCTTCTCAGGAAGAGCCTTCTCTGCAGTGGCCACTCCCCAACCTCTTCTCAGAGCCCCTCTGCCCAGGACCCACTCTTCCCCTGCAGGCAAATCTCACAGGAAAGGGGGGATGCCTCCCTACCCACAGCCCATCACCTGTCATCTTGCAGGATAGATACTCAGGTTAAATGTGAGAATATAGGTGTTTCAGCAAAAGCCCACCCCACCCTGCTGTCTGTGCAAATAAAAAAAGAATAGGAGAGGGTTGGCTTTCACTCCTGTGCCCTGCTAGGATGCCTACAGGCGCAAACACACAACACTTACTGGCTTTGTGGGTCTTTTATTTGTACCCATGTGTGTCTATTATCCCATGAATGGATCTGGGGAAATCAACTGACCACCTCAAATATTTCATGCAGTGAGGGAAAGGGTAAGGAAATAAATAAGTGATTCTGATGCATGGTTCACCCTCAGCCCCTCTTTACTGGCACAGCAGGGTGGGGAAAAGGGGAAGGCATGATTGTCCTGGTGGCTCAGGGATGCAGGAGGTTTGGGGTAAGGAGCATCAACCAGGCTGGAGGCTGGCTCCCACAGTTCAGAGGGCTCACTCTGGGTTTAGATTTGCCAAGGCTTCCTTTGGTCCACATTTGGGCCCTGTTCTTGGTCCTGTGCTCTGTTCAACTATTGGCCTGGAAGCCTTTTTATGCTGCTGCTGTTGTAGGGCCAGCTGCATGGCCCAGATGCTTAGTGGCCGCATGTAGGCCAGTGAGCGGAATACCCGCTGCTGGCAATATGCTTCTGGGGTCTGGAAAGCCAGGCCCAGGCGTTCCCACACAGTACGGTAGCAGCCTTCAGCTGTCTGGAAGCCCTCCCAAGTCAGGCCCTGTAGGGAGAGATGGAAGTTACACATATAACTTAGCACTCCCAGTGTTATCAGATAGATAGAGAAGGGACAGATAGAGAAGTAAGGTCTCTGCCCTCAAGGAACACCCAGCTATTAGGGAGATAAAACTTAACCCACAGGGAAAAACCTAAAGGCAGCGGGTGGAACACATGCCAAAGAAAAGGGGGAGGCTTTATGGACCGATGATGTGGCACTGGGTTATGCCTTGATGTCTGGTGGATTATCAAGTTTTCTGGGCCACAGTACAGATGGTAGAGAGGAGAAGGAGTGCATTACATTACCTCTTGGATCATGGTGGCTGCCAGCCCATAGACTACACCCACCCAGACTTCATCAGACTGCACACTGGATCTATCGGGGACACCATGGGGCTGCATCCCATTCACAGCCCCCATGGCCCCTCCTGCAAAAGCCTGGACGTTGAGCTCAAAGATGGTTTGGAGAGCACGAACCACATGCGGGGTAGGAAATACCTGGAGGGTCAAGGGCAAAGGCAGGGACATGAATTATTATACTTGCTTCCCGTGTATTGGGGACAATCCACCTTTTTCTCTGGTTCTTCCTTTCAGTGTCTCTCACCTCAGTGTCACCTTCTCCTAGGCCACAGGCCCTCAGGAACCACTGTCCAGCACACTGATCAGACATGATACTACGAGACTGAGGCTGAGAGCTGCTATCATAGTTGTAATAGCGGCCTAGAGTAGAGGAAAGGTAAAATAAGCATCCTGGGCCCCTGCAGCTGCCTTAAGACTCCTCAGGTTGTCCCAACTCACCATTCCATAGCAGTCTCTCATAGGCTTCTTGGCCCTGGCTGAGGATGGAGGAAAACTTATCCTGGACCTCTTGTGCCCCACATAGAAGAGCCATCTGGACCATCACAGCCACAGCTGCCAGCCATAGCCCTCCACAGTAAGCACTGATCAGGGACAGGAGTTTGGGGGGTCAGACTGGCAACTCAAGCTACCCTCATGTAATCTAACAGTTGTTCTTTCTTAAGCCTTCCCCATCTCTTGGTGCCCAATTCCCCATCTCCAGCCTCCTGGAAACTCCTGCCTGCTCCCTGCCTCTAACCTGGGGCCTGTGGTGACCCATCCATCATAAGTCTGGTCTGCATAGCCTCCATTTTCAATGAGTCCATCATGGTCCTTGTCAAACTTCATTTCAGACTCCATTACAGCCTAGAGAAAGACGAAGAAATGGAAGACCTAGGTGCTAAGAAAAGATAATAGCTGGGCTCTCCCCAGATGCTAGTCATGCCTGACACACTGGCTACTGCACATGCATCCCTTACCAAACACACAGGCCACATGTCCTTCAAGAAGCCTTGGTCACCCGTCAGGTAATAGTCCCGATAAACTTGCAGCACAAACTTCAGGTTCAGGTCCTTCCAGTCAGCAGTATCATGGATCAAATATGCATTGACCCGGAGCCATGGCTCATCATCTGTGAGAAGGAAGAGGACCTGGTTCATTTGCATTGGTGGACAAAGTGAAGGGTATAAAAAGTTGAAGGAGGGCATTTGACCTTGAGGTGGAGGGATCTTTACCTGGGTCCCCAATATCATGGGGGATGACGTTCTTCCTTTTCACAGGCGCCATTACTCCACTCATCAGATATCGTCGCCGTGTCAGGTCCTCCCTGAGAGTTGCCAGAGCTGGAGAAGCAGACATACAAGTGGGAGGGGGAAAAGCATGGAATGGGCAGGTTTGGGATGGGGCGCAGAGCTATGTATGCCACCCCAGAGGGGAAATGAACAGGATACAGATATATTTGGAGGAAAGTGGAAGAAGAGATAATCTGAGGGACCACAAACATTCAGGGATATAGGAAGCTAAGGGGAAAGACACAAAACAACACAAAAGTTACCCTCACCCATGTCATACTGTAGGCTGAGCTCGAGTTTGGGCCAGAGCATAACAAGAGCAAAGGAGGCATAAAAATGAACATCATATGTGTTGTACATGCGATACTCCTGGCCTAGAGGAATGAGGGAAGATACACTGTTGCCAGAATTCCTGCTTTCCCTTCATAGCTCCCTCCCCACATCTTCCAAAGCTAGAGGCAGAGCATTGCCTGTGATCTGTTCATGGTCACCACTGACCCCCTCATCCCATCAATACCCTGGATGGTAAAAATCATCATCTGGCTTTGTGATAGGTCACTAACTGACCTGAGGGGTATGGCCTGCCAAATCCCACAAGCAGTCCATACCCTCAAGATAGCCAAATCGACCATAGTCCCGCAGAACAGGGCGGAGCCAACACATGTTTCCTCCCAGCTCTTCTGGTAGGGAGTCCTCAGGAACTTCAAGCCATACTGTGCCTCCATCAGCAAGGAAGTATAGTTCATTGAACAGTGCAGATTTGTACCAGGCAGGCAAGGATCTGGGAAGTCAGAAGGAGCCAATGGTTTCATGAGTGTGGACCACCAAGGATAGAAAGGATTCTGGTGTTCAACATAGTGGAAATTTGGTGGGTAGCCAATGAATCAGAGTCCCAGTTGGAAGGGCATGCCCAGAAAAAAGGTAAGAGAAGACTCCTCTGGCACCTGTCATCTAATACCGGGCTCTGCCAAGCTGAGATCCTGTCTTCCCAGTCTGCATATCGGCATAGTGCATAGTGGCTAAGAGCAGGTGCTGCATCACCATCTAGGCCAAAGAATCTTGTATACCGCCTGTGGTAGAAAGAAACGGAAGGGATGAGAACACCTGTTCCAGGTCAGAGTTCTAGAGTCTTGAATCATTAAAGGTTCTTGGTCCCCACACCTGTAGTGGACTTGGCCTTTAGCTCCAAACATGATCCTGGGCATGTCCCAAGCCAGTGAAAACTCCAGGCGGCACTGGCCTCGAGGTGGCAGCTTGCCCGAAACACATACAGCCCCAGCAACGCCTTCTCCTTTCTGTGAGGGGGTGCTTTGGCCTGAGAATCACAAGACAAATCAGCAAAGGCACCCTCTCCAACACCAGGGCTGGGGTCCCTAAAATGAGAACAAGGCCTGTTTATTATCAGGTCTCCCACCCCTAGTCCTTAAGACAGGTACAGTCTTTCTTCCCAACCCTCCCAGTCAGACCCTCCATCACCAGCAGGGGAGTCCAGTTGTCCATCCTGAAGTAGGTCCTGCCACACCTGCTGCCCAGTACTGTCAGGGTCGAAGGCTGTGATGTGGGTTACTGTGGTATCTGCCTGTTAAGGGGCCAAAAACTCTGTGAGGACAAGCTCCACAAGTATGCTGGATTCTGACTAGCTGTCCAGCTCCTCTTACATACTATCGCCTCCAAGTTCCAGAGGCTGAAGGACTCTGATGAGGGTGGGACTTAGGGGTTGAAGAAATGAAGAGAGCATGATGTACTGGGGGTGGGTCTAGAGTTAGGTTAAGGGTAGGGGCTAAGGTAAAGGGCAGGCTCTTCCATTACCGTGAGTCGTGCAGCCACAGCCATGGTGTAAGGATTTGGAAGGGTTGGGTGATGCAGCAGTAGTCCCTGTACAGTCTTCCCGTCTTGCTCCAGACAGAAGGGCTCATTCCACAAACCCCCTGGGGCATCGTCTTCACCCCCTAGTCCATTCCGCATGGAGAACATGATGGACACATCCATAGCTTCATCCCCTTCATTTTCCACATCCCATACAAAGACTCCTACAGGTAGGCTGCTGTCCTGGGGACAAAAAAATTGGACTCACACGGTCTCATTGTAGCCCTTTCTGATCTCACTCCCCAGGATTATTCCTGGGCAAGAAGGACCTGTCTCATATATCCCCAATGTACTCTTGTCTTCCACTTGCATCTCCCCATATTCCCAGGCAAGCTGCCTACCAGAGTACATAGAAGACAAGGTGTGTGATGTTCATGGCTCCAACCCCTCCCTTTCACAGGTCATGGAATATTCAGCAGAGGTGGATCTGGGGGAGGGAGGGCAATGGAGGAAACAGAAAGAGAGCCTCACCTGGTAGTCATGGGGCAAGATGGGTGTGATCTGACGGCAGGTGAGGGTGACATTCTGGCCAGGAAGCTGATAGACAGTCCAGGCTCGGGGATAGAGGGCGTGGTAGAAAGCAAAGTACCCACACAATCCCCAGTTCCAGCTGCGCAGGACACTTGGGCGCTCCAGGGACAGAACTTGCTGGTATACAGTCTGCCCCTCCCGACGCAAGCACACTGTGAACTTGATCAAGAGGGCAGATAGGCTGGAACAGGGCAACCCACAGGTACCACACACTAGTCTTCCTCCCCTTGAGCAGTTCCTCCCCTCCCAGAGCCTGGATCCTCACAGCTGCACCACCAGCCTCAGTTTATCCCCCAGGCCTTCCTCTAAGCTCAGTAAGCCACCAAGTCCTGCTGCCTCCCCCATTATCTAGCTCCCAGGTTTCCTCTTTCCTTTCTACTACTATGGTCTCCACACCCTAATCTAAGTCTACAGTCTATGCCACTTCTTATCTGGTTAGCAGAGTGATCTTTCTTACACACAAATCAAGATATGTTAGTCTCTGCTTCTAATGTTTCATTGACTCCTATGGTGTAATGCTAAAGTCTAAATTCTTTTTGCCCCTTGTTAGTACTGGAATTGATCTAGGGATGCTCTGGGACTTTTATTTTTTAATTTTATGATAGTGCCTCACTAAGTTGCCCAGGCTGGCCTAGAACTTGTGATCTTCCTGCCTCCCATGTAGCTGGGATTACAGCTGTGTACCACTACACCTGGCTGAAGTCTAAATTCTCTTACCTGGCTTCCAAAGCCCTTCTTAATCTGATCTCTACCTCTTTAAACACTTATATTCTAGTTACATAAAATACTTCCTGTTCCTTGAGCACACTACATTTCCTCCTCCATGGATCTGCTCATGTTCATTCTCCATCTAGTAACTCCTCCTGAACCTTCAAGGGCCAGGTCAGATGCTATCTCTTCTTCCTCCAGTAGTGAGTCATTCCATGTGTCCCTCTGTTGTAGCATTTGTGTATTATGTCAAAATGTATTTAATTGCCATTCTATTTCCCTGATTGCTCTATCGGTTCTTTTGAGACTCTTTTAGTTCACTGATGTGGCCCTCTGCAGAGCTGGCATGTGTGTAAAGCGAATGAGCAAGTCCGTACCATACAAAGTTCCTTTTCTTAGTAGACTATCTATCCTCACCTTGCCACTCACAGTCTCCCGTTTTCTCTAAGTTCTATTTCCCCAACAAAAATTCAAGCTGCTAAGGCTGGGGATATAGCTCAGTGGTATAGTGCTTGCCTATGTGTAAGGCCCACCACACACACAAACATATACATTCTCTCTCTCTCTCTCTCTCTCTCTCTCTCTCACACACACACACACACACACACACACCCCTCCTGGAGAGTAGGAGTTATGAGAGATTAATAGCTCTTCTCTTGGTTCAAACTACTCCTGGTATTTTTACTGTACAGAAAATAATTTTTCATGTTCTTGGAACAGTACATAATGGTTAAAACCACAGGTACTTTATCATAGAAAGAACTGGTTCTAAATCCCAATCTTTCCTTTTACCACTCATGTGACCTTGAATGTAATACAGCCCTCTCTGGCTCTTAGTATCCCCATCTATAAAATGAGCATAGGATTGTTTTTAATATTAAATATACAAGAAGTCTAGCACAGGGCCTAGACATATTAAGCATGCAATAATTATTTTAACTGTAAAGTCATGATTCCAGAAGGCATTCCCTTGGGATACCTAAGGGATGAGGCAGAGGGGGATCTTGGGGCATTGGGTGGGGCTAATAAACTTGAATTAAGAAGGGCACTGTCATCAATGGGACTAAGATCTGTCAGTCATTTCTCCTTTGAAGATGAGCTGAAAGCAGGAGGCATTCCTCAAACAGGGAAGAGGAACAGAGGAACTTGGTAGATAAATAAAAAGGTAGGCCATTAGAAAGATATGATGAAAGGCAGGCCATGTACCTCTGGCAACTTAAGACCCAAACAATGTAGAAGCAGAAGGGGACAAGAAGTTTCAGAAAAGGAAAGGGCTAGAGAAGGTTGTGGGGGCCCTAGCCACAGAGACCTGTGATTCACACAAAGAAGTTGACCTCCAGCTGAAGGTTGAACTATGATCTTTTTTCCTCGTTGACTTTAGAGACTTGGTTTTCATTTTCCTTTTTTTTTTTTTTGGTGGTGCTGGGGATTGAACGCATGATACGCAAGCACTCACCCAACTGAGCTCCCTAGCCCCTTAATTTTCCTTTCTAATCCTACCAAATGTTCTTTCAGCCAGGTTCAGTGAGCTGGGAACTCTCTGTACTCCTTGTGGTGGGTTCTGGCTCAGCTAGTAGAATTGGGGCCGCAAGGTAGATAGGAGACATTTAATACAGAAATGCCAGGGCTGTTCCCTTGTTCAACAAATGTGTGCCGTGCGTGTCTTATTCCCACTGTATATCCTAGAAAGGACTGAGCACACAAAAAGCATCCTAAAAGTCTTTCTTGGATTGAATCCTGTCTACATTTAACTGTCCCACCCTAGCCAAGAGGCTCTTCTTTGAAACTTTCCTCTGCCTCTTGGCTCTTACTTGGTCAGCAATGACTGTCTGGTGCTGGTACATTCCAGGGTTAAGCTGCCAACGACAGAACTGGCCTCTCCAGCCACGGGTGATAGTGCCTCCCCCGATGCCACCCAAGGGACAACCTAGAGAGAGGAACATGATGGTTAGTGGGGTAAGGGGAGAAGAAAACAATGCCTTTCTCACTTTGTGGACTATAAAAACCACTTCCTCTAAAAACCTAGGGAATGGGGCAGTGCAATTTGCATAACCTGGAAGCCTCTTTGCCTAACTCTATAGTAGACCTGAATGCTACAACCTTTCTGAGCAGGGCAGAAGTGGGGTGAGGCTCACCATAGATCTGCCTCAGGGGTACACAATTGAACATGTCGATAAAAGGTGTCTTCTTCTCTACCTGGGTCTTCCGGTACCACCACTTTAAGTACCTGAGGAGCAAGAGGTAGTGAGTACAGGGGTGGATAGGCAGTTCTTCACAGGCTGCAATGACTTGCCTTTCAACATCCAGCAGTGACATCCCATTAAATGTAACAAGGCATCATCACCTTGGCTTCCAAGCCTTTCCTTGTCTTGATTATTCTACAGTTCAAGGCCCCTTCATTTTCCCAGTTGCCCCAGCCATTGGTGTAGGATAGCCTTTGTTTCTCCTCTTTATTCTCTGCAAAAGGGGCTTTCTGATCTTTCCTTTCCTCTCCAATTCTACTACTATTGCTTTAGTTCAAACCTTAGGAGCTTTTGTGTGAGATGTTGAAAGGGTCAGTTATACTTCTCTGTCCACCCACTCTACCACCCACTCCCTACCTCCCAAACAGGTACAGGCTGCCAAGATAACTTTCTTCTTTTAAAAATGATTATTTTTCTTTTTGATTATGAAAAATGAAAATCTGGAAATACACTAGAGAAAAAGAAAAAAATATCTCACCCAAAGAGAACCAATATTTTTGTATCCAGCCATTTCCTTGTAAGTCTTCCTTTTTAAATTCAGCATTTAAACTATAAGCTTTCAGATTTTGCTCTTTCATAATATTCCAGTAAAGTCTTCTAAAAATCCCAACAATTTCCTGGTCTTGTCCCCACCTTATAGCCAATAGACAAATGACTAAGGCTATCTCCAATACGTAAATCATTCCATTTCAAGGCGAAGAAAGCCCCAGCCTGCCTTCTAATCTTATTTCCTACAAATTCTTATTCAAGATGGATCTGCACTAAGCATGCCCTGCCAGACTCTTTTCCACTTCTACTCTCTTCTCTGGCCCAATGATTTTATACCCGATGTCCAGTGACACCACTTCTAACCAAGTAATTAGGTAAGTATACCCTAAAGCCTGTTCCCTCCATCTATAAAATGGGCATACCTCCTGCCCTAGCTATCTCATAGAGTAAATGAAATATCAAATGACATGACAGATAAGAAAGCCATAAAGTGGAATACCTGTGACAGGTATGCTGATTGTTATTTCAATGTTCTCCATGTGAGCCTGACAAATTTTTAAGTTTCTTGGGGAAAGGGATAGTGACAAAGACTAATTCAGTATTACTCTCAGCTCTAAGTACAGGGCAGGGCACATGGTCTGCAATCCATAAATGGTTGCTTACAAATGAATGTACAAACAATGGGACACAACAGACTTGAGCTAAGGGAGGAGAAATGTGATTAAGGAACAGGTGGCAGTACATTATGGAGGCAGGGAGAACAGCTCTGAGGATGAAGGATGAGATGTGGGGAGGCAGAGGTCTTCTTTGCTAGCTTAGAGGAAACTAGAGTTTGGTACTAAAGGCCAAAAGGGATTGGTGGAAGGAAGGTGGGTGCAGCTGTGATTAGGACAGCCATGGAAAAGAAATGAAAGATATGAAGATAAGCAGAACAAAGGACTATTTGGCATAGAACAATCACTTGATAAATATTTATTGCATGAATGGATTCTGGTTGAAGGGAGTCATCAAAATTGAGCTCCCACCAAGCCCAGGCCCAGAGAACTCCATCTTGCTGTAGCTCCTAATGAGAGTTCCTCCAGTTGGGCTCCGTCTTAGCTTTTGCATTCCCCTAATTTAGCAGCTGGCCTTCTCCATAATTTCTGCCCTAACTCAAAAATTATCATTCCAAATTTTTCCTTGTCTCACTCCTGCTTTCTTCTCAATGAAGACTATTCTCTCATTCTAGGAGTTCTGTGTTAATGGCTCCTACCCTATCCTGGGATAGGGAGCCAGGGTCCAGAGGACTGAGCAAAACTTCAGGTCTCTGATTCAGCTCATATTTAGGGACTAAGGGGCTAGAATGCCCAGATGTTTTTTACCTCATGGTCCCCAACACATGCAACCAACTGTACTTGTCTCAGTACCCTAGATCCCATTTTAACCCAAAGGTTTTTAGGGTCAAATTTGGACTGTATTAGTTTCAGAAGCAGCCTGGAGGGATGATTCTTCTGTGGTACAGGACACTGCAGGCACTAACAGAGGAGTCAGATGTCTAGGCAGCACCAGGTCCTTCCCATAGTCCAGGATTGGGCTTAGGTAAGTGACCTTCCCACCACAACCCTCAACACTGGGGAAGTGAAGGATCCCCTGCTTTAGAAATTATCAGGACTCAGTTTCCCAACATATATACCTCCCTCCCCAGCTCTGTGTTTACTGTGTGGGACTGACTCAGGATGACCTCAGGGTGATGCTTTCTGGCCTCACATCCACCTGTTCCTGTTAACAAGTATGGTTTCTCATCATAGTCTTTGAACTCAGTGGGAACCCAGAGGGTTTCTACAGCCCAATAGGCTCTGTGGGTGTCTGTAATCTTGAGGTAGGGGAGAAGCCAGGGCACCCTCTGTAAGACTATTACTAAGACCTCTGGGGACATCTATAGCAGCACCTCTCTGATCAGAAGGCATCTTTGTGGAGCTAGGGGTGAAGTTCAGTGGCAGAGCACTTGCATGCAATCTACCACTGAGTTGTTTCCCCAGCCTACTACTCCCCCCACCCCCACTTTTGACACAGGTTTCAGTATGTTGCCCAGGCTGGCTCTGAACTCCTGGGCTCAAGCAGTCCTCCTGCTTCCACCTCCCAAGTAGCTGGGATTACAAGTGCATACCAGTGTGCCCAGCTCCTTGTCTTTGCTTTTTATATAAGCTGTCTGATATAATAGAGAATAGAGTGAAGTTCTCATTACCCTCTCCTTGGGGATGACAACAGGCAGGCTCTCACCTACTCACTGGAGCTAAACTTTGAGGAAAAGAAACCAGACCCAGACAAGTGTTGGAAGTGTAATACTGTCTGCTTAAAGATGGTACAGAGAATGCTCCAGCTGCTCAGAGTAATCTGGGGTTGAAAACTTCCCCCTTCCAAATAAAACACTGTGTCAGTGCAACAGCAGTCCTACCATTCTCTCCTACCTTGACACAAAGTCTAGCTAATCCCAAAGGGAAGTCTTTGGGAAAGAGGGAGTAAATGAGAGGGAACAGGACCAAAAGTTCCTACCTTTTCCTGCTAAAAAGACAAGGGAGGAAGATGGTTGCAAAGAGATATGACTTGGTCTCACCCTCCAAAATCACAAGCCTAAGATATTCCGGAACAAGGGCCACTTGAATGGGATCAGGAGCTCATTTGCTTTTCCACCCTTTCCCACTTCTGATGGAAGTCTTGAAATGGAACAAAGTAAGGCATTCTAGACAATAGGATCTACTCACCTCAAGCCCATGCCCAAATGCTTTACCAGGTTGCTTAGGGAGATGTTGTTAGCTTGAAAGGGTTTCCTCTTCTCTGCAAACTCGTGTGCCAGGCAGATGCGCCAGCCAAAAGGAGGCACCTGGTACCCCCTAGCTTTTCCCTCATAGGACGCCATCAGCTGCCCAGAGTCCTCCGGATTGCAGTAGCCTGGTTCATTTTGGCGTCGACTGTCCTCAGGGTTCTCGAAACCTGTAACCTGCACAGCCTCCGAGCTCCCAACAGCTTCTGGGCGATAGAGCTGGGAATCCCCTTTGGCGCTGCTAATCTGCTCCAAGGCTGGGACGCTGGTTTCCATGTTCTTTGGATCCTGGGCGCCCACAACCTCTGACACAATGTATGGCCCCGGGTCCCGAGACCTCTGACACAAAGTATATCGCCAAGCCAAGTGCAGACGCGGGCGCCGGTAGTAGTTAGGTGCCGTCCGGGAGGGCTGGACGCTGGGGAAAACTGGGGTGAGCTGGTGGCTTCGTAGAAGCGGGGAGTTCTTGTTGCAGCGGTGGCGACGACAGCAATAAAGCTGCCTCGGACTCCCTTTCGGTAGTGTCTCTAGGTCCTGGGCGGGAAGGGTCGGGCCTCGCCTTCATTGGGCCGTGGTGATTAGCTCGTCTGGCCAAAGGCCGACTGGGCCCGCGGAGAGGGGCGGAGCCGTGGGACCGGCCCGCAAGGCACCGCCCCGGGACCAGCCCGTACAGTCCCGCCCCCGGAACCGGCCCGGGAGCTCACGGCGGCCTTGGCCCCGCCCCGGGGCCACGGCACCAGGCCCCCCAGGGTTGACCGCCGGGTCCGGCCCGCGGGGGTCCGGGACAGCGCCCGCACCCAGGTGCCAGCCCGTGGGATGGTGACCCCGGGCGCCTGGAGGACCCGAGCTTCTTCCGGTCCGGACAGCCGGGTGCTTCCGGCCGGAAGGGGCTCCCTGAGCGGGGCGGGGGGGGGGGCGGATCTGAAAGGAAGTCCCGCCTCTGCCGCGCCACCAACGCCGCGGACGCCGCCGCGTACCTGGCCGGGTCCCGGAGGGGCCCGGGCAGGTGAGGACCTTGGTGTCCTGAGACCCTGGGTTTGGACCGTGCGAGGTGACAGGCGGCGGTGGTCTTGGGCTGGGATGTGAAGTCTTGAGGGAAGTGGGGTGTGGAGGCCAGCCTGTGATGGGGGGACTAAGCCGGTGCTAAGGGGAGCCGGGGTCTGGGGACCAGAACGACGCCTTCCCCCTAGGCAGTACAGGGTCAGCAGCCCCGTGACCCTCCTGTCCTGCCAGCTACCCAAAATCCTGGCATTTTCCTCTGGTACCGAGGTGTTGACCGCCAGTCCTCTGACACTTGTAAGAAAACCCCCATATATTGGTCTCTGGGACTCAGTTCTAGACATACCCCTAGGTTCAGGCTCCCTCCCTGTCATGTTACTGACCTCTGATCTCCCATGTTTCCTTCTAGATCTGAATCCAGAGCTGCCATGATTGAAGTGGTAGCTGAGTTGAGCCGAGGTCCTGTATTTCTGGCGGGGGAGGCACTGGAGTGTGTGGTAACCGTCACCAACCCTTTACCTCCTACAGCCACTTCTGCATCCAGGTGAGGATGCTCCTGCTGAAGGTGGTGGCACTTCTGGGAGGAAGCTTGGTATCTCTGGTGCTATGACAGAGATCAGGTTGTTCAGTAGCTATACCACCAACTTCTTGCTCATTGTGTTCTCATTGTAGGAAAGGGCTATTTAACAGAAGGGGTGGATGACATAGCCCTCCACTCTCCTCCTCCCTTCCCTAGCCCTCCCCATTTCCCGTTGTACTCATAGTATACTTTAATGTAATGGTTTCTCTTTGGGGGTTCCAAATTTCCTGATCACTAGGATAGCCTTCTAACCTTGTTGGTCTCATCAGACAATGTGGTAGGGAGTTTGGGAAAGCATTTGTGAGGTCAGGAATTACCCTCTGATGTCTCCTTTTCCTCTTTCCACAGTGAGGCTCTGGCTTGGGCCAGTGCCCAGATCCACTGCCAGTTCCATGCCAGTGAAAGTCGAGTAGCACTGCCTCCCCCTGATTCTAGTCAGCCAGATGTCCAGCCTGACAGTCAGACTGTGTTTCTGCCACACCGAGGTTAGAGATGGGGCATTTGCCTGGGGTTCGGGGGTGGTTGGAGTCATTGTCACCCAGTGTGATTTTAAGTTGTTCTCGTGTGTTACAGTCCGTGTCACACTGGGGATGTAGAGGAAGGTAGCTGGTGCTTTGTGGTGTAAGATTCTGTCCCATATCACAACAGGAAAAGAGGTGGCATCCTTTCACTGCCTCCACTTGCTTTACTAGCCTTGTCTGACATTGGACAGTGGAGTCATTAAATTGCAGTCTTTCCTGATTTTTATAGGTGAGAGAGGTCAGTGTATCCTTTCTACTCCACCAAAAATTCTATTTTGTGACCTGAGGCTAGACCCTGGAGAGTCCAAATCATGTGAGTGACTGTCCCTAGCCCTGGATTGCCTTCTAAGTCTCCTGGAGGGAGGACTCCTCTGGCTGCCTCTAGCTGCCCTGACTACTGCTTCCCAACCAGACTCCTACAGTGAAGTGCTGCCCATTGAGGGACCACCCTCCTTTCGGGGTCAGTCGGTCAAGTACGTCTACAAACTGACTATTGGCTGCCAGCGTGTCAACTCACCCATCACTTTACTTAGGGTCCCTTTGAGGGTTCTTGTACTGACTGGTAAGTAAGGGTGCCTGGAGGGAAGGGCTGGAGTAGAGCATTGCCAAAGCAGAAATAATCTAAGAGGGCTTGCAAGCGGGGCTGCAGGGAAGCTTTCTTAGGGATGGTGCTAGGGAATTGGGGAGGGAGGGAGTGTTCTGGAAATTATGTGAAGATGTTGACCTCATCCAATGCTTTCCTTACTTGCACTTCTCTCAGGTTGGAGTCTAAACTCAAATCTCTATTTTCATCTGTTCCCTCCTAGCACTACCTCTTCACTTTTTCTCTCTCTAGGCCTTCAAGATGTCCGGTTTCCCCAGGATGAGGCTGTAGCCCCATCTAGTCCATTCTTAGAGGAGGATGAGGGTGGCAAGAAGGACTCATGGCTTGCTGAGCTAGCTGGGGAGCGTCTCATGGCTGCCACATCCTGCCGTAGCCTCCGTGAGAATCCTTTCAGAATTGTTCCGCCCCATTCCTCCTTGCAAATTATTCCCATGTCAAAGACAGTCTCCTAACTACCACATGTTTTTCTGGATGATCTGATTATCTCACCCCGGATTATAAAGATAAGTCCCACCTTTTGGCCTCTGGAACACAGTGCTAGACATCCCCCAGTGTAGACTCCAGGCTTATAGTGTTTCATTCTCCCCAGATCTGTATAATATCAGTGATGGTCGAGGGAAAGTTGGGACATTTGGCATCTTCAAATCTGTGTACAGACTTGGCGAGGACGTGGTGGGAACCTTAAACTTAGGGGAAGGAACTGTAGCTTGTTTGCAGGTAAGAAGGGAGACTGGGGTTCTGGGCTTGAAGGGCTGTTGTAGAAGGAGGCCCTACAGAGAGAGGGGTGGTATGTAGAAGTGGACAGTGGGGTCACCCAGGGTGCCTTTGGTAAAACATTTTGAGATTGGGCTACTCTGTCACTTATGTCTGCATTTATAAATGCCTGCTTGCATGTAACTCTCTTCTTGCTCCTAGTTTTCAGTAAGCTTACAGACCGAGGAACGGGTACAGCCTGAATACCAGCGGCGCCGGGGGACAGGGGGTGCTCCCTCTGTGTCCCATGTGACTCATGCCCGGCACCAGGAGTCCTGCTTACATACTACCAGAACCAGCTTCTCTCTCCCCATCCCTCTCAGCTCTACCCCAGGCTTCTGCACTGCCATTGGTGAGACACTGACCAATATTGGAGAAAGGAGAATAAAATTCTGTATTAGCTAGAGTGTAATGGGTCTTGATTGCTAACACATTTCCCTATATACCTATGTTCATCCTGTGACCCTTAATGTTTTCTCAGAGCTGTAACCTCTACCTCTGTTTTTGGATGCATAGAACCCTAAACTCTTCAGCAGCTTTGTAGAATTCCTTCCCCACTCCAACCTACTGGGCCTCTGTGATGCACTGATCTCTAATTCTTCAGAACATTTACTTCAATCTATGTAGTCCCGACTGTCCCATTCTTGGGTTATTAGGTAGTTGATACTGCTCTCCTTAACAGATTTCTTCAAAAAATGCCCTTGATCAGAACTCCTTGTGACTTTCCTTTCCCTGAATACAAATTTTGTTTTGTATTGTTTCTCATTCACTAACCATATCCTGCTGTTGGCTTTTACTCCTGCTGGCTTCTAATGCCTCTATCTCTCTTTTTTCCCATAGTGTCCCTGAAGTGGCGACTGCATTTTGAATTTGTAACATCCCGAGAACCAGGATTGGTACTCTTGCCCCCTGTGGAACAACCTGAACCTGCTACCTGGACAGGTCCTGAGCAAGTGCCTGTAGACACCTTCAGCTGGGATCTTCCCATCAAGGTGCTGCCTACAAGCCCAACCCTGGCCTCATATGCTGCTCCAGGCCCCAGCACCAGCACCATAACCATCTGAAACTGGCCCATCTACCCACCATGACACTAGCTTCTTCAAGATTCTGAGAACTTAGCATGTGGACTCTAGCTGGAATCCACTTTTTCCACCTAGGACCTAATAGCACAGACAATTGAGAGGCAGTCTGGGCTGGGAGTGTAGCTCAGTGGTAGAGCATTTGTCTAGCATGTGCAAGGCCCTGGGTTCAATCCCAGCACGGGGCGGGGCGGGGGGGGGGCGGATATATATATATATATATATATAAAGAGAGAGAGAGAAAGAGGCAGGCTTTCAGCTATAGCATTAATTTATTTATTCAGAATAAATTGGCAGCTGCTAGTGGTTTCCCTGGAAGTGGCAACAGCAGTGAGCAGTCTGCAGACAGGTGATCAGTTGAGTTTAGCCGGAGTGAGGAGCAGGAATCCCAGGAACAGGGGTGTTAGCTGAGCCCCACTCTGGGTCGGGTCCTCCCCCTTTGCAGGGCAGCCGAGGGTCTGATTTTTGCACCAGGGAGAACTGGCAGGTTCCTGCCTCTTGACGTACCTCACACTCAGCAGGGAAGTCGATGGGGTGCTGAGACCTAGGGAACCAAGGATGGGGAAAGAGCTCACAGTAAAAGCCCACCTTTATGGTACCCCCATTCTTTCTCACTGCTGCTGTCTTCCTATATCTTCTTCACCTACTATACAAGAACTTTTGGGCTGTGTGCAGGAGTATTTTCCTTCTAGATCTGCTTCCACCTCCCTGACTTTGTGGCTTGAAGCTTTATCTTTCTCATTCTTGTACGTACTTTCAGGTCTGGCCAGTCTCATACTGCCCTTCTATTCATTCTTACCTCATAGCAATCTAATCACTCCCTGGCCTTCCCTCAGTCACTCACATCAGAGGCATTCCCTCTGGCCATTCTTGGTTACTCACGTGTCACAGCAGCCCACACCAACAGGATGCAGACAGGTGCAATGGAAACAATCCTTGCGGAGCCAAGACTCACCCAAGGTGAAATATTTCCCCTCATAGTGACAGGGGGCTAGGGAAGAATGAGAAATGTTAGTAGGCATGGGAGGGGTGACAGCAGACAGTCTCTTCTGGTCTGAGGTTGGAGAGAGTCTGTTCATACTATCCCTATATTTAATCTTTCTGTCCTGTTTCACAGCTAAAAGGAATCTGAGTAATTTGATTAGCATCATCTGTAAAGCCCTCATCATCACCCCCAAGCCCATTCCTTATTCTTTGATTTACTCAAGTCTCAACCCACTTTACCTTGAGCTTGGAAGTAACACTTGCTGTGGACTCCTGGGTACTGCAAGAAAAGAGACATCACCAAACAGATGATCCCCCAGCCTCCTAGGATCCCTTTGGTCTGTCCAGCCCAGAGCATCCTCAGAGCCATTCTTGCAGCACTGCCCTCTTGGACCCTTCTTAGCTTCTGTTCAGGATACTCTGATCTTGTCCTTTTGGCTCTTCTTTGCTTTGCTCCTTGAGTCTTTAGTTTTGCTGTTTTTCCCTGGCCTCCTATCTCACACCATCTCCTTGCCCTCTGCTCTCACAGGCTGGGATGTTTATAAAGTGAGGACCCTGGCCCCCTGCTGAGTAGAGCTGGAACCGCTGTAACTCTGTTTCCTGAGGTGAGGGCATGAAAACAAGAGGTCCAGCTTTAACAAGCTGTGAGAGCTGATTCATGCCCCAGCACGGCTAGAAGGAGGGAGGTGGCTGTGGAAGGGGCACTGGACTGGGCAGTTCCCCAAGCAAGGAGGTGGGAGGGGTGAGAGCTCCAGGTGGTCCCAGATCTCCCTGAAATGGAGAGAGGAAACATTCCACCTTCCCCCACCCCACCCTCCACTACCACCACCAGGAGTGTGTGTGCTGGGATCCCTGCCTGAACCGGAGGGAGGTATTTCCTGGGGATGGCTAATTCTGTGCCCTCGCCAAACCAAGGAGCTACAGCAGGGTGCAACAGCCAGAGGCTCCAGGAGAGCGAACAGGCACCTGGAGTGGAGAGCCTGTTTCCTTCAGATCCTGGGGCAGGTTTTCTTTGATGCGTTCAAGAAACAGGGCTGCCCTTCAGAGATGTTGGGAGTGAGGGGTGTTTTCCTCAGGCATCCCAGAGATGAGCTATCCATAATTTATCACCCGCAAACATAAAGCAGCTGCTGTAAGACTGCCTCATGTCTGGGGATACTTCTGTTCCCATTTCAAAGAGGAGCATTTTCTCTAGGCACCCTAATCACCTGCTTGAATCACCTGTTTTACAGAGGGGCCCCATCTTTATTCAGGGTGGAATGAGGCTTCAGGAATTTATCTTTTGGCATTCTCCTTTGAGTTTCCTTCAGGTTCTGAAGGACTCAGATGGGTGATTGAGAATGTAGGCCAAAGAGATAGGCTACTGGGATTCAGATCCTGACTTATTAGCCATGTGACTTTGGGCAAGTTACTTCATCTCTCTCAGCCTATTTCCTCATCTATAAGTCAGGGATAGTAACGCCACATCATAGAGTTGTTATGCAATAGCATAGGGAATATTCTTAGCACCGTCTGGCACATAGCTACTGTATTGGTGCTAAAGCTCACAGACAAAATGGGTGACATTCTTTACTTTGAATGACACGGAGTAGCTCTGTGCACAGCTGAGGTCATCTGTTGAGGACTGCTCTCTCACAGCCAACTTCTTCCCTTTCATGTATATGCTCTGTGTTATCCCTACCACCTCCTTCAAACATGCATCCAGGAATATTTTGATTTGGGTCCTAATATTGAATTCTAAGTGTCTGGTTTGAAAAACAATGTTGTTGATCAACCTGCTTTTTCCTCATATCAGTGCCCTCATATCTTGCCTGGGAAGAGGTGTTCTTATTTCTTTCCGGCTAACTTTAGAGCTTCTACTTTTTTTTTCATTAGGATTCTGATCCATTTCTTCCCATCCACACTGAAGTGGCTGCTCAAGTTCTATGTTCTGATCACTCTAATATTAGCTTTCTTTTTGGTACTAAAGGCCCTGGTCAAACTGGATTTCTTTGACTTTTCCACACTTTGAAGGCCCATGCTCCAGCTCTTCCCCTCCTACGCATGGGGCTGATCACTGCCATTGTTACCATTTTTCCTCCTAAATGTCTGCTTCCATTTACTTCAAGACTTACTCTGTCACCTGTAGGTACAACTACTTCTGGCAAACTTTTTCAGAGGACCACCCTGTCTGTCAACATCCTCTCCATTCAGAAATGACTTTCAGTGCACTTCAAACTCCCTAGCAATCCTCTTCCAAAATATTCTTTCAGAGGAGTGCCAAGATAAGAAAGAAAAACTCACAATTGCAGCAGGGTGCCCTGAGGTAGGCTGGTGTGTGGAATACCATGGCCTGCGACTGCTCACTTGGTTGGAGCCCCGGAATTAGAAGCCCTATCTGGCACAAAGGCCCAGAAGTCTTGTCAATTGTCAGTATCTCTGCGGCTATCTTTGGTGGGGTCCAGCCAATGTCCAGGAAGCTGAGCCATAGACTATAACCTGGGGCCGACTCCATAGGGGGCAGGCGTGAGTGGAGAGCGGGAGTGCATGGAGGTGGCGGTTGTGATGCTGGAAGGTGAAGGGGCCTATTATTCATTGGTGTGTGAGGTTATGGATACAGGAAAAATGAGGGTTTTCGCCTGCAATGGACATGCGGTCAGTATATAGGGGCAGGAATAGGGGGCTTTTGGGAAAGAGGCTTGGTGAGCCAGGATTCCTCTCCCAGAAGTTAGAGGGGTGGGTGTGGAGGTGTTGGTTGATCCAAGTATGCATTCCTATTAGTATGTCCATGTGTAGGGAGTGTCAGTGCTTGGGGTCCAGCCCTCTGAGTCCCAGGGAAATGGCCATTTGGGGCACTAGTGGCGGGGGGCACAGTGGTTGGCATGCACTGCCAGCGCAGGAATAAGGAAAACATCCGCCGGAGGCCCAACCGGGCAGCGCTCCAGCAGAGCCGGCAGGTGCGCGGGATGAGGAAGTGAGCACATTCCGGCTCCTTCTCGGCCACCCGCCTTTCAGTGAGTCACTGCGGACCCCCGCTGGCCTGCAGCCGGATTGGAGCCACCAACTCCCGGGCCAGGAGGGAGAGAGCAGCGGCCTTTGGGGATGGTGGCACCTGGAGATTTGGGAGCCTGGACCCCAGAAGGATCATGGAAAAGCCCAGAAACCATGGGGGAGGGGTATCTGTGCGGACAGTGTCCTGTTGGTACAAGGGCAAACCGCAAAGCACGCTGAGTATGTAGCTTGTGACTGAATGGAGTTTCTTGGGATGAAAGTCTCTGGGAGAACTTCATGTACTGGGAGAGGCCTTAGAAAACTCACACAGAGAAAAGGGCCCTGGGGAAAACCTAGAATCTTGAGGAGGTACTCAGAAAGGGAAGAGGAGCCCTAGGACTGCAGTACCAAGAAGAAACTCCAGGTTGGGCCTTAGAGAACTGAGAGACTCAGTGCAAGGAAAGATACTCATCAGATGAGAGGTGGAACTGGCTAGTCCCCTCCAGAGACCTGTGTGGACAGGGGAGGTTAGGCAACAATTGTGATTTGGTCATTGAAGGCTTTTAGTACCAGGATGAAGAAAGTCTATTTGGCCTCCCAGGTAGAAAAAACCATCATTGGTCTGTGTCAGAAAGAGGTGGCTGAAATGCAAAATTATGTGTCCAGCATTATTGCCTGCCATTCAGTTTTTGCCAAAGAAATTAAGCATTAATCTCATTTTTATAGTCATTTGAAATTGCATGAGTATATCTATCATGATTAAGTAAATTTTTTGAATTTTAAAAACAAAATTTTAAATAAAATTGAAAAGTTGAAAAATGATTCAATATTTGATTTAAAACCTAAAGGCAGGTTCTTACAATTAGTTATATGGTGTTGGGCCTTTCCTTTGTTGCTCTTTGTGACAATTTTATCTCAGTGAGAGGACTGACTTCTGTGAGTCAGTGCCTCATTTCGTCCTCATCTGTAGCATAGCACATCTGCTTCTTTCCCTCTCCTTCATCTTATCCTTTTTTTTTTTTTTGGGGGGGGGGGGCTTGCACTTGGTAGCAAGTGTTCTACCACTGAGCTACATCCTCAGCCCTTTTAAAATTTTTATTGGTCTGAATAAATTGCCCAGGCTGGCCTCAAACTTGTGATCTTCCTGCCTCAGACTCCCAAGCTATGCCAACTTTATCTTTTCTTTCTTTCTTTCCTCCTTTCTTTCCTACTGGGGATTGAACCCAGGGGTGCTTTATCATTGAACTGCATCCCCTGCCCTCCCCTACCCTTTTTTTTTTTTTGAGACAGAGTGTGGCTAAGTTGCTGAGCCTCCTGAATTTGCAATCCTCCTCCCGCAGCCTCCTGAATCTCTGGGTTTACAGGCCTGCATCACTGTGCCTTCCCAGTTTGTCCACCTATTTGGTTGTGCTGGGGATTGAACCCAGGGCCTTGCCCATATGAGGCAAGCACTCTACCAACTGAGCTAAATCTCCGGCCCCTGTCCAGCTATGTTTACTTGACTTTTTTTCCTGCTTAACTCTTTAACCTGCCCTTATATATCCTGAACCAAGTAAAACATTTCTTGGGGCGGGGCATGGGTCATTGAACTCCAGTCTACAAAGACAAGTAACAATTCTGTCATGGACATTAGGTTACTTACTATCTTCTGTGGGCAGTTATGTAACTACAAAGTTTCTATGTTTACCCTGTGGCTGATAAAGAGAAAGCTAAAGCTGTTTCATTCACTGGTAGTATTTCTCAAGGTGCTTCCTCCTTTTGGTACTGGGGATTGGAGTGCATCCGTGCTATACCACTGAGCTACATCCCCAGACCTTTTTTGCTTTTTGAGTCAGGATCTTGCTAAATTGCCTGGACTAGAGTTGAGGTGCCTCTTGCCCCTGCTCCCCTCCCTCAAGTCATTTTAAAGATCCTTAATTCTTCATTTGCCTTTGGTCCCAAACAAGAAAATCTGGGTCAGCTAGTGAAAAAAAAAAAAAAAATTTTTTTTTCTTACTTTGGATCCTGTTGCTTTCCTCCCATGCTATTTCAGCCCTAGCCCTGCCCTATTCCCAGTGGCCTTTACCTTCATTCCTTCTGTGCTCTGCTGGGCATCTTTAGAGGAAAACTTCACACCAACTTCCTCTACTATAAATTTGCTCCCTCCCTTCATCTCTACACTTGTCTTTGCCAACATACACCACAACTTCTTCCCTACTTTTTTTTTTTTTTTTTTAAGCCCATATCCCTTCCTGGCTCTTTTCCATCTTTAACACTCTTGTTGAAATCCTCCCCCCTCCTTTTTTTTTTTTTTGATGAGAACTGGGGTTTTTTAAAAGGCTAGGCTTTGGTTATTTATTCTGCATGATCCACTTCTGCCTTCCTTCCTCTTCTATCACCTTTTTTCTTATTCTGGACTGTTTTGAAACTCCATTATGCTTATTTTCACCCAAAGCCTTATACTTTTCTTTTATGATTAAAATTATTCCTCTGAATTCAGTAAAAATACATTTTTTTGTATAAAAGTAGTTCTCAATTCACATCTCGTTCAGTCTCTTCTCCCAATGTTTTGCATCCAGAGATGTGACGGGTCCATTACTGTAAAGTTCATTGAGTGAAAATTTAAGATTTCTTAAAATAATAGATTTAAGATTGGTGTTGTGCTAAGCACTGTGTAGTGAATTTCATAATCCTGGTACCAGATTCCTAAATGCTTACAAACAAAAAATGCTATCACACATGTGCATGAATGTTGCCATACACTTCGCACAACAGAACCAAAAGCCAACAAATAAATAATGCACACACAGGCACATACAATTACATCACAATCAAGCTAATTACATTTTGGGGTGGAAGATGAGGGTAGGTAAGCAGTTAGGATAGAAACAAAAAACCAACCTTTAATATTTTGTTTTCAGACTAGAGAAGGGTGAGAGGAAAGAGTTATCCCTGTGAAGATGGTATCTTCATAAAAGAAGCTGAGTTTCAACAATTGGGAAGGATGACTTTAAGGCTGTGGTGAATGGAAGGAGGATGGGTGGAGGGCCAGAGTTCCAAGAACACAAGGTTGCTATACCCAGCAGCCCAGTATTCTGACAGAGAATATAAAAGATTTTCTCACTGTGATACTGATTGCAACCATAGTTAACTTTCTAATAATCCATTTTGAAATTTGCCTATCTCTATACCATTGGAGTCATTCTTTTTTTAAAAAATATATATATATATATATATATTTATTTATTTATTCAGTTGTAGTTGGACACAATATCTTTATTTTATTTATTTATGTGGTGCTGAGGATTGAACCCAGGGTCTCACATGTGCTAGGCGAGCGCTCTACCGCTGAGCCACAATCCCAGCCCTGGAGTCATTCTTTTTTTTTTTTTTAAATTTATTATTATTATTTTTTAGTTGTAGATGGACACAACATCTTTCTTTCTTTATTTTTAAGTGGTGCTGAGGATCAAACCCAGGGCCTCACACAGCTAGGCCAGTGCTCTACCACTGAGCCACAATCCCAGCCCTCCCTGGAGTCATTCTTAACCAAAATTTTCTTTATTATGTTTTCTACTTACAAATTCCTATGTTCATGATAACCCCCTACCAATTAACCCCTAGTTAACTACTATTAATTTTCACCAAATTACCTATCTACTTGTATGCTTTGATTTTTCCTGCCTGCTCCACAATCTACTTATGGTAGTAGTGGCTTAAAATTCCACTTGTGACTCTTGCCTTTATCTCATTTGTAGATTACTGATTTCTTAAAATAATAGATTTAAAACTTGACACTTTGAAGGATTCTAGTTTTTTATTTTTTTATTTTGTGTGTGTGTGTGTGTGTTTTACCCAAAACAGAATTTACAGTTCTACTTATCTTTAATAAGCTCTTTGCCCAGCTGTCTCTATTGAATGGATTGCTTCTTCCTGAGATGGAGCTGCCTGTTCTACCATTATCAAGTTTAGTAACTAGAGAGTAGTGGAGCTGAAACATGTCTTGCTTATCTACTCCTTTTCCCCTCTTAATTCTACTCTTTGGAACAATATGGGAGACATCAGTTTTCAATATGGCAGCTTTTTAAAGATTTGAAAAGTTTGGGGTTTCTTTTTGTTAGCTATTTGTCTAAGCTTTCTCTTTACTTCAACATTGTCCAATGGAACTTTCCGCCAAGGTGGAAATGCTCTCTCCCATGTGAGCCACATGTGACTCTTAAACATTTGTAATGTGCCTAGTGAGACTGAGGAACTGTATTTTAAAATTGTATTTAATTTTAATTTAGCTAGCCCCATGAGTCCAGTGGCTTCTGTGTTAGTACAGCTCTGACTCTCTGGGAGTTAGTATTTGTCACACAGTTCTCTTCTTGGCCACTTCATAAATCTTATAAAGCATGGTAAAAATGTGTAACTTGCTCTTGAAGTTACTGTCTTCTGAGGCCATCTCACATTATGCAACTGAGAAATAGCTCAAACTCAACTCCCAAAGCCCTGATGAATAATGTCAAATTTACCAAAGTTTTCTTAGAAGGGCAAGAAGGCAAGATTGTAGCTCACATCCCAAAAAGAAGAACCCAAAAGAAGAACTTAAAAATGTCTTCATTGAATATCTGTCTTTTCCTAGAGTCCCATTCCCTAGTGGCTCCCATACTGGCTACCAAATCACCCCTCTCTTCTCTCCTTCTCTTCTTTATCAAAAGAAATTCTTTTTCTCATTGAGCTTTGCCTGTCCATTTTCTTTAAGCACCACCATTTGCCCTCTTCCCTTCTGAGGAGAGTTTTTAGGTGTGCTTTTTAAATTCTGGGGGGTGGTTACTGGGGATTGAACCCAAAGCCTCATGCACGTAAGGCAGACATTCTACCACAGAGCTCTACCCTAGCCCTCAGCTGTGCTTTTGCTTTTCTATCCTGTCTGCTTTAAAACCAACAGGCATTTTCTGGACCCACTTTCTTGGGGGGTATAACTAGGGGAAGAAGGTGATAAGTACATATATATTTTTTCCTCTTATACATAATTCCTGAATTCCTTCCAGTAGTCCTCTCATCTTTGCTGGACATTCTTTTTCTTTTTTTTTTTTTGCATTGGTTTTTTTTTTTTTTTTTGCTGGACATTCTTAAGCATTGTTTTACAGAAGAATCTTTAGTGTCTTTTTTTTTTTTTTGGTGGCGGGGTGTGTGGGTACCAGGGATTAAACCTAGGGGCACTTAACCACTGAGCCACCTCCCCAGCTAATTTTTTTAAAATTACATATTAAATTTTTGAGACAGGGCTTTCTCTTTACTAAATTACTCAGGGCCTTGCCAAGTTGCTGAGGCTGGCTTTGAACTTGTGATCCTCCTGCCTCAGCATCCTGAGCTGCTGAAATTATAGGTGTGTACCATAATGCCGGCTAATGTCATTTTGTCATTCTATATCTACAGTTGAATATATCCTAAAGCTACTTTTATAGATAGTTCCTTTGTCTATTTTCCTTTGGTTTTTGCTCTTAACTTTTCCTTCTATGTTATTTGTAATAGGTTTATCATTTTTACCTGTCCAGGCATAAATATGCCACATCCACTGAAGGAGCAACATTTATTTTTCTGCTGCTTGTCACTCAATATCTCATACTCCATTGATTAACTTTTTGACTCATCATTGTTGTCCATACTTACTTCCCTTTATTGTCTGTTGTTCTCATCTCTTCCAATCCATCTCTGAATAAAATTCACTTTTTTATTTTGGGGGGTGGGGTGGGTACTGGAGATTGAATCCAGGGACACTATCACTGAGCTATATCCCTAACCCTTTTTACTTTTCTGTTCTGAGACAAAGTCTTGCTAAGTTGCTGAGGCTGGCTCTAACATGTGATCCTCCTGCCTCAGTCTCCTGAGTCACTGGGTTTTCAGGCATGTGCCCCTTTGCTGGGCAAAATTCACTATTAAAGATAGATAATTTTCGGGGTCTCAAAAATATTTTGAGGGATCTTACATAAGTCTTTGTACTGGGACCTAATTTTGTATACGTAGCATTGATTTCCATGTGGATTGGAACTGATGGGGTTTTGGGAGCAGAATATCCTCTCATGCAGAGTTTGCCAACCTTGGCACTGTTACCATTTGGGGCTGGATTATCCTTTGTTGGGAAAGGGGTGCTCTCCTGTACATTGTAGGATATTTAGCAGCTATTCACTAGATGCCATTGGTATCCTCTCATTTATGACAACCAAAAATGTTTCCAGACGTTGCTTGTTCCAGGTAGGCAATATTTCCCCCATTCCAGTGTTGAGAACTATTGTACTAGAATAATTGCCTTCTGAATTTTATTAGTTGTACCTTTTCTCCCCAGATGCCGATTTTGCTTAACCTGGCCTGTAAAAGTGTGGTCTTTGAACTTACTTGATAGGAGATTGCCTCTCAAATCGGGTTCCTGAGCTTATCCTAGATCTACTGAATCAGAAACACTGGAGGTAGAATCCAGAGATGGGATTTTTACATAACAGTCCCCCTGCCCTTAATCAGGTAATTCTATGCCCTAGGTTTGACCCTCCTGTGGCATAACTGCTGCATTACCCACATTTTTTCCTACAAGTCTTCCTGGTGCTTCAGCTTTGCTTCCGCTCTTGGACTCATGATGCCAACACAAATAGGGAGGCCTCAGGTAACCAGGACAACTGGAGCACAGGAAACCATAAAGACTCAGCGCTCCCACAGGCATCACGGATGGTGGCTATCCTGGCTTGCTTTCTCCTTAGGGACTCAGTCAGCCTTCTTACTTCCTAGCCTCAAAGTACCCAGACTGGAAGATACCCAGGTCCATACCACAGATCCTGACTTCACAGACCTGGTAATAGAATATGGAATGGGCAGGGGCTGGGGATGTGGCTCAGCACATGCTTGGCATGAAGTCAGGGTTTGATCCCAAGAAAACAAACAAGACACAAAAGGAATGGTGAGGGAAGCTTTTGTTCTAACATTGATATTCCATGTCACCTTGGTGATAACTAAATGGTGAATTTTTTATGGTAAGAATTACATTTCCCTGAGAGCTAGTTAGATTACAAGTTTTGAAGTCAGGATGTTTCCATTTATTTATATTATTAATACCTATTTCATTGGACCTTGAGTATTGGATGTTTTTCATCCTCCTCACTAGATGTTCATAATTTGTTTTGGGCCAGAAGATTTAGAAAGGTACTATTTTTTTTTTTTGATTGTGGTGCTAGGGATCCAACCTAGGCCCTCATGCATGCATGCCAGACAAGCACTCTACCAATGGGCCACAACCCCAACTTAGTAAAAAGAATTTAAAAAAAATTTTTTTTTTAAATTTTTGTTATTGAGGATTGAACCCAGGGACACTTAACCACTGAGCCACATTCTCAGCCATTTTTATTTTGTATTTCAAGATAGAGTGTCCTTAAGTTGCTTAGGGCCTTACTAAATTGCTGAGGCTGCTTTTGAACTTGCAATTTGAACTTCTTCAGTCTCTCAAGCCACTGGGATTTTATGTGTGTGCCACCACACCCAGCTTAGCAATACACTTTTAATACACTGGGAACAGGTAAGGTTTAGCCAGAAAAGAATAGTTGCTAAATAATGAATTTAGATTTAATTTACACTTCATTATCAAAGCTAATCATTTGTTTAAGGAAAATCATCTGGCTTGGTTAAGTCCTGTTAAAATCATGAATAAATGAAAAGCTACTTAGATGCTTGAAAATGTTAAATTGACCACCTCCATGGAGCATTCAAGACAGATTAAAGTAAGGGACCGAAAAGATCCCTTAAAGTAAGGCAGAATTGCTAATTCTTTTCAAACAGTGGAAGGACTGTCATGTGGGGGAGGGATCACATTTACTTGGTTTAACTCCAGAAGGTGGAATGAAAACTTTTATTTAGATGACAGTAATAGTGGACACATTTTGGCTTGATAAGGATGAACTTTTGAATAATTTTAGGACCCCAAATTGGAATGAGATAAATTATTAGGGAGTGAATTATTTGTGACCTCCATACATTCCTTATGTAGAGGTTAGATTACCATTTGCACAAGTTTGGATAAGGTTTTGGTCATTAAATTAGGTTTAACCTGTAAGGAGAAACAGGCAAATTTAGCCAAAATCAATTCATCTTTTTTTTATTATATGATTCTGTGGCAACTGTTCAAGTTATTACTATTTTTTTAGGCATTTCTGCCAAGTTTACCCCCTGAGTCATTCAACATTAGAGTTGTATAAAGGTCTTTAGAGACTTCTCAAACTTTGTTCCTTAGCCTTCAGGATATTCATGGTCTCAGAAGTGGTTGAGAAGGGTGAAGTGAAAATCTCTGGGCCCTTTACCTATGCTTTAACCAGAAAAATCTTGCTTTTATTTGTTTTAAAAATTAGATTTCCTTCAAGAAGGAGGGCTGCTAAAAAAAAAAAGTGTATTCAAGGGTGCTGGTATTCTAATATCTTTATTTATGGAGGGAAATTTAAGATATGGACCAGGGAAGTGTCACACAGCTAATAAAATTCACAATCAATTTTCAAATCTAGCTCTTCTAATTTTTTTTCCTTTCTCATTTTTCTTTTTGGTGGTGCTAGGGATTGAACCTAGGGTATTACACATGCTAGGCTAGAACTCTGCTATTGAGGCACATCTTGAGGCTGGCGTCAAATTTGTGAACCTCCTGTCTCAGCTACTTGAGTTGCTGGGATTTATAGGCGTGAATCACCATACCCAGCTTTCCCTCCTCATAATTCACTAAAAGTATTCTTTTGTTTTGTTGGCCTCCACCATAATCTAGAATTTTATTTCTTTAGATTTACTATTTTATATTAACCACAAGTAGTCTCCTTTCTACCCAATCTATCCTCCTTATGGTTGGCATCATATATACCATTGCGATTTTATTATTTTTAAAATATCTTCATTGTGAGATTTTCCTGCTGAAGAATCTTCTCTCTATTGCCTTTAGGACTTTTTTTAGCCTATAATTTTAGCATTCTTTAGGATTTTCCTGTTCAGCTTAATGTGAGACCAAATCCATCCTAGTATGAGTAATTAATGGGCTATATAATAGTGAGAATAACTGAGTCCCCCCCTACCCTACCCCTAGACTCCAACTTTGGCAGGGATTTTCATGTGTATGGTTTTGTTGTTGTTGTGTTTGTTTGTTTTTTTTAACAGGAATTAAACCCCGGGGTGCTTAACCACTGAGCCACATCCCCAGCCATTTTAATTTTTTTTATTTTGAGACAGGGTCTCGCTAAGTTGCTTAGGACCTTACTAAATTGCTGAGGCTGACCTCAAACTGTGATCCTCCTGCCTTAGCCTCCCAAATCACTCAGATTACAGGCATGTGCCACCATGCTTGGCTTTCATATATATAGTTTTAATCAGATGTGATGAGAAGATAAAAAAAATCACAGCTAGTATAAAGCAATTTCATAACAACATGTATAATCCTATTTATAGCGTGCTTGCATAGAAATTGGAAGAAAACACATAAACCTATTGACATTAATTCTGATGAAAGAGGTTGAGAACAGGTGGGGAGTGGGCAGGTGAGGAAGGGGAAAATTGAAATATATATTTCTCTACCAAGATGAAGCTTCCCAGGATAGGAGGGAAACTGAAAAAACCCATCTTGGAACTGATGGAGAAGAGCTTGGTAGCCAGAAACTACTCGACTGATTTGCCTGGCTCCATTGCTCACCATTTCTTTGGTTATTGTATTATTGCTAAAGAAGTAAGTAAAATCCCAACAGATAATTTGGTTGGTCAAGTGCCATCCATTGTTCTATCAAGATGCACAGAGAAAGAATCTAAGGGAAAGAGTTCCTAGGGAACTCCTTGGTTTCTGTTAAAGGAGGGAAAACACTTGATTTTAATCTTCCAACAAAGGCTATACAACAGAGGTGGTGAGTTAATTGCTTGAAAGAACACCAGAATACTCAGAGGAAGAATATGGATGCTGGAAGCTAAAAATGACAAATTTCCAGTTCACTAAATCCACCCCTTTCACACACACTTTTTATCTATACCTTGATCCTGGGACTTTTTTTACACTTGACCCAACCCAAGCCTTCTGGTATGATTTTAACACTTCCTGAAGATTGACAGACCATGTGTTAAGGGGTCAGGAGAGAGGAGAAGTGCAAGATGGGCAGGTAGGGCAGTTAGGGTTCACATTTGCTTTGATTCCATTCCTGTGCCTGTGCCAAAAAGCCTTTTTGGTGCCTGATACTTAAACTTTTGAAGTTGAATTACAAATTTTAAAAAAGTATTCATCTAGCTTTTCTAACAACCTACATCTCTGATGGTGGAGCCATTCTTTGCTATGCCATATCAGAGTGGCCAAAGGGGCATCTCTGACTATCTCCTGTGCTTGTGTGTGGAGTGGTGGTAGTGTCCTGCTAGATGATTCTCTGCCATCTTGAGAAGGTCCAGGCTCTAAGCTGGTTATGTAACAATGTTCTGTTTTTCCTACAGCAGGGATTCTTTACTTATGAACTATTGACCTTTTGATAAAAAATGGCTCATTTTAATCCTTTTCATAGCTTGGGGCTGATTTTTAAATTTGAGTTAATCATGAAAGGGTATGCAAATTTACACTATGAGTTCTTTAGATGGGAAAACAAATTCCCTAACCCACTCCATTTCCACTAGATAGACACATCCATTACTCTGGCATGTTTCAGAAGGCTAAAAGAGCAAGGATAATCTTATGCTGCCAATGAACTAATTAACCTCTGTTATGATTTGTTAGACAGCTACCATTGATAACAAAAAAGAAATTTTTTCTCTCTCTTTTATCTTTTAGTATTAGGGATTGAACGCAGGGGCACTTAACCACCGAGACACATCCCCAGTCTTTTTTATTTTTATTTTTGAAACAGATCTCAGTAGTTGCTTGGAGCCTCACTAAATTGCTGAGGCTGACCTTGAACTTGTGATCCTCCTGCCCCAGCTTCCCTAGTTGCTGGGATTACTGCACAAAAAAGACTTGTAAGTAACTCCTTAACTGTCTCAAAATAGTTATGTTTTCCATTTTTTAAAATAAAATTTACACATGAAAAGGTGCACAAATCTTAAAGGACCATCTTAGGTCCTATGGTAAATGTATGATTCAGTGAGTTTTCACAGATATGGTGTATACCTGTGTAGTTATCTCCCCAGTCAAGGTATAGAACCCCTTATTATCCCCTCATTATTATTATTATTATTATTTTGTTTAAAATTTTAGTTATAGATGGACACAACACCTTTATTTATATTCATGTGCTGCTGAGGATAGAACCCATTGCTGCATGTGTGCTAGGTAAGTTTTCTACCACTGAGCTACAACCCCAGCCCCTATTTTTTATTTTTTTTGGAGAAATGGTCTCACTATGTTGTCCAGGCTGGCCTTGAACTCCTGAACTCAAGAAATTCTTCTGCCTCAGCCTCCTGAGTAACTGGCACTACAGGTGCTTACTACTGTGCCTAGCCCATTACCTTTCACATCATTTTCCCTCACCCAGTCATCTGATTTCTATTCCTATAGGTTTTTGGTGTTTTTTTTTTTTTTGGCCTGTTGTAGGGCTTTATAAACAGAAGCACAGAGTGTGTATCCTGTGTTTGGCTTCTTTAATTCAGCACACTGTTTTTGTTGTTGTTGTTCATGTGTCTGTGTATATCAAACATAAAGTATTGTAGAACAGTGTTTCATGGGGTGTCCTATACCACAGTTTATTTATCCATTCATCTGTTTATGGGTATTTGGGCTAATTTCCACTTTTTGGAAGCTGCTATGAAAATTTACAGACAAGTCTTTTTGTGGAAATATATTTGTATTTTTCTTGGATAAATACCTGTGAATGAGACATTAGATCCTGTGGTAAGTGAATGTACTTGATATAGAATGAGCTGCTTAACTGTTTTCCAAAGTGCCTGGACAATTTTACACTTACCAGCATTGTGTGAGAGTTCCAGTTACTCTTCAGCCTCATTAGCACTTAGTATTTTTAGTTTTTAAAAGAATAATTCTAGTAAGTGTGTAGTGGTGGGTGTCTCATTGTGCATTTTCCTGATGATTAATGATATTGAACATCTTTTCATGTGCTTATCTGCCATCATTATCTCATATTTGGTGGAGTCTACTCAAATCATTTGCCTATTTTTTTTAAAAAGTAGAATGTTTGGTTTCATTTTATTGAGTCTTAAATGTACTTTATTTTGGATACAACTCCTTTGTGAGTATATGAATTAAAAATATTTGCTCCCAGTTGGTGGCTTGCCTTTTTATTTTCTTTATATGGTGTCTTTTGAAGAGCAGAAGTTTTAAAATTCTGGTCAAGCCTAATTTCTTACTTCCTTTGGCCAATTATTGCATTTAATTAGTTTCTTCCTTCCCCAAACAGGGGAAGGAAGAACACTAACAACATTAACCTAAGAATTTTAAATATATACTTTGCTGACTTCTTTTTTCTATTTATGTATTATTTTTATATAGTTTGCTTCATGGAGCAGGAGGGAAGTTTACTGCCATTAAGGTCAACTCTCTCAAATCTTTCAAACAGTCTTTTCCTTGGGGAGTTGTCCCATAAAATTCTAATCATTACTATTACACAATGTCAAAATACCTTATATATGTAGCATCAGCAGCACACATGCCCACACCCAAAGAAGCAAAGTCATTTCCTATGGAACTCGTGTGTGTGGTAGGTGATACCATGATTGTGGATGAACTCACCAAGGAAGTCTGGGAAGAAGGATGTAGAAACTGGAGGACAGGAGCTCAGGGGAAAAGCCTGTAGTTCAGAGGATGAAGAGGCTCTTCATGGTGAGAAATTAGTTGGACCTTGAGAGTGGAGGATGAGTAGGAGTCTGGGTTGTTGTAGAAACTATTGTAAGAGATTTTGGAAGGAAGTGACAATCACCAGTGTCAAATGATTGAGGTGTCACTGGAGGGACATGATGTCACCTGTAAACTAGTAACTTTACTATGTTCTTCCTCATTTAGATCATTTACTAAAATTTGACACTTGACTATTCAACTCTATAACAAGTATTTATTATTGAGCTAAATGCAAGCTGTGGAGGTGTTGTCTCTTTCTTGCTCTCTCTCCTTTTGTTCTTTGCAGTGCTGGGGATTGAACCCAGGGCCTACACATGCCAGGCTAGCACTCTACCACTGAGCCACATCCCCAGTCCAATTATACCTCTTTGTAGACGAGTATACTGATCATTTATACATGAAAGCTCTATCAATTTTTAATGGTTGCTTTAGTTCATTTTGTGCTGCTGTGACAATGCTCAAGAGTAGGAAATTTATAAAGAACGGATTCATAGAGATCCATTTCTTCCAGGTCCAGGGGTCTTGCTGGTGAGGGCCTTGCTGCATCATTCCCTGTGTGGAAAGTAGAAGGGTGGGGGGAGAGAAAGAGGGAGAGAGAGGTCAAACTTATTCTTTTTTTTTTTTTTTTAAGAGAGAGAGAGAGAGAGAGAGAGAGAGAGAGAGAGAGAGAGAGATATTTTTAATATTTATTTTTTAGTTTTTGGCGGACACAACATCTTTCTTTGTATGTGGTGCTGAGGATCGAACCCAGGCCGTACACATGCTAGGCGAGCGTGCTACCGCTTTAGCCACATCCCCAGCCCAAACTTATTCTTTAGTTAGGAACCCACTTCTGTGATAATAATCTTGATCCATCCATGAAGGGACAAGTCCTCAGGACCTAATCACCTCTTAAAGGGCCTACCTGTCAACTCTGTTGCATTGAAGATTCAATTTCCAACACATGAACTTTGGGTGACATAGTCAAACCAGAACACTGGTATATTTGTTAAATGAACTTATTTCAGTGATGTTTAAAATAACTCTTTATTCTTTCATCCTTATGGAATCTTTTTAAGAAAAAATTTTTTAGATGTTGATGGACCTTTATTTTATTCATTTATTTATATGCAGTGCTGAGAATTGAACCCAGTGCCTCACACATGCTAGGCAAGCACTCTACCACTGAGCCATAATCACAGCCTCTCCTTGTGGTATCTATTTTTTTTTAAAAGGAGAGAACATTTTTTTTTAAAGAGAGAGAGAGACAATTTTAATATTTGTTTTTTAGTTTTTTGGCGGACACAACATCTTTGTTTGTATGTGGTGCTGAGGATCGAACCCGGGCCGCACACATGCCAGGCGAGCTCGCTACCGCTTGAGCCACATCCCCAGCCCTCCTTGTGGTCTCTTTAAAAGAAAACTCTCAGACATTTTCATTACAAAAGTAATAATAATCATTGAAAATCCAGAATATGTGTGTGTGTGGGGGGGGGGGGGAGTGTTAGCCTCTGATATCCCCAAGAGATAACCACTCTTAATATTTTGATTTATGTGTATGTATATTTTAGGTGAAAGTGAACATTCTGTACATTTTCAACCTTCTGTTTTAATGACGTATGGTAAAGTCTTTGATATATCTCTGAAAAAATATTTAGTGGGTTGCTTAGATTTTAATATACAGGCATAAAAATTTATACAGTATCTGTAGGTGGTGAAATATAAGACAAGTTAGTATGTGACAAAACTGGGATATTACCATTTCAGAGTCACATCTATGTTAGTCAAAAAACAACTTTACCCATATTAATCATTTATTTCATTCAAGTAATTTAGAATAATTTCTGGCTTTTATTTTTATTTATTTTGTTTATTAATTTATTTTGGTACTGGGGCCCTTAAACACTGAGCCACATCCCTAGCCCTTTATTTTTTATTTTGAGACAAGGTCTTGCTAAATTGCTGAGGCTGGCTTTGAACTTGGGATTCTCCTGCCTCAGCCTCCTATAATCTATGAGTCACTGAGATTATAGGAATGTGCCACCATGCCCAGCAATTTTTGGCTTTTTAAATAAAATTTGTCTTCAGAGAATAATTATTTGTTACCAATAAATGCATATTTTTAAAGATGAAATAACAATGGATGTTATTTTTTCACCTATAAAAAAGACTTTTAGGAAATAATATACTGTTTATAATAATGAAAAATTAGGAGAAATCTAGAATTTTTTTTTTCTTTTTGACGATAGGGATTGAATTCAGGGACACTCTGCCATCAAGCTACATCTCAGCCCTTTTAAAATTTTTATTTTGAGACACGGTCTCACTAAGTTGCTCAGGCTGGCCTCCAATTTGTTGTCTTCCTGCCTCAGCCTCCTGAGTAATTGGGATTATAGGTATTATTTGGAGTTTTTATGTAAGACTGATCTCTGACTCATCCCAATGTTTAAGGGTTGTCAATCATGTTCTGTTCTTTGTCAGCAGCCCCCTTCCCATGTTATCCTGAGGACTGGGATTTAGTTCACTTTGGATAGGAAAGACCCTTTAAAATTACCATAATAGTTAACATTTACATAATGTTTTACAGCACACAAGTTTCTTTAATATTTATTTTCAGTATAAATAGGTCTTACTCTGGGGATCCTGGAATCTGTTTTTTTTTTTTTTTTTTTTAACTTTTATGAAGTTAGTTTAAAGCTTAGATTTGAAAAGAAAACATGAGGGTTGTTTTGATTTTTTTTTTCTTGTGAGCCACAGGTGATGGGTAGACTTTTTTGACCTTTTTGTTAGCAGTTGAGTTACTCTCCAAAGCTGACAGGAGATGTTCTCAGCTGTCACTTAGTGGGAGAGGCCAGTATCACATTACCACTTTTTTCCTTCCCAGAGATCTAGCGGGTATTGTGGACAATGACTGAATACCCTACTGCTCACATGGTGTTTATGCAGCCATATAGATAAGGCCTGTTGTTTTTAGAATCCTATTCTCATCTAAACACATGTTTTATTTTTTGATTATCATTCGTAGTTCTCAAGGAAGAGTATACATCAAGTCTTGTAGTTCATCTTGTCTGGTGTTTGATCCAGATTTGTTTCATGGAAAATCAAAACAATTGACTCAGTTCTAGGGCCAGAAAGACCCAACCAATCTCAGTTTTGTTTTTGTTTTTGTTTGTTTGTTTGGTAGCAGGGATTGAACCCAGGGATGCTGTGTCTCTGGGCTACATTCCCAGCTCTTTTCCTTTTATAATTTTTAAAAATTTGAGACAGAGTCTCACTAACTTTTTTTGGTGGGGGAGGGTACTAGGTATTGAACTCAGGAGCACTCAACTACTGAGCCACATCCCTAGCCCTATTTTGTATTTTATTTAGAGACAGGTTCTCACGGAGTTGCTTAGGGCCTCACTTTTGCTGAGGCTGGCTTTGAACTCTCCATTCTCCTGCCTCAGCCTCCTGAGCCACTGGGATTATAGGTATGTGCCACAGCTGAGTCTCACTAACTTGCCTGGGCTGACCTTAAATTTGTGAGCCTCCTGCCTCAGTTGCCCCAGTTACAATGTGTGCCATCACATCTTGTTTAGCTTTATTTTTATGACATTATACATGAAATTATTTAAATCATGTTTTGTGCCTTTTTTTGGTACCAGGGATTTAACTCAGGTGTGCTTAACCACTGGAGCAACCTCCCCAGCCATTTTAAAAAATATTTTATTTAGAGACAGGGTCTCACTGAATTTCTGAGGCTGGCTTTGAACTTGTGATCTTCCTGCCTCAACTTCCGAAATTGAGGATTATCGGCATGAGCCACTGTACTCAGCAATACTTATTTCTTGTAAGATGTTTTAGTCATAATGCTTTTCTTTATACCTATTAATGTGGGACTACACTTTCTATAATACTTCATTATTGTCTTTTGGCTCCAAATTATTGGCTTTCAGAAAAGCCCTTTTAGTTCTGATATCACCATTCTGCCCCCCTGATGTTTTTAATCTCTATGATGGCCCATTTTGTCCACTGCACAGTATGATAATCACTGAAACTGTAAAGGTCAGGCGAGCGTCGGAGGAAGAGACCACCAAGAGACTGTCTCATGCAACAGCAAAGGGTTTATTGGGGTCCAGCATGCTGGGGCTCAGAGCTCACTTGAATAGAGCAAAGAGCCCTGAGAACAGCTTAAGCAGAGCTTATATACTTTCCTTGGAGAGGGCAGGGAGGGAAGTTCATTGACGGGTCAGGGCGAGTGGGCGGTTTGCCTGCAACTGGGTGAGGGGATACATTCTGCAGTTTGGCAGTTGGGGACAGCACATTTTGGGAACAAGATTAGCAAACAGTTCTCAAGATTATTAACCTTTCAAAACTTTGAGTTTTATAAAACAGAAATTGTTAATTTGAAAGGCACCAAATCTGTCTCCCCCTGTTGCAGGTTTAGAGATATTTGTGGGATAAAGAAGCAGAGTAAGCTGGGTGCAGTGGCGCAGCCTGGAATCCCAGAGGAAGCTGAGGCAGGAGGATTGTGTGTTCAAAGCCAGACTCAGCAGAAGCAAGGTGCTAAGCAACTCAGTGAGATGTGAGACTTGTCTCTAAATAAAATACAAAAATTGGGTTGGGGATGTGGCTCAGTAGTTGAGTGTCCCTGAGTTCCTGAGTTCAATCCCTAGTGAAGAAAGAAGAAGAAGGAGAAGGAGAAGGAGAAGGAGAAGAAGAAGGAGAAGAAGCAAGGGGAAAGGTGATTGGAGAGGAATATTAGTGGTAGGCACGTGCATAATTAATCTTTGTGGCTCTTCTTGTGATGCATATTCAGAAATGGTGGCATTAGCATGATCTGAGGGCGATTTCAACCTCCTGACACCAAAAGGCCACCTACCATATACCCATGCAGACGCAAGTGAAGAGTTGGTGGTTTCAACAAAAACAGCCTACAAGCTGGGTGTGCTGTGGTGTGTGCCTGTAATCCCAGCAACTCGGGATGATGAGGCAGGATGATTGCAAGTTCACAGCCAGCCTCACCAAGTTAGTGAGGCCCTAAGCAACTTAACAGGTCCCTGTCTAAAAATAAAAAGGGCTGGGAATGTGGTTCAGTGGTTAAGCACTTCTGTGTTCAATCCCCAGACCAAAAAAAAAAAAAAAAGAAAGAAAGAAAAGAAAAAAATGCCTACAAGTTTCTGAAAAAGTAACCTGGGCAACTGTTGTCATCATAATGCACATGTCAGCAAAGCTAGTGGAAGACTAATAATACATTGTTCAGCTGTGTTCCCTCCAAAATTAGTGATTTTTAAAGTCAAGTAAAAGCAAGTAACTAATAGCAAGTGAAGTGAGAGGGTTTATTCAGGATTTCTTTCATTTCACTATGAGGGATTTATCACGTGGGTTTATCTATGTAAGGACATAATTTCCTTTGAGGTCCCATTGTGTTCCTTTAAGACATTCAAAATAGCAAGCATCCTCTATTGAAGGTATCTTTTTATATTTTCTTATTTATGATTAATATTAGTTTAACTTAAAATTTGGAGAGGCAGGTTAAAAAATTAACCTGATAAAAATAATGAAAATATTATTTTTAAACATTGAAAGGTAATACTTGCACATGTTACAAAATTAAAGAAATATAAAATGATAAATAATAAAAAAAATTCCTTTGCATCTTGTCCCTCAAATGCCTCATTCCCTTTTAGGTAGGCTATCAATATTAGCAATTTAAAATCCAACATCTATTTTGTAAGGCATAATCAATTTCTGGCCCCTTTTCTGAAGTCCCTCTATTATTAATCATATTTTACTATGTAGTAGAATATATCATGGCTTAATATTGAAAAAATAAATTGAAGACACAGAATACTTAAAAATTTTTTTTGGTAGTTGTAGCTGGATACAACATCTTTATTTAATTTAATTTATTTATTTATCTTTATGTGGTGCTGAGGATCGAACCCAGGGCTTCACTCGTGCTAGGCGAGTGCTCTACCACTGAGCTACAGCCCCAGCCCCAGAATACTTCTAAACATTAATTTTTTTTGTAGTTGTAGATGGACAGCATGCCTTTATTTTATTTGCTTATTTATTTATTTTATTTTTTTGTATGTGGTGCTAAGGATCAAACCCAGTGCTCATGTGTGCTAGGCAAACAATCTGCCACTGAGCCCCAGCCCCAGACCCACCAGAATACTTTTATATTAGAACATTGCATTTAGAAAATTGGCATGCACTGCTTCTGGATGTATTCAAGCTCCTAGATGTCTGACCCCCATGCCACGCATGTGCTTTGCCTGCCTCAATACTTGACCTCCCTGAGTTATACAAATAAAGAACTGTCAACTTCCTGCTTGCTTACTTTTAGCCCAAGAACTTGTTAATGTGGGGTCCTTTGGCCTCTTTGAGAATGTCAGATGATCCTGGATCTTTGTATACCTGCCTTTAAATTAAAAAAATGCCATTGTTGGGCTGGGTTGTGGCTCAGTGGTAGAGCACTTGCTTTAGCATGTGAGGCACTGGGTTCGATCTTCAGCACCACACAAAAATTAATAAAAGTATTGTGTCCATCTACAACTAAAAAAAAATGCTGTTGTTGGGAGCCATGTTGCACAGCTGTAATCCCAGTGACTCAGGAGGCTGAGGCAGGAGGATCATGTTCAAGGTCATCCTGGGCAACTTAGTGAGACCCTATTTCAAAAGAGAAAAATAGAAAGGACTGGGGATATAGCTCAGTTGTTAAGTGTGGCCCAAGTTCAATTTCCAGTACCAAAAAGAAAGCTTTTATTGGCTATTCTACCCTCAATCTGTCTTCTTTCTTTGTCTGACAATACCTGTATTTTTTTCTCACTTAGAAGATGACTTTACCTCCTCATTAGGAATATAGTTGAAATCCTTATTTCATATGACCCTCCCTTTGTTTCAATGTATTGTAGAAGATATTAAATGAGTTTTTTTTTATTAATGCCCTGAAATTGGGGGCAAAAACTGGGGCCAAGGAAGCACAAAGTACACGTTTTAGAGATGGTTGCTAATAAATTAGATCAGATAACTTTCTAAGGCTTACAAAGAAGTAGCAGAACTGGCCCTGCTACTTCCAATCACTGATCCAACCCGTCCCTTACACCCAACCTCCATTCCCAACCTATCTAAGATATGACTTTAAGGGAGGGAGTCAGGAGCCTGCCAGGAGTGTGTTCCCCTTCTTTCCCTCCCAAACAAAGCAAGTGGATATCAAAGAGAATCTACATGAAGGAGAGGCTGACTTTGTGTTCCTTGGTTAGACAGTTTAGACAGTGCAGTTGCTCAAGCGCTGTACCTAGCTGAGAAGGAAGGCAATTAGAGACAGGTGGAAGGGCAGAGTGAGGGAATTATCTGTACTCCTTCTGCTTGGCTTAGCAAGGATATGCAAGTTTCTATGATGTAAGGGATACTGAGGAAGATAGCTGAACTTGAGTCATTTTGCTGGTAACACATTCAAAAGTTGCTTGCTGAACAGAAACTAGGAGGATTAAGAGATGGTGCATGCCTGTAATCCCAGTGACTCTGGAGGCTGAGGCAGGAAGATCACAAGTTCAAAGCCAGTCTCAACAAAGTGAGGCGTTAAGCAACTCAGTGAGACCCTGTCTCTAAATAAAATACAAAATAGAGCTGGGGATGTGGCTCAGAGGTCGAGGCTCCTGAGTTCAATATCTGGTACCCCCCTCCCCCAGAAAATAAGAGATGACTTGGAGTAGAATTGTCTACGTTAGGACATAACTCAGTGGAGAGGCCCCAAAGGACCTTCTGAAGAATGCACAAATGTCCCATATTGGAGCTAGCATCTTGACATCTGTGAACAGTGCAATTGCCACCATTAAATAGACAGTTGTCTCTTTCCTTCCTGCTTTCCTCCCAGTTCTCAACCACTGAAGAACTAGAACCCGTCTAGAGAAACTTCCAGAGGATTAGAAAGAAGAGGAGAAGCATCAGAAGGGACCTAACTCTCCTCCCCACTTCAGGTTCTTTATGCCATCGCTCAAGTCTGGGATGGAAGAAGGGAGGCGATTAGCTCTTCACTGGACCTGAGAGTGGTGTTTTAAACTAGGATGGGCTGAGTTTGTAGGTAGCCAAAAGGGTACAGAGTGTTATGGACCGTGTCCATAATGTTGTGAAGAAATGCATATAAGGTGTTTGTCATGGCATAGATGAAGTCTGTGGTAAATCTGGGAGTGGTAGCACATACTTGTAATCCTGGCTACTTGGGAGGCAAGGCAAGAGGATTGCAAATTTAAGGCCAGCCTTGGCAACTTAGATACTGTCTAAAATTTTAAAAGTCTGGGGATGTAGCTAGGTGGGAGTGCTTATCTGGTATGCAGGAGGTCCTGGGTTCAATCCGCAGAATTGCCAAAAAACAAAACAACTGAAGTCTATATCTAACTGAAATACATTATATTTACCTATCACTAAATCCATATTTAAATTTATCTATCACTAAATCCATCCCTGAATCCATTTTCCAGTCTTTCCTTGAAGTCTCAGGGGAATTATTTTTTTCCTTTAATGTGAATTTCTCCATCTATACTCTTGTTTACCAATAAGAAAACATTTCTTTGACATCTAAAATATATTGCCAGTGTTGACATACAAAGATGAAACATGGTAAAATTCCTTCTGTCATGGAATGTACCACTTAATGGAGAAGATGGAGAGTAACTACCTAGTTTAAAATCAAAGCACTAAGTAAGAGATTATGAAAGATGGTCTGGGAAGGTCTTAAAGAAGAGTAGTTATAAGGTAGGAGAAAAGGTATTTCAGGTGAGCTGGGACTGTGGCTCAGCAGTAGTGCACCTGCCTTGCATGTGTGAGGCACTCGGTTTGATTCTCCGCAGCACATATAAATAAATAAAATAAAGATCTATCAACAACTAAGGGGAAAATATCTTTAAAGAGGATATTTCAAGATGATGGACAACACATAGGCATGAAATTAGGCAGCTCATTTAGGAAATTATACATAGGTTTGTGGGTTTAGAAGACATACATGGCTTCAGAGAAAGCTGGAGATCCTGTGGGTGAGGGTTCTTATTCTGTATTCTGTAGGCTAGTGACTCTAAATAGTAGTAGGACTTTCCCTGGAAAGGCATTTTAGAAATCATGGGCATTCTTAGTTGTGATGAGGGGTGGGGGCTACTGGACTGGCATTTTAGTAGTTGGGGACCACAGATGCTAGACGCTGCAATGTGAGAACAGTTCCACATAACCAAGAATGTATTTCATGAAAGAAGGAATTTTGTCTTAATCTTTGTATCTAGATGCTGATAATACACTTTAAATGTAAAAAAAAAATGTCCTGAAGTCTGCATGATTTAGATATTCTGAGTTCTGCAAGATCTTTGTATGTTCCACTGAACAGTTGTGTAGGGTATATATAAAAAAAATCTTGTTTGTTATCCTAACACTGGTGTTTAATGTATTATCTTTCTTTGTGGAATGGCTTCTGACCTTATTTATCACTTTTTCTCTGTGTTTTTTATTGGTGCATTAGAGTTGTGCATAATGGTTTAATTTGTAGTTACATATTAATACATGCATGCAAAAAAACATAATCTGGTCAATATCATTTCCCAGTAATTCCCCCTTTCCTCCCTTCCTCCCTCCCCTGATCTCTTTACTCTACTCTATTTATCTCCCTTAGATTTTCATGACAGATTTTATTTATTTTAAATTCTGACTTACTCATTACTGTAATTAGGTGGGAGCATCTGAGTACTTCCTTAAATCTTTTTTTTTTCCTCCTCCTCCTCCTCCTCCTCCTCCTCCTCCTCCTTCTTCTTCTTTTTTATTTTTGATACCTGGGATCGAATCTAGAGGCACTTAACCACTGAGAACATCCCCAGTCCTTTTTATGTTTTATTTTGAGACAGGATCTTGCTAAGTTGCTTAGGGCCTCCCTAAGTTGTTGAGGCTGACTTTGAATTTGTGATCCTCCTGCCTCAGCCTCCTGAGTTGTAGATTTTATTTGTGGTGTCATATGGTGTCATACCACCATGCCCACCTTCCTAATCTCTTCTATGCATAGTCATTCAACCATTTGCATATTGAAATACCTATTATTTTATTATAAACTATTGTATTTTATTTCTTGTTTATATTATAGTTAGAATATTTTGTTGATGCTTTGAAATTGTGTGTATATGTTGGTTGCATCATCTATGAATTTCATTTTGGGTTAATAAAGCCTCATTTACAAAATATTTATTAGAAGAGGGAAGACAGTCTTTTTTTGGTGGGGAGGGTAGCTCTATTTTGTATTTTATTTAGAGACAGGGTCTCACTGAGTTGCTTAGTGCTTTGAAGTTGCTGAGGCTGGCTTTGAACTTGTGGTCCTCCTCCCTCAGGCTCCTGAGTTGCTGGGATTATAGGTATGTGCCATTGTGCCTGGCAGGAAGACTTAGTTTTGATAGCATCAGGAGTCACTATATAGCCATTGATTTTTGGTGTTATTTTGAATTTCAGAGCTCAAATATTTTTGTTTATGAATTTCTTAAAATAATAATTCCCTCACACAGTTTTAAGTTGAAATCTAACACTTATTAACACAAGTTTAAATTTACACATTGTGAATAGGAGATAGAAAATATTAATCATAAATCAAATAAACTGAGAATTATATTTTGTGATGATTTAATAAAGCAGACTTTTAACTATTTTATTGAATAAAGCACACCAATTATGAAATAAGTCACTGAGTACTTTTTTAATTCATGGGTTTTATTGAGTTTATCTAAAATTTTTTGGTGGCTTGCAAAACTTTCCAGTTGCATTTTTCTGTTTGTTTTATATAGGTTATTAAATTTTTGTATAGTAAAATTCAACTTTTTAGGTGTATTCTAGATCTTTAAAAGAAGATGTGTCACACCACCAATAACAACAGAAGAAGAAAATTACAAACCAATATCCTTGATGAACACAGGTGAAAAAAATCCTCAATGAAATATTTGTAAATTGAATTCAACAGCACACTAAAAAGTTCATACTCCATGATCAAGTTGGTTTTATTCCAGGGGTACAAGGATGGTTCAATGAGTTCAAGTCAATAAATATAATATACCACATAAGTAGAATCAATGATAAAATCACATAATCATCTCAATAGATGCAGAAAAAGCCTTTGACAAAATCTAACATCCCATCATGATAAAAGCCCTGAAGAAATGAGATAAGAAGGATCTTACCTCAACATAACAAAGGCTATATATGAAAAACAAATGGCCAACATTATACTAATTGGGGGAAAACTTTTTCCTCTAATATAGGTCTAAGATATGGATGTTCATTTTCACCACTGAATGTAATATTTGATTTTTTAGCCACAGCAATTAGGCAAGGGAAATAAATAAAAGGGATACAAATAGGAAAGGAAGAAGTCAATTTATTCCTATTTGCAGATGATATGATTCATACCTAAAGGCTCCATCAGAGGACTTTAAGATCTGATAAACAAATTTAACAAAGTAGCAGGATACAAAATCAACATATAAAAATCAATAGCTTTTCTATGCATGAATAATGAACCTGCTGAGAAATTAGGAAAATAATTCTGATTTACTATAGCGTTTTTAAAAAACTAGGAATAAAATTAACCAAGAAAGTGAAAGACTTCTACAATAAAAACCACAGAACACTGAAGAAAGAAATTGAAGAATTAGAAGATGGAAAGACCTTTCATGTTCATAGATTGGCAGAGTTAATATTATTAAAATGACCCAATTACTGAAAACAATATATAGATTTAGTTCAATACCCATCAAAATACCAATATTCTTTGCAGAACTAGAAAAAACAATCAGAAAATCCATATGGAAACAAAAAAGACCCTAAATAGCCAAATCCTGAGCAGAAAGGGCAACATTGGAGACATGACAATATCAGATTTCATACTACAGAGTCATAGTAACAAAAACAACATGGTACTGGCATAAAAATGGATGTGTAGACTAGAGGGATAGAATAGAGCTATTTATTTATTTATTTTGCTTTACTGGGGATTGGACCTAGGGTCCTATGCCTACTAGGCAGGTGCCCTACCACACTGAGCCCTACTCTCAACCCAGAACAGAACTTTCCTACATAATGAGTACAAAAAGCTACCGCCATCTGATTCTTGCCAAAGGTGCTAAACACTTACATTGGAGAAAAGACAGCCTCTTTAAGAAATGGTGCTGGGAAAACTGGGTATCCATAGGTAGCTGATTGGAATTTGGTCTTTCTCTTTCACCTTGTGCAAAAATCAATTCAAAATGGATCGAAGACCTAAGTGTAAAATCTGAAACTTTGAAACTGCTAGAAGAAAATGTAGGGGAAACATTTCAAGATACAGGCACGGGGCAATGACTTCCTGAATAGGATTCCAGTAGCTCAGGAAATAATAGCAAAAATTGACAAATGGATTGCATCAAAGTAAAAAGCTTTTTGCACAGCAAAGGATACAATCAACGGGGTGAAGACAGAGCCTGCAGAAAGGGAGAAACTCTGCCAGCTACTCTTCTGACAGAGAATTAATATCCAGAATAAAGTACTGAAAAACCTTAATACCAAAACCCCAAATAACCCAATTAATAAATGGGCACACGAATTGAACAGACACTTCTCAAAAGAAGTACAAGTAACTGGTAATTGTATGAAAAATGCTCAATGACTTTAGCTATCAGGAAAATGCAAATCAAAACTACATTGAGATTCAGTTTCACCCCAGTTAGAATGGCTGTCATCAGGAAAGCAAAATAAGTGCTGGTAAGGACACAGAAAAAAAGGAACCCTTATATTCTGTTGGTGGGAATGTAAACTAGTAGACACTATGGAAATCAGCATGGAGGTTTCCTCAAAAAATTAAAAATAGGATTACCACGTGATCCAGCTATACCACTCCTCTGTATATACTTGAAGGAATTAAAGTCAGAACATTTGGGGCTGGGGTTGTGGCTCAGTGGTAGAGCACTCCCCTAGCACCCATGAGGCACTGGGTTCCATCCTTAGCACTCCATAAAAATGAAATAAAGATATAATGTCCACTTCCAAGTAAAAAATAAATATATAAAAAAATGCTACAGAGATGCCTGCCCACCATGTTTATTGCATGGTTATTCTCAATATTTAAGTTATGGAATCAGTCTAGATACACATCAAAAGATGAATGGATAAAGAAAATGTGGTATATATTAATGGAACATTATTTAGTCATAAAGAAGAATGAAATCATGTCATTTGCAGGAAAATGGATAGAACTGGAGATCATTATGTTAAGCAAAGTAAGTCAGACTCAGAAAGACAAGTATCATGTTCTCCCTCAAATGTGAAATCTAGGGGAAAAAAGAGGATGTGAAATCAGAAGGGAGAATATTAGAGGGGAAGGAGAGAGGGAAGAAGAGGGGTTGAGGGGATGGAAATGATCAAAGTATGTTAAGTGCATGTATAAATATGCCACAATGAAAACTATTATTCTGAATAATTAGTGTATATTTAAAAATGTGTCACTAACATATTTTCCTTTGGCTGTACTGGTTATAGAGAATTATAACATTGGCTAAAACACCCCATTTCTATTTTATTTTATTTATTTGATGGGGCTTGGAATCATATAACACCCCATTTCTAATGCCAGGCTTTACCCTTCAAAGAATATGAATACAATGGGGAAAGGCCAGAAAACACATAGTTTAAGGCATCTTGGTTAATCTTTAAAATTTTCTCTAGGCCAATGCTTTCGTTTAAATATCCTTTTGCTGGGTACTTTGGAAGTTCTTACACCCTAGGACAATGAGTCACAATAAGACTTGGCATGGGTGAAGGATATGTCTTTCTTTTGTAAAGTGGGACAAGGACTGATGTCAGCATAGGTCATACTCAGGCAGATCAGTTTTAGGAAAGGGTACGTATGAAAGTTGAGGATCTGGAACCAGTTCTGTATATATATCCCTTGGAAAACCTTTTTGGGCTACCCCTGTTTGATGGCCACTGCCCAGAGGTTTCTTGAAGGTGCCTCAGAGGCTCTCCAAGAAGGGGGAAAGAGAAAGGGATCTCAGGACCATTCCTACTGCTTCATCTGGAGCAGAAGCATTTTTTTCTTCCAGAAGGGCATTTTTTCTTTTTAGTCATTGTCATTTATTCCTCCCCCTCCTCCTAAATTCTGTTTTACATTTAAACTTTTTATTTGAAGGAAGGGCTTTGCTGCTAAAAATAAGTGTGAAAAACACAGCTTCCATGGGGAACCATTTAAGGATTTTAAGCAGGAAAGTGACATAATTAGGTTTTTGCTTGAAAAGGTCACTTTGGCATCTGAACACATTGTGGAGGCTAGGAGGGGGCAAACTGGATATCCAGAGACTTGAAATGGTCCAAAGGAAAAATTATCAAAACTGGCAACTCTGGGCTCCATCCCAGAGTGGCAGCATCTACTTTAGATGGAGCAGGGGCTTCTGGGATTGCCAGTTCCCACCCAGTGCCCTCTCCATTTGCCTAGTTCCTGAGGATCTTGTCCCTGTCCTCTACCTTTGGGACCCCTGCCTTAAAGTAATCTTTGATTCATTGCTCTTCATCTTGCAGATGTGATCTATCACCAAGGCTCATTTCTTCCTTTAAGTTATTTGAGTTTTGTTTCTTCCTCTATTTCCATCCCATCAGCCTACATTAGGCACTATTTCATGATTAGATTTCTCTAGTAACTCTTACCTCTTCTTCCTGCTTTCAGTTTACCTGCCAATCAGTCCCTCGTTGCAGTTGCATAACTACTCTATTTTTCATATTACAGCACACGCAGAAATAGTTTTGTTTTGTCAAAATTTTGCTTCAGATTTCTTTCCCTCTCCCCAGTTTTCATCTTCTCTAGAAAATTCCAAGCAAAATAGAAGGTTAAAATAGTGATGGATGGGGGCTGGGGCTGGTGCTCAGTGGTACACTTGCCTGGCATGTGTGAGGCACTGGGTTCGATTCTTAGCAGCACATATAAATAACTAAAGGTCTATCAACAACTAAAAATACATATATATTTTAAAAAATAGTGATGGATACTTTTCCATTCTCTGGAAGCTGTAGGTACCCTGTTTACCTTTTTCTGGTGAGTTATTTGAAAATTTGTCAGGACTTAAAAGGTGAGGGAACCCATTGGCACTTCCCTCTCGACACTTCTCAGGGAAAGATTTTGTGAAGAAAGTGGAATTTTAAGTGGAGTAGAGCAGAGCTTATAACAGAGAATATTACATTAGAGATTTTATACTATCTGATGTTCCTCAGAGGTGGCAAATAAATACTGGGGTTGGTAATGATGGTGAAGGGTGACAGTGGGAACACAGGGAAGCAGTCTATGAACTTGGGAAGAAAAGTCATTGGAACACTCACAGAGATGTTGGTCCAGCCTGGATAAATAGACAGGCAAAATACCATTCACCTGGAGGTTGAATCATCAAGAATATATGTGTATATTGTTTCTCCTCCTGACAATTATTAAATTCCTTTTGAAAGAGTCATTGACAGTCTATGATGCATTTTCCACCGGAAAACCATTCATCTGGAGTGTGTTTTCAATAAAGCCAATGTTTCTGGCTCCCGTTCATCTTTTATTACACATATGTAGACAGGTAAGGTGGAAACTGAAAATATTTTGAATTTAAAATCTTCTTTCTTTTTTGGTGGTGCTGGGGATTGAATCTAGGGTCTTGCACATGCTAAGCTTGCATTGCACCCCCAAGCCCTTAAAAACTTTTTTAGCTCCTCCAAAGAAAGAGGTGTATGAATTCAGAGTAAAAACCCTTGGTGCCTTTACAATCATAGCAGCTTTTTGAGGGTGTTGGGAAGGTGAAGTGGACTCAAGATCTGTGTGCTATGTGGTTCTGGAAGGGAGCAGGAAGTGGAGGATAGTGGTGCAGGAACCACAATGGTTTGACCTGCTTTCAGGATTCCCTCTCTGCCTCGCTGGGGCAAGGGAGAGAAATACAGTAATACAGAATTATAATATCTTTCCTTGCCTTCTCTACACTTTACTGATCTTCTCTTTTCACACTGCTGCCTCCTTTTCCTTAATGAAATGTGTCATGTAAAATGTACCTTTCATGACTTATTTGATCTTACTTTTCATGGCTATTCTCTGCCCTCTGTTGGTAGGTTCTCTTGGACCTGTCTGTTTTATTCTCTCACACCTGTGTGATGAGGGCAACTGCATATAGTTAAAGTCTTTTTCTGTAAGTCTAACTGATCAAGTGGAGACAAGACTGGATGATGTTTTGTTTCTCTGGAATCCTGTGGGGATGGGAGGCACAGTCTGGTGTAGAGTAAACCCAAGGATCCAGATTTAGTTGTGAAATCAGGTCACTTATAAAACTGTTCACTGCTGTCAGTTTGGGGCATCAGGGACAACCTACCATGGAGAAGATTAATATGAGCCTGAATCCCATGGTGGTTCCAGAAGTCTGCTAAAGTCTTGAGTGTGGCTGGGATTAGGATTTCTTTCTGCTAAAGAATATGGCAGCTTAGAAACTACAACAACTTCTAACAGCTAGCCCATTTGATGCTCTGCAGTTTGGTTATGGATCAGAACCAATCCAGAAATATGAATCAGTGTTTGGGTTGACTCTGTCCAGAAGACATTACAGGTGATACCTGTGGATTGTAGGAAACCATAATGACCCTACAGAAAGGATGCTGGGACCCTAGCTGGGTGCTTCTTAGGCCAGTAGAGTCTATTTTCTCACACTTTGTATGTGCTGTTCTATGGCTTCCTTTTCTCCTGGGTTTGAGGCAGCAGACATTGTCATTGGGGGCTTGCCTTTGATCTCTGCGCCCTAGAGATTCCAACAGTATGTTCCTCAAAGGAAAAGGTTATATCATTCTGCTTTCTTTATATTCACCCCTACAGATTGTGCACTGTTTCCAGAGTTCAATAAATAAATATAATATCAAAGAATAAAATGGCATTGTCCTTAATATCCTTCCCCAAACCACTAGGTGTCGCCTTCATCTCAGAGAAACTGCCCCTCCTCAGTTTACACTCCCACCCCTCCCTCTGCTCAGGAGCTCTTAGCTTCTTGGCACTGTGATTTCTGAAGTGGCTTGAAGCAGAAGAGAAACGGTGGCTCTCAGCAGGGAAAAGAATGGGCTTATGTGCATTTCCTTTGTGACAGTTTGAGAAAACTCCCCAAGGTCCCATAGCAGTTCCCCCTGCAACCATGATGTCATCTCTCACAAGCTGTTCCCCAGGATGGGATCAGCACTCCAGATGTGGGTACTTGGGTGAACTTTCTAGGTTGGAAGCTTGAGGGGGGCGGGGCAGGAGAAGGAGGAGTACAATGGACTTCTTTGCTGGGGCCAGCTGGCTTAGTCATTCTATAAGCATCCATCAGGTGCTAGCCTCTGCTGTACCGGGAGACAAAAGAAAGAAGAGGCCTCAGAGCAGATGGCTAGTGGAAGCTGGTGGGCTATGGCTGACCTCTGAGGACATGTGGAGGGCACAATAGGGACCGTGGTGTCAGGAAGAGGGTGAGTGGAGGGTTGAGTCCCCAAGAAGGAGACTCATGGGCTTCATAAGGTCTCATGAAGAACGGAAGGTGAGAGCCCCTTGGTGCCTGAGGGACCTGTCTTCCTGGGAGCAGGCTTGTCTTCCTACTGAAGGAATGACAGGTCTCTGTCTTTAGGAAGGTGGTATGGTTTTCTACAAAGGGGACTGGAGAGGATACCATAAGTTTGGGGATTCTTGACTGCTTCCTGCAGATTGTAGCGAGCGAGGGACTCAGGGAGTTAAAGAGAAAGCACCTTAAGAAGAGCAAGGTAAGAGAGGAGGGGCAAGACGGCCATGGGGTCGCCCGTGAGATGGAAAGAGAGCGGCAGGGTGGACCAGGGGCTTGCGGGAGGCCCTTGGAGCATGGGGACGCCCGGGAACCTCGCCGGCCTGAGAGGCGCTGGTGCGGAGCCCCCAAGCGCTCACTGGGTGGGTTGGAGAACTGGGAGGTCCCTGGGCGCCGGGTGGGGGGTGGGGGGAGACAGCAGGCGCCGGAGGGTGGGGCCGGGCGGGGGAGGGGCGGCGGGGCGGGGGCAGGCGGCCTGCCCGGGGAGTCACACTCGGCCGCCGCTGCCGGCGCAGCGAGCGGAGACGCGCCGGGCCGAGGCGAGCTGACCTGGACGAGCGGCGCGCGCGGGGGCCCAGGCGGGGGGCGGGAGGAAGCGCCGGGCAGCGCCGGCCGCCGGGGCCCAGGAAAAGCGGAGCGGAGAGGAGCGGGGACACGGGCGGGGCCGCCGCAGCTCCGGATGGGACCAGCGTCCGGGCCCGTTAGTCCAAGCTGGAGCTTCTGGAGAAGCCTTCACAGGGAGATTTACCCGTGCCTTTCCCTCCCCTCCGGCCCAGGCCTCGCTTCGCTGCCCGCCTGCCCATGTCCCAGTCCTTCCGCGGCGCGGGCGCCCTCCCACCTTAGCCCCTTGGTCCTGTTTTTCGCAGCTCCCTGCCCTCCCAGCCCCTTAAACTGTGAGGTGCCCCCAGGCCGTTTCTTTGTACCCCCTTCCCCCCACCCCCCACCCCATCCCAAGCTCAGATCCCCTTCTCTTTCTCGGCTTTGGATTCGTCAGGCCACTTCACCCTCACTGTCCCCATCCCGGTCACAGGCCCCCTTGGTCCCTCTCTCCTCCTGCCACCCTACCCTTAGTCTTAGGTCCTTCCCCTAGGCTGGTAGCCCACTCCTTCCCCACCCCAAGGCTTTCTCCCATCTTCTCTCCCGGTCCCCAGCAATTTGTGTATCCAGACCGACTTAGCTTGTCCCTGTTTCTCTTCCTGGCCCTCTTTCCCAGGCGCCAGGCTGGGTGGCGCTTGTGCCTGCCCGGTAGGCCAGAGTGGCCCCAGGTTCTGGGGGCGGTGGGGCTGCTGCTTTATCCCCATGGCACTGCCATCATTGCTGCTGGTGGTGGCAGCCCTGGCAGGTGGGGTGCGTCCTCCTGGGGCTCGGAATCTGACGCTAGCGGTGGTGCTGCCAGAACACAACCTGAGCTATGCTTGGGCCTGGCCACGGGTGGGTCCTGCTGTTGCACTAGCTGTGGAGGCCCTGGGCCGGGCACTGCCCGTGGACCTGCGATTTGTCAGCTCTGAACTAGATGGCGCCTGCTCTGAGTACCTGGCACCTCTGAGCGCTGTGGACCTTAAGCTGTACCATGACCCTGACCTTCTGTTGGGCCCTGGTTGTGTGTACCCCGCTGCCTCTGTGGCTCGCTTTGCCTCACACTGGCGCCTTCCCCTGCTGACTGCTGGTGCAGTGGCCTCTGGTTTTGCGGCTAAGAATGAGCATTATCGTACCCTGGTTCGCACTGGCCCCTCTGCTCCCAAACTGGGTGAGTTCGTACTGACACTACACGGGCACTTCAATTGGACTGCCCGTGCAGCCTTGCTGTATCTGGATGCCCGCACAGATGACCGGCCTCACTACTTCACCATCGAGGGCGTCTTTGAGGCCCTGCTGGGCAGCAACCTCAGTGTGCAGCACCAGGTGTATGCCCGGGAGCCAGGGGGCCCTGAGCAGGCCACCCACTTCATCCGGGCCAACGGGCGCAGTGAGTGTGGCCCGGGCTGTTTTAGGGTCGGGGGAGGAGGGTCACTGTGTTTGTGAAGCTCAGCACTGGGTAGCTGAAGATGGAACTAGGCATGGAGAAGCTATGTGTGATGGTTGGAAAGGAGAAATGATTGTGGACAGAGCACCTGGGAGAGGGCTCCGGAGTTAGAAGAGAGATTCCTAGTTGTCATAGGCAGAGGGGTTCATGGTCATCATAGGCAAATGTAAACAATAGGAGCACAAAAAAGTGAAGCTTGTCTTGGTAGAATGTGGGCCTGGGGGATGTTGAGTTTGGGGAAGCAATGTGGGGGCCCTAAAGTACTGGATGTGTTGATGACCACTCTGCAGCCTGTGCCTCTTTGTGAACACAGAATGCACACCCCCTCTTTCCCCACCAGACTGGGGCTCTGGGACCCTTTGGTGGTGTACAAATAGAGAGAACTCCTTAAATGGGTTCAGGGCTCAGCAGATATGGTTGGGAAAGGCAGATAAATCTCACTTTGAGAAATTCTGAGCAGCCAGCATCTTCAAGCCTAGGGAAAGGCAGGGAAGAGGAGCAGCAGGCAAGGCTCTGGGGAAAGGTCTGGGTTGAGTGATCACTCCTTTTTTCTAGGGTCTGGAGTCAGGCTCTGACTTCTGCCAGATGGTCCATATGGCCTCAGGGCACTTATGACATGGGTTTCATGGGGGAAGATGGGGAACATCTGCTGGGTGGTCGATAGGTAGGGCACTCTCTTGCTAAAGAGGGACTTGCAGATGATTGAGAGAGGGGATCATGTGGGGGACTGAATGCTTTCTCAGGGTGCTCCTCTGTCATATGCCTGCTCCCAGTTGTGTATATCTGCGGCCCTCTGGAGATGTTGCATGAGATCCTGCTTCAGGCCCAGAGAGAGAACCTGACCAATGGAGACTATGTCTTCTTTTACGTGGATGTCTTTGGGGAGAGTCTCCGTGCGGGCCCCACACGCTCTACAGGTCGGCCCTGGCAGGACAATCGCACCCAGGAACAGGCCCAGGCCCTCAGACAGGCCTTTCAGGTATCATTTGAGCCCTATCTGAAGGAGGAGGGGAAGAGGTACTTGGATGGGGATTATCTGTTTCTCACACGACCTCACAGAAACTCCAGAAGCAGAGCACAAGTTCTGAGCTACAGAAGTGAAAGGAACAGGCTTTCAAAGTCTAGTATCTGTCTTTCCTCCTTCCCCAGCTTTGTGACTTTTGTTGTGTCTGTCAAAGATCCCAGAACACTGATTTTTCTAAGTGCCAGTAGTAGGCTACACTGTGTGTGGGGGGGAAAGTTCAGAAAAAGATCTGAGCCAAACCCCCAGGAGGCCTTCCACTCTTTCTGGAGAGGCAATGCATAATTGTAAACTGTTAGAAAAAAATTCAAAAAAGGGTATGAGTATGTGCCTGAAACAGACAATGAGAGCTTCAGTGGTTCAATGTGGGCAGGGTTTAGGGAAGGCTTTTTATAATGGAAGTGAGACTTCATTGTGATTTTAATGATAGATGCCATGTTCCCAGAGTGGAAAAGGGGATCCAGGCTGCCTGGGCAAAAAGAAAGATAGGCATGGGTATGTTTAGGGGACCTAGAAAATACTGGAGTATTCTTCTTGTCAGCAAGAAAGAAGGGCTTACTTAAAGCAGAAATAGGAAATAAAGTTGCAAAAGTATAATCAGATTAAACAGGGCTCTAAACTTTAAGCAGTAGGGCTTGAATTTTGGGTCTTTGACATTTGTTTGTGAAGTTAAATTTAGTGACAGAATTCAGGTTGCATTAGATGAGAAGGAGACCAGGCAGTGAGACCAACTACTAGGTTAGAAAGGAATGAGGTGATTGAACAAGGATGATGATAGTAGGAATGGAAAGAAAGGAATTTAAGAATTTGTAGAGAAGGTTCACGTGACAGTTCATTTCCCTCCTCAGCTCCAAACTTTTAATGACTTGTTACCTCAGAATAAAATCCTGACTGCTCATCATGACATCAGAACATATATAGTATGTTCTTAACCCACTGTTTCTACTCACCTCCCTTGTTCTCAGGCCCAGAACTCCAGCTGAGTAGCTGTGCTCTTTCCGTCATCCCAAATCCCTTCCTTGCAAAACCATGCGGGGGTGGGGGGTGGTGGTGGTGGGAGTAGGGGGGCCGGGGTTGTGGCTCAGTGGTAGAGCGCTTGCCTAGTACACATGAGGCACTGGGTTCGATCCTTAGAACCACATAAATGTAAAATAAAGACATTGTGTCCACCTAAAACTAAAAAATAAATATTAAAAAGAAACATACCCATGAATCCTCAGACCCATAAATCTTTCCCTGGTTCCCTCACTAATTTTTTCTCTGAATCATTTATATAAGTGTTTCATATTTATTTATCCATATCCCTTGTTTTTCCCCAAAAGAATTTGAGGTGGTTTATGGGATACCTTGAGGTCCTTTTCAACCCTGAGATTCTTTGGTTCTAAGTAGACATGTATAAGGGCTGGACCTGGGTGGCCATTCTTCTCCAGTGAGTAAGGTTTTATGTGGCTGTGATTATATATTTGGTTGTGACTGACGAGTGTCTGACTGTGAATGACATATCTGTTTGCATGCCTGAGTAGGAGTCTGTGACTGTCACACTTGAACATGGCAATGACAGACAGGTTTTATTTATGCTATAATTTTTTTCCTAAAACAGCCTTCTCACCTTTTGTGTCTGGATAATGCTTCCATATTTTTTAAGACTCAGACCATTTTTTTTCCTTTCTAGGAAACAATCTTTAAATCTTCAGGTTTCCTACCCTTTGCTTAACTCTATCATAGAAATTTTTCTGTGATTTGTTTGAAGACTGACTCATTTTACTAGTATTACTGAGCATCTTTTATGCCCCAGTGATTGTACTGGTATTTGGTAGAGAACATAATAGATATATTTTTGGTCTTTTTGGAGTTTACATTTAATAGGAGAGACAGACACAAATATAAGCAAATATAGGAACATATTGTGATTAGTGTTGCCAGGTGGGGAGGTGAGTGGATAAGAAAGAAAAAGGAAGATAATAGATGGTACGAGAAGAGAACAATGAGGGGATTGTGGTCAAGGAAATTCTGTTACTCTCCCAGATGAGCTGTGTTCTTTTTGTGGGAAAAAAAACACCTCTTTCTTGTATGAGAATTTCTGCCAGCTAAGAGTTCCCAGCACTTAGAATAGGGACCTAATCAACTAACAATCAATTATATCAATCAATCCTCTGTTCTCCCCTCAATTCAGGTCTTATTGAAATAGGAAAATAGAGAAATATTTTGCTACAACAGAAAGAGAAGGGAAGTAGGTGGTGAAGAATACGCTGAGGGAAATCAGGGTATAGTGATGTGCTCCTGTAATCCCAGGTTCTTGGTAGGCTGAGGCAGGAGGAATCATGAGTTCGAGGCCAGCTCTGGCAACTTAGCAAGACCCTCTGTTAACCAAATCAAACCAAAACAAAACCAAAGAATATGCTCAGGGGAAATCCAAGGTGTGGTATAGGGTAGGATGGGTTGAGGGGTGGTGAGGTTCCCTCTGGCAAAGCTTCTTTCAATTCTTTCCCAGTGCTTACACAGAACAGAGAACAGGGAAGTTGGGTGGCCAGCTCCAGCCAAGGATGAAAAAACAGAGCCCTTCTTCCAGAGTCACTGGCCTACTGGAGTCCTAGTCCAGGCTGGCCTGGAAAAAGATGATAGGTGAGGCAAGGTGGCCCTGGTGTAAGTGTCTGAAGCCTTTTCAGGATGGTATTATACTTAAGACAAAGTGCCAGCACAGACTGGATACCAGCCACTGGGGGAGAGGGCTCTGAGATTAAATATGTTGATATGATTTTTTTTCTCCCATTTAGTCATAGCAGTTCATGGTCAGAGATCACACTCATATTTGCATTCCACATGTCTAATATGTAATGGGCATTTAATACATATTTGTTGAATTGAATTAAAGTGTGTGTTTCGGGGCAGGGATGAGACTAAAGAATTGGTTCAGAAAGGAGTAGAGCTTGGTACTATAAACCAAGGTGATCAACCAGGAGAGGGAAGAAAAGTAGATGAGTAAAACTAAATAAGCAAATGAGTAGGGTCTGAGGATCCAGAGGCCCAGGCTGGACAAGTGGGGATGACAGGGTTAGATACCCAGGCAGAGGGGCTGGGGTGTAGCTCAGTGGTAGAGCGCTTGCCTAGCACGTGTGAGGCACTGGGTTGAATCCTCAGCATCACATAAAAATAAATAAATAAAATAAAGGTATTACATTCATTTACAACCAAAAAATAATAAAAAAAAGAAACCCAAGCAGAGAATGGTTTGACCAGCCTGAGACTGGTTTACAGATGGGGAATACCTGCAAGCAAGAATGGAGGAAAGCACTAAATCAACAGTTAAAGCAGACCATCTTCTTGGAGACCATTTGATGTCTCCTCAGGCTACTGTTGACAGAACCTCCTGCTGTGGCCAGAGCAGGTCGCAGAGTGGGTGGCACAGGCGGAGGCAGGCACCTCTGGCCATGCACATTTCCTAGGTGCAATGTGCACTCCTGGCTACCACTCACCACTGAACCCATGTTTGGCCATCTTTGCTTGTTTTTTTCCACCTGGGGTCCACTGTGAAATGGGACTCATTTACCTACCTTCACCTTCTCTCTAGCCCCTGAGCAAGCACAGAAACTGTTTGGAGTTGTTTTTTTTTAGAAGCTAGTTAGTGACCACAGCAAAACAGTCTAACAGTCGTTTTCAAAGTGTGGTCTTTGGGATCCTGGGGGGTCCTGAAATCCTTTTAGGGGAACCATGAGGTTAAAACTATTTAAAAAATAATACTAAGATGTTATTTGCCTTTGTCACTCGCAGTCTGGTTATACAGTGGAGTTTTCCAACTTGTGATGACATCATGTTTCTGACAGCCATGGAAGGCATGCTTCTGCATTCTTATATCTTCAAAATCTATCAGTTTTAATTTCTAATATGGAAAATACTGATAGATAAAACCCATATGAAGTTCTTTGGGATCATATTTTTTAATTTTTTATTATATATTTTTAGTTATTGATAGACGTTTATTTACTTACACGTGGTGCTGAGAATTGAACCCAGTGCCGCACACGTGCCAGGCAAGTGCGCTATCACTGAGCCCCAGCCCCAGCCTGTTTTTAAAAAATAGTTTTAAAAACTATTTATTTTTTATTTGTAGTTGGACACAATACTGTTATTTTATTTTTTTATTCTTATGTGGTGCAGAGGATCGAACTCAGGGCCTTGCACGTGCTAGGTGAGCGCTCTACCGCTAAGCCACAACCCCATCCCTGGGATCATAATTTTTAAGACTATAAAGGCATGCTGAGACCAAAAATTTCAATTATTGCTAGCCTAGCAAACAAACCAACCTAGAGAATTACTAAGTGTTAAAAAAAAAGTGTTAAAAACCTCTCATGGCCTTTATTGAAATATAAATTATGTAAACCTGGTCTTTTCCTTCTTTTTTTTAATACTATTTATCAATAATGTCCTACCTCTTTATTGTTCTTTTATTCTTGGAACAGTTGTTAATGAATGAACCCCATTCCCCCGCCACATTATTATTATTATTATTATTATTATTATTATTATGCCTGAGTGGGAGAATATTAGAGCATCTAACTTCTTTAGCAAAAATAATTACATCTTTTTTCCTTCTTTCATTCTTTCTTCAAAATTCCTTTTTTATTGCTTCCTTTTTTTATGAAAGCAAGCAAGCAAGCAAGAAACTTGACTCTTCTCTGTTTTTTTTTTCTTTCTGGTTTGGCTTTTTAATATTGTTGTTTTTAAAGAATAATTACATCTTGAAGCAAACTCCAATTTAATATAGTGAATGCATATTAGAAGTTGGCTTCAGTCAGGAATGGTGGTGTGTGCCTTATATAATCAAAGTGACATAGGAGGCTGAGGCAGGATTGCAAGTTCAAGGCCAGCCTCAGTAATTTAGCCAGTCCCCAAACAACTTAGTGAGATCTTGTCTCAAAAATGAAAAAAATGAAAAGGGCTGGGGATATAGCTCAGTGGTAAAGAAAGAAAGCAAGAAATTGACTTCATTATTTCCTACCTGGAATGAATTTATGGATTGTAGATCATATGTGATGTATCTAGTACCTCTGTGATCCACATGTACTTTCTACAAGAATGAATAGAACTTAAAAAAAAATTAATTGTAGATGGACACAATACCTTTTTTTAAAATTTTTTAAACATTTATTTTTTAAGTTATAGGTGGACACAATATCATCTTTATTTTATTTTTATGTGGTGCTGAGGATTGAACCCAGTGCCTCACGCATACTAGGCAAACGCTCTACCTCTGAGCTACAACCCCAGCCCACAATACCTTATTTTATTTATTTATTTTTATGCAGCACTGAGGATTGAACCCAGGGCCTCACATGTGCTAGACAAGTGCTTAACCACTGGACTACAACCTCATCCCCAAAATGAACAAAACTTTTTTTTTTTTTTAATATTTTTAGTTGTAGATGGACACAATACCTTTATTTATTTTTTATATGGTGCTGAGGATCGAACCCAGGGCCTCACACATGTGAGACAAGTGCTCTACTACTGAGCCACAACCCTAGCCCCTGAACAAAACTTTTAATGACTAGATTTTAATCTATCATTTCACAAAGCTAGGTTCATAAAGTATATTGAATTGAAGTCTTCCCTTGAAGTTATAAGACCTATTTCCTGTCTGAGCAGAGGCCAGTCTCAGTGACAGTATGACCTGAATCTGAGAGGTCCAGCAGCTAAAGAAGGGGAAACGTGAAGTTTAGAGAGCCAGGCATGCACTTCATGGGTTAAAGGGAGCCTGGCAGGTGAGCATGAAAAGACACCTTTGAGTCATGTGCCAGTGTGGGCAAGGCTTCACATATCATTTGCTTATCTATGCAATGTGTGTGGGCATGTGACTTGTGAGTTTGTCCCTGTGATTCGTCTGCTATTTATTTAGTAAGCAGGACAATGCTGCTTATGGTAGGTGTTCCATACACGTGGAATGACTGAACTCACAACTTTTCACAGGTAGAATTTCTGTCTCGAAGTATTTCCCACAGTTGCCATAGGGGTTGAAATCTCTTTAATTCACTGTGTGGAGGCACTGTGTGCAAGTGACCCACATGAAAATGTCAACTTCGAACCAATAACATTAAACAGTAATTAACACTTTGGAGAGGAGCTGTTGATGAGTGTTGTCCTTGATAGATATTGGTACTTGGAAAAGATGGGATGGAGGGCTTCTGTGAGAGCTGTGGTAGCCCAGCCTGGGAGGCCTGGTGGTGGTAGGGAGTTCAGGAAGATGATGGGCTTGGTTTGGGAATGGAGTTAGCCTCTTCTGTTGCTTCCCAGTCTTACTTTCCCATCCTTGTCTGCCTTTCATGGAGGGGTGCCACTCCCCTCACCCATATCTCACCTCCACATAGTTTCGTGCCCTTTTTAGCCTTTGCACTCTCCTGTGTATATTTAATATCGTGTATTTTACCAAGTTTCCCTATTCTGCTTCTCTCTTCCCCTCATGCTCACTTTGAATCCTGTATACTGTTTCCTGTGTGCTGCTGGTAGACTGTATTAGTGATTACATATCGAGAACCCCCAAATCCTGAATATCAGGAATTCCAGAATCGGCTGCTTATCAGAGCCCGGGAAGATTTCGGTGTGGAGCTGGCTCCATCCCTGGTAAGTAGATAGATCTCTCTCTCCTTGAGAGTCAGGCAGACTGGGAGAAAGGGCTCCCTCCTTAACTCAGCATCAAGTCTTGGCCATGGAGCAAGCCGCACTTGGGGGCTATCTACGTCTATCCAAGATATTTCTTTTTGCTGTAGGGACCAGTTAGGTAGGGATGGTACTTTAGGAATGAGAGGAGGGAAGAAAGTAAACCAGAAGGGAGAAGAGGTAGAAGGATATTCCAGGGCTGGGAAAGGTGGCTGGGAAAGGGCCCTTGCAGGACACTTGGAGAGCACTGCTGAAGTTGCCACCCCCAGATGAACCTCATTGCTGGCTGCTTCTATGATGGGATCCTGCTCTATGCTGAAGTCCTGAACGAGACAATACAGGAAGGAGGCACCCGAAAAGATGGACTTCGAATTGTGGAGAAGATGCAGGGACGAAGATATCACGGTAATAAAAAGGGGCAGATGGAGGCCTGAGGGTTGATAGCAGGCTCAGGAGTGGAGTGGGCAGAAGAAACACATCAGGCTCCACAGGGAGTCAGTAGGGTTTGGGATCTTGGCTGAGGTAGACACACTTCAAGAACAGGGGCAGGCTCAGACTCTGCAGCAGCAGGGCAGAGTTGGGGGACAGGATAGGGGCCTAGGGTAGATCTCAAAGTGAGAGGTACTCTTTTTTATCCTAGGTGTCACTGGACTGGTTGTTATGGACAAGAACAATGACCGGGAGACTGATTTTGTTCTGTGGGCCATGGGAGACTTGGATTCTGGGGACTTTCAGGTGATGGGGGAGGAGGCAAGGAAGAGAGTACAGTCCTGTAAAATCCAGCTTTCAAGTGTTTGTTGGGGGCAGAATCAAAGGTCCTAGGGGCAGGGACTTATTTTTGCTGCCAGAGCTGTACCCTGGCTGGGAGAGAAGCAGCAAAATAGCTGGGGTCTGGGGGAGGAGGCTGGCGGGAGCAGGCCTGTGGGCCCAGTGTTCTGCTTCCTCACAGCCTGCAGCCCACTACTCAGGAGCTGAGAAGCAGATTTGGTGGACAGGACGGCCTATTCCCTGGGTGAAGGGGGCCCCCCCCTTGGACAATCCCCCCTGTGCCTTTGACTTGGACGACCCATCCTGTGATAAAAGTGGGTGTGTGCAGGGACTGGGAGCAATTCTTCCTCCCTTTACTTTCCATTCTTTACTTCCACCCTTGCTGACTCCCTGCTCTTAGCTCTAATTTTATCTCTATATCCGTTGCCCTACCTCCTTACCTCTCCCTCAGGAAATCTGTCTACTCCTTGTACCTGTGCCTCTCCCTTCCCCATTCTTACAGCCTCCCACCCAGTCTTTCTCAGGGTCTCTCTCTCCCCTTCAGCTCCACTTTCTACTCTGGCAATTGTGGCTCTGGGCACAGGAATCACCTTCATCATGTTTGGTGTTTCCAGCTTCCTAATTTTCCGGTGAGTTCTGGGCTTTCCACCGACCTGTTTCTTACCTCCCCATTGCCACAGGGTCTCTGGCTGAGGCCAGGGGTTCCTGTAATGTGAGTTAGGGGCAGCAGATCACCTAATCTGGTGATTGTCTCAGACTTAGTGACATCTTCCTCTTTTACCTTTCTCTTTGGTTGTCTTTCAGCCTAGGTGTTTGTTCTACTTTTGGTTCTAGCCTGGGTTACTAAGTAGTGATTTTGAGTGGGGTTAAGGTCAAAGATGACTTTTCTATGGATGATACCATTTTAAGAAAGAACTTGCATCTCCAACCTCTAAGTTTGTGAGTACATATAGGCATGTGCCAGACTTGTAGAGAATATGTACTTATTTTCTAGTCCTGTTCTGTGTCCCCAGTGTAACAACTGTAGCTTTAGGAGCTGCAGGGAAGCCCCTGCAACCCTACTGTTGGCTTGGGGGGCACAGGATCGGGCTTGCCAGTCAACTGAGTGTACAGTCCTTACAGAAAACTAATGCTGGAGAAGGAGCTGGCTAGCATGCTGTGGCGCATTCGCTGGGAAGAACTGCAGTTTGGCAACTCAGAGCGTTATCATAAAGGTGCAGGCAGTCGCCTCACACTGTCACTGGTGAGTCCTTGTCTCTGTTGTTCCTGCTGCCTCCCTCTGAGTTCCTGTCCTTTCCACCCTGGACCTTTCCCAGCACATTGGCCTGTAATGATAGCTCCTGCACTACCACCATCATCTAATGTTCCTTTCATCCTTCCGCCTCCATGTTGCCCTTGGCCCCAGCGGGGATCCAGTTACGGCTCGCTCATGACAGCCCATGGGAAATACCAGATCTTTGCCAACACCGGTCACTTCAAGGTGAACAGTCATCTGCTTGTTCTGGTCCCCACCATTTCATCCTGTCTCATCCCATCTGCCACCTCTGCCCCTTAACCTCTTCCCCTCATAACCCCTTCTAAACCCAGCTGGTCTCCTGGATGCTCTCACGGTTCTTCAATATTTCCTAGCACCAAGAAACTCCTTCTGATACTTACTTTCCTTTTCACTTTCCACCCTCACTATCAGGGAAATGTTGTCGCCATTAAACACGTGAATAAGAAGCGCATTGAGCTGACGCGGCAGGTTCTGTTTGAACTCAAACATGTATGTAATGCTGAATGGGTTGAGGGTGAGGGATAAAAAGGGAGGGGGAAAGGATAGGGGGAGACTATGGAATACTAACATTGCCTAGGAGGACAAGGGGTTTATTTATAGTTGATTTTAAGTTGTAGGTATAACTAAGAGAAAGGTCCTCTTATAGTGGGAGGTTTCTATATCTGATTTTTAGCTCTTTCAATTCTCCTTCCCATTTTTTCTAGATGAGAGACGTCCAGTTCAACCATCTTACTCGCTTCATTGGAGCATGCATAGACCCTCCCAACATTTGTATTGTCACTGAGTACTGTCCTCGTGGGAGTCTACAGGTGAAGGATGGGTGTAGGGGATAACGGTGTGTGTGTGTGGGTGGGGGGATTCCCCAAAGTTACATTGACTTTGTGCCAAATGATAGCCACTGGGACTGGGACAGACACATTATAAATCTATTCCATGTCACTTACCAGGATATTCTAGAAAATGACAGCATCAACTTGGACTGGATGTTTCGTTATTCACTTATTAATGACCTTGTTAAGGTGAGTCTCTCCCACTCCTTAAGAGCTTATCCTCTTTTAAATACCTCCATCATTCAGTCTTTGCTATGATCTCTCTCTTCCTAGTCCTCTGAAAGTCCTGTTCTCTCCATCTCCCCTTATTCCTGTCATTGGGTGATAGTGGATAAACAAAGATTCTGGGGTTTATATTTGGGGGAGTGAGATTTATAGGCCACAAGGAGTCCTATACTTGGAGAGAATTTTTGTCTTTCTGCCCTAGATATCTCAGATGTTTCTCCAGTATCTTTTTAATAGCCAAAAGATCATATTAAAATCCCTACACAGGGAAAAGATAAGTGAAATATCCAAGTGCATTTACCTCCTGTTTTTACTCTCATCATTTTACTCTCTGACCAATATTTGGCACACCTATTTTTTTTTTTTTTTTGTTCAGAAACCAAAATTTTAAAAAGAACATTTACTGTTTAGACTAAGAGAAACCAAGGAAGATTGTACTTTATTATTCTTCCAGTATACTAGGTTTCAGCTATTTTGAAATACCCAGAGGCCAAGGAATTGTGGCGGCATAAAATTGAATCCTGCATGGGTTAGACAGGTGTTGAAAAGAAAGTCTAGTGGCTCACACTGCATTGTACCTGAAGCCGGCTTTGGTTTTCTGCTAAAATCTCATGAAGTAGTTTAAAATTTGTGTGTGTGTGTGTGAGAAAGTTTGCCATCAAATGAGAGAGAAAAATATTAGGTAAAGTTGATACATATAAGAAAACATGACTCTTTTGAGAGAACAATGATTTGATGGAAAAGTGGTTTTGGAAAATATCCTTGCAGTTTCCACACAAGTAAATTCAGAAATTGGGAAATTCTTGAAGTTTTGTGGCTAGAAAAAAGAATGGAAAGGAAGAGTTCACAGGGACTAGTTTTGAGTTGTTCCAAGTCCAGAGCTAAACATTTAGCAGAGGTATTTTATGATAGCATATAGAACTTATATCCTTTGTGTGTGTATGTTACTGAGGATTGAACCCAGAGATACTGTATCTGAAAGATGCATCCTCAGTCCTTTTTAATCTTTTTATTTTGAGACAAGTTTTCACTAAGTTGCCCAGGCTGGCCTCTAATTTGTGATTTTCCTGCTTGTCTCTCAAGTTGCTGGGATTATAGGCATGTACCATAGTGCCTCACAGTCCTACTGGCACTGACTGGGGTGGCTCCCAGAGTTTTGTTTTGGGGAAGCACAGCCCTGTCCTTTTAAGATCTTTTAGTTTTTGGAAGCAAAGTTTCTCTCATCTCTGGGCCTGTGGAGCCAGCAGCCTCAGGCTTCTGCATTGGCCTGACAGTTGTCTTCTACTTTTGTCCATTTTCCAAGTTTTTCTAATTTACTACTTTCTCCACTTTCTGCTGGTCCAGCATCCCCTCTAGTAGAGCATATTCATCCTCCATCCTGACCCACATGTCTATATATACATGGTTATGTGCTAAAGTTTACAACTGGTTAGTCTTTGGTGCATCTAGCTACTCTTGTAACAGGGTCTCAAGTGTGTCTTCCTATTAGTAGCCTAATTAGGCATTAGAGGCCACCATGAGTGCATATTATTCTTGGAGTTCTCCTTCATAATTCTTTTCCTTTCACTATTCAGAAAATTGACTGCCTTTCCAGGATAGTAAGTGGTAGCTCCTCTTATTCCTGCTCTTAAGCATTTTTTATGTTGCTGGGTACCTATATATATTCATATTACCAGGAAGGAATGACTCTCCTATTCTTCCTGCTTCCTTGTATAGAAACTATTTAAGGGATGCCTTCCAAAATCAGCTTATTGTTTTTATGGTCCCAAGATCTTTAGGTAGCTAACCTAGTGCCCATCTGTTGGAAAGGGTATAGTTAAAGTCAGTTATGATCCAGATACTTGATCTGTATCCTATCCTGCAGGGCATGGCTTTTCTCCACAACAGCATTATTTCATCTCATGGAAGTCTCAAGTCCTCCAACTGTGTGGTGGATAGTCGTTTTGTGCTCAAAATCACAGACTATGGCTTGGCCAGCTTCCGATCAACTGCTGAACCTGATGATAGCCACGCCCTCTATGCCAGTGAGGCCTGCCCCATAATGCACTTTTTACACTGCTCCTCTGGCCTTGATCAGTTCCACTTAGGGAGGGTGGGAGAGGGAGACAAGTTACAGTAATAAATGAGTGGGTGGGGGTACCCTATTTGGGGGACCTGGCTAGCTTGTTTCCTCTTTTCAGAGAAGCTGTGGACTGCCCCAGAACTGCTCAGTGGGAACTCCTTGCCAACCACAGGCATGCAAAAGGCTGATGTCTACAGCTTCGGGATCATCCTGCAGGAGATAGCACTTCGCAGTGGTCCATTCTACTTGGAGGGCCTAGACCTCAGCCCCAAAGGTGAGAGTTGATCTGCTATCCATAGTCTTTTCTTCCTTGGGGGACTCTGTTCTTCATCCAAACCTTTTATCACCCTCAGAGATTGTCCAGAAGGTAAGAAATAGTCAGCGGCCATATTTCCGGCCAAGCATTGACAGAACCCAACTGAATGAAGAGCTAGTTTTGCTGATGGAGAGATGTTGGGCCCAGGATTCAGCTGAGCGACCGGACTTTGGACAGATCAAGGGTTTCATTCGCCGCTTTAACAAGTGAGAAGACACTAAAGGGATAGAAGCCTTATCAGGTCTTCATGGAAGAAGTGGGGCTGGTGGGTTGGATAGAAAGTCTGGGGAGTCTTGAGAATCTTGGAGCAGGTGACATATCCTGGCCTCCCTGCAGGGAAGGTGGCACCAGTATATTGGACAACCTCTTGCTACGCATGGAACAGTATGCCAATAACCTGGAGAAACTGGTGGAGGAACGCACACAGGCTTATCTCGAGGAAAAACGCAAGGCTGAAGCTCTGCTCTACCAAATTCTGCCCCAGTGAGAACTTTGTCCCCCTTCCTGAATTTTCCTTTCGGATTCAGCTGTTGAATTCTGCCTCAGTCTCCTGAAAGCCCACTTCCCAAGCCTCCAAACCTGTTTTGTTATATCTTGCCATAGTGAGCCCTCCTGGCTATAGACTAATTGCTTTCATTCTGTCTCCAAATGAGCTGGGCTCTTTCTGGGGTTTCTCATCCTTCCTCCTTAGGACACCGTTCTACCTTGCCTCTGCTTCAGCAAGTATATGTAAAATAATCCCAAATTGAAACACTGTGTCCCCACCACTTATGCACCTTACTATGTGCTAGACAATGTCTTCTCAACCACTTTCCTTTTCCTTCACCAACCCCAGCTTTCCCATTACAACTTAGCTCTGTCTGCTGCAGCCACATATTGCTTTCCTCTTTCCCTCTCCCACATCTTTCTTGGAATTTCGCTCACACTACACCCTTGTTCTCTAGTTCAGTGGCAGAGCAGTTAAAACGGGGAGAGACTGTACAGGCTGAGGCCTTTGACAGTGTTACCATCTACTTCAGTGATATCGTTGGCTTCACAGCATTGTCAGCTGAGAGCACCCCTATGCAGGTAAGAGCCATGTGTGAGAGGTAGTGTGTAGGATAGGGACCTGGGAGCTTCACTAATAGGGAAGACTAGTTCATTCTGGAGTTCCCATATTTTGTTAAGAGTTTGTAGCTTGAGAATGCTTAGAAAGTTGGGCATGAGCTTCAGGGCCTCTTCTATCTTCTTAGGTGGTGACACTTTTTAAATTATTTTAATTTAGGTGGTGACACTTCTTAATGATCTGTATACCTGTTTTGATGCCATAATTGACAACTTTGATGTCTACAAGGTGAGAGTTGGGGTTGCCTTCCTACTGAGACCCCTTTAAGGTCCAGGCTCCTGGAACCTCCCCACATAGATTACCCACTCCATGGTCAGTTTTCACTCTAGGGTCTCTAGAGTGCAATGCTGAAGTGCACTTCGTACATGGATGTGGCTCCAGGATTCTAATTGTACATTCAGGTCTAATAACTTGTGAACTCTTAAGCTTCTTTAATCAGAACCATCACAGACTTTAGTCTCTATCTCTCTGAGTATATAAATATTGCCTACCCATCTTCTCTTTTTCTCCTCCAGACATGGAACAATCCCTACAGGATATGGGTACAAATTGATTCAGTGGGGTGAGGGGCAAGTATGAATAATGTTGTAAGGCTTTTTGTTGAAGTCACCGACTTGGCAGAGAGTTAGCTTTATTGTCCTTGGGAGTGCAAATGAGCTGTATTTAAATATTGGCTTTATAGCTAGCTTTGTGGTCTTAGGTAAGTAACAGCACCTCCCTGATCCTTGGTGGTTTTAAGATGGGAATAATAGACTGAGTGCAGCAGTGCACACTTGTAATTCTGACTGTTTGGGAGGTTGAGGCAGAAGGATCACAAGTTCAAGGCCAGCCTGGGCAACTTAGTGAGACCCTGTCTCAAAATAAAAATAATAAAATAAAAGGACTAGGATATAGCTTAGTGGTAGAGAACCTTGGGTCCTGGGTTCAGTCTCCAGTATCAAGGAAAAAAAAAAAAAAAGGAATAAGAGATTGTATGGGAAGTGCCTAGCACTGTGTAGTGCATGGTAGATAATAAATATCCATTCCTGCCCCTTCCCTTTGGGTTTACTGATCTATAGTTTCTGTAACAAAGAACTCCCATCAGATACATCAGTTATTCTATCAATTGTTTCTATTTTCCTCTATTTTATTAAAAAATCTATTTATATAATTATTTTCTAAACCAAGAGTAAGTTTCAGATAGAGGACCAGTTTATCCCTAAATTCTTAGTGTGTATATCCTAAAAATTTCACAGCACATTTCCTAAAAATAAGAGCATTCTCTTGTATAACTTTGGTACAATTACTAAAATCAAGTGCCTGCTTTCTCACTGTCTGGCAATTTGGGTGGTCTGGCTCATGTCATTGGTCTGCTTTACCTTCTTGCCAGTCTTTGTGCTCTTCAGGTTAGCTCATTTTCTTGCTTTCCATTTCCTGGCAACAGGGCCTGTCTGTCCATGTCCTGTTGTGGAAAGGGTGTCTAGTCATTCAGCAAATGCTTACTGAGTATTTGCCAGGGTTTCTTGACTGCCCTTCTTCCCAGATTCTCAGGACTACAGCTTTTATTTTTTAGTTGAAATTTTGGCCTCCCAGGAGGTCAGGATGATGCCTGATACTGTCTAGCTTGTCTACAGGTACTTTTTCTCATTCCTACTGATACAGAGAGAAGTGATGTTTTAATCCCCCTCTAAATCAGGTGGAGACGATTGGGGATGCCTACATGGTGGTGTCTGGCCTCCCAGGCCGAAATGGTCAACGCCATGCACCAGAAATTGCCCGGATGGCCCTAGCGTTACTAGATGCAGTTTCTTCCTTCCGTATCCGCCACCGACCCCATGACCAGCTGAGGCTACGCATAGGGGTTCATACTGGTAAGACTAACTCTCACTCCAACCCTAGATGCCATGTTTCCCAGGCTCTCTCCAACCTGTTTCTTTTCATAGGGCCAGTCTGTGCTGGGGTTGTTGGCCTGAAGATGCCCCGCTATTGTCTTTTTGGAGATACAGTGAATACTGCTTCCCGAATGGAGTCTAATGGTCAAGGTGAGACATTAGCCTTCAACCCCAGCCTCAGCCTCACTCTGTCTTGCTCTCTTCTTTTCAGAGCTCCTCCAAATCTTCAATACAAGAGACCACAACTCCTAAGTGGCCCATCCTTGTGCACATTTTGGTTCTAGTGAATGTGTGTGCTGGGAGGACTGGGAGCCTCCTGGGGGGTGGTTGGTTGGGTAAGGTGCTCTTCAGCACTGTCAATTCTTCTATTTCCTTTTTCTTTGACTTTTTTTTTTCCTATCATACCCCATGCTACCCCAGCCCTGAAGATCCATGTCTCCTCTACCACCAAGGATGCCCTGGATGAGCTAGGATGTTTCCAGCTAGAGCTTCGGGGTGATGTGGAGATGAAGGTGATGGCAGGCCATGGGGAGGGGGTCATGGAAAGGGAGAATGAAAGTGATTATGTGGCTGGGGGTGAAGAGAGGGAGATCAAGGACTAACAGAAGAGTCTGAACCATGTTTACTCCCTCTGCTTCCAGGGAAAAGGAAAGATGCGAACTTATTGGCTCATAGGAGAGCGGAAAGGACCTCCTGGACTGCTGTAAACCCTACATCTTCCCAAGCTAGACAATCTCCTGCTTCTGGCACCTGGATGAGCAGTAGCCACCATCTCTCCATATACCAGAAACAGACGTTGTCACATGAGATGGAAAATGTGCACAAAAACCCCACCTTATATGGAAGTCATAGCCCTCTGCAGCTCAGTTTTGTACATATATCTGTCCTTCTCTGGTTTGGTCCCCTTCTTCCCTACCTCCTGTAAATATATATATCTAAACCAGAATATTTTGGCCAAATATAAAATAACAAGAAGTAGTAGTCATGGTGTCATAGTCTGGGGTAGGTAACTCCAAGGAAAGGTTATAGGGTATGCACACAGTGACTCACAGAATCAGTCAATTAACAGTCTCAGGATGAAGAACCTTTATGTAAAGCTCCTTCATCAAGTACAGAGGGAATTAACTTCCTTCTGCTCACCTCTCTGATATAAGCAGAAACAGATTCCAAATTCCATATCCAACTTCCCCCTTCAACTTTTACACAGGACCCATTCTGCCCCCTGGATGCCCCTGCCCTTCTCTCTGACAGGCAAGGGAAGACATTTCCCCTAATTGGTGGGGATAATTCTCAAGTTCATAGGGCAAAGGCTGACCCAGAGACAAGGGCACTGGTGTTGAGAAGCTGCAGTTCTTCCGGAACGGTGTGTCCAGTGTCCTGATGTTACTGACACCCTGGATCAATGCCAACATGATGACAGGTCCCTCTCCCCACAATAGACAGACTCTTCCCTGTCTTCTCTTCTCCATCCCCCCACACCTAGTCACTCTCACACACCGGTAACTGCGGTGCCCTCTGAATCCAGAAGCTTTCAGGCTGTTCCCGACGATAATCGTGAGGCTGTAGGGAGAAATACTGAATAATTGGACTTTGGTCCTTTCTCTCAACTTCTGGACTAGGAACTTTCCCACCACCTATCAATCAGAGCCCTGCTGTGCAAGTGGGGTAGGATGGGTTCTCACCTTCGTTGGGGCAGGAGGCCCTCCTTGCACCAGCTCCATTCTGTAGTCATGGTGTGTCACTGACTCCGCCTTAAAGGGCTTCTTTATGGGTTCCAGATCTGCCTGTACCTCTTTACTATGCAGCCCTGGGAGATGTCAAGGCCATTCTCCCCAGTTTTGCTCTTCCCCCTCCCCCTCCCCCTCCCCTAGTTTCTCACCAGATCTGGTGGTGCAGGAGCATCTCCACCATGGCTTCACGCTTCCCTGTGGGAGGGTGAAGTGGGAGTGTGATTACAAAGCAGGCCCCAAAAATTAAAAAAAAAAAAAAAAAAAAAAGAAAAGAAAAAGAAACAAATTTGAGAAAAGGAATGGGAATCTTAGATTTTGCCCTTATATCCATCACACAATCCACAGTCCCACCAGAAATTCCTTCCTCTTTTTTGTCTGCCTGATGGGCTCATTCTGGCTGTCATGCTTCACACCTTGAAGAGGCTGAGAAAGGTTTCTTGGGGGCTGGTATGAATCCTTCTGGGTGGTACTCGAGGGCATGGGTGAAGGTGGTTGGGTGGTCAGCAGTCCCTGGTGTCCATGTCGGAAGAAGAAACTCTCAGAGATATCCTGCCAGTTTGGAACTTGATCCAGGTGGTTTGTAGCTCTCTGTGGGCCGTAAGTTGAATGACTGTGATATCCCTTGTTATCTACCCTCATCACAAACTATTGGCTCCCCTAGAAACTTGGGTCAGCCTTCAAAAAAGAAAAGAAGGTCAAAACTTAATACCTCTTCCTCCCAGTTGTAGAGGAGGCACTGGCCCCGTGGCATTGTTTCATAGAGAAACTTAGGCTTCCCTCCATCTTCTCGGGTTTTCCACAGCCCTCGGGCACCAGGTTCTGAGACTTGCAAAGATTCCCAAGATGGTTGTTTCTGAGGATCCCAGTGGCAGTATTGATTCCAGGAGGCATAATTAGGAAAAAGATCTGGCCTAAGGTTTTTGAACCTTTGAGGAGTGCTGGGCCTGGGCTCAGGGCCAGGGCTAGAACCTGGACCAGCTCCAGAGGCAGGATCAGGACCTGAGGCAGGACCGAAGCCTTGGCCAGAGGTATGGCCACGACCAGTGTCAGAACGAGGGATAGTGGCAAGGCCAGAGGGAGGGATAGTGCCAGGGCCAGAGGGAGGGATAGTGCCAGGGCCAGAGGGAAGGATAGTGCCAGGGCCAGAGGGAGGGACAGTTCCAGGGCCAGGACCAGTGAGGAAGCCAGGGCTAGAGCCACTTCCAGGACCAGTGCCAGAACTAGGGACTAAACCACGGTCAGGAACAGAACTGGAGCCAGGGAAAGAACTATAGCCACGGAAGCCAGGACTGGGGACAGGGCTGGAGCTGGAACCAGTTAAAGGGTCAGAGCTGAAGCCAGGAACAGGAGCAGCGCTAGAGCTAAGGTCAGTTGTAGTATAGGGATGCCTAGCAGTAGAGGAAACATAGTCAGGGTCAAAGCCAAGACTTTCACGGCCTATTTGTGGGGTTCCAGCATAGACCGCCCCAAGAAAATTGTCAGAGGAGGGCTCTGTGAACCTAGAATAGGGTGCTGGGGTCTCTGTAAATAATGCAGCTGCTCTGGCGGAGGCGGCGGCTGCGGCAGCTGATGCAGTGGTTGCGGATGCCAGGGCTGATGCATGGCCATGTGAAGAAAGAAACGGTTCCGAAACAGTCCCTAGTTCTTCGGCGCAGGGTTGTACTTCTAAAGATCTAAAAGAAAACAAAAGCGTCAAGGTATCAAAAGCCCAGCAGAGGAAGTCCGCTGACCTTTCTTGTCCCTTTTCACTTGCAGCCAGAGCTGTGGCTCTCACCGCGACGGCGATCCCTCTGTAGATTCGTTGGGCTCCATCTTCAGGCTTCAGCTACACGGTTGCCATAGAGACAGCAAAAAATTCCAAGAGACTGCGCAGAACTAAAGCTGGGCGGAAGTGGAGGGAAGAGGTGGAGGCAAGTCCTCTGAGGGGCGGAAGTCTTAAGCTGGGTGCGCTCTCCGTTTTCTGGTTCCGACTCCATGCTGCCTCAGACGCGGTTTTAAGGTTCCATTAGCCTGAGACCTCGACTTCCCTGTTCAAGCCTGATTCTTTGCGGCTAAGGTGATTCTTTATGGGGATACCTTGGAGACTGGCATAGGACCGTGGCATCGGACAAACGCCTAGTTGATGTGTTGTGGAGGACCAATAGTAGCTTCCTCTTAATTTGCTTGGTTCATTCTCAAAAGTGAGGAGTGAGGAGGCTTTAAAATTGTTTTTAAGGATGAAAATATATAAAACAGTTAAAGAGCAAAACAGAGAACATATGGAGCAGCATATAGCTAACAGCTGGTGTGTTCGTGTGTGTATGTTACTACTTTTCAAATATTAGGCCCTTATATTGACTACCTTCCTCCCAATTCCCTTTTGAACCTGGTTGGGCCTCTGAATGAAGTCCAGGATTACACCTGGGTTTCAGTCTCTTTCTACTCATTCAGGCTCATTCCTACTGCTACTTTTCTAAAGTTTGACCCAGGGCAGATTACTAGTCATGAGGCATATCTACAGGCAGGTGCTTTTTTTGACCACACAGTGGGCTTCCTCAGTGTCTCTTACTTTGATCATTGTCAAAGGAGCACACAGCAGAATCACTCTTCTTTCCCCTTTGTGGTATAAATCCTTTTTATTAAAGACAGGCATGCAAAAGTGAGGGAGAACAGGTTTATTAGCATCACAGGGTTCCTTTTCCCATCCAAACATCCAGATCTGAGTTTCTTGGGTCAGTTGGCAGGTTCAACCTGGAGGCCACTGGAGCTGCCGGCCTCCAAGTACGTGAATGTGAAGGTGATATACAGATTGTGCTCCCAGCTTTCCATCATTGATCACTGAAATAGAGCTTGAAGTTAGGGGGTCAGGATTATGGGAGAGGTCAAAGAATGAAGATCATATTGAGGAGCAGGAATTCATAGATGAGGGACCCATGGGCCAAGTCACTCACCAAGTCGGTATCCATCTCCCAGGCCCTCAGCTTTTGCTGTTTTCTTGGCTACAAGGAGAAGGTGTCCTAGAAGCTATAGGGAGAAGGGAGGGACATAGTTGTCTTTATTCACAGAGGGCAAAACCTCTAGCTTTACCAGGGCTCTTCCCACAACAACTCCTGGCCTTGTTCTTCCCACCTGCTGGTCTTCTTCTTCAGCCTGGCTAATACGAGGAATGGGCTTCTTAGGAATGACCAGAAAATGCACAGGAGCTTGAGGGGCCACATCACGGAACACCAGACACTGGGAGCAATGACAGGCCAGAGACAATCACATTAGTTTATCAGGCTAGCTGTATCTATGAAATTCCTAAGGGGTTTGGTTCCCACCTGTTGGTCCTCATATAGAATGTCAGCTGGAAGGCTTCTGTCCAGGATCCGGGAAAAGATGGTTGGAGCTGCTCCTCCAGGAGCTGCCTGCTGGGCCTTAGCCACTTCATTCCCATTTATCATACCTGCAGCTCCTCGGACCTGCAGGAGAATCAGATACACCCAAGGGAGGGAACTGGCAATAACTCTTCCATGTACTCAGTTGGAGCTGGCAGAGTTGTGCTTTGATAGTTATCAACCTATTACATGCTGGTATTCCATATGTAGGGTGTGTGTGTGTGTTTGTGTGTATGTATATATGTATATGTGTATGTATGTATGTGTGTGTGTGTGTATATATATATATATATATATATATATATATATATATATATATAAATGACTATGAGACACTGGGACATAACTGGCAATATTATGCAAGATTCAGGAGTGCAATTGATTCCTGCTAATGTGTGTATAAAATCTAACATGTGCAGGGAAAAGGATCCAAAATGAGAGTCTCAAGATTTATGTCTCAGTTCCTGTTCTAACACTGAATTACCTCAGAAAAATTTCTTCTGTAGCTTCATATAAAAAGGGGCGGTTTGTATTATCTCAACACAGCTTGAAGGTCTGTATACTCCCACCTTGTTAGTATGTGTTCACTTATTTCCATTACTTGTTTTCTGATATTTAAGCCTGGTTACCTGTTTATTTAGGTTTTAATGCATATGTCCTGTTTGACTCTAGCTCTTTCTCATTTGGGTGTCATGTCTGATCTCTTACGTGGATTTTAACTCTAGTAACTTACATCAGTGGAATTACATATTAATTTAGCCAGGCAGTGGTGCACACATGTAATCCCAGAGGCTTGGGAGGCTGAGGCAGGAGGATTTCGAGTTCTAAGCCAGCCTCAGCAATTTAGCAACTTAGTGAGACCCTGTCTCTGAATAAAATACAAAAAAGGGCTGGGATGTGGCTCAGTGGTTGAGTGTCCCTGGATGGTTCATTCCCCAGTACCAAAAATATATAAATAAAATAAATTAAAATAAAAAATAAATAAATCAGCTAAATGAACTCAGTCCTCCCCCAGTTATCCAGGAGGAAGAGATATACCTGTTTCCCATGGACTCAGAGAAAAATAAAGTCAGTGCGTCATAATGGGGGAGAAAAGAACTGGACGAATTAGGCTCTTGACTCCCGAGTTGCTACTGCAAAGTGGGGAAGATCAAAGGTTAACACCTTTGTTTATTAGAAGGCCCAAGGGAGCAGGCAGAGGACTTGCTCTGAGAGACCTCACTTTCTACTGAGGGAACTGAGGTGACCGGCCAGCTGGGCTTCAGACAATGGAGGGCAGCAGCTGCTGCATTGACCCCGTCCTGACCTCGGAGCCAGGGCCTGTGCGGGGAGGCGGTGATCGCTAGTTCGCTACACCCGCAGCCATCAAGTCCGACCTCACCGCACAATCCTAGAGCTTGATCCTCGGAAAGGGCAGTGGCTCTGCAAGGCTGCTGGGTTGCTTGCGCCGTGGCTCCCGCCACAGAGGGCGTCAGAAACTGAGGAAGTCCCTCCTTGTCCCCGCGGACACTTCTCACCTGCACCCCCCGGGGCCCAGAGGCCGCCAAGGCTCTGCTCGCCGCGCGCAAGCTGGCGGCTAGCACCACCGCAGCAGCCATCCTCCCGGAGCTGCGGGAACCGCTCACTCGTCCCGCACTCTGCGGCCTACGGAAGGTGGGCAGTCGGAGAGGGAGAGCTGGGGTCATTGGCCCCTTCCGCGGCCGGGGGCGGGCCTGGCCACCTCCATTGGATCGCGGTTCCGGGCGCTACTCAAGCCATTGGCTCCGCTGCCACTTTAGAGGCGGAATCTTTTCATCCAATTGGCTGCATCTTCCAACGCAGGGCCAATTCCCACTCCATTGGCTTCGTCTTTTAGCGTAAAAGTTCCTTCTTGAGTGTTGTCTCTGATTTCGCTACGAGATAAATTTCCAAGGATTAAGAAACTTGGAGGTGTAATTTTTCACCTAGTTGGCTTTGACTCACAGCCATAGCTCGGTTTAGGTTAGGGACCCCGAGCTTTCACGTTCCCGGCTAGTCCTTCTCAGTTCTGGCCCCTACTGGTGGGCTGGAGGAAGGGGGCGGGCTCCGTCAGTTGCTGCACAAAGGTTTAAACGTACTTTGGATCCTTTCACTGTTTTGGCTAGGCGGCGGGCAAGGTTCTGAGGGCATTAGGTACATGTGGTTCCAGGAATCACCTGGGTGGGGCTAAAGATGAACCGGAAGGGGGTCTTTCTAATTGGTGGTGTTGATACCCAGCATTTTCTCCACACGGGCGGTTTCAGTCACTTGACCATTTCAGAGATTTTTTTGTGTGTGTGATACTGGGATTGCACCCAGAGCCTCAGGCACACTAGGCAGGCGCTCTACCACTGAAGTACGTCCCCAGCGCCCCTCACCTTTTGGGGATAATTATTTTCAGATTTTGAGACTGGGTCTTGCTAAATTGCCTAAGCAGTCCTCAAACTTGGGATCCTCCTGCTTCAGCCTTCCAAGATCACAGGCTTGGGTCACCGCGCAGGAACCATTTGGAAGATTTTAAAAGGCAATTCATTCTTGTGTTCTCATTAACACATTCACACCATAAATTATTTCCAGGTCAGTTTTTTTTTTAATTGGTTTTAGATATATATGACAGTAGTGTGTGTGTGTGTTTTATATATATATATATATATATATATATATATATATAAAAATTATATATATATATATATATATATATATAAATTATATATATATATAAATTATATATATATAAAAATTATATATATATATAAATTTTTTTTAATCGGGTGAAGATGGGAACGTCCTACCTTTACTGCACCAAAAAGCAAAGGAATATGCATCTAATGTTCTTTTCTAATCAAGAGTATGATATAGTTAGCTCAGGAGTTTTCAGGGAAACATGTTCACTCTGCTGGAGTTCATACTTTTGATATAAGAAACATCGTGTCACGAAAATACTCAAGACAGGGTGAATTTAGTCTGAAGTTTAACACAGGATAAATCTCCACTGTTTTTCTTTTTTAAAAAAGCACATGACCTGCCACATACAGGAGCTTAATAACTGTTTGTTGAATTAATCAAATTTGGTGTTACATTTTTTTTATAATATATGGCATATTATTCTCCCATCAATTTTTCAAATTATTACATAGGCTATGTCAATATATCAGGTAATGGGGCTGCATACTATTTCCTTAATGAGTTTACCATAGCACTCTGTAGCTGACTTTTAAATGAATTAGTTTTAGATGAATGGTTATCAAGGAGCATATAATCAGTATTGGAAAATTCTTCTAGAGTTAGTACAGTCTCCTTTTCTTTAAAGTTGTGTTGCTGGGGCTTTATGCCTGCTATACAAGGCTCAATCACTGAACTACATCCCTAACCCTACCGGATCTCTTTTATATAACTATATTATTGTTAGAAAGTCCATTGTTCTCCAAAGGGCAGACATTTTTTTTTTTAAATTTACTTTTTAGTTTTCGGTGAACACAACATCTTTATTTTATTTTTATGTGGTGCTGAGGATTGAACCTAGTGCCCGCGCATGCCAGGCGTGCCAGGTGAGCAGGCTATGCTTGAGCCACGTCCCCAGCCCCAGGGCAGACATTTGATCCTGTGATGTTCCCTAGGGGTCTTAGTAGTCTAGGCTGTATTCCTTCCCTTGGTAGGACAGACGACCTCCCTAAATGTGAGGAAATGTAGAATGACCTCTTCTCTGTATCCCAGAGGCTTCCTTTCTCTATGCTTCTGGGACACCTGAAGACCTTAAAACTCCCTGGAGAAGGCAAGAGAACTGAGATCTAGAAGAGGAAGGAAACCAGCCTGGAGGGATAGTGAATACAAAGCTTGTTAAAACTGGTTATTTCCTTGGGTTTTCACAGAGAACAACACTGGTTAATCCTGTTTTACAGATCCAGAAACCAAGGCCCAAAGTGGGGAAGTTCTTCTCTAGAGGCACAGAGCTCCATCAGTGTCAGGCTTTCCAACTCCTGGAAGAATTACCTATCAACTTCCTTGTTACTCCCCCAAATTCACTGTTTTTTCACAGTTTTCTCTATTCTAAGTCCTTGTTATCACCTACAGCTGTTCTCATGTGAAAGCTGTAATGCTTTGCAGGCTCTGATTGTTGTCTCCTTAATTCAGTCCATGCCACTACAACTGCTACTGGACCTCGTTAGAGACTTTTATTTCCTTTCAACTCATCAATTGATTCCTGGAATCATTTTCTTTCCCTATTTGTATCATCCACACCCTCCACATCTTTATGCCAATTCCTTTTGCCTCATTTTCCTGATAATCCTTCCCGACAACCTCCCATCTCCATCTATCAGGTAATCTAAACATTTTTCTTAGGTTTTTCACTTCCAACTGTACCTGAATCCTAAACTATGATCAGGATTTTCTCCAATTCCCCAACATTAGCCTGCCTAAACTCTCACCTTTCCCTTCTTGTCTCCTAATACTCCCTCATTCTTATCCTCTTCATAGAGAAGCTATCAGAAGGGAAATTCTCTAATATGTTTCCTGAAGCTCAGTGAAGGCTCCAAACTTTCGTTCCTCTTCTTGGTCTCAGGAAGTGATGTTCCTTTTTGTTCAGAGCATATCCCTTCACCTCTGCCTGATCTCATACCATTTCTTTTTCTCTGGGATCTTGTCTCACTAGGAATCTTTCCTCTTTCTTCTGCATCTTTCAAGGACATTTTATCTACTGGTCTCTTCCCCCTTTCCTTCCTAAAAAACTGCTTCCTTGACTCCATATCTCCCTCTGGATATTGTCTGACGTTTTCCCTGCATTTTTCATCCAAGCTTCTGGAAGAGTCCCTTTCAAACTCATAGCTATTTTGTTTCTCCCTCTACTATACCAGTATGAAACTGTACTCTCTGAAGTCCCCACTTTCTAACTGTAAAATCCAATGGGCACTATTTAGTCTTTATCTTACAGAAGCCCTAGCTACATCTTAAATCATTGCCCACTTTATCCTTCTTGAAATTTCCTCCCTTCTTGGCTTTCTTGAAATCACTCTGCTTGTGATGTCACAGCCAGAAGGTTGAATGTGGGCATGATGTGGGGCAGATAGCTGGATCCAGCCTTTATCCTGCTTGGTGCTGTCTCTTGCCCCCAAACAGTGCCAACTCTAATGACTTTTGGTTGGCTCTTGGCTCTACTGCCCCATATAGGACTACGTCAGATTCTAGTGGCTTCCATTTTATTGCTGATCTGGGCCAGGCTCAGAAGGGCCTATGCCGTTTGTTGAAGTGTATGTCCCTGGAGGATGGGAGAGTAAATGTTTAAAGGATCAGGTATGGCGGTCAGATGGGGGACCAGGCTGGAGTCTGTGTGGGCTAGGGAATGCAGGGGAACTAGGGTGGGGACTGGGATGACAAGGGAGCCTTTGCATCTGGAGGGCCTCGAAGTCAGAGCTGTTCAGGATGGTTTCTTGGAGGACAGGCATGTCTGCAAATGTCACATATTCTGCTCCTGGGGGTAGAAACCAGTTCAGGCATTGGATTTGGGGAGTGAGAAAATACAGTAGTCCTGGAGGGGACAGTTAAGGTGCCTTTCTGCCCAGCCTCCTGACTACAGATGCTGGGCTGGCCCCCTGTCCCAGATTGCATCCTTACCATGAGGTCTCCCTCCTCGTCGGCGTGTCTCCTGGGTCTCAAAGAAAGTCTCATGTTCCTCCCAGGGCCAGTCACAAGCGGCACAGAGGAAATTAGACTCAAAATTGTTGCAGCCACAACCTGAGACAAAAGGACAGCCCAGGAGAATATAGAGAATGGAGAGGCATCTCCATGGGCTGACTACATTCTCAGCTCTTCCTTACCCACCAAACACCAAACAAGTATCTTTTTTATCAGCTCCCCACTCTCCTCCCCAAACTATTTGCATCCTATACTCACTTCTTCCCACCCAATACTCCCCTGCATTAGAAGTTACCACGATGCCTGCAGGGATGAGTTCCAGTGGCTGCATGCTCTTCATGGCTATGTTTGCAGCGACATTGAGCCCTCCAGGCCTTGGGATCAAAAGTGGCTCGTCTCTTGAGCCAGAATTCACCCACCTCTTCTGGGCGTGATGGGATGAAGCAGAACATGAGGCAGCGGCACTGACTCACATTGCAGGGCACAGTTATGTCTATGGGACAAGGATGGGTGGTAGGGTTGGATGAGCACCTGACAGGGCCTGGCCTGCCCATGCCAAATCCTCCCCATATTAACACACACACACACACACACACACACACACACACACACAGTTTCACATATCCCAAGACATGATGACAGAGTTGTCCCTCCATACCTGACAAAGGCTGGTCACTTCTCCCCTACCTGAGATAATGTGGTGCTCTCTCAGTAAGTGTCCACAAAAGCACTTGGACTCATCCCCAATCAGGAAGCAGTCCCATAGGTAATGGGGACAGCGCCAACCAATGTAGAGACCTATAAATGGTGAATAATAGGGAATTGTGGAAGGAATGAATAATATGGAAAAGTGAGAAAGAAAAAAAAATCCTAAGCTCTCCCAGATATTTTGACCTATTTCGTGGGGTCAGGGTGGAGCTTCACCTCTACCCCAGGTATGTTTATCTCCACCCCACAGTCCTCACAGCTACCCCATTGACTTTTTCCCTCAAGGTTTTCTGATCATCCCATGTCTTCAATTCCCTTCCTATCCCAGGATCAATTCTATATGAGTCCGCCAGAGATGACTGAAGAGTCTTCAGTTTCTGAGCAGGAAGATTACAGGTAAAATTTTGTTTGAAGGTGAACATGAATCTCACTGAGTTCTTTGTGACTGTGGGGTTTCTTTTCTCTTCCCCTCTTCACATTAGAACCCAGCTTTGCTTTGTTCCTTTGAAGTGTTAGACACTTAGAGGTGAGGAAGAGGAAACGTGGCCAGATATACAGTATGTGATAGGGATTGGTTCCTAAGGAGAATGGTTAGTGACAGACCCTGAAGAAGAGGAGGTGGTTGGGAACCCTTGGTACCAGGAAATAGAAGGAGGACTTCCCCTATCTTCTCTAGATTGGCTCCTTCATATGTCTCTTCTGTGTTCCTAGTGTTAAGGAACTAATACCCTCTTTGAGCCTGAGAAGGGCTGCCTGTTGCTCTCCAAGGCCCAGGAAAAGGGGGTAGGCCAGAAGTTATGGCTGTTGAAGACCAAGAATATGTTCTGAGACTAGGAAAGGAGACATAGAAAGGAAAGCAAGCTTAATAAATATCCCTGAGAGCAGGCACCAGCAGAAGGCTACAACCTTTGAGAGCCTGGTTTCAGCAGTGGGATCTGAAGCTTTCTGGCTTCATGGCCAGTCTCACCATGAGGCAAGAGTGGTGCTATGTCAACATGGTAGGAGAACCAGAGAGCACCTCCCACTCAGATTTTCTCATCCTTTGTTCTTCTAACCAAGAATTCTGCCTGAGTCCCCATGGAGTAGGACCTGAGGCTGCAGGACTCTTATTCCCATTTGAAGTTTCAACTGAAATTTCACCTCTTCCAAAAAGTTGCCCCTGATTTCCCTTGTCTGTCTAGGACCCATTCCACAGCTTCTTGTGTTATTCCTACCATGATTCCCATTAGTGTGTGAGCTCCTTAAGGGTAATACCTGTCTTTTCATACACATTTCTATTCCTAGCACAGGGCCTGGCATGAAATAGGTACTCAGAGAACACAGACTGCCTGACTGTGTGAGCAATTCTAGGCATAAACCTGAAGTTCCACAAGGAAAAAGAATTGGCATGCTTTGTTTTTAACTCTGGCCAGGGTCACAATCCACAAATTTGTGCCTCAGGCCAGGTTTCCTAGTCTTACCCATAGCTTCTTAGGACCTAAAACCTGTTCAGATGCGTCTTTTGGCTTGGCTGATTCTGTCTTGATGCTTACAGCTTGTAGTACCAATGCCCTATTACACCAAGAAAGCTTGGTTGAGGCAGTGTCACAATGGAAATGGGTGGGAGCCAGGATTCCACCAGAGGAATCCTGAACCCTGTCTGGAGTAACAGGACACAGTGGATAAGCAGGTGATGTACAGAAGTACAGAACAAGGGTCTGTGCCCATAGATCAAGGCTTGGCCTGAGATATGGAATTACCTGGTTATCTTTATATGTTAGGCCTTATTTCCATCTTAAGGGAGAGGAAGTATGAAAGACTTTTAGTGATTCTGAGTTGCCCTCAGGATATAATTCCAACTCTTTAGCTGGGCACAGAAATGCCTGCATAATTCTTCCCTTCCAAAGCTGAGCTGGGTTACTCCCCGTCAAAAACACTATTTGCCAGGTATAATATACTGCTGCTGTTCCTTAAGCTGCCTTGTCATGTCTCACCTTACTCTTTTCTTGACTTGGCCGCCTCTCCTTACTATCTTACAGATATCAATTGAGAAATCTTTCCTCGTAAGACATTGTTCCTTTACTACCAAAGATTGGGTGTCCCTCTTCTCTACCCCTGCAGCATTCTTGGTATAGAAATTATTAAAGTGAATTATAATTGTCCTTATTGGTGTCACTTATTAGAGTGCAAATTAGTTTTTTGGACTCTAATGAGGAATTTTGTTTTTGAAACTTTTCCAATCCCACCACCTCCACAGCTAGGCTCGTACTGGCACATAGTTGGTGCACAAATATTTGTTGAAATAATTAAAAAAAGCTTACATTTGACATTTATCAACATGTTACGTGTACTGTCATGTAGTCATTACTCTCTAGGGACTGAAGATACCCAGTATTAAAAGGGGGCCCCAAATATCTTTGATCAGGATTAAATTACACTTCCTGTTTCAATAGGAAAATGAAGGCATTCAATTTAGAAGAAGAAATGAGAAGAAGGTAGTAGACAAGAGTGTCTAAGAAGGGAAACTAACAAATCCTATATTTGCAAGAAAATAAGCAAGAGTAACAGAAGATATTAAAATAAGCAAAAAACAAAACAAAACCTGTCTCAATGCCTGAAATAAACTGAGAAGCAAATTAGATCATTGTGACTTCATTGGCTAGAGGTAGAGTGGGGAGGGATCCTGCATGGGAATGGGGAAAGTAAATTACACAGAGAAGGGATAAGGATATGGAATTACCTGGTTATCTTTATATCTTAAGCCTTATTTCCATCTTAAGTAGAAAGGAAGTATGAAAGACCAACATAAATGTAGTGACATATATAAATTTATTCTAGAAATCTCAGAATCTTCTCATCAGGTCAGGGTGGCCCTCTTACTGAAGTCAGTAATCCCTATAGATATGAAGTTCAATAACACAGGTAGACATTGTTAAACACAGGATGGTATGTGTTTACACAGCTCGTCTGCACACCCATTACAGAGATACTCAGAGCATGCTGCTAACAGCACAGTTAAAGGTACTAGCTCTGGACTGAGACTTAGATTCAACAGGGCTAGAGGACACAGCTCTCCTCTTCGGTGGGGAGACTCAAAACTTTTGGATATACAAGTTATCATGGATTTCACAAGCAGGGATGGCAGCTTTTTTTTTTTTTTTTGTACCAGGGATTGAACCCAGGGGTGCTTAATCCCGGACCCACATCCATAGCTCCCTCCCTTTTTTTGGGGTATCTGGAATTGAACTCAGGGGCACTCAATCACTGAGCTACATCCCCATCCCTATTTTGTATTTTACTTAGAGACAGGGCCTCATTGAGTTGCTTAGCACCTTGCTTTTGCTGGGGCTGGCTTTTAACTCATGATCCTCCTGCCTCAGCCTCCTGAGCCGCTGGGATTATAGGCATGTGCCATGTGCCCAGCCTCCCAGCCCTTTTTATGTTTTATTTTGAGACAGGGTCTTATCTTTCTGTGTTGACAGCCACACTAAGTTGAGTCTGACTTTGAACCTGTGATCCTCCTGAGCTGCTGGATTATAATCATAAGCCACCACACCGTGTGAGCAATTCTAGGCATAAACCTGAAGTTCCACAAGGAAAAAGAATTGGCATGCTGCTTTGGGATGACAGCTTTTAATTGAGTTGCACCAAAGAGGCTAATGGTTTTTGCCATATCAGAACAACAAGTCTCCTGGAGACTGACCATGGTCCTGGGCCATGTCTGCCTTAGGATCTGTCTGGTACAGGCTACCTGGATCTGGGCCCTAGATCTTGGGCTGGCCTCTGGCCCTTCTGTTTTTAATACATTTATTAAAATTATGATGGGCCATCTGTGCCTGCCTGGACTTTGTATGAATATTCTCACCTTTTGTCAGACCCACACTGCTATTTCTTGGCTTACCCGCTTGCTCCCCTTCCAGATTCCAGGCAGAATGGCATGGCTGTTTCCACAAGGGGCAGCTATCTATGGAATGGGCAGGTTTCCAGATCCTATTGGATTGGAAGATATCCATGGGCCCTCTTACAGGCCTCTGAAAGGCCACCTAGGCTCACCTGTCTGGATAGCATTCAGGGATGCATCCTTCTCCCATTGGAAAAGATGATTCAACTGAGCACCAGACTTCTCCCTCTCCATTTCCTTAGTCAGGTCCATCAGCTCTGCCTGCTTAGCAGGGACCACTGGGCTGCCTATGTAACCTGGGAAGGAAGGGGATGAGTAACCAGGTGGAAGTGAGAAGTCCCTAAAATTAAGAGGAAGGGCCATGTCCAAGAGGAACACAGTCCTCTCCTTCTGGAGTAGGTCAAGGACAGTAGACAGTGATGAGAACAGGGGAAAGGGCAGGAGCAATTACGGCCAACTCCTTTCTTCTCCTTTTTCTTGCCCAGCTGGTGTTCAGGATGGGCTGTCTGAGCAGTGATGTCATTGGTATCCATTCCCTCCTTGTTCTCCCCTGAATCTTCCTTCTGCATGGTAGATGTATCCATGTGGTTCTGGGCTGAAGGGCCTGAAACGAAGTGCTTTGGAAAAAGCTCCTGGGAGGATGTCCTTGTCCATGAGACCTCAGTGGAAGAAGACTCAGAGAGGTCATCATCGCTCAATGTATCAGAGGAAGAGAGCTGGTTTACTGGTGAGGACTGAAAAGCAATATGCTTCTCTGGTACTTCAGAATTGTGAGTCTCAAAGGTAGGGGCTTCCAAAGGGACCATGGAGGCTGACTCTTTTAAAGAGGTTACATAGATAGAAGGCTCCAAAGGATTTTCAGAGGTATGGGGCTCTAAAAGGGTCTTGAAAGTGGATTTATCTAAAGGGGGTTCAGAGACAGAATGCTCTAAAAGGCTCTCAGAGGCCTGGGCCTCTAAAGGGATCTGGGAGATGGAAGGCTCCAAGGTAGTTTCAGAGAGGGGGGGCTCCTGTAAATCTTCAGTAGAGGGGTCCTTGGAAGAGGGGTGTTTCTTGGCATCCATGGTGGTATGAGGCTCTTCTGTGACCTTGTCTGCTTCAATCTAATGGTAGAATAAGGTACAGGCTTCGTTAGTTTTAGACTGGAGGGTCTACAAGTCAGGACAGAGAGCATAGGGTTCACAGGGTTGGGGGCGGGCGTGTTATGGAATTAGGAGAAGATTCTCAGTACATGTGAGACACAAGAAGAAAACAAAAAGAGTGTCTCCAATCCCAATTGATTCAAATGTATGAATTGCCAAGATCATTGTAATGTCATGTGTAGCTAATTAAAAAAAAAAAGAGTGTCTCCAGGTATAATGCCAGGAGGTTCTCTCATGTGGCAAACATGATGAGGCATGCTGCTAATGGGAGGTTAGGGAGCTGAAACTTAAAAGTTTGAAAGGCCGAAGTAGGGCTGGGGATGTGGCTCAAGTGGTAGTGCACTCACCTAGCATGTGTGAGGCACTGGGTTCAATTCTCAGCACCACATAAAAATGAAATAAAGATATTGTATCCACATAAAAAACTAAAAAAATAAATACTTTAAAAAAAAAAAAAAGAAAGGCCGAAGTAGTCAGAATCCCATCAGTAGATGGTAGCAGAGGACCATCCCTAGGAGGGAGTCTGAACATAGCTATTTGGCCAGTCCAAGAGTTGGGTCCTAGGTATGTCTTTGGCCCCTGGAGGTCAAGCTATGGCATTCCAGAGATTGAGAATATCAAGCCAAAGTTGGGGTTGGCTCTCAAGAGTGAAGAGTATGCCATGATGCCTAAGGCAGGGAGGCCCTGTCTGTAGTCTGGTTTTGTTTAGGGACCACATATACCCTCTCTTGATGACGTCATTTATATTTAAGGATTCAACTACTTCTAGCTGTGTGCTGCTGACTTCTAAGTCCATATTTCCAGAGTAGATCCTCTCTAGACTCTTGTATTTCACACTCACCCAACTGCCCATGGGACATTTCTAAATGGATGTCCCAGAGACATCAAATTGAACTCTGAAAATTATCCTAGTCTTCTTTTTGCTAAGTCCTGATCTTCAAATAGGTAATGAGAACTGCATTTCTATTTTCTAAAAAGTCTTGATACGCATTCTCTCCTTTGCTATTCCTCCAATTTTATTCATGTTCTCATTATTTTCTGCCTGAATTGTGTAATAACTTTGCCTCTGTACTGCCACCCTCAGCATATTAATTCTTTTTTTATTGGTTGTTCAAAACATTACAAAGCTCTTGACATATCATATTTCATACATTAGATTCAAGTGGGTTATGAACTCCCATTTTTACCCCAAATATAGATTGCAGAATCACATCGGTTACACATCCACATTTTTACATAATGCCATATTAGTAACTGTTGTATTCTGCTACCTTTCCTATCCTCTACTATCCCCCCAGCATATTAATTCATTTACCCATTATTTTATTCATTTATGTAATTTACACTTTTTGCAAAGAGCCTGATCTTATGCTTTTACTCAAGCACTGTACTAAGCCTTGGATTCAGCTGAGTTTGGGAGAGACAAGTCAACTAACAATGACAAGGAATAATTGATATTATGCTGGGGTAAGTATAGGATGCTATGGGGCTGTCTAATTCCTCCTGGAAGGAGGCCCCAGATAGGTAGTCCTTCTTCCTGACCCAATCAACACAAACCCAACATTAGTCTTGCCTTGCTTAAAAGCATTCAATGACTCAGTTTAAATTTGGATTAAGTCCAAATTTCTTTGCCGTTGACATTCAAGGTCTGTTATCATTTGCGACACTACTGAGAATTCCTGCCTTTACTTTCTCTGCTCTCTACTTTTTGCCTTGCTCCAGAGACACTAGATATATCACTTCTTAAACTCATTGGGTGGGTGCAGTGGCACATGACTGTAATCCCAGGAGTTTGGGAGGCTGAGGCAGGAGAATTGCGAGTTGAAAGCCAGCCTCAGCAACTTAGAGAGGCCCTAAGTAATTCAGAGACACCCTGTTTCTAAATACAATAAAAAAAAAAGGGCTGGGGATGTGGCTTAGTGGTTAAACACCCCTTGGTTCAATCCTCAGTACCAAAAGACAAAAAACAAAACAAAAACAAACAACAACACAACAAAAAACCCATAATCCATCAGAGCCTTTCCAAAGGAAAGTTTGGGACGGGAAGTAGTGACAGAGGTAGGGTGATAAGTGGGAAGAGGCTCAAAGTCACTTAGAGGGAAAAGTAGCCGGAGGCTGAAGAACTAAAGAATGGGAGGAAAGGAAAGGGAACCAGAGGGGGAGGAGGGACTGAGGGATGGGGAGGAGAAGGATGAAAAGTAGAAGGTGGCAGGACAGGTATTAGGAGGGGACGAGGTTGAAGGTTTGGGTGGGAAGAACCATTGGAGAAACTACATACCTTTGGGCTTTGGCTTGGTTGTTGTCCTTAGATCAGGAAATTATGGTAGATTGAAGAGCAAAGTGTCGATCCCAAGAGAGGAGATGATCTTGGTTGTGGATGAGCTCGGCTTCAGGAGGTGAAAAGTGAAAGGCCTTGCTTGAAAGTCTATTGTTTGGGGAGACTTGAACATCCGCAGACCTTCGCAAAGGGGCTCTTAACCTTACCTGGGGAGTGGCGATAAGGAAGAGGGGGTCCAGGGTCAAGGAGAGGGGATTGACTGAAACCCCTAGAATCCGGGCCGGGAGAGGAGGGATCGGTCACCAGGACAACCGGAACGCCCAGTATTCTCCCTGCCAAATAGCAGTCTAAACATCTTTCTCGAGGCTGCTCTTTCCTGAGGGGACTACCTTGGACCTGCTAAGGGGGTTTTCAGCGAGTCTCTAGGTAGGAAGTGTCGATATTGTGGGTACAACCGTGGGGAGTCTGGATTTGTGAGGGTCCCTCTAGGGTTCCTGTGAGATACCTGTGAGGTGTTCAGTGGGGGCTGTGAGGATCTGAGGGGTCAACGGGCTCAGTTGTATGAGCGAGAAGGGAAGGGTCTCAGGTGAATTGGGCTGGGCGGAGTCTGTTCTCGAAACCCAGCAGGACTAAGTTAGAGACCAGTAGAATTGGTCAGGGGGCGGGCTTTATTGAGAGGGACCAATCGGACTGGGACAGGGGCGGAGCGTCATACGACGTCAGGCCCAGGCCGCCGCCGCGGGGCCTGGTTATCGCCGGTTCAGCGCAGCCCGGAGTCGCCCAGGCCTGAACTCCTACCCAGGTCCCAGACCCCGGCCCCAGGCCCTCGAGGACACCGGAGGCCACCCCTAGGGGGTGGGGAACGGAGCCGCGGGTCAGCTCTGCGAGCGTCCCGCATTGGCCAGTCCGGCCCCGCCCCCGCCCCGGGCCATGGCCCAGCCCTTATCCCGGCCCCTCATCCTATCCCAATCCCGGTCTTGGCCTCCGGCCCCGCCCTCGCCCCATTTCCCAAATCTGTCCCAACCCCGGTCTGGGTCCCAGCGAATGCCAAGGTCCGGGTCCCAATCCAGGGCCCCCCTCCAGTCCCAGTCCTTGTCTCTGGCCTGGCTCCCATCCCGGCCTCGGCTCTTGTTTCACCCTCTGTCACAAATTCTAGCCCAGCCTTTGCCCCCACCCCATTCCCAGGGTTCGCTTAAGTCCCTGACCCAACCTCGGCCCTTGCTCAGGTCCCCACCACAGTCCCACCTTCCATCACACCCGCTGCCCTTATTCAAGCCCCAGTGCTCAGCTCAGCCCAATCCATTATCTCAGCCTTTGCCCTCATCTCTGTGTTTACCCAAGTCTCTCCCGCTGGCCCCCCGCCCCTCTCATACTCTGCCCCTCTCCCAGCCTCGACTCAGGTCTGGGCTCCAGCTGCCGCCAGCCCTATTGCTGTTGTTGCTGTTCTCTGTCCTTGGTCCAGGGGCTGGTGAGTGCGGAAGCAGGAAAAATTGAGGCAAGGATGGGGTTCCAGTAGGGCTGGGTGGGCTGGGGAGAGATTCAGGAGAGATGGGACCTGGGGAGCTAGATCTCTGGGGAAGAAGTGGGGAGAAATAGGGAGGAGAGAGGGTTTATACAACAGAGGAATTGGCAGCATCAAGAGTGGAACTGGGTTTGAGACTCAGCAAGTGGCTAAGAGTCCCTAGATCAGAGACTTAAAGATTTTCTCTGCTGGTGTGTCCATCTTGACCCCCCTTGATTCTGGCTTTTCCAAGGAAGTCTTGAGGGCTTTGCTCCTCCTTCTGTCAAAGTTTGATAGGGGAAGACATAGCCTTGTATCAGAAGCCTCTAGTCCACTCTGAGAAGATATGGCCTAAATCTTTGAGATATTGGATATGCTTAGTGCAGAGTATTGAAGATAACATGTAGCAAATAGATGGACCTAGATTAGTTGCCAATATAATGAACTTTCTTCTTGTAGTGAGTCTTTTTTCCAAACAAGCTTGATTTGCCTAGAAATAATTCTTGATAGTTTTAGAGCATGGTTGAAACCCAGAGGCTGTTTTACAGATGGGGAAACTGAGGCTCAGTGAGGGAGCAATTTTTAAAGGTCATATCATTTATAAATGGTGCTGGGGCTAGAAAAAGATTTCCTAAATCCTGTCCTTACTAGTGTTTCCCTCTTCCCACCCCATTGCAATGTACACTGAATAGGAAACAAGATGAAGTAAGGAAAGGTTCAAAGTACAACCTCTCTTCTCCCCAGTCTGCCTACAAAGGGGCTTCATCAGTGAACTGTTTATTATTTATCAACTGTCAACCTGGGGCCACCATCTAGCCCAGAAAGTAACTTGGCTACTAAGAGGTCCAGCTTCTTAGTGAGTGGAATGAGGGAGGAAGAAGGGGTCCTGGCCTAGGGGATTTGCCATATCAGTGGCTCCATAATGAAATGACTGTAGTCTTCATGGCCTCAGCTTCTAACTACCTTCTAACTACCTCTGCTGGATGATGGCACTCTAGATCACATGGAGATGTGCCTAGTGGAATCTTTGGCAATAACAGCTAACAGAACAGCTGTGGGTAAATGTGGGTTTCATTGAGCTCTGTGGGTCTGATTTAGTGTATAGACTTGAGGAGATCAATGCAAGCCAGAGGTCACAGACCCTGCAGAGATGCCTGCACATTTATATGCTGTGTGTTAACTGAGGGATCTGTAAGAATATTGGCATGTGCAGTGTTTGTACATGTTTGTGTGTTAATGAGTATAACCACAGGTTTTTGTGGGGTACATGTAACCCAAGTGTCCTCAGAATACCTATGTTTTTGTGTGAGCATGAGGGGACATGTGGTTCATGCATAAACCTCTTCATCTCTATCTGCTGCTTGTACAGACTTATCACTGAAGTGTTACCTTTAGAAGTAGATGGTTCCTAGGTTGAAGACAGTGTTCACAATATGTAGAACTAATCCACTGGTCTCCAGCCCATCTCCTAGAAGGAAGGAATCATTGAGGAAGATGGGGTTCAGTGTTGATTGTTACATTTGGCAAGTTGGGCACTCAGCAGAGTCAGCAGCCCATCAGCTTTTCAGTTTTGATGAGGGAACCCATACTGGTTAGTTAGCCTAATCCATAGCTTCCATCCCTGCCACCAGAGTTTCTTTGTTCATGAGCCCACTGGGCTGGCTAGGGGAGGAGGGAGACTGCAAGCCACAGTGTATAGGGCTGAAAGTTGTGGATAAAAATATGATTGCCCAGAAGCAGGTTCACTGCTTTGGGGAGAATTATAATGAAACTGAAAAAGAATTCCAAATAGGCCCAAAAGCAGGTGGGGCTTCCCTTAGTACTGTTATTAGCCAGTGCCTTGACAATTGTGACCTGGCATTCATGGGTGCTCTGTGACCTTCTTTGTTTGAAGAGAAACTGTCAGTGTCATAGGATCATCATAGTATAGGACTGCACAAATTCTTATTGTTGATTTCTGGATCTTCTGATTCTGTCTCTGATCTTTGGGTCATTCCTTCGGTTTAGCTGACTCTGGTTGATAACCTGGGCATGCCTTGTCATTTTGAGAAATGATCTTTTGGTGAGGTGTGGTAGCACATGGCTGTAATTCTAGTGACTTGGGAGGCTGGGGCCAGAGGATTGCAAGTATGAGGCCAGTCTCAGCAACTTGGAGGGATCCTGTCTCAAAATAGAAAAGGGTTGGGGATATAGCTCAGTGGAAGAGCACCCCTGGGTTCAATCTCCAACATGTAAGTGTGTGTGTGTGTGTGTGTGTGTGTGTGTGTGTATGTATATAAGTATATAATATAAATATATTAAAAATTCTATTTTGTTCTACCTAGTGCTGTTAGGAGCAGTGTCAGCCTCCATGTATGTATATGTGTGTGTATGCATGCATGTGCACATGTGTGTGTGTGTGCAGGGGTTAGTAGTGGTAAATCTCCCTAGCTTCATCATAAAAGTACTGGGACATCAGGATAGGATCATCTGATCTTGGCTAAGGCCTTACTTATGTTTCTTCTTTGGCACAGCTCTGATAGGCCCTGTTCAAGCCCCATATAAAAGCTTGGGGTGAATGGAGCTGTGGATCCTTTCTCAAGGATGTGTCCCCAGAACCACTTCAAGGTTCCTCCCAGCATTCTCAGCTGCTGCTCACTCTTTTTTGCCACCAGCCTATTCTGTGACCTCCACAGCCCCTAATCACTTTGGGGATGGCTTACTAGTTCCCTGATTCTTCAGGTCATACTACTATCTTTCAAATCCCAGGACTCTTTGTGCTCATCTATCCATGTTTGCTAAAAGTCACAAGCTGCTGTTTACACTAGCTCTCTGAGGGACTGACCAACATGTCTCCTAAGAGTAGCAAAGGCTCCGCTACCAGCTTTGAGCAGGAGCAGCCCTTCCCTAAACCCAGCAGAGGGTGCTCTAGAGCTCTTATTTTTTGTAACAGAATCCAGGCTCTTCAGCTGTAGGCCTTCTGTTTCACAGTTGTCACAGCCAGGGCTCCTAGAAAACCTGCCTTCCCCATCAGTTGGTCCCGATGTCCTTTATCACTCTTGGATGCATCTCCATTGCTTTCTGAGTGCTGTGCTGTGAGCCTAGAAAGGTTCCTGGGCAGTGCTCAGCTTGCAAGGTGGCAGATCTTTGCTGACAGTTGAAACTGATGGTACTGTTGGAACTGGAAAGAGTAGTGCTTGAGTGTAACCATTACCTTTGAGGATGAGCACAGACCAATTTAGAGCAGTGACCTCTACCTATATAGGGAAGCTCTCTGGAGTGTCTGTGACTCTTAAAGTTGCCTCAGTTTAGTGGGGCCAACCTTTACCATGTTCTCTCCTTCAGTAGCCATGCTTTTCTAGATGCCTTTTTCTTTGTTATTTCAAGGAAATAACATTTTGGGAGTTTGTGTCTCCTGTCTTTAGAGACTGTCAGATTTACACCCTTTTGATATTTCCTGCTTGCCTGAAAACTCCCTTCCAGAAACTCCCCACCCTAACCCCTGTTCTGCCTGAAAATACTTGATTTCCCTACCTTCTCACTTGTCATTAAGACATGCTACTAGGCTTCTATGGGGACTGGTCTGAAGTCTCCAGAGTGGTCAGACTCCCTAGAGCTTTACTCTGGAAGACCTTGCCTGTCTTTTAGAACCCTCTTTTTCTATCCAGATAAACTGCTGGGTTATTTTCACTACCACAGCAGTCCTAGTCACCACATGTTGGCTTGGATGGTGCTGACACCACGTTCCTGCTCACCTTGGCTCTGCTCCTGACAACTATGATCAGGTATCTCGGTATTTCAGCTAGAGATGACCGCTTCCTCCCCACCTCCCAGCCTGAATATTCCCAAGTGGTTTGAGATTCCACTGGGTCACCAAATGACTGCCTCACAGGGCCTCCCTCAGGGTAAACACCCCTGACTGCTTACTCTAACCCTAGAGGGCCTAATGACTCTCTTTTCCTGGGCATTCTGCTGGTGGTCTGCCAGCTCCTGTTCTTGCCTCTGCCACCCAAGCAGGCCCCCTTGTAGCCTCACCACACCTTCCCCTCCCTTCTCCTGCTCTGAGCTAGTATACAGACAGCTCTTGTGAAGCTTCTGAGGGATTTTGCTGCTCCTAACCACCAGGGAACAGAAAGGGGCAGAAAATAAACAAGGAAGTTACACAGTTCCATGCTGACTCCCAGGCCCCACAGGTGGAGTTCTAGCCTGCTCAGTGGCTTAAGAGCCCATGCCAACACACACAAACACACACACACACACACACAAACAAACAAACAAACACACCTTCTGTACCTCTGTTTTGTTAGGTTGTTAGGTTTGGTAAGAAGAAAACAATGGCTCCTAAGTAAGGGGGCAGCTGATTATCTAAAGGGCCCTGGTTTTAAATCCTCAGTTTGGTCTAGGTAGGAGCCTCAGTTTCCTTATTTGTAAAATAAGATATTTTTTCTTTTTCCTTTTTTTTTCCCTTCTTAACAAGGTCCCTATAAGGATTATACCAAATGCTTACTAGGGCATCATGAGATCTACTTCCTGGCTTGGAGGAGAGCATTTGTTGATTTGGTGCTATGGTTAGGGTGACTGGCATGCCTAATGGAAATGCCCTCTGTTCTGTTCTGCTCTTTTATCTTTCTCCTACTTCCTAGGAGGCCTTTTCCTGACTGATTACTCCACCTGCTCACCCCGAAAGCTGAGTCCTTTTCGCTCCTTTGCCAGCACCGAGCTCTTCCACTTCCATGTTCCTGAAGACACATTCCTGGCAGTTTGGAACCTCATCATATTCAAGGAGCAGGGAGGAACCTTTGGAGATCACTGCCCAGATCAAAGTGTGACTGTGTAAGTGTCTGGGTTGCCCTCCCACTTCCCCTTCTAAATCCAGAACACTTTCCAAACTAAAGTGTGACTTTATGAGTATGTAAACTGATCTCTTGACCCTGATCTTGACCCTTATCCATATTGGAGGGTGACTGAGGGCCGTGAACTCTGTCATCTAACTACTTCCTGACTACTGTATAATAGTGTGAGCAACTGAGCTGACCCTTTTCCCCTTATAGCCTGAACTTCTAACCTGGAACCACTTTATTGTATGGGTCAGTATAGGGAATCCATTTGTTTTTCTGATGATGAGGTACAGTTCTCCTTTCTTTCCCCCATTTCCTATCTCCTATTCCATTGCCTGCTTTCCTTCTCTCCTAATTCTGGTCCCTCAGGTATTTCCGGTCTGGGGCACCCCCTGTCATCAATCCCCTGCATACACACTTCCCAGGGGACACAGCTGTGCCTGGGGTTTTCTCACTGACCCTCAGCTGGACATTGCCCAACCGCACCTCAGGCATCTTTAACGTCAGCAGCCCGTTACCTGGGGACTGGTTCTTGGCTGCCCACCTTCCCCAGGCGCATGGCCACATCTCTGTCAAGGTGGGTGTATATTGCCCAGGGTAGGAGGGATCAGAGTTGCCTCTCCATCTCTGCTGAATTTATTGCATGGGCTACCAGTCACACTAATCTTGAGCCAGGGTGGGCAGCAGCACAAGGGTGGTTGTGGTAGAGCATGGCTTCAGGCCAGCAGGTCATTTGGTGAGATAGTCTGCAGGATACAACTTGGGAGCCTTAGGGAGATATAGTGGTTCCAGGAAAATGAAGACAAAGTCCATAACCTGGAATTAGAGGTTCTGGCACTGGGGTGTAGTGTCCCTTCCTATTGGAACTTACTAGGGTTAATCAAGGTGACCAGAAGCCAACAAGAGACTGGTCATATCTGCTGTACAAATTCAGCACTGGTCAAATCTGCTGTACAAATTCAGCAGTGTTGTTTCTAGGATCTTGTTTACATTTTGGCTGGTGAGATCCCTGAAGTCTCTCTTATTTCACAGCCTAATCTCTAGAACAAGAGGGAGTATGTTGCTCATCCATCATAGTTTCAGACAGCACTCCTCACCCTGTGGAAACCATAAGAGAAGCCCTCTTCTGTTAAAAGGAGATTTTGGGTGGCCAGTGTCCATTATGACTTGGCCTTCATTTGATTTAAATATCAGCACTGATTTTACAAAGCAGAGATTATTAAAGTCTAAAGGGCAGGTTAAAGGTCAGGGTGCTTCTCTGGTTGGGAGAGGAAGGAAATGTCACAGTGTTTTCCTGCCACTCTCATGTGTTTGGCTGGGTTTCCTTGCAGTTGTAAGGAGAGCTGTAAGTTTCCTACTCCTGTTTGTTGGAGAAGTGGGGAGGGCACGATGATTTGGACATTGTCAGAGTAGGATAGCCATATGTGTGGGGCTATTAGTAAGGGCAAAGGTCAAAGCATGAACAGAGAAAATATTTAAAGAACAGGACATTATAGAATAAGAAAGCTGGTGGAATTTGGTCACTGATAATTGGGAGTGGAAGAAATTCCCACCCAGGTCAATATTTGACTTTGATATATCTCTCCAGGATAAGTTTCTTGAGGAATGAGACAGTGATTGTGTCAGACTCACCTCTTCACTTCCTGTTGGAGTCCAGCATTAAGAACATGTGTTAATAATGCCTTTGAATGAGCTGTGAATTGCACAGGGACAAGTACACTGGCTTTGTTGTTGGCAGAGACATGAACTAGGAATGAGGTAGTCTCTGGAGGCCTCGATAATAGGCCTAGTTTTCCTAAGAGTGATGAGGAAGAGAGCCTGGGAGCCCTCTGGATGAGTTCATGCTGGAAGCTTACCTGGAAAAGGCTCTGGGATCTAGGTAGGCCTTGAGCTGTATCAGAACCAGGGAGGAATGTCTTCATGGGTCTTTGGCCAAATTTCAAAGAACCTGCTCCTAATCCCAACTATGATCCTTGACTTGCTTTTTGAGAACTGATGAGGAGACTCTTCAATCCCTTCTCTAATTATCCATAATCTTCCTAAATGAGCAGAGGATCCTGGGGCTTAGTCCTGGGCTGGGATTATGGCAGCTGTGGCCTGAGTAGAAGTGGACAGGGTTTCTTATAGCTGCCAAATTGGGAAAATGGGGAATCAGAGATAGTAGTACAGAGAAAGGCTGCTCTAAACCTAAAGCATGATTCAAAGTGCTCAGATTAAAGGGAGCTGGGTAATAAGAAAAGAACCAGGTCTGCCATGCTTATTTACTTCTATTTAGAACAAGTCCTTGCTACTGTAGCTGGAGCCTCAGCCAGCAGGGCTCCCAGGCAGCAATGTGACTAGGGGGAAAGGGCACAGCTCTTGCTCATGAGGTGGCAAAAGGTTTAGACACCAAGAAGATGTAACTCTTTAGCCAGTCCTGCTCTAGAGGTTAGTTGTGTGTGATCCTTCTAAGAATTTGATTGCCATCTGAACTCTTATACGCACCTCCAAGCTCTCCATACCATGGCTAGTTTTCCACACTCAAACCCATGGGTTTATGCCCAGAACATTCCTCCATTCTCTCTACTTGTGTAGTCCTTGTACCATGGTTGTTCTGACTTCCTGTGAGACTCGTCAAACACAGGAAGTTATGGGGAATCAGGAATAGACTTAGGTGAGAGCTAAAGAGTTCCAACAATGAAAAGGCAGTGTTGTTTCTAGGATCTTCCTCAACTCTGGGGATAAGCTCAGATAGCCTTTATTCCTTAGTCCTTTTGCACCTGCTTGTACTAGGCCTTGTGTTGGGTGCTGGGAACACTGGGGTAAATAAGATATATATTGGTGAGATACCAGAAATGTTTTAAGAGGACAAAGGAGAAATGGCTAATTCAGTTTGAGAGTTTGTTGGAGGTGATATTTGGCAAATGTTAGAGGAAGTAAGACCTAAGGATGAGGAGGGAAGGCATTCCAAATAATGGGAGTAACATAGGCCAAAGTTCAGAAGGGAGAACTGGAGTAGTTCAGTGTGGGCTGAGTGTTAGGTTGGGTGAGGAAGGTGGAGGGATTAATGGAAGTCATCTCCTGAAGGGCCTAGAAGTTTGAACTGTATTCTGAGACTGTTGAGGAGCCTGGAAAGGTTATAAGAGGGAAGTAATTTATCTGGTATAGGCTGCTCTTCTGAGCTCCAGTCCCACACTCTGCTAGAGCCCATATCTGCATGATTTATTACTAGTACCCAGCACATTATCTGATCCATGGTGGAGCCTTGGCAATTTTTTTTGCCCTCCTGCCACCTTCTCAAACTCTTATATCCCAAACTGACTTAATTTCTCCTCCTTCCCTTGTTGCCTTCTTCGTGTCAACCACTTCTGTCTTGTTTCCCTGTTCCCAATATCCTTGCCTTTCCTGTCTTGAAGAATGTGTTCGTTCTACAGTGCCTAGTTGCCAGCCTGCCTGGAGAGGCTGGCCTTTGGCTTGTAGATTTCAGCTGGCACCCAAATGGCTCATAAGGATACTTCATAAGGAGAAACTTCTCCTACATGGATAGGTGTAGGTTCTCCTCAAAGCCTTCCTCTTCTGGGTCTAAAATTTGAAACTAAATAAAAGGTGAAATAAAGAAAACAACCAAAAAGAAAACAAAGAAGCTGAGTTTATGGAGGAAAAGAACCTGTTCGATCCACTAACTAGGACTAAGTTTGACTCAATCTCACCTGAAGTGGTTCAAATCTACTAATAGTACCATTGCTATTTTTCCTCCTCCTTCTAAGTTATTGTATTTATATATTTCAAATAGGTAATATATGCACCTGGTACAACGTTCAAATGGTACAAAAGGCGTACAGTGAAAAGTAAGTCTTCCCTTTTTCTCCTCCCAGTTCCCAGTTTCTCTCCTCAGAGTTAACTTGTAATCAGCTGTTAACTAGTTTCTTATATTACTCTTTCCTTCTTGAAGTACTTTCTCCTCTTGACCTTTGTAACATTATAGCACTGTCCTTGTTCTCCTTCCCACTACCCCTGACCCCCTCTCTTTCTCTTTTCCTGGCTGCTTCTCTGCTTGATCTGTATGTACTGTAGTGATCTGATGAATGGTCCTAGAACACCTCCTTTTTATTTTTTTATTCTCTTGCTTGGTGTAACCAGCACAATTGTTTAAAATATCATCTATGAGTTAATGCCTTTTAAGAGTAGGCAGCCAGTCCTAATTTCTTTGAATCTCAAACTCAATTTTCAACTGCTTATTTGGCATCTGCAATTGGATGTCCAAGAAATGTTTCAAGCTTAGTATGTACAAATCAAAGCAAAGTTAAAGGTAAAAAACTCTTTGATTCCCATTTCACTTCTTCCAATCCAAGCCTCTTCTTTTTCCAGCTATCTTCTTAGTAAACGTCACTGTCTTGATTCCTATTTTCTCCATAACCAATCCATAAAGAAAATTTTTTTGTCAACTTCTAAAGTGTTTCAATTCCATTTTTATCCATTTCCACTCTTAGTGTACCTTCTCTTAGCTTTCTCCTGGGTCACCATGTTAAACTCCTAAATGGTCTCCCTGCTTCTGCTTCTGCCCCTTGCAGTCTCTCTGGCCATCATTTACTTTCCTGTTGAGTTGGTGCTGACAACTGTGGGCAAGGGAGCTGGGCCAATAATAGGCTATTTCCAGAGAAGGCCAAGTTTCTTTGGGCATCTTCCATCTTTTAAAGAAATGCAGCTCACCCATACAAAGACATTCCAGAATCCATCTACCTTGTCTTCCACACCAGGATCATTCAGATTGTTTCTCATCTACTTCTAATTCTTGACTCTCTGGTTTCTTGAGTTTCTTTGCTTTGAACCTGTTCCTTCCATGGCTGTTAATGTTGGCTTGGTCTGTTGATTTAGTCTGAACTCTCTTACATGGTTTCTGCCTTGTCAGTTCTTGAGGACCTGACTTCTGGGCCCTTTCTCTGCCCTGTAACTTCTCTGTTTTCTATTCCATATCGAGGGAAGGGGCTGCACATGCATGTTTTACAGTTGAAGGAAGAAGCCCATTTTAACTAGAGAAGTCATGTCATATGATCCTTACTGAAGCCCACAGCAAATAGCAAACAAAATGTGGAGCAGTGTTTATATCCCTGAACTGTCTAGCAAGGAAATGGGCTACTTCCTGAGCATGAGCCCCACCGTCGGGACTCACTCACTGAAAGATTTTTGTGGTGATTTCCAACTTAAGAGGTGGGGCCACTGAAATGCCTTGTTGAGAGTATTTCTGATCCTTAGGGTATGACACCATAAATGACAGACATGTGCTTTGTATATCAGAGAGGGAAATTTGTGAGCAACTAGATTGTTCAGTAGCTCTTTGGAAGAACCCTCTTTTGACACTTAACTTACTTGATGGCTATTATTTCAACTTGATGGCTGTTTTTCTTCGGCACCCAGTGTGTGCCAGATCCATGCTAGGCACTGGGGATGCCATTCTTGTTCCAGGAAGAGGATAGTGAGATCTTCTGGCTATCATCTCTCAAGGCCTCCTTCCAACCTCATGGAACTTGGCAGGGAGTCAGTATCTTGACTGGATTATTCCATGGCATGAAACTCAATGGAATGTCAGGGCCTAGAAATTTTATTTCAGAACAAGGTTTGGAGGTATGTCCTGGTCAGAATAACCACATAAGTGGGTCATGGCCTTACTTTCTTCGGCCAGCAGAAGACCATTTGTCCAGAAGATTATAGGAAACAAATTAGGAGACCACTCTGTCCCTTAACTGTTAGGTTTTTAGAATTATGTATCTGAAAATGCTGGAGAAGAGGCACCATAACAAATGGGACTGTGTTCACTGGAGTAATGGGGCTCAGTTGGCTGGGGTGGTGTCAGTGCAGTAGAGAAGAATGGGCTAGGTAAATTGTCCAGGACAAGATAAGCTGGGGGAAATGTTGTCCTCCAGTGTCAGAATAAATAGTCTCAGGCTGAGGAGACAGGTGTAACTGTGGGTCTCAAGGACAGAGAGGTGGGAAGGGGATTCAAAGATGATAGGTTTTGGCTTCAAAAATGTTCGAGCTGCCCCAAGCTGGTATGTTTCACTATTGATTCATTTATTTATTTTTATTTTGTTTATTTATTTTCATGTTGTGCTGAAGATTGAACCCAGTGCCTCACATGTGCGAGGCAAGAGCTTTGCTGCTGAGCCACAACCCCAGCCCCTATTGATTCATTTATTAAACAGATATTTATTATGTATTTTGTATACTACATTTGGCTTTATATCTGAAGGAACAAAAATAAAATAAAACAAAGTTTCTTGTATTCAAGTTACAAAGAGTATGGAGGTTGCCTGAGAGGTGATGAGTAACCCTCACTGGGAGTATCGAAGCAGAAACTAGACAAGGGAGGGAACAAGGTGGGACATAAAAGCAGTGAATGATTCAGATGGTGGTGGTGGTGGTGGTGGGAGTTGGCTAGGAAGGCTTGAATGAGCTTCCCCTGACCCCCACCCCCCAGAGAGCCAGTGTTCTGGTCAGGGAATGGGGTGGTTTGAAATTACAGCATCTTGGGGCTAGATAGGAATGCTAAAGAGAGAGGGTTGGGTTGGGAGAAGCACAAGGGCCTGATTATTGGGTGGGTTTGGGCTTAAGTCCCCAAATCTGTCAGTGCTGAGGATCACAGCAGACTTTGAAGACCCCGGTAGACAGAGGAGATCAGAAATGACTGCTCAGGCAGGAAGGACCAGAGCTTAGAAAGACCACAGTCAGAGCCCAGGGATCAGGTGGACAGGGGAGGGGGATGGGCAGGGAGGGTTCTCTCTAATCTATTTAGCAGATTCCTTAGCTTTGGTTTACTAGCACCCCTGCTGTCTCTCCTGCTCCTGCCACCCTTGCTTCTGTCTCAGGGTCTCCAGGATGAGTGTCAGTATCTCCTTCAACCGCAGCTGATTGTCCGGCGTTTGCTGGACGTGGCTGTACTGGTTCCTGGCCGACCCTCAGAGCAAACCCTTTTTCCACACAATCGCTCAGCTCTGTACAAGTAAGTCAAATACTCTATACTGGGCCCCTTTTCACTTCCATGTTGGATCTTAAGCAGATGGCAGGGTTGTTTTGGTTTCTCAGCTACCTGCCTGGTCCTGTTCATCCTCTGGCTGAACTAGATGGCTGGGTGACCCAGAACCCCCAGGGTGGGTTGGATTCCTGCCTCCTCTTTTCTAGCATAGAGGGCAAGACTTGAAAAGGCCACCTATGCTCCTGTGTTTCCTATCCCTTCCCTGTTCCCTTCTTCCTCATGTTTCCCTCCTTCTGGTGTCCCTCTCACCTCACTGTCCTTTCTTGCCCCCAACCTCTCCTCTGCCCAGGGTCTTTGTGCCCAGCTTTACTTACAGGGTTTCAGCGCAGCTGGTGTGTGTGGGGGGCCGAGGGGTGTCTGCCTGCCCTCTGACACTGCGCCTACGTCCCAAGGCCCCACCCTTGCACAACTCAAGCTCCGTGGCCTGTGGCGGTGCCTCAGTATGCCAGCTGGAGCTGGCACTGCCCCCCTGGGGGCACTGGGTCTACGTGCGTGTGGAGACATCATACCGGGGCCCTGGCAGGACCATCCGCTTCCAGCTATGTGTGTGGCTACAAGGTCAGAACCCTCACATGTACCCCAGTCACTCAGCCTGTGCAAACATCCATGACTGGGAAATGATCTGGATTGCTGCGTTCAGTGACCCTCTGCCATATCTCTACAATCTTCCCCATCCCACCCAGGTTTCTTCACATTCCCTGAATCCCCCACAATTTGGGCCTCCAAATCATTAATGGCATTGAGATCATTGTTTGCACCTGCCTTGAGATAGCTGATGACTCTTCATTATTTTTCTTGATTTAAACCTCTTTCAATTTCCTGGGGTAGGCAGGAACAGCTAGGATTTCTGGGGATACTATCATTGCCAAAGTCCATGCAATTCAGTGAGACGGTCTGTCATACTTAGTTACCTGTTTCAACAGTGTTTCACTGCCCTTAGGGGAGGGACATATGACCTTGATTCCTTCAACATGATGTTATATTAGCTGTGTCCACTGGGAAACACCTGGACCCTGTCTTGCAAGCTGGATGCCCTACACTCCCAAGAGATATCATATTCTAGTTCTTACCCCTCATATCCTTTGATAATTCCTGTCTGGCTCAGTTCTGGTTTGTGGTGTGGCTGTAGGGCTGTGAGGGCTACAGGTGTCAGCTCTGGTTTCTTCTGCTTTACAGAGTGCCCACAGCCCAGTCTGTCCCGTGCCCTGGTCCCTGGAGCTGCTATGAATATGCCTCAATCACTGGGCAACCAACCACTTCCTCCAGAGCCACCATCCCTGAGGACTCCTGCAGAGGGGCCTGAGGCCACATCTCCACCTGAGCACTGCTGGCCAGTGCGCCCGACTCTGCGCAATGAGCTGGACACCTTCTCTGTCCACTTCTACATCTTCTTTGGACCCAGTGTGGCTCTTCCACCTGAGCGCCCAGCTGTGTTTGCCCTGAGGCTATTGCCAGTTCTGGACAGTGGAGGTGTCCTCAGCCTGGAGCTCCAGCTCAATGCGGTACTCTTTTGTAGAATGGAGTGGTTGTCCTGTGGGGGAGTTGAAGGGGAAGGTGTCAGAGGTGTGGAGGGCCTTGCTTCCTCCAAAAAGCCAGTCCAGACTGCTTCCACCTAAGCTATTGAATGGGTCACTTCCACCTATCCAACAAGACGGTGCTCCCATTTTAAGAGAACTTGTCTCAGTCCAGTTTTGGTCAGAAAGCATGCTCTGCATATTGACTCTGCTGAGAACAGGCTGGGTCAGCCAGGGCAACTCAGAGTGGTCTGAGTTTCCATTTTTGTAGGCTGACTGCCTTTGCAGAGGGCCTCTCTAATGGTAATTGGTAATTGTTCATTTTTTTCTTGCATATCTTCTGTAAAGAGGGGCTCACCACTTCTTGTGGCCAGGCAGTCCTTGTTTGGGTAGCTCCTTTTGCCAGTGATGTTTCTGACATTCCGTCAAAGTCTGCCTGCAAGATTTTTTTTTTTTATCTTTGTCTTGCTCAGAAGTCATAGCTAGTAAATCTATCCCTGTCCTTTTAAAAAAATTAATAGACGTGCTAGGCACAATGGCACATGCCTGCAATCCCAGCAGCTTGGGAGGCTGAGGCAGGAGAATCTTGAGTTCAAAGCTAGCCTCAGCAAAAGCAAGCTGCGAAGGAACTCAGTGATACCCTGTCTCTAAATAAAATACAAAATAGGGCTAGGGATATGGCTCAGTGGTTGAGTGCGCCTGAGTTCAGTCCCTGGCATCAAAATAAATAAATAAAATAAAATTAATAAACTACTTTTTTAGCGCAGTTTTAGTTTATAGAGTGAGCAGAAAGTACTCAGTTCAATGCCCTTCTCTGTCTGCACAGTGTTCCCTGTTACTGACATCTGATCTTGGTGAGGTGTGTTCACTATATCCCTATTGTATTTTAACAGCCCTCTGATGTTTCCCTTTAGATTCCCCAAAGTTGAAACAACCTTGGTGACTTGGGCCCCTACTATTCAGATCTCTCTTTATCTGCCACTTCTTCTCTGGTCATACTTCTACTGGTCATCCTGTCTCTGAAATAAATGATCTGAGGTAGTCTGACCAGAGTGGCAGGCAAACCTTGCCTTAGATTAAGTGAGGTCCAGTGAGGTCTGGAAGGGTGGCTGGTGTAGGAGTCTGGCGGGAGGTGGTGGACCCACCTGAAGAATCTGACAACCTCATCTCAATACCTTTTCCTACAGAGCTCTGTGCGCCAAGAAAATGTGACAGTGTTCGGATGCCTGACTCATGAGGTGCCTTTGAGCCTGGGGGATGCTGCAGTGACCTGTTCCAAAGGTGGGGTGAGGAGTAGGAGGGAGAGGAGGCTGATGTCTGGGCTTGGTGGGAGATGGTGTGGAGGAAGGACAGGGTCTCTGGGCAGTGGGTAAAGGTGGGTAGAAGGTTCCTGGATCCTGACCCCAGGCTGACTGCTTCTCCTCCCTGTCTCTCATGCTTCTTCTTTCTTCCCTCTCCCTTCCCTCTTCAGAATCCCTGGCTGGCTTCCTGCTCTCAGTCAGTGCCACCTCCAGAATGGCCAGGCTACGTATCCCATTTCCACAGACAGGGACCTGGTTCTTGACTCTCCGCTCCTTGTGTGGTGTAGGGTCTCGGTGAGCAGTGCAGCATGGATGGGGGTGGAGTGGGGAAGACCCCGGCTCCAGGTAACAGTCATTGTGTGTACAGGTTTGTGCGGTGTCACAACGCAACTGCTGAAGTGCGGCTGCGCACTTTCCTGTCCCCGTGTGTGGATGATTGTGGACCCTACGGCCAGTGCAAGCTGTTGCGTACACACAATTACCTATATGCAGCCTGCGAGTGCAAGGCTGGTGAGCATGCTGGCAAGGGAGTGGGCATGCTGGCCTTCCTGACCCTGGGAGGTGGCTTGGAGTGGGGAAATGCTGGGCCCCAACATGGGCTTAGGACTCTGGGGGCCAGCAGAAGTATCTGCTGAACTTGTGGCTACCTCCTGTTCTCTACCCTGTGCCCTCCCTACCTACAGGGTGGCGGGGCTGGGGCTGTACCGACAGTGCCGATGCACTCACCTATGGATTCCAGCTGCTGTCCACGCTTCTACTCTGCCTAAGCAACCTCATGTTTTTGCCACCTGTGATCCTGGCCATTCGGAGCCGGTATGTGCTAGAAGCTGCCGTCTACACCTTCACCATGTTCTTCTCAACGGTATGTGATGCATCTTTCTCTTTACCATGTTCTTGTCCATAGTGATGCATGAGGGTCTGCATTTCCATCATGTTCTCTACAGGCTGGGGGATGCATACCTTTAGGATGGCTTTTATAATAGTATTCCAACCTCCCATGGCATGCATTGAAAGTGATAGTTTTGGTAAAGACCTTGGGGTAAAAATGAACAAAGCTGTTTGCAACTGAATACAACAGGGTGAGACTCTAGCTGCCCCATACTCTGTTCTTCTGGAGGGCCAAGGACAACTCTATTCAGCACACTGGCCAGGAGACAATACAGAAGTATGTCTATACCTTCACTCTGATCTCCTCTGGGTGGGGACAGGAAATCTATGCTTTTACCCATATCTTTGCATTGAGTCTTCACCATCATGTTCTTTCTTTCTTTTTTTTTAAATTTTTTAGTTGTAGATGGAAACAATATCTTTATTTTTTATTTATTTATTTTTATGTGATGCTGAGGATTGTACCCAGGGTTGTATGGTTTGAGGCAAGCGCTCTACCACTGAGCCACAACCCCAGCCCCTCATGTTCTTTCTTGATATGAGCTCTAGCTCCTTTGTGCTCATGTTCTCAATCATCCTGGGGGAATTTCTATTATCTTTAGCATGTTCATCTGTAGCGCATGAAGATATGTCTCCCATTCAGTCACCATGGGCTTCTTGACTTCTCATAGGAACTTCTGGAAGGCAGAGGAGATTTAGAGACATGTAGGAAAGCCTGGGTCTCAGATACTTGGTCCTGAGATATCGTGGGATATGGCAATGTGATCTAAAATCCCAGCTCAAAGGAGTGCATTTTGATATAGATTTGTAGAATTTTGTTGTTGTTGTTTTGAGATGGGGTCTCACAATGTTACCCAGGCTTGTCTGGAACTCCTGAGCTCAAGTGATCCTCCCACCTCAGCCTTTTGAGTAGTGAAGGGCTACGATGTATGCCACCATACCTGGAAAGATTTGTAGTTTGGAGTCCCTCCATTCTCAATAATGGAATCTCCATGATTCCTCCCCTGAATTTTTCTACTTCTCTTAACCATAAAAGTTCATATCACAAACAAAAATTTCAGGTAAATATTAGGGAATGTAGAGAAGTGAATCTACTAATGTGATTTTCCCCAAAGGAGACTTTATGCCCCACCAAGATTCTACATCTAGGGATCTTGTCATCTCATCTGTTCTTGGCATCTTATGGCATAGAGTGCCTGCCCATGAGTACTGCAGGAATCTTAGAGGGATTCAGACTGTCCTCATGTCTTGGCAACAAGGATACCACAGAAACCACTGGTGCCTCCCTGGTGTCCAGCATTACTAGATCAGACATATGTCCACGTTACAAAAACCTACTTGTCATCTGGGAGAAAGTAAAGGTCCAGTGTGCTGAAACTGAGGGTCCTACCACCTGACCCCCAATGCTGGTCCCTGGTTGAGGAAGTGTGGGCTACAACCATGTTGCACAGACCTTGACCCTTTAAGCTGCATGAGAAGAACATAGCCCAGTTTTTCTTGGTTGGGTCCCTTTTCAGGCCTGCTCTGATAGTGGCTCACTCTATTTTTATATTAGACACTGTCTCCCCTTCTCATTGCCAGATGCCCTCCATACTGTTGCTCACCAAATCCTGTAGCAACAGCTGTTCCACCAGCCCACTCTTGGCTTCATGCAGGTGGAATGTGATTCACAACTGGTATGAGTGCTTCAGTGTGTCAGGAGCATGGAGTGTGTGGGGAGAGCATATTCAGTCCCCTGGACTTGGCACAAGCATCCTGGGCATTGGCTCCAGAGTGTTCTAGGCTGGATGACCTTTCCTTTTCTGGATTCAATGACATGTTGACTTGAGAACAAAAGACCTTCTTTTCCCTAGTAGGAGTGCTGAGAGAGAGAGAGCTCCCACTTTCTCAAACCAGGCAAGAAGCAAGAGAGTAAGGAAGAGCTTCTGGCTTTAGGTGTTGGCTGGAGTCCTTCTCTGACTCCTGTTCTTTTATTACATGGGCCAAAATGAGAGGTCCTGGTCATCCAGTTTCCAGGGAAGTTTCCCTATAGTCTCTCCTTTCCCATTCTTTCAGGAGTCTAGACTTGTTTCATTCTGCAGCAGTTCCATTTGAGGAAGCATTGGTCATGTTGCAGTTGACAGTACCAGGGCAGTAGATGACAATCAGGTTCCTTGTCTTAAAATCTAGGATACTATACTCCTGGGATTGTTACATGGGTTCCTAACCAGGGCACAGAAGCAGAGAGCAGGTTTATAATTCAAAAGTTTACAGATATGAAATATGGGGGGAAAAACAGGCCACAAGCTTGCTGTTGATTTTGTATGTAGCCAAACAGTTCAGATAATAACAGCAAAAAGACATACATGTACTGAATATGTGTTGTGTCACATTCTGCTAATTTAATCCTTACAGTAGAACTATATAATAGGTAGGTCTTTTTATTCTTTTTTAATTTTAACTTTTTGTAGATGAAGGAAAGTTTTATACTTTGTCTAAGAGAGAAGGTGAATGGTAGAGCCTAGATTCTCATTCAGCCTGACTCCAGGTCCCTTACAAATAATCATTGAGATATATTGCTCTTCTGATATCCTGGACAGTGAAATTATTCATAAATTTCTAATCTGACTTCTGTTCTTCTGATATCCTGGCATATATAAACTCATGACCTTAGATTAGTAGTTCTCCCCACATTCTTGTGATAGTTTTTTTTAAATTTGTAAATGTATATGGATAGAATGCCTTTATTTTATTTGTTTATTTATTTTTTTATATGGTGCTGAGGATAGAACCCAGTGCCTCAGGCATGCTAAGCAAGTGCTCTGCCACTAAGCTACAGCCCCAGTGTGATAATTTAAAAAAATTTTTTTTTCAGTGCTGGGGATTGAACCCAGGACTTCATACATGCTAGGCGAGTACTGTATCACTGCACCACATCCCTAGCCCTTCTCCAGTTCTTAAATAATATACCAAACCAAACCAGGAAGAACACTGCAATTGTGCAGTGCTCACCCCTTCGGTGCAAGCCATAGATCCTTCACAGTGCTACTTATAATCAGATCCCAAAAGGCCCAGTTAGAGCCCACATCGTGGGCTATGCAGCCTTCCTTGCTGATTGCTGACATCCTGGCAGCAAGCCCACCCTCTCATTACCTCTTCAGTTCCTTGACCTGCCACTTGTAATTCTCAGTGGCCCTTAGCAAAATCCCAAAAGTGTTTCCAAGAGAAAATGAATTTAGGAAACAAAAAAATGAGAGTGACAGTTAAGTTACAGTATATGCTGAGTGTAAGTATCCCAATGTGTGCATGGGTACCCTGTTTTGGAGCATTAGATGAACTATATTATAAAAATGTTAAATTGTATAGAAAAAAGAATTTAGGATAATTTTCCCAAATTTACTTCAGATAGAATATTATGTTAAATAAAATAAGTTTGACTTATAATATCAAGGGTTGATTTGGACACTAGAGAGAACAAAGGAAAGAAGGTGGGATGGGGGCACGAAACTCTTGAAAATAGATGGGAGACCAGTAGAAAAAGGGGGAGAGGAGTGAAAGAGGAATTAGATTGACCAAATTGTGTTATGTGCATGTATAAATATGTCACAGTGAATCCCACTATTATGTATAACTGTACCAACTAAGAAATAAAACGTACAAATGTCCTCATATATAGTATCCAAATCTGACAAAGTCATTAATTTGGATTAGAATTATTTTAATAGAATCCAGTTTGTAATGGAAAATTTTAAATTCCCGTTTTTCTGTGTCATTTCTACCACTTTTTATTGCTGTTGACAAAAAATACCAATCTAAAAATAAGCCCACACATTTCAATGGAACAATTCCCTCACATGGCAATTTAATTTAACCCTACTCCTGTGGAGTTTCCACAACCTGAAACAATCACTACGACTTTTTATTGTATTAGGAGAATTCTAGTCACAGAATATCAGTGAGGTGATTTCTCTAAAACATCTCTACTCCAGAGACAATATATGCATTCCCCCGAGTCTTTTTTTCAGTGCGTAGAAATTCCTAGAGAAAGTCGGCTCTTAATGTGTCTTCACTATTTGGTTAATTCAACACTGCTGATCTGTATCTTCCTTTATTTTTGATCAAATGATTCATTACAAGTTCTTCTTCCAGACACTTTGGGACATTCCTTTCTATATACTTGAAAGTCATGTATATGAAGCAAATGCTTAGTTAAGCCTGAAACATAAAAAGATGTTTGAAAAAAAAACACTCTAAAATGTGAAATAGTTTGGGTAATTTGGTGGCTGTAGTGCTTACAATCTGGTCTTAGAAGTGGAGAATAATCAGTGTTTTATAGCTAAAATAGAAAAAGATAAAAATGTTGATTTGTTTAAGAACAAAATCAATCAACAATTAATCAGCATGTGTAAGAGAAAAATCTGAAAAATAAACAAATCTCAGGCATAGTCAAACATTAATTCTCCGTAGTGTAGGAGAGGTGGATACTGTCCCCATATTGTTCCCTGTGGTGTGAAGCACCATGTTGTTCTCCTGGGCCTTGATGACTGCCTTTTTGCCTACTGTGTGCTCCCCTTGGCACTGGATGGGAAGGGATGAAGAAGGCCAGTGTGTGCAAGTCCTGAAAGTGAAGCCCATTTCATAATCCGATCGATCTATCAGGAGAAACTGGAACATTTAAGGGAATTGGTGGGTCTAGGCTTTCAAAGAGGCCAGAGCTAGACCCAAAGCGTGGGCCAGGGATGGCGATTATTGATGGAACCTATGATGAGCATGAGGAGAGAGGGAAGGGATTGACCTCATCTTGAGAGATGTGTGCTCCCCTACTCCTGGCCTGGCACACTTCACAGCACATTCCAGAAGTGGAAAGATTTAGAAGGCGAGGACCAAGGTCAAAACTTCCAGATGCTTATGGCTTATGAGGCAGACCTGGCCTCCTTACCACATTCTTCTCAGGAGTGGGGAGTTGAGCATTTCCTGGTTCTTCTCACCTGTGGTCTCTCACCTCTGCTTCTCTGACAGCAGTATACCACCCCTGTGGCCTCTTTCTCTAGTTTTGTAGACCTAGATCTTGGCCCCAAGTTCCTTTAACACCTGTCATTTCTTCCTCCAGTTCTATCATGCCTGTGACCAGCCAGGCATTGTGGTTTTCTGCATCATGGACTACGATGTGCTACAGTTCTGTGATTTCCTGGGCTCCCTAATGTCTGTGTGGGTCACTGTCATTGCCATGGCTCGGTTACAGCCCGTGGTAAAGCAGGTCAGTTTGGATTGGGCCCTGGGGGACAACCATAGCCAAAATCTACTTGAAACCCACTCCTGCCTTCTCCCTGGGGGATTTTCCAAGTACCTCTGTCCATTCTGGCCCAGTCCCTAGAGTGCTGTCACTTGGCATTAGCCCAGCCCCGGAGTCCTCTTTCCCTAGGTGCTGTATTTACTGGGGGCTATGCTGCTGTCCATGGCTCTGCAGCTTGACCGACATGGACTCTGGAACCTGCTTGGACCCAGTCTCTTCGCTCTGGGAATCTTGGCCACAGCCTGGGTAAGGGCTGGGAGGCTGTGTGTGTTGGGAGGCAAGGGAGGAAGACTTGGATGAAGGGCCCTGGCCATCTGCTCTCCGTTTAAGGTGGGCATGGATTCTTGTTACCACCTGCTGTTCATCGTGTACACTGTAGTCTTGGCAGGTGCCTTTAGGTCACAGCTAGGGCTCATGGGAAGCCTGAGCATGACTGGCTTTGGCTTGGGTCCCAGGGCCTTACATTTCTGAGCCCCATTTCTCTGCCTCCCCTAGACAGTACGCAGCGTCCGCCGCCGGCACTGCTACCCACCCACGTGGCGCCGCTGGCTTTTCTACTTGTGCCCAGGCAGCCTTATTGCAGGCAGTGCTGTCCTCCTGTATGCTTTTGTGGAGACCCGGGACAACTACTTCTACATTCATAGCATTTGGCATATGCTTATCGCTGGCAGCGTGGGTTTCTTACTGCCTCCTCGTGCCAAGACTGACCACCGGGTCCCGTCTGGAGCCCGGGCCAGGGGCTGTGGATACCAACTGTGCATCAATGAGCAGGAGGAGCTGGGCCTTGTGGGCTCAGGAGGGACCACTGTCAGCAGCATCTGTGCCAGCTGAGTGGGGCTTTAGGCCAGGCCCCTGAGGTTATGAACCCTTCCTAGGGATTTTCCTGGGAATGTGGAGCCCTCCTGGTGCCAAGAGATTGTTGTATTTCTTGAGGACATGGAGCATTTCTCAAGGACATCAAACTCTTCCAGGGACCTGGAGCCCTTCCAAGGACATGGGGAACTTTCTGAGGGCTTGGAGTTCTTCTGCAACCATGGAGTCCTTCTTAAGGACTGGAGCTATGCAGGGCAGAGAGCCCCCTCAGGACCAAGGAGTCCCTCCTAGGGGCATAGAGCCCCTAGGATATGGAGCCCTCCTATATAGACACTAGGGAGACACTGCTCTGTTAGGAATGTGGCATTGTTCCAGAGGAAATGGAGTCCATCTTGGGGAAACTGAATCTTAAGATTTTCCCAGAGACTCAGCAACTCTGGCCTCAGGCTTCCTTCCCAGAAGCAGCATCTGGGCCTGTGCTGTGCTGGAAAGGGAGGATTGTAGGACAGACGTAACTGGAACTGGGGCTGGGTGGCTGACGTCCTGAATTGATGCAGGTGGGATCTGGAGTGTCTCCAATGAAGTATGTGCTGGTTCTGTGCTGCCTTTTTCCCCTGGGCTCAGGGAGTGGGGAGAAGAGGAGGAGAGGGTCCCTGAGGTAATAGAAGGGGTGACAGGACCCCAGCCTACAGGAGCTGCTGGGAGCCTACTGTCTGAGGCTTCTGCCCTATCATGTACACTCCTGCATCCCTCTCATCTGGTCCCTGTGTTCATTTCTAAACAGTTCCTGGTGCCTACTTTTCAATTCCTGTGGGACCTAGACTGCAGTAATTAAGAGGGGTGTGTGTGTGTGTGTGTGTGTGTGTGTGTGTGTGTGTGTTGGTCACATATAAGCATGCACGTGTTTGTGTATGCTGAGATGCTTGAATCAGTGAGACAGACCTCCTTCATGATAAGCCCACACTCACAGGAAGGAAGCTGAGGTGCCAGGAAATTAAGTGACAGGTACAAAGTTCAGCTGTGCAAGAAATATCACAAGAATGTCACTTCTATTTTGAGCCTCCATTTTTTTCTGAGTACCAGAAACAATCTTTTGTTAATTAGGATTTAATAATTTTCATCAGGGTCATAGCTGAGTTCTGAGGGTTTTACAAAATGCCAAGATATTGATGTTGAAAGGAGCATTCTCTCTGGCCTCCAGAGAGAATGGCCTCACCCATCCACTGAGACTTCCATCATCCCATTTGGTTCCCAGTTAGCATTCCAGGTAAGTCATCTGGATGAGGGAGAGATCTTGTTCCTATCTATATAACCCTTCTGGTTTGAAGGTCTGTGCCACATGCAAAGACCTACAAGATTGTCTAAGGCCTTTGTTATGTGGACACCATGAAGCCATTTCTACTGTGGGGTCCTTTTCTGAGTTTCTCTTGACAAACAAGGCATAAGTTGCTCTTTTAAATCCTACAGACCCACGCAGGGGCTTGGCTCAGGGCCCCTCCCTTTGGGATCTTTTTGTGGCAGTGATATCACTTCATTTCCTCTTCCTTTCTCTTCCTCCATTTGTTAATCTTAAGGAGAGGATGGGGGAAGCCTTATTGTTACTTGCCATGTTTTCTCCCAAATCTTTTATCTGTGCCTTAAGTTTTTTTCTGTTCCCTTTAGGGACTAAGCTTTTGATCCTCAAATGCCAGGAAAATCTCCCTTTATCCTCTCCTCCTACAATCGCATCTCTTCCTTGGAGTTACTTAGTAGAGAATGATGTGGCCAAATGAATTGTGAGAATGAAGATATATGACCTTGGTGTCTGTTCTTACATCAGAAATTTTATTTTCTTTCAATACTCATTTGGATAGAGCCATGTTACTAAGATGCTTGAACCCAATTAGCTGGGATTCAGGATAGAGTTAGTGGAATCCAGAAGACACTGGAATAGGCAACCGAGCTAGGACACACCTCACTCTGCTAGGATGGGTTGGAAGGGGCTTCTGGAAATGAGGGGCTTGAATGAGGATTAAATGAATTTCTATAATGCCAAGATGTTGGGAGAGTGTTCTCTGAGGTCGCCAAGTCCATGTTATATCCCTTCCACGAGATTCTTATCATTCCATCTGGTTCCCTTTCAGTAAAAAACTTAGAACAAAGCATATTCCCTAGGCTAGTGTGTGACGTGTATCCAGTATATGCTAGTCAAAGGCCGTGGAGTATTGGGATGTGGGGGGAGACTGAGGGTGAGACACAGGCAGGAAGGAAAGATATTTACTCAGAAAACTGAAGAGTGCAGTGTGTATGGGCCATGTTTGTTTGTGTATGCCTAGGTGCATTTGTGCGTGAGTGTAGTGGGGTGTTGTTGGAATGAAGCCAGTGATGTAGTTGGACAGGTAGGTGGGTTCTGGTCTTTGCTCAATAGGAAATGAGGAACTGGCTGGTGCAGGGGACAGGTTTTAGGGAGAGTTTGGAAGATGAGAGTGCAGTTATACAACTGTTGCACTATTTGAGAGAGAAATAGTAAAAACTTTATGTGGCATCAGTAGAAAGGAGGGGACCACTTTAAGAGCTCTTAGGAGATAGATGGTGCAGGACTTAATAACTGATTGAACATGTAGGTGGTGAGGTGTGAGAGAAAGTCTAGGATAACCACTATGTTTCTTACTTGGGGTGATGGTGTCACTGAGATGGTCCCACCACTTGAGGTTGAAAATGATTTAATTTTGGACATTTTGAGTTTGAGGTGCCTATAGGTTCATGGGGGGAGGGGATTAGCAATAAAACCAGGCTGGGTATAGCACTCAAACCAGGCCTAGAGCCCTTGTCTCTCCCCTAGCTTGTCTTATTGGTGACAGGCCAAGAACCAGACCAGCCCTGCCTTCTATAAGGATGGGGCTGTGGTCAGCTGTGTTAGTGCTCATTTCACATATCTTTACACAGCCACACTCTTAATTCCTGACCACTGGCAACTGCCTGTAGCACATTCAGCACCACAGAGCTCAAGCCCCAATGGTGAGCTGCTGGGTGAACATTTAGTTCAGAAAAACTGCTCCTGGGAAAGCCCTGAGGGCTATAGAAATAGGTAAGATATGCTGACTTCCAGTCCTGAGGGAACTCAAATGGTGGTGAAATCGCACAAAAGAAAGGATGAAGTACCAAGGGAAAGGTGCCATAGGATGTAAAGAGGACAGTCTCAAAGTGCATCAGAGAAGATTGCATGAAAGAGATGGTGTCTGAGCTGGCTTTGAAATCTCATCCCAGGGTGACTGAGAACAGCAGGAGCAAAGACCTGGAGGTGGAGAAAGCGCAGAGGATGTAGTAAGGGGCCAGCCTGTGTGGAGGGGGAGAGGAAATCAGGCCAAAGAAGCAGATGTAGCCAGATTCTGGGGAACTTGAAGACTAAGCAAAAGAATTTGAACTTAATGCTGTGGTGATGGGGAACCATGAAAGATTGTTGATCACAAGAGTGATAAATCAATTGGGATTTCACATTAAATGGCAAAACCACTATGAGAGATGTAAGAAATTTCATTCAGAGACTAGATGGACACAGTCATGGGAACAGCTGGAGAAACCAATGAAAACTGGTACCTCTGCATTAGGTGTTGGGCATAAAGTTGCTCCAGGCCTCCTGGCTGGCAGTCAAAAGGAAAATTGAGTGTGAAAGGGGGAGAGGAAGGGCAACGGAGAACCCAGGATGACCAGTGTCTGGCTCTCAGTGCCTTCAAATTCATTGACATAGGTGACTTGAGGGAGTAGCTGGCACCTTTTGCCAATGGAGCTGAACCTGGCCCAGACTGAGGACAGCTGAAGGAGGAAACATGGCCAGAACTAGGAGAGCCAGTGCATTGGTAACACAATGTCCCCCAAGGCCTGGTGCTGTTCACCTTTGCCTTCCACCCTATGTGCATTTACCTTATGGGCAAACACAGCCCACCCATAAGGGAAGGAAATCCCAAGAAGCACATTTCCAATCTAGCTTGGATGACCCATTGGAGAGCTATAAGTGAGCTAAGCTGGGCTTTCTTGAGATGATTGATCAGGCAGCAGCCTGTGAAGGAAACACCATGAAGGAAAAGGAAACCAAATCTCTACGAGCACCTGGATAGGAGCTGCAGCATAGCGTATGGTCATTGGGTACTCACAAACCTCTCAGTCCTTTTGACCTATCACACACATTCTCCATGTGAATCTCCTGTCCTTGATGTTAAATGTGACCATGAGCCTGGTGTTGATCAAAGGAGTGTGAGTGGAAGTAGCATGTGTCACTTCTGAGTGGGAACTAAGGTCAGTTCAGGCTGTGTTACCTTCTCTTCTCCTTTTGTTGTGATGCCTAGCCATGTTGCAGATGGTAACTGCTTTGTCATTATGGGTACCAGAAAGGAGAAGATAAGGATTCAGAGCAGAACCCCAACTAAGTCCTTATGGACCTGGGGCATAAACAAGAAATCGATTGGTTTTAAGCCACTGAAATATGAGGGAGGCCATTACCACGAGATAGGTTAGTTCATCCTGACAGAGACAGAGGGCAATGGTAAAGTTGGCTAATTTCCTGGTGCACAGAACTCCCCCAAGCAGAGCTGTGACAGCTGCTTTCACCTCTGCATTTCTTAGGCTGTAGATGATGAGGTTCAGTGAGGGTGTCATGACTGCATAAAACAGTGTGATAATCTTATCCACATTGGGATTCTTTGCCTTAGGCTTGAGGTACATAAAGTAGATGGTCCCATAGAAAATCACCACCACTGTGAGGTGTGCAGAGGAGGTGGAGAAGGCTTTGCACCTGCCTGAAGCAGAGGGAACCCGAAAGATGGCAGCCAGGATGAAAATGTAGGAGAGGCAGATGAGCAAGAGAGGGGTCACTGTCAGGATGGTTGTAGCCACCATCAATACCAGGGCATTAAGGGAGATGTCCCCACAGGCGAGTTTCAGCACTGCTAAAATCTCACAGAAGAAGTGGTTGATGACGTTGTGGCCACAGAAGGGGAGGCACCAGATCAGGATGGACTGTAGCAGTGAGTTGACAAAGCCTGTCCCCCAGCTCAGCGCTGCCATCTGCATGCACATCTGTCCAGTCATGAGCTCTGTGTACCTGAGTGGGTGGCAGATAGCCACATAACGGTCATAGATCATCGCAGCCAGGAGCAGGCACTCTGTAGTGCCCAAAGCCAGGGTCAAGAATATCTGCAGGGCACAGGCTGGGAAGGAGATGGTACTTCTGGTTTGTAGGAAGTTGGTGAGCATGAGAGGTATGAAGGAGAAGGTGCCACAGTTGTCTATGAGGGAGAGGTAGCTGAGAAAGAAGTACATGGGGTTGTGCAGGTGGGGGTCCAGCATGATCAGCACCATGAGGAGGGAGTTCCCCAGCAGATTCATGCAGTAGATGCCCAGGCAAAGCACAAACAGGACCATTTCTAGGTCTTGGTGCCCATGGAGCCCCAGCAGGACATAGTCCATCATGGCTGTCTGGTTTGTCTCCTCCCATCTCATCCTCTTTGCTCTTTCATTTGGACCACACAGCTTTTAGAAAGAAGCTCTTGCTGGTGTGGGGACCAAGGGTGCTGCTGGATATGTGACTTGCAGTGTGTCAGCCTCCCTCTCTGGAACCGAGTTTTATCATCTGTACAAGGAGAGAGAGGCCTTCAGGTCTGCATCTGGCCCTCCCAGCTCTGCTGTTCTATGGACTTTGAGGGGAATGTGCAACATCCTGGCTCCCTAGACTCTTGGCTGTTCTTCCCAGGAGATTTCAGAGGGGACAGTAGAATACAAATATATGTGACATGTTCTCTTTTTTTTTTTAAAAAAGTTCCTACCAATTCAAAGGAACCATCTTTTCTCAGTTATGACTTCCTATTCCTAATAATGCCCACTGTATTTCAGATTCTTTCATTCAGTGATTCATTCATACTCTGTGATAGGTATTGTTTCAGGTGCTGGGGCTATACCAGTAAGAAAAATAAGAGAAAAAAAAGATTCCACACTGTCTCTGTTGTACCCTCACTTCCTTGACTGAGGTGACATTCTGGGAAGCAGGTGTATGATGGCTGATCTTACCCAGTGTCCCTCAGGGCCCTGGGGATGGAACACTTTGGTGTGTAATTCTGAATTATGGTCATTTCTCCTTAAGGAATCAGAAACCATTCATTGCTTTTTCAAACGAACACACATGAACATTTGTACCCTGCTGCAGTCTGGCTGGGCACAATCAGGAGCCACTTGTCAAAAGAAACTAACTTTATTTTTAGAACCACACAGGCCAAACAACACAGCCTCTCAGGAAAAACCCTCAGAGCCCCAACTGCCACCACCGGCTTCCCACAAGCCTCTCTCTCCAACACAAGCCTCTCTCCACCTCCCACAATCCTCCTGCTCTTGAGGCCGATTGGCTGGGTCACATGGGCGGAGCCAAAAAAGTCCCCCAATGAGCAGCCCCGTGGTCTGAAAGGGCAGGGAAACAGCCCAATGAGCATCACCGCAGAGGAGCCAATCAGCTAGATGTTGCTGGGGCCGCTGTGAGCCAATCATCAGCCGGCAGCTGGAAGTTTGCTGGCAGCTGGAAGTTTGCTGGGGCCCCTTCGGCTGTGGCTCTCAACATCTCCCCCTCTCTGTTTAAACAACAAGCATGTGGCTTAGGGACCGTGCCTGCCTTAGGTTGTCCAATAGTACATATGGTCCTTACCCGTTAGGTTGGTACCATTGCAATTGGATCTTACCCGTCACTGACTACCGGTCCAGTATACAGCCACACCTGTGGAGAGGTCTTTGTACCAGCTGGGGGGGGGTGAGGTTCTTTGCCTCACCTCTGTTGGCCCCCAAATTTTAGCTGGACGATCATGACAAGCAGAAGAGAGGAAGATACACCAAGCCAATTGACGGCTCCTTTTGGAAAAATTGTACCACCGATGACATCATCAGCAGAAATACCCCAACACTACCACAAGTCGCTGCACCAACAGATAGTTCACAATGCATACAGGTGAGTTCACAATGTGTCCAGGCAAGTTCTGCAAGCAGTTCAGTGATGGCTATTGCAGAAGCTGTAGATTGGTTTTATCTTTGACTTCACCAGCACTGGGATGAAGATAGGAATTCTGGCAATAATGGCTAAAGAAAAAATTATGTAACATTCCAGAAGGCACTAAAAGAAAACAATTTTCTTAACAATTTACATTGTCTTTAAGAGAATTATTAAATATAATGAAAAGGAAAGGTGAAAGTAAACAAACAGATCTGTTAACCTCCTTTTTTGTTCACATATTAAAACAATCCTCAACAGTTGTTTACCCAATTTAAATTAAACCATATAAATCACGTGAAAAAAAATATTTGGATCCATTTTATCATGAGCGCTCATCATATATGATATATGGACATACATACATTCAAACATATAACACAAAACACAAGTGTGCACACATAATATAATACATACAACACATAACATTATAGTAAAGGCCTTATAACTTTTTACAGGTGAAATCTCCATTGCAATGTTTAAAAACTCTATAGTCAAAAAATAGAACTGATCAGCAAAACATTAACCTAGGTCTGTATGAGCTCAAAAAACAAAATAGAACTTCATGATATGGCAAAGGGCAATAATAAAATAGATATTGAAAAAAGCATCCTGGTTCTGTTGCAGATGTAAGAATAGCCAAACTGGAGTTTTGGATATCAGTTGTTATGGATTTGAGCCAAATCATCTTCTTTTTGGTCTGTAGAAATCGCTTTAGTTAATCTTTCTGGAATCCAAATCGGCTGCTGTTCTCCCTGTGGAAACACACAAACAGACCCCCGACTCCAGACAATTACTGGGTCAGGACCTTTCCATTGTCCTGTTAGAATATCCTTCCAAAGTACCTTGGGCTTATGCACATTTTTTGGACACATATGCCTTGCCGCAGCACTAAGTCCTGATGAATCCAAATTTAAAAAGTTTAGAGTAAAAAGGGTTATTTTAAGTTTATCTTTGGGGAATATATACCCCTTCCCAATTCCTTCTTTTTGCTTTAATAAGTACATTTTAATAGTTTGATGAGCTCTTTCAACTATGCCTTGTCCCTGTGGATTGTATGGGATTCCTGTTATATGAGTAATGCCAAATGTTGAGCAAAATTGTTTAAAAGAGGTAGAAGTATAACCAGGGGCATTATCTGTTTTTAACTGTTTTGGAACACCCACAGTGGCAAAATTTTGTAAGCAATGAGCTATAACATCTTTAGTTTTTTCTCCGGCATGAAGGGAGCTCATCAAAAATCCAGAAGAAGTATCAATTGTAACATGCAAATATTTTAATTTTCCAAATTCTGGCAAGTGTGTGATGTCCATCTGCCAAATATGGTTAGGTATCAATCCTCTAGGATTGACTCCAAGATTAACTTGTGGTAAAAAGGTCACACAATTTTGACATTGTTTTATTATTTGTCTAGCTTGTTCCTTAGTTATTTTAAAACGCTTTTGTAAAGTATTAGCATTGACATGGAACTTTTTATGAAAATTTGTAGCTTCTTCTAGTGTAGAGAAAATATGTATGTCATGTGTAGTTTTATCTGCTAAATCATTGCCCAAACTAAGGGCTCCAGGCAATCCTGTATGTGCCCTGATATGTCCTATAAAGAATGGATCTTTTCTGTCCCAGATTAGACTTTGTATAGTGGAAAGCAAAGAGAAAACAGTAGAGGAAGGGGAAATCCTACCAGCATCTTCAAGGGATACTATAGCGTTAACTATATACTGACTATCAGAAAATAAATTAAATACAGAATCTTTAAACATCACAAAAGCTTGTAATACTGCATTAAGCTCTACCTTTTGAGCTGATTGTTTGGGTACTAAAAATGTAAAAGTTTGATCAGGTGTAACTATTGCTGCTGTACCATTATTTGATCCATCAGTGAATATATTTGGAGCATTCATGATAGGTGTTTTTCTTGTCATTTTTGGAAAAATTACAGGATGCGATGACCAAAAAGACAATAAAGGATTAGATGGTAAGTGGTTATCAAATGAAACATTAGATTTGCACATGATTATTGCCCAAGTATTTAACTCATTAGCTAACTCATCAATTTGATTCATAGTATATGGAGTAATAATTTTATTGGGAGAAATTCCAAACACTCCCTTTGCTGCTTTTATTCCTTTGAGTATTAATTGTCCTACAGCCTCAGGATACCTAGTAAGAATAGTGTTAGGAGAATAAGATAAATGTATCCATAATAATGGACCTTCTTGCCAAAATACTCCTGTAGGAATATTTTTTGTTGGTAGTACAATAAATAATAAAGGCAAACTTATATCAATTCTATCCAAATGCATATTTTCCATATATGTTTCAATGATTTTTAATGCCTTTCTTGCTTCAGGCGTTAACATTCGGGGTGAATTTGGATCTGATGGACCTTTTAGGATATCAAATAAAGGTCCCAACTCTCCTGTTGGTATACCTAAATACGGCCTTATCCAATTTATGTCTCCTAATAACTTTTGAAAGTCATTAAGTGATTTGAGTTGATCTACTCGTATTTGAATTTTTGGTGGACGGACCATGGTTGAGGATAATAGAACTCCTAAATAATTAATTGGAAATTTAATTGTACTTTATCTATTGCTATCTCTAGATTATAATTTTTTAATAAGTTTGTAAGTGTGGCGTAACATTCTAGCAATGTGTTTTTATCTTTGTGTGCTAATAATACATCATCCATATAGTGAAATATTTGTAGTTCAGGATTTTGATTTCTAAGTGGCTGGATTACTTTGTTAACATAAATTTGACACATAGTTGGGCTGTTAGCCATCCCTTGAGGGAGTACTTTCCATTCATATCTCTGATCAGGACCTTCATGATTCAGTGCAGGGATAGTAAATGCAAAACGTGGACAATCCTCAGGATGAATTGGAATTGAAAAAAAAAACAATCTTTAATATCTATAACTAAAACATACCAGGTTTTTGGCAAAGCAGACAACTGAGGAATCCCTGATTGAGCAGGTCCCATAATAACCATCTCATTATTAATGGCTCTTAAATCTTGCAATAATCTCCATTTACCAGATTTCTTTTTGATGACAAAAATGGGAGTATTATGGGGAGATACAGAAGGTTGTATATGTCCTTCTGCTAATTGTTGTTTGACCAGGTCATGGGCTGCTTGTATCTTTTCTTTAGTCAGGGGCCACTGAGGAACCCATACTGGTCTTTCTGATTTCCAAGTAATTTTTATTGTCTCAGTGGCCCTTTCTGAAAATCCAACCCATGTCTGTCTGTTCCTTGATCTATTTGTATTGGTGCTGCTATACCTTGTTCTTGTTTTTCTAATCTTTTTCCTTTCCTAAAACCTTGTCTAGTCATAATAGTGGGTGCATTTTGGTTGATGTTATTTGTTAATGTCAAACCTAATTGATCTAGGACATCTCGTCCCCATCAATTTACGGGAAGATGATCCAATACATATGGCTGTATAGTTCCTTCACATCCTTCAGGATCCTTCCAATCTAATACCATTGCACTTCTATGGGGATTAGTCGCCACTCCTAGGCCTCGAAGCGTTTGAGTGGCTTGTTGTAATGGCCAATGTTTTGGCCATTCTTGACGAGAGATGATGCTAAGGTCTGCGCCTGTATCCAGTAGTCCATTAAATTCATGTCCTTGAATATTTAGTTTTAGCATGGGGCGAGAATCTAAATTTAAAGAAAGCATAGCCCAATCTACACCTGTGGAGCCTAATCCCTTGGAACCTCTTTCTACAGTACGACTGGAAAATTTATCATGTAGGCTGGGTATTATTAGTAACTGTGCTATTCTATCTCCTGGTGAAATTACTGATATACCCTTTGGAGAACTGGCTATAATTTTTATTTCACCTTCATAATTGGGATCAATTACCCCAGGACTTATCATAAGTCCTTTTAGAGTAGAAGAGCTGCGTCCCAATAATAAGCCTACTGTTCCTTTGGGAAGAGGTCCTTTTACCCCTGTGGGAATGATTTGAACTCCCATTTCTGGAGTTAGTACTGCTCTGGCGGAGGCACAGATGTCCAACCCTCCGCTCCCTCTGGTTTGTCTGATGAGGGATCTGATGGACAATGTGTCCTGGGCACTACCCTGATGGGGTTGCTGGGTTCCTCCAGTGCTCCGTATATTTGTGGTTTGGGGCCCCAGAGCATTGGGCCCCCCTGTCCATTTTTTGGCAATGGAGACCGATGCCTTTCTCCACGATATCGTGGATAAACACCTGTTCCTTGTTCATTTTTTGATAATGGAGTACCCTCTATGGTGATTTGAGAATGGCATTCATTAGCCCAATGTCTCCCTCTATGGCATCGTGGGCAAATACCTGGTATTCTACTCCTTTGATACCTAGTTTTGTTAAACCCTCCTCCTATGGGGCAATTCCTTTTAAAATGTCCTGTTTGTTCACAATTGTAGCATGTTCTTGGCCTGGCATCTAAAGCCTGTTTTACTGCAGCTGCCACAATTTGCCCTTGTTCATTAATGTCTCTGGCATCTAAAGCCTCTTTTACTGCAGCTGCCACAACTTGCTCTTGTTCATTAATGTCTCTACATAATTTAATATATGTGTTTAAATCTTCATGTTTCCATGGTCTAATGATATCTCTGCACCAACGATTCGCTTGCTCATAAGCCAGGTGTTTTAGTAATGGCATTGCTTGTTCTGTATTCCCAAAAACTCTGGTAGCTGTTTGAATAAGCCTATCTACAAATTCAGCATAAGGTTCATTAGCTCCTTGTATTACCTTAGATAATTGACCTTGTATACCTCCATGTCCTTGTAAAGTCTTCCATGCCTTAATTGCATCTACAGCAATTTGTGCATATACACCAGGATCATATGCAATTTGTTGCTGCTGATCCTCATAAGGTCCCTTTCCTAACAACATATCTAGATTTCTCTGAGGATAACCAGCTGCTGCATTTCACCTAGCCGTCTCCTTGCAAAATTCCTCATTGGCAACCTTCCATAACAGGTATTGTCCTCCATTTAGCACAGCTTTACACATATTAGCCCAATCTGCTGGCGTCATGTTCAAGTTGTTAATGGATTCGACCATGCTTACAGTGAAGGGTGCTTGAAGACCATAGGTTGTTACAGCCTCTTTTAGCTGCTTCACTGTTTTGAAATTTAAAACATGGTAAACTCGCTGCCCTCCTGCCTCAAATACAGGGCATGTTAATATTTGAGATCTTGTCTCAGGATCCCAACTATCAACTGCGGGGGTTGGGGGCCTCCCAGCATATGGAGGTGGCCTTGTTAGTTGGACACTTACGTCCTCTGGTGATAGAAAGGTGTTAGTAGCAGTCTCCTGTTGTAACTTTCCCCCTGATGGCTTTTTCTGCTTTACACTTTCTTTCTCTGCCTGACTAGCTTGAGAGGCCTTCTCTTTTACTTGAATTTTTTCCTCTGTCTGACTAACTTGAGAGACCTTCTCTTTTACTTGAATCAATATGTCTTCTCCTTCCTCTACCTTTGTCTGAACTGAAGGCTTTGGACTAAGCAAACAAGATACCAATGTCCACAATGGCAATGTGCCAACTGGCAGAGTCCCTGGGCTTTTCTTTTCTATTCTTTTTAAGTCTTCACCATGATGGTTCCATTGTGATATATTTAACAACTCCTCCTTAAAAAGCCATGGGCTACATTTTTGTATTGTATCAACGTATGCCCTGACTATTCTTGATTTTACTGAGATGCCTCCTTCCTCTAACAATTTACTTAACACTCTTTCAGTTTGTTTTTTACTAATTTCTGATCCCATATTTCTACTATAATACAACCCAACAAGATAACGCCTAACAAAACTGAAACAGAGTGAAACAAAATTGGAACAACACAAAATCATTATAATAGCCTCCTGAAATGTCCATCCGTCCTTTCTCCCTATCTGTTCCTCAGATGTGAGCGGTTTTTCTTCCACCCTACACATCTCCAGGGACAGGCAACTTAAAACAAAAGTGAAACAAAATAACAAAAGAAGAATCTTAAAATGGCTACCCATCCTCTCGCCCTGCCCTCAGGGGCGAGCAGTTTACCTTATCACTTACCCTCAGTCGCTTCCCGTGCGAGCCACCAAATGCCGCAGTCTGGCTGGGCACAATCAGGAGCCACTTGTCAAAAGAAACTAACTTTATTTTTAGAACCACACAGGCCAAACAACACAGCCTCTCAGGAAAAACCCTCAGAGCCCCAACTGCCACCACCGGCTTCCCACAAGCCTCTCTCTCCAACACAAGCCTCTCTCCACCTCCCACAATCCTCCTGCTCTTGAGGCCGATTGGCTGGGTCACATGGGCGGAGCCAAAAAAGTCCCCCAATGAGCAGCCCCGTGGTCTGAAAGGGCAGGGAAACAGCCCAATGAGCATCACCGCAGAGGAGCCAATCAGCTAGATGTTGCTGGGGCCGCTGTGAGCCAATCATCAGCCGGCAGCTGGAAGTTTGCTGGCAGCTGGAAGTTTGCTGGGGCCCCTTCGGCTGTGGCTCTCAACAGTACCCCAATAGAGGTAGATATAGAGGTACAATAGAATTGCTGGTCACAGGATTTATCCCTGGTCAAGAGAACCAAGAGACTCACTTGTGGGCTTCCTAGTTGCTTTTTGGGATAAGTGAGATTGGCAGGGATACCAGGCAAGTAGGCACACCTGGAGCTCATCTAGCCTTGGCGTGGCCAGTTGTTGACTAGCTTTAGAAAGGCAGGAAGGAGGCTGAGGTTTGTTCCCAGCAGCCTCCATTGCTGTGCCAAGCTGGTCTCAAGGCCTTCTTGGAATAGGACAGTGTTAAAATTCACAGGAGGGAGCTCTCATGTCCCCAAAGCCCAATAGTGTTGTCAGCACACGAGAGCTGTTTTAGGGGTCAGGTGGCTACTACAAGCTGGTGCCTGTGCCTGGTGCTAAGAGTACGCCAGACACAGTCTTGTCTTCTGCCTTCCTGGAGCTTACAAGCATTCTCTGGATCTCAGCAAGCATCCATTCCTTCCCTGGCTTTAGACCTCTGACATTGTTCATGAGTCTAGGGTGTAAAGATCACTGTCAAACCTGGGAAGAAGTCCTGGGAGGGTGATGTCTCTGCTCCATGTGTGCTTACAACATGACCTATGTTTATTTCAAATTCTGACACATGTTTTCAGACAGGGGATAGTGGAAACCACTGGGTGTGCCTCTCTCTCCTCACCCTGGCCTCTGATCAAAGACCCAGAGGGAGAGGTGCAGGCATTTGAGGCTTCTGGCAGCAGGCTCTGCTCCTGCCCTCCTGTCTCACTTCCACAGCACACCTCATGCACACCTGTTCCAACCTGGTCAGACTATTGCTATTGCTGGGACAAAGGCTGCTGGACTGTCCCTTGTTGTCCACTTATTCTTCCAGGCTGAGTTTACACTGTGCATTTTGTGTGTCACCCTCTCTGATGGCACAAGGTAGAACTGACCATCCCATCAGTTGATGGTTGTCCAGTTTTAGCACAGGTTAATTTCATTGTGCCTTGAATTCTGGCAAGATTGCTGATTCCCTCTCTCTGACTAGATTGTTGAATATGAGAAATTGGAGAGAAAGTGCTGTGTTTGGTTTATCACTGTCACCCTCCAATTGCCCTGTACCAAGGAGTATCAGTGGTTGCCATTCTAATGCAAGTGACCATTTATTGAGCTCTAATGCTGCCATTCTTCCAAAAATCTTGATCCCAGTGTCTCACCTTGAGATCACCCTCTCCCTTTTCATTCTACCCCCAAAAGAAAAATACGAACATTTGGAAGAAATGCTCTGTGTGCCAGTTCCACCTGGAGGGACAGTCTTTGTTTCTGGAGCACCAGATCAGGAGCATGGTGGGTTTCCTAGCAACTTAAGGGTCAGGTCATAGCATATTCCTGTCTAGTAGAAACAGCCATAAAGAAGGAGTTTGTGTATAGAAAATGTGATACTTTTCAGATGAGCAACAGCTTTGACTATTACATGGGCAAAGGATGTGACTTTGGGGAGAACCAGTAAGGATGGGCTTGGTTTTGCTGCTGTAATGCAAAGATGTATAATTTTTTTAAAAATTATTTTTGTAGTTGTAATTGACAGCATGCCTATATTTTTTTTCATTTTTATGCAGTGCTAAGGATCTAACCCAGTGCCTCACACATTCTAGGCAAGTGCTCTGCCACTGAGCTACAGCCCCAGCCCCCAGAGATGCATAATGTTTATGAATTAACATGAAGAGGTTTCTTGCCTTCTCATGCTGCATGTCCATTGTGGGTTTCAGGGGCCTGTCCACACAGTCCCTGGTGGATGGAAGCTCTACAATGTGGGCTTTACAGTTATGTGGCCAGGGAATGACACCTGGAATATCTTCCACCAACAGTGAAATGCTCTGACACAGAAGTGACATACTTCACATGTGCCCACAACACACTAACTCTGACTATTTGTAACGTATGTCCAGAATGAAGGAAGCCATCGCTATTACTGAGCAGCTCCTCTCTGGGTGTTTTTTTTTTTTTTTTTCAGTACATTCCAAATGCTATTCTAGCATCTCTCTGCCAATTTCACACACTCTGTCATATCTCTGTATCGGATTCTCAGAGCAATAAAACACTGAGTGGCTCTGAAAGTAATGGTCTAGTTTCACTTCACAATTTTATAATTTCTTTGTATTCGGTGATGCATGGAAGGAGCCCTGGAGTGGGAATGTGGGGCCCAAGTTAGATTCTTGGCCTTTGTTCTAGCTTCTGACTTGATTGAGCTCCTCTTCCTGAGAAATGAGCTGGTCAATTATGTGACCTATGGACTCTGTGGTCTTGCCAACATTTTTTTCTGAATCTTTCTAGAATCCTTCAACTCTGCGGTCAAAGAGACTAGGGTTCCTTGGTAAGTTGATATCACATGATTCTCATTGGCTGGTAAACCTAACTTTACCCACTTAATGCTTATTTTAGGCTTCACACATATTTTAAAAGAGAGGAAGGGGCATCACAAACAGGAAGCTTCAGGTCCAGCTTTCGAAATGCCTGAATCTGGGGTTCCTGGATCAGCATGTCATGTTGTATGGCAGAGAAGTTGGCATGGGCTTGAATTCAAACTGACTGGGTGTCCAGACCCTGTCATTTGCTACAGGTTCTCCACCCAGGTTCCTTACCTGTAACAGGAGGTAGTGGTATATCCTTGTTGGGCGAGTATCAGCTGGGGATCAGTGAGCTTAAGTAGAACTCTTACTGCAGAGTCTGGCCTGGGGTCAATGTGGATCCAGTGGTGGATGATATTATTATTATTATTATTATTATTATTATTATTTCTCCTTCTCCAAGCAAATATTCTGACTTTGAGATATTTCAAAAAGCTTTTTGTCCTACTCACTGGCTTGTGACAGAATTGTGTGCAGAGAGCTGGAGCCAGGTGAACTGCTCTGAGGTTCGAGAGAGCCATGGAAGAAGTGCTGAATTCATTACGAGCAGCTTCACTAGGCTGGGGTGGGCCAGGCTGAGGGGCCCCAAGGACTAGAGACCTAGTCCCCTGACACACAGACAGCCTGCTTGTCTCTTGCTCCCAGGGACCTGGTAGTCCCTGCCCAATTTAAAGTTCACACTCTCCAACCATACAAAATTTCAGGTTAGGCAACTAAGGGGCCTGGGCTTCAGAAACTCAGGTCCATTTTGCTATCTCTGGAGTGCCTTGCTGGATTGAGTGGGCACAGGAGAGACACTAGGAGAGCACAGGCATGGGCAATCTTCCTTTATTCCTTTGTTCCTTCATTCGTTTGTTCTTCTTTCTGGACTCGGACTTGAACCCAGGGATGATTAATCAGAGTGACCTCCCCAGTCCATTCCATTTCTTAAAATTTTGAGACAGGATCTCCTTAAGTTGCTGAGGCTGTTCTCCTGCTTCAGGAGTCTCTGGGATTGCAGTCATGTACAACTGCATCTGCATGTTCTTGTATTCTCACAGGAAATTTTGGAAGGCAGAAGGGATCTCTCTTTGTCTCTGGACAAAGTGTGGGTAAGTCTGGATCTCAGGGTCCTGAGATACTTGGTCCTGAGGCATCATGGGACATGGCAATGTAATATAAAATCCCAGCTCAAAGGAGTACATTTTGAAAGAGATTTCTAGATGTTTTTGTTGTTGTTGAGATTGGAGTCTCACTATGTTATGCAGACTTATCTAGAATTCCTGAGATCAAAAGATCTTCCTGCTTTAACCTTCTAAGTAGCTTGGGTTACTGTATGTGCCACCACACTCAGCAAGATTTGTGTTGGAATCCCCTGAACTCTCATTATGGAATTTCCATGATTCCTTTCCTGAGTTTTCCCACTCCTCCTTACCCAAAAATGTTCATATCACATACAAGCATCTTATATATTATAATTTTTCCATAATTTTGATTGGTGAATCAGCATCTTGGATATCAGGAAATAAGAAAAGTGAATATACTAATGTGATTTCCCCCCAAGTAGGCTTTCTGCCCCACCAAGATTCTGCATCTAGGGATCTTGTCATCTCATCTGTTCTTGGCATCTTGTGACATAGAGTGCCTGCCCATGAGTACTGCAGGAATCTTAGAGGGATTCAGACTGTCCTCATGTCTTGGCAACAAGAATACCACAGAAACCACTGGTGCCTCCCTGCTGTCCAGCATTACTATATCAGACATATGTCCACATTATAAAAACCTACTTGTCATCTGGGAGAAAGTAGAGGACCAATGTGCTGAAACTGAGAGTCCTACCCCCTGACTCCCCAGCCCGGTCCCTGGTTGAGGAAGCATGGGCTACCACCATGCTACAGAGACAGGCCTTGATCCTTTAAGCTGCATGAGAAGAACATAGTCCAGTTTTTCTTGGTTGGGTCTCTTTTCAGGCCTGCTCTGATAGTGGCTCACTCTATTTTTATATTAGACACTGTCTCCCCTTCTCATTGCCAGATGCCCTCCATACTGTTGCTCACCAAATCCTATAGAAACAGCTGTTCCACCAGCCCACTCTTGGCTACATGCAGGTGGAATGTGATTCACAACTGGTATGAGTGCTTCAGTGTGTCAGGAGCCTGGAGCGTGTGGGGAGAGCATATTCAGTCCCCTGGACTTTGCACAAGCATCTGGGCATTGGTTCCAGAGTGTTCTAGGCTGGCTGACACTTCCTTTTCTGGATACAATGGCATATTGACTTGAAAACAAAAGACCTTCTCTCTAGTTGGAGTGCTGGAAGAGACTCCAGTGCCTAGCACCACAAAGAGAGCTCCTACTTTCTTAAACCAGGCAAGAAGCAAGAGAGTAAGGAAGAGCTTCTGGCTTTAGGTGTTGGCTGGAATCCTTCTCTGACTCCTATTCTTTTATTACTTGGGCCAAAATGAGAGGTCCTAGTCATTCAGTTTCCAGGGAAGTTTCCCTATAGTCTCTCCTTTCCCATTCTTTCAGGAGTTTAGACTTGTTTTATCCTGCAGCTGTGTTTATTTGAGGAAGCATTGGTCATGTTGCATTGACAGTACCAAGACAGTAGCTGACAGTCAGGGTCCCTGTCTTAAAATCTAGGACACTGGACTTCTGGGACTGGTAAACAGGTTCCTATCCAGGGCCAAGGAACAGATAGCAGGTTTATAATCAGTGCTTACAAACATAAAACTTGTTGAAAAACTCCTAAACAGGCCACAAACTTGCAGTTGATTTTGTGTATAGCCAAAGGGTTTGAATAATGATAACAGCAAAATGATGTCTACTGAACATGTGCTGTGTCAGACACTGCTAATTTAGTCCTCATATTAACACTGTATTTGGGTTCTCTAAAGGAATAGGATCCATAGAATATATATTATATATATTAAATGTAACATATGAATATATAAAGAGAGTGTGTGTATATACATACATATTTATGCATATATATGTGTATATATATATATATATATATATATATATATATGCATGTATATATGTATGAATTTAAAGGTGGATTTATTAGTTTGGCTCACATCATCAAGGCTGTATTGTCCCACAATGACTGTCTGTAAGCTGGAGAGCCAGAGAAACCAAGAAGGATCTGAATCCCTCTGGCCAAGAAGCTGGAGTCTCAGGGTAAGAGGGACCAACGATGTAGTCATGGCTCTATGCTGAAGACTTGGAAGCCTCCTGAAGGGTCACTGGAGGTGATTCCAGGATGAAAGGCTGAAGAAGCCAGTCTGATGTCCATGGGTGATGGGCAAAGCAACAGACACACCTGCTCTCATAGAAGAGAGCCTGCAGGTACTGTGTGGCTTCCTCTTCTGCTTTTGTTCCATCTGTAGGACCATGCTGCTCACTTTCAGCTTGCTGTCCCCCATGCCAGTTGTCTCTGGAAACACCCTCTCTGACTCTGTTGGAAATATGCTTTATTAGTTAACTAATCATCTCTCCATCTAATCAAGAGGATACTCAGATTTACTATCACAAATCCTGTAATAAAATGCATAAAGTTAGATTCTTATAATTTTTTTTGTAGATTAAAGAAAGTTACATAGTTTGCCTAAGGGAAGAAGTGAATGGTAGAGCTTAGATTCTTACTCAGTTTGACTCCATGTCCCTTAAACTATGATATACCCACAGCAGTGAGTGTTGATCAATTTCTATTATGACTGTAGTTTTTCAGAAGTGTTGGAGTATGGAAACACATCACCTTAAGTTAGAGGTTCTTCCTAAATTCTTGCATAGTTTTCCCCCCTTTTTGTGGTGCTAGAAACCTTGGGCTTCCTGCATGGTAAGCAAGTGCTCTCTCTACCACTGAGACACATTCCCAGCTCTTCCCAAAATTCTTAAAAGAGCCAATCAGGAGATCAAACATATAACCACACCAAATATAAAAATCCATCAGGAAGGGGATACCCAACCATGCCGTCATGCAATGCTTATTCATAATGTCCGATACTTCACAATGCTACTCCAGTCCTTATAATCACATCTGAGAAGGCCCAGTTAGAGCCCACATTTTGGGCTGTGCACACTTTTTTGCTGATTTGCTGACATACTGGAAGCAAGCCCACTTTTTTATTACTTGTTCTGTTCCTCAAAGCCTCAAGAATAATTCTCAGTGACCCTTAACAAATCCCAAAAGTGTTTCCAAAGAAAATGGAATGAGGAAACAAAAAATAAGAGAGTGACATTAAGTTCCATTTTATCCTTAGTGTGAATATACCAAGGTTTGCATGGTTTAAATAGATTTGCATTTTAAATTTGACATTCTCTTGTGCCTGGATACCTTATTTTGGGTCCTCAGATGACCTATGTAGTTACATTATAAAACTGTAAATTTTCTCAGGGGGAAAGGAAAAAAACAATTCCAAAGAAGGTGAACGATTTGGATTAGAATTATATTAACATAATCCAGCTTGGAGTGAAAATTTATTTTGTTAAATTCCCCAAATTTTCTGTTTCATTTCTGTCACTTCTTTTCATTATTGTTGACAAGAGAAATACCAGTCTAAAAATTAACCCACACAATCCAGTAAAACAATTTCCTTGAATGGCAATTTTAATGAACTCTACCCCTGTGGATTTTCTATGACCTTCAACAATCACTTTGACTTTTTAATATGCTTAGAGGATGATCGGCTATAGAATATTAATGAGAAGAATCTCACAATTCTCTCTACTCCAGATATTACTGGCATGGATACGGGGATCCCCAGAAATTTCCGGGCCCAGGTTCTTGATGTTCAAACAAAGAATTGATCCAGACCTATGAAGTTGACAAGCAAAGCAAAGGTTTATTGGAAGTAAAAGCATACACTCTGGGAGAACATAGTGGGCTGAGCTGCAAAGTAGCTCAAGGTTCTGACTAAACAGTGGAGTTCACTTTTATTGGGCTGTGATAATTTTACCTACCCCTTTTCCCCTGGGTGGATTGGGGTTGATTGGAACCTTGATTGACAGTTTACTTTAGTGTAATTTTTTCTTTACTGGCTATGTGTAAATTTATTTTTCCTTGGGAAATGCACACAGGGGGAACAAACCACAATATTAATGATATGTTAACTAGCAACAGGTGAATTTTAGGTCAGTCCCTCAGATTATTGCACATACACAACCAAGATCTGGAACTTTCACATTAGGGGCTTGAATTCCCCCTTGTGGCCATCTAGCTTCCTCCGTTAGTTGCAATATAACCCAGTTTTCCTTCAAAGAAAAGTGATTCAGACAGTGTATTAGGTGGGTTAAAAGCTTGGGGGTGTTACCTACATTTCTGTCTTTGCTATCTATCCCTTTTTATGCTCTAAATCCTACTTAACACTGAGAATGTTAAGTAGACGATCAGATGATTTCCCCAAATCTCCACACTCCAGAAACAATATCTAGATTTTCTCACAGTCTTTGTTCAGCATAGAATATTTCATAGGAGAAAGTCAGTTCTCAGTGATTCCCCTGGGTGTGTCTTCAATATTTGCTGATTTGGCTTTGCCTCCCCACCCCCATGCTCTGTATCCTGCCTTATCAAAGATAGAAGGATTTAATACAAGTCCCTTTTCCAGAAACTTTTGGTCATTTCCTTCCTTCTATACACTTGAAAATATGGTTTAGGAGCAAGTACCTCATTAAACCTGAAAGGTGAAATGTTTGAAAAAACACCCCAAATCCTAAATGAATTCTGGGTAACTTAGTGGACTATAGTACTTGTGTCTGGTCTTTGAAGCAGAGAATAAGTGATGTCTTCTGTACTGTTTTAGAATGGTGCCATTCCTGAAGATGGTGCCATCACTTGGGGGTTGGGGATGATTTCCGATTTGGACATGTTGAGTGTGAGGTGCCTGTGGGATCCCTGGTGGGAAGAATACCACCATAAGACAGAGCCAGGCCTAACAGCCAAGCAGGTCAGCAGCCCTTGGCTGTCTCCTGACTTGTCTCACAGGAGACAGCCCAAGGTCCAGAGCAGCCCTGCCTGCATCGAGGACAAGACTGTGGCCATCAGTACTGCTGCTCCCTTCACCTGTCTGTACATAGCCACGCCAGGACCCCTGTCCACCTGCCACTGCTTGGAGATACTCAGCACCACTGGACTCAGTGCTCAAAGCTTCTGGGTAACAAGTCAGTTCAGGAAATCTGCTGTAGAGAAAGCCCTCCCAAAGCTACAGCAGTAGGTGAGACCTGGTGGCAGGCTGCCCCCAAGGAGCTCTGATGATGAGGAAATGTCACAAGTCAGGATGAGACAGGTAAAGTGAAAGGTGCTGTAGGATATAAAGGGGACAATCTCAAAGTGCATCAGAGAAGAATGCATGAAAGAGATGGTGTCTGAGCTGGCTTTGAAAACTCATCCCAGTGTGACTGAGAACAGCAGGAGCAAAGACCTGGAGGTGGGGGCAGTGCAGAGGATGTAGTGATTGGCTGGCCTGTGTGGAGGGGGAAGTGGAAGTCAGGCTGAAGAAGCAGATGCTGCCAGACTCTGGGGGCCTTGAAGACTCAGCAAGGATTTGGACTTAATGCTGTGGTGATGGGGAGCCATGAAGGGTCTCGATCAAAAGAGTGATGGATCAATTGGGGCTAGACTTCAATGGCAGAACCACTATGAGGAATGTGAGGAATTTCTTTTAGAGACTAGAGGGACAGAGCCTTGGGAGCAGCTGGAGACACCAATGAAAGTTGGTACCTCTGTGTCTTGTGGTGGGCCTGAAGGTGCTCCAGGACCCTGGAATGACAGTCTGGAAGAAGGTGGGTGTGAAGGGAGAGAAAGGACACCTTCTCTTCTCGTTTTGTAATGGTGCCCAGCCATGTTACAGATGGGTCCTGTGGTGGGGGTGAGGGGTGGATAAAAGGAAGCAGAGCAGAACCCCAGCCAAGCCCTTATGGACCTGGGGCATAAGTGAGAAATCTGTTGGTTTTAAGCCACTTAATTAATGATTCCATTACCACAAGATAGGCTAGCTCATGTTGACTGACAGAGTTGGAGGGCAACAGTAAACGTGGGAGAATTTTCTAGTGAGCAGACCTCCCCCAAGCAGAGCTGTGACAGCTGCTTTCACCTCTGCATTTCTTAGGCTGTAGATGATGGGGTTCAGTGAGGGTGTCACGGCGGCATAAAACAGTGTGATAATCTTATCCACATTGGGGTTCTTTGCCTTAGGCTTGAGGTACATGAAGGAGATGGTCCCATAGAAAATCACCACCACTGTGAGGTGTGCAGAGCAGGTGGAGAAGGCTTTGCGCCGGCCTGAAGCAGAGGGAACCCGAAAGATGGCAGCCAGGATGAAAATGTAGGAGAGGCAGATGAGCAGGAGAGGGGTCACTGTCAGGATGGTTGTAGCCACCATCAATACCAGGGCATTAAGGGATATGTCCCCACAGGCGAGTTTCAGCACTGCTAAAATCTCACAGAAGAAGTGGTTGATGACATTGTGGCCACAGAAGGGGAGGCGCCAGATCAGGATGGACTGTAGCAGTGAGTTGACAAAGCCTGTCCCCCAGCTCAGCGCTGCCATCTGCATGCACATCTGTCCAGTCATGAGCTCTGTGTACCTGAGTGGGTGGCAGATAGCCACATAACGGTCATAGGCCATCGCAGCCAGGAGCAAGCATTCTGTAGCACCCAAAGCCAGGGTCAAGTACATCTGCAGGGCACAGGCTGGGAAGGAGATGGTACTTCTGGTTTGTAGGAAGTTGGTGAGCATGAGAGGTATGAAGGAGGAGGTGCCACAGATGTCTATGAGGGAGAGGTTGCTGAGAAAGAAGTACATGGGGTTGTGCAGGTGGGGGTCCAGCATGATCAGCACCATGAGGAGGGAGTTCCCCAGCAGATTCATGCAGTAGATGCCCAGGCAAAGCACAAACAGGACCACCTCTAGGTCATGGTGCCCATGGAGCCCCAGCAGGACATAGTCCATCACGGCTGTCTGGTTTGTCTCCTCCATCTCATCCTCTTTGCTCTTTAACCACAGAGCTTTTGGAAAGAAGCTCTTGCTGGTGTGGGGACCAAGGGTGGTAGATGTGTGACTTGCAGTGTATCAGCCTCCCTCTCTGGAACCGAGTTTTATCATCTGTACAAGGAGAGAGTTGCTGGCCTTCAGGCCTGCAGCTGGCCCTCCCAGCTTGCAGTTCTTCCCACCTTATCTAGGGGGCGATGTGATGCATCTCAGCCTCCTGGACTACTTACTGTCTGTTCTTGTCTGAAGCTCTCAGAGGAGAATCTTTGACATATTTTGTGGTTTTTAATCCAAAGTACTCTAACCTTTTAAAGTAAGCATTTTTTCTTCGTTATGACTTCTTATGACTGAATTATGTCCTCAGCATTACGGATTTCTTCATTTGCTGATTCATTCAGTCTGTGTTAGGTATTGTTTCAGGTGCTGAGTCTACATCAGTAAGAAAAATAAGATCAATAAATTTTATCCCATCCCTCTTGCTGGCTGTCTTCTTTGACTGAGGTGAGATTATCTCTGAGAAGCAGGTGTGTGATAGATGATCATGAAGGTGTCCCTCTGGGCCCTGAGGATGGTACATTTTGCCTTCATAGGATGTGTAAATCCGATAATGGTCCTGTCTCCTTAAGGAATCATAAACCATTTATTGTGGGTTTTTTTTTTTTTTTTTGAAAAGACACACATAAACATATATACCCCAGTGGAGCTGCTGGTCACAGGATTTAACCTTGGTCATGAGATACAAGTGACTCACTTGTGTGTCTCTGTTGGGGCAAGCCCAAAATGGCTGTTTTTGGGCCCTCCTGCTGAGATTTCCAGGGCTGGGAACTGGCAATTTTATGTTTAGTCGATTCTAGAAACATTCTGATTCTGCTTGTATACTCAAAGTCATAAACCTTAATTTGTGTCCATGTGCCCCCTTAGGTAGCCTCTTGGCAGTGTGCTTTCTTTATCTGTCCTTCATATAAAAGGCCTATGGAAAAGACTTGGGGGTTCAGGGGGCAAAATGAGGGCTGAAACTGAAGATGGAGGCAGGAGGCTTTGCATCTTGTAAATCGTTCCACCTGCCGAGCCCAGAACTTTTTTCCTGGATCAGAGCCCCTGCACCACAGCATCCATATTACTTTTTAGGATAAGTGAGATTGGCAGAGCTGTCAGTCAAGCAGGGGACACCAGGAGCTAATCTGGCCTTGGTGTGGCCAGTTGTTGACTAGCTTTAGAAAAGGGAATTGTGGGCAGGGACTGCTTGCTGCTAGGCAGCCTTCACTGCTATGCCAAGCTTGGTGTCAAGCTCTCCTTGGGGAAAGGACAGCGTCAATATTCACAGGAGGGAGCCTATATGTCCCCAAAGCATAATAGTGTTGTTAGGACAGAAAAACTGTCTTATGGGTCAGGTGGCCCCTGGTGTGAAGGAAAAATAGGAGGTGAGGTTGAACTTTGATTGTTCAGTAGATATAACGCATCCCCGCCCCCCCGCCCCACTCTTGGTTTGTCTGTAAAGTCAGACAAACTAGGACAGAGATAGAGCCTGTCTTTCATTTTGGGCTGGAATATTTTCTCATTGCTCCTGCTTAATCATATCTGCCGTTTGTATGGGCCCCATGCTCCAGTGAACCATGTCTTTCCCAACTCTATATTACTTTGCCCAAGATTGAGGCATGTCCTCCCTTCTTGCCAGTGGGGGCCTCCCTGCTCATTTTTCAGAGACCAGCTCTGGATCTCCTCTTCTTTTCTCTGTTCCTTGCAGAGTTACCTGCTGCCTTCTTGTTGACTCATAGCCATCCTTTTATATTACTATGTGGCAGGTGATTTGCCTGCCTTCCCTAGCACACCTTGAGGGCAGAACAATATGCCCTTCCTTCCTGCACTACCCATACCTGGTGCTGCCTAGAGCAGGCACTCAATAGGTTTGAATGCCTGTTTAAGAAATCCCCCAGATGGTCTCCTTGTTTCGGCACGTAGTAGCTGTATGATATTACCAAGACTCACTGCCTCTGAAACTGCTTTCCCTTTGAAAATCGGAGATCTGTGCAGCACAGAGGAGACACACATGGACATGCTTGTAAGCCACCCAGGGTGGTACAGCCACATATTACTGGGGCTCCAGATGGAAGATTGAAACTTCAACCACAGGCACCTGCTTGGTCTGTACTTGTCACCTCTCAAGACAAGGGCTCCGTGGAGGGCTGATGCAGGTTTTCCTTTCTTTAACCTGAATTAAGGTGCTTGTTAAGGGACAGTTTCTGTAATCTGCAATTTACATGGCAGTTGCTCAATCTGGGTCAGTAATTCCCCTTAAATTATCCATATGAACATTTGAAGGCAGAGTTCCTTGGGCTTAGATTGGCACAAAGATAAAGAAATGCCCAGTGTGCTGTGTCCTTCATTTCCTACTTGACTAATAGTCACTGGGCAAGTACTACGAGCTGGTGCCTATGCCAGGTACTGAGAATACAGCAGAAATAGTCATGTCTTCTACCCTCCTGGAGTTTATATTCATTTATTCACTCTCTAGGTCCCAGCAACCTTGGACACATCTCTTTCCTCCTTTGCTTTAGACCTCCAGTATTGTCCATGAGTCTGGGGTATAAAGACAATTGTCAAATCTGAAATCTGGAAAGAAGCCATGGGAGGGCTCTGTCTCAGCTCTGTGTGCACTTACAACAGACCTATGTTCATTTCAAATTCTGACATTTTTTTTTTTCAGGCAGAGGAAGGTGGTAATTCCCTGAGTCTGCATCTCTCTCCTCACTCTGGTCTCTTACCAAAGACCCAAGAGGGAGAGGTGCAGGCATTTGAGGCTTCTGGCAAGACTGTGGCCTGCCCTCTTGCCTCACTTCCACACCACCCGTCACACACACCTGCTTGGCCAGACTACTGCCATTGCTGGGACAAAGGCTGCTAGACGGTCAGGGGCTCATGCATGCTAGGCCAGTGTTCTACTTCTAGCTACGTCTCCATCTCCTGCTTAGTTTGTGGTGTGGTCTTAATTTTTGTGCTATACTGTCTCCACTGGTCACTTGGCCAGGTGGCAGGAGGGGAGCAGACATTGACCTCTTACCCTTAGACCCTTTGTTGTCTACTTATTCTTATAGGCTGAGTTCACCCTGCACTTTCTGCATGCAGCTCACTCTGATGGCTCTGAAGGACTGTCCACCCAAACTACAGGATGGTTGCCCTGCATTAACACAGATTAATTTCATTGTGCCTTGAATTCTGGCTAGATTGCTGATTCTCTCTGACTAGACTGTTGAATAATGAGCAATTGAAGCAAAAGTGCTGTGTCTGGTTCATCACTGTCACCCTCCAAGTGACCTGCCCAGGAGTATCAGTGATTGCCATTCTAATGGAACTAAGCATTCATTGAAATCCAGAGCTGCTATTCGTCCCAAAATCTCATCCCAATGTCTCACCTTGGGACTAACACTCCTTACCCGCTTCCCTGTCCATCACACTCTTCAATAGAATGATGCCACCATTGTGATTGCTGGGAGATGAGCCTTGTGATCCAGGCTCCTGCCTGTGGGAAGAGTTGCTCTTTCTGGAGAGCTACATCAGGGGCATGGTGAGTTTCCTTGCAGCTTAAGGGTCAGAGTATGGCACATTCCTGGCAAATAAAAACAGCCCAAAGAAAGGAGTCTGAGTATAGAAAAGCCAATGTTGCAGGTGCCCAACAGCTTTGACTACAACCCAGGCAAAGGATAGGACTTTGGGGAGAACTGGTTAGGATGGCTCGGTTATGCTGTGCTAATGCACAGGTTCATATTTTTTATGACTCAACATGACAGAGGTTTTTTGCCTTCTCATGCTGTATGTCCACTGTGGGTTTCAGGGGCCTATCCTCAGAGACCCTGGTGGATGGAGGCTCCACCATCAAAAGCTTTACCAGTTATTATGGCCAGGGAATGACACCTGGAGCATCTTCCACCAGCAGTGAAATGCTGTGACACATTTCACACCTGCCCACAATACCCTGGCCCAAAGTATTCTTAACACATGCCTAGAGCAGCTGAGCAGCCCCTCTGCCTTTGGGTGCCATGTTGTTTTACCGTATATTCCAGGGCATCTCTCCGCCAATGTCACACACTCTGTCATCTTCCAGAAGACTAGATTCACAGAATGATCAGACACTGAATGGCTCTGAAAGTAATGGTTTCAGTTCACTTCACAATTTTATACCTCTTGAATGGTGGGGTGAGCATGAAATGAGCCCTAGAGTGGGTGGATGGAGCCCAGGTTTGATTGTTGGCCTTTGTTCCTGTTCTGCAGTCTGACTGGATCCAGCTCCTCTTTCTGAGAAATGAGCTGGTCAGTTAGGTGACCTCTGGACTCTGTAACCTTGCAAACATTTAGTCAGACTCTCTAGAATCCTCCAATCCTGAGGTCAGAGAAACTAGAGTTCCTTTGTAAGGAAAATATCACATGAATCTCATTGGCTGGTAAATCTAACTTTACCCTCTTAATGCTTATTTTAGGCTTCACAGATCATTTTAAAATAAAGGCAAAGGCATCACAGGCAGGAAGCTTTAGGTCCAGCTTTTTATTTATTTATTTTAATTGGTACTTGGATTTGAATCCAGAGGCACTTTACCACTGAGCCACATCCCCAGCCCTTTTTATTATTTTTAAAATTTTATTTTGAGAGGGTCTCACTAAGTTGCTTAGAGCCTCCCTTAGTTGCTGTGCTTTACAATTAGGGTCCTCCTGCCTCAGCCTCTGGATTGTGCAGATTACAGGTGTGCAATGCCTGCCCAGCACAGGTCCAGATTTTGTAATGCCTGGATCTGGGGTTCCTGTGTCACCACTTCCTCTTGTGTGTCAGAGGTGTTGGGGTGGGCTTTGGAGTCACACTGATTGGGGGTCCCATCCCTGTCACTTGTTAACAGTTTTCTCAATCCAGTTCCTTACCTGTAACAGGAGGTAGTGGCATTTCCTTGTTGGGTGAGTGTCAACTGAGGATCCAGTGAGCTGAAGTAGAGCTCTTCCTGCAGAGCCTGGCCTGGGGTCAATATGCAGCAAGTGGTGGATGATATTATTATTATTCTTGTGTCTCCTTCTCCAAGCAAATATTCTGGCTTTGAAATGTTTTAAAAAGCTTTTGTGAGACTCACACACCAGATGACTGCTCCTCCTAACCACTGGCCTGTGGCAGAATTGTATGCAGAGAGCTGGAGCCAGGTAAGATGACCTGAGGCTTGGGGGAGCCATGGACGAATTGATGAGTTCACTACCAGTAGATGCACTGTTCTGGGGTAGGCCAGGCTGAGGGGCCCCAAGGACTAGCGTCCTGGTCCCCTGCCATGCAGACAGCCTGCTTGCATTTTGTTCTCAGGGACCTGGTAGTCCCTGCCCAATTTAAAGTTCAAACTCTGTAATGACACAAAGTTGCAGGTTGGGTATCTGAGGGACCTAAGTTCCTTTCACTGTCCCTTGAGTGGCTTGCTGGGGTGAAGTGGCCACAGCAAAGAGACTGGACAGAGAATCTGATGATGGTCTCATTGCAGTCCAGCCCCCTGGATATTACAGGTTCTGAGAGTGGGTCTCTCCTTCACCAGGCCTGGTCACCTGGACTGAAGTGGGCTGTCTCCTTCCAGGATTGCTGCAGGACCTGAGTTTATTCAAACCGAAAGAGAATCCATTGCTTCATCATGTGGAGACCAAGAGTGTGTGAGAGGGAGCTTTTCTAGCCAGGATCTACTCAGGCACGTGGGTGTGTACAGGTTTCTTTCTTCCTTGCCTCCCTTCTTCCTGTCCTTTCACCATAAGGGTAAACAAATTCACACAATTCAGATACTGAAAAGCAGACTTTAATAAACAGCAGAAGGTATCTGTTGCCACATTATATTATGATTTGTGATCTGGAATTTTATCAGGAGCATAGGTCAAGGTAAACAACTGGAAGACTATTCGCACTTATTCCATCTGTTTACAGAAGAGTGCTCTTTGATTGCCCTTTGGACACTTGAGTTCAACAGACTCATTCTGTCTCCTTTGTCCCCTCCTGCTCACTCATCTTCCCCATCTCAGGGTTCAGTGGTGGCAAGTCAATGCCCACAGTCAAACCTGAAACTGGCATCAGCCTACAGTCCTCCCTCTCCCTCACCCATATCTGTAATCCCAGAGATTGTATATATATATATAATGTATTTTGTCATGTATTAAATCTCTATTTCCCAAATATCATTGCACATATATAATATATATGTCAATATCCTCCACATATTTCTCAGCCCCACCCTGTCTGCTTCACTGTCTGCCTGGTTCAGCCTCATCAAATGTCTGGAAACTGCTATGTCTTCCTCAATTCCCAGCCCTTGGCTCAGGCCCTATCCTTTGTCCTCTTTTGTAGAGCAAGAAGATCTCCCATTTCTTAAAATAGATTTCTTAATTACTTTCTTTTTCTTTCTGTCTCTTTCTCCCTCCCTTTCTTCATTCTCCCCACCACCCCCCACCACCAGGGACCCTCTATCTTTGAGCTACATTCCCAGTTCTTCTTTCATATTTTCTTTTGAGACAGCATGTTATTAAGTTGCCTGGGCTGTCTTCGAACATATCATCTTCCTTCCTTCTTGTAATATTATTGCAAGAAATAATGTTTTTTAAGTCCAAAGTCATATTCATTTCAGAAATATTGGATGATATTGAAAAGAATAAGGTAACAGTACTTATCTGTAATCCTATCACCCAGAAATTATCTCTTACTATTTTTTCATAGTTTTCCAGAATTTTCTACATACTTTTTTTCCATCGGTTTATGAATGATACTTTTAAAAAATAAATGTATTAAATATGATGTCTTGTGATCTGCTTTTTTTTTCTATTGTATTGTGAACATTTCATCATCAAATTCTTCACAAAATAGGTTTCCTAGCAACTGTATCACATTTCATCACTGAACCTTCACCAGAATTTATTTAAACACACTTCTGTGATTGGGCATGAAGAATAGGATAAATATATCCAATCCTGGAAGGAGACAGTCCACTTCAGTCCAGGTCCCAGGGGTGGGTGATTGATGAAGAGCAAGTTCCCTTAGAGCCAGGTGATGTTTCTAGGTAGGAGTACTGAAAACAGGGGCTGCTGCTGCTGCTACTAAAGTGGGAAGTTCAGGGCTCCAGCTGGGGCAGCTCTGGGTGGTTAGTGTCCCAAGGTCAGACACGTTTGGGGATGTTGGACTTGAGGCATCATTGCTGCATCTACGGTGCCTTCCCAGAGGGGCTAGGCCTTGCCTGTCATCCAACTCCATCTCAGCTCTGCTCATCCTTGAGGACTCAGGCTCTGCCAATATAATGGCTACACCTGTGCTCATTTATATATTTAGAAAACTTGTGAGGGGCCTGGGGTCAGGCAAGACTGGACTCTGGGACAGAGTGGTATCAGACACTCGCTGGTTTTGGAGTAATTACGGGAAACCAAGAGCACAGGAGAGTCACAGTGAAAGGAACAGAGTGGGGTGGCTTCCTGTTTAAGGTGGCATGGGGCTGAGCCTGAAGGGCCAGGCAGTCCATTTATATGTTTAGTGTGTGCTGGGGAGGCTGCCTTATGGGGAGAACCCAAAAAGAGCTCCGAGTTGGGGAGAGCAAGGAAGGGCAAGGCTCACATTTACCTGGTGTGTGGCTGTGAGGTGGGAGACTGTGGGGTGCAAGGCTAGGGAGCTACATCAGGTGGGGTCAGCTGTGAGGGCCTTGAAGAGCACCCCCAGTGTCCTGAAGGCCTATCCCAAGTGTCCATCAGAAGAGTGATATGATCCCATTTGCTCTCTGGATGCCCATATGAGGACAGATTAGAAGGGGGAATAAGACAAAAGTCTTAAGACTAGACAGTAGGTTGTAAAGGCTGAGTGAAAGCCTGAGACCATAGCAAGGCGAGGAGCAAAGGGTGATTTGTGAGCTATTCTGTGGCAGGATTAGTGGGACTTGGTGCTTCCATCCTAGGATGAAGGTACATGTAACCCTGTGCCCTGCCCCACATTGCCATTGGTATACAGGAACCTCACCATGACACCAAGCCCCTCGGCCATGCAGAGCCCTTCCCTTTCTCACCTACGGGCCTTTCTCCTGCCCCACACTGTCCTGACAGCCTCCTTCACCTCCTTGTTCCGTAGGCTGTAGATGACGGGGTTAAGCATGGGTGTCACCACGGCGTAGAGGATTGTAAAGACCTCATCAGAGATGCGGGCCTCCTTGCTCTTGGGTTTCATGTACATGAAGATGACGGTGCCATAGAAAAGCAACACCACAGCCAGGTGTGCTGAGCAGGTGGAGAAGGCTTTGCGGCGGCCGGCAGCTGAGGGTACCCTCAAGATGGTGGCCAGGATTAGCATGTAGGACAGGCAGATAAAGGTCAGGGGCACAGGCAGCAGCAGGATGGCACCCACTAGCAGGAAGGCCTCGCTGACTGACGTGTCACCACAGGCCAACTTCAGCACTGCCAGGATCTCACAGGTGAAGTGACTAACCATGTGGTGGCCACAGAATGGCAGCCTCATGACGATGACTGTTTCAGTCACTGACTTGAGGAGGCAGAGCACCCAGGCAGCCCCCGCCAGCAGCAAGCAGAGCCGGGGGCTCATGAGCATGGGGTACCTGAGTGGTCGGCAAATGGCCAGACAGCGGTCATAGGCCATGATGGCAAGCAGCAGGCACTCTGTGGAGCCCGTAGACAGACTCAGACATATCTGGATGGCACAGCCAATAAAGGAGATGGTCTTCTGAGATGACAGGAGGTGAACCAGCATCAGAGGCACAAAGGTGGATGTGTAGCAGATGTCCAGGATGGAGAGGTTGCCCAGGAAGAAGTACATGGGTGTGTGCAGGCGGGTGTCGAGGATGCTCACTGCCACAATGGCCGTGTTCCCCAGCAGGGTTACCAGGTACATGGCTAAGCAGAGTGGGAAGAGCATATGCTCCAGGACTGGGTAGCCAGAAAATCCCTTCAGGAAGAACTGAGAGACCATGGTCCTGTTGACAGACTCCATGTGAGTAGGCCACACAGCTGGGATGGAAGGAGAGAGGGTACATGTGGTGGGAGCTCACGGAGCCTCTTGTGGGATGGGGTGGATTGCTAGGGTCTTCTGCTCTCAGACACACTCTCTGTGACTTTTGGGCAATCCCCTCACCCTCTGTAGACCTCAGTTTACCTATATGAAAAATGAGGATTCAGAACAGTGATTCCCTAAGAGAGTGTTAATGGAAGTGGGGGGTGGGCAATCTTAAAAATCAAGTTGAGGTCAGGCTGGATTAATGAAAACAAACAAAGCTCTTTATAGGAAGCCTTTGATATGCTAATGTGATTCAGCATCCTCCAAATGCAGTGTAGAACTTGTGCTCTCCAAGCTGATTTGACCCTGGGTACCCATTTCAAAACACTCCTTAATCTGCTGTAGATAAGTGTTCTGTGAACATAGTTTGGGAACCCAGGGGCTGCAACTTGAATGGACACTAGAATCACGTTGTTGACACCACTCCCTCCCAGAGGTTCTGACTGAGTAGGTGTGAGCGATGCTGCTGGCACAGGTACCACACTTGACAACCCCTTGGCTAGATGGTCTCTGAAGATCCTCTTGGTTTTCAGGCAACCTCTGAGCCATTGCTTACGCTGTTCCTATGGTCTGCAATGTCCTTTATCCCTCAGTTGCAGCAGTGGGTCTAGTCTTCAGGTACTGAGGTTTCCATGTACAAATTGTACATTGTGACTTGCTTCAGTGGGGCTGTTGGCCTCTAAGTCTATCAGTGGACACATCCACCTGTCCCCACAGGGCCTGCTTTGTCATTTACTTTGTATGTGTTAGACCTTCAGAATCTGCCTTCATTGTGGGCTTTCTAGCTAAAATTTAACAGACCTCCTGACCTACCCCCAATCCCTATTTCCTCTGGGCCAGAGCCAGGGCTGCTTGTCTGTGTGTACTCTGAGGATGTCCCATGGAAATGCCTTGAGAGGTCAACTTGGCTCTCCCTGGTATAGGTCGGGAAACTGAGGTTGTATGGTCGGTCTCTGGTGAAGTGAATCTCAAATACAGCCCTCCCAACATTATGACCACAACACCATGTTTAGAGGGGACAGTTGCTCCCATCAAACCCCAAACGCCTATGGTTCTAGATGATGGTCCTTCTTCAATGTCCTCCCCACAATCTTCTCACCTGCTAAGCAGCAGTACTCAATCTCTCCTCAATGTTTCAGAGCACCTGGCATGGTGCCTTTGACCCTATGAGACCCTTGGCCAAAGCCTTGGGCCGGGAGGTTCCGCTCTGCCTCACTTGCGTGCAATGTTTTCCTATTTTCATTCTTCCCTTGTTTATTCATTCCAAAATCAAGAAGTAACTGATGAACTATTATGTGCCAGGCATTAGGGGATAAGTCAGGACAAGTATTCTCCCAGGTCACTGAATCCAAATACTTTCCAGGAAGAAATTCCCTCTACTTTCCCAGGTTTGGCCTCACCCTGCTTCTTTTTGCACACCCCTAGTAATGGGAAGCCCATTTCTTCTTTTCTTTTGCTAACACACCACCTGAAGGGTACAGTGGGACTCTCCTGCCTGTCAGGTGACCAGGCAAGGTGGCCCCTGTGAATACTCCTTCCTCTCACATGATAAGTCACCAGGTTCAGAATGTATCCCTATACCCTGAACCTTACCTTGGGGAATTAAGGGCCATTTCTGCAGCAAAAGAGATCTCTGATCTAGTCCTAGGCCTCAGGTGGAAGGTCTGGCCTCAACCAGACTGTGTCTAGAGTTGTCAGGGGGAGTGTGAACTGGGAGGTCACTCTGAGACCCAATAAGGAGTCCTCCCTCTCCTTTGGGCTCCATAGTCTTGCATTTGTACTTTTAGGCTGCTGCTTGCCTCTCTCACTCTCTTTCTGCCTGTTTCCCACTCCTACCAGCCCACTGGGCTGTCATCTCCTCCTTCTCCTCTCTCAGGTTCTAGAGGCCACATTGAGGGTACCAGCTTGGCCACAGCCAACTTCTTCCTGTCTTGTAATGACTTCCAGGGATTGGGATAAACTGAATGGGTAGGTGGCTTCCAAACATGGGTTTCTCCCAGCTTGGATGACACTCTGGCAAAGCTGGGAGGGGTTGTATGGATTAGCTGGACTACCCCCTTGTTGTACATGAAGACCCAGGCCCAGAGAGGGGAAGGTGCTTACACAGAGTAACACAGTGAGTGGGAATGGAAGCCAAGCTCCCAGTTATTCCTCAGAATCTTGACTGCTTCCTCTATCTGCACTTCCCCATTTCCCACTTACCTTCAGGCTCTTTTGGGTCTGTGTCCCTGGTTACCTGGAAGATGTTTCTGAAGGTTTGAGACCAGAGTCTCTGACTAGCCTTAGGGGGTCACAGGTCAATGAAGTTGGGCTGAGCCTCTTCTGTGCAGAGGATTATGGTGGGTATACTTCAGCCAAGATTCCGAAACAGAAAATTTACTCTCATGAAATTCAGTGAAGCATTTGAAAGTTGATTTAATTAAGTGAAGCTTTTAGAATTGAGCAGAATATTCCAAGTGCTTAGATTTTGGTGGTGTTCTCTGAAGTGTGTCAGATACAGTAGAACTCTGGTGGGCTCAGGGCTGAACAGTTTTTGTAGGAAGCAGGAAGTCCCTGGCCTGGGCAGCTTCCAGCTCCATCCTGGCTAACGGACAGCGTGGGGGCGAGCAGCAGGCCAAATGGAGGTGGCACTTTTCAAAGCTCTCTGTGTACCAAGGGACTGCTCAATTCTCAAGGCAATTTATGAGGAGAAGAAGAAATGTGCCCAGTTTAGAAACTTTGGGGGTGCTTCAGGGATGATGTCCCAAAGACCCAATTACACAATCTACTTAGAGATTTTAATTGGCGTGGAAAAGTTGGAGAAAGTGGCTCACGGCCAGGGATCCATCCTCACAGGTCCGTCCCCAGTCAGTGCTGGTCCAGGAGTGTTTACAGAATGAATACATGAATGGAAATATGATCAATTAAATGAATGCATAAGCAATTCTCTATGAACAAATTTAAAAATAAATGAATGAGTAAGTGAAAAAATGATAGGCAGAGTTGCTTTCCTGGGAGTCAGGGGTATGGTCCAGCTCCCATAAGGATCTTACAAAAGTGCAAAATCTGGAGTGAGGCAGGGGAATGACCAGGATGAAGAGACACAGACAGAATTCTATAATATCAGAGCAGGACGTCCCTAAAGGCCATCCTGTCTGATATTCACTATACAAACCGGAGACTGCCCTTGAGAGGTGCAGGAACCAGCTCAGCATCATCAATGAGGCAGAAGTACTGTTCATTCTGACGCTGATTTGCCCACTCTTTTTTTTAATATTTATTTTTTAGTTGTAGTTGGACACAATACCTTTATTTTATTTATTTTTCTGTGAGGATTGGACCCACGGCCTCTCACGTGCTAGGCGAACGCCTTTACTGCTGAGCCACAACCCCAGCCCCGCCCGCCCCCCATTTGTCCACTCTTGAACCTTATGTCCCTCAGCCAATGCAGAGCTGGTCTGTCCTTGGGAGCCAGTGACTGTTTACCCCCATCCTCAGCAGCTCCCACTTCCTTGTGTTCAGAACATCCAGCCTGATGGTTCCTTCAGGAAGTTCCTTCTAGTTAACAGAGTCCATGATTTTGCAGGCTTCATAGCCTCTTTAAAACGATATCATAGGACTGGGGATGTGGCTTGGTGGTGCTAGAGTGCTTGCCTGGCATGATCTCAGGCCTGGGCTTGTTCCCTGAAATAAAAATAGCATCATTTTAATTTGTAACTGGGTGTTGTTGTTGTTAAGTTTTATTTAATTATTTTAAAACAAGTAATTTTATTAGCTTTTTATTTACTTACAAAAGTAATACATAGAAAACATTCTTGTAAAAAATTTGTAATATAAATATGTAATATAAAAGTGACACTTCCTTTCCATGTCCCCTGCAGCCCCCTTCCTCAAATGTAACCAGTGTTATAAAATGCACACCCACCCACACCCACATACACAATTTTTTAGTCATTTGCATATGTCGATCTATACATAGAAATAGATTTTGTGATCATATGTACTTTTTTAGTATGCTTTTTTTTGGCTGCAGCTTTATTGAGGAATGTACAACTGCACATATTCATATCATATAATTAGATGAGTTTTAATATATGTATTCAGCCATGAAATCATGACCACCATCTAGATAATAAACTTACCTATCATTCCACAAAGTTTTCTTGTGCTCTTGCTAGTCCATTCCTCCCGGCTCCAAACAGCAACCACTGATCTGATTTCTGTAACTGTAGATTACTTGTATTTTCTAGCATTTTACGTAAATGAAATTATGCAGTATGTACTCTTTTCAAAATCTGGTTTAATTAAGAGCAGATCCCAGCTAGTTGTGAGGCTGAGGCAGGAAGAACAGCAAGTTCAAGTCCAGCTTCAGCAACTTGCACTTGTCTCAAAATCAAAATAAAAAAGGCTAGGCATGTAGTTTAGTGGTGTGCCTGGGTAGTCTTAGTACAACAACAACAAAAAATGTATATGTATACATATGTGTGTGTTTATGTGTGTGAGTGTGTGTATATATATATATATATATATATATATATATATATATATATCTTCTTTGCATCAGCATAATTATTTTGAGTCATCCATCTTACAGTTTTAAATAGTTCTTTTTAAAAAGTATCTTTATTTAGCTATAATTAAAATATCATATACAATTCAATAGATTTTAGTATATTCACATAGTTGTGCAACCATCATCACAATCAAGTTTAGAACTTTTTTTTTCAGTAGTGAGTATTGAACTCTGGGATGTGCTAACACTGAGCTACATCCCAGTCGTGTTTAGTTTTTCATTTGAGACAGGGTCTTGCTAAGTTGCTGAAGCTGGTATACTGCCTTAGGCATTAAAGGAGGGTGTCACTGCACCTGGCCAATTTTAGAACATTTTTATATTATTTCCAAATGAAACCCCATACCCATCAGTTGTCTCTCTGCTTTACCCCTCAAACCTTCTTCAATCTCAGGAAATCACCAATCTACTGTCTCTCTTAAATTGCCTATTCTGGACATTTAAAATAAATAGAATCCTAAAATATGTGTCCATTTGTGACTACTTTCTTTGATTTATTATACTGTTTATTGCTAAGTAATATTCAATTGAAGAGATATTCTACTATGATGAGATTTTGTGGGTGAACATGTGTTTTCATTTCTTTTGAATATTTTCCTAGGAGCAGAATTGCTGGGTCAGATGGTAATTCAATAAGTGACCTTTTGAGAAATTGCCAAACTGTTTTTCAAAATGGCTACTTCCTTTTACATTCCCATTAACAATCTATGAGGGTTTCAACTTCTCCACACCCTCACCAATTAATATTTTCTCCTTCTTCTTCTTCTTCTTCCTCTTCCTCCTCCTCCTCCTCCTCTTCTTCTTCTTCTTCTTCTTCTTCTTCTTCTTCTTCTTCTTCTCCTTCTTCTCCTTCTTCTCCTTCTTCTCCTTCTTCTTCTAATAGCCATTCTAGTTATAGTGCGGTAGTATCTTGTGGTTTTGATTTGCATTTCCCTAATGACCAATAAGGCTGAGCATCTTTTATGTACATATTGGTCATTTGTGTATCTTTCTTTGGGAAAGTATGTGTTCAGATCATTTGCCCACTTTCAAATTGGGTTTTCTGTCTTTGTATTACTGAGTTGCAAGAGTTTGTTGTTTTCACTGCAGGGAATCAAACCCAGGACCTTGCACATGCACTGAGCTATCTCCCAGCACCTGATAGGGTCTTTTGTTGGGCCACCAAGTTTACTAACATTTTCTCCTGTAGGTTCTAATCTGCTATCGATTCTATCCAATGTACTTTTTAAACAATTTTTTTTATTTTTTAAAAAAGTTTAGGTTTGCAGGAGAGTTCTAAAGATAGCACATAGATTTCCTGTATTCTTTTCATTTCATTTCTCCTAATGTGAACATCTTATATAACCATGGTACATTTATCAAAATTAAGAAATTGACCTTGTCACAATTAACTACGATCAGTACTATTAACTAAACTACAGACTTTATTTAGATTCTACCATTTTATCCATTAATATCCTTTTTCTGTTTCCTGGAGGTAATCCAGGACAACATATTGCATTTAGTCATCTAATGTAATTTTTATCTCAAAAATTGTATTTTTCTTAATCTTTAGAAGTTCTGTTTGGGTCTTGTATAATCTTCTATGTCTTTCCTTAATATGTGAGACTTGCTTTTAATAAATCATAGTGTGCTTTCAGACAGTTCTATATAATTACTTGTTTTTTAGAAAGTAACACATAATAATTTATTGTATGAATATACTATAGCTTATTTAAGCATTTTCTTTCTTTTTTTTAGAGAGAGAGAGAGAGAGAGAGAGAGAGAGAGAATTTTTTTTAATATTTATTTTTTAGTTTTTTGGCAGACACAACATCTTTGTATGTATGTAGTGCTGAGGATCGAACCTGGGCCGCACACATGCCAGGCGAGCACGCTATCGCTTGAGCCACATCCCCAGCCCCATATTTAAGCATTTTCTGTTGGTAGACATTCAGGGTATAGACAGTATTTTTCTTTTTTCACGCAAATAATGCTGCAAAGAATTCACCCAACTCTTTGACACGTGTCCAAATACCTCTCTAGCTAGGAGTGATGCTGTATGCCTGTAATGCCAGCAACTTGGGAGGCCAAGGCAAAAAGATTGAAAGTTTGAGGCCAATCTCAGCAGCCTAGAAAGACCCTCAACAACTTAGTGAGGCCCTGTGTCAAAATAATAATAATTTTATAAAGGACTGAGGATGTAGCATAGTGGTAAAGGCTACTGGGTTCAATCCCAGTACCAAAACAACAACAAAAAACCAAATCAAATACTTCCCTAGGTTAGCTATCTTGATAGAGAATTGCTAGATCAAAGGCATGTTTACTTAAATTTTTTACAAGTGTCATCAAATAACCCTCAAAAATATCTTAATTTAACTTTCCATCAAGGTACAGTACAGCAGTACCCACTTCTCCATACCTTAACTGTTCTGGGTATTATTAGTCTTTTAAATTTTGCATTATAATGGATGAAAATAAAAATATAATTGTTTTATTTTTACATTTTTTGATTACAAGAACACTAAGCATATATCCATGGGCTGTATTTTTTGCTATGAAAAAATTGTTTATTTTCTCTTCATGTTTTTTTGCCTTTCCCCCACCAATTTTGAAAATATTGATATTTATAAGTCCTTTGTATATTCTCCGTAGTATTCTTCTGTTTATTATCTCTGTGGCAAACATTTTATGTCACTTGCCTTGTACATTTGTTTATGGTATCTTTTGTTTTATAGAAGCTTTACTATTTGGGGTAGTCAAATTTCTTTTTCTTTTTGTCTCTTGCTTCATGTTCCCAAGATTTTAAATATATTCTCATTTTTCATTTTTCAATTTGACTCTTATTTTATCTGGAACTTATTTATTTACGCACTGATTGAGGTAGGATGAGCTTATTTACTTTTGACAGCAAATTTGGTTATAAAGTTCACTGTTTTCTCACTGATTTGAAAACACGACCTTTACTGTGAGATAATTTCACAGGTATTTATGAGTCTCTTTCTGCACCCACTGATATGTTCTGAAGAAATTTTATTTTCTCTTGCTGTCCTCATCTCACACTGTTTCAATTTCCAGAAACATTTTATTGTGATCTATAGTTTTATATTGTTATCTACTAGTCTAAACCCCCTCTTGCCAGCCTGTTTTCAATAATTTCTTGGCTATTCTTGCACATTTTCTTTTCCAGATAAATTTTGCAATCAACTTGTCATATTTCATAAAAATTCATCTGGGATTTTGCCTTTAATTTCTGGGCTAATTTGAGACACAGCAATGACATTTTTACAAAATCAAATTTTCTCATCCAACAAAATTATCTCTCCACTAATCCAGGCCTTTTGCCATATCCTGATCATGTTGTTCTTCTTCTAATATGTTAGCGAAGTGATTTACCTAAGCATATATATTTTTTCCTAATGTTGGATTCTTTTTGTGTTTTGGGGGTGCATGTGTAGTCTTGTCCATGGGTGCAGGATTGACTTGAGGTGACCTGACTAGCTCCTGGGTTCCCCCTGGTGGACATTGGGTCACTTCTTGCAACCTTTGGGAATGGGGATCAGAATTGCTGTGAAATTCTGGACTCCAAAGCTCTAGTGTATCACTATGTCAGCAGGATCACAGATCTAGGAATCTGGTAGACACAGAGTCTAGGTGCCACCAGCTATGTAGGCCTTCTTGGGATCTGCTAGCTTCTCACTGCTAGGAATATCCTGGGGGAAGGGACTATATCTGTGATCTGTGTTAAAATAATCCATTCTTTCCAGAATCCAACAGTCCATTCAGTGATAGGCCCTCTTCTCTAAGCTTAATCATGATCTTTATGTCTGTTTCAACAAGAGCAAACCCTCAATATTGTTTCATTTCATGAATTTAGCTTTTTATATCAACGAACTTGCAAATCAGGAAACTATGTCCCAAACTTGGTACAGAAAGTAGAATCTTGAGTTGCTGGCACCAGCTCAGTTGGGAAGCTTCACAGTTGTTTGGAGATCTTCCTGGAAAGTTGTAAAAGATAGAATGTGTATAGGCTTAGATAAAAACAAATTCTTAATGGCCCTGAAAAACAAGAGAAAAGTGCTACCAGCCAACCAGCAATGTTGAGGGATTCCTGAAAAATGGTAAGCAGATGAGATTGGATTGTTGGAGTGGAGGGGCAAACCGCAGGCAAATTAAGGAGGGGATTACTAGGACAGCAGAGTAAAATAGACATTATTATTGCTGTGGGTTTATACGTGACTGTATGATCAATGTAATTCTGCAACCTGTACACTCAGAAAAATGAGAAATTATATCCCATCTGATTCAAATATATGATATGTCAAGATCATTGTACTGTCATGTGTAACTAATTAAAACCAATAAAAAAAATAAACAGAAAAAAAGGAGGGGATTACTGCAATGAGGAGAGCAGTTTGGGGGGCATTTCCAGCTCAGGCTAGCAGTTACAAGGAACAGGAGGATTGGCATGAGGCACCCATCAGGTGACAGATCAGGAACTCTAATTTGTAGCAAGTAGGCAGCAGGAAGTAGTGGGCATCAGCGATATTTCCCCTTAAACTGAGTGTATCATCATTAATGCTTCCCAAGGCTCAGAGAAGTCCTTGGAGGAGTAGGCAGCATCGACGCTATCCCCCCATCATAATTCTGGGAGACAAAACATGGAAACTGCAGTCCCAGACAGTTCAACAGGGAATCTTCAGTGAGAAGATAAACCTACCAATAAGAATAAGCACACACTTAAGAAAAATAAGCCCTGTAAAAGAGAAGTCAAACCAACAAAGAGGAAATAGCACTGAGAAATGCAGAAGGCTGTTAAAGATGTGTAACTGATACCATCAGAGGGACAAGCATGGAGTTTTCATCCAAGGAGCAGTAACTTAATATGAAATGAAAACCAAGTACAGATTCTGTTGGGGGCTGGGGATTTGGCTCAAGCTGTAGCGCGCTTGCCTGGCATGCGTGCAGCCTGGGTTCGATCCTCAGCACCACATACAAACAAAGATGTTGTGTCTGCCAAAAACTGAAAAATAAATATTGAAATTCTCTCTCTCTCTCTCTTTAAAAAAATGGTCAAACTTATTTAAAAAAAAAAAGATTCTGTTGATTGCTGAAATGAAGACAAACAACCTCAGTGAATTTGCTGAGTATGCATGAACATATTTGGTGAGCAGAATCTCTCTCAAGCCAGAGGGTCAAAGGCAGTACAAAATATGCCTAAACACAGTGTAAAAAGGAAAATGTGTGGAAAGAAATTTCAAATGATATGAAAGATAAACTCCAGTTGAATAGAATGACAAGAATAAGGGTTGGGGACAGGGATTCTCTTTCTCTCTGTAGAAGAAAAGGTACCAGGGCTGAAGGAATAAGCTACTCTTTTGACTGAAAAAGCCCTCCACACAGATTGAAGAAAAAAAATGAACAAAACCCCTGAATCACTCACACCTAGACACATTTCAGAGCTCTATTATAGAAAATTCCCAAAGGACTCCATGGGTGACGGGGTGGGGGTGGGGGTGGGGGGGGTAGTGAGGTAGAGAAACAAATATCTTACAAAGGATCAAGAATCATCATTTTCAGACTTTTCATCACATATCCACTTGGATAGCTATTAGAATTGAAATTTAAGTTGACTGAAACTAAACTATTGTTTTTTCCCAATCTCCCGCCTCTCCAGAGCTCAGTGTAACCTTCAGCTACAATCCTAGTAATTATGCTGATCTCTCTTTCCCTTATCCTTCCAGTTACTGCATTAACATGGCTTACAGACTGTACCAGCAAACCATGTTGCTGACTCTGCCTGTTTTTCTCCTTTTTCATTACCGCCCAGTCCCACCCAATGTCATCCATCCCAGACCACCTGACTGATGGTGATCATCTCCCTCCATCTTTCCCTTGTGTATTTCATGATACTCTCTTCCTCTAACAATGTAGTCCCTCTCTTCTGCCTGATGACAAGCCAAGCTCATTCGTAGCTTAAAAAAAAAAAATTGCCCCTTCTACTTGGAAAACTCCTGGAATCCTCACCTCTGACTCTAGGTATTTCCTTGGCTGACTCTTCATTCAGATCTCAGCTCAAAAGTTATCGCACACATCAGGGAAACGTTCACAGTATCATTTTTCTATATGCAAAACCAAGTTTCCCAGTAGATTTGTTAAAAATCTCACCCCTTCTTGATAATTTGCAATGCTAGCTCTAAATCAACTTTTCTTGAGAGTGTGGATCTTTTTTGAGTTCTTTATTGTGCTCTATTATTGCAATATTATTGTACTGCCTCGATTACAAGAGCTTTAGAATAATTCTTGATATTTGGCAAGAAAAAGTACCCTTACTTTTTATTCTCTTTTTGTGAGAGACTTGATTTCATATATATTTTGGAATCAGCTTGAAACTTTAAAAGACTTCTTATAGTTTTGATTAGAATTGCATTACTATAAATCAGTTTGGGAATAGCTGATATCTTTATGAGATCGAGTCTATGAACATGGCATATTGCTCCATTTGTTTTTGTTTTCTTTAAATGTATTTCAGTGATTTGAAATTGGAAAGGGAACTATTTTTAGAAATTAGATTTTTGCTGTTTATTACTGTTTTATTGGAATATAACTAATTTTTATTTATTGATTCTAAGGTAAAAGATATTACTACAGTGTCTTATTAATTGCAATAATTTACAGTTTATTTTGGAATTTCCTATGGATAATAACATCATCTGCAAATAATGACAAATTTGTTTCTTCTTTTTCAATCTTTATTTTTTGGTATACATTTTATCTTGCTTCCTCAACTGGCTAAGGTCTTTGAGAATAATGCTGAAAAGAAATGGCAAGACCAGCCTCCTTTTTCAGGCTTTTGCTCTTTCAGAATCCTCTCCAATATCAAATTTAGAATTATTTGTGATTTTAGGTATTCTTTGTTAAGAAAGATTCTGTTTCTAATTTGCTAAGAATTTTAAGAAATTTAACTGCTTGTTAAATTAAAATCTATTTTTAATAAGCAGTTTATTTTGTGGTATAATATTTAAAAGGTAGAAAAGGATATACAGACGAAGTCTCCCTCCTGCTCATGTCACTTTATAACCTACTTCCCCTCCTGGGCACACTAATGGTAACAGTCATTGGAGACGTTCTACTCAGACAGGCATGTGCACATTCTCCCTTTATTTTTCCCACCCAAATGAAGACATATATGTTATTACTTTTTTTTCCTCTAAAAGTTTTAAAAATCATGAATGGATGTTGAATTTTTTCCAGTATTTTGTATGCATTTGTTGGGATGATGATGTGATTTTTCTTCTTTATTTTGTTAATATAATGATTACATTAATTGATTTCCTAGTGGTAAATCATCTTGTTATTACTGGAAGACATTAAGCTTTGGCATGGTTTATAAAATTTTCCATACGCTTCTGGATTTAATTTGCTAATATATTTTTCAGATTTTTTTAGAACTGTATTCATAAGTCATGTTCATAATTTTCCTTTTAAACAGGGTCTTATTAGGTTATGGTTTCAAGATTATGCTAGCTTATAATATTTTTCCACACTGGAAGGGTTTGTGCAAGCTGAAATTGTTTGCATTTAGAGTTTACTTTATATGAAGACTTCAGCTATTGACTTAGTTTTTAAAATGGTTGTAAGTTTTCTATTACATCACAAATAACTTTAGGTAGATTGCATGTCCTGGGGACTTTATCTGCTTCATCTGAGTTTTCAGATATTTATTTGAAATATTTTATTTTTTGGAGGAAATAGTTTTATTGAGAAATAATTCATATACAATGCAATCATTTACAATGTGCATTTCAATGGTTTTTAGTACATTCACAATTGTGCAGCCATCACTGTAGTCAATTTTAGAATACTTTCATCACTCCAAAACGAAATTCAATACACTTCAGAGATTCTCCTGGGCCCCTGTCCTCCAATTACTAAGCAAACATTACTTTTTGTCTCTATAGATTTGTCTGTTTGTCACATCTTTTATCAATGGAATTGTATGTCATCTTTCACAATTAAGGCTTTTTAACTTAGAATAATATTTTTAAGTTTCACCTACGTGGTACTATGTATCAGTACTTCATTCCTTTTTTATGGCCAAATAATATGTATATACTCCATCTTATCCATTCATCAGTTGATGGATATTTGGATAGTAATCACCTTTAGTTTTTTATGAATAATGCTGTTATGAACATTTATGTTCAAGTTGTTGTATAGACTTAATGTTTTTATTTTTCTTGGGCTCCCACCTAGGAGTAAAATTGCTGGGTCATATTGTAACTCTATGTTTAACTTTTTGAGGAATTGCCAGACTGTTTTCCAAAGCAGCTGCACAATTTTTCATTCCCACCAACAAAATATTTCTGTTTTCTTCATATCTTTGTCAGTACTTACTAGTATCTAACTTTTAAATTTTGGTCAACACTAATGGTTGTAAAGTGGTATCTCATTATGGTTTAGATTTGCATCCTAATGACTAATAGCATTGTACATCTTTTCATGTGGTTATTGATCATTTCTATATCTTCTTTAAAGAAATAATTCTTTGCCTATTTAAAAATTAGATTTTTCATCTTTCTGTTAATGTGTTTATTTACCATAGCCAAACTATGGAACCAACCTAGGTACTAATGATAAAGAAAATGTGGCATATATACACATGGAATATTACTCAGTCATAAATAAGAATAAAATTATGTCATTTGCTGGTAAATGGATGGAACTGGAGAATATTATGCTAAGTGAAATAAGTCAGTCCCAAAAAACCAAAGGCTGAATGTTCTCTCTGATATGTGGATGCTAACCTCAACAAGGGAGGGTGAAGAGGGGAAGAATAGAAGTTCACTGGATTAGACAAAAGGAAATGAACATAAGGTAGGGGAAATGGGAATAGGAAAGACAGTAGAATGAATCAGACATGACTTTCCTGTGTTCATATATGAATACACAACCAGTGTAACTCCCCATCATGTACAACCATCAGAATGAGAAACTATACTCCCATGTATGCATAATATGTTGAAATACACTCTACTGTTTTGTATATATTTTTTTAAAAATCGAATAAAAAAGAGTTCTTTCTATAGCAAATAGTCCCTTATCAGATATATTATTTGCAAATATTTTCTTCCATTTTGTGGATTGTGTTTTCACATTTTAAATGATAGTTTTGGAACATAAAACCTTATTTTTGATGAAGTACAATTTAACTGCTTTTCTTTTGTTGCTTGTGCATGTGGGTCGGATTTAAAACTCCATTGCTAAATCTAAAGTCACAAAAATTTATTCATATGTTTTATTCTCAGAATTTTTAGTTTTACCTCTAACATTTATGTCTTTGATCTATTTTGTATTTAGTGTGAGGTAAGGATCCAACTTCCTTCTTTGCTTGTGGACATCCAGTTGTCCCAGCATTATTTGTTGAAAGGAGTCTTCTTTTTCCCTTAAATGCTTTTGGCACCTTCTTCTAACCTTTAGAAGAGTCCGTGAAGAATTGATATTAATTCTTTAAGTTTTTGGTAAAATTCATCAGCAAAGCAATCTGGGCCTGTGTTTTTCTCTGTGGGTAATTTTAATTATAGGTCTATTATAGGTATTATAGGTCTATTCAGAGTTTTTATTTCTTCTTGATTCACTTTGGTAGTTTTTGTCTTTCTAGATGGTTGTCCAGTGACTAAGTTATCTAATTTTCTGGTATACAACTTTTTTTTTTTGATGCTTGGGATTGAACCCAGGGCCTTGTGCACGTGAAGCAAGCACTCTACCAACTGAGCTATATCCCCAGCCCCTGGTATACAACTTTAAAAAATTTTTTTTTGTTGTAAATAGACACCGTATCTTTATTATATTTATATATTTTATGTGGTGCTGAGGATTGAATCCAGTGCCTTACATGTATGAGGCAAGCGCTCTACCACTGAGCCATAACTGCAGCCTAGGCATATAACTTTTAAAATTTATTTTTTAATTGAAATATATCATTGTATGTTTTATCTTGTACAATATGATGTTATGGTCTGTCTGTACACACACACTGTAGCATTGTTAAACAGCTCATTAGCAAATGATGTTATGAAATATGTATATACACAGTAGGATAGTTAAACTTGACTAATACATGCATTTTCTCACATAGTCTTGTGATAGCACATAACTTCCATTCTCTTCACATTTTCAATAACACATTATCATTAGCTATAGTCACTTTGCTATACAGTATATTTCTTGAAATTTATTCTTTCCACTGACCTGTAGAATTCTTTGACTAACATCTCCCCATCCCCCATCTCCCATCTCCTCCCTTACTACCTGAGCCTCTGGCAATCACCATTACACTCTCTACTTCTATTAGATCAACTTTTTTAGATTCTACATATGAATGAGATCATGCGATATTTGTCTTTCTGTGCCTGTCTTATTTCTCTTAGTGTAATAACCTCTAGGTTCATCTATAGTATTACAAATTGCAGGATTTTATTTTTTTCTATGGCATATAATTATTATAGTATTCCTTTATAAACCTTTTTGTTTTTGTAAAGTCAGTAATAATGTCTCTTTCTTCATTTCTGATTCCAGCAATTTGAGTCTTCTTTCTTTTTATCTTGGTCAGTTGAGCTAAAATTATAAAATTTTATCATTTCAAAAAAAAATCTTGTAGTTCTGTTGATTTTTCTATGGGCTTTTTATTCTCAATTTAATCTCTAATCTTTATTATTTCCTTTCATCATCTTGCTACAATATCTTTTTATTAATTTTAAATTTCTACAGTACCTGTAGTAGTAGTCTTTAAATTTAAAAAAAAATGTTAAATATAATAAAGATATTGTGTCTATTTGTTCCTTGAGAAAACTTTTCAGAGCTTTCTTAATTCTATTGGTCTTTCCAACCTTAGGGCTTTGTTAACTGCTCTTATTTTAATTATTTCCTTCCTTCTATTTTTCTACATTTATTCTATTGTCTTTTCTCAAATATAAAGCTCATTAAATTCCAGACCTTTTTTTTCTAATGTAAATGCTCTTTTTATTTCATCCCCTAAGCTTTGATATATGGTGGTTTCGTTTCTGTTTGGTTCTAAATAAATTTCTCATTTCTATTATTTCTCCTAATTATTTTAGAAGGGTACTTCTTAATTTCAAACAAGTGGAGATTTGGAGGCTAAACCTTTTATTTTTTAAAATTAAATACAGCTTGATTTTTAATATAATTTAATGTGGTCAGAGAAAATGGTTTGTATGATGTTTACTCATTAAAACTTGTTGAATTTTGCTTTATGTCCTACTCTGTTTTGTTTTGTTTTTTTTCACAAATATCTTCTGTGTACTTGAAGACATACTTGAAAATAGTGTGCTTCTCTGTTGAGGGTAGTGTTTCTACATATGTCCATTTTAGCAAACTTCATAATTATCTTGTTTGAATCTAAATCTTTACTGATTTTTTGGTCTCACAATTACTTCAAGATATGTTAGAATATTTTTTCTTTTTTTATGAATTTGTCAAAGTATCCTTATAGTTCTACAAAATTTTGCGTCATATTTTGAAACTATGTTATTAGGTATATGTAAGACATAATATTGATACTAGTATACCTTCCTAGTGAAAATTATTTTTTCCGTTTATATGGAGACCCTTCCTCTTTATCTTGAGTAATGCTTTGTGCCTTAAAACTTATTTTGTCTATTATTAATGTAATCATACCATCTGCCTTTTGGTTAGTAGTTGTCTTACATATCTTTTGAAACCATTAGCTTTCAAATTTCTGTAACCTTATGTTTTAAAAATTTCTAACAAACAGCACATAGCTTAAAAGTAATTCTTCTAACAAACGTGGACATCTAGAGAAAACAATGAGGCCCAGGTAGGGTCACTTGTAAAAGCTGTAGCAAATGGGAGGCTCATGACGCCAGGCACTAGGACAGAGACTCAATCTCAAAACATCCCAGCTCATCTCTGCCCCTGACCCTCATCCCTCAGCGACCTCATTCCATGAGTCCCAGTCCTCTTTCCCAACAATATAAAGTTCAATGTTCTTAAACTTTTAAGTAAAACCTCCTTTTATGCAATGTCCTCCTCTACCCGTTGCTTCATCTCTCCCCTTCTTTTTACTGACAGGTTTCTCAGAAAGTTTCTCCTGGCTGTTCTGTCACTCCATTGTTCCATATAGATACACATGAGTTATGCTTGGCTCCTCCTTCTCCTCAATTTTCCAGATCAAATGACTCTGTCCTCTTAATTTCATCTCAAAAACATATTTTAAATCTGTTCCACCTGCTGCTCTCCCTGCTTCTACTGTGACATGGGCATCCTTCATGTCTCACCTGGACCTCTGGACCTTCTAGGACAGGATTTCCCATCCTACCACAGGCTGGCAGAGATCCACATCCTTCTGAGTCTTCACATCCTTACCTGTTCCTTAGCTGAGGCTTTCTGGGATCATCTGAGTTGGGGACTTCCAAGTCCGTCAACCTGAGTTTCATAGACACCCATTCACACTTTCCTGCTCTCATAGCTCCAGTCCCTAAGATTAAACTAGGGAAATACTCATTTCCATTGGGAACCACTCCCAGAAATGCTCTGTGGCTGTGGCATTTCAGGGCCTGATATTAGAGACTGGTATGCTGAGCTCTGGGGACAGCCTCCCAAAGGGTTAATTAGGCTGGGATAATTAAACCCTGCTATTGGTAATCTTCATAATCAGACAGGTTTCCTGCTGAGAGCCAAGCCCTTGGGTGTTCCTGATTGTCCCAGGAGTTTTTTCTATCCTTATAGAGGTATGGAATTGGATTATGTGAATCAATAACTCAGGAACTTCCTTGTTCTTACCCTCATAAATTATGGCATCACCTCAGTGTACGTCGGAGAACAGGTCTCAGAGTCCTCAACCAGAGGACAGAAACAGGTGTGTTAGCTTTCCTCCACTTTTAGGTTTCACAACAGGTGTACCACAGGTGTTTGGACAGGGCCAGTCTTCCTTCTGCAGTACAGTCACCCCCATTGCAGGATATTTACCATCCCTGGCCCCTGCACGGTAAATGCTGGCTTAGTCATCCTGAAAACTCCAACTCCAAATTCCCCCACATAGTTCCAAGTGTTCTCTAGGAAGGTGGTTATGCCCATACCTAATCCAAAGTCACAGAGGGTACATCCTCAAGCAAGGAAGTCACTGAGATTTCCAGGTGCTGAAATCACCTGATGTTTTGGGGTCTATCTCTAGACTGTCAGCTCTTTGAGGTCAGTAACTGTGTTGGATTCATCTTTGCTTTCCCCAGCACAGGGCTTGGTCTTGAGCACCTGGTGTGAGGTATAGTGCTGTCCTGTAGAAATACAATGACAGCCACATATGTAATTATTTTTTTTTTTTAGTAGCCATAGTGAAGAAGTAAAAAGAAATGGTGAAATGAATTTCAATAATATATTTTATTTAACACAATATATCAAAAATACTATTTCAACATGTAAACAAGATAAAAAGGTTATTAATGACCTATTTTACATTCTTTCATAAACTAGTCTTTGAAATCTGGAGTGTATAGTATACTTGCAGAGCATCTCTAGCCACATTTCAAATGCTCAATAGTTTTGTGGCCAGGGGCTGCCATATTGGATGGCATGAGAAGACTGTTCACCTGCACTTTCCCCCAACTATTGCCCTCCTTCCCTTTCAGCTGTGTCTGTGTTTTGTTTTTTTTTTTTTAAATAGAAAGGTTGAAAGAATTCTGTATGATGAATAGCCATATACTTAATCCTAGTCTCTACAATTGTTAACCACTTAAGACATTTGCTTTATCTCATGTTAATCTGTCTTATCTATCTATCCATATTTTTTTCAATTAGTGCCTTCTTTTGAGAAGATCTTTTTTTTTCTCTTCTGTGTGTGTGTGTGTGTGTGTGTGTGTGTGTGTTTAGGGTAGGTTGGAAAACCACTCATGAAACTATTTATTATCTCTTTAAACATTGTTCTACAAAAACTTCATGAAGAGTTTTTAAAATTTAGGACAAAAGTCCGTCCTCTCAGGAGGATCACAAGTCAAGGCCAGCCTCAGCAACTTAGTGAGACCCTGACTCAAAACAAAACAAAACAAAAGGGTTAGGGTTGTGGCTCAGTGGGAGAGCACTTGTCTAGTATGCCAGAAGCCCTGAGTTCAATCCCTAGCACTGAAGGAAGGAAGGAAGGAAGGAAGGAAGGAAGGAAGGAAGGAAGGAAGGAAGGAAGGAAGGCTTGGAAAGTCAGAGAACAAGGAAACTTACACTGCACAAATTCAATTTATCTTGTCTTTCTCTCATTGTGGATGAGGGGTAATTGAGGATCAAGAAAGTTTACTATCTTTACTGCATTTGCACATTCTAGAAACCCATGGGCAAGCCATTTAGGGGAGATGGGAATAAGCAGTCCCTTTGGATTAATCAGTTCCACACATCCCTGAGGACAGCTAGTCTGGGACACTTCTTCCACTTGGTATTTTTAAGATGACATCAATCAAGTTTATTTTGGGGGGTCTGGCTGCTCTCATCTTTAGTGAATGAATCAGATCACCTGGCTAGGATTCAGACCTATTTTGGGTAGGCATGGTTTCTGAATATTTTCTTAAAGATGCTGTAAATTTTGTTGCTCTCAGTATTAAGCAAGAAAAGTGCTCACTGTTGCAAGTTTTAGAAATATAAAAGTGCCAAATTAAAAAAAAAAAGCCTCTGAAACGTCACCATTTGAAAAGAAGCACTGTTCTTGCATTGTCTGGCTGTCCAAACTTTGTCTATGCACATTTATATTTGTGATATGAGATTTCCCAGCACTAACCACCCTGTATGTATGAACGAGGTCACAGTTTCATGAATACTCAGATTTTATAGACAATACTCCCCATCCAAACAATATCATGGCTCCCTTTATTCATCTTTCCCCCCATCCTCTTTAGTCTCTCCATTAATTTTTTGGACACATTTTACACTTCATTCCTCTTTCTTTTCTCTCTGTCATCTCTTGGGGCCAGAAGGACATTATGACGACCTCTATCTATCTTAAAGCTTCATACTTCTGCCACTTGCGTATCACAGTGGGGTGGTGGCTTTCTACACAGTGGGAGAACTTCAGAGGCTGGATCCTCTGCTTGGTTCTTTATTCAGCATGTTGAAAGGGAGAGAAAAAAGAATGAAGATAATCCTTTCAAGAAAATGGCTTGATTTACAAAGTCAAGGTCTATTTTGAAGGTCAAAGAGGAATCCTTCCCTTTGCATTCTTTCTGTGATAATTCAACTCCTCTCGAGACAGATGCCCCGGTCCCTTGTGAAGGGACTAAATGACATCTGGGAAGGCAAATTTTAAAAATTACATGAATCCCTTTCAAAACGTTACTTTTATCACACAAACAACCCATTGAACAGGTGTTTGGGGCAGGCTGTTTGCTAGTTTCATATGATTAGTGCTCCCTGAAGTGTGAAGCTGGCTCTAGATGGTGCTACTCCAGTTATTAAAATGTTTCTTTGCGGTTCTCAGCAAAATATTTTGCTCCTCCCCCCATTGGTCTTCTGCATCTTTGGTTAAGTTGATTGTTATAAGTTTTCTATATTTGTTGTGAATTTCAATGATGTCTTTATTTTGTTACATTTTTTAACTCATTACTGTGATGGAAGAAAATCATTGTATTTTTATTTTTAAATGATCTAACACTTAGTGTTAATAGTTTTCCAGCATATTATTTAAGTTTTCTAGGTATGCAATCAATTATCTCCAATATTTCTGCTTTTTTTTTAGAATGTGCGTATTTAATTGATATGAAGCCAGGTAAAAATAGAGTAATCATTCTAGTTTGTTCTTGGTTTTAATGGAAATGCCTATTTTATTTAAACCATTGATCAGGATGTCCACTACTGATTTAAGACATTTTTCCATGGAATCATGTTATACTTTCATTGTTTTTGTTCATTTGAAATATTTATCAGGAACGCAGTGAATTTTATCAAATATCTTTTTGCCATCTGTTGAGATGATCCCATTTAAAATTTTTTTCTCCCCTTTTTAGAATTAATTATAATAGCTTTTTAAAAATATCAAACCACCCTCATATTTTTAGAATAAACTTTACTTGTTTGTGGAATACTCGTCTCTTAAATTCTGCTAGGGATATACATATAGTAATTATTAGAATTTTGAGATTTGTGTGTAGTGCTTTGTGCAATGATTGTCAGGTATGGATTTTGGATTTTGCTAATTTTATTAGTAAATTATATAAATTTTAAAAAAGGAATTTTAAAAATTCTTTGAAATAGCTTAAGCTGTTTTTTATCTTTTTTTTTTTTTAATGGTACTGGGGATTGCACTCAGAGGCACTCCACCAGCCCTATTTTGTATTTTATTTAGAGACAGGGTCTCACTGAGTTGCTTAGCTTCTCGCTTTTTCTGAGGCTGGATTTGAAACTCGCGATCCTCCTGCCTTAGCCTCACAAGCCGCTGGGATTACAAGTGTGTGCCACTGTGCCTGACTCTTTATCCTTATTTCTTTTTTAAAAGTAGGCTTCACTCAGAGTGTGATGGACAAAATAACTGCTGCATTTTACAAGGAAAGACACCTCTTACTCCATTCTCAGCCCCTTCTCTGGCAGGGGAGGTGAACCCACCTCCCCTGGTTCTCCCGGGTCCTCCTTGCTCTGCCATGATGCCAAAACCCCATATGGAAGTCTCTTCCATGCCAATGACAAGCCCTTCTCCACCTAGGATGATGCCAGTTGGGATCTGCTCCTGGAATGAGGCTTCCCATGGTGTCCAGGCTTCCAAGGATGCCACTGACTGCCTGCTCATCCCACCATGGTGCCCACTCAGCCAGCCAGATGACAGAGGGAAGGCTCTCTAGGCCAGTTTTATGTTATTTGTTCTACTTTATCAGGTGGTCATGGTGCTGTGACTCTGGATGTTTTCTAATAGCACAGCAAGGAAGACTTGTTCCCCCTTCCTATCGAGAGGATAGTTTTGGAGGGGAGAAGAGGGGAAAAAATAATAATAAAAATAATAATAAGTGCAGTCTTCATTTGTATCATAAAATGTAAAAATAAAAGCATCAGCTCATTTAGTTTAATAAATGGCTTTGTTTTTTAGAATAGCAAAATGGAATGGAAGCTGCAGAGATTTTTCCTATACACCTCCTAGCCCCATATACTCATAGCGGACCCCTGTATCAACACTCAACACCACAGCAGTATATTTGATCAAATTAATGAACCCACATTGACACATTATTACCTGGTTACATTAGGGTTTTTTCTTGGTGGCATACATTCTATAGGTTTTGACAAATGTATGACGACAGTTATCCACCATTATATATCTTAAGAATAGTTTTACTACCTTAAAAATTATTGTGTTCCACACATTCATCCTTCCTGTCTTCAAGCCCTGGAAACTATGGATCTTTTCTTTTACTGTCTCAGGAGTTTTGCCTTTTCCAGAATGTCATGTAGTTTGAATCATACAGTATGTAGTCTTTTCAGATTGGCTTCTTTCTCTTAGTAATATACATCTAAGTTTCCTCCATGTCTTTTCACGAATTTACAGCTGCTTTCTTGTTAGCGTCAAATAGCATTCCATTGTCTAGATGTACCCATCATCCGTCCATTCACCTACTGAAGAACATCTTGGTTGCTTCCAAGTTTGGGCAATTATAAATAAATCTGCTATAAACCTCTGTGCACAGGTTTTTGTGTGGACCTAAGTTTTCAACTCATTTGGGCAAATTCCAAGGAGTGCAATTGCTGGATTATATGATAGACTATATTTAGTTTTATATGAATCTGTCAAACTGTTTTCTCTGGTGACCAGACCACATTGCTTTTCTTTATTCTTGTGTTGTTAAAATTTCGCCTGATTATACTCAAATGATCTGACCTGTTCAAATAGTTTTCCTGGTACTCATTGCATCTTTTGACCCGAAGACTAGTTTCTTCAGGTCAGGACATTTGCTCTGTTTCTTTAGTGACTATTTCTCCACAGCCTCTGTTTTTTGCTTCTAGAATGTTTATTATAAAAGTATGCTTGATTTCTGGACCTTTGTTTTTTTTTTTTCTTCTCTTTCTTTCTCTTTTAATGCCACCCCCCCTCAAGTTATGAGGAAGGACTCTTAAAACAGTTGTTTCTGATTTGTTTCCTAATCTAAAAGTGAATTTCCTGTTTTTACATATTTTCCATATAGTTTGACCTTTGAAATCTTATTTAGAAGATAGATGAGGGAATTTGACTGTTTCATAGTTTCTTAGATTCTAGTAATTCTGGTAATGAAGATAGAATAACTTGTCTCTTTTTTCATTGGTTTAGTCATTTTCTCTATTTGCTCACTTTATGGAGGGAGTCAATCCATGTTTGCTGGGTATTGAGCTTTAAAACAGGTTCTAGGGGAGGGAAAAGCAGGAAGACCGTGAACTGGAATGGATTTCCATGCATGTATGAGTTTGTTGGGATGAATCCAACTACTATATATAACTATAAAGCTCTAATAAAAGACATGGGTTCTATAAAAGACGATATAGATCGTTTCCAAGCATGTTGGTTCCAGGCAAGATGGAAAGAAAAGAAACCTGACTGCGTATGTTCTCATTTTCGGGATTGGGAGCTTTACTTGGCCATCACTGGGGGCCAAGCGCAGCAGGGTGGAGTGGGGAGCTTCTGAGTTGCTGTGTTGGGCAACTTCTTTTCAGAATATATCAGGTCAGCCCAAGGTTAACTGGAAAAGTGTCTTTCTTTTCTAACTGGCATGATCTCCCAGGTTAGGCACCTGCTGGCCAGTGTCCCTGCTCTTCTGTGCAAACCAAAAAATGGGCTGAGCCTTGGCCAGCTTCTCTGTGAGCAATTTTCAAGGTCACTCAATTTGTTTTCTGCCTGAACCCCACTCTCCCTTGTTCCTAGTCCTGGCTGTCTAGGGCTTTAGATAGGCCCTGCTGGGGCACACCTTCCACAACTTCCCAAATGCCCTTCCTTTATACAGCTATCAACCGGGTTCTCATGCATCATATTTTATAGAATTTTCTTTTTCCAGGCCAGTAATGCCACTCACTGATTTCCGTGTGAAATAGTATTTTCTTACTTCCAATTATTTTGCCATTTCAGTGGTAGTCTGGAATGGAAAGGAGTTAAGTGCATGGGTTCAATTTGTGATCTATCAACAAAAATCAAGATACTAAAATTTTATAGATCTGAATACAAGAGTAATTTATTTACAGTGTCACCACTAGGTGGTGCCACCAATTAGTGAAAACAATGTGGTTGCTATTGCTGGACAACCAAAGCCACCTGCCATGGGTATGATCACAGGTTTGTGAGCTTTTCTGCAATATGTACACACGTGTGCATACGTAGATGAGGACATATGAGTACAATTATCAGTGGCACAAGTTCCCACAGAGCTATGTCATTGTTATAAGACTTCACATGCAGACAAGTACATGCATAAGTTTGGGCTCCCTGGAAACTATGGGATTGAGGTAAAATAATATGAGTTTCAAAAGGCTAGCCAGGCCCCGTGACACATACCTGTGATCCTAGATAATCAGGAGGCTGAGGCAGGAGGATCACAAGTTCAAAGCCAGCCTAGATAATTTAGAAAAACACTGTAGGGGAAAGACCCCATCCTGGGAGACAAATACAATGACATGGCCACAGGATAGCTTTTCTGAGACTGGGACTGAGACTGGGACTTCCTAGTTGAAACCTATCTAGACATTAGTCCTGCAAGTTCTGTACCTAGTCAGGCTTCCATGAAGGTTCGTCACTTCTGAAGTCTGGAGACCGCCAGATGGGAAGTGAACTTGCATCTCAGAAAACAGATGTTGTGCATATGTGTATGTATGTGGGGGTTACCCTCTTAGTTCCTGCCCAACTCTGGCTCACCCACATCACATGTCATCTTCTCATTATCTCTGGAAGGTTCCCAGTGGATCACACTCACTCTGGACAGCCCCTCACATGAATTGGGCTCTCTTGATGGCCTGCTGTATTGACTGGCCACACAGCAGGAGAATTCAGGCAGGTCCTTTCCTTTCTGTGGCCTCAATTCTTCCATCTCTCTGTGCGGGCTGGGGCTGGGTGATTCCCCAGGCGCCTTCATTGCTGATGAAATTCTTAAAGTATGCAGATTTCAGGGCCCTGCCCTCCTCCTGGCTGGGGTGGAGTGAGAGTCTCTCTGGAGAAATTCTAAAGAGGAAAGTTCCTCCTGTTTGACATTCTCCTCCTCCTCACAGCAGATTCCCTCTGTAATGTGTTCCAAGGGAAGGCAGGTGACTCCCAGGGCCCCAGAAGTCTGCAGAAGGAGTACTTAATTCCAGCATCATTAAAAGTTCAAGTGGCTTCTCCTGGGGGCCAGAGAAGCTCAGGACTCATTAAACGTGCTGCCCCCTGAGCCCAATTTGCCTGAAAGAAATGTGTAGGCTTTTCATCTACTGGGGTTTTCACTTAGGGTTTGAGGCCTTCCCTGAGAGAGAATGGCTCAGATGTAGGTCAGAGATAGAGGAGTCCAGGGAGGCATCTCTTGCCCTGGGAACTTTACAGAGGACAAACAGGCTGGGTCAGGGGAAGACCTTTGAGGTCACAGGGTGGAGTTGCTGCAGAGCTCAGTGCCAGCTTTATGGCTTCTGTAAACATTCCTCCCGGTGGCAGGGACATGAGCACTCACTGGGGGGAACTTAGAGCTCCTTCAGCTGGGACTCTGCCTGGTGGGCCCCTGGGGATCCAGATGCAGAGCTAAGGCTTTGGGGAGGCCACTGCATGTGAGCAAAAGCCCAAAAAGTCCAACAGGCCCTTAGCAGGAAAGATTATCCAGAGGGAGAATGAGCACCTGTCCCTAGGCCGTGAGCAGGACAGGACCAGTGCTTGGCTGTGATGAACAGAAGGGATTCAGGACTAGGAAGGGGAGAGAGCCAGGACTGTTCATATCCTGTCCACTGTCTAAATCCTCCACTAGGCAGGGTGGCATCCATAGTTTGGCTGCATGGCAGGGAGGCTGGCCCATTGAGGCTATTGGTCTGGGAACCAGGAGGCTGGACTGGGGCCTGGCCTGTCTGGGCTCAGCAGTCTCCTTTCTGCCTCCCAGAAACCCTGGGCTGACAGCTGATTCTCTTGCTTCCCAGACTCTGATGATGAAGATCTGCCTGTAGGCCTCATGGAGTTCCTGAAGCTCACGGAGCTCGGGATAACTCACTGACTCTTAATGGTGAAGGACTTGTGGGCTGCAGGACAGGAATTCACATTCTTAGATGCAAAGTCTCCCAAGTAATTTAATCCAAATCCGACCGCAATATTATCAGTGGCAAACATGTCAGAAACTATTTAAGTTCTTTATAGGTCTTAACTCCTTTGATCCTCAGGAAACCCTAAGAGGTAAATGCTATTATTACAGCTTAGACCATTTTACAGATGAAGAAACCAAGGCACTTCAGTAATTTGAGAGTAGCTTAAGTAATTTGGGCACAATCATAGAGCTTGTGATTTGTGTGGTTCCAAAATCCTCCACCCAGTTTTGTTTGTTTGTTTGTTTGTTTTGCACTGCTGGGAGTTGAACTCAGGGGCTTATGCATGCTAGGCCAGTGTTCTACTTCTTAGCTACGTCTCCATCTCCTGCTTAGCTTGTGGTGTGGTCTTAATTTTTGTGCTATACTGTCTCCACTGGTCACTTGGCCAGGTGGCAGGAGGGGAGCAGACATTGACCTCTTACCCTTAGACTTGAGCAGCTCTCTCAAGGACACCCAGTCTGACAGCTCCTCTGTCTCCACCCAACCTCCCTGCCTGGCCTCCCCAAAGTTAATGGCTCCCCGGCCTCACCCTTGGCCAGCAGCTCCAGTCCAAACAGGCCTCGCCCACATTCCCTGGCTGTTTTCCAGTCCACAGGAGCTGGGACAAAGTTCAATGACTGTGAGACTGAGCAGAGGCTGCTGAAGGGGAGGAAGCAGCTTGAAGCCACTGAGTGGAGAGGGACCATCTAGCTCCCAGATGCTCGGCCTCCTGGAGAGCAAGGCCCCTGTGGGTTGGATCATAGGTGCTGCTGTGTCTATTCTGCTGCTGCTGCTGCTACTGGCCATCTGCCTTTTCCACGAACCACAGGACCATGACATGGAGAGGAACCTTCCAGCTGGAGGAGAACGCAGAGTCAGGAGAGCCCGGCGAGCCCAGCGTTGGCTCTTCCAGGGCCGGGGCCCTCTGGGAAACATTCATCAACATCATCATCATCACCACCACCCTGGCCATGTGAATCAGGGGCCCCGTGTGGGCCTCCATCACCACAACCACCACCACCAGCTCCACCTCCAGCACCATCACCTGCACCACTCTCCTCACCACCTCCACCATGCCCACAGAGGCTGCCGCTGACGCCTGTGGATGGCAGTGCTCCCTGCCCTGCCCTGTCACCCAGCCCAAGGATGAGTGGACCCTGATGTCTCCATATGGAAGGATGTGTCTCTGGGTGAATGGGGGGGGCACTGCTTGGGCTTCATTTACATGCTATGCTCCCCTTTACTGTGCACAGAGAACTTGAGGACCACCTGAGGTGGCCATTTAGGATTCAGGAGTGGAGAGCAGGGTTGGCTGGACACCCCATTTTGTGTCATAACAAGGGTGCCTGGTAGAGCCAAAGGGCAGGTGGAGGCAAAGTGCTCATTTGACTTTCCTTAGGCAACTGTGGGCCTCTGGCAGGCGCGTAGCTGGAGAGCCCCTGAGAATGCACTTTGGCTTGGAGGAGGCTGCAGACTCAATTCATCAGTGCCTTGTATGAAATAAAGCCACCAAGAAGCTTTTGTGCATCTCTGGATTCCAGCATGATGGTGGGGGATGGGAGGGAGCCACCAGGCCATGTCTGCCTTGCCCTGGGACCTTAGATGGGAAACTGGGGCTCAGAGGCTAGCTGGGAAGTGGGGAGGAGTGCGCCCCGCCTGAGCTCTGAGGGAAGATTCAGTGTTTGCACAAAACCCTGCCCAGACAGGGCCCTGTGCACATCTGCAGGACTCTGGCCTTCTGTGGGCTGTCCAGGGTCTCAGAGAGAGAAGAGTTGAGGCTGCCTCAACTGGCCCCTTGGGCTCTACCTCCAGGACTATTTCCAGTCCATGTCCAGGGCAGACTGAGCTCTGGGGCCCACAGGCCATGTTGGATTCAGGGTTTTCTTGGTAACTGGTCAAGCTGAAGTCTCCAGCTAGCCTGTCCCCAGGTGCCTGCTATGGCAGCAGAACTGGGAGGGAGTGGCACTATTTAAACTGGGGTGCTGGGTGGCCTTAGGAGAGTGCTTGCCTCATCTGGGCCTCAGTTTCCTCTTCCTTAAAATGGGATTCCCTCTGCTAAAGCCCAGAAGCATGTACCCAAATGCTCTATGAGCAGCTGGTGGACTCCACAGAGAAGAAGGGACTCTTGTTCTGAGGACTTCATCCTGTGCCCTGGAGCTGGGGAGGAAGCGCAGGGAGAAGGCCAGCGGGGGAGGGGATGGAGAACAGGCCAGAAAGTGAGGGCCTGGTGACTCACTGGAATAGAATGTCCTCTTTCCTTCTGTTTCCCAGAGGATTCTCTGTGAGGCTGGATGAGGAGTGACAAAGTGTGAGGGAGGGAGGCAGATTCACAGTGACAGTCACATGAGAGAGTTCTGGGATGCGAAAATGGACCATAGGTCCCACGGATTGTTGATGACTCTCTGTAGGGTCTGTCCAATCCACCTCCCCTTCTCCTTCCCCCAAGCTCTGCCTTAGTCCAGGTCAGTCCCCCACCTGGCTCCTGCCACAGCCCCCTCAGGGTCTGGCCCCCTTGGGCCCGGCCCTTTTCTGCAGCTTCTCCACAGATTTTATGGATAAATCAAAGAAGGTTAAGAGTTCTCCCCCAAATCTTGGAGATGAAAAAGGGAACCTATTGGAGGCAAAAGATAACAGGACTAGGCAAATGTCCAGATTAAAAATGCAGAAACACTGACACCTACTGCAGGTGGCCTATAACTATATGTACCTGGGAAGAACAGGCAAACAAGAAGCCAAAAACAAACAAACAAAAAACAAAATCAAGCTTGAAACACAGTTCCTTATGCCCCTATCTGCCAAACTAACTAGTTGATATCGGGGATTCTATCAGAAACTGCAAGCGCCAGGGATCAATGCATTATGTTCCCTATTCTCTGCTGTTGGTTGCCCCAGTTAAGACAAATAATCTGAGGTGTCTGGCTTCCTCTGGAAGAGGAGCCTAGAATCCAGATGGTCCAATTAACTTAGAAGATGTGCATAGGCAGTTTCCCAACGCAATACTAAAGCTCTTTTTGTCCTTAGAGAAATTGAAAAAGTTCCAGGCTGTGTGATTTTTGGGTCAGCTCCTTGCCTTCTCTGAACCTTCGTACCCTGATCCATAAATGGCAGAATCGGGTATTTATAGTACACAGAAAGAACACTGAGATGGGACTGCAGGAAAGACCGTTTAGTGCTGTGGTTACTGCTACTAACTAGCAACAGGCCTTAAGCAGGACACTCCAGCTCTGTGACTATCAGCATCTGAAAAATGGAGGCGATGTCACTGTACATGCTGCTATGAAGAGTCCATGAGACACTCAGAATTATTGCTTCCCACTAGTCCATTTCTCAGAATATGGGTAAGGGGCTGATGACCCAGACTCCTTTCTGGAAGTGGTGAGGTCTCAGGAGTGTTGATGTAAAATGAGGGCCAGGAGGGACTCCCTTCTGGGGAAGGAGTGGCCTAGGCCGGGCTCATTCCCTTGACCTCCAGCAGGGGGCAGAGTGGAATGGCACAGGGAGTGTGGGGGCGGGGTAAGTGCTGTCACTGAGTGGGTGGCCACTGTGGGTCCTGGGCCCTCACTCACAATTGGAGGGAGGGATTCAGGAAGTACTCACAGCTGCTCAGACATCTCGGAGCCAATTTCCAAGCAGGACCAACTCTGTAGCATCCAGGGAGCTGCGTCACGGCCCTGGGGGGCGACCACCAGGAGAGGAGGCCACAGCACAGGTACAGCCAGGGCTGGCCCTCTGGGAGCACAGGGTAAGTCTTCACAGCACCCGAGTCTGGGCTGGCAGAAAAGAGGACTGGGCAAGATGGCAGAGGAGGGTTTCTCCTGGAACCAGGGTGAGGGAGCCCTTTAGCATGTTCCCGAAGGAACAGGAGACACCCTGTCCTGTCTGTGCTGTACTTTCTGGGCCTCATTCAGAGAAGGAGACCATCCGCCCTGGCACCTGCAGTGCCTTGTGAATGCTCCCCACCTCGCCCCGCCCCACCCCCAGCCTTGCCCAGAGCTGGCACTTGCTTTCCTGCCTACCTGTGTCCCTGCCCCCAGGCTAGGGCCAGGGATGGGGAGGCAGCCAAGAGATGGATCCAAGAACTGGCCCAAGGTCTCTGTAGGGGAGGTGCCAGAATCCTCCTGGATCCCCTGGAGGGGGAGTATTTTGTTTTTTGCCTGAGTGTACAATCCCTCTGAAATCCACAGGCACCACCAAAAGGCCCCAGCTGGCCTGGCTCCCTTTAAGTGATGTCTTCTGCCCCTCCTCCCCACCTGGCTCCATGTCCAGGGAGTCTTGTGCCCACATCTCCTGGGAGTGCATGTCTTCTAGAAGCTGCCAGCAGAGTTGACCACAGACAGCTCTTGAAAGCCAGGCCGGAGGCATAGAAAATAGAGATCATTGGAGACCCCAGCAGCATCTGGTGACACAACCCAGAGCCTCAGACCAGTATCTTAGAAGACACATGAGGAGCAGCCAGCTGAGCACAGAGTACCTCTGACCACCAAGAGCCCCCTGTTTTGGATGGGGAGCTGGGGCTCGGAGACCACGCATGTTGCTCAGCGTGTCAGCTGCCAGTGCAGGCCATGGAGTCAGCAGTGATTGGGGTGGTGGCGGTACTGTTTGTGTTCACAGTGGCCATCACTTGTATCCTCTGCTGCTTCAGCTATGACTCAAAGACTCAGGATCCTCAGGGAGGCCCTGGCCACAGCTTCACAGTGGCCACATTTCGCCAGGAGGCTTCTCTCTTCTCAGGTCCCCAAGCCCAGTCAATGCCGAGTACCCGGGACTTCTGGACCGTCATTTGAGGCCTTACAGTCTCTCAGGATTTGCTCTGCTGGTGGGTCAGACCCACTTGCCCCCTCAACAAGTCTTCCCTGATGTTCCTGCATCCTGTCCTTCCCCTACTGAATCCCACCAACTTTCCATCTCCTTCAATTTTGGGCTGCTACGCCTTGTTGGGAGCCAGTGGGAGTCAACTCAGAGCCCTGAGGGCTCAGCTGAGCCTTACCCTCAGGATGGGGACCCAGAAGCCATCTCAGGAGGCATGAGCAGACACCATGTGTGGTGGGCCAGCTCTGCTAATGTACAATGGCTGGAAAATATCACAACAAGGTGCCTGTAAAACTAGTGCTATTGCCACCAGAGGAAGCATCCCCAAGTGGACGTTTTGAGAAACCAATTCTTTTGTGTTCTGCTGTGGAGTATTTTTGCATACTGTGGCCAGATGCCTGAAATTAGCTCCTAAATCAAAGAGCTACTTCCTGGAACAAGTGATTTATTTTATAATGAGAATACATATCCTTTTACGGGTCTTTCCAAATCTGGTTTGGAAAACCACAGAAGAGAAAATAAGAGTCACAGAAAGTACAAGATGTTTTATTAACAGGAAAGCCAGAAAGATGGCTTTCAAACACATTCTGAACCAGACTTTACTGCTATATTCTAACAGGTCACTTCTATTCTTAGAGAATGTGAGTGACTTGCTGTCACTTAGGAATGTAGGAAAATCATGAACTGAAAGATAATTCCAAAAAAGTTAAAATGTTATGTTACATTCAGGGCATGTAACAAAGCTCTTGTTTTCATCACAAATGGATATTCAGTTTTTGTTAACAGAAAATCTGTTCTTCTGCCCACAGAATAAATGCTGTGCCACAGTTAAAAAGTCAAGTTTGAAAGGTGCAAAATTCTGAGCCTTCTCATATATCTGCTCTATCACCGAATGGGTGACTCTCCCAGGGTCTGCCTGTTCAGGGGAGCAGGACTGAGGCTGAGGGGGGCTCTGGCTCATAATAGTGTCCAGACAGGCTGCTGTTGCCACATGAATGCCACAGGAAAGGCTGAGAGAGGCTTGGAGCTGGGAGGTGCCAAGTGATGGTGGTGGGTGGGGTGAAGGGTGCAGGCAGGGTCAGGCTGGTGGAGGGGGATGGGTGAAGGGATGGGATAGGGTGAACCCAGGGAAGAGAGAGCTCAGTCCAGAGACAAGAGCTCCTGGGACCATGTCTTAGTCCCTCTGGACACTATAGGCCTCAAGCAGGGCCTTCCTAGGTGTGTGTGGAAAGGAGCCAACTTCAGAGAGCTCTGGAGATGGAGTTGAGGCAGTTGTTGCAGGTTGTGTTCTCTGTGAGTGAACACTGAGACGGAGTCTGAGGGCAAGATGTCTGTTAGGGATGAACACCTGTGTGGGGAAGGGGGCAGCAGCAGGAGAGGGTAGAGAAAAAAACTCACATCGTGAGGCAGGTTCCTAATATCCCCCAGATGTATCCTAATATCTCCAGATCCTAATATTGCTGTCAGAAGGAAATCCTTCCTTGAAAGAGGACCTGGGCAATGCAGTGCCACAGGAACTTGGAAGGGTCCTCTTCCCAGAGGCACCTGGACAGGTCAGAGGTGGGTGAGCACATCCAAGCACAATAGAATATCTGGGTACAGGAGCCTCCAGTGGACAGAAATGGCTGTTCAGGGTCTCAGAGGGGAGAAGAAGTGGCCTTGTCCTCCCCTGCCCTCAAGCAGAGTCAGTTCTGTTTCAGGCAGGCACTCATTAGCTGGAGCCAGGTCCCACCTTCCAGGCTCAGGGGACTGTGTCTGTGCTGCGTACTCACAACCCTCACCGGGTCAGGCCAGGGAGGGTCTCCAGATTAGAGTGACAGGACTGTTACATAGTGGCAGGGGAGCCTGGCCTCCCTCTGCAGGGGATGGGCAGTCCGTCAAGCCTGGAGGCTCCTCATGTTCATTTGCTCATCTATCCACTGATCTATTCCCCAGCCTGTCCATTTACCTACCTCCCCACCCATCCACTTATTCCATCTACCCACACACTCATCCATTTTCCCAGTCACCCAACCTCACGTTGGACCCCCTATCCATCTACCCTCCCAGCTATCTTCTCCTTGGGCCTTACTGCCTCACTTTCCCATTTATTCATTCATTCCATCACTCACCCACCTGTTCAGTCACTCACTCCTTCATTCCATGAACTCTGACTGAGTACTGACTGTGGCCAGGCACCGCACAGAGAAGGTGGGAGTTGATCAGGCGTGATCCAGTACTTGGTGTACTCCTGGATGAGGCAGCAGATTCGGAGAGAGCTGGGAGAACCCCGGAGAGCTGGGAGGACAATGCCCTTGGGCTGGTCTGGAAGAGAAGGGATTTCAACAAGCAGAAATTGGGGGAAGGTGTCTGTTCACAGAACATGTGGTGCAGGGAATCAGTGGCTCAGCCTGGCCAGCACAAGGAGATGAGTCTGGATCACAGCCAGCTCCTCTGGGAAGCACTTTTTGCTGCATTCGGGCAGCGTGTTTCCAGGCAATGAAGGGTAAAAGTGGCAAAGAGACAGTCTTACTTGTCAGGCTGAGCATGTACAGTGTCCAGGCACGCACAAGATCATTGCCACATGCTGCTGCTCAGGAGATGGGTGGCTTCTGCATCAGGAGCTGGAGATGAGGTCCTGGAGGACTCTGGCAAGGCCAGTCCCAAGTGGAGATGGGTCCCAGGACCAGAGGAACTGTCCCAGAAGAGCAAGGTTGAGGAAGAGAAGGTGCTCAAGGCCACCACCCTGGGCCAGGCTGATAAAGGGAAGGACTGAGGAGGAGCAATTAGAGAAGGGACAGGAAGGTGTGGAGTGTGTGGGAGCAGAGATTCGGGAAAACAAGGTTGCCAGATTTAGCAAATAAAAAGGCAGGATATCCAGTTAAATTGGAATTTCAGATAGATGATGAATAATTATGGGTATAAATGTGTCTCATGCAATATGTAGGTCATAAGTAGAGTAAAATGTTATTCTTGTCTGAGACTCAAGCTTCCTGCTTTTTTAATCTGGCAACCCTATGGGGAGAGAGGAGTTCTGCAAGGGTGAGTGAGCTGGGTGAAGGGAGCAGGGCGCTGAGGAGGGTGAGCGTGGAGAAGAGGTGCCTGGATCCAGCAAGAGGAGGGTTGACAAGGACCTTGGTGAGTGGAGTGAGGTGAACCACCACACAGTTGGGGGGGGGGTGTAATGCGAATGAGGTGTGCATGTTGTGGCATGTGATGTGTGTAGTATGTATATGCGTCGAGGGTGTGATGTGTGTGGTGTGGTGTATGTGTGTGATATGTGTGTGGTGTGTGTGTGCGGAGTATGTGGAGTGCCTTTCTCCCCAGTGCAGCCCACCATGTGAGGAGAGAGAGGAGGCTCAGCACAAGGCCAGCAGGAAGCTGCCCTTCTGGGAAAGAGAGGCCTCTCCCCACCATCCCGAGGGAGGGAGGCAGCAAGGACAAGATAGGCTGTCACCAAAATACCAGCCAAGACGGTTATTTATCTGGTGGCATTGAAGGAAGCAGTTGCTCAAGGTCATGCTGGAAATCTGGGGCAGAGCCATTCTTCAACCCAGGAGCCCCAGTTTCCAAATCTAGCGTTTTCTCTCCATTCAGTCCACTGGGGCTGCCGCTTCTGTTGGTCTTCTATGCAGCAGGCTCTGTGCTGCTTTCTGTATATAGTGTACCATCAGCAACCCCACCATCTCCATTTTCCCAGTGAAGGGACTGAGCTGCCACACTGTTTTCCTCCACACCTGGCGTCTGCATCAAGGAAATGCTCAGCACTGGGTCTCTTCAGGAAGAGGGGAACCCAGGGGTCTGATTGCCCAGGGTTACCTGAGCAGAACCCCTGCTGACACCTGTCCCCATCTGTATTTCTGACTGTGCAGAACAAAAGGGTCTTTGTAACTTGCGGTTCTCATGGGCAGCCCCAAAGGCCTCCCCTAAAGATGGAACACATGCTGAGGTGAACAGACTTCAGTCCTGGGCCAGCTAAGTGGAGGTGTTCCTAAGTCTTTGCGCCTGCAGAGGTCACACTGTGCTTCTCCCCAGCAAGTCTTGCTTCCTTTCACAATGGGGTTTCCCTTTCAGCTCCACCCCTGGGTGAAGGGATGGGGGAACTGCTGGGTTCCATCCCAGCCCCCATGCACATAGGGGAAAGGGCTAGTCCTTGCCTTCCCACTCCTACTGACTTGCTGGGCCTCCATTTCTGGATTGTACAGAGGAGACGGGAATCCCGGGAATCCCGTTTTGCTGTGTCTGGAGGAGGTCTGAGCATGAAGATCCTTGAAACCCAGCTGTCGGAAGCGGTGGAGGAAGAGGCACCCCACCTTGCTCTTTCTCCTTATTCCCTGACTCTGAAACCAGCGTGTATTTCTTTCTGGGACATACTGGATTCTGGAATCAGGAAGCCTTGGAATAACATGTTTTCCGGAAAAGTGCCTTCCTTAAAGGAAATCACTTGTTCCAAGGAGTAGAAAAGGTTCATTGTGTTCCGCCAGGTCCCCATTTCAAGGACATGACACTTGGAAAGGCAGATACAGTTGGAGACACAGAGACCTTCAGCCCCAATCCACCCCCCCCCCCCCCCCCCCCCCCCCGCCCAGGTGCACTGACCCAGTGCATCTGTAAGATGACATTAGAAATGGCCTAAAAACTAACAGGAGGGGACTGCCTGGCATATCCTTGGAGTCATAAAATGGAATGCTAGGGAGGCTCCAAAACAATGAGGTAAATTTAAACTCACTAACATGAAAGGTCATCGTTATATATAGAAGTAAAACGTAGAGTCATAGAGAAGCATATATACATGGCTAGAGAAGCATATATACATGGCTGTATGATGAAATTTGACTTTTGTCACAATATAATTCTATGTATTGAAGAGTATGTGGAGAGCTATAGGCCATGGTGTTGATAAGCAACTGTCTCTGGGAGGGTGGTATTGTCTGGGTGTTTTAAATGTGTCCCCTTTGCTAAAATGTAGCTCTTGGATCTTAAGTGTTCCTTCCCCAAGGGTCCATGTGTTAAAGGTTTTCTCCTCAGGATGGTGCTATTGGGAAATTGTGGAACCTTTAAGAGGTGGAGCCTAGTGGGAGGTCCTTAGGTCATTAGGAGTCTGCTCTTAAGGGGGACAGTGGGACCGCCCCTTTCCCTTCCCCTCTTTCACTTCCTGACCATGAGGTGAACAATTTTTTTTTCTTTTTTTGAGGGGAGAGGGGGTACCGGGGTTTGAACTCAGGGGCACTGACCACTGAGCCACATCCCTAGCCCTATTTTGTATTTTCTTTGGAGTCAGGGTCTCATTTGCTTAGCGCCTCACTTTTGCTGAGGCTGGCTTTGAACTCATGATCCTCCTGCCTCAGCCTCTGGAGCTGCTGGGATTACAGGTGTGTGCTTGGTGGTAGGTGAACAGTTTTGTTCCCCACTGTGCTCCCGCCATGATGTGTTGCTTCACCATGGGCCTAAAAGCAACAGCCCAACTTACCAACCTCCAAAACTGTGAGCCAAATAGGCCTTTCCTCTTGAGAGCTTGATTATCTCAGGCATTTGTTATAATGACCCCAAACAGACTAACACTCTTTTTATCTCTATTTCCCATAACAAATGGTTTCAATTTGAATAAAAATTTTAAAAAGCAAGATATTAGCAGAGAAAAAAGAACAAAAGTTATTCTTTTAAATTATAAAACAGACCAATTCCAACCTGAGATAGAAATACAACAACACAGACACAGAAACAGAGATGGGGACAAATTTTTGGGACAGATACAAAGGTGTTGACGTATTCTCTCTTTTTCTCCCTCTCTACCTAACTCCCACTGATGAGGTAGGCAAGGGGGGGATGGTTGCTAAATTCTGAGGGAACTCTGGCCCCTGGGTGTTGAGGGCAACTGGTAGAAATTCTGGGCCTGAGGAGGTATGTTTAGGAGGGTTGAGGAGAGCATTCTGGGGCTCAATTGTCTGTGGGAGAGGCCTGGCTATACCCACACATACTCTGTGCCTCCAGAGACAGGGCTTGGATTCTAACCTCAGGTCCCCGGCCCAGCAAAGCTGAGGACCCTGCTAAGGCAATTCCCTTCGTCCCAGTGTAGAGGGAGATAGCAGGGCTCACTGCTGGGGAGGGACTTCCTTGCAACCATTGCTGACTTCCACACCAAGGCCTTTTCAGCTGCCCACAGACCTCACTTAAGAAGCCAGGACTATGGTGGCTCAGAGACCTGTTTTTTTTTTTTTTTTTGGATATGTAGGCACCATGGCAGCTGGAAGCCCTTGTGTGGAGCCCTAGGTAAGGGGTGGCTGCTTTCATTTCTGGTATCAGTCAACTAATTTTCCCAGTGCCCAGGCCCATTGGTCACTGCCTTGCATAGATCATTGCAGTCCTCTGACAGTCCCCTGGCTTTATTTCCCATCATCTGCCTGGTAGGAGATTTTTCTCAGACACAGATTCCTTAGAAGGCAGCTGTCAGGGTCTCTGTCCCCAAAGTGTTGGTGCAGGCAAATAATGGTCCCCAAGATGTCCAGACCCTAATCCCTAGAAGCTGTGAATATATTATATTCTCACAGGGGAATTAAGGTGGCAGATGGAATGCCAATTGCTACTCAGGTGACCTTCAATAACAGGATTATCTTGAATGCTGTGGCTGGGCCCAGTGCAATCAAGAAGATCCTTAAATGTGGAAGAGGGAGGCAGAAGAGTCAGGACAGTCATGTGGTGTGAGATCCATAGAGGGCTGCCAGCCAAGGACTGGGGGCAGTCTCCAGAAATTAGAATGGCAAGTAAACACATCTTCCTTGGAGCCTGCAGGAGGGGACACAGCTTGTTGACATCTTGATTTTAGCCTAGAGAGTCCAACTTAGATTCTAGTTTCCAGAACATAATGTGATACATTTGTGTTGTCTTAAGCCACTAAATTTGTAGTAATATGTTACAGCAGCAAACTGTCCTTAGTTCAACCATTAGGGCAAACCAAGACTTAGCCTTCAATCAACTTCTCTAGTTAACCCCATTTCTGACTGTAAGAATCGGGCAAGGTGGCCTCTGAAGGTCTCATGTCTAAGAGCTGAAGGAGGCTTCAGGCTTGGAGGATGGGTGGGCTGGACCACCTTAGAGATGAGGATGAGGAGGCAGACATTACACTGGTCAGTGAGCAGGATGAGATAATAAGATGGTAATGGTCAAGTCTGGGCAGGGTATTGGGCAATGCACATGCCCAGCAACCCGATCTTATCCTAGGGAAACATCCACACTAGAGTCCAAGATATTCCTGTAGTATTGTTTATAACAGTGAAACATTATGAGGACCCAAGTACTCATCAATAGGGAAGGGAAATATATGGACACGTTATAGCACATCTACAAAGTGGGAAAATAGGCAGCCTTTTAAAAAATGTGCTGACCTGGTGAACTGCCCACTATCAGTAGATAAATAGGGGGAAAAGCAAGTTACAGACTGGTTTCATAAAGGTTAAAAAAAAAGAGCAAATTAATACTGCTTCTCTCTAACAGAACAAAAGTAAGAAAAAATAATTCCTATACTAAACATGTGTGTGTGCATATGTTTGTGTGTGTGTGTGTGTGTGTGTGTGTGTGTGTGTATGGACACCGATGTCCAGAAGGACATGATAATCTCAGGGCAGAAGTTTAAGAGGGAAGAGGAGTATATCCTTTTGTGCAGTTTGACTTTATTGAAATAAGCATGTGTTACTTTTTTTCATAGCCATAATCTTTTTTAAATGATGGCACAAAGGTTAAGAATGCAAGTTTGACTATTACCACTCCCAGACAAACAGTCCTTATTTGCACAAAGGACCTTCTTGACCGGGGAAAACCAGAGCCCCACCTAGCAAGGACACTCAGGATACAGGTAGAAAATTGGAGTTCTTTTCCTTGTGGGCTCATCCGGGACATGTGGCACTATGAATCCTTGGAGCAGAGAAGTGGAATCATCCAAGGCCTTGTGGTACTTTACAGATGCAAACACTCACATCCTGAGAGGGCAACGAGCATACTCATCTACATTTGATGGCATTTCCAGATGAAAAATATGACTTGGTCCCTATTTCAGTGAACTTTGAATCTTCTCATAATTTACACTCCCCTTTTTGTAAGCCGTAACTCTCACAGGAGGGGTAACATTTTCAGATTTTCTGCCTGATGCTGACTAGTTATAAAACAACTGCACTCTAAACCCAAGATCTTGTTGGCTTTTGGAAGCCCTGTCCCTTAAGAGACAGACGCTGGTGAGTGCCCGTCTTAGGAAAACAGCCAGAATGCCCTGTTGTAGTTCAAGCCTCCAGTCCTAGCTCAGCTCACTTGGTTCACATTAGAAGTGTTTTCGTCAGCTTTCCATTGATGTGACAACATATCTGAGATAAACAACTTAAAAGGAGAAAGGCTGGTTTTGGTTCACAGTTTCAGAGGCTTCAGTCCATGCCCACTTAGCCCTATTGCTTTGGGCCTGTGGGAGCATAGCACATCATGGTAGAAGCCCATGGTAAAGGAGCAGCTCACCTCATGGTAGCCAGGGAGCAAAAAAAGAGAGAGGAGGGGTTGTAGTCCCAATATCCCCTTCAAGGACAGCCCCCAATGACCTAATCTCCTTCCACTAGGTCCCACCTCCTAAAGGTTCTATCACTATCCAATAGCAGCACAGGCTGGCCGCCCAGCCTTCAACACATGGTCTTGGAGGACATTTAAGGTTCACACTATGACACAAGGGTTGCTTCCAGGGTGTAGATGTCCTCTCTCTCTAACAGTACTGTAAAACCTCCAAGGGCAGAACCTTTTGTGCCTCTGGAGGTCAGTGAAGACCCTTGGGATAGTGACACTGACATCTGCCTGGCATGTGACAGCCTTCCAGGTGTCCCAGGTTTGCAGAACTCTTCTGCAAGCCTCTCTCTATTATCCTTTACAACAGACCTGGAGCTTGGTCAAACAGGCTGTATTTATTGATCACAGCTTACAGATGAGGAAATCTTAAAGACTTACAGCTTAAAGACTCAGAAGTGAGAAGCCCCCCCATCCCAAGTCACTCAAAACTCCTTGTTTCCAGGGGAGTTTTTTTTTTTTAAATGTTTGAAGGCCTTTGACGCAGAAGAGTGTCTCTGAATTTCCGACTGATATTAATATTCAATATTTGAAAATGAGACATTGAAATTTGCAAGAATTCCAAGGCATTTCTGAAATCATAATTTAGCCCATATTTTTTCTTTCTCTTTTTTTCTTGGTACTAGGGATTGAACCCAAGGAACTCTATCACTGAGCTACATCCCCAGCACTTTTTAGTTTTTATTTTGAGGCAGGGTCTCACTAAGTTACTGAAGCTGGTCTCAAACTTGTGATCTTCCTGCCTTAGCCTCTAGAGTCATTGGGACCAGGCTAGGTCCCATATTTCTCATAACATCTTATTTACATGTTTTTAAATAAGAATGAATGACCACAATAATTAACAGTGAACTAATTTTCTGGGATAAAATGATGCAAAAATTTCAAAAGTTTTTCTGTAAAAAAATATGGTTTTATGGATTGTTATTATTATGAATCAATATAGCATGACAAGATTATTTTAACAATATCTAGTATCTCTTATACTGAGATAGATACTAGAAATAAAAATGTTAGAAAGAAGGGAACTTAACACAAAATAAACACCAAATTAAAACTCACTTAAACATTGAAAAATAGCACAAATATTTAATATTTAAAAGATAATATTTTAAGCTGGGCATTGTGATGCACATGTGTAATCCCAACAACCTGGGAGACTGAGGCAGGAGGATTGCAAGTTCAAAACCAGACTCAGCAATTTTGTAAGGCCCTAAGCAACTTAGCAAGACCTTGTCTCAAAATAAAAAATAAAAAGGGCTGGGGATGTGGCTCAGTGTTTAAGTGTTCCTGGTTAAATCCCTGGTACCAATAAATCAATAAATAAAGTTGGGGATGTGGTTCATGATTAAGCACCCTTGGGTTCCATCTGTGGTACAAAAATAAATAAAATAACCAGGCATGGTGGTACATGCTCAGTAATTTTAGCAACTTGGGAGGCTGAGGCAGGAGGATCACAAATTCAAGGCCAGCTCAGACAACTTAGCAAGACCCTGTCTCAAAATAAAAAATCAAAAGAGCTAGGGATGTAGCTCCCTGGTAAAGTGACACTGGGTTCAATACCCAATACTGCAGGGGGAAAAAAACCACCTTAAAAATAAAAACAAACTTTTAAAACACAAAACTTTAATTGCTCCATTAAAGTCTTGATCTTTGCTTGTGACAAATATTCCAGACATAGAAAACTCATTTTTCATTGATGTTGAATGAATTATTAAAAAAGTGATCTAGGAATCTCTGAATTAGGCCTTGGAGCACATTTTATTTTTTAGAAATTTATTTTCTTTTTTAATGATTAGCATTTTTTGTTTGCTTATCCTAGTCTTGATTATGCTGTTGAAATCAATATTGCTCTTACTAATTCAAATTTTGGAACAGTTTCTGATTCATGTTTGAATCTTCTACAATAACAGTTATATCTTCCTTTGCATCTCTTCTGTTAAAGTATTTACAAAGACCTAGCCTAGAGTGAATATGCAAACTCTTGGAAATGACAGTTTATTAGTAAGTTTTCAAATACTCTTAAGGTCAGATCCCCTAGCAAGGTTAACAGAATCACTGTCGAAATCTTCAATTTAAGGACTTATTTTGCTTCTAAACTTTGTTATTTTTTCTGATACCACTCATAGGATTTGTGTAAATATCCTATGTATATAAATTTCCTAACATTAATTTTATTTGCAAAAATGACTTACAAAAATGCAGATCAGGCTATAGGCACACTCTTATAACCAGTGTGCATTGGTAAACCAACTCTTCTGGATAAAACAAAACAAAAAACCCAAACCTCTGATATGTAGCTTTTCCAAAATTCAAGGGCAGGTACCAGTCCTCCCTCTGCAAGCCACCAATGTGATGTCAATGAGAGTTGGGAAGAGGTTTCCTGCTGGGCCCTCTCCAGCCTGAGTGAGGCAGCCCCAGCACCCCAGCTGATACGGTTAATTCCAGAATTACCTCTTCTTTCCTTCACCCCCCTGTTTCCTTCAGGATCATCACTCACCTTTCAATGAATTCCTTAGCGTTTTCTATTTTTCATTTGATATCAGTGAATTTCTTTGAACTCCTCTGTGTTGATTGTGAAGCTTTAATTCTCATAGGATTCTCTTCCCAGGTCTCTATTTTTCTCAAGATTTGGGATCTTGGAAAAACATAACATTTCTGAGAAGTGTTGGGAAGGAATTATAGAAATACCAATTCAGGAGATCAAATTAAACCCATTTGTTGAATGATCACGATGCCACTGAATCATTTTCATGGATCCCAGTATTGCCCATGGGTCATTTTCATTAATTTAGTTTTGGGAAATTTTAAGCATGGAGCCTATACACTTTGATGTTAAATTTAGTGATTTTTCAGAGAGACAGATCACCAGGGTCAGAACAGAGATCATGTGACCTTATATCTCACATCATTTCACAGTGGCACACGTAGCTAGTTGTCTCCCAGCCTCAGTTCTTCTTCCCCTTATTGAAGACAACAATACTGAGGAAGATGACGACACAGTCTCCCTTGGAGATAGGAATGGCCAACAGAAGTGAAATGCAGCTTCTGGGAAATGTCCTAAATAGAGGGGGAGCACTGCCTTTCCTTCTTCCATCTGGCAAGATTGTAGATGCAATGGTTGGAGCTATATAGGTGTCATTGGACCACAAAGTGACCTGGGCAATGGAAACTGCACTTGGGGCATCGATAAGATGGGAGGATCCTGTGTTCCTGATAATATGGGGGTACTACAGTGGCCCTATACTGCCTAGAAATTAATTCTCATTTAAACCACTGTTGAGATGAAGTTTTCTATCACTCACAGCTAAATTGAATTAAATAGTACACTAATGCATTTTCTTCTGCTAACATATATGGGAGGCCATTGTTTTAGACTAGCTTCCTGTATTCGGCCTCAATAGGATGGATAAACCAGAATGGAGTCACTGGTGCTAAGTGCCACATAATCAAACTGAACTTCCAAACTTGTCAGTTAAAACAACAACAAAAAAACAAACCAGGAGATTCCAGTCAACCCAAATCAGTGAGTGTAGTAAAGAATAGTCCACTTTCTTTAAACCCTATATGGAAAGTAACTTTAAATCACCAGTCTGCCTTTTGTTCCCTGTTCCTTCTTTCTTCAGCCCTATATGCCTATACAGCCAACCTCCTCTGCTCAGTTCATTATGAAGATTATTCTGTTTTATAGGATGAGGTATTACCAGTTATTAGAACTGAGGTATTAGAACTTTAACAAAATTTATTATAATTTTGTCTATCTACAGATACTATCCAAAGCAAATACCACTAGCAAGAATCTTTGCTTTATTTTGTTTTGGTGCTGGGGATTGAATCCAGGGCCCGCGCTCTGTCACTGGGCTACATCCCCAGGCAAGCAGAAATCTGAAAAGTCAGGAATGGAGTGTGACCAGTGGGTGACCTTGGTAACTCTAGGCCTAGAGATTCAGGAGGTGTGGGAGAGGGAACTGTGTCTGGAGGTAAGGATGTCATCTGTCATTTGTCATCTGTAACATAAGAGACTGTGACTCCGAGAGTGCCTGCCTTCCTGTCTGCCAAAAAGGTGGGTAAATAAGGCTCTGAGTTGGTTTGTCTGGGGAAAGAAGTTCAGATTTACCCTTCACAAGGTGTTTTGATTTTTACCTTGTAGCAATCAGATCTCTGGAAGCCATAGAATGTGCCTAGTAGCCCTGCCAACCACGGGTTTAAACAATAGTTGAAGAAAGTGAGGGAATTCAGTCTAGGGAAGAGACTATGGGAAGTGGAGTTTTGTTCTGAGAACTGCTTTCACACATCCAAATGAAAAAGAGCTTAGGCCCTAAAAGGACCAAAATCAGGACCAAGAGGTTTAGTCTGCCAATTTTACCCTAAATTAAACAGGAACCTCCTACCATCAGGGCTAGAAGATATAGCTACTTTTTCCTCCTTTTCTTTTCTCCCTCCTTCCTTCCTTCCTCTCCTCTTCCTCCTTCTCCTCCTCCTCCTCCTTCTCTTCTTCTTGAGACGGGGTCTTACTATGCTGCCCACCCTGGCACTGGTCTCAAACTCCTGAACTTAAGTGATTTTCTGGAGTGCTGGGACCATAGGTATGTGACACCATGTCCAACTATAGGTGTTTTTAATAACACCTCTCCATTGCTGGGGGTATTTATGCAGGGTGTGTTGTAAAAGGAATTCTTCAACTGAGCAGCAGATCCCAAATACCAATCTAAATATCAGTACCTGCCCATAAAGTTTTCTAGATCTCATTTTTCAAATGAGGAACAAAAAAGGCAATATGGTACTTTTTTATATAAAGCTAAATATTGGCAATTTGAAGCATTTTTCCTTTTAATCTGAGATTATGTTCTCTCTATTTTAGGGAACATAATCTGAGATTATGTTCTTTCTATTAGAACATTTTGTTAGTGGGTGGTATTTGTTATTGTTTAATGCTTTAATGGCAAAAAATAAATCTTTACAACTCTATGTAAGTTTCAATTTTTTAAAAAAGTTATGTTGGCTGTGAAATTTGGAAATCTGGTCACCACAGAAAATATGGACAAATGATACTTTGGCTGTCTCTCTGAATGGGTCTTTTAAGGATCTGTAGTTTATTCAAGTGTCCACTAGATGCCATTCTTGTATACTTATAGCAACTGGACAATTTCACAATACACATTACAGAAACCAGAAGTATGGTCCACTTGCTTATAGTAAATTAAACCTTATTGACAAAGTATTTATTTTCCCCATATATATTTACTTTTTTTTATAAAATTTCATTAGCATTTTAAAATAAAGCTATTTTTCAAAGTTCCATTTTTAATATTCTAATGATTACCTTCCTAAATGCTCTCTTGAAACCTCCAATGTTCTCAAAAATTCATGTACTTATAATTGTTTCTCTTGACCCAGGACTTCCGGGAGCCTCTCCCTCACTTATGTCTTTATCTGTGTGATCAGGAACTATGTTCTATTTATTTTCACAGAGCACACAGCACTTAGCCTGATGCCACTCCACTGTAATAATTTCCTTTTGTCTAGAGGCATATGCTTTACAAGGTCTATAGAATTTACTTCCCTTCAATGATAGTTCAAATTATAGAGAATGACTTCTTTTGGGTTGTACACTGTAATAAGCCAAAGAGAAGCTAATGCCCATTGTTTGTAGTGAAGGCTTTCTACACTTCATTCATTCAAAAAATGTTGAGCTCTTCTATTCGGTAAGCACTGTACTGGGCCCTCTGCCACATACTTTGTGTTAGCAATGAAACATGACAGATGAAGCCTCTTCCTTCAGGGAGTGTCTCCATTCTAATGGAGACAGTCAATTACAAACAAGTAAAGACATTATTATTAATTAGGTGGTAATGAGTGTTATGGAGGAGACTGAAGAGATAAGGGGAGGCAAAGCAACGGGAGGTGTCATCTCAGGTATGGGAGAAAGTGCTTTTCATGCAGAGACTCAAGTGAAGGGAAGGATAGCAGTTTAGGACAGATCTGGAGGAAGCACATTCCAGGTCTTGTGGCAGGAAGGAGCTTGAGTGTTTGAGAACCAGTAAGGATGTCATTGTGGCTGAAGAGAAAGAGAGGAGGGGTGAGTTGAAGAGGTGGACAGGATGCAGGTCATCACTGAATTGATGAAAAAGAAATAGGAAGAATTAGCTTTGACCTGGGAATCAAGTGGACAGGATTTGGATCCAGGGTCCTGTGTACTGCCTTCACCCTCTGAGCACAGGGAACTCGATTCTTTCTGAGTCTCTGTTTCTTATCTACAGAAACTGGGTAGAAAGCCCAGGCCGAGTCCCTCTTGGGGTTGGTGAAGAGACTGAACAATTATGCCAGCAAAAAGGGCTGATGGCAGAAGCAATTCAAACTTGGGAGTGTAAAGTGTCCACTTCAAGCCTGCAGGGACAATGTCCTACATCCCATGAGTGCAGTTAGCGGGGATAGGAGCTGCAGAAGGAGCAAAGTTCATAGGCACAGTAGTTCCTTTGAACACCTTGTCCTGGGCCCTAAGGAAGTGAGTCTTCCAGTGTCTACTAGATATGGGTCCAAGTCTAACTCCTTGCCTCAGAGCTTGGTAGTTAGATGGGGGAGACCTCAATGATCACATGATAAAAATACTTATTTTATGGTTATATTTAAAAATTCATAGTGTGTCAGGATCAATGACTTTTTTTTTATTATTCCTGGGTTCTATCCAATGAATATTTATTGTGTACTTACTATGTGTCCTATCTGGGTAGTTGGTGTTAAGTCCTTTTTTATATGGCAGGATTTCCCCACAACTTACCCTTTTCTAGGGCCTGGCACTTACCAACTTCCCTTTCAGGAAGAGAAGTTCACACCAAGTTGGGATAAAAGTTCACCTTCATAGCACAATTTGAAACACAGAAAGAGAAAGAGACTCTTTCAGCATAATAAGACATGACATGTTCAAAGGCAATCAGCTGTGTTAAGTCCCAATGTCTTATAGGTGCTTGACTGTTTGTCCCCAAAGCCTGAACTCTTCTTCAAGTTTCAGACACTATGTCACTGTCCCATCTATATTATATTACACCCACAAAAAATGTTTCTGTAAGGGATTATGACTTCTTTTAACATAAAAATATGTTATGCATAATACTGTGTATAAAATTTTATCACTAATGTGTATGACTATGCAACTCAACCTGTTCCCAACCCATCCAGGGCAGAGAATGGTCTTCCCACACCATCCCCCTGAATGCTCTGCCTATTTGGATATACCTCCTAAGATAAAGTCGTCCATTGGAAGGCTATTTTCCAGGATGAGCTGTAATTTTGGTCCCCTCAACCTGTTTCTTGTCAGAGGATCCTTCCTTGACCATCAATGCCCCACGCTGGGTTTTGCAGCCCATCCCAAGTTTCTAAACATTCTGCATTTCTCCTTGATGGCACTCATGACTCTTAGAGTTACTTCTTCAGTGTCTACCTTTTCCTCTTGGCTATAGCTCCCTGGAGTCAGGGTCTTGCCTGCTACATTTACTGCTGTGTGTTGCTCAAACTTCAGACTATTTGCCTTAGATATGTGAGTACAAATGGGATTGACCTTAATATGGCCAGGTCACTCTATAAGGACAAGTTCTCTGAGGGAGGCCCAGGGCAGAGAATTTAACCCATGGTGCTTGCTTTCGCTTCGAGATATAAACAGTAGCTGGGTACATAGGGAACACTGCAAGAATTGGATTATTTCCATGGTTTGACATTTTAGAAATAACTGAGTATTGTCAGTTATCTTTCAAGGCAACAGGAAATGAAAAACAGCATGCAAACATGAGGTGTTTAATCTTTGTGAACAAACTTGACGTTCTGAGCCTAGATTACAATGGGACTTTCTTGCTAAAGGGTGGCTGCTTTATCATTTTATCTTTTCTCAGTTTGTTTTGTTTCCTGGGAAAGTGGAATTCTGCTGGACGGGCTGGATTACAGTTGTCCCTTGGTATACACAGGGAATTGGACCCCCAAGGACACGGAAATTGGCAAATGCTCAAGTTCCTGCTATAAACTTGTGTAATATTTGTATATAACCTACGTACATCCTTCTATAAACTTTAAAAACATCTCTATATGATATTATATGTCTATAATAATATCTAACACAAAGCAAATGCTATGTAAATAATTGCTACACTGTACTGTTTAGGGACACACACAAAAAAATCTGTGTTCAGAACAGGTGTGTTTTGGGGGAACATTTTCTATCAAAGTTTGGATCAGTATGCAGATGTGAAACATATAGACATGGAGAAACAGCTGTATGTGTATTAGCTGCAGGAAGAAGGCGGAAAAGCAGCCAGGATGTGCTGTTAAAGTGCCCAGGGACCAGGGCAGGGACTTTAGCCCCATTTGAAATCATAGTTGATTTTTGCGATCTGGTTCTAAGGGACAGTGAGTACACAGAGGCTTATAGAAATTGTCACAGTTGATCAGCTCAGGTAAAAGTTGTCTGATGAGAACATTTACTGTGTTTTCTACAATAATATTGCTTACTTATTTATTTGTATTTTCTTCTTATCCAATTCATTCAAAAGAAAACTTAAATTTGCCACACATTTAAAAGAAAAGTTAAATTTGCCACAAAGGAAAAGGCTAAGAGGAAAGATAGTTTTTGTCTTAAAAAGAATATGTACATATTTTTCAAGAATAAAATTTAATCCCTAATCCCCTGTGTTCAGATTTATTGCTATTTTGTTCTTTTTTCTTTATTCTGTCCATTTGACAGTAGAATGTTTCGTTTATAAAACTAAATGTATATAACACAACATTGCCATTTTAACTTTCTTTGTGAAGTGCTGGGAATTGAACGCAGGGTCTCCATATGCGAGGCAAGTGGTCTACCTCTGAGCTACATCCCTAAGCTGCATTTATAACCATTTTTAAGTGTACAGTCCAGCAGTAGTGAGAGCATTCACATGGTTGTGCAACCATTAGCACTACCATCTCTAGAACTTCTCTCATCTTCCCAACTGAAACTCTAGACCAATTAAACACTGATTCCCTGTTCCTCCTCCCTCCCCAGCCCTGGCAACCACCACTCTCCTTTCTGTCTCTGAATTTTAGTACTCTCTATACCTCATATAAGTGGAATCACACAGCATTTGTTCTTTTGCTTATTTCACTTAGCATAACATCTGCAAGTCTTGTCCATGTTGTAGCAAGTAAATCATACTTTTCTTCTTTTTAAAAACAGAACAACATTCCATTGTATGTATATAATAATTTTTATTTTATTCTTATTATAGCAATTTTCAAAAATACTTAAAAATATGAAGAATAGTATAATGTCCTCATAGGTACCCAACATTTACCTTCAACACATATTTCAGGATGCATCTAAAAAATAAGAACTTTTTTATTTTTTGCAGTGCTGAGTATCAAACCCAGGGCCTCACACGTTCTAGATATTTATTTATTGACCACTGAGCTGCACCCCAACCCTGATAAAGGCTCTTATAAAAAGCACAACCACAATACCATTATTATTCCCTAAAACACTTAATAATGATTTCTTAAGATAATCAAGTATCAAGTCACTGTCCCAATTTTTTGGATGTATTTCTTAATATTTGTAACTGACCATTTTAAACTTTCAGAGATCTGATGGTGGTAGAGGTGGGTGATTCTAAACTAAGATAAATGGGATTTGAACTAATTGGGCAAAATTTCTGGATTTAAAAGAATCTTTCTTTGCCTGACTGTTCCAGGTTGTTTGCTTACCTGTAAAAGCAACAAGAATAGTGAAGTAATTGTTCCTTTGTGGTTGAGCACCTCCAAAGATTTAGCTTTCTGTTCTGGATTTGCCTTCTTACACCTTTCCCCAGGACAATCTAGTAATTCCTAGTTTTGAGATGATAAGAAAATTGAGCCTTGAATGTTTTTATGAATTGGAGCTGATAACTGCAACTTGAAAATGAAAAGTCTTACAAATGAAAAAGAAAGAAAATGAGAAATACTGAAGACACTGTAAGACACACTCAAGATTATGGATAAAATAAAGGGATTAGCTGGTGAAGTCCTGTGACAAAAGGTTAGAAACCCATATCCTAGGTAAGGGATAAGATCAAAAAAAGAGATTCAGGGTAAAGGTTTTAGCAACAATCTAGGATAAAACTGTCCTCTCTTTTACTATTGTTTTATATTAAATTAGGACTGCCAGACAAAACATGGGATGCCTAAGATTTTAAGTATTCATTTATCTGAAATTCAAATTTAATTGGGCATCCTGTCCTACTTATTGAATCTGGCCACCCCACATTAAATACATGATGATTCCACTTGTGGAACTGAGGTCTTTGTCTCTTGGGGCCCTTAGTTTTCTTTTATGGAAGACAGTTGAATTTTCTTTTCTTCATTTGGTTTGTTTGCTTCATATGTCTACCTAATATTATAGTATTTTATTTTTTTTTAAAAAATGTCCCACTACTTGAGAGTCTGAGACAGGAGGATCACAAATTTGTGGCCAGCATGGGTTACTTAGTGAGACCCTGTCTCAAAAAAATAACAAGGGCTAGGATGTAGCTCAGTGATAGAGAGATTTTCTAGCATGCACAAGGCTCTGGGTTCAATACCCAGTACTATAAAACAAAGCAAGACAAAAAAAATTTCACAACAACAAAACACGGCCTAATTTATATAGAACCAAACAGAAGAGAATTTATTTCCCTCTACACTCAGCAATATTAGGTATTAATAGTTTTAATTTTTGTAATCTGCAGAACAAAAAGTTTGAAAACTGTGAGTTTACAGCACTCTTAAATGAGACAAACTTCTTTTATAATACCTGACATTAAGATTGTTGCTTTAAAATAATCTTAAATTTTATCCTACGAAGCAAAAGTTTTCACAATGAAATGTAATGATTTATAATACAAAATTGCTATTTGTAAATTCCACAGTGGGTTTTGCAGCTACCACAAACAAAACTGATCTTTTCTGTGTATATTCAAGTCAATGCTCAAGAATTTCAACTTAGCTTTAGCAAAAGTAAATATTTATACTTAAAAAGAAAACATTCAAATTCGGAATCCATGAAGATAAAAAGTTAACAAACTAAAGATGCCTTATTAGTTGATAACAAGGCAGCATCTAAGTCTGCTAACTTATGTTGACTTAAAACAGCATTTCCATTAGCTTTGCATAATCTTATTGGTAATTACTGCAATAAGGGATTTAAAAAAAAAAAAACCCCAAAACCTACTCTCAGTCTACTTTTCCATAAAAAGCTGTTGAAAGGGCAAATTCCTACTCAGTTGTTTTTTCCTTTGCTTAAAAAAAAAAAAAAAAGTGCCAGGAATCCCACCCCACCCTGCTGCTGGGTAACAGTCAATCATTTATTATTCCTGGATCAAATACAGGCATTCATGCCTATGAAAACTTTTTGCAATGAATGGGATCTTGGTCTCTACTAAAAACAAAAAATGGCTAAAAAGAGACTTCAATTTATTTTCAAATTCTATGGCTAAATTCCTATAATTCCTAACTGGTGAAAATATTGGCAAGCTACTAGATTTTACTTAGAGCAGATTTACTTCTTTGGTGTGTGCCCAGAGGTGCTACTGAAAGCTATTTGTGGCTAGATTTTCAGGAGGTGACTAAATGGAACTCATATGGAATGAATATTGACATTGAAGTACAATGCACAAGGAGAGGTAGAGGAGAGAATTGAATACTTTAAATAAACAAACAAACAACTGAGTATAAACAGTTTCTACTTAGAAGATTTGTTATTTGGCAAACCAAAAAAGACCACTTCTCAAAATGACCAAAATTCTAGGTGAGCTTTTTTTGTTGTATTTTGATATTAAACCAGAATTACCTATCTTTGAAATTCTTACGTAATCATATGAAGCAATCAACCTCACCTAATATAATCACCTTCAATCCAGGCTCAAGAGTGTTCCTTTCCTGAAGACTAAACAGCCCTAAACCAGATTAACTCCCTAGAACCTCACACATTCTCCAAAGTAATCCCCCCCCACCACCGCACACACACAAAAAAACTATCCCTTAGCTCAAGAACTCCAGTTAACCACTAGGCACCATATAGTCAAATATTATTGTGGCACAGGCCACTAATCTTTCCATACCCATTTTCATTTCCTCTTTTCTCTAATAGAAACTGGTCAGTTTCAGCTGAGCATGCAGATTCCTAACAAGACACAATGTTTCCCACAATGCTTTGCATCTAGTTCCAGCCATGTGTTCAACTTCCAGTTCAAGTCCTTCAGAAAAAAACACTACTTACTCTTTGTTCCCCTTTCTTTGTATTGGAATATTTGAAATAAAGTGGCAAAACCGCTTTGATCACTGGAATTAGGACACATCTGAGGGGGAGGGGGGTTGAGCAAAAATGAAGGACTGGGTCCTTGGAGCAGGGAAACCTCCATGCTCTGAACTGTCGACTTTGACCTTCTATTTCAAGGTAACCAGAGACTACCAAGTAAAAGTTCTTTTAATGAATTTGTAAATTTTAACCAGATGAAAAACAGTTTTAAAAAATTAACACTTGCGTTGGAAATCTCAATGTTACAACAAACTAACAGAATAGACAACTTGGAGACCTAATAACCTCCTCAGCTTCAGTTTCCAATGTAAATAACTCACAAAATTAAAGGTTTTCCTTTAACTTGTCTGAAAATATTAGCCAGAAAATAAAGCAACTTTCTCATTAAGTATCTGAAATCCTAGTAGTCATCTTCTTAAAGAAAACTCAAACCCAAACCAAAACAAAACACTATTCAAAGGCATGACCTCCTCTCAGTTAAAATTAAAAACCCTATCAAAACATAAAGTTAATTCCCTAAACTAATTTCAACAAAAATAATTGTGGCTATTAAAAACTTGAAAAATTCTATTCAATACAGGATGGTTTAAAAAAAAAACAGCAGCAAGGCTGTTGTAAATGTCTGTGGAGTCATGTGGTTATCTAGCCCAGGTGCAAGCAGGCCAGGGTTGTCATCTTAACACCTACTTTTGTAGCACAGGTCAGATCCCAAGTTGTGGCCAAACCCAGAAGAGGCCTGGCACCTGGACATTAAAGCCTGTAATCACCCTGAAACAGAGGTGGGCCCTCAAGTATTCCCATTACCATCCAGGAAAGTGAAGCCACCTGAATTTTTTGGTGAGAACTTTGTGTTCTCTTAGAAGTGAGGGTTTGGGAGAGACCAGTGAGATTCTTTAAGGGTTTTTAAAAAATAAATCTGGGTTGTAAATCTGGATAGAAATAAGACCGTGGGCCATGACTAAAGACATTCAACACCTGTGGAATGAGTCAAAATGTTATCAGTCCTCTGTGTTGTCAAATGAATGTTGTCAACTTGCACCACCACATATATTGCATAGACTTGTGACTGTCTCACCCAATGTTGCACAGTTCCAGGTAGATGGAGTAGTATTAAAAAACGTGGAAGTCATTCATGCAAGATAATAGTGTGTGGAACAAAAACCACCATTTTCTTTCTTCAGCACCCTTCTTTGCCTGTTGAATTTAGTGAAGTGGGGTTGCTTGAAGCATCAGGCACAGCTGTCTCTTATAACTTGAAATCTTCTACCAGAAGATTGAGTTGAGCAATAATGTGTATTTTGAGGACTATTTGTGAGAATTATGGATTTGAGGGGATGCAATTGTGGATGAAAGGGATTTGATTTGGCTCCAAAGTAGTTTTTAAGCTATAACCACAGGAATATTATCAGAAAGTCAGAGAATAACTCAGATACATTTCATTAGAACACATTAGGAGATGTCTCTGTGTGTGGAGGAGAGAACCTTTGCTTAGATTGTATCCTTGGGCAAAGGAAAAGGCAGGGTATATGAAAACAAAACCTGTAGACAGTCTCTCTTTGCCCTTGGGTGTGCTGATTGATTGCAGGAGGCAAACTTGAAAGGGCTGACAGTTATGAAAAAGGCAATTCTTAGTTGTATGTAGGTTTTCTGAGAATCTTGGTCATTTTGGTAATGGAGTGTTGGTCAAATGTCCCTGTATGTGTCATGGTAACGAGTGTCATTCCACTTACATTACTTCTCTCACTGAAATTTCTTACATACTTAGACTTCAGGAAATTAATGTGAAAATTATGCTAGGTTGCTTTTGAACCTAAATGAAAACATGAACATACATATGTATGTCATAGCTGTTGATCCCCAGCTTGCATAAGGGGATGCAGCCAATGTACTGTCTTTGTCATAAGGCCACAGATCATCTGGCAAGGCATGATGAAATCTTAGGAAGCCTATGTGCTGGAATTGGACCTAACATTACAGTAACTATTATAAAAACATCTTACCTTCTCTGAGAGACATAAACGTAAAGACTTTATTACCATACTTTCTGGGTGCAGTTCTCAAACAATGAAAGATATTTCTGTTATCTGGAAATAGCCAAAAATACCAACCCCACATTTAAATGTATTGTTTTTTATTTTAGATGTACACAATAAACTAGTATTCAGTGACAACTAAGAGCAAGGAATGTGCTGGTCGCTTTATCCAGAACTTCATAATGCCTAGCCAAAGAGGTGAAAGCCTTCTACAATGGATATTATAAAACATTGAAGAAAAAAAAATTGAAAAAGACACCAAGAAGATGAAAAGACCTCCATGTTCATGGATAGGTAGAATTAATAGTGTTAAAATGGCCATATTACTAAAAAGGGATCTACAGATTCAACACAATTCCCATCAAAATACCAATGATTTTTTTCACAGAGCTAGAAAATACAATCCTAGGGCTGGGGTTGTGGCTTAGCAGTAGAGTGTTCACCTAGCATGTGCGAGGCCCTGGGTTCGATCCTCAGCACCACATAAAAATCAATAAAAAAATAAAGATATTAAAAAATGTATATAAAAAATACAATACTAAAATTTATATAGAAAGACAAAAGACCTAGAATAACCAAAGTAATCCTGAGCAAAAAGAGCAATGCCAGAGGCATCACAATACCCCTCGACCAATGGAACAGAATAGATGACACAGAGAAAAATCCACTCAGCTACAGTTATCTGATTCTTAACAAGGTGCCAAAAACATGGATTGGAGAAAGGACAACCTCTTTAACAACTGGTGCATGGAAAACCAGATATCCATATGTAGAAGAATAAAACTAGATCCCTATCTCTCAACCTGCACAAAAGTTAACTCAAAAAGGATCAAAGACCTAGGAATGAAACCAGAAACTTTGCTAAGAAGAAAACATAGGATGAACATTTCAATGTAAAAGCATGGGTAATGACTTCCTCAACAGGAGTTCTAATGCTCAGGAAATAATACCAAGGAAACAATTATATGAAAAAATGTTCCACATCTTTAGCCATCAGGGAAATACAAATCAAAGCTACACTGAGACAAAAACTGCTATACTGAGATTCCATCTCCAATTCGAATGGCAATCATCAAAATAACTGTACCATGTACAGCCAGAGGAAGAAGTTGTGCTCCATTTGTGTACAATGTGTCAAAATGCATTCTTTTATGATGTATAACTAGTTAGAGCAAATTAAAGAACTATAATGCAATAAAATAAGACATTTTTTAAAAAAGAATATAAATCACAATAAATTTTGGCAATGACGCAGGGAAAAAGGGACTCTGTACACTGTTGGTGGGACTATAAATTGGTACAGTAACTATGGAAATCAGTTTGGAGGTACCATATGATTCAGGCATACCACACCTTGGTATTTATCCAAAAGGGTTAAAGCCATTGTACTTTACAGATAACTTCATAACTATGTTTATCAAAGCACAACTCACAATAGCCAGGTTATAGAATCAGCCTAGGTATCCATCACCAGATGAATGGATAAAGAAAATGTGAATATACATATTTACATCACATTTAGTCAGCCATGAAGGAGAATGAGTTTATGTTATTTGCGGGAAATGGATGAAACTGGAAATCATAATGTTCAGTGAAACAAGTGAGATTCAGAGAGAAAATCATTATGCTTTCTCTCGTATATGGAAGCTAGAGGGGGAAAAACAGGGAAAAAAGACTCAATGAAAATAGAAGGGAGATTTTTAAGGTAGAGGAAGGGGATAAAGGGGGAGGGAAGTATTGGAGAGCGAAATTGGATCAGATTATGGTTTTAAGGTATGTACAAATATGCCACAATGAAACCCACCATTCTGTATAATTAATATGTACCATTCAAAAGCAAAGCAAAGCAAAACAAAACAAAGAAATAAAAATGCATAATATCAGTTCTTCTGACCTTGATGTTTACTGCCTATAATTCAAAGTTTTATGATGGCTAGTTTATCATGAACTAGCAGTTGTTTGAGAAGTTGTTCCGGATATTGTGAGACAAGCTAGGAAACAGATGCATATGGAGATAACAACTTTAAATATCTATTTTCTTGACTTTTGTTTTCTCCTAATGCAGCTGAGTAAGTTTCCATAGGCAATGGGGCTTTCCACAGGTGGCAGCTTTTACATCAAAAACAATAAAATGCAGCATTAGAATTTTGGGGGACTTTGTGGTTAGCTCCCAATATGGGTCTGACCTTCTTCAACAATATAACAACTCCCATTTAAAAAAAAATGAATGTTTTTCTCCTTTATTTATATGCAGTGCTGAGAATCGAACCCAGTGCATCACACATGCCAGGCAAGTATGCCACCACTGAGCCCCCAACCCCCATTTTTAACTAGGTCAGAGGGTGTTACAGGAGCTGAATGTTTATGCTCCTCCTAGATTCATATTTTGAGGCCCTAACCCCCAATGTCTTTGTACCTGGAGGTGGGATCTTTAGAGGTGATCAGGTTAAGGCTAGATACTGAGGGTAGTACCCTAATGACAAGATTGGTGCCCTCATAACAAGGGGAAGTAGGAGATCTCCTCTCACACACACAACTTACCCACCCAGGAAAGTCAATGGAAGCACACATCAAGCAGGACCCTGTCTGCAAGACAGGAAGACAGCCCTTCCCGGGAATGGAAAGCTGGCACTTTGATGCTGGATTTCCTAGAATCCAACTGTGAGAAATAACTGTTGTTGAAGCCTATGGTATTTTGTTATCACAGTTCAATTTGACTAAAAGACATGGTCAGCCAGAATTAAAGCTGTATTTATCAGCATCTCCTGCAGTTAGCTACATCTCTTGTAGCCATTTGACTAAGCTAAGACAAATGTGTTACAAGCAAAACTAAAGTGTAGTAGCTTCTAGAAACCTTTCTTCAAGGACAGCTGGCCTGTGGCCTTTGCTGTCCTTCCTCTTTGTCACTCTTTTTACTCTACTAGAGGAATGTGATATGTATGGGAGCTGGAACTCTGGCTGCCTTATTGTACTATGAGGTAAGGACCAGAGGGTTGAAGAAGCTCTGAGCTGGAAAACAGTGTGAGACCCTGAGGACTTCAAAGAATAGAGCTCCTATGGCAGATGTGGCCTGTGTCCCCTCCAGACCTGTACAGGAGACAGAAATAACTGCTACCTTGTTTAAACAGTGTTACTGTGAGGCTATTATTTTCAGTTAGACCTAACCCTTGCTGATACGCACCCTTTCCTTTATGTGAACTTCACTTTTCATATAGATCTCAAGGTCATTTCCCCTTACCAGTGAAGGCCAAATGTTGACACAATATGTTGAGAATGCTGTCTTCCTGTCTGCAGCAAGGAACAGGGACAGGTCCAGTGAGTCCCAAGGACTTAAATTCTCCAGCTGCTTCAGTTGATTCTCAAAATAGTTGCCCTGAGTCCCTCAGGGAGCAAGGCAACTTAATTTTTACTCTATAGACAGCACTGCTAATCTAAAAAATACACCTATTTTTGGTGTAAAGATGTTCATTCTTTCCTAAAAACCCTTACTATTCAGGGGGAAAAATAATTGGATTTTTAAAATCCCATTTATTTTGAAAATTTATGGTATGTAACATTCTAACCCACAATACTCTAACAATACTCACATATGGAAACATATATTAATTGAACGATGAAAACAAGTTTCTGTAAGAAACAATAATCAGAAAGTAATAGAGTTTGTATGTAAAAGGTAATGTAATAAAGTTTATCCATAGCCAAAGAAGGACTTGATCATGAGCAGGTTGGTGGAAAAAGGAACTGGGGATTCATTCTCTGAAAGTATAGTCCTCTTTCTGCATTATTCAACAATTCTCAACATTTTGGGCCATTACAATCATCTTGCACTCAACATGTGCCGCTAATAGAAAATTATATCACAGAAAATACTTTTAAGGAGAAACATAAACTAAATACACGAGTGTGTCCAAAAGGGTAAAAAAATACTACATGTGCAAAGCCCACTGAGGTTTCCCAGAAGGCACTGCTGATCTCTTCATCCCCCAGCTTTGGCAAGGTGTTTTGGATTCATCCCTACCTGGCAAACAATTCACTTTTGTTCCATATGATATTTTCTGACTAGAAACCAAAAATAAGCTCATGAATAGATCTTTGCCTGGAATCATGAACTCAAAATATTCCTTCTTATAGCAAATGTCATTGTTACACTGAGGGAGGGGCAAAGAAAAGAAGTCATTGTGTGAAAAGCAGTAGGTATTTTCAGAGCCAAAATGGCAACAAGTGTTGACAGAACTGTCATTATGTGGGGTTTGTAGCTGAGGGGACAGGTCGGGAAGAGGCAGCAACTCAAATTCTCTTTACAGGATTTTGCGCTGAGGACAGCCAGCTGAGGTGTGGTGTACGCCAGGGAGGCTGCCCGCGAGCCTCTGCCCCATGCAGCTTTTTCGCCAGGGCCCTCACACCTCAAGTCTCTCCTGTTTTCTTTCAGCCAGACTTGAGGGACACTGTGTGTGTGTGGCCTGAAAGTTTTAGTGCTTCCGCGAAGTTGCTGTAGGAATTTCCGAAACTTGGTGGCTTTTAAAGAAATGGGTGTGAAGAAGGCTTCTGCCAGCCAGAATCCACCGAAGGGTTTGTTTTGTTAAAGGAGAAAACCAAGTCATGTTGGGCGGTAGAAACCTCCTTGGGAGGAAGAATGTGCTAATTCACCTGGGCCTGCTTGCTACTCTCACCATTATCTCCTCTGGCAGAGAGAAGGAAAAAAAAAATGACTGCACCAGTGCTGTCTTGAGGGCCCCAGACTGAGCCACAGCACTGCCCACACCCTTTGAGCCTGAGCAGCTGCCTGGCTTCAGAAAGCAGAGTAGCTGGGTTGGGTTTGGGTGTGAAGCATCCCGGATGCTGCAGAACAAGTGGCTATTTTTCCAGAATCCTCTTTCATTCCTTCCTGTCATCTAGAACTTAAGATTTAAATTTTTTATATTTTAGTTTTTGATCTCTGTGGAATCTAAACTGCGTTTGAAACTGAGACCCAGAACAATAAGCCTAGTTCTGAAAGGAGAGGTCACTGGAACCAACCTGATGCAGGAAAGGATGTGGGTACCAACCTATGCTCCTGAGGCGAATGGCATTGCTGGGGCAAACAGAAAGCAAACACGAGGACGGTAACATCCTCCAGGACCCTTTCTCTCTCTAGCGCCCCCTGTAGGCAGCGTCCGTAGGGTGACACTAGAAAAGTAGAAACCGGGTGAGTCGGCCCAGCATAACATAGCAGCCCCTAGAAGGGTAGCTTTAAAGCTGAGAGAAAATAGCTTGATATTTAGCACATTAATTTTATCCCAAATTAACTGATTCTATGTATTTGGGTTTATTTCTGAAATTTATTCTGTTTCAGTGATTATTCATTTATTTCTCCACCAGTACCAAGCCTTTTTTTTTTTTTAAATTACAGTACCTTTTGTATATTTTGATATTTGGTCAGACTAGTTTCCTCTTCGTGGTCTTTTCCCAAAATTTTATGGTTACTTTAACACATTTGCTATTGCATTATATCTTTATATAGCTATATTTCTGTGGGAAACAATGAGTTTTCCAGTGATTGGGATGACATTGAATTTCTATATTAAGTCAGAAGAATTGAGAAATTTACATTATTATTCTTATCCAAATTATATCTTTTGATTTATTAAAACATTTCTTTGAATTATCTCAGTAGAGGCTTATGACTTTATTCATGTAGGTACTCTGGATTCTTAACTTTATTCTTAGGTATCCCTGCCCCATTTCATTGCTAATTCTGTTTTCCTAGATGTATTTTCTCCCAGTTACTATGAGTATGAAAAACTCGATTTTTACATATTAATTTTGTAAGAATCTAAGAGCAACTAGGAAATTGAATTCTTATTGTTTTCTAAATTGCTTTTTGATTAATTTTCCTGTTTCAACTAGGTATAAATATACTAGTATATCAGTAATCAATCATAATAAATTATTCCTTACTTTCTTTTATTTTCATCTTGTTTTCTTTCTGTTCTATAATCCAATGTTTGGTATTTTGAGAACAATGTTAAATTGTAATGTGTTTTATCTATTTTATGACCATTAGGCATGATATATACTTTTTGTTAGAGACATAAATCTAATTTCATTAAAGAACTATCAATTCCCATTTTTTGAGTGATTTAAAACTCAGAAATTGATTTTTTACTTCTTAATAACAATGGGGAATTTGCTGACAGGATCACTTTTTCTCTCTTGAATGTAAATGAATTATACAAATAGATGTCCTTAAATGTTTCATCTTTTAAAAATGTTTTTTAGTTGTAGATGGACACAATACCTTTATTTTTTATTTGTTTATTTTTATGCGATACCAGGGGTTGAACCCAGTGCTTCACACATGTTAGGTAAGTGCTCTACCACTAAGCCACAACCCCGGCCCCAAATTGTTTCATCTTTATGTTTAAAAAATTTTTTCCACTTGGATATGATTTATTATTCCTTTGGTGTGTTGCTGAATTCTATTATACACATCTATATTTATATTCACATATTATTTATATATGGCTAACATGTACATACACTTATATGTATATATGTACATATTTATACTAACATATATACATACATATAAAGGAGATGGATCTCTACATTTTCCCCTCTTGTACCTTCCTTGCCATGTGTTTCAAATTTTAGTGCCAATGCTGTGCTGGCTTGGTTAAAGCAATTTGGTAAATACCCTTCTTTTTGCATGCTCTGAAATAATTTCAATACTATTAACCATTTTCCTCCTCTGAGTGTTAAAAACTATTCATCTGTGAAGCCATTTGCACTTGGAATGTCTCAAGATGATATCTGGCAATTTCTCAATTCCCAGTTAATTTGTGTTTTTAGATAGTCTATCTCTTTAGTGGTTAAATGGCCATTTATTTCTTTTTAGAATATAAGTGTTTTTCTAAGATTTTTGAATTTATTTATGAACATGGAACAAAACATTCTTATAAAATTTCTAATTTTCTTGGCAATAGTGGTTTGGAACAGATGAGAGGTTGGTGGTGCCTGTGGACTGGGGACCCTGGAGGACCGGTAGGAAGAAATGGCTGAGCAGATGGAACCCAACTTCCCTACCTGCCTCAAAATCTGAATTATGGCCCCCCATTGGCCTGTTTGCCCTGCTTCAACCAAAGCAGATATACATTATATTTTAGTTTAAATATTCCATTGGCGATTTAGCCAGTAGAATAAAAGCCTAAAAAATCACTGATCCAGTATGTGTGATTAAGTATGAGAGTAGTTTTGCCCACTTCCTCTCCCAACAAAAGAAAATGGGAATGAAGGCAGCCTTTATTCCTAGAGGAAATAATAAGGTAACTTATGACTCAAAATTACATTATAGTAATGTAATTTGTAATATAAAAGGATGTGACTGCCAGTAGTCAAGGAAAGCAAGCAAACAGAGAACAGTCTCCTAAGAAGGTAGGCTTGCTCAAAAGATCCCTCTATATCGGACAGATCTGGACTATCCTGGGGAAATAGGGTTAGTTTAAAATCACCATTATTACTCCCAAGATACTTTCAGAAATATTACATTCTTTCCATAGCTTCAATAAAACAGATAATACTGGAGGTATAGTTTGGTACCTGTCAGGTAAGTTGGATGGTTTTTGGCACAGGTGGAAATGCTAGGGCATCTCTCTAACAAGAGATGGAGAAATAAAAACTTGGGGAACCAGGAGATTTATCTTTGTATGTCCAAAGGAAAGAGATTAGATGCATTTCATGTAGAGGTAGAAAGCTGAATTAGGACTGGAGGGTAGAAGCTACTAGACAGAGTATTTGCTAGCATAATTCCAGGAAGAATTATGAAACAGCTATAATGTGGGAAAGTTGAATTTTCCACCACTGGACAAGTCCAACTAGATGCTAGGCAAGCAGGTCAGGAATATTGAAGAACTCCATTTATTATGTAAATAGGGTTGAGCATTGGAAAGCTCTTCAACCATATTGCTTGGCTCTGTCAATGTCTGAAGTGGGTCTGAAAGACCTCTAGATGTCACTCTTGTGTGTTTGTAGTAGCAATATTGTTTCTAGTACAAATAGAAATAGGGAATTTAATAGCAAACTTAAGAAGATGAAATTTTATTTTCAAAATATGTATCTTTATCATATGCAATTCATTAATACATATAAAAACCCTAAATGTCACTTGAAACAAAATTTTCCAAAATGTCTTCTCAAAATTACATTATAGTAATGTAATTTGTAATATATTTTTAAAACTGACTTTCTAAATTTTCTTTTAAAATGTCTTCTGATATTCTCAAAATTTAATATAACTTGCCACAAAACTGCTTCTACTCATCCACAGATATCTTTGAACCTCTCATGTTTCATATGTCTGTTATTAGAGACAGGAATTAGGTTTTGCCCTTATTTGCACGGCACATAGTAAAGATTCAAAATAACACCATTAATGATAGTTTATATGTTTATTGTGCTTACACCTTACAAAGCGCTTACTTACAGTTATCTAATGCATATAAAGTCAAGTGGTTAGGTATTATTATTATAGATGAAGAAATAGGCCAAAAGAGACTAAGAAATTTGCCTGCTGTCATAGGTAGGAAAATGCTTCTCAGTTTCTATTGTGCTGAACTATGGAGGCTCAGGGAATGCTATAGACTTTACACCATTTTGGACATTCACAGGGTATCTATAGGGTTTGTAGGTAGTGATGTAATGCACTCATGCTCAAGAGCACATAATTCCTGCCATAGCAAAGGAAAACACAATCTCTGCACAGACTGAGAAAGAAATAGTTTCCTAGGAATCAGGAAGCTACCCAGGACCAGTGGGATTAAGGAGGCGATGAAGCAAGTGTCCAGGAGGGAGAGGTTCTCAGAAGTGCATGGGTTTGTACAGGCAGGAGTCTAGAAGTATCACTAGGATGAGGACTTTGTTGCTCAGCAAGACCACAAGGTATATCATCAGGATGAGCACAAAGAACATTTTCTTCAGTTGAGGGTGGTCCTACGAGTCCTAGGAAATTAAAACCATCATGGAGGAGGTTCCATTGACTTTTTTCTATGTGATATCACACAGGGTTGTCATCAGCAAAGTACAAACTGCCCATCAGGCTTTCTTGGAAAGAGCCCTAGACAACCCACATATAGTCAAGTCCCTGCCGCATAATAGAACATACTTGAGGCCAGATGTGTAAACCCAGTAGCTCAGGAAACTGGGGCAGGAGGATCACAAGTCCGAACCAACCTGGGCAACTTAGCAAGACCCTATCTCAAAATTAAAAATAAAAAAGGGCTGGTGATGTAGCTCAGTGTTAGAGCATACCTGGGTTCAATCCCAGTACTGAAGAAGAAGAAAAAAAAAATACATGGGTGAGAGTGATGACATGATTGAAAGAGACTGTGTGGAGGGAGTTGGGGTGGGGAGTAGGGGAGGTCCTTAGCTCATAGAAGAGAGATCAGAGCTGGACCCATGTTGGTAAGGGCCTCAAATGTTCCAGCTATGCATGGATTTCTCCTGATGCTGCTGTCCTCTCTGAGTGTCCGTCGAGGCCACTGAAGACTGGAGAGGCGAATTGACCTCTCTGAGTCTTCTGAGCAAGTTGGTGATAGAGGCAGGACTTGAGTCCCGCAGAGCTAATCCCTGGCCCAAGGACGGCTTTTCCTCGGATTATGATTAACAGCTGGAAAATGCTATGATTATTTCTTTTAATACAAATTTACACAAATTCGATTTAATCCGGGCTTTCTTAGATTCTTAGGGAGGAAAATCCCTAAGCATATCCAATTCTTAGAACTAAGAAGTTCAAGCTTCTTTAAACGTCGACTGCATGTGGGAGGAAGGGTGTAAAAGTGTTCATTCGCATCCACAAAGAAAGAAGCCTCGCTAAAGGCTTAAATTTAAAGAGGATTACTTCTCCAGTCTGCTCATGAAGGCTGTCATCCAGGGATCTTCCCCTCTCCAAAAGGAAAATATTTTTTAATTCTCCTGTTCATGTGTGGCCATTATAAATATATGATATTCATATAGGTCTCATATTTCTGGATGCATAATCATCTAGGAATTTAAAAGATTTTTGTGACTGCTGTGAACATATACAATCACCTTACTGTATTTTCTTATTCATTCCCAGGAATTTTGTACTTGATATAATTTTTCTAGATAAACAATGTCATCTCTGAATAGTTGTACTCTTTTCTTTCTTTTCAATATTTTTATTCCTTATTTCTATTCCTGATCTAATGCCATGAGGTAAATTTCAGAATAATTTAGACATTGATTGATAGCAGATGCCCTAGGATACTGTTGGTGTTTTTGTTATTGGATTCAAATTTCTGGGCTGTGCATGCTCAGTGCTAATATTTGAGAGACAAACAGGAATCAGGTTTATTCAAGGCCAATCCTGAAGAAGATAGAGGGGGGTTGGTTCTTTTTTGTTGTTTTTTGCTTTGTTTTTGGTTTTTTGGCCTGGTCTTCTTTAATTAAAAAAACTATTGGTGCATTATAATTATACACAATAGTGAGAGTCATTATTCCATATATGTACATACACATTATATAATTTGCTCAGTCTCATTCCTCGGTATCTTCCCATTTCCTCCTCTCTTTCCTCCCTCTGATTCACTTGTTCTACTCTACTGATCTCCCTTCTATCAATGGTATTATTATTATTGTTATTGTTGTTTTAGTTAGTAATTATTATTAACTATGTAAGTGGTACTCCCGAATTTTCATGGGGACTGAGGAGGTTGTGAGGCTGCAGGCCTGGCAGGTTTTCATGGGGAAGGGCCCTGGGACTTAGCACAATGGATTTCAACCTCTTGCAGCTAGTTACTAAGGAAGGGTGCTACAAAGCCCATCTGAGTTCTGTGAAGCTAAAGAAAGTTTTCAGGTGAGGCCTCTCCTCAGGGTTTTGACTTCCCAGATGAGACCTCTCCTGAGAGTTCAGAATGCTGGTTAAAAGGGAGGGAACGTCAACAGATTAGGAAGGAAAGGTGAAAGCAATCCTGCTAAGGTCAACTCCCGGAAGGGGCTGCTGTTACAATTTGCCATTGAGGGGCTGCTTGATATTGTCCTGAGAGCATCTTCCATGTTGAGGATGGTTTCCTCCATTCACATCCACTGCTTCAAAAAGTCAGAAATAGACACTGAATTTTATTTTATTTAAAAATTTTTGACATTGAATTTTATAAAATGACGTTTCAACATTTGTTGATGTGATCAGTTTTTCTTCTTTAATCTGTTAGTAAAATGGTTGCAGTAACAAACCTGCTGATGTTCCTAAGAATGTTCCTTAGAAATATATATATATATATATAAAAGAATGTTCCTTGGAACATTGAATTTCCCACCAGGTGTGTTGGCACACACCTATGATCCCAGTGCCTCAGGAAGCTGAGGCAGGAGAACGGCAAGTTGGAGGCCAGCCTAGAGAGATCTTGTCTCAAAATAAAATGTTCTGGGGATGTAACTTAGTGGTAAAATGCCCCAGGTTCAATGCCCAGTAGTACCACACACAAACTCACACACAAAAAAGAAATGCCACTGTGTTATGTGCATTATTTGTTTAATGTACACTGATTTTAATCTGCCCAAGTTTAATAAATGCCCTCTTTTTCACCTGATCAGATTTCTGTATTCTTTAATAATCCTCTAATTTGAAAAGACTTTATCCTAATACGAGGATTATTAGTACTTGATCTTAACACTTAGACCAGCATGTTAAGACTTCTGTTGTAATTTAGTATCAACACACTGAATTACATTTATAAAGATACCTTCCTATCACATCCTTCATAAAATGAAGCTGCCTTTCTTTCTTACCTCCCATTTTGATGAAGGCATCCAGAGCTGTAGCTGGAGTTTCAGCATTGCTCTGTCATCAGCATTTACCCTTCCCTGTGTCTTAGGAGGGATGCAGAAGCCAACACTGATTGCTGCCTTGGCCTGGCAAAGCTGATCAAGACATATAAGAAGTTCTTCCAAAGAACCTTGTTTAACCCCAGCTTTGCATCAAACTGCCATAATTATATAAAATACCCAATAGAAAGTAACCCTGCCAAATTAGAACACCCCATCCTAGATGACCCTTAGTTAGCGGGAGCCCTTTTCTGTGTGCAACACACAGTTACTACAGGATACCTAGGACAGAAAACTGGCATCTGCCCCTCTCTGGTCGCCCTATCTAGTCTGAGGATTTGTAATAGAAACTCTTCAACTTTCAATTATGATTGTGTCATTGAAGCCAGGATTGCAGTCCAACCCCTGACAGGGAGACTTCCCTAAAGGGGCCCCAATAGGAGGATCCCCTGATGGTGTCCTGCTGTCTGGTACTCTGCTGGCTGCTGAGGATAGCAGCTACCTGCCAAGATAATAGAAAAACTGAAAAAGTTTCATTCAAAACAAGGTGTTTTCTAAAAAAAAAAAATCCCTTCTATACCAATCTTTGCAGTATCAATAGTCAATTAGAATTTGTTGGTCTTTTCATCATATGCATTGCATTGTATAATTCTTCACTGCCTTTTTTTTTTTTTGGAGGGTGGGGTACTAGGAATTGAATTCAGGAGCACTCTACCACCGAGCTCCATCCCCAGCTCTTTTTCTTTTTCCTTTTGAGACAGTGTCTCACTGAGGCCCTCACTGAAGCCCTCGGTAAGTTGCTGAGGTTATCAAATTAATGATCCTCCCGCTTCAGCCTCCTGAGTCATCTTCCCACATCTACTCTACTGTTTTATGTATTGTGTCTGTTGTCATTTTTCCAGATTACCAGGTTTTTTTTTTAAGAAGCAGAACATAGAGATGTGTGCTTTCTCATGTAGTAAATGTCATTTTAACCTTCATATCTGTGCAGTGGTTGACTATGTATAGAATATTGGACTCAAAACTCATTTCCCTCAGAACTCCGCAAACATCATTCCACTGACATCTATATTTAGAACTGCAGAACAGATTGGCCAATGGCAGTTCAATTCTTATTCCTTTTTAAATAATAACTATTAATTATTAGCTTTATTAACTTAATGATTTTTTTTCTGTGGTAGAAGAGTCTATAGAACATTTTTATATACACGGACATCAAAACTTATCCTTGAATCCAGTACAATATATCTTTTCCCACAATTCCAACCTAGAATTAGTGAGTTCTTTTGACCAAAGACCTAAAGTATTTCTGTTCTAGAAAACTTCATTTTTCTTTTTTATTAACATGTGTCTTTCATATGATCTGTTCTCAGTTTGTGAAATTCTGTGATGAATCTATCATAGAATATAGTCTTTTGGCCAATCTTTCATGCTTGTCATCTTTTTTGAAATAATTTTAGTCTTCTTGAGTTTATTTTTTCTCTCTGGAGTCTAAATGAACAATTGAAGTCACTTTTGAATTAAAAACATGTTTTTAGTGTTGTCTTTATTTTTCTACTGAGTGCTACTGACTTTCACTTGATGAACAGTGTTTTCTTTTTTCTAATGAAATATTCTTATCTTCTCTTTATATCGTCACCTAGACTCTTCATAGACTGCTCTTGAGTCATTAGCCTCTGAATTCCACCAAAAATATTACCAAAGAACTAAAACCAGAAAAATTTTTTTCCATCTGTGTAATTAACTCTTCTTCAGCAAAGATCATTTGCTTCATTGTTAGTTTTGTTCTCTTTGGGGTTGATGTCACGATTTCCTGATTATCTCAGTTTCTGCATTACTTTGTTGACAAATGGGAGGCCTCTCCCATCTAAGGATAAACCGAGGAGTGAATTAAACTTTCAAAAGGAGAAAATAAAAAAGACGTGAGCTTTTGACACTTGCATTATTCTTGTCACCCCCTATCAGCATCTAGGGAATGAATGATTTTCTGGAAAGGACCTTGACTGAGAACAAGAGAAAGAGATTAATTACGAAGACATAAGAAGAGAGCAAGTTAGAAAACATTTATTAAGCATTATTTTGTAGGAAATGGATAAAGAGAAAGATAAATACTAGCTGGTACTATTCCATATGGTATTTACTCTCAACAAACAACTTAATATGAAGGACATGGTAATATAAAAGTAAGATCAAGTACGATCAAAGAAAGAAAACAAGGAGCAATTGTACAGAGGCACTGAAGACTGGCAATTTTTGTTTATTGATTTTTATTTGTTTGCTAATTTTTTTTAAGAATCAGTTTTCCTTGATTTCAATTTGACTAGTATCCATGACAAAGTGTAAGAACCAGGACAATGTATGAACGACTACATACCTTTGTGGAACTGCTTCTAGAATGACGTGGGAGAAGTTCTATTAAAAACTTCTGCTCACAGAACCTTCCCACGTGATGAGATTTACTTAAGTGATGAAGCTACTTCTCATGTGGTGATCTCCTTCTCTAGGACCCTCATGTGGGAGCATCAGGGAACACAGAATCACTGAGATCCCACCATCACTGAGTGAAGTGTTTCTGACTTACCAGGTTCCTCACAGCAGCCTTCACGTCCTTGTTCCTCAGGCTGTAAATAATGGGGTTCAGCATGGGGGTCACCACCCCATAAAACAATGAGATGAGCTTGTCTGCCAGGTCCTGCTTGTCGGCCCCCAGGGGGTCCTTGGACTTGGGCTTCCCATACATGAAGAGGATGGTCCCATAGAAGATAATCACCACTGTGAGGTGGGCAGAGCAGGTGGAGAAGGCCTTTTTCCTCCCCTCTGCAGAGGGAATCCTCAGGATGGTGGCAAGGATGAAGACATAGGAGAAAGAGATGAACAGGACTGGGACTCCCAAGAAGATCACGTTGGCTACCACCATGCTGATCACATTGATGGAGATGTCAGCACAGGCCAACTTCAGGACAGCCAGGATCTCACAGGTGAAGTGGTTGATGACATTATCTCCACAAAAAGGCAGTCGCATTGCTAAGGATGTCTGCACTGTGGCGGTAATGCTACCAGCTGCCCAGGAGCCTGCAGCCATGGGTACATAGACAGCCTTGCTCATGACCACAGGGTACCTAAGGGGGTTGCAGATGGCCACATAGCGATCAAAGGCCATCATGCTCAGGAGTACACACTCTGTGGCTCCCATGGCAAAGGAGAGAAACATCTGCACAGCACATGCTGAGAAGAAGATGGTCTTCCTGGGGGTGAGGAAGCTGTCAAGAATGAGGGGGACAGAGGAGGTCGTGTAGCAAATGTCCAGGAAGGAGAGGTTTCTCAGGAAGAAGTACATGGGTGTGTGCAGGTGAGAGTCAAGGAGGGTCACCAGGATGAGGATGCCATTGCCCAACAGAATCACCAGGTACATCAGCAGGATGAGCACAAAGAATGTTTTCTCCAGTTTGGGATGGGCTGACAGGCCCAGGAGAATGAAGCCCATCATGGGGGAGGTCTCATTGGATCTGTCCATGGTGCCTCCTATTTATTTGCAGGTACTCAGAAGATTAACTTCATGATTTTCTAATGCTTAGAGTGCCCAAGGAGGCAGTGAGAAAACCCCTCCTTGCCAAGCAATTGAAGAAGAGCTCTGATAATCTGCAGGAGCAAGTTCTCTCTGTTGTTCTAAATAAAATGCAGAGAATTTGATCAATATCTCTTTGATCAAATCTGGCCACTCCAGAGAGAAGTCTGAAATGTCCCTTGATTCGATTTAATTTTCTTAGCCACATGCAAGAGAGGCATCAAACATTTCATTCAGGTACTACCATATGGGCAATTCATTTTATTCAACTTTGGTAAGAAATATTAGACTTCATTTGAATTTTCTCTCTTGTTTCCTGGGACTGGTAGAAAAATCTATTGCTCTTTGTCTTCAATTCCTAAACTTTCCTGTCTATTAGTACTTTTAGAGGCTGTCTTCCTCCTCTTTTCTAGTTCTTTCTTACAATATGCAGGACTCTGAACCAATCACTTATTCCTTTGGTCACTTGCCTAATTTTTCTGGAACACATTAAAAGAACTGGCATTTCCTATGTATGAAAATTATTAAATGCCTTTCTTTATGGGGTCTCCTTTTTCTATATTGATTACTTTGGGATGATTATCATGAGAGATATTCCCTCCCTCAGACAAAATGATTGTATGGATTTCTCATTCTTGGACTTTCCCTTGCACCATTGACATGTCCTTTCCTCTTCCCTTCAAGACCTACCACCCCCCCTCGCCACTTAATCCTCAGATATGAAGCCAAGGATTAGATGGGCACATGAGAGTGTCTATATTCTTTTTAAAGTTCCCTCTTACCTTTTTAAAACAAATATGTTGATAAAGAAAATCACCTTTTTAAAACAAATATGTTGATAAAGAAAATCACCTGGGGCCTAGAAGACAAAAAGATAGCCAGTCTGGTTGGAAAGCAGCTCCTGAAATGAGTAGAAGTTAAGTTTTCTTGTCTTTGCTCTGTGTTTGGGTAAAATCCACAAAGGATCATTCACTGCATATACAAAGTCATTTAAATCCCACTCTACTGTTGATTATTCTAGTCCCTGAAGTGATTTAAAGTTTTAAAATTGAAGTGACAAAGTTAAGAAACTTTCTATACATCTGGGATTATGTCCCCATGATCCAATTATTCTGAAGTCCCTCCAGAAATACTTTCTTCTCTCCTTCCCTTCCTTCCTACCCATCTTTCTGAAATGTTGGAAAGTGTTAGAGAGGAAAGGTCTTCCTGGTCTCATTGGAATAAACTCCCAATCAATAAAAACTCTCATGATAGACCTGGGAGATTGTGAAACCTACTGTACAGGATAAATCCTTGTAGTTCAATATTGTTGGCCATTTCCAAGTTCAAGATCTCAGGACCATAAAGAAGAAATTGACCTCAAAAGCCCCCTCTTATCTGGCTCCTACCCAATAGATTCTAATCTCCTGCCATAAAACAGCCCTTTAAAGGGCATTAGAAGGGTCATAAACTTATCTGGTTGTGGCTCCTGCCATGAGAATTTCATGTGCATAACGGTGGGATTGAAAAAGACCAGCTGATCACAGAAGTGACAATTTGTTGTTTGAGGTCTTTGCCTCTGTGTGTGTGTGTGTGTGTGTGTGTGTGTGTGTGTAGATCTGTGCTCTGGTTAGAGCATGGCTGGATTGCCACTGAAATCCGGTAACTTCCACTTCTAAGACCAAAAGCTAAGAGCTGTGACCACCCAGGCAGCACTCAGAAGGATCTTCAACTTGGACATGGTTTTCTGATAGGTTATAGTTTCTTAATAACATTCTAGTTTTCCCTTTCTCATTGAATTCTAGGGATAGTGAGTGGCACATGTGTTGGGCTCTCAGTTCACAGATGACTTAGGTACAAGAGAAGCCTGTTTAGCATAAGGAACAAGTTAAAATAGACGTGGTCAGTTCCTTCTGCCTCTTCCACATATGAAACACACCTGTCTTGTGTGTTGGCTTTGAAAAATCTTAGAATCAAATATATGCCAATTAATAGTGGTAAATCATTAATTATGCCTTGTGTTGAATTTTTTCCCATGAAATAGACTATACATATAAAAGAATGTAAAAAGCGTATGTGTAATGCTTAAGGGAAAATTATAAAATACACATCATGTATTCCTGAATCGGGTTAAGAATTAATGTTCTTGTACCTTAGTCAGCTGTCATTTTGCTCTTTCTCCCCATTTCAGTCCCTTATGAGACCCTCTTACTCCCTGGTCAAATTATATTCTCTTCTTCTCTTTCTTCTAGAGGTGACCATTATTCCAGTTTTGTGAAAATTATTTTATGCTAGCTGACTCTTAAAGATCCCCATCTCTTATGATCAAATACTACCTGGTATTGCTGGGAAGGACTTTTTTCAACATAATTAAAGTCCCAAGTCAGTTGACTTTAAGATTAGAAGATTATCCAAGTGGGTCTGATCCAATCAGTAAGAAGTCAAATTCAAATCATGGGGAACATTCCACAATGCCATTTATAAATTTAAAGTTGGAGGAGACCACAAACAGAGACTAAAGAGCTGTCCCAAGGAGCTAAGAATGACCCCTTGGAACAAGCAACAAAGAAACTGAAACCCCCGTCCACCAACCACAAGGAACTATACTCCACCAACAATCTGAATGAGCTGGGAAGAGTTTTTTTTTAATTTTATTTAATTTTATTTTTTTCCCCTCAGTACCTAGCCCAACTCAACCAGACTTGCAGAACTGTGAAATAACAATTGGGTGTTGCTTGAAACTGCTAATTTTGGGTCCTTTGTCATGCAACAATAGAAAATTAATGAGCATTCTTTTGATTTCTTTCATGGTTTTACCACCTACAAATACATCAATGAATCAGAAAAACGGAATAACAATTGTAAACCCAGCTTTTTAAGGAAAGGGAAAATTTGCTACTATTTGAGGGAGGACTCATCAGAGAATATAAGCTCAAGGTTTTAATAGTCCCTTCTGGGTAAGGACTGTAGTGTGGCCCCACCTGGCCCCTCTTATCCCACTGGTGCCAAATATCATCAGAGGGAGTGAGTTGTTTTATGTTTTCTGCTTCTGACCTCTCAGTTTGGTCCCCTTTCCACTTTTAGGAACAGGTCAAAGCAGAATTCTGTACGGGGTGGAATGAGTGCTTCAATTAGTTCCAGCAACAAGGCTTAGAGAGAGAAGAGGGAACTTTATCAGTGTATGGTCAAGATAAGGCAAATACAGGGAAAAAAAATTGGGCCCTGTGTCTGAGGCATTGTATCCTGGAGCTCATCCCATGGGCAGGATGAGTCTCTGGAACACAATCCTTCACAGGCCTGGCTCTGAAACCCGGGGTTCCTCTGGGCTGGGTGCCTTCTCTGTGGGGAAGATGGCCATGATGCTGGATCACCCTTTGCCACGTTGGGGATTCCTTACACTACTCTTAGAGTTGGAACCCCTGTTTCTTTTAGTTATTTCTTCCTATTTCTTGGTTTACTCCTTTGTTTTGGTGGACCACATTATTTTTAAAAATTTTTTGTTTGTTCTTTTTACTTATACATGAGAGTAGAATGTATCTTGACATATTATGCATACATGGAGTATAACTTCCCATTCTTGTGGTTGAACATGATCTAGAGTTACACTGGTCAAGGATTAATATATGAACATAGGAAAGTCATGTCCAATTTGTTCTCCTGTCTTTCCCATTCTCTTCCCCCTCCTTTCCCTTCATTCCCCGATGTCTAATCCAATGAACTTGTATTCTTCCCTCCCCCAACTTTTTGTGATATGTTCACATATCAGAACATTCAGCCTTTGGTTTTTTGGGATTGGCTTATTTCACTTGGAATGATAGTCTCTAGTTCCACCCATTTTCCAACAAATGCCGTAATTTCATTCTTCTTTATGGCTGAATAATATTCCATCATATATATATATATATATATATATATATATATATATATATATATACCACATTTTCTGTATCCATTCATCTGTTGAAGGGCACATAGGTTGGTTCCATAGCTTAGCTATTGTGAATTGAGCTGCTATAAACATTGATGTGGCCATATCACTATAGTATGCTGATTTTAAGTCCTTTAGCTATAAACCAAGGAATGGGATAACTGGATCAAACATGGTTTCATTCCAAGTTTTCTGAGAAATCTGGTGGAGCACATTCTTGAATGTCTTTTTGAGGAAGTAGAATTGTATACACATTTTTGAGATATTTTGTTCTGCACATATTTCTATTCAACCCTTGTAAATGGTTGATATTTTGGTGATATATTAGTCAGAATTCTCAGGGAAAATGGATCCAAATAGGATAGGTACACACACACACACACACACATACACACACAGGTTCCCTTTTACTCATCCTTTATATTCTATTCATGCCTTCAACTGATTGGATGAAGCCCACCCACATTGGGGAGGGCAATGTGCCTTAGCACCTCTAGGATTCAAATATTAATTTCAAGGATGGGAAAGGCAGCGGAGCACAACAGACACTAGTATGGCAATATGTAAATCAATGGATGTGTAACTGATGTGATTCTGCAATCTGTGTATGGGGTGAAGGTGGGAGTTCATAACCCACTTGAATCAAAGTGTGGAATATGATATGTCAAGAAATTTGTAATGTTTTGAACAACCAACAATAAAAAATTAAAAAAAAAACAAATATTAATTTCATCCAGAAACACCCTCCCCAGACATATCCATTAAATGTTTGACTCTTTCATTTCTTCCCCAACCCACCACCACCCAGTGCCCAACTCCTGGACTTGGGTCTGCTGTGAAGCTCAGGAACAAGTGGAAGAGAATGGCCCACACCATTACCTGGACCCCAAGACTCCCAGACACTCCCAGGGGGTGCCCTGGGCACTAGTGGGGAATTCACTCCAGGCAGCTATGCCTCATGTAAGCTCTTGACGTCTTATTGTTTGTGTAACTCCAAGCTCTCTCCAAAATTCTAGAATAAGGAGAAGAAGGAGATTGGGGTATGAAATCAAGGAGGCTAGGTAAAAATTCTGTAGCTCTTAATTTGAATTATATATATTTATGAATGATGTATTTGATCTAAATCTAAATTATTTGATATAAATATAATCATGGTACACTTAACAAAAGGGATATATTCTGGGAGATGTATCATTAGGCAAACATCTCGGAGTGTATTTTCACAAACAGATGGCATAGCCCACTACATACGTAACCTATTGCTCTGCCAGAATTACTCTGGCAAGTAATTTTCCTCCACAAGTAACTTTTGTAGAATTTCCAAAAATTCTTCAGCTGCCTTCACATCAGCACTCACCTACTCACTGGGTGCTCTCACAGTACGTAATGAATAATGATTCTTGAATTGTTTAGACCACCCAGAGTTAGCAGTAAATTCAGTCATATCTGGGTCCAGTCTTTTCTTTCAACATCACATTTTGTTTGTTTGTTTGCTTTGGCCATTATCGTCATGGTGCTGAGAGGAATACACTCTGTGTCCGGTCTTCAATTCAGGTCATTAGAAACTTCTCCATTTGTGATCAAGACCCTTCACACCTTTTTGTTAATCTCATTGCCTTCCATGAGACAGATCCTTTAATAGCCTCTGTCACTTCATTCTTATTCTTCAAGATCATAGCTTTGGTGGAATGAGATGTGCCTAACTGCTGAGCAATAACTGTTATGATCTGAGCTTAATCAATATAGATTATAGGCTATTAAATATTAATAGTAGGGCAATAGGATTATGTGTTATAGAAAAAACAATATTAAGTTGTTTCTAAGATGTTAAAAATTGTTCTTCTGTATTTCAAATGCCCACAAATGTGCTCAGACCCAGGATGTGGTTATCTGTTTTTGCTCTGTAACGGCTTTCTCAGCCCTTGTATCCTGCTTGCTTGCCTGTACCTACGTTTTCGAGGATGTGGTTTTTTCCCCTTATGCCCCCCATAGAACTCTAACCCAGCACTGTTCCTGGCACAGACAATTCAGGTCCTGCAGGGGAGCAGTTGCCAGCTGGCTAAATTAAAACAAAACAAACAAAAAAAAACAACTCTCTAATTTGGGCAAAGTTCGTACTGACAGTGTTTTCTGAGCAATCAGCCCACAAGGTAACCATCACTGATTTTTCACCCTCATAGTCCTTAATCGTTTTTCACTTTATTTACAGGTTATTTATTTGACAAGGCCTCCAACTGGGAATATTGGCCACGGTTTTTGTAAGCTTGGGGCCATGATGAGAAAAACAACATGAGATAAAATCAAACACAAGACAAAATGATGCACTACAGAGACACTGGAAACATAAAATGTATGACCTGCTGCCATTGTAACATGGTATACTATTTTATAGTAAACTTCTTTGTTAAGCAGAGAATGCTCTAAAATAACAATAGAAAGTATAGTTTAGTAAGTACTTAAGTTAGTAACATGGTCATTGCATTTATTATTATTTTCAAGAAATATATACATACATAGTTGTATGTGCTATACTTTATATGATTGGCAGTGCTATAGTTTGTTATACCAGCATCACCACAGACATGTGAGTAGTGCATTATACTATTATGTTACAACTGCCATGATGTCACTAGGCAATAAGAATCTTTCAGCTCCATTATAATCTTATGAGACTAACGTCAGATGTGATACAATGTTAAATGAAACATTATGTGACACATATGTTTATATAAATATACATATGCATATATATATTTCTTTTTCCCCCTTCTCAGCTCATTTCACTGAGAAGTCCTAGAAACCATGCCAAACTCAGTAGCACCTGTAGCACCCAGATTATGGCTTCTAAATAACATTCCCCACTAAAGGAAGCAAGAATTCCTAGAGAAAATGGCTATTTCCAGGTCTGCAGAGGAAATGTGATGTTGAGCATGGAACATCTTGACATACCTGAGGTCAGGGAAGTCATCAAAGATATCACAGCCATGCACAGGTTTCAGGAGCCATGAGCTCACGCTTGAACTTGCATTGACTACTCCCAGGTCTCCAGATCTAATCACCGACTTATGGAAAACACCGACACGGACACCACAGGACTGCAGTCAGCAAAATGCAGCCATGGGAAATTACTAGTATCCTATAGTGGGAAATGAATTCTTCCCCAAAAAATCTAACTTAAAAGATATGTTAGTGGTGGAAAAAACATAAATGAAAAGAAAAAAAGAAGAGAGAAAGAGACTAAAAGAGACTAATCATAATGTGTGGTTTTATTTGGAAACTGATTCAATTGAATAAATTGATATAAGACATTTTTGGACATACAAATGCTGGATGATTAATGAGCTCAAGGAGTCATTGTGAGGGTTTAGATGAGATGATGGTAAATTATTTATATTTTTATAATAATACCAGTTAATTTTAGAGATAAATTCTGAAATATTTAAATATGAAATGTATGATTACCTGGGATTTGCTTCACAATAATCCAGGAAAGGGAAAAACAAACTAAAGGGGTATGGATACAGGAGATGAATACTTAAGGATTATTCTTTCTACTTTTCTATAGGATTAAGTCTTACCATTAAATAAAAGAAAACAACATTTCCCCAAAACTTAGCTCATGTACTGAGGCCTCTATTTCTGTTGTCACGTGGGTGTGGATCTTTCCATGCATTTGCTTTAGGATCAGACCGGCTTTCTTTTCTTTGCTAGGCTCATGGCCACATTAGTCCTTTACATGGTGTCTCTGTTCAAGGGCCCTATGAGAGCTAAGAGATGTCTTCATCTCCAAATTTCAGATTGTTTGGAGAGAAAATGTGATTATTCCAGTTTGGGTCAAATTTCCTTATTATTATTACTGTGGGGAGCCACATTGAGTTACCACGCCTTCCAGTCCTGATGAGTCCCCTCCATCCCCCATAGCAAGGCCAGTCTTCTCAGTAGGCGTACCCCTGGGTTGAGCTACACTCACCTATTCTTTTGTAATTCCACCCCTTTGCCCTGTTTGGGATAGAATGTTCCATGGAAACTCACTCTGTGTGTCCCCTTCTCTTGCTCTGCCTTTGGGTGTGGCCTTCCAAGATGTCAGTTAACTGGCTGACAGCAGACTTCAGGAAGCTAGATTCAATCCCCTGAAACTTGATTCCTTGCTTCATTTGAATGGCTTCTCCCCCATAAAAGGGTTCAAAGTGTGCTCTCTCTCTCTCTCTCTCTCTCTCTCTCCCTTTCTGCAGACCCCTAAGGTCAGAGGAGCCCTCACAGGACCCAAAGAAAAAGGTATCTCTGTCTCTTGTGAGATTATTTCACAAGCCCAATTCACCTGGGTGACCCTGAATGTTTTAGTTGTGAGAAATGCAACTTATCACTATTGTTATTTTGCTACTAGGAATTGAACCAGGGGCTCTCTACCACTTAGCTACATCTCCAGCCCTTTCATCTTATTTAGTTTTTAAATTTTCTATTTTTATTTTTTGAGACAGAGACTCTCTAAGTTGCCCATGCTGGCCTCAAACTTGCAATCCTCCATTTTCCTGAGTGGCTGGAACTATAGGCATGTGCCACCTCACCCAGCTATGGGTCAAATCTCTAATTACCTATGGTCAGGGGAATGAACAGGACTGTCTTTCAGCTGGTACTATGGGAGAGCACATCCTGCCTCAGGAAGAACTTTCTAGCTGGTGTACACAGGCTGCAAATGTGCCAAGCTCAGAGACTCCCTGGGGTGACCAAGCCAGTGACCTAAACCCCCAGGAGAATTGCCTTCAGTCAAGAGTAGACCCATCCACGTATCTCAGAAAGCCATACACATCCCATTATTTTCTCTGTGTTTCATGGCAAGAAAAAGATTGGAATGTATGGAACTAAGGAGAAGGGCAGGGTGCAGATGGAAAGCAGATTTCAGAGAAATTATCTATAATATAATACAAGTTTCAAGATGTTAACCATAGTAAATAAGGAAGCTGGAAACTAACCAAGGTGTGTTGCAAAATTCTGAGGCTAATAGCACTATACTGCCTCATCCAACTATTCTGCACAGTTTTTGTCAAGTTTTGCCAGGATCCATAGATTCTGAAAAGTGAACATAACATGCAGGTTGAGTGTTGAAGTTTTCATGGTGCCACAGTTCAGATTCCCCAGGAAGCAGACCTGAGACACATCATGCTACCGGGAGTCAACACATATGGAAAGGAAGGGAGCATGCCCATGGGCAAGCCAGCTCAACTAATTCTACTCTTTAGCTAATTCCCAAAGATGACGGACTCTGGACCTCTTCTCAGCTGCATGGTTCAGCCTGTCGGGTTTCTCACCGCCCTCAGTGAGCTGCCTTGCTCCAGGTCAAGGTTCCATCCTCTGCTTATCTCCTTTTGCTATCTGCCTTTCAGCTTCCCTCAGGTTGCAGGCTCTAGTCTTCCCCCCAGGGGTCCATCCCTCAACTCTCCAGACTACGGGACCAGACTATGTACATAAATGAGACTTACTGAGGGCGGGAAACCAAGCTTGAACTGAATGCCAGCTGTGGCTCTCCCAGGCTGGGTTTCTCCACATGGGTACTATAGGATGGCACTACTTGCTCTCAGAGGAAATGCCCTACATGGATTCTATCTGGTCCCAACTCCTCAGAGTCCCAGGAAAAGGAAAAAGACCAACTTCTTTTTCATCACCAAGCTCAGGCCCATCTCCAAGAAAAGATATAATATGCAGACATGTAATCACATCTAATATGAAAACAATTCTTTATACTACGTTGTAAGTATAGAATATGACTCAAAACAATGTCCTAAAGCTTTGTCTCAGGCTGTCTTCAGGGCCTCCTTTCAAGAGCTGGATTTTTGGCTTTACTTTCTGAAGCACAAAGTTTGTCACCCCCAGGCTGATCACATTGATGGAGATGTCAGCACAGGCCAATTTTAGGACTCCCAGCTTAGAAAAAGGAGCAATCTACTCCCAAAAGAGAATTCAGACTTGCACAATAGAGAAATCAGAACCCATCTGAGAAGCACTCATCCTCCAAGGCATACTCCCATCAGCTTTTAGGCTTCATCATGTCATTCATGTCCAGTAGGAGCAAAAGCTCTGCACTACACATGCAGTTCGACTTTCTGGTCATTGCTCTTCACATGTGTCTTTTCTGGGGAACATATTCTTCTGAGATTCACTGATGAAAGCAGCCAAGAGGCACAGAAATGTGGGAAGATCTGTCCTCCAACCATCACTGATTAACGTGCTTCTGAAACACCACCAGGTTCCTCACAGCAGCCTTCACATCCTTGTTCCTCAGGCTGTAGATGATGGGGTTCAGCATGGGGGTCACCACCCCATAAAACAATGAGATGAGCTTGTCTGCCAGGTCCTGCTTGTCGGCCCCCAGAGGATCCTTAGACTTGGGCTTCCCATACATGAAGAGAATGGTCCCATAGAAGACAATCACCACAGTGAGGTGGGCAGAGCAGGTGGAGAAGGACTTTTTCCTCCCCTCTGCAGAGGGAATCCTCAGGATGGTGGCAAGGATGAAGACATAGGAGAAAGAGATGAACAGGACTGGGATCCCCAGAAAGATCACATTAGTCACCCCCATGCTGATCACATTGATGGAGATGTCAGCACAGGCCAACTTCAGGACAGCCAGGATCTCACAGGTGAAGTGGTTGATGACATTGTCCCCACAGAAAGTCAATCTCATTGCAAGGGATGTTTGAACCATGGAGGCAGCACTCCCTGCTGCCCAGGAGATGACAGCCATGGGCATGTAGGCAGCCTTGCTCATGACCACAGGGTACCTAAGGGGGTTGCAGATGGCCACATAGCGATCAAAGGCCATCATGCTCAGGAGTACACACTCTGTGGCCCCCATGGCAAAGGAGAGAAACATCTGCACAGCACACGCTGAGAAGGAGATGGTCTTCCTGGGAGTGAGGAAGCTGTCAAGAATGAGGGGGACGGAGGAGGTCGTGTAGCAGATGTCCAGGAAGGAGAGGTTCCCTAGGAAGAAGTACATGGGTGTGTGCAGGTGAGAATCAAGGATGGTCACCAAGATGAGGACACCATTGCCCAACAGAATCACCAGGTACATCAGCAGGATGAGCACAAAGAATGTTTTCTCCAGCTTTGGGTGGGCTGATAGTCCCAGGAGAACAAACTCTGACACAGACCCTGTCTGGTTGGTGGTTTCCATGGTGTGTCTTCTCTATCAACTGAAGAATATACCTAGAGGTCCAAACTCATATTCTTCACCTTGCAAATGGCCAAGGCACCTGTTCTGGAATTCCAGTCTGGCTAAGTGACAAAAAAATCATCTGAAAACCCACAGTATTTACACCTTCCAAGACTGAGAAGCAACAAAATCAGATATAGTTTTGGGGCCATAAGACACCAAATTTACAAAGTTTAAAATGATGATTCTGATAATTTAATGCATTTGATTATTGACAAAGACAGATAAAAGCAGCCAAGAGGCACAGAACTGTGGGAAGATCTGTCCTCCAAACATCGCTGGGTAACGTGGTTCTGAAACACCACCAGGTTCCTCACAGCAGATTCAGTGTTCTGTATGGTACTTTATCTCTTTAATCAAATGACTTTAAATTTACTTCATTCTCTCCCACTTTGTTCCAGATATTAATGACATTAGTTGTAAATCCTCACTTTATGTTTATGTCTTCTTTCCATATTATTATTATTATTATAGAAAATGCTCCTGTTTTTCCCAAGATCTTCCTTCTCATGGACAAACACCAACCACAGTACTTTCGATCTATCTATCCATCCATCCACCCATTACTTTATTCATCGTTTCTGAACATCTATACACCAAAATACTTCTTGATCAGCCAGTATGTGGATACGGCAATTTTTATGAGGATCAGAGGTAAGTCATGGCCCGGGGTTAAATGGGCTCAGAACCTGAAAGGGAAGAAAATCATAAGGATTCAGTAGAGATCAGAGTATCCTAAAGGGCAACCTGGGTATTGGTAGGAACAGGAGTCATAGAAGGCTTTCTTGGTGATGTAGAATCCAAATAGGTCTTAAAGGAAAGAGAAGATTAGACATAGAACTAAGGAAAGTGGAGAGGTTTGCAAAGTGACTTGTGGTTCTGAAAATTCTGTTATATCGTTATAGTTTAAATCTGGCATTTCGTGGAGATATAGAAAGATGACCCCAGAAACCCACACTGGTTCATAGTCGCAGAAATCTAGTTCTCTTAGGCAAATGAAGCAGTACTTAAAACATTGTTTTGTTTGTTTGTTCTGTTAAGTTTCATTTTCTTTGGGTGAGTATCCACACAGGAATCGATGGACATATAGTTTTTGTTGTCTTTTGGTTCAGCAGCTAAGTATATCACCCAGACTGAGACTCTGATGCTAACTATACTCCTTGCAAATGGCCAAGGCAAGATCTTGTCCAATCCTCTCTCCCTCTCTAGATTCTTTTCTGCCAACACGGGTGTATGGCTTTTCAGTTTCAGTTTAATCTCTTCTGGTGTTGAAGAGTTTACTACATCTCCAAACAGCCTGCCCCAGATTTGCAGAGCTCTGGAATTTCAGAAAAATCTTCATACTGAAGTTAACCAACAACTTTCTGAGTTTTTTCTCATAATTACCATGGTAGTTCAGCCTCTTTCTGGAATTGCCTGAGTTTGTGGAACGCCATCAGGAGAGGCTCTGAAACCATGGGGGAGTTCCTTCTAGGGGAGCCTCTGAAGTCAACTGAGTTCATGAACTCTGACAGCAAAGGTTCATAGGCTTCTTGCCATCTAGATTTTTCTGGCCCAAGATGGGTTCTGCATGGCTCTCACTTTTTGTTGTACTATTGAAATTGCTTCATTTCTTCCTTTCTCAAGCCCTAATCCCTTTGGAAAATCAAATCAGAAGTCAATAAAAGGTTGAACATTACTTTGATAAGAACCCTTACTTACCTTCATCAGGAACCTGCTGAGAAAGGGTCCCTGTAGCTTGGGAAGAGTACCTGGGCAAGAAATAACAATACTAACTTGAAAGGCTGAGATGATACCGCTGATTTGAAGGAAAGAGTGAAAGTTAGATCTCCCCTCTTGATCTTGGTTCTATGTTTTAGGCAAAATCTCCAAACAAACAACCAGCACGTGTACAAGGTAATTTGGAATCAGTGTTACGACTGGGACCATTGAGCTCCCTGAAGTGATTAAAAGTTTGGAAACAGAATCATACAGTCAGGAAACTTTTCGTTCTTCTGGGACAGTGTCCCCAAGATCCAATTATGCTGAAGCACTCCAGGAAGACTTATTTTTCTTCGTCCTTTCTTTCTGTTGGAACTTACTTAGGCCACTGAAGGACATCAGGGAAAGCATTTCCATGTCTTGCTTGAATGACTGCAAATTTCAGTAGAGATCAGAGTATCCTAAAGGGCAACCTGGGTATTGGTGGGAAGCTACTTTGTAGCAGACACCCCACCTGGAAAGAAGTTAGATTTGGGTGTGTCAGTCAGGTGTCACACAGAGGAGGCAGCACAACAAAACACATGAAATCACAGCAGCAGTGTGTTACTGTTGGGAGACACGCATGAACCATGTTTGTTTGAGCCATCAAGGCAAGGAAGCTGCTTTTCTGGGAATTTGTGCATGAAATTCCCCAGTTCAAGAAAGCTCAGATCATGGAGGCACTCTGCCTTAGCTCACAGCCCCAGGTTCAAACACAGACATCTGGAGATGGGTGTATCCTGCCAAGCACCAAACATCCTGTTTTTCGCCACTCTCATTCTGGTTTTCCTGAAGAAGCTCCCTGCAGATCCCCTTTGGTCTGTACCAGTATAAATAAAGCAAGGGCTGGTTTTTCTCTTTGTTAGGTTAGACCCAGCAGGTCTGTTCCACCCATCAGGCCCTCACTATTAACATGTTCCTGGTCTTCTGTGTTTATTTCTTAATATTACTTTCATAGCTTTTATTTTGCAGCCAGCCCACACTTCCAGTGGTTACCCACTCCTTCCCCACACGGGTCCCAATCAAGTCTTTACTTATAGATTCCAGAGGGAAGAAGGCAGCAAGTCTCACAGAGTCAACAGGAAAAGAACAGCCTCCCAGACACGCATGTTCAACAATGGGTCGGCAGCAAGAGAAAGAGGGAGGGACCTGTGAGCCAAAGCCTTTACTGGGGTCCAGAACATTCCCAAGGTGCTTCCTATAGGAAGTTCCAATTGGAGGTATAGAGCAAACAGACACAAGTTCTGTGGAGTCAAGCTGTGACTGAGAAGTGATCACTAGGGCATATCTGCACAGAGCCTGCAGGGTGTGGGAATCAGTGGCATGAGTCCATAGTTTGTCTGTGTATGTCCTACAGAGAGGCCATCATGAGAAGGCCGTTGTATAGGGCAGATATCTGGATTGATCCTATTAAGGAATTGGAAGGAGGCAGAGAACTGGACTTTGTCAAGAGGGACTAAGCCCTGATTCTGGTATAAGAAAATCAAATCTATATTCAAAATGCATGCCAAGAAAGCATGAAAGCATAAAGATTTGCTAGAATATTCTCTTCTGTACTGGAGATAAAACCTAGGAGTTCTTTACCACTGAGCTATATCCCCAGCACCCTCCACTCCACCTTTTATTTTTTATTATTTTTTTAATATATGCACACAGTTTTATATATAATGCAGCATAACACTATGTAGGGCATTTACTCTTATTTTGTACATTCAGATATGTTTGAAACACTTCTTAAGGCTACAAAACAGAACATATCCACCCCACCTTTTAATTTCATTATTTTGAGACAGGGTCCCACTACTTGCCTAGGCTGGCATCAAACTTGTGACCCTCCTGCCTCAACCTCCTAAGTCATTAGGTTTACAGATGTGTGCCACCATACCTGGCTAGAATCCCTTTTCATTACTGACCAGTGTTCCCTTGTATGAACACAGCAGTTTGTCCACGCTCTTTGATGATGGACATCTCAACATTTCCAGTTTTGACTAGAATGAGTAAAGCTATTACAAACATTCTCATATTTGTATTTTTGTGGACATATATTTCAATTTCTCTTGGCTAAATACATGAGAATGGAATTGGTGGGTCCTGCCACAGATATATTCTCTGTTTTAAAAGAAACAAACAGATATTTTGCCAACGTGCTATAGTAGTGTACACTACTACCATTGATGTATGAGAGTTCTGGTTGTATCATATACTTGCCAACATCTGGTATTTTCTGTCTTTTACATTTTAGCCACTTTGGTTGATATGTAGTGGTAGCTCATTGTGCTTAATTTGCATTTCTTGACAACTAATAATATAAAGCACTTTTCCATGTCTCTATTGGCCCTTTATATATCTATCTTTGCAAATCAGCTACTCAAATGTTTTATTTATTATTATTTTGTTATTGGTTCTTAAAATATTGTGTTGTAGGAGTTCCTTATGTATTTTTCATTCAAGACCTTTGTCAGACACGTGTATTATAAATATTTTTCCTGTTCATGGTTTGCGTATTCATTTTACTAATCATGTCTTCTGCTTTAGATGTTTTAGATTTTGACCAACTCTATCAATTGTCTTATTTTTTGGTCATTACTTTTCACATCCTAAGAAAATTCTACATACATCCTCATTTCAAAGATTTTTTTATGCTTTATTTTGAAAGCTTTATAGTTTTAGACTTTGTTTAGATCTATCATCCACAGTCAATTAATTTTTGGGGGTTTGGGTTAGAAATTAAAGTTCTTTTTTTTTCTATATGGATATTCAAGCGTCTCCGAAACATTTGTTGAAGAGAATTTTATTCCATTGAATAGCTATGGTGCTATTATCAAAAAAATCAAATGACAATTTAAATCTGAGTCTGTTTATCTATTTCATTCTTTTAATCTGCTTGTATGTATGAGTTTGCATATACATGTACAAATATATATACAAATATACATATTTTGGCTGGCTGCAGTGGTAGATGCCTGTAATCCCAGTGGTTCAGAAGTCTGAGGCCAGGAAGATTGTGAGTTCAAAACCAGCCTCCGCAAAAGCAGGACACTAAACAACTCAGTGAGATCCTGTGTCTAAATAAATGCAAAATAGGGCTGGGGATGTGGCTCGTGCCCCTGAATTCAATTCCTCGTACACCAGAGAAAAATAATATGTATACATATATAGGTGTGTACATACAAATATATATACATATGTATATAATTGCTTGTATCATGTAGACTTGATTCTTGTAGCTCTATATTAAGTCTTGAAGTCAGGCACAACTTCGTTTTTTTTTTTTTCTATATTACTTTGTATTTCCTTTGCATTTTTATATAAATTTTAGAATCAGATTTTCTTTATCTACACAAAGTCCTGTTGGGATTAAAATTAACATTGCATTGAATCTATGGACTAAGTAGGGGAATATTAGATGTACCTATATTGAATCTTTCGGTCCATGAACATGGTATATTTCTTGTTTATTTAGGTCTTCTAAATACACATAATTTCAGTGTGGAGGTCTTTCACATATTTAATTTAATATTTTGGGACTTTTTGTTTTACTCTATTATAATGGTACTTTATCCTTTCTAAAAAATATTAATTGGTTGGTTTTTTTTGTTTGTTTTTGTTTTTGTTTTTGGTACCAGGGATTGAACTCAGTGTACTCAACCACTGAACTACATCCCCAGCCTGCTTTTATATTTTTTATTTAGAGACAGGATCTCACAGAGTTACTTTGCACATTGCCATTACTGAGACTGGCTTTGAACTCACCATCCTCCTGTCTTAGCCTCTTGAGCTGCTGGGATTGCAGGCTTGTGCCACCAAGACCAGCTAAAAATATTAATTCTAACATAAAATACAGAAAATAAGATCTACAAATCAAATGAAAGGCTTAATAAATCATTATTTGGCAAACATTACTAGGTCACAAAACAGAAATAGAATTCTGTCACCCCAGGAGCTCCCTAAGAGCTCCATCCTAATTATAACTCTCTCCTTTACACCATAATTGATCATTATACTGTCTTTATAGTAATCACTTTCTTGTATTTTTAATATTTTTATCCCTCAAAAAATACCTAGCTATAATAGTTTAGTTTTATTTTACAACTTGTATTTTCTGGAGTAAATTCTACTTGGTGGTTATGTGTTTTCTATAATATATATGTGTGTGTGTATGTGTGTGTATACATATATGTATATTTATATACTTAGATACATAAATATTTTTAAAATATTGATGAATTTGATTTGTAATATTTTGTTAAGATTTGGGACTAGTTAGGAAATATGCCCTTCTCCTCTATTCCCATCTCTATATTTTGTCCAGGATTTGTATGATTTCTTTATTAATTGCTTGATGTAATTCACCAGAAAAGCCATATAAGCCTGAAGCTTTCTTTTTGGTTTTGGTTTATAAATAAATTTGATTTCTTTAGTAATAAAGAGCTATTTATATTTCCTATTTCATACTTTGATAGCTTTAGTAAATTGTATTTTTAGGGGATTTTGGCATTTTATTTAAATTGTAAAACTTATTATCTTAAAATAATTAATAATATTTTTATTATTATTTTAATGTTTATAAAATCTATAGTGACATTTTGTTTTCATTCCCTATTTTGATAACTTAGTTCTCTCTCTCTCTGTCTTTCAGTTACTCTTACTAGGGATTTATCAACTTTGTTGCTTTTTAATAAAACACATTTGGATTTGTTAATATTTTCTATTATCTCTTTTCTATTTCATTATTTTTATTGTTATTTTTATTTCCTTTTTCTACTTTAGCTTTGCTTTTTTTTTCTAACTTCTTAAAGAGAAAACTTAGATCCTAGATTTTGGGCATACATTTAAGGCTTTAGCATTTCCTCTAAGCACTGCATTATATATATCACAGAAATTTTGATATGTTTACTTACTTTTTCTTATAATTTAATTCAAAATATTTCTTATCTCTTCTACTGTCTCTTCTTTGAACTCAGAGTTAGTAAGTAGTGTTTTTTTTAATATCTTTATTCTGTTTATTTATTTTTATGTGGTGCTGAGGATTGAACCCAGGGCCTCGCATGTGCTAGGCAAGCGCTCTACCACTGAGCCACCACCCCAGCCCAGTAAGTAGTGTTTTTAACTCTAAATATTTGTGGATTTTTTCTAGGTAGCATACTTTTAGTAATCAATAATATGATTATATTGTAATTAGAGAATATACTCTGTAGGATTTTAATCTTTTCGAAATGTATTGAGATACCTATGGACCAGTAATATTTTACATCTATGATTTTGCCATATGCACTTGAGTAGAATTTTTTTTTTCTGTAGTTGTATATGTCATGTTTTTAGGTCAAAGTGACTGGTAGTGTTCTTCAACTCTTCATGTCCCCATTGAATATTTTTCTGTTTTATCAATTTCTGACAAAAGTCTATGAAAAATATCAATTTTTAACTGTGGAACAATTTCTTTTCTAATTATTTCAATTTTTAAAATATTTTATTTGTGATTTATAATAATTACTTCAATTTTAGTTCCATGTATTTTGATTTTACAGTTATTAGCTGTACTTTTATGTCTAACTGATTAGTTGACACTTTACCATTATTAACTGTTCATCTTTATTTCTCTTAACACTGTTTTAAGTCTACTTTTTATGATATTAAGATAACCTTTCATCTGTTTGCTTGACATATTTTTATCCTTTTACTTTCAACTTATTTGTGACTTTATATTTAAAATGCTTCTTTTAGACAGCATATTGTACTCTTTGAGACTTACTCTTTTTAAAAACATATTTTTTATTTTAATTAGGTTTATCTAAATAGCAGAATGCATTTTGATTCATTGTACACAATTGCAGCCAACTTTTGATTTCTCTGCACACAATGTAGCATTGCACTATATATGCAATCATATATGTACCTAGGGTAATAATATTCATCATATTCCACCATCTTTCCTGCCCCCATATCCCCTCCTCTTTTCTCCCTCCCCGCTTGCCCAATCAAAGTTCCTTCATTTTTCCCATTGATCAACATCTACTTAACAGAGCAGATAAGTGGAATTGGCTTATTTCTCTTAGCATGCTACTCTCCAACTCCATCCATTTTACCTGCAAATGCCATAATTTTATTCGCTTTTTAATGCTGAGTAATATTTCATTGTATATATATGCCACCATTTCTTTATCCATTCATATATTAAAGAGCATCTAGGTTGCTTCCACAGTTTAGCCATCGTGAATTGTGCTGCTACAAACATTGATGTGGCTGCATCACTGTGGTATGCTGTTTTTAAGTCCCTTGGGCATAAACTGAGGAGTGGGAGAGCTGAATCAAATGGTGGTTCCATTCCAAGTTTTCTAAGGAATCTCCATACTGCTTTCCATATTGGTTGCACCAATTTGCAGTCCCATGTATGAGGGTGCCTTCTCCCCTGCATCCTCACCAACACTTATTATTGTTTGTATTCTTGGTAAATGTCATTCTGACTGGAGTGAAATGAAATCTTAGAGTAGTTTTGATTTGCATTTCTCTAATTACTAGAGATGTTGAACATTTTTTCATATATTTGTTGATAGAATGTATATCTTCTTCTGAGAACTGTCTGTTCAGCTCCTTAGCCCATTTATTGATTGGGTTGTTTGGTTTTTAGGTGTTAAGTTTTTTGAGTTCTTTATATATCCTAGATATTAGTGCTTTATCTGACATGTGTGTGGTAAAAATTTGCTCCCAAAATATAGGCTCTCTCTTCACCTCAATTGTTTCTTTTGCTGAGAAGAAGCTTTTTAGTTTGAATCCATCTTATTTATTAATTCTTGATTTTTATTTCTTGTGCTTTAGGAGTCTTGGTAAGGAAGCCAGGGCCTGATTCAATGTGATGAAGATTTGGGCCTACTTTTTCCTCTATTAGGCACAGGGTCTCTGGTCTAATTCCTAGGTCCTTGATCCACTTTGAATTGAGTTTTTTGCATGGTGAGAGATACGGGTTTAGTTTCATTTTGCTGCATATGGATTTCCAGTTCTTCCAGCACCATTTGTTGAAGAGTTGGGTGTTAAACCACGACGCAAAGAAAAGACCACTGACTCCAATTTTGAATCAAATTAAAGCAAGCTTGTATTTGTACACTGGAGCTGGCCAGGACCATCTCTCCCAAAAATCCAGGGCTAGAGATCAGTACCCCAGCTCTCTAGGAACACAGTTTTATAGCACAAAAAATTGCAAAGAGGGGTGTCTTGAGAACTTACAGATAACAGGATTTTGACAAGTATAATACAAAGGCAGATAGTAGGTTAATGATCTACATGGCTTAACATTTCAAGGTAGGGAATAAATTTAGATTCCCAACATTAGAATTTATGTGGTGCCACTGAGGTTTCAGAGAGGGCTGTTATTTGGTCAGGGAAAGCCAGGCATGGGTGAGTTCAAGTCAGGAATTCCAAACAAGTTTAGAAATAGCAGTAATTCATAGTAAAACAGAAATTAACTTTTCATGACTTTGTGATGAGATGGCTCCCAATCTTAAAATTTTTGTTCTTCAAATGACAACATAATAAAATGAAAAGAAGACTGAGATATTTATAAATAAAGTGAAAAGTAAAACAATTGGCAAATTATATATGTGTTGAAGGACTTGCATCCAGGATATCTAAAGAACTCATATATGTAGCTTGATAATAAAAAGACAAACCATCAAGTTGAAATATATCAAAAAGGATAGATGCATGAATGGCTAATAAGCACATTGAGAGATGCTTAATATCAGTTGCTATCATGAAAATGCAAACTAAAACTACAATGAGAAACTAGTACATTAAATATAAGAGCTACATCAAAAGGCTGATAACACCACTTGCTGGGGGAGATGTGGAGAAACAGTTATACATTATTTGTGGGAATTTAAAAAGATACAACCACTTTGGAAATCAGTTCATGGGTTTCCTGGAGTTAAACAATTTTTACCATTTGACACACTAATGTCACAAAAGACTGTGTATATAAATGTTTACAGCAACAATATTTATAATAGCCCCAAACTAAGAATAATCCAAATATTCATTAATGGACAAATAGATAAACACAAGGTAATATATCCATACAATGAAATAGTACTTTACAATAAAAAGGACAAATTACTGATACATGTTACCACTGGATGAGTCTCACAAATGTTATGTCAAGAGAGAAAACAAACAAACAAAAAACAGACACAAAAGACTATATATCTATGATTTTAATTATCTGACATTTCTAGAAAAAGCAAATATTTCTAGAAATAAGTAAATTAGTAGTTGCCTAAGGTTAGAGGTGAGTATTGACTGCAAATGGGCATGAGGGAGCTTTTTGAAGTGATGTAAATGTTCTAAATTGGTTGTTGGTGATGATTGTTCAACTATGTACATTTAATAAAAATCTTTGAACTGGGCTGGGGTTGTGGCTCAATGGTAGAGCACTTGCCTAGCATGTGTGAGGCACTAGGTTCAATTCTCAGCACCACATATAAAAAAATAAAATAAAGGTCCATCAACAACTAAAAAATAAAAATCATTGAACTGTGCCTTAATGGGTAAAGGGTAAAATTTAAAGTACTTAAGTCATATCTTGAGAAAGTATAATAGGACTTTTTCTGTGTCCCCCGATGGAGTCAATTTTTCTCTGGGAAAGAGGATCCTTAGATCTGCAAAGCCTGAAGTTGCTGAAAAGAGAAGCACAAATACCCCAACATGTCACTAGAAGTGATGGTAATTGGGGTTACTTTTGTTATTGCTCTAAAGCCATATATTTTACCTATTGGGAACACAGCAGCATGAAACAGTCAAAGATTTAGGGTACAAACTGCATTCTGGGAGAAGATGCCCCATTCTCACAGGGTATTGTCTCTTAACTGGTATCTCAGCTGTGCTTTCAAAAGTCCTTTATGTCACTCTCTTGGGCCAGCAACTTCCGGATGGTACAGTATATAGAAGGATCATCCTGAGCTCTCTTCCATGCCTACTTTGTTAAATGAGTCCTTTGATCTGATGAGATGCTATGTAGGATCCCATGTCATTAGATCAAACCTTCTGTGAACATCTGGATGGTGGTGTTGGCTTAAAGCCCTGAAGAGCGGACAGACAACCCATATTCCAAAGACTATTGATTTCAGTCAAGGTGAATCACTGTCCCTTTCAGAATGGAAACGATGTAAGGCAATCAACTTATCAGCAAGCCACTAATTAGTCTCTTCAAATGAGTGTTGGTCTCTGTTGCTGGAAGTTTAGATGTTTAGCTGCTGAAGTAGCTATATTAACCTTTGTGAGTGAAAGCCCCTGCTGTTTTTTCCATGGTTTTCTGCAACCTTGGCTACTCTGGTCATTGTACTACTGATAGATGTTGGGTGACATCAACTATCTGGTTGTTTATCCAAGGGAGGCTTTGAAGATATACCTAATACAAAGGACAGCTAAGGAGGTGGGATAAGCCAGACTTCCTGTACTGCTGTAAACAGATTATTGCTCTATCCTCTGAGAGAAGGGAACCAGAGCCAGGGAAATGCACAGGTGGGAGGGACCTGAAATATCTAGTACTTCCTCAGGATGACTGTGCCTGAGACTTTTCAAAAGAAAAAGACACATGGAGTTGTGCAGCTTTAAGTTGGGAGGGCAAGGATTTGAATGAAGACTTCCTGGACATGTTTAAATTTGCAGGTGATAGAATCCAGAGAGGATAAGGCCACTGTAGCAGGAAGGGAGTCATGGCTTCCAAGAAGCACTGCATATCGAGTTCAGAATAATTGTTTCAGAACTGATTTCTCTAAGTTCGTAAAGATATTAGATGTATCCTTTTGTTGCCCACCTCCAAGAAATCAACTTAATGTGGTTTTGTAAAAAATAGAATCTAGTAGAAAATTATTGGAATGTACTTTAGAAGCCAAAGTTCAGGAATGTGGACGTGGCCATGACTTTGAAAAAAATAGAAATGAAGAACTGGGAACACACTGAATGCCCCATCATCACTTGGTTTTGCTTTTGTCTCATTCCCCCTGCCCTCTCCTCTTTCTTTCCTCTTACAGTCCACATGTCACACATGAACCCAAGTTTTCATGCTGTGGATCCAGTGACCAATGATAATCTCCAAAAGCCAGCAGAAAGAATCAGATTGGTCTAGATAGTGTCACTGTCACCCAGCATAAACATGAGTGATTTGCCCTGGGCATGAAGAAGAGGAAAGGCTAGAAAAAATGTCCCCCAAAACAGGATTGTGGTTCATAGGCTAGAAATTCACCCCAAAAGGTGCTACAAGATAAATCTGCTGATCCCGTTAAAAGTATAGTATGAAACTTTATCTTCAAGTGTCATAAAACTTCCTTGGAGAAGTTATTTAACTTATTTCATTAAAAATAAAAATGTTCCTTTATTAATTGGGTGGTTACCCTTTGCCAGAAACTGTGATTTGTATTTTTTTTTTACATATGTACACACTAATCCTGACAATGACTCCATGGGGTTGGTTTAATTATTTCCACTTCACAAATCAGGAACCCAAGGAACTATAAGATTAAATAATTCTGCTACATGCTTGAAGTTACACAGGCATTACTCCATGTTCATCTGGCTCCAAAGTCCATAGTCTCAACCAAAAGGATAATTATAAGCACATGTGAGCCATTATTTCCATTGTCCAATCTCAGATCCTGAAGAGAGAGAAAAAACTGAGTTTGACCATCAGGATCTGGATGGTAGCAAAAAAATCCTGGAGGGGAATAAAGAAATTCTGAATATAATCTTAGCATTGTAATGATTTATCTAAATGAAGAAAGCTAGAGGTTGTCTTCTTGGTCCATATTATGTAGAGTTTGACCAGTATTGACAAATTACTTGGAGAATTTGGCTAGGAACAGATGTGCTCTGTGTATGGTAAGAGAAGAAAAGTTACTCAAAATTGGCTTTAAGATATAAAGCAGGAAAGAATTAAAAAGAGAACAATCTGAGCTCCTATAGTCAAAGGGGTTAAATGATGTGATTCAGGATGTGTCTTTCTGTCCATCATTTTCCAAAATAGTCACTTGGCTTTCAGTTTAGACACTAATTTAATGACTTTTTACATTGTCATGTTGCCTACTGTAAAGTAGAATGAACAGAAAACAACATAAATAGTACTTATATGTGCCAACTAGTCTGTACAAGAATAAAAGAGAAGTCTATTTTTTAACAAAGTATTTTATTGCTTACTTATAAAAATAAATTACAATCGTTACTTATCCTTGATTCTAAGTGTAATCATCATTTTCATTCTAAAGAGTTGATATTCAGTCCTCAGTCACAGTTTGGAAAATATTGTGTGGGACCATTGAACAGGTCTATGCTTAGTAGAGATCATTTCCCAGGGGACCTCTCATCTTCACCGAGGGAAGCATTCCTGACTTACCAGTTTCTTTACAGCAATCTTCACATCCTTGTTTCTGAGGCTATAGATGATGGGATTCAACATGGGGGTCAACACTCCATAAAATAGGGAGATGAGTTTGTCTGAAATATCTTGCTTATCTGCTCCCAAGGGGTCCTTTGATTTGGGCTTTGCATACATGAAAAGAATAGTCCCATAGAAAATTACCACCACAGTAAGATGAGCAGAGCAGGTAGAGAAGGCCTTTCGCCGCCCCTCAGCTGAGGGGATCCTCAGGATGGTGGTGAGTATAAAGATATAGGAGACAAGGATGAACAGAACTGGGACCCCCAGGAAGATCACGTTGGCTACTCCCATGCTGATCACATTGATGGAGATGTCGGCACAGGCCAACTTTAGGACTGCCAAGATCTCACAGGTGAAGTGGTTGATGACACTGTCCCCACAGAAGGGCAATTGTACTGCAAGAGAGATCTGCACCAAAGAGTTGGTTCCACCAGCCACCCAGGAGCTGATGGCCATGGGCACATAGGCAGCCTTACTCATGATCACAGAGTATCTAAGGGGGTTGCAGATGGCCACATAGCGATCAAAAGCCATCATGCCCAGGAGCACACACTCTGTGGCCCCCATGGCAAAGGAGAGAAACATCTGCACAGCACAGCCTGAGAAAGAAATGGTTTTCCTGGGAGTGAGGAAACCATCTAAGACCAGAGGAATGGAAGAGGTTGTGTAGCAGATGTCCAGGAAGGACAGGTTCCCCAGGAAGAAGTACATGGGTGTGTGCAGGTGGGAGTCAAGGATGGTCACCAGGATGAGGATGCCATTGCCCAGCAGGATCACCAGGTATGTGAGCAGGATGAGCACAAAGAATGTTTTCTCCAGTCTTGGCTGATCTGACAGCCCCAGCAAGACAAATTCGGTCACAATGGACTGGTTTGCCTCTTCCATTTTAAACGCTCTCTCCCACTCTCAGGAAAACTGAGGATAGTGCACACATGTTTATTGGGATCAGTATGTTTAGAGATGAGGCCCTTTTATAGCTGAGTTGACTAGTAAAGTCACTGTAATGTTGTTAGTAATGCTTTCTCCAGAGCAATGCAGACAATTCTACCGAGCCTTACAGAGGGATTGCTTAAAGGGGTCATTGTGTATAGAATGCACTTTGGTCACTGTAGAACCATGGACCCAGTGTATTAGAGAAAATCAATTACAATGAAATTTTCCTAGAACTTATAGGACCCTTTGAGATGCCAACTTAGATCATCATTCAAAAAATAAAATCCACTATCTACTGAAGTTACCTTCAAAGTTAGGATATATCAGCTGGGTGTGGTGGAGCACATCTATAATTATAGTGACTTGGGTGACTGAAGCAGGAGAATCTCAAGTTCAAGACCATTCTGGACAACTTAGCAAGACCCTGTCTCAAAATTTAAGATAAAAATGGGGCTGGGGATGTGGCTCAAGTGGTAGCGCGCTCGCCTGGCATGCGTGCGGCCCGGGTTCGATCCTCAGCACCACATACAAACAAAGATGTTATGTCTGCCGATAAATAAAAAATAAATAAATATTAAAAATAAATAAATATTAAAAATTATAAAAAAAAATTTAAGATAAATAAATAAATAGAGCTGGGGATGTAGCTCAATGGTAAAAATATTATTGAGTTCAATCCTCTGTGTGTGTGTGTGTGTGTGTGTATCAGAATATATCAGTCAAAGCAGGACAAACATCCCCTGGAAATCTAAGCAACCATGATCTATGAAAAACCTGTAGTCAGTTCAGTAGAGTTAACACACTTGAAGGAAGAAATATGTGCAGCCCTTTATTTGTGTCTATGTGAAAATCATAAAAGAGGAAACTTGAGGATGCTGCATTGTTCCCAAAATGACCAGGGAAGTGGACTCTCCCAGCTAGATCTGCCTGTCCCTGAATTGTCCCTGTAGTACACTTGAGGGCTTCAAGCTGTCACACTCAGAAATGTTGGTCTCTGACATCATCTCACTCACTTCTCTGGTCAAAGTCTATGAATGTTTAATAATTTTCTGATTCAGCTTCACTAGGAATCTTACATGGAGAGAACTTAATGAGCAGAGGCCAGGAAGATTGGGGTCTACTTAGAATCTATATTTGTTACATTGTCCATAGTACTGCAATTTCCCCAGTCTGCTCCAGACCCCTGAAAGAACAGAAATAGAATCCTCATGCCTCTAAGGGTGACTTTTGTAACTTTTTGACTGAACTATGTGTTTTTGGAGATGTTTTCTAAGTTACAACTTCTAAATCAGGTTCTTATATATCTGAATTGACCATTTAAAGCCACTGTAATGCCATTGTCAAGTTTTTTCCACAACAAAGCAAATAATTCTACCCATCCTCACAGAGAGCTTACTTGAAGAAGGTGCCCCATGTAGAGTGTACTTTGTGTCACTACAGAAGCGAGGGCAGAGTACATTAGAAAAAAAAGAGACCTCAAGCCTTGGCTTCTTGGGTCAAAAATGAGGAAACTGAAGTTCAGAGAAGATCACAAGTAGCCAGGACAGGGCCAGGTGGTTCTTCATCTTCTCCCTAGGGATCCTTTCATCACCACTCTGATTCTTGTTCTTCTGTTCGTGCCAGAGTGTTTCCACTGGGGATTAAAGGATGAATTATGAAGTCTCGGTCATTCTTGGTTTCCCTAAGACATTCATGAAAAATAGAGGTATCCCACCTTTCTCCAAGATATCTGTCTAATGTCAGCTGCACACATTGCATCTGTGACTATTGTACTGTCTCTGGTAGAGGAAGACTGGGTAAGTGAAATCAGACACAGTTTGAAGCTATCCTCACGCATTTATCAGCAATCAACTGTAGGCACCAGGCGTATTGGGAGAAAAGAGATCTGTTTTCAGAGATATTAGTACTACTGACTGGAGAATCTAAGACTTGGCTGGAATGTTGCAAAGTAACTTGTCTTGAGAAGGGAAACCTCCCTCTCCGCCACTGTGTGACTACCCTCCATGAAACGCTTCTGCTCTGAACACCTTGAGTTGTGTGGAACACACATCTCCCACGTTTTTTTCAGGCAGCCTTGATTATTAGAAAGCTTGTTCTCACATTGAACAGAAACTTCCTTCTTCTAATGTCATTCCCCATGTGTCCCCTCACTCTATCTTGTCCCCACACTAGACTCCTGGTACATGCCGTCTCCCTGTCCACTATAAAGGACCTTCAGAGAAATGGAAGCTGGGACTAAGTACCCACCTTGGATTCCATTTGTCCTTGCATTCCACCTTTGCTCTTCTCACCTACCTGGAGAAGCTTTGGTGACAGAGAGAACAGGTCTATGTCCATTGTGGAGATAAATCCATGATGCAAAAGTGAGCTCTCTCATATAGAAGGTTTCATGGCAAGAAAGGTGCTCAGGCCTCTGGGATTGGGAAGTGGTTATTTCAACTGCCCACCTCAATCATCCCTGGTCCTGTTCAGTCTTTGGAGGCTAGAAATATACAATAAATTCTGTTTAAGTGTCTTGGAACTGAGCAGTCCCTTCAAATTGCACCATAAGGTAAAGAAAATTTAGGATTGGCAATAGCTGGAGAAGTTCTAGCTCCTCGACTTCTGGGCTTCTTCATGCCCAATGCGAAACAAAAAGAAGGTCAACTCGAGGATCCACTTCCCAGCTTCTCCTGGCAGTCATACCTGGCCTGCATAGCCAGGTACTTTCTGTTCTTTGTCCTTTACTCTGCTCTCCAGAGGTTCTACCAAGGTGCTATGGAGCCATTTAGAGTTCTAGTTGTTTGGGGCCCAATTTTAATCCCAGAAGCAATTTAAAGTTTGGTGAAAGGCCTCACAGGAGTTTAGGGCCTGTGTCCCATATAAACCCAATTAGGGAAGTTTAAGACAGGTCTATGTAAATCTTAACTCTAACTACAGAGGAATGTTTCTTAGAGGAGAAAGTACCCCTCCCCCCCACACACACACCCAGGCTTGCTGGTCTTCTAGGAAATAGATGAAATAACTCAGGTCTGATTGTGTCCTGACCACAATATTGTATCTTTCTGAGGGGGCTCTGCCTTTGTCTTTGCAAAGATAAGTATCAAAACAAGAAGGAGGTTTGCCAAGGCTGAGAGAGAGACTTGGTCATCCAAATGCTCCCTATGTAGCTGGTCTCCCTGAAGTTCCTTAGCACATCTCCAGAGCTGACCAAACCTGGCCTTATCCTTGAAAACAGGAGGAAGAGGGCATGCTCCATGAGCCAGCACCAGTCACTAGAAGGAGAGCAGAAATGACCAGATCATGGCTTCTCACCCCCAAAAGATGAGATGATTGCCTAATGCCCTAAACTTTTATGGGAGACCAAGAGTAGGGAAGAGTCAGAGGAGAACGGTCAGATGCAAGGGCATTATGGAACCCTATCAGAAGAAGACATTATGGGGCATAGGGCCAGATCACAGATAAAGAGAAGGCTGAATTAAGGGCAAAGTTTTACAACTAAGAGAGAGAAACAAACAAAATCAAAACAAGCCGGGTGTGGTGGTGCTTGCCTATAATCCCAACTACATTATGAGGCTGAGGCAGAAGGATCACAAGTTGCAGGCCAGCCTGAGCAACTTAGTGGAGACCCTGTCTCAAAAAAAAAAAAATTTAAAGGGCTGGGGATGTAGCTCCAAGTACATTAGATTATTAGAAAGCTTGTTCTCACATTGAACAGACAATTGTTAAAATCTAGGCAGGAAGACAATTGTTAAAATCTGGGCTTGATCCCCAATAATGCAAAAGAACTAAACAACCAAAAAGATAAAGAAGATGGAAATTGGAGGGTAGTATTTAAAACAGCATAGTAGACTGGGGACTAAAAGAATGTTTTGTCAAAATATCCTCTAGCTATCCCCTTACTCTGTGCCAGGCACTGGGGTGGTTACTGAGGTTGAGATAAACATGTCTTTCCTGTATTGAAGAGTGTGTGGATTAGTGGACATGGAGGGGTTTGACTTTAAGTGGGACAATGATATCAGTAGTGGCTCCATGTTGTTTTTATTTTGCGGGTGGTGGGGGGTAACCAGGGATTGAACTCAGGGGCTCTCTACCACTGAGCCACATCCCCAGTCCTAGTTTGTATTTTATTTAGAGACAGGGTCTCACTGAGTTGCTTACTGTCTTGCTTTTGCTGAAGCTGGCTTTGTACTTGGGATCCTTCTGCCTCAACCTCCTGGGCTGCTGGGATTACAGGCATGCGCCACTGTGCCCAGCAGCTCCATGTTTTGAGAACAATAGAATTGGCTTTAACCAGTATCTCTTTAACTGGCTTCCCAGATTAACTAACTACCCATTCCCTGTGCAAAACGTATGACCCAACACCCAAATCAGGTGGCAGGATTCCCAACACATCTGCTTAGTACTAAAAGAGGTGCTTTTGTTTGTTCTCAGACTGCTCTAGCCAATTGTTAATTTTATAGTTACATTAGTTTAATTTAATTTCTGCAAACTGAGCTAAAAAGAGGGTGGAAAGAGTTATTTTCATGGGAACTAAGGTCGAATGCTTTGTATAAATTTATTAAAGGGAAGTTATTAAAATAAAGTGCTGTCATATCAAATGTCAGGAAGACAATTGTTAAAATCTAGGCAGATTCTGCATGCTGATCCTTTTGAAAAATACTAACTTCCTACTCTACTTTAAGGAAATTAAAAACTGCAGACAACATGCCATGTTATGATTTACTTATGACTCCAACTAGTGGACTTATAAGCAAGAAAAAGCCCTCTCTGCATAAAAGATAGGCAATGAAGTCCAGTTATGTTTAAGCTTAAAATAAAATGTTCAAGGCAGTGGTTCTCAAACTTTAATCTCGTTTTGAGTGGTTCTCAAAATTTAATCCCTTAATATTCTTCAAATATTTCTTTTCTTTTTTTTCTGCCCCTTCTGATATTCCTATTATGCATAAATTACACCTTTTGTAGTTGTCTCATAGTTCTTGGATATACTTGTGTTTTTGCTTTGTTTTGTTTCAGTCATTTCTTTCTTTGCTTTTTAGGTTTGAAATTTTCTGTTGACATACTCTTAAGTTGGGAGATGCTTCCTTAGCCATGTTCCATCTACTACTGATGACCCCATTGAGGTATTATCCACTTCAGTTATAGTGTTTTGGACATCTAGCCTTTCCCCCCTTTTTTTTTTTTTTTAATCCTTAGGATTTCCATCTCTCTGCTTAGATTTTTCTTTTTTTCCCTTGTTGTCAACCTTTTCCTTTAGAGTTCTTAACATATCAATTATAGCTATCTTATAATTCCAATAACCCTGCCATCTCTGAGTCTGGTTCTGAGACTTGGTCTGTCTTCAAACTATACTTTTTGCCTTTTGGCATGTATTGTAAGTCTTTAGCATGTGTTTATAATATATGCTTAAAATAGGCCTTACATGCAGTAAATAGGCCTTAGTGATGTGGTGGTAAGATGTCCAGGGAGGGTAAATGTTTCATAATCCTAAAAACAGGTCTTAGTCTTTTAGGGAGCCTGTGTCTCTGGGCTCTCATCTTCACAAGGGCCTCTCAGTCCTCCCATGTCACTCAGGTAGGACAGGATATTTAGAACTGGCTGGATGGAGTTGGGTCTCTAGTGAAATAGAAATAAACCAGATGCTATGAGAAACATAAAATTAGAACAGAAATCATGTGCCCTGGGGGAGAGTCAAAGCAAAAGGTATGAGTAGCTAGGGAATCTCAAGGAATATTCACTGTGCAAACATTAGGAATTACATGTTCTTACAGGTCATATACCCATCAGTAATAATAACAATAATAACAGTAAGAATGATGGATGTTGTTTTTTAGTTATCTACCATGTGTTGGGCACTGTGCAGATATGCATTCTCTCATTTTAATTTAATGCTGGCAAGAAGCCAATGAAGTAGGTATTTTTATTTACATTACAGAAATGAGGAAATAGGTTCAGAAAGTTTAGTCATTCTACAATGCATACTTACATAAAAACATCAAGTTGTATAACACACACACACACACACACTCACACACACAAAATATTTACTTGTCGATTAAAACAAATTTTTAAAAGATTGCTTGGAGCTGAGTTTGTAGTTCAGTGGTAGAGTGCTTATCTAACACCCTTATGGGAGGCCCTGGGTTCCATCTCTAGCACTGCGAAAAAATAAACAAACAAAAACAAAGTAAAAAGATTGTCTCTTTTAATGTCTCTTTTTGAGTATAAAGCTAAATCATTTCTTCTAAAAAAAAAAAAAAAGAGAGAAAAAAAATGATGAGCTCTAGAGAACGTTTGGGCAGCCCTGAAGCCCCTGGTTGTCATGTACAAGGCCAGCTGCCGCCCACTATTTGCTCACATAAATCAATAAATTCAATCATTTGTTTAAGCTGGCTCAACTTTGGGTTTCTCCTGCTTACAAATAAAAATGATTAATGAATAAAATTGATTAAATATGATCAGTCTCAAGGCCATTATGGCCAGAGAGGACACCAAATGTTATCACAGTAAAGTGGGATGGTATCCATACTTCAGGTCAATGGGGAGTCCATTTGCAGCTTAGATCAAATAAGAAAGGGACAATTTCTGTCAGAAATATTGGACACTACCTTCCCCTTTGGTATAGCATAGAACAAAGGTTACACATTGAAGTAGAGGACTCAAGTATAGAAAAAAAGCTCTGGAGTTGGCCAGGGAGCAAAAAGATCAAGCCTTAGACAGAAGCAGCTCTAGGCAGGTAAGTAGTATTTTGCTAAGACCTGCTTAGTCAGAGATCTTTGATGACACAGAACAGAGAACCTTTCAAGTAATCCTTAACTGGGGCCAGGAGGTGAGACCCAGTTAGTATGGAATTATGGTGTACCTGCTGAGCAGGCTCAGGGGTTGGGAAGTTTCTCTTATAAGTGGATGAAGGGGAGGCAGCAAGCAAGTAGTGAACTTTGAATTGGAGTCTGGTGTCTATCAAAAGCAATTGATAAGTACTGGTATTAAAAGGAGGTAGGACACTCTGCTAATAAAAAGGTCCTGGGTACTAATTATTCCTTTGTGAGAAGGAGATGGACATTGGTATCAAAGTTCTTTGTGCATCTTTGTAATCCTTACAACACCATTTTTCCTTGTTAGACCAGGGGAAACGCACAGAGATCTCACTTATAATGTGTGGACTCAGCTGGTTCTCCCAAAGGTGTTGTCCTTTCCATGGAGACTGGAAACAATCCCTGACGATACCTAGTTGGAGACATCTGTGGCCCATAGACTACCTCAGGCCTTGAGCTAAAATTTGCATGGTCTCTTAGGAAAAAGTTTCAGCCCTCACTTACACCCGCTGCAGAAGTCCATTGGCCACACAAAATGTCCTATCTCTGAGCACCAAGTTGGGGCAAGAGAAAGCTAAAAGGTAATTGGGGAAAGGTACTTTACTGAGTACCTATATGCAAATTACTTTTCTAGGTGACACAGAAAATATTACCTGGAATTATCAAGTCCCTCCTAAGACTGTCCCAAACCTGGGCACTTTTACTTTTGAAGGTCCTAACTCATATCATGTCAAAATGAACTTTTATCTCATTTCAATTTCATGGTAAATTTTAAATGTATTTTTCTATTTATGTTGTTAAAATTGTTTGGCTTACAAGTGACTGAATTTACAATTCTATGCTTTCTCAACAAGTTTTATGAAAACACAGGAATTCTTGCAAAGTGAAATTAACCTAATTTACAGATTGTTTTAAAATAATGATGTATGAATATAAACATTTATTCATTATTAATGAGGCTGAGATAATGTGCCACTTAGTAGACATATAGATAATCACAAGGGTTTTTTTTTTTTAGGATTTTGTTTTGTTTTTTGTAATCAGGTGCCAACATGTTTTCTAGACCGCAAACATCTTTGCCCTTAAAGAAGATGCCATAGAACTGATTACTGCACCCTTTCTCCCTGCTTATTCTCTGTGTAGGAGTTGAAACACTTATAAGTATGAATTAAGATCCATTTATGGAAGTGAAAATTAAAGGAATTTACTTTAGCAAATACTTTTTAGGGCACATTTGTTTCTTTGAACAAAAGCAATTCAGTGAGCTTCTTTCCTTGGGAGTCAGGGTATAGGCCACGCCAGAAAAGGACCCACAGCAATGATATGAATGAAAACCTGCTGTTCACACTTCTGTGCTGAGAACGTTGTTCCCTGTCAGAGGTTGAGCTCCCCAGATGCTGACTCTAATGGGGAAATTGTCCTGCAGAATGTTTACTGGAAGCTCTCTTCAGATCAACATCTACCGGGATGGGCAAAGGAAGCAGGGCTGTGCAGAGGGAGGACATAAGCCACCATGGGGAAGCTCTTGAGCTGGGAGGCAGGATGACTGGGTGAGGTAGTTCTCTTTAGCCCAGAATAACCCCGAATACTTAGCTGAATGCTGTCAGCCACCCACATGCCCAGCAGCTAGGGTAACAAGTTCTTCAGCCCTACGTAGGGATGGGGATCTAGGCAGCACACCACAGCATTCACTACACACTCTTACCATCCAATACTTCTTAAAGTTTAATGTGCATGCAAATCACCTGAAGGATCTTGTTAAAACAAAGATTCCAACTCAGTATGTCTGCAATGGGCCCTAAAATTCTGTATGTCAAATAAGCTTCCACATGATGCTGACATTGCTGGTCCATGGGCCACACTGTGAATGGCGTGGCTGTAAAGGCAGCTTTCCCCTCACTTAGGTTTGCTTTGCATTGAGATTCTCAAGTGAGAGCCATCCAACTCCATGGATCATGAAATATATTCCACCATCACTGGATGAGGCATTTCTGAGATACTAGATCCTTCACAGCGGCCTTCACATCCTTGTTCCTCAGACTGTAGATGATGGGGTTCAGCATGGGGGTCAGAAGTCCATAGAAAAGAGAGATGAGTTTGTCTGTGAGGTCCTGCTTGTCAGCCCCCAGTGGGTCCTTGGACTTGTGCTTTCCATACATGAAGAGAATGGTCCCATAGAAGATGATCACCACAGTAAGGTGGGCAGAGCAGGTAGAGAAGGCCTTTTTCCTTCCCTCAGCTGAGGGAATCTTTAAGATAGTGGTGAGTATGAAGATGTAGGAGACAAAGATGAACAGAACTGGGACCCCCAGGAAGATCACATTGGCCACCCCCATGCTGATCACATTGATGGAGATGTCGGCACAGGCCAACTTTAGGACTGCCAAGATCTCACAGATGAAGTGGTTGATGACATTGTCTCCACAGAAGGGCAATTGTACTGCAAGAGAGATCTGCACCAAAGAGTTGGCTCCACCAGCCACCCAGGAGCTGATGGCCATGGGCACATAGGCAGCCTTACTCATGATCACAGAGTATCTAAGGGGGTTGCAGATGGCCACATAGCGATCAAAAGCCATCATGCCCAGGAGCACACACTCTGTGGCCCCCATGGCAAAGGAGAGAAACATCTGCACAGCACAGCCTGAGAAAGAAATGGTTTTCCTGGGAGTGAGGAAACCATCTAGGACCAGAGGGACTGAGGAGGTTGTGTAGCAGATGTCCAGGAAGGACAGGTTCCCCAGGAAGAAGTACATGGGCGTGCTCAAATGGGTGTCAAGGATGGTCACCAGGATGAGGATGCCATTCCCCAGCAGGATCACCAGGTACATTGACAGGATGAGCACAAAGAATGTTTTCTCTAGTTTTGGGTGGGCAGAGAGGCCAAGCAAGATAAATTCTGTCACAGTAGACTGGTTGGATGCTTCCATTTCAAACTCTCTCTTTCCTCCCTAGGAATATGGAAGGCAGAAAAATACATGTTTTCTGTTTGGCTTGCTTGAGTCAATGCATGGGGATTACAGCATAATGTCTTTATTATTATAGATAAATCTGAGATTCAACTTAAAAAAAAAAAACAAGTTATCTACAAGCCAGGCTATGTAGTAGACTTTGGAAAAGTATACCTTGGAAATTTAATGAAATTTAATAAAATGAAGGACACTTTGTGTAATTGATGATATTAATATAGCTAATGAAATGTCATATATCTACATGTGCTGTCTCCAGCACTTTGTAGGGAAGCAGGGACCTCTGAGTAACTCTTGTGTCTGCTATAAAATTGGAGACCTTGGGCTGTCACATTGAGGTCACAGGGCCCATTCCTCTGGATTTGGTTCCTTCTCACTCAGCAAGTTTCTGTTATAATCTGGCTTCCCACACTATCTTACATGGAGAGAATGTACTAGATCGAAAATACAAAATTGCTTATCTCCCTAACAGTTTTATTTCTGACGTATACTGCACTTCTTTGTGAGTTTAGTTAATGTACATCAGTTCAAATGATCGTGACTCTCTTCTCTATAAAATCTGACCAAATTGAATTTCTGGAACCTATAACATGGAGTCCCCACCAAAGTCTCCAGAAATGTAATCTGGAGAGAAGAATTCCTCCTGTAAGCACATCTGACTGCCTGCATCTTTGCTACTCCAGGTCTTGGCCAGAGAAATAGAATCTTACCTAATTGTTGGAGCCCACTCAAAATTCACAACCCCAGCTTGGGTTAGATGGGGCCTTGAGTCACAACCACATCAAATTTGGAAAGAAATGTCATCCAATGCCATTTGGAGGTTTTGCAGACATGTTCACATGCAAATCTGCTCAACCTCCCAGGACCAAAATCTACACTGGAGACTATCAAAATTCTGCTGCCAGAGAGATTCAGAAAACAAGTGTCATCAGACCTAGGGCACAATGACATGGAGTTGTATCCCTAATAGCTCTCCCAATGATGATTGAAAATACTGATTTCTGGGTCCTTCCTTTACAGATTGCCTTGGCAATCTGTTTTAATTTTGTTTATTTGTTTTATTTATTTTTTAAAATAAAAAGTTCCTATGTACGTCAGATGTACACCAGAAATCACTGACCAATTTCAGTCCCACTCAGTTTCAAGGTAGAGAAACTGAGGACAGGTGAAGGGTTTATACATGGCCCTGAAGAAAGGGGGCTTTTTTTCTAATTGGCAATGATACAATATTCAGAAGAATTTATCTCAAGCTATCAGGGATTAAGAGATGAAGCAGAATCTGAACTTGATAGAATTCTTACATATTAAACCAGACCAGTTCCTACCCACAGTACCAGGGATCCCCTTTCCCTAGGTGAGTTCTCAGCCTCAGCTGAATGTTTTGAACAGTGAAGGCTCCGGGAAAGGTTATTAGGAAACTGGGCTGTCAGAGTTCTTCAGAGATCTGAAATCTGCCTTTTTCCTACTTCTCTCTTTTTCCACTGGGCCTAAGTGTGCCTTCTGGCCTTGTGCAAAACAGACCTGTTCTTTTGTCACAGTTACAGCCTTCAAAGCTCTGGAAATAGTTGTCTTATTGCCTGATCCATCCCTATTCCCAGCCCCCTCCCTGCACCCTTAGCACAAGACCTCTTCTTCCCATCACACCAAATGGTAAAAAGTTGGCCATGGCTAGAAATAGTGTTCTTGTTGCCCGACCCACCCAGCACTCACCCAGCTTGGGGACCAATCCAGGCTGCATCTATTGCTCGCAGGCAAGCAGGCTAATGGAGCTGAGAGGTTGCTGGTTTACTGGTGTCAGGACAAGAAGCTGGCTCTAGTGTTACCTGTCCATCTGGATGTCACCTATCCATAACCTAGGATGCCATACAGAGCACATCTATCAGATCTACCCTGGGAATAACAGGGTGCACCATGATGACATAGTATTTACCCTTTAACTGTTGTCTCACTCCCCAATGTCTCAGAATGACCCCGAGTGTAGAGAGGTCCAAGGTACAGCCACAGCCCCAGAAACCTTGCCTGACCTTGGGACTCAGTAAAACAAGAAGACAAGTCTGAATCTCAAGCCGGAGGCTCAACAAGGAGCCCCAGCCTGGAGGAGGCTGTACCCAGGGCAAGCTGGGCCTGGCATCCTCTTTTCTCTGTGCCCCATGCTGCTCTCCTCAGGGTCCCATAAAGACTCTCTCAGGAACTTAAGGCCAGGTTGCTTTGGGGCTGGAAACTATCCCAGAAGCAATTTAAAGTTTGGTGAGTGATTCAGAAATTAGACATTACCCAATAGACCCAATTAAGCAATGTTGTAAACCTACCAAAGCTCCCCTCTTACTACAAGAAGACTTCAGCTTAGAAAGTTTTCCAGTACAAGGTATTCAGAAATCTCCTGGGCTTTATCACAATGATGAATTCAAAGTGGCTCTGTCACTGATTCATGAAGAGTCTAGAAGGGAAGAAGAGCTGGTCTCAGCTGGTCTCAGGAACTCTGGGGTAGACCCATTCCTCAGCCACCCAAGCATCTTCTCCCCTCCATCCAGTGACCCAGTGACTCACCCATGGCCGTCTCTGTCTCTCACTGCTACTAGCCTTCCCATCATTCCAATCTCCATGCTCCAAACATCTCATATGTACCTAGTACCTGGCACTAGAGAGTTAGTGTAGAAGGTGGACATGATGATCAGAAACGGATCTTTGTCTCTGGAAAACGCCCAGTAGAGTGAAACTATCTGTAAACCAAAGCATGACTGAGAGTGCCACAAAGCTGTTCAGGAGGCTGGGCACAGCAGGGGTATGTGGAACTAGCCCAGGATGAGAATCACAGAGATTGAGGAGACAGTGACCCTAGATCCATTTAGAATTAAGAGGTTATAGGATTTAGAAAGAGATCTAGGACAGGATACACAGGAGACAAAAGAATCAACAATGACTATAATTCCTGCTGGGTTCAGGACTATTATACCCAAACATAGCATCTTGGCATATGGAATGTTTTAAGCTGAATGAATTTGAGAAACAGCTTGGATCTGAAATGTCTCCTAAAGGCCCATCATTAAAGGCATGGTCCCCAACTTGACACTATTGTGAGGTGGTGGCAACTTTAAAATGTGGGGCCCAGTGGTTTGTCTTCTGGTCACTGCACTATGCCCTTGAAGAGGACAGTGGAGCCCCACCTTTTCCTCTTTCTACCTTTCACATCCTGGCCACGATGCTCTGCCACGGGCCCCCAAACAACAGGGTCAACTAACCGTGGATTGAAACCTCCCAAACTGTAAGTCAAAATAGACCACTATATAAGTTGATTGTCCCAGATATTTTGTCACACAGTAATAGAAAGCTGAGTAACAAAAACAACATGTGTAAGAAGGTTTCTGTTATAGTTAGATATGAGGTGTTCCCCAAAGCTCAGGTGTGAGACAATGCAAGAAGGGTCAGAAGGGAAATGATTAGATGATGAGAGTCATACTGCCCTTTGTATACCTGGAGTAAGAGGACATGTTTATCTCCAAAGATCAAAAGGAATCTAAGCACATAGGCCAGGCTGTTTCTCTAGCTTACCATACTTAGCTGCTTCTTTTTTTGCCTTATATTTCACCACTACTTTCTGTTTTTCAAGAAACCTACTATAAAGAATACTCAGGCTGGGCACAATGGTGCACACCTGTCATCCCAGCAATTGGGAGGCTGAGGCAGGAGTATTGCAAGTTTGATACCAGTCCAGGAAACTTAGTGAGATCCTGTCACAAAATAAAAAATAAAAAAGGCCAAGGATGTAGCTCAGTGGCAGAGTGCCACTAGTTCAGCCCCCAGTTACACCCACACACTCATACACACAAGAACTCAGGTTTAACTACTTCTTAGGGTCTTCATTTTTTAAAGGAAGGCTCCTATATTATGTTGAATAAATTTTTATGCTCTTCTCTTATTATTCTCTTTTCTTATAAGGCCCTAACCAATGAACCATAGATGGTTGGGTGCACACCAAGTCCTAAGAACTGGAAGAAAGCTGTGGAGAAGAGAGGTGAACCTGTCTGGCCTGGTGTGAGGGTTAAGGGTAGCTGCCAAGTTGTGACTGACATTTCAGTATGAAGTTTCTGTACATTTACTATGTCCAGCTCTTTTCCTAGAAATAAAGATATAACTAAGAAATAGTTTTATGACTGAAAATTTATGGTCAACTGGTTTATTATATTTGAGATACTGGTGAGACATTAATATTAATAAGAGTTGCCGCAGATGTACACCTGTTTCCCAAATCTTACCTTACTGTATGATCCCAACAACCCTATTAGGTAAGTATGAGGGTACAATAGTGTGATATAATAAAAATATATGCATTTGCTCTTTATACCTAGTTTCTGCCAGAGAGTTCCTAAAACCCTTGTAATTTCCTGAGTGATGGGGAAATGTCTTTTGTTATTCATTATAAGCCTCTTTTCTCCATGCCTGAGTTTATGCTAATGAGGAACACTTGGTGGGCCCACAGGTAGCTTCCGGATGGGGGCTTGTGCCAGAGAAACAGATCATGTGATCAGAGTGCCACAATGTTCAGCCCCACTGACTGAAGAGAGCAGAGCCAGCTGGAGAACAAGTTCAGTCGCCAATGACCAATGATTTAATTGATGTGCCAACTGTTGCAAAAAGTCCCAACCAAAGGTTTTAGGAGAGCTTCCAGGTTGAACACATGGAGGTGCTGGAAGGGTGGAACCCCCAGAGAGGGCACAGAAGTTCCTTGCCCTTTTCTCCATAGCTTGTCCTATGTAGCTCTTTCATTTGGCAATTCTTGAGTTGTCTTCTTCATAAACTGGTAAATGAAAGTAAAGCATTTTCCTGAGTTTTGTGAGCCAGTCTAGCAAATTTTTAAATCTGATGAGGGCATTGTGGGAACATCCCTGCCCATATACCTAGCTGTCAGAAGTATGGTGGCCTGCACTTGTGATTGGCATCTGAAGTGGTGGCAGTTTTAAGAGATTGGGCCTTCAACCTGTGGGATCTGTGTCAATACCAGGTAGTCCGCATGAGAATTAAATCAGTACACCCAGTTGGTGTTCAGAGAGCTGGAGAACTGGAAAAAAATTAAAACCCCACATACTTGGTGTCAGAAGTGTTGTATAAACAATAGAGCCTAGTAGGAGGATACTCTGATTGTGAGCAGGTGGAGGGAGCATCCTACACTGGGCCCTAGCACCTTGCATCCATGATGTCTACCATCTTTGACCTCTGCCCTCTGAATGCCAGGAACTCCCCCTCCATCACATTTGATTTCCTTAAAGGTTGAGGGATGTTGTGGGACCCACAGGAGAACAGTGATAGAGTCGGGCCTCACAGTTGGACAAGTGCTACAAGGTCAGTCAGAAACTAAGTGGCTCCTGTTGGGCCTTTGTGGCAGGGCTTTGGGTACCCCAGCTCTAGGGCCTGCCATTTTGAAGATTCAAACACTCTGGCTTGTGCCTCTTGCTCCAGCTGGAACTAACGACCCTTCACTCTCCTTCCTATATTCAGACTTCAGCTACCATGGATCAGGCTTCAGCTCCCTAATTTCTGTCTTTGTGTTACCCTGTTTTCTCCTCCAGTGCCTTCCTGCCTTTCATCAACTGTCCTTATGTTTTGAGTTCAACCTCCCTGCAAGACAGATCTAAGAGGTTTGGTAGATTAACAGGCCACTTCTTGGTCACTGGACAGCCTGCATGCTGACCGCCCTGTGTGGCCTGGTCACCTGCACCTCATGGTCAGGGTACTTGTGGAACACAACACAGAAACAATGTAAGGAACATTCTCAGAAAGAGATGTGGGTTTTTCAGGTAAGCGAGGCATCCTAGAATGAAGCTGCAAACAGGCAAATATTGTTTGGATAACCTGCATTCAAACATCAGGAATTACACACTTATGCCTCCACTTGGTGCCTGCCTGCATGAAGAGTCTCCCTCCATGAAAAGGCAAAGCTTTGGCACCCTCACTTTACCTGGAGGCAACTGCTGCTCCCTCCTCTTTCCACTCTTCAGGGAAATTCTGTTTTTCTGACCTTGTAGTTTCTGATTATAGTCCTTGTTTTATCTCAAAATGGCGGCAGTTCTCTTCCCTTTCACAGAGGATGTACTGCTTCTCATGACTCCTGACAGAATCTCTAAATCCTCCAAGTGGGGTTGCAATCTTCAGACCAGAGATCTAGTACAAGAGTGGTGTCATGTCCACATGTGTCCTCAGGAAGACACAATAAACACAAGTGTCTCCCCGGGAAACAGGTTCAGACTACTCCCTTGGTGAGCTCTGCTTATCCTTGGCAAATCATATTTACACACATGAGTTTTGACCAATCAAAACCCACTATATCTCTTAACTGTTCTGTCAGCAGGGAGTGGAGTTGGGCAATGTGCTCCATTGGTGAGCCGGTCACACCTCAGATCTTCTCCAGAAAGTCTGGGCTTGGCCTCCATGGCCTTCTACCACAGCCAGGCACTCTCCTGGTCCCCCCTGGCTTCCTGGTTGGGTAGTCATCTTTCACTCTCTCTCCTCTCTCCCTCTCTCCCATAGAGGCTTGTGCCTCTTGCTAAAGGGTGCACTCCCTGAAGGCAGAGGCCTGGGTGTCTGTCCTGCTCTGCATTCTCTGGATTATACTCATTAGCATTTGCTGAATAAAGAAATGTGCCCATTCTATGGACCCATCTCTGTCCTGGGTCACACTCTGGTCAGTGACTTCCCACAAGGTTGAGGAGCACATGCGCAAATGATAGGAAGTTCAAAGTACAGTCACTTAGTTGGATGCCTGGTGAGGATCGAGGAGAACACAGCAAGTGCTAATCCAAGGAGATGAAAATTTAGAGAAAGTAAGACTTTCACTCAGACCCCCTCTAGCCAAACCACTGCATGAGCATAGCTTGGCCAACATAGCACTTACCTGCGGCACAGAAGAAAGAAATTGAGGTTTCTGGATGAATCACATAATCACTGACCAGCAGCAGGCTATTGGACTCTGTTGATGGGATTATAATGTTCAGAGGAAAAGAAGGGAGACAAGAAAAGAAGAGAAGAAGGTAGATGAGAAAGAGGAAGAGAGAGAGGGAGGAAAGAAGGACAGAAAAGAAGGAGGGAGAAAAGGAGTAAAAGAAGCAAGCACCAAACTTCCGCCAGGGCCTTCAGTATAATTGGATCTTGGGGATATTTTCCCAGAAGATTACAAAGTTTCTAAACTGAGCACAACTCACTTTCCAAACTTTAAATGACCTCAGGGACTAAAACAGTCCCAAAGAACAAACTGGAATTTAAATTGAGTTCTAAGAGCAATGGCCAGTCCTTTGGAGATTGTGCCCTGAGAACAGGAGAGGAAGGGAGAGGACCGGTCAGACTCTTTACCTGTTACAGGTTCTAAGCCCTCATAATGGTACTTCAGACCCAGGGTGACTTTTCCTGACATGTAACCTCTTTCCAGTCCTTGAGGAAGAGATAACTTTTGTTCATTATGTTTCCAATAAAGGTAAGTGCAAATTTTAATAAAAGCAACACCAAAATGTTCAAGAATGCAGCTACATATCTTTCATAAATCTTGAATATAATAGAATGGGGGCTTGAGGAGGGGAGAGATGAAGCACTTTCATTGGCATGGAATTATTCTCATGGAATTAAAAAGATCCATCAAGCTGCAAGAGTATCTAAGATCATCTAGTCTCACCCCATCACTAAACAGAGGAAAAGGGCTTTCCAGGGACCCTACAGTTGTCCCTTCCTGATGAAAATTGTTGGGCTCTTTCTCATTTTGTAAAGTCCAAAGTCTGACATTACTAATCAGCCACATCTCTGGATGATAACATAGAGGAAATATTTTCTTCACATGACCCAGGTTTCTGCTCCAACCCATACATTACAGGGGAATGTGTTCTGGGCACCTGGGCCCTCTTCAAGCTTGGGGACCATTCTCAGTATCAGCCTTTTTCATCAATTGTAGAATGACACATTTGCCTCAAAGATGTATAGCTATTTTTTTAAGGACTTAGGGAAAAAAAGGAAGAAAGATTCTTGTTTATCTTTATACTGAAGCTAAACTATACTGAAGCTATACTTGGAGAGCTGCATTGTGGCAGAGGGATTAACTATCTAGGTACTTGAGATGACAGAAGCAGCAGAAGTTGTAAAAGATGAATTTCAACTGGATAACCAAGAACAACCACTTCAAAACTGATTGAGACTTGCAGAGAGGTAAAGAGCCCCATATCACTAAGATAGTCAAATCTAGGCCGCAGGCCTATCAGAAAATGCAGTAAGGAGCTTTCTACCTTGGCAAAGGAACAAATTGCTAAACAGACCCACTATCTGTTGTGAGCATTGGGGTAACTATTACTATTGAAGTGATGATGTTGCTTCTCTAATTATTTGTTTGCATGACTATTCCCTACTAGCTTTTGAGCTCTTCAAGGTCAGGGGCTGTATCTTTCATTGTAGTGTTCCCAGCATTTAGAATTATGCCCAGTCCATAATAGATGTCCAATAAATGTCTATTAACCTGGATTGAAATATTATGGCACTGGCTTGGTCACAGCTACTATGTGCTAAGTACCAACACAGAAGTGTCTTAGAGCTTCCCAGGCATGATGTGCTGCTGCAACAATGGAGGAAGTTGCTAGATTGCTGACAACTCTTACAGGAAGTTCATGCATATTTTAGCTACAATGCAAATAAAACCCAAACCCCAACACCCTCAAAGTTGCAAACAAGTATTTTTTAACAGTCTAGAAAAAATCCTAGTTTTAAGAGCACTTAAAATTCTAAGGAGAGAGTTAAGCTTCCCAAAAAGAAGAATTACCAGAGCAGGACCAGGGCTCTGCAGAGAATCTCAGGAACAAAGCAGTGCCTTTGCCGCAGACAGATCAAGAATGAAGTCAAGAGGAAAGATTCCATGATAACTTTAATTCAATTTGGGCATAGTGTACAAGCACCCACACACACACACACACACACACACACACACACACGCCCTTTCAAATGTACAAAAAGGATCAGTAGGATGTTAAGACCTTGGCACTGTGGTGTCAAGGTGATGTGGGGGCGATTCTCAAAGCAGGTATCACCAGAGATATCCTCTTAACTCCCACATTCCCCAAGGAAAGGGCTCCTTTATTTTCTGAGGTTTTTGTTCATTTCTGTTGGTTTTCATTTATGTCATCTTGTCTCCTTGTATACCTTATTCTTTTTTAATGTGTGCCAGCATTTGAATTTGCAAAATTATTTGTGAAAATGTTTTCAAGAGTGGATTGATGGTATCTTTCTTCAGAGTGGATTTATGTTTGCTTCTGTTAGGTATTTGGGAACACTAGAAATCTGGGATCACCTCAATCAAATTTCAGGGCTTAAAAAGATTTGAAGTTGAACTATGGCACTTACAAATGCTTCTTTTCTTCTGATTTGCCTTATTTCTATGGTGCCACACTCTCTGGGGTTCCATCCCAAAGAAAGGGAACTTTGTTAAGGGTCTTGAACTGTGGGTCTCATACTTTAAAACATGCTCCCCATTTCCACAAGGCGGTTACTGAAGCTTATTGGCCTCACAGTGGCCTTGTCCAGAAACTGCAAATGCCCCAGCTGAAACACAGCCTTAAGGACCAGGCTGACTTCTCTGAGCCCCTGCTTTTCCCAGAATCATGACCCTATGATTTCTCATTGTCTTACTATCTCTCTAAGTCTTTACATAGATGTTTTACATATTTTGTTCTGTTTTTCCAGTGTTCATTTGCAGGAAGATTAGTCCAAATTAACTTGTTGCTTCTTACTGGAAGCAGAAGAGGAAAAAGTGATCTCCACTATATTATTCTTAGAACTCCATTGGGATGGACCAATTGTCAGGACTATTCTCCAGTTGCTCAGGAGGACAGGTTTTTTGCTTGTCTGCTTAGGTACTTTAGAATAAGAGAATACTGACAATTCCTTCTGAGTTCCTATAGGTTTCAGAACAGATACGTCATGGACAGATCCAATGAGACCTCACTGGTGATGGGCTTCATTCTCCTGGGCCTGTCAGCCCACCCCAAACTGGAGAAAACATTCTTTGTGCTCATCCTGCTGATGTACCTGGTGATTCTGCTGGGCAATGGTGTCCTCATCTTGGTGACCCTCCTTGACTCCCACCTGCACACACCCATGTACTTCTTCCTGGGGAACCTCTCCTTCCTGGACATCTGCTACACAACTTCCTCCATCCCCCTCATTCTTGACAGCTTCCTCATCCCCAGAAAGACCATCTCTTTCTCAGCATGTGCTGTGCAGATGTTTCTCTCCTTTGCCATGGGAGCCACAGAGTGTGTACTCCTGAGCATGATGGCCTTTGATCGCTATGTGGCCATCTGCAACCCCCTTAGGTACCCTGTGGTCATGAGCAAGGCTGTCTATGTGCCCATGGCTGCAGGCTCCTGGGCAGCTGGTATCACCAATTCAGTAGTACAGACATCCTTAGCAATGCGACTACCTTTCTGTGGGGACAGTGTCATCAACCACTTCACCTGTGAGATCCTGGCTGTCCTGAAGTTGGCCTGTGCTGACATCTCCATCAATGTGATCAGCATGGTGGTGGCCAACATGATCTTCCTGGCTATCCCAGTCCTATTCATTTTTGTCTCCTATGTCTTCATCCTTGCCACCATCCTGAGGATCCCCTCTGCTGAGGGGAGGAAAAAGGCTTTCTCCACCTGCTCTGCCCACCTCACAGTGGTGATTGTCTTCTATGGGACCATCCTCTTCATGTATGGGAAGCCCAAGTCCAAGGACCACCTGGGGGCCAACAAGCAGGACCTGGCAGACAAGCTCATCTCGTTATTTTATGGGGTGGTGACCCCCATGCTGAACCCCATCATCTACAGCCTGAGGAACAAGGACGTGAAGACTGCTGTGAGGAATATGGTAGCTCAAAAACACCTAACTGAGTGACTCTTATCAAATCTAACACTGACAGAATGTATGACCTCCAAACTCCTCATTGTGCTTATGGAAAAATGACAACCCAAAGTAGAAAGGGACTTTTCCAAGGTCTATGTCATGAATCATGGGACCAGGACTAAAAAAAATTAACTTTTTTTCCCATGGTTTCATAAGCCATGGAAGCTTGTAAGAACATTTTTGGAGATACTAGCTAGTTGTTGACTTTGTACACAACTTCAGTGACATCGTACCACAACTATTTCATGTTTGCAAACTCTTTGGTCCTCTGCCACCAGAGCTGGTGCATATCTGTGAAGAGTTATTGGTGTGTGCAAAATTAAGAGACAGATATAAAACCTGGTTTTGGTGACATTGGGTTCTTTCTGTGCACTATTTGCCCCCTCTGCACAACTGTACATGCTTTTGCATTATCCTAGATGGTAAGAAAAATATGAAAAATATCACCCATGTCATCACAATGTGTGCTATTGGCCAATAGTACCATGACAGGAATTCTCGAGTCGTAACACCAAGAACAGAGGGGCCTTACCTTAAATTGTGGGACTTATCTGTCAGGAAACACAAAGAAATGTTTGCACCCTTCTCTTCCCACACCAGCTCCAAACAGTTCTGTAAGAAACACAGACCCCCATGTCTGGGGGGCAGCAGCTCTCAATCTTTTCTACCCACACCACTCACAGCATAATAACTGTCAACATTCCCATAGTTATGCCCAGACTATAAAGAAATTTTTAAAAATATTTTGGAGAAAGAAAAGGGCTATAATAATCTTCAGTTCCACAGCTGTTATTGGTCATTAGTCAGACCTGCTCCCAATTGGTTCGGGAATAGTATCAAAGGCTGTGAGTCTGTCAGCATAAGAGATTGGATGCTGCAACAGGCAGGAGATCTTCAGTAGCACAAAAGAGAAACTCGACTCAAATTCATTTAAAAATAATTTTGATTTATTTAAAAGTAGGGCCAGTTTCAGGCCTAATTAATCTGGCCCCAGTCCCTTTGCTCTGAAATTTTCTTTACTGCTCACTTTTCCACGTAGCAGCTTTGTTCTCAGAATGACTCTTCTCTGTGTTTATTGGATTGCTTCTGCAAGCTGTGGGGCTGCAGTATCCTGATTCACATATGGGGTAGAAGCCATTGGTTCCCACAGTTAGAGAACAAGTATCCTGAGGGTCACTGTTATTGGTCTGATGCAAACCACAAACCAAGCACAGTGGCAGGTGGGATAAGATTATGAGAACTGACTTAGACTACAGGACCTTCCTCCCTACCTGAAGACAGTATCCATCTCACCTAAACCTTATGGCTGCTATTATACAAAAGAAAATCTCGAGTTGTTAAGAACAAGGTAAAAGGCAATGGATCCTGGGTGGGCAACCCACAAATGTCTATCATTTTCTGGGCCCTGGATAAGGCTTCCTGATTTGGGGAAATCACTAAGAAGTTAGGATGTTCCTTGCTGATGGAGACTGAAGATTCCCATCAGCCTGGTCATTTGGGGGCTTGTGTCTCACTTAATTTGATTAAAGAAAAGAAATAAAAGGACATACCCCATACAATTGAATTTTTGTCTTGAGATCAAGTGATCCCAATGTGATATGTCATCTGAACTCTGCAACAGAGATTGGCCTCTTTATGGTCTGCATTTTGAGGTACTTCTTACCTCTTCCTGGCTTTGTACTGTTATACTTCTTGCTACTTTCAAATTTCCTTTACCCCATTTCCTCACTGATCTATTTTTAATATGGAGGCCTCTGTATTTGGGGGTTATCTTAAATCCTTTGTGGGATGATATTAGGCATTCAATGAAACAAACAAACAAAGCAACAAACAAGCAAATAAAAAAAAACACAAATGAACTAATGAGCAAATGTGGCAGTGGGCTAAAAGTTGGAGCTCCTTTCTCTGAGCCTCAGCTGTCCTCTCCTCTGCTAGAAGCTAGTCTAGACTGGATGGTCGAGGTCCATCCAGGGCTGTTCTCCCAAGGCAGGGATTCTCACTCTAGTCCCACATATAGAGCTACCATTTGGATATTGTTTGAATGTGTCCCCCAAAGTCTGTGTTTGAAGCTTGGTCCCTATGTGGCCATATTGAGAGTTGGTGAAACTTTTAAAGAGATGAGGCCTAGCAAGCGTTAATTAAGTCATTAGAGGTATCACCCTTGCATGAGATTAGTTCTCTAAGGCTCCAATTAGAGTGGATTATTATTAAAAAAAAAAAAAAGTCTGGTCCCTGAATCTCTTTGGTTTCCTATCTTACACTGATCTTTTCCACACACAGTTCCACTATTGCAATGCCACCTGCCATGAGGCCCTCACCTGAAGCCAAACAGAGTTGCTTAATGTTGGACTTTCAGACTACAAAACTGTGATCTCAATATATCTCTTTTCTTTATAAATTACCCAATCTCAGGTATTTCATTATACCAATGGCAAATGGACTAAAACAACTGATATGAAATTGGGATAAAGAAATGAGGCCAAGAAAAAGTTATCTTCCAGTATCACAATCCCTAGGGCATCCTATGCTGCTTGCACAACTCCAGGTCTCATGGATTTATTACATGTGTTATGTGACAGGTCCAAGAGACAGTGATTTTAATCGCTTGCACATTTGTATTTGGATTTACCTGAATACAAACCCTGTGAGCAGATCTTAGTTCCTGTGTCATAGATACTCTCAAAGATATGTTTGTACTGTCCGGCAATTGGATTTCCAAGAATCTGCTCATGCCCAGATTCTAGATGGTGGCAGAGATTCCTTTCATGTAGAATTTCTGATAAAATATTATGTAGATTTTCTAGAAGAAGAAGGGAAAGAGAAAGTCAAGCTCTACTGAATCTCTCTTTGTGCATGAGAATAGTGAGAGGAGATCTAGAATTTCCTTTCATAAAAATCCTTAAATGGGAGTCTTGCTCTTAGAATTCATTAAACTACCAAAATTCTACCCTCATCACCATTGAGAGGTGGGATGCAGGTTCTAGGAAGAAGAGGAAAGAGGTTGTAACCCCAGTGAGTAAGGAGAAACGGGGAGTCTGGGCTCTTTGTTGTTTCCGTGTATCTCTCATTCTCTTTGTCATTTCTTTGCTTTTACCTTCTTCTGATTCTCTATGTTAACGTTATAGCTAAGAACAAGTCTTATTAATAGTTATTTTTTCCAGCTTTATTGATATATAATTGACAAATAATGTATATATTTAGGGTATAAAACAAAATGTTATATACATAATTATGGTGAAATGATTACCGGAACAACATATCTACCGTCTCATGAGAGTTACTGTTTGTGTATGTGATGAGTACACTTAAGCTGTCATCTCTTAGCAAATTTCAAGCATGCAATTCAGTAGGATTAACTATAGTCACCATGCCGTATATCAGACCTACAGAACTTTTTTGTTCTTCTTAGCTAAAACTTTGTGACCTTTGACCTCTAGCTTCCAAATCCTCCTTCTCTCTTGCAACATTCATTCTAATCACTGTTTGTATGAGATCAGTTTTTGTAGATTTCCAGAAGGAGTGAGATCATTCAGTATTTTTCTTTATGTGTCTGGCTTATTTCACAGCACAGAGTCTTCTAGATTTATCCATATTGTCAAAAATGATAGGATTCCCTCCTTTTTAAGGTTAAATAGTATTTCATTGTGTATTATATACCATAATTTCTTTATCTATTGATCTGTTGATAGACAATTAGGTTGATTCCATATCTTGGCTATTATGAATAATGCTGCAATGAACACAGGAATGCACATGTCTCTTTCACATGCTGATTTCATTTCTTTTCCTTTGGACATATATACTCAATAGGGGGATTGAAGGATCACATGGTAAACTCTCTTTTAAATTTATTTGAGGTATATCCATAGTGTTTTCCATAATGGTTGCACTAATTTAACATACCTACTAACTGTTAACAATAGGATAGAAATCAGGGTTATTATTATCCTTCATTTTCTCCAAGATATTTTTTGAATTTTCTTATACTCTGGGCATATATTGTTTAGGCTCAAACAGCCTCAATTCTATTAAGACCTCTGTTCTTGAATTCTATGTGATTCCTCTAATCAATCCAAGTATATTCTTAGGGAAAAAAATAAGAGAAAAAAATTTTACTTGATCTTGCTTGAGCAAATCTTTGTTCTTATAGCTGAAAGAACAAAACAGATTGGGAGGAAAGTCCCTCCAAGAATCAGTGGCTCTCTATGATATTGGCATCAAAATAGGCATAATGACCAATGTAATATAATAGAAGACACAGAGAAAAACCCACCTACTTATAGTCATCTGGTATTTCACAAAGGTGCCAAGTGAATATGTTGGAGAAAAAAATAATCTTTTAAATAAATGGTGCTGTGAAAATTGGATATACATACATAGAAAAATGAATTTGGAGCCCTATCTTTTACCCTACACACAAGTCAAATCAAAATGGGTTAAAGACTTAGGAATTAACCAGAAACCATGCAATTGCTGGAAGAAAACATAGGGCCGACATGCGATCATATGGGGGCAGTAACCACCTTCCTCAACAAAACCCCTAAACTCAAGAAATAAAAATAAATAAAACCAAGAATCAATAAGTGAAATGCCTGGTGCATGCCTGTAATCCCAGCAGCGCTAGAGGCTAAGGGAGGAAGATTGTGAGTTCAAAGCCAACTCAGCAAAAGTGAGGTGCTAAGCAACTCAGTGAGACCCTGTCTCTAAATCAAATACAAAATAGGGCTGAAGATGTAGCACAGTAGTCGAGTGCCCCTGAGTTCAATCCACAGTATACCACCAAAAAGTGAAATGCCATCAAATTAAAAACCTTCTGCACAGCAAAGGAATCAATTAAGAGAGAAAAGAGAGAGTCAACAGAATGGAAGAAAAATCTTTGCCAGCTCTTCCTCTGAGGAGATTAATTCCAGAATAAAATTTTTAAATTTTTTTTAATTCCAGAATTTAAAACTCAATGCAAAAAAATATACAGCCCAATCAATAAATGGGCAAAAGAACTAAACAGAAATTTCTCAAAAGAAGAAACACAAATAGCCAAGAAATGTATGAAAAAAAAAATGTTTAACATCTCTAGCAATCAAGAAATGCAAATCAAAACCATACTAAGATTTCATTGCACTACAGTCAGAATGGCTATTATTAAGAACACAAATAATAATAATGCTAGTAAGGATGTGGGGGGGGAAGTACACTCTTTCCCCCCTGTATTTAAAACCAGTTTGTAACTGAGGGAACATCTAAATCCTTAATTTAAAAAAAAACAAATGAAGTGAAAGCTGTTCACATCTATATTTCAAATTTGGAAATGCATATTTGCAAGCAGCAATACAAAAGTATTCATAAAGAATACATAATCTCTGAAAATTATGAAAACATCCCTGCTACCAATACATTTCTAAATACAAAACTGACTGCCATATTTGTTACTTCTGTGTAGTGGGAGAAGTTCATTTCCAAAACAGACAAAATTCAGTCTAAAGTCTTTAGGCATGAATGGTATGAATGACAGTCTATTTATTTGTTTGTTTGTTTGTTTGTTTATCCTTTGGGATCCTTAAGCATGCAAAAGCTTTGAACAGGAGGGTCTACAAAGGAACTAAGGTTGTTTTATGGAATCCAGTTAAGCCAGAGCTGGGGATGCCTCTAGGTCATTCACATCAGGGGCAGAAGTGCTTGACATGTCAGTCCTGCTGCCACCGTTTGGAAGTCCACCAAACCCAGGTCCACCTCATCCTCCCTTGTCACCAAGTCCTGATTGGCCTAGGTCTCCAAAATTGATCTCTAGCTGAGACATTATGTCACTTGCTGGCTTCCTGAAATGATGGTCCATAACCAAATCTCCAGCATGAGCCTCTTTACACTTTGATTTATGGAGAACAAATCCCTTCTTCCATTGCCTGTTGGCACCTTCATTTGGTTTACAAAAATTAAATTCTACCTTTGCACCGTCTTTATTTTGAATAGGCTTCCATTCATCCAAAGTCATCTCTTTTGGACCCTCTGCCTTAACCTCTTCAACTTTATTTTCCTTGTTTTCAGTGTCTGCCCCTAGATGTTCTTCACCTTCAGATGTTTCCTCAGTCACATTTGATTGATCCAAGTCAGTTAATTCACCTTGGGACAGTTCCCAGGGGTGAGATCCGCTACCTCTACTTTTATCCTCATGCTTCAGGCCACTATAATGTAAAAAAGAGGCTGTCACTTCCACTGTGCCTATCAAATTTACGTTTGCCACCAAAATCAAATCACCCTGGGCTGGGGTTGTGGCTCAGAGATAGATCCCACACATAGCATAGTGCGAGGCCCTGGGTTCGAACCTCAGCACCACATAAAAATAAAATAAAGATATTGTGTCCATCTAAAGCTAAAAAATAAAATATTTTTAAAAATCCATCTCCTTGACCTCAGATGGGTTGGTTGATTATCTTTCAACTGAAAATTCACCTCCTTCACCCTTTTCAAAAAGTGGCTTTTCAAATTTTCTTTCATAAGGTGGTCACCTTGTTGGTCTTCTACCAATTATCTGGTCTTCTATCCCCTCACCTTGAAATGTTGATTAGGTCTTCTTCCAACACTTCTTATTCCTGCTTTCTCAAGCGCCACGGCTGGCTGTATCTTCTCTTTCTTGTCAGCCACACCAACGTTGGGAGGCAGTGAGTTCTTGCATCTTTCTAGGATATATAAATATATTAGTTGTAGATGGACACAATACCTTTATTTTATTTATCTTTATGTGATGCTGAGGGCCTCATGCCTACTAGGCAAGCACTCTAATGCTGAGCTACAGTGCTCTTTCTGGGACTCTTTACACAGCTGTTTGCCTGCCACATTGGAGATGGACTGGGCCATGGCCTAAGCTGTGCTCTTGGTCCCAGGTCCCCCAATGCCACTTTTGTCAGCTTCTTTTTTTCTTATTCTCTGCTGCCTTCAGCACCTGAATTGAGATCTGATTGGTCGTCAAATAACTGGTCGAATTTGTTGGTGACCACGCCGCCGAAGCCTTCCTGTAGGTCCTCAGGCATGACAGTGGCTTGGTGGCATGTTCTTCCACCGAATGCAGCAGGTCAAGCCCAGCCCAGAGCACCTCCTTCAGCTCTTCCCACAAGACAGCCCTGCCAAGGTACACTCTTACATTTTGGTGTGACTACAAATTAGTACAACCACTCTGGAAAGAACTATGGAGAGTCATCAAAAAACTAGGAATGGAATCACCATGTGACCCAGCAATCCCACTCCTTGGTACTTATCCAAATTATCTAAAATCAGCATACTATAACAATATAGTAAACACTTCAGTGTTTATAGCAGCAAAATTCACAATAGCCAAATTATGGAAATAACCCAGATGCCAGTCAATAGATAAGTGGATCAAGAAAATTTGAGATAGATACACACACACACACACACAATGGAGTTTTACTCAGCCACAAAGAAGAATGAAATAATGGCATTTGCCAGTAAATAGAAATGGAGAAAAAATCATACTAAGTAAAATAAACCGACTCAGAAAATCAAGGGTCAAATGTTTTCTCTCATATATGGAAGGAAACTGGAGCAAAATAAGAGAGAGAAGGCAGTGGGGGAGGAGATGGGATATCATAAAGATAGAGGGGAAATCAATGGAGTAGAAGGAGAGCAAAAGTGAAAGAGGAAGGAAAGAAAAGGGGAGGAAATATGGAATGGACTTAACAAAATCATGTATATTCATATTTGAAGGTGCCAAATGGAATTTCATCTATATGTATATATAGAAGAAAGGAAGTTTAGTAGAGTAGATAAGGGAGAATAGGGGGAGGGAGGAGGACAGGAAAGGGTGGGGTGAAAATTAAAATCAAATTCTTTGCATGTATGATTTTGTCAAAATGAACCCAAATACTGTGTATAATTATAAGGCTTTAATTAAAAAAAAAAAAGAATCATGACTCTCAGCTAGTACTGGCTAGAGACTTCAGACCATCAGGATTCTCAGGGGACACCCTGTGGACCAGAGCTGATCCTGTTAGTTCCCCATTAAGACTAATGTTTGTCCCTTTACGGATTAAGTATGGGATCCTGAGTATTGTGGAGAGCCCATTAACAGTCCAAATTGAATCATTACAACAGCTGCTTCAAACTCCCAGCGGAAACAAGAGAACTGTTCAAAGGGCGACTGGGAAGGGAGAGGGGAGGCAGGCTGCTCAGGTCGGCACAGATGGCTGGCTGATTCTGGCTGCCCTGCCCCTACAGGGTACTCTTGGTCCAGGACTGGCAGCTATTCATCTGCCCTCCAGTTGCAGCCAATACTATTTGCAACTGCTAAGCACTTAGCTAAGTCTCTCTTTCCCTCTCTGGACCTCAATTTCTTTGACTATAAAATAAGAGTGTGTAGCCATCCCACTTACCATACAATCCTGGGGAATGCCCAAATAGGAGGAATCCAAGGCTTGTATCCACAACCTACTGCACTTACATTAGGGGGTCTCCTGTGGGCCTTCTCTCCCATTCATGTCCTTCATGGTTCATGAGCAACCACCCCAAACTTCTAATGCCACTTTACAGGATGACTTACAGGGAGCTTGGGAGGCCACTTAGAGGCTCTAGCTACCTGTTGCCTGCTGCAAGTCTGCCATCTGGTGGATGTTTTTAAAGCTGTCCGTTGAAAATTCTACAAGCTCCTCAGATGGGTGCTTCCCCAACTTTGAGGATCTATTAAAAATGCAGGTATGAATTCAATTAGTTTGTAGTGGAGTCCAAGATTCTACATCTCTGATAAGTACCCAGTTGATATCAATGCTGCTGTATAGAGGACAATGACATGGGAGCAGGTTAGAAACACCCGTGTGCAAATTCCCGCTGCGTGTCAAATCCCCAAGTGTGGCTGAGCCTGTCAAGATGTTCACTCAGCCTGGCAAGGGTCCTCAAGCCAAAATCCAAAAACTTGAATACTTTTAAAGTTTCTAGACCCCAGATTTCGCTTAGTGTTTGGTCTGTGAGTATCCATTACTTTCTGGAAAGTTCATCAACACATTTTTTATTATTATTATTATTCTTTTTTTATTATTGGTTGTTCAAAACATTACAAAGCTCTTGACATATCATATTTCATACATTTGATTCAAGTGGGTTATGAACTCCCATTTTTACCCCGTATACAGATTGCAGAATCACATCAGTTACACATCCACGTTTTTACATAGTGCCATACTAGTGACTGTTGTATTCTACTGCCTTTCCTATCCTCTACTATCCCCCCTCCCCTCCCCTCCCATCTTCTCTCTCTACCCCATCTACTGTAATTCATTTCTCTCCCTTGTTTTTTTCCCCTTTCCCCTCACTTCCTCTTATATGTAATTTTGTATAACAATGAGGGTCTCCTTCCATTTCCATGCAATTTCCCTTCTCTCTCCCTTTCCCTCCCACTTCTCGTCCCTGTTTAATGTTAATCTTTTTCTCATGCTCTTCCTCCCTGCTCTGTTCTTAGTTGGTCTCCTTATATCAAAGAAGACATCTGGCATTTGTTTTTTAGGGATTGGCTAGCTTCACTTAGCATAATCTGCTCTAATGCCATCCATTTCCCTGCAAATGCCATGATTTTGTCATTTTTTAGTGCTGAGTAATACTCCATTGTGTATAAATGCCACATTTTTTTATCCATTCATCTATTGAAGGACATCTAGGTTGGTTCCACAGTCTAGCTATTGTGAATTGTGCTGCTATGAACATCGATGTAGCAGTATCCCTATAGTAAGTACGCTCTTTTAAGGTCTTCAGGGAATAGTCTGAGAAGGGCAATAACTGGGTCACATGGTGGTTCCATTCCCAGCTTTCCCAGGAATCTCCATACTGCTTTCATCAACACATTTTTAAAAGACGTTATTTTGAATTTTATTCAGTACATGCAGTTGTTTTCTACACTCACCAGGAGGGTTGCTCAGGGAATCTAATTGTCCATATTGCCAGAAGAGAAGTCCCTGACTAGTGTGGTTTGTATATTCCCAAAATCATGTTACCCAATGGCTCCCCCTGTTTAATCAATAAATCTCATTAATTCATGGGAATGGGCAGACCCTTCTTAGAATAAAGCACGTGTTCTTCTCTCAGAGTATCAAAATAGACAATGATCTTACATTCTAAGTTTTCTGAGATTAAAAAAAAACAAAACAATGTTTTTAAAAAGCCAGAATTTTCCTTTTGTAGATTAAGAGCAAAGTTTGGGTGTATCAGCAGAGAGCTTTACTAAAAGCCATAGGAGAGAGAATTCAGGATATGGTAAGAAGGTTTCCCACCTCTTCAGGAGAAGTGGAGAGGTATTCTAACTAGAGAGTTGTTCAGAGTAGAAAGGAAAATCAGAGAAGATAGAGACAGAGTACGGCTCCCCTCGGTTGGAAGGAGACCAGCACCCTTACCTTCCTGATTTATAACCCCAAACTAAAAGTTGTGAATGGGGTTGAGATAACTTCTGATAGAATTCCAGACAGGTTAAGGGAGAATTCATGATATACCTTTAAAAATCCCTAGACGTCAGACACCCATTTGCATCCCTCTCTTGGGGCCCCTTCGCAGGTGAGGCCCAGCACAGGTGATTGGTTGGGTAAAGGATGCTAGCATAAACCACTCGAGCTCTTTAAGCTAGGTATTTAGTAAGCCAATCACAAGTGCATAATTTCAATCCCTTATTTACATAATTAAGAGGACAGGTCCAACCTTGTGATTTGACACGTTGGTTGGGAAGAGGAAGAGCTTCAGGTAGGGGTCTTGTCATTGGCTACTGCTAGGGGTAGAGGCAAGGGTCACTGAAGAAGGACTGCTGTGGTTGAAACTGTGAGAACAGAAACAAGTATTTTAACTCAGAATAAGTCACTGTGGTTAGAGCTGACAGGGAGAAGCAAGTCACAGGACGTCCTCCAGACCTGATGTCTCCTTTCAGGTTGGCATGATGTCCCCCTCCCCTCCTTTCTTTCTCCAAGGCCCTTTTCCTGGCTGCCTATGGGAGATCTATCTTCCTGCCTCACCACAAAACAATTAAAAAAAACAAAACCATGGACTCTAAAAAGTGTTAAATTGGACTTTACCAACATTTAAAAGTTCAGCTTTCCAGAAAATGCCACCAAGAAGGTGAATGAGCAAGCAACAGCAGGTTGGGAGACAATAGTAATGCATATTTCTGATAAAGGATTTGTATTTGTAATGTAAAAAGCACTCTTACAATGCAATGAGAAGACAAATTCACAAAATGTGGAAAATATTTGAACAGCTGCTTCACAAGTTTCCCAAAAGATTTGTGAATGACCAATAACAACAGGAAAATGTTCATCATTAGTTTGTTATGGAAATTCAAATTAAAGTCACAATGAGATTCCACTACATGGTCGTTGCAATGTCTAATATTGAAGATGTATAGCAACTAGAACAATTTATTGACAAACAAATTGTTGATGGGAATGCAAATTGATACAACCCTTTGGAAAACAGTTACTAATCTCACATGCTTCCTTATGACTCAATGATTCCATTCCTGAATTGTTCTGTTTTCTTAGAGTCTGTGTTTGTCTATTTGGTATCCATTACTTACAGGGCCAAACTAATAGCAAAGACGCCCACATCTCCCCCATAATCTGAACCACCTCTTCACTGAACTCTCACATACCAAGCTAAATCGTCCAGGGCTGGGGTATAGAGACCACCCCTATAATCCAAAGCCCACTAAAATTCAGACAAGTCATCCTAAGCCATTTGCCTTTCCACAAAAGCCCTAATAAGAGCTCTAGCTTAGCTTTCCCCTTACTCCTGCCTCTGCCTCTTTACCAAACCTTAGTGCTTCCTGTATGGCTCTGTATGGCGTCCCCCTTTTCTTGAGAAGTGGAATAAAATTTTTCTTTCAATGGCATTGGTCTCTATGTGTTGTCACCCAGTTATCTCCACAAATTAAAATACCTCAGGTATTTTGAGATGTATTTGCCCAATGGAAATGAAAATACATGTCCTCACAAAGACTTGTGTACAAATTTATTCATAGAATCTTTATTCCTAAGAGCCACATACTGAAAATAGCTCAAATGTTCATCAATAAGTCAAGTTAAGTGCACTGTGACATATCCATACAATGGAACACCACCCATCACTACAACAAACTACCGGAAAATGATAGAACATGAGATTATTTCAAAATATACTAAGTGAAAAAAGTCAGACACAAAAGAGTACCTGCCAAAAGATTGGAATTCTAGAAAAGTCAAAATTAATACTGGAAGCATATCCACGGTTGCCTGGGTTGATCTCAAACTTAGGGGCTCAAGTGATCCTCCTCCCTCAGCCTCCCAAGTAGCTGAGAATACAAGTATGCATAACCACATCCAGCTTCTCATTTGTTATCTCAATTGTTACTGAATTGTTAGGTACAATTTTTTTAAATAAAACTAGTTAATTCTTTTAAAACTACTTTCTAAACCATGATGGTGAACACTATAATCCCAGCTACCAGGGAGGCAAAGGTAGAAGTATCACAAGTTTGAGGTCAGCCTGGGCAACTCTCTCTCTCTCAAAATATAAAGGACAGGGGAGGTAACTCAGTGGTACAGCACCTGTGGGTTAAATCTCCAATGTGGCAGTGGGTGGGGGCACCCACACCAAAAACCTACCATCTACCCTTTTCCCACCTTAATTCTCATCTAGAATAGTTCTAAAATTCAACCAAGTGCGAATAAATACTAAAAATGTTGTCAGTTACAAAATAAAAATCATAAATACAGCAGAGAGAAATATATGCCAAATTTTGTAGAAAACACAATTGTAGTGTTTCTAAAAATAAGCCAGGAAACTATTAGCACTAATATAAGTTTAGAAAAGTTAGGAGATAGAAAGAACTTTCCCAAGATCTGTTGTATTCCTACACAGACATGACCAGTTGAGTTAAAAAAATAAATAAATTTTAGAGTGTTATAGGAGTGCAAAGGAAGGCAGAATGATTGGCTAGGGCCTTGGGGAAAAGAAACACAGTAAAAATGACCCCAAATTCCTAAGGTGGAAACTCTCAAACAAGAACTTCTTAACTGTATTCCTGGGAAGTACCCCCCAAAGATTTGAATTCCGCTTTGTCTGCGGTAGGGCTGATAGGCTGTCAGTAGTTATTGAGTATTTTAAATCCCCCCAGATACTCTACTGAACTACATTAATTGATAGTGAAGAATGAACAATACAAGGATCTTTTGAAGGTAACTATCAGATTCTTCCTATTAAATCAGAATTTATTGACAAATTAGCAATTACTGAATCATTAGTATTTCAAAGTTTTGTAAACTCTGTTATATCAGTGATACCAGAAAATGAACTCAAACTGTAAGAATTCAATTATGTATGTGGCATATCAGAATCAATAGCATAAAGAGGGAATCACTTTTTAATAAATAGTGGAACAGCAACAACATTCAGTTGAATGAAGGTTTGCCTTTGATCCATACATAATACCATATGCCAGCATTAACTGCAGATGGATTAAAGCTAAACATAAAACACCATCATGATTACAAAGGCTTAAAAAGGAAAGAATGATATATTTATGCCAGCTGTGGAATACAGAATGATTCTCTGTTTTGGAAAAGAAAGAGGATATGAAAATTAAAACATATATGCTCAAGCATACAATATATGAAACTCTTAAATAGCACATTAAAATGATTTTAATAATAAGAATCAAATTTCTCCCCAGTGGAAGTGTGTCAGGTTCCATTAGTACTTGACTTTACTTACAAATATATCATTTATATATATGCACACATATATACATATATATATGATGTGTTAAGACATGTGTAAATTTGTCATGTTGCAACTTTTTACATATTAGACATCACTATCCCATGTACAGGTGTGCTGTTGAATTGACTAACTTTTAAAGGAACCTTGGAATAAATCTTTTCACCCCTAGGCATTTCTTATCTTAAATGTGTCCTTGATTAGAATATTCAAGTCCATGCACATCACTCACGTAAAATTATGCAATGGAGTACACATGTGTGCTGTTCTCAATTAAGTGTTGGGTAAGGCTTGGAATCATGCACTCCATGCATATCCCCACTATGATGTCAGCACCAATTGCACAATAACAAGTGAACATGTAACTGGTTGTACAAAAATAATGTCCCATTATAAATAGAATCAGGATGAATCATGAGTTTTGATTGTTACTTCTCTGAGTTTATATCTATGATAAAGAATTTATATCATGTATCAAATCTTATTAGTGAAGCAATATTTTTCTGATTTTTAATAATTAACATTGTAAATGAATAAAGTTTTTTTCATTTTTCATTTTAATTTGTTATATATAACAGCAGAATGCATTACAACTCATATTACACATACAGAGCACAATTTTTCATATCTCTGGTTGTACACAAAGTAGAGTCACACCATTTGTGTCTTCATACATGTACTTAGGATAATGATGTCCATCTCATTCCACCATCTTTCCTACCCCTATGCCTCCTCCCTTCCCCTCCCTACCCTTTTCCCCTTTGCCCTATCTAGAGTTCATCAAATCCTCCAATGCCCCCCGCCAAGCACATACATATTTAATGCAATTCCAATCAAAATCCTAATGACATTCCTCATAGAATTAGAAAAAGCAGTCATGAAATTCATCTGGAAAAATAAGAGACCCAGAATAGCTAAAGCAATCCTTAGCAAAAAGAGTGAAGCAGGTAGCATCACTTATACCAGGCCTTAAACTATACTACAGAGCAATAGTAACAAAAACAGCATGATGTTGACACCAAAATAGACTTGAAGACCAATAGTACAGAATAGAGGACACAGAGACTAACCCAAATAATTACAGTTATCTTATATTAGACAAAGGTGTACAAAAACGTACATTGGAGAAAAGATAGCCTTTTTAGCTGGGAAAACTGGAAATCCATATTCAACAAAATGAAATTAAACCCCTATCTCTCACCATGCACAAAACTCAACTCAAAGTGAATCAAGGACCTAGGAATTAGAAGCAGAGACCAGAGACACTGAATAAAATTTTTTAAAGTAGAAATTGTGGAGATCTCCCATAAATCCCTCATCACACATATGCATAACCTCCCCCACTATCAGAGTCCCTCCCCCATTATCTGAGTGGTACATTTGTTACGACTGATGAATTACATTGACACATCATTAACACCCAAAGTCCATAGTTTACAGTAGGTTTCACTCTTGATGTTGTACATTCTGTGGGGTTTGACAAAAATATAATGATATAAAATATAAAATATAATGTACCCACCATTGATAATGTAATAGTAATATAAAATATAATGTACCCACCGTTGTACAATCCTACAGAATAGTTTCACTATTCTGAAAATCCTCTTCACTGTGCCTATTTAGCCCTTCCTTTCCCAACCAATGGCAACCACTAATATTTTAACTCTATCTAGAATTTTCCTTTCCTATGAAAGTCATATATTTGGAATTTTACAATATATCACCTTTTCAGACTGGCTTCTTATACTTAGTAATGTGCAATTAAGTTTTCTCCATGTCTTTGCATGGCTTGATAGCTTATTTCTTTTTAGAACTAATAATATTCCATAGTCTAATGTACAGTTTACGTATCCACTCACCTACAGAAGGACATCTTGTTTTGGCAATTATGAATTACACTGCTGTCAACCTCTCTGCGTGTACAGGTTTTTCATGTGGATATAAGTTTTCATGAATACAACCTCAAAACAAAAATTTCTACTTCTTTTTCAAGGAAACATCAAAGAACTAAATTTGTCTGAGATTGCAAAGTGAGCTATTACAAAATATTCATCTGTATAAATCAGGATTTTCTCCACAACAGGCAACAAAAACAAAAACACAGAAACAAATTGGAAGCTAAAACGGTGATTGTCATTCATAATTTCAGATTTCACGTGTTTGTGTTCATCAAAACCTCATTCATTGTCTTGGAATTCACCTTTGTGGTCTTTGAACCAAGTAATTGTTAAAAAAATATAAATTTGTAAAGCAAATAAAGCAATAAAGCACATTCATTTTTCCTGTTTTGTATAGGAAGATTTTGTAAGATTTTGTGAAGCTGGGCACAGTGGCTCACTCCTGTAATCCCAGCAGCTTGGGAGGATAAGGCAGGAGGATTGCAAATTCCAAGACAGCCTCAGCAACTTAGCAAAGCCCTAAGCAACTTAGTGTCTTACTGTCTCAAAAAAAAAAAAAAAAAAAAAAAGGAGGTGCTGGGGATATGGCTCAGTGGTTATGGGCTCCTGAGTTCAATCCCCAGGACAAAAAAAAAAAAAAAAAAGACTTTGTGGAAAAAGAATCCCATTGCTAAGAAATAAAATAATTTTTTAAGTTTGAAAATTATTAAAATAAATCATTAAATAGAATAGAGAATAGGGGCAATTTCATACTCACAGTCTCATGTTTTTAAAGGGCTTATTAGAGGCTCCAGGATTTTATAGCATGCTGGGTTTTATAACATGTTATTGTTGGATGTCTTGAGTAGAGCTTTTCTTCCTCTTCTGAGAGCTAATTATAGGAGTCAATGGGATGTCAGATATGCCAATTCTGCTCCAAGGCACGAGGATACTTTGTTTTCCAAGGCAACATTCCCAGTTATTACACTAATAGTAAACATGACATACTCACAACTGGAAAACACTGTGTCTGTCTGGATAGTTGCTTCCAAGCAACAACTTCTAGAAGGTGCATCCAGATCTTCAAGGAACAGTCAACTGACTGCACATCTTCTTCCTGCTGATTAACTAAAAAAAAAAAAAAAATTGTTGTTATTGTTATTTTGCTGGGCTTTTTGTTTTGGGGGTTTGGGGTTGTTTGTTTAGATTGGCTAAGATTTCATCTCAGGTCAGTGACATCTAAGTTTGATGGAGGTTGCTCCCAAACATACTTCCTAGCTTTGAGAGGACTATGTAGAGTCAAAGCCAGCCATTGCGACTGGGAAGAAGCCAGGACATCTGGTCCTCAGTTGCCATCATCAATCTCTGATGACACCTGCATTCTCATCTGGTATCCAGTTGCACAGGCCGTGCAAATAACAGCTACAGGCTCTTCATTCTGATCTTGAGGCCTCTTCAGGATCTCAGCTCTCTTTAATTGTCCCTTGACACTCTTGAGGGACATAGAAAACATTCAACTACTTTTCCACAGGGAACAGGGAACAGGACACACATATTCTACTCCCACATCATGCTGAGAGCAGGGGAATTTTATAATCCCCTGCATTCAGTCTGTTACTTCCCTGAACTCCACATGGAAAGTGAGTCTCAGACTTCGTATTTCATATTCTCAAGACTTCCTGGGGGCTCTGTGTCCCACCCCCGCTGCATTCCCCAGAAGCAACCCCTTCTTCTCCTCTAGTGCATCAGAGTAAATGACATTGCTGGGGACTGATGAGAGTGGGAGGGACACTGTGTGACTGATCACAGTATTCTTCCATGACTGCTGTTCATATGAATATATATTTTATGACCTTAATCTTTCAGGCTGAGTTCTGTATTTTTAAACATTTTTATTTTAAAATCACTGTGCCTAGAATTTCAAATGTTTATTTTCAAGCAAAAAGGCTAAGACTTGTTCTCTTTGTCTACTTCTTTTTTTAAGTTGTTGGTGAACTTTTATTTATTTATTTATATGCAGTGCTGAGAATCAAACCCAGTGCTTCACACATGCCAGGCAAGTGTTCTACCACTGAGCCACAACCCCAGTCCTCTCTATTTTTTAATTCTAATGACGATGAATGTTTGGGCGGGGGTTGTGGTTAGCAGTAGAGCACTCGCCTGGCATACGTGAGGCCCTGGGTTCCATCCTCAGCACCATATAAAAATACACAAATGGGGGCTGGGGATGTGGTTCAGGCGGTAGCGCACTCACCTGGCACGTGTGGGGTGCTGGGTTTGATCCTCAGTACCACACATAAGTAAAAATAAAGATGTTGTGTCCACTGAAAACTAAAATATATATATATATATATATATATAAATTCTCTCTTTTTAAAATAAATAAAGGTTTTGTGTCCAACTATAACTAAAAAAAAATAAATATTTTTTTTAAAAAAGAGGAAGAATCATATAACTATTGGGGAGAAATGGTTTCTAGGCAGAAGAAACTCCAAATCTAAGTGTTCCGAGGCAAGAGATATGTGGAGCGATTGAGCAAAGGCACAGAGCAGATTGGTTGGAGCTGATGAATGATTGAGTCAGGGATGGTAAGCAGTGAGGTCAGAGAGGTTAAAGAAGGAAGCTAGAGTACAAGATCCTGTTGTAATGAATTTCACTTTTCTTTGAGTAAGATGGGAAGGCTTTGGAGAGTTCTGAAGAGAAGACCAACTTAAACTGAGTTCCTTTAAATGGTCACTATAATTGCTTTATTGAAAATAGATTGTTGGGGGAAAGGATGAAAGGCAATCAATCCATCAGGAAACTATTGCAACATTCCAGGCAAGACATGATGGATTAGGGTGCTAGCAATGGAGGTGAATGAAAGTGACCTCCATTATTTCCTCATCTGTATTATTATTTTTATATGTAATAAGTCATTCTTCTTGGGCTAATTTCAAGATTTTTTTCTTTAGTTTCCAACAGTTTGACTACAATGTGTCTAGATTGAAGTTTTCTTTGAATTTGTCCTTAGGGTACAATAAGCTTTTAGGGTCTGAAAATTGATGTTTTCACCAAACTTGAAATTTTTCAGCTATTAGTCTTTCAAATTTTTTCCTATCCTATTCATTCTCCTCTCCCTCTGGGACTCCAATTATGCATACTTAAAACTTCTTAATATTGTCCCACAGTCATGAAAGACATTTTCTTCCAATCTTGTTCCCCATTTTCTAGATTGAACCATTTTTGCTAATTTAGCTTTAAATTATCCTGTATTTTGCTATTTCCAATATGTTGGATATTTAATTCACTTATTGTACTTTATTCATAGAATTAGAATTTCCATTTGGTTCTATTTCTATCCTGTCCATTTTTTTCTACTTCAGTGACAGCCGTGCCTAAAGGGTTGGAACCAAGTTCTTTATATAAGAAGCATGTCCTAGGCCCAGCAAAAAGTAAAACTTTATTAGTCATGTGAAGAAATTATAAAATATAACCAATTACCAAGATTAAAAGATTTTAAAAGTCATTGGAAATCATTGCCAAGATTACCCAGATGTTGGAAGTAGTTTAAAGCACTTCTCATACATATATTTAATCATGTAAAGGAAAATATGGTCACATTGAAGAAACAAATGAGTGATCTCAGCAGATCCACAAGTAACTAAGCTACATGCCAAAAAAAAAAAAAAAAGTAACATTCTTTAGAGAAATAGACACTCACATACAAACAAAAGAAATTCACACTCAACCTATAAAATTTACACTGTATGTCATGCAATCAAAATTTGTTTAGCATGTAAAGAAGCAGGAAAATACCCTAACCCCAATATAACCAGGAGAAAAGTCTATCAATATAAACAGATACGGAAATGATAGGATTATCGGACAAGGACACGAAAATAACTATTGTAAATATTATAAGTAAGTCAAAGAATGTAAAAGAAAGCATGAACATAATGGGGAGGGGTATGAAGATATAAAAAGATACAAAGAGAACTTCTATAGATGAAAACTGTAGTGCCTGAAATTAAAATATATCGTATAAAATTAATATCATATGAGATACTACAGAGAAAAGAACAGTGAACTGGAAAACATAGCAACAGAAACCATCCATACTGAATGACAAGGGGAAAAAAAGGCTGGGGGGCATGGGAAATAAACAAATCAGGCATGGTGGAAAATGCCTATAATCCCAGTGACTCCGGAGGCTAAAGCAGAAGGATCACAAGTTTGAGGCCAGCCTCAGCAACTTAGTGAGGCCCTGTCTCAAAATAAAAAGGACTGGGGATGTGGTTTAATGGTAAAGTGACCCTGGGTTCAATCCCTATTACAAAGAGATAGAGAGAGATAGAGAGATAGAGATAGAGATAAAGATGAGAGAGACAGAGAGAGAGAGAGAGAGAGAGACCGACTGACTGACTCAGTGACCAATGTAAATATGTTTAACTAAAATCCCAGAAGAAGAGATCAGGGTAGGCAGAAAAAAAAATTAATGGAATTAATAGCCAAAAGTTTTCAAATTCACTGGGAATACAAACCCACAAATCCCAGTATCTCAACATAACTGAAATAGGATGAACAAAATGAGAACCACGCCAAAGTACATTGTAATCAAATTGCTAAACACTAGTGGTTTAGAAACAACATACTTTTTTCATACTTTTTATTGGTTCATTACAATTATGCACAATAGTGAGGTTTGTTGCTACATACACACAACATAACAATACAGTTTGGTCAATATCATTCCCCAGTATCTCTCCTAAAAACAACAAACTTTAAAGCAGACAGAGGAGAGAGAACAGGTATATTATCCAGCAGATTGAAGATAAGAATGACAAAACTTTTTGACTGAAATTATGGAAGCCAGAAGACAACTGAATGATACTTTCAAGTGGTAAAGGAAAAATATGTCAAACTTGAATTCCATTAAAAAAAAAAACCTTAAGTTAAGACAAAGACTTTTCCAGACCAACAAAAGCTGAGATAATTTATTGCAAATATACCTGAATTATAATAAAGGTCAAAGGTAGTACTCAGGCAGCACAAAAGCAATACCAGAGAAAAATTGGATCTACACAAATGAATGAAAACATTAGAAATGGTTAATGTTGGCAAATACAAAAGAAATTATTTCTCATTTTATAATTTATAATCTCTTTTAAAAGCAATTGGCTGCTTAAAGCAAAATAGTAATATGCAGCAGCAAAATTATGACATTAGCACTTAAGATGGGAAGGGGAAATGAAAGTATAATGTTGCCATGTTCTTACACTTTACATGAAGTGATATTTATGATTTGAAGGCACACTATGATATGATAAAACATGCACCCCCTAGAACAACTACTAAAAAAATGAGGTAGAGCTAATAAGCCAAAAGTGGAGATAAAATGAACTGCAAAAATAACAAACACTCTATTATTACAAAAGAAAACAGAAGAGTAAAAGTGAAAAAATAGAAAAAAAGAACAAATAGAGCAATTACAAAACAAATAGCAAAATACTAGGTTCTAACACAACCATATCAATAATTATATTACAGTAGATGTGTAACTGATGTGATTCTGCAATCTGTATATGGGGTAAAAATGGGAGTTCATAACTTTGAATCAAAGTGTGAAATATGATATGTCAAGAACTATGTAATGTTTTGAATAACCAACAATAAAAATTAAAAAAAATAATTATATTAAATCCAAATGTTCTAAATACTCCAATTAAAAGATTGATATTATTAAATTAGATTAAAAAGAAAAATAAGTAAGACTCAACTACAAGATTTTTACTATCCAACTTTAAATATAAGGACACAGAGAGGTTAATAGTAAAACCACAGAGAAGATATATCACATAAAAACTAATCAAAAGATTTGATGATAAATTTGATGCTTTTTAAAATCCAAAATACAGATAAGATGGCTTTTGATCCCAGGACAAAAATCAATGGTAAATAAAATTTTTAAAGTGCCATGTTCATCACTAAGCATTAATCTTTTTAAAAATGATTATTCCAGAACTGTCCAATAGAAGTATAATGTGAGCCCCAAGATGAACCACACAAATAATGTTTTTTCTAACAGCTACATTTGTCAAAGCCCACAAAATGTATAACACTAAGAGTGAATTCTTGGCCAGGCACTGTGGGGCAAGTCTGTAATCCGAATGGCTCAGAAGGCTGAGGCAGGAGGATCACGAGTTCAAAGCCAGCTTCAGCGAAAGCAAGGTGCTAAGCAACTCAGGGAGACCCTATCTCTAAATAAAATAAAAAATAGGGCTGCGGATGTGGCTCAGTGTTGAGTGCCCCTGAGTTTAATTCCCAGTACCAAAAAAAAAAGGGGGGGAGTGAATTCTCATGTAATCTATAGACTTTGGTTGTTATGTCAATGAAGGTTCATTGATGGTAACAGATGTACCTCTCTAGTGCAGGATGATTAGTGGGGAGACCATGCATAGAAGGGGTAGGGTATGCCTTCTCTACCTTCCACTCAATTTTGCTGTGAACCTAAAACTATTCTAAAAACTAAAGTATATTTTTTTAAGTAAAAAGAATCAGGTGAGTTGGTTTTAATATATTTTACATTCTTGTTTTCTTACTAAACCTTTAAAGTTTGGTATCAGCACATTTCAAATTGGACTAGCCACTTGTCACCCAAGAGTCACACATCACTCCTGGTTACCATATTGGACAGTCTAGACTTTTTGACACATATCTCTTAAGCAGGAGTGGGGAGCAAGGTAGGGAAGGAGTTCAGCCTATGGGTCCTTTGGCCCAAGTGGAAAATCTCTCATTACAGTTCAAGTGTTAATATTATTCACTCTGTTAAATACTGTGTTAGATATTTGAAATACAGTATGTTCTTTAATCTTTTCACGAGGGCTAAAAGAGAGAGAGAGAGAGAGAGAGAGAGAGAGAGAGAGAGAGAGAGAGAGAGAGAAGAAGAAGAAGAAGGAGGAGGAGGAGGAGGAGGAGGAGGAGGAGGAGGAGGGAACTAAGACTCAGAAGTTAAATGATTTTGCCCATGGTCACAGGAACTAGTTAAGTAGAATGCAATTAGGACTCAGGAGTGTGATAAACCCTTGCTCTTTCCATTACATTACACTGCAATTCTCTGTCCCCTGGGAAAGCCAACTGTTTCTAGTGGTCTTAATAGAGGGAAACTGGAAATAATGGAAATAAGCTATTAGTTTCATCCCTGAACAGTAAGATGATTCCAAAATGGATGTACTATTGTTCAGGCGGGCAGAAGAGACCTACACAATTGGCTTCAATAGCCAGCAGACGCTCTCAAACATTCTCCACAGTGACTGTCATATGAGGGGTGGGGCACCTCCAAATTGATCCCCCCCTCCAGTGCTGGAGATAGAATCCAGGGCCTCACATATGATAGAGAAGCGCTCTACCACAGAGCTACATATCCCAACGTCTGAATGCCACAGTCTGACATTCGGTCCCTACGTCTAGAAAGAAATAGGTGTTAAGGGTACTCGAAAGGTGTTCCGAGCCTATAAGTGCCAACAGCTATGGTGGTGAATCCGTGCCTCTGGCCCTTGAATTGGGACCATGTCAGTGGCAGAACCCTTCAGCATTTGGGGGAAGTCAGGTGACACGCCTTTTTTTCGGTCTGAGGCAGCACTTCGGTAGAAAGGATATTGAGAGTTATCTCTGAGGGTACCAGAAGGGGAGTAGCCTCTGCAGTTCAGCCTTGACTTAGCCCCCAGGTCTCAGGCGAACTTGTTTTGTGGTCTTCGCAGTCAGTCTCCTCTCTGAGCTTCAGTGGCCCCGAGGTAAACCTCGGGACGGGAGCGGCGTTCCAAGGGCCTCTCCCGTTCTGACAGCCTCTGACTCCGCTCTTGGAGAACGCTGGCTGGCCGGCTGCAGATAATACCCATATACAGCTGGGATCTAACAAAGGGCCGGGGTCCACGGCGCGTTGCCGCCCCCAGGAGGTTTTGGAAACTCAGTGAGGCCGGGGGCGGGGCTTGAGTGCGCCGCAGCCAATCACCGAAGGGCCAGGGCGCCAGGGGCGGGTCCTGGAGCTAGTGGCGGCGGCGGCGGCGGCGGCCAGGCTGGGTCCGAGCATCCCGCCGCTCCGGACCCGCCCGGCCCGGACATGGCGAACGTCCGGGCCTCCCTCCGAGGCACGCTGCTGCTTCTGCTGGCTGTGGCGAGGGTCGCGGAGGTGGCGGGGGGCCTGGCCCCGGGCAGTGCGGGTGAGTAACTACTGGAGCTGCGGTTCGGGGAGATCCCGAGCGGCCGCCTCAGCACTCCAAGATGGCGCGGGGCAGGGGGCGGGAGTGAGCGCGACCCCAGACCCGGCCCACGTCCGGTGACCCTGGGTCTGGAGGTCTCGGCCGTCAGGACCCTTTGCCGACGCGGGACAAATCAAGGTCCCTCCCTACTTGCCCTCTGCGTCCCGAAGATCTTCTGAACTGGGGCCATTGACCCGGGTTCGAGGCCTTGCTCTGTCACCTATCGGCCATGGGCTCCCTGCTCTGCCGTGAAACCCCTCGCCTGGCTCTGGCCCCTGTCAGCAAACGGTAAAATGCCTTCGCTCAGGATCGTCACGAAGGTTGGATGGATTTCAGATGTGCAGCCTCCTGCCCAGGCAGTGATTGTGACTTGTTACTTGACCCTCACTTGGTTCCGAAAGGCCGGCCTCGGTGTCGTGAGCGCTGGTTGGCCCCACCGTGCTGTGTCAGACAGAGTTGGGCGGGAGGCATTAAAAATCAGCAAACCCTGCTTTCTGGTGCTTTCGGGCTGTAGGAGAGTTGTGTCCTTGCTCAAAAGGAGTTAAACTAAGGATGAATAGCAAACTACAGTGCTTATAGTTAGTTGTCTCCTACTTGCTGGTCATTCAGATTTATTGCTAACTCCTGCTATCCAGGAGAGCTCAGGTTACAAACTAGGGTACAACAGGAGTAGCTTGAATTCAAGGCAGAAGTGTCCAAAGGAGATACAGAACTGTGTGTGCACAGAGGGAGAAAGATGACATCCACCTAGGATGGGGGCAGAATTGAATGATGACTTCCTAACTGTACTAACCATCCATAGATGGCAGGGTTCCTATTAACAACAGTGGTGGAGGAGTGCATTGCTTTCAGGGAGAGACCCCTAGCAAAAGCAAAGTCAATCTCAACAGGTTTTAAGGTAGTCTACAATGTTAAAAATAAAGCAGGGAGGAAGAGCAGGAAGAAAAGATTAACATTAAACAGATACATGAGGTGGGATGGAAAGGGAGAGAAAAGGGAAATTGCATGGTAATGGAGGGAGACCCTCATTGTTATACAAAATTACATATAAGAGGTTGTGAGGGGAATGGGAAAATAAACAAGGAGAGATATGAATTACAGTGGATGGGGTAGAGAGAGAAGATGGGAGGGGGGATGGTAGAGGATAGGAAAGGTAGCAGAATACAACAGTTACTAATAGGGCATTATGTAAAAATGTGGATGTGTAACCGATGTGATTCTGCAATCTGTATTTGGGGTAAAATTGGGAGTTCATAACCAACTTGAATCTAATGTATGAAATATGATATGTCAAGAGCTTTATAATGTTTTGAACAACCAATAAAAAAAATTAAAAAAAAATAAAATAAAAAATAAAGATTAAGAAAAAAGAAAAAGGAAGGTTTTAAAAAGGGAGAGAATTGTGACAGAAACTTAGGATTAGATAACTGTAATTGGGTTCTAAGTTTACATGTAAATTAGCCCAGAAACCAAAGAAAAAAAGAGAAAGAATACTGATTATTCTTGGCTAACTCAACTTACCATTCAGGACCCCATTTTTCTCACTAAGTTAAAAGAGATTGAACTAAAGCACTTACAAAGATTTGGTCCATAGAGTACTAGTTGTACATTCTCATCCATAGCTACTCAATTCTGTGGGAAATTGTAGAGTGAAGAGGTTAAGAATACTGGAGAAAGTTACTTAGCCTTAATCTTTTTATCTAATATCCACATTTATTGTGTACGGTATACAATATATAGTATAGCATAGTAACCACTGAAATGTTAGCTATTAAATATGTTTGGGAAACACTGCATTTTGTACCCTCATCTTATAAATTCACAAAATACATTAGATTCATAATAAAGGGTCCAAGGATTTCTATTCCAAACACTGGTTTGCTGGGGAAATAAGAGAATGGCTACTCAGGAGCGTAACTCTTTTTAGAGAACTGAACATATTCTAAAATAAACAGTGGTGATGGTTGCACAACTCTGGATATGCTAAACAGAACTGAATTATATACCTTAAAAGGGTGAATTGCATGCTATGTGAATTATATCACAAAATTATTACAGAAAGGAAATAATCATTTGCTCATAAAATGTTTTGTTCATAATGCCTAACATGCATTTTAGAAAATGCTGGGCTAGTTGGTTTTTAACAGCCCTTCCAGCTCTAAAAGTTCACGACCTCATAAAGTTTGTGTTGTTTGATAAAGAGAAAAATTCCAGATTTAATTTTAAAATTCTTGTATTAAGTTCTAGGAAGCTTATATTGCCTGGTTCTTTACATAAAGAACATTGAGTAATATAGTGGACAAAGGCTTCTACTGTGCATAGTAGAAAGTGCAAAAAATATTATTCAATTCTAAACAGAAATTGAGAACACAATTATTAAATTGTTTTTCAATGAAGGCCTGGTTTATATTCCTGCATAGTCTTCTGTCAAAGTTTGGGTCTTTCTGTTTCCTCCTTTACCAGTCACTACCCACTCTGCCCTGATTATTCTTATGCTCAAGGGATGTAGGTGAGGGAGTGATAAATACTACTTATTGGCTGCTTATCTTTTTGGAGGGTGGGATGGGACCTTATGCTGCATTCTTAGGATCTGTGTCTGATGACACCTGGGGAGTAGCTCTGTTTCTATTTAAGATATTTTGTAAGCAAAAGATGTAACATTAAGAGCCAAATTGCAACAAGTTGACATTTAAGGAATTATGTAATAGTCTGGAATCCTGAAAAAGAACAAATGAATTTTAAATAAGAAAACGCCTATCTGGAGGAAAGTAATAAAAAACAGATTCCCATTCCAATGAAGTGTCTTGGCCTACACTGAAGAAAGAACTAGGACTAATGATAGACCCAATAGGATAGTTTATAGTATGTTACTAAAAGTTCCTGTCTTATATCATAGACTTAAGCAATCTTTCATTATTCATACTTTTTACTGTATAACATTCAAAGAAGAAAGGGAGGTTGGTTTTATATATTATAAGTATATTATATAAGTTTTATATATTATAAGTATACCTTTTTTGTTTGTTTGTTTTATTTTAGTACTGGGGATTGAACCCCCAGGCACTTACCCACTGAGCCACATCCCCAGTCCCTTTTTTATATTTAGAGACAGGGTCTCGCTGAGTTGCTTATGGCTTCATTTATTACTTAGGACCGTGCTAAGTTGCTGAGGCTAGCTTTGAATTTGCAATCCTCCTGCCTCAGCCTCCCAAGTTGCTGGGATTACAGGTGTGCACCGCTGTGCTCAGCCATAATGTGACTTTTAAAAGAGTAAAGCATACTCTTTTTTTTTTTTTTTCATCAAAAAATACTCTGTCCTAAGTACAGAGCTGCTGGTCTCAAGGAGCTTACATTCTAGAGGAGGGGAAATAGATAATGAAATTATTTCTGGGTGTGATAAATATACTATGAAAAAACTAAACCAAATGGTAACAGAATTGAGTGAGTGGAGGCTGAATGGTTACTTAAGAGTTGACAAGAGCAGCCTCTTTGAAAGGTTAAGTTAAGATCTGAAGGCCAGGAAGGCACTATCCTTCTGAAAGACAGAGGTGGCGTCCTGGAAGAGCAGAGGCCTTAAGGCATAAAGACCAGAAGGTCTATGTGATTGGAACATAGTGAGAAAGAAAGTACACTATCACTAGATGGTGCTAACCTTTATAAGAAGTCACATGAAGATTGCATTCTGTGTACAGATAGAAACCAACAGAGTTTTAAATGAGAGACATGATTTAATTTATATTTTAGATCACCCTTGCTGCTAAATGGGAAAAAATTATTATAATAGGCAAGAGTATAGACAAGGCATCTCAAAGGCCATTGTGGTAGTCCAAGCATGAGAATGGTGACTCAGAAGAGAGTGGTGGTGGAGGTAGAAGAGGAGAGATCCGAGATATTGTTGATAGGTTGGATGTAGGAATTGAAGCAAGAAAGAATTAAGGGTTACTCATAGGTTTCTGTTGTTGTTATTTTAATCTTGAGCAGCTTAGTAAAAGTTGATACCATTTTCCAAGGTAGGAAAGACAGGAAGGAGCAGGTTTGAGGAAAATTGACAGGTAAGGCGGAAATAGAACCAAAAGTTCTAAAGTTCCATTTTGGGGCCTGGAGATGTAGCTTGGTGGTAGAATACTTGGCTAACATGTGCAGATCCTAGGTTCAATCCCAAGTACCACAAACAATGTTTTTACTTTTTTTTTTTATGTTTAAGATGGGTATTAGGAATAATTGCCCATGTCCATTGCTTATTAAGCTAAATTTTATACCTGTCAATAATTTATTCAGCAAATATAATCTGTTAATAGTACCAGATGCCATGATAAACATAGGTATAAAATAAAAGCAAAAGCAGACATGATCTTTACTTTCATGTGACTTAAAAGTTTAGTGGGAAATTCAGACATTAAATATTACCCCCAAATGTATACTATCTACATTGCTAATTTATATTTGTAATTATATATAATTCAAACACATCTATTTACATCCTAAATCTAAGGACTATATTTCAGGGAAAGTCATGATATTGTATATAATATGCTGGATGCTTTTAAGAACATAGACACCATGAAGACTACAAGAACAATGAAATATTAAGAGAATCATTCTGACAAAGGATATACGATTGGGAGCGAGATTTTATACTTTCAAATTTCTTGTTTATGAACAGGAGACTTGTAGCACAGAGTGGGGTAGAAATTATGCAAGAATGCTGGCTATTAGCATGTATAGGAGAATTTCACAAGAGCCTTTTCCTTTAGTTGTTACATAATGATGATTGTTGGGGTTAAGGCATTTTTGACCCCAACAAACAGACCCAACCTAGCTCAGATTAGGGGGCTGGCTATGTAACCTTTAACAGGAAATCTCATAGAAAACTATGGGTGGGCAGTTCTGCACACCTCTACCTTAGGGATTGCTGGGGAAACTGGAAAGTTGTAAGGAATGAGAATGTTTTTACAGATAGCTTCTCTATCTCTTTGCTTCTTTTTGTGCATCTCTTGCATTTTTTCTACCAACCAGTTTCTTCTTTTTACTCATGTTTTCTGTACTCCAATAAAACTTCAGCTTCCCCAGTTGCAATTCTTCTTGCCTTCTATTCGTACTACCAACTGGCTGTTTATTTCTTGCCTGAGAACTTGATTGTCTCCAAGAATGGCGTTGCATTAACCAAATTGAGTTCAAGGTCAACCAGGACCATCTTTTTTGAGACCAAAACAATCATGTTTGCTACATTATGAGTGGGTCACCATATAACATGTGCTACTGAGAGAGTACAGGGAGGAAAAAACTTGTACTTTTTTTTTTTTCCTGTTAAGAGGGGTATAACAAAAGGGGCTGGAGCTATATAATAGCTCAGTTGTAGAGTGCTTGCTTCAGACTGTGAGGCACTGGGTTCAATCCTTAGCACGACATAAAAAGAAATAAAGATACTGTGTCCATCTACAACTGAAAAAAAATATTTTTTAAAAAAGGATGTAAAAACAGTATTAATACTTTTTAATCTGTGAATAAAATATTTTAAATTGAATACTGTACTTGGTGTACCAAGAAGATCAGTCAATCTGGGGATTCCAAAAGAACTCATTTGGAATACTTAGATAAGAATTAAATATTAAAGGCTCCAATTCTACCTAGAATAGTAGGGTCTTGCTGTAGCACATGCCTATAATCCCAGTAACTAATTTAGCAAGCCCCTGTTTCAAAATAAAAAGAGCTGGGGACATAGCTCAATGATAGAGTACCTGTGGATTCGATCTCCAGTAAAAAAAGTTGGATCTTAATTAAACCAAAAATCAACATGGCCTGAAGTTGTTGGAAAAAAAAAACTTGAAAGATGTTTGGAATTTAAATCATCAGGAATTTAAATCACCAAGCATTTCAGGCAGAAGACTGTGTTCCAAATAAATGTAGGTTTTTCCTTATTGAAAATAACTAAGTTTAGGGAAGGAAGGCTAGAAAAAAGACTTGGAAATATTTTTAGTTGGAATAGTAGGAAGCCATTGTAGGCCCTTAATTAAGAGTGACATCATGAAAAATCCATTAAAAAAATTAACTTGGCATTCATATTGATACTACAACAGAATGAACATAATTGGTGTTACAGCAGCGCAGCGTGAGACAAACAATAGAGGATATATCCAACTTGCAAATGATTCAGGAAAAAACAAAACATATCTGTTTATACATATGTGTAATCATACAGATGATGAAACAGTATGACAGCAGTATTGGACGAGTGATGGATTATTTGGCTCTTCCTTGGCTGGCAATGTATTTTGCACAGATACATACACACATAACATCAGTTTTTAAGAATAATTGTGACATTTGCATGAATGAATTTTTAAATTAAAGTTGCAATTGTTGTTTAAACATTTTTAGAGTGATTTTCATTTTCAAAGTTGTTTTGAAAATAAAAATTTGATCACAAAAAAGATTTCCCTGGGTGTGATGGTGCATACTTATAATCCCAGCTACTCAGGAGGCTAAGGCAGAAGGGTTATGAGTTCAAGGTCATCCAGGACCATCTTTTTTGAGACCCTGTCTCAAAATAAAAGTTAAAAAGGGCTGGGAATGTAGCTAAGTGGTAGATTGCTTGCTTAGCAAGCACAAAACCCTGGGTATAATCCCTAGTACAACCAATATATATATATATATATATATATATATATACACACACACATATACATATGTAATAAAAATAAGACCAGAATTTTTAAATTAATGTATCTTTTTTATTTAAAATGACCTTCTTCCGGCATTAGCTCAGATTTTTTTCCCCTTAATAGTGTGGGAAGGATATGTATATTTTCTTAAAAATATATATTCTGTTTTAGTAATTCTTTAGGAAAACATTAATTAGAGGAACTCATTATTTTCCATAGAAAAGAAAACAAGAATGGCTTTGCATTAACCAAATTACAGCTTTTGGGAGATATCTGTGGCAAAATCCCTTTTAACTTAAAAAAATCCTGTAATTCTATGGATATTCTTTATTTTTAGATTGGGGTGTATTCCATTTTTTAAAATGCTAATTGGTCTTAGAAGTTGCATTTTTCTGTGTGTGGCTGTAGCATGTGCTTCCTGCTTATTTGCCTATCTTTGGTATACATGTTGCCTAAACCAGCAGCCAAACATTGATATTTCAAATTATTGGATATTCTGCTTGCATATATCTAAATGTCTCTAATTCTTTCTTAAAGCTAACAAGCATGGCTTTTAGTAATCAAGTTTTGATTTTTATTAATTTTATAATCACAGACGCTTGGAATAAGAATGCAAGGTATCTGTATGTCTTTTTTTTTTTTTTTTTAATAAATATTTATTTCTTAGTTTTCGGCGGATACAACATCTTTTTGTTTTGTACGTGGTGCTGAGGATCGAACCCCGGCTGCACGCATGCCAGGCGAGCACGCTACCGCTTGAGCCACATCCCCAGCCCCTGTATGTCTTATTAATAAGGACAACACCTGTGCTTTTTTTTTATTACCATGTTGATATCGAGTTATAAGTCAAACTATTTTACCTTTATTCAACTTCATTCTGTGAGAATAAACAGCTTAAAACTGTTTTTTTTTCCTTGAAGAACAAATTAGAGTCAAATTATAAAATTAAAGCATTTCTAGAATTCATTGAGTTATAGAAAGCCTTAGGTCTTGGAAAGGTTTTTTTTCTCCCCTTCTTTGTAATAGTTGAATGACCCAGTTAATCCATTTTAATTGCTCTAAAAAAGATAAAGACATTTAATTGCCACATTAATTACATTTGAATCTTCCCATCCTTAATGAAGCTGTATGAATTAATGTCTTTTTGTGGGCATTTATTTCTTGGAAAATATGCAGTGTTAAAGATTCTAATAAACTTTTATTGTTTCAAAGGAAGAAAAATGTGTACTAATACAGGCTAAAGTTAAGAGTACAGTTTGGAAAATTTGATGGAGCAAAGGCTCCCTAGCCTGTTCATGGAGGGTGGCAGTCCTCTAAAGGGAGGAAATGTACTATTACAGAGGAATGCTTGGTTGAGAAGAGGAAAGAGATTATTGCCAGAAGATTTCAGGCTGCCCTCTTTCATCCATTTGGTCAGAAATACAAGAAAAGGCTTTTGGAAAGACTAGAAGGAAATATGCCAGAATGTCAACAGAGGTTGTGGCAAAACAGTGGGAATATAGATCTTTTCTTTCTTTCTTTCTTTTTTTTTTTCCTCTGACTCTCTTTCTCTTCCAAATTGCATGGGGTTTTTAATGGGGGGGGGAGAGAATTATTTTAAAAATTTAACTTTGTAGGTCATTCCACTATAAATTTGACCTTTACTATTAAATAGGAAAAAAAAAGTCTTTTATATTTATGTTTTTAAATAAAACTGTTGGTTGTTATTGGAGTTTTAATTGTAACACATTTTGTGTTTCTGTTTTAAATAAACCTTTGCTCCAAGAAACTTTTTCAAAAATCCCAAGACCCAAATCAGACTCCTGTCTGCCTGATTGTTTACTTTTTGCTAAGCCTGTGTTTATTGGGACCATATGTTATTCTGAGTTATCTTTGCTCAAGATCAGCTGGATTTTCTGCCCTCATATGACCTTTGTGTTAGAGGATAGTAGAAAGTGCCAATTTTTAGAGTACTTCAAAAGATCATGTCAATATCATGCAGAGGGGCCTTTTTTTCCTGCCTTCCCTCCCATTCTAATAAGGCTGGAACATACCAACAATCTTAGGAGATGGGGGTTGGTCTGGCTGTTAGAAGGAAGTCTCATGAGTGCTTGGGCCCTTCCTAGACTTAGAGCTTCTTAGACAGTAAGAATAGCACAAGGCACTTTTGACACTTTGAATCAAAACACTTTTTTCTTCTGAAATGTAGTGAAATTTTTTGTATGTTCTTCAGAATATTATAAGTCAGGTGTTTAGAACTTCAAGAAACCTTTTCCCATGAGTTAATGTTAGAAAACTAGCTCCATAATAATCTTTTATGAAACCAAACTATAGTAATATACCAGTGGTATCATAGACCCTGTGATTGTTTTGTTGAAAAAGTTTCTAGTTTTGAACTTAGAAGCCTTATTTGTAAGACTTAAAGAGGACTTCTTTTATTCACTTGTTTATTCATTCTTTTCTTTCCAATACCAATCCTGCTTTCAATCAAAAAAGTTCTGTTGTTATCTCATTTGTATATTTTTTTTTTAAAGAGAGAGAGAGAGAGAGAGAGAGAGAATTTTTTAATATTTATTTTTTAGTTCTCCGCAGACACAACATCTTTGTTTGTATGTGGTGCTGAGGATCGAACCCGGGCCGCACGCATGCCAGGCGAGCGCATTACCACTTGAGCCACATCCCCAGCCCCTCTCATTTGTATATTGAAATGGTTTAGATTTTACTTGAATAGAGGATTATATTACATTTATTAGTATGTGTACACACATATACAGGTTTATATAATATATTAAAAATGTGTGCCTATACACACACATATATATTTTGGGAGGGGAGAGGGATACTGGGGATCAAACCCAGGGCCTTGTGCATGCTAGGCAAGTGCTCTACCACTAAGATCCCCAACCCAAATATGTATTTTTAAAGCCATCATATTAGATCCAGTTGCCTAAAATATAATGTTTTTACCTCTTAAGTCTTCTTTGGCTTGCCAGTCCTACATAGCTGCTGACCAATTATATCTTTTTCCCAGTCTTTTACACTCTAAAACAGTTCCATGCCCCTCCATATTGTATCTGTATCTAATTTATGAATTCCTCTGGGCCCATAATGCTACTTGGCTACTGTTTTTCTGTTTCTCTAATTTGATGTTTCTCAAATGATATTCTGAGATGTTAATTGGCATGAAACTTGTCCTATGGCTTGAGAAATTTGTGTAGTAGCTCCTCATTTAGCAAATTAATGTACTTTAATAGTTACATTAATGTATGAAGGGCTTTACAAAGTCCTATAGTGAATCTGTTCAACTTTTTTTTTTTTTTTTTGGAACTGGGGATTGAACCCAAGGGTGAGCCACATCCCCTACCCTTTTTTATTTATTTATTTTTTATTTCGAGATAGGGTGTTGCTAAGTTGTTGAGGCTGGCTTTAAACTTGTGAATCTCCTGCCTCAGCATCCTAAGCTGTTGGAATTACAGGCATGCACCACCATGCCTGGCTGTTCAACTTTTTTTAATTCTTTCTTTCCCAGTTTATTTGAACATGAAACATTTTCTTGAGGAATTAATATTAACATATCATGAAACAGTATTCTTTTATACACAGAAACACATCTAATATTGTCTCCTTTCTCAGTTCTCCAAATTAGTTGTTTCAAACCTTGACAGTTTCAGCTCAAGACCCCCAACCCTACCTATTTCAACCGTATTTTTATTCTTTGTTTGGGATTTTTTGTTTTGAGACAGGATCTTGTTATATTACCCAGGCTGGCCTTGAACTCAGGATCCTCCTGCCTCGGCTTCCCAAGAAGCTGGGATTATAGGTGTATACCACCACATCCAGTGCAACTCAATTTTCTGACCCAGTCTCTATTTCACTGAGAAAGTACGTTCTGTCAGCTTCATTCTTCATATATCAGTGTCCTTAAATCTTTTCCTCTTATCTTGATTGGTCCTACTGTTACTGGAGTCCTAGGCCAGAGGCCTTACTCTTGGGGTTCTAACAAGTCAGGTTTGGCCATTTGTCCCAAAAACTAAACAGAAAAGGTAATAGTGAAAAGCAGGGAAGGAGCTTTACTCAACATAGTCACATTGGGAAGACAGAGTGAGATCTAGCATCTCAACTTTGTCTTTGGAGTGCTGATATGGGTTTTAAGATTGAACAGAGGAAGAATTCAGGCTGGGTATAAGGGGTAATGCATAATTAAACAGTCCTGGTCAGACTGTGGCCTGGTTGGTCATTATCTCAGTTCTAGTTCCTCACGGTGGCTCCAAAGAAGTCCTTATCATTAAGAGGGCAGTCTCCATTTGTTTCACAGGATGCAGAATGTTTATCTATCAGACCAACGATCCTGGAAGGGGGTGGTTTGGTTTCCATGAGATGATTGCTCCTGTTTAGGGGGCTTGTGGTAGGGTGATGTGCCTGCAAGGCTCTATTATTCATGGAAAGAGTAGAGCAATGACTGTATACTTCTAGGCACTGCTCCAGGGGTCTGAAACAGAATGCTATAAATATCCCTGCAAATCTTGTCTTAGTCTCAAAGGGGGACAAGATAGGCTAGGTAAATTTAGGGCCAGTAAACTTTGCCTTATCCGTTTTCAGATGAACACTCCTTAAATGATTAACATGCCTATGTGCAAAGCTGAGCAGGTCATAAAGTTTAAGGTAATAAAGGAGATAGATACAGGGGCTGGGGATGTGGCTCAAGCGGTAGCTCACTTGCCTGGCATGCGTGCGGCCCGGGTTCGATCCTCAGCACCACATACAAAACAAAGATGTTGTATCCGCCGATAACTAAAAAATAAATATATTAAAAAAAAAAAAAAAGGAGATAGATACAAAATTAAGGCAGAAATGCCAAGCTTTATCCTTTATCCTTTTACTCATTGGGCATCTGCATCTGAAGGCCTAAGTAAACAGTCAATACTTTTAACAAAGACAGCCTTGCTAAATCTGTTATACTACTACCAGGCTATAAATGGATGAAGTAAGAGAGCATAATTTTTGTTCATTATTGTGTCCCTGTCTCTAAATAAGAATGTCTCTTTCTGAACTGACATCCCCTTCCAGGAACCATCTCATTCAATTTCTCTTTAATCCATTTGACTTCCAACTGGGTATACTATAATTCAGTTTTGCCACCAACCACTCATAGTTAGCATAACCTCCACAAGTTTTAAAGGACATGGTCCCTAATAAGACTTTCATTACTCCAGACAGGAGCCTCACTTCAAGGGTCTTAAGGCCACTTACACTTTTGATCTGGGTATAAATCTGTGGTCTCCCATGACCCTTTCAAGTTCAATAATTCACTAGAACCATCCACATAACTTACAGAAGGCAATATGATTAAAATTGCTCTTTGGAGCTGGGGGCATAGCTCGATGGTAGAGCACACACTTAGTTCTTAGGAGGCTCTGGTTTCAACTTCCAGTACCAAAATATAAAAAACAAAATAAAATTACTGTTTTACTATAAAGGGTTCAAGTCTGGAGGACCAACCAAATAAGAGACTCTTAGGACAAGGTCTGGGAGGAAACGCAGAGCTTCTGCATGGAATCAGGATGTATCATCTTCACATCAGTGTATTCAGCAGCTAGGGAAGCCCAGTGAGCTTCTGTGTCAGGAGTTTTTATCAAAATTTCATTACATAGGCATGATTGATTGAATTATTGGTCTCATGTTGGAATCCAGTCTCCAGTCCCCCCTCAGAAGATTGAGATGTCAGGTTGAGAGGTGACTCAGTAGTCCCAATCTTCTAGTCTTTCTGGAGTGGCGGCCAGGCCCCATCTTGAACATATTTAGGTAAGATAATGAGTCATCTCATTTTCGTAACAAAAACACTCCTATTACTCAGGAAATTCCAAGGATTTAGAGTCTCCTAAGAATAAGGACAAAGGCTAGTCATTCTTCATTTTACAAGAGTTATCTGTACATTATTGAATTCTTTCTTGAACTCAGGCTTTTGCCCTCATCAGGTCACACTGATGACACTTATTTGAAGTCATCAGCGTCTTTCACGTTGCTATATACTGTAGTCAATTTGAATCACATTACTTGACAACATCATCTAGCACAGTTAATGCCTCCTCCTTGAAACATTTTATTTAGTTGGCTTCTTGGTCACATTCTCTCTCTTAGTTTTTTCCCCATACACTGGACACTCTCCTGCGTTCAGACACCTAATGGACATCTCAAAATTATATCAGAATTATTTAAAAACTGAATTTCTGATTATCTCCTCACCCTCTGGAATTTCCTTTTTTAGTCTTTTCCATTTCAGTTAAGGGTATTTCCAGGTATTTCTATTTTCCCACTTTCTCACACCAAAAATTTTATAGTCTTTGATTTTTTTTTCTACCATATCACACATCTAATCTAATAGTATGTTCTGTCAGCTTTGCATTCATAATATATCCAGACTCTGATTACTAATACCACTTCCATTGCTGCCCCCTAGTCAAGACACTATAATGTCCTATCAGTACTATTGGAACAGCTTACTGATGTTTTCTCCCTTGCTTCTTTGTTGTGTGTGTGTGTGTGTGTGTGTGTGTTTGGTACCAAGGATTGAACCCGGGAGTGCTTAATCACTGAGCCATACCCCCAGCCATTTTTGTATTTTATTTAGAGAGAGTTGCTTAGTGCCTCACTAAGTTGCTGAGCTGGCTTTGAACTCACAGACCTCCTGCCTCAGCCTCCCAAGCCACTGGGATTACAGGTGTGTGCCAATTCGTCCAGCTTCTACTATATATATATATATATATATATATATATTTTTTTTTTTTTTTTAAAGAGAGAGAGAATTTTTTTAATATTTATTTTTTAGTTTTCGGTGGACACAACATCTTTATTTTTTATGTGGTGCTGAGGATCGAACCCAGTGCCCCACGCATGCCAGGTGAGCGCACTACCGCTTGAGCCACATCCCCAGCCTGACAATATATTTTTATCACAGAAGTTAGAGTGATCCTTTTTAAATGTTACTCAGATTACTCAAAACCCTCCAATTGTTTTCTATTCTTCTCAGAGTAAAAGCACAGGTCCTTTCAATGGCCTATTAGAGACCTGTATGCTTCAGTTAAGACTTCTGTTACTTCTCTAATATCACACATCATCTTCTACTTTCCCTTTCATTCTTTTCCAGCCACATTCCTTGCTGTTTTATGAACACACCAGAAACTGCACTTGTTGTTTGGAAAACTTAATAGACTTGTTCTCTCGCTTTCTTTAAGGTTTCTTCTCAAGTATCATTTTTTCAGTGAGGCTTTCCTAACCTGCCCTATAAAATACCTTCCTATTCCCTAACACACATTCTCCTTACTCTTTAACCTGCTTTATTATCGCCATAGTCTTTACCACCATTCCACATTAACATTCATATCCCCCCCTTTCTGTGTGTGTGTGTGTGTGTGTGTGTGTGTGTATAGTTTATTTCTCCTTCCAGGGAATGTAATCTCAATGAGGACAAAGCCTCATGGTTTTTGAGTGAATGAATTGATTCCTTGTATTTAATAAACTGTTCATAAATTTTTTAAAATTTAAGTTGTCAGTGGACCTTTATTTTATTTATTTATATGTGGTGCTGAGAATTGAACCCAGTGCCTCACACATGCTAGGCAAACGCTCTACCACTGAGCCACAATCCCAGCCTCCATAAAATATTTTTAAGTTAATAAATACCTTAAAAGAAGAGGTGTGCCCTGTTTCTTGCTAAACATAATGCCTCCTTATAAAATAAAATTTTAAAAAAAACTTGATTTTATTCATTTTGGACTCCTCTTGAGACATTTTTCTATCAGAAAAGCATTAATTCTCAACTGTTTCCTTCAATCTATAAAGAAGCTCAGGTCTTTCCTACTTTTAGAAGGGAGGTGGGGAATCTTCCTGTAGCCCTGCATCTTCCTATAAGTACCATACTCTTCTATTCTGATCACTGCCAGACTTCTTGTGAATCTATATTTACTGTCTATGCTTCCTCACCTCTGGCTTACTCTTTAGTAGCTTTCATTTCTACTGGCCTCAGAAATGACCAAGTGACCTTGTAACTATTAAATCCATTTTCTTTTTCATTTTTCAATCTAACTTGATTCTTGTGGCATATAACACTACATCCTCCCCTGTAATACCACTCTCTCTGGTTGACCCACCTCAGCTAGACTGTTCCATCTCAATCTCTTTCTTTGTTTCTTCCCATGTCTCAGATGTTGCCAATTTTTTAGAATCTGGTGTTATAAATACTTAGCAGAAAATCCATAGGCAGTGTCATTTCCATATACCTCCTTTATGCTGATGACTTCCGAATTTGTATGTTGAGGTTTGCGCTCCAGGCTTCGATTTCTGACTTTACTGGAATTTCCTTTTGTATGTCCTATAGGAAATACACATTCATCATGTCCTAAATGAAATTCACTATTTTTTAAAAACCATTTGACTTTGTATTTGAAATGTAATAATAGAATCTAATCCATAGGGTAATTGTAAGAATTGAATAAGACAATGCATAAAACAAGCTTAGTATTAAATTCTGGCACACAGAAAACATACAATAAATAATAGTTACATTATCACATAATAGTTTTCCCTATTAGACTGCAAGTTGTTTGAAGGCAAGGACCATATCCTCAAACTCTGCACTATCCTTGACTTGTAATAGATGCTCTTTAAGCATTTAGTTAAAATTAATAATAATCTGTGGGATAAACAGTTTGTGTAATCCTTTCAATTTCAGATGTTGGGTTTTTGTTTTTGTTTTTTTCTCCCTAGGTGCATTATGTTGTAATCATTCTAAGGATAACCAAATGTGCCGTGATGTATGTGAACAGGTAAGCTTGATCAAAATTATAGAGGCTGTCAATTATGTAACTGCTTATTAAGTTTAATAACTTTGGAGAAATCTATTGGACAGTACCTTAACATATGATCAGAGTTCACATCACCAATATTAGGACAAATTGACATGTGTCTGCTGATACAATGCAGTGAGAAGAAACACAGCATCTTATAAAGCATTCCTGCCAAAAATTTATACCGTGAATCATGAAGAAACAATCAGGTAAACCCAGATTGAGGCATATTCTTCAAAACAGCAGCCTATAATCCTCAAAATTATCACTTCTATTAAAAATATCAGTTATTATAAAAAACAAAGAAAGGCTGAGAAACTGTTCCAGATTAAAGGAAACTAAAGAGAAGATAGGACAACTAAATGCAGTGCATGATCCTGGATTGGATCCTGGAATTAAAAAAAAAAAAATTGCCATAAATGATGTTATTAGATAAATTGGTGAAATTGTTCAATATGGACTTAACATTAGCTAGTACTGTATCAGCATTTTTATCCTGAATTTAGTCATTATATTGTAGTTAGTATGACAGTGTCCTTATTCTAAAGAGATACATGCAAGGATTTAGGAATGAATGATCATAAATGTCTATAATAAATTCTAATATAGTTCATCAAAATAGTAGTAATAATCATATGTGTATATATAGAGTTATAGCAAGTGTTGCAAAATGTTAATAATGGGTGAATCTTGGTGAATACTATGTGGTTATTCTTTTGTATTACTCTTAACATTTTTTGTAGGTTTGAATTTTTGTGCTTGAGACTTTTTATCAAAGTGTCACTGAAACAGTATTTATTCATAAAGTCCTACTTTTCTTTCATCATCTAGCCTTAGTACCTGATAAATTATGGTCTCAGACATCTTTGAAGTTTTCTTCTAGTAATAATCTGGATTTTATCACTTTCTAAAACTAGGAGAGCTACCTTATGGGAATATAACTTCTCTCAAACAATACTATGGACTTAGTTTTGTTTTGTTTTGTTATTTTATTTTGAGGATTGAACCCAGGGACCACCATTGAGCTTCATCCCCAGTCCTTTTTATTTTATTTTTATCTTAAAACACAGTGTCTCTTGAGTCACCGAAGGTCTTGCTAAGTTGCTGGGGCTAGCCTTGAACTTGGGATCTTTCTGCCTCAGCCCCTTGAGTGTAAGGAATTACAGGTGTGAGCCACTATACCTGGCTATGGACTTAGATTTTGCAAGATACTCTGTGGTTATAAGACATAAGAGTGTCTCAGCTCATCTGAGTAGCTAATAGAAAATGCAGTGGTGTGCCAAATCAAAGTTTTTTGCAAATTTGCTGCCAGAACAATAGCTTTTTTTTGATTGATTGATTGATTGAATGATTGATCAAATCCCGGACCTTGTGCATACCAGCCAAGCACTCTACCAGTGAGCTACATCCCCAGCCCCAGGAGAGCTCTTTAAAACAAAACTGGCCTGTTGGTGGTATCACTATAAGGAATCTTTTAAAATAACTCTTGGAGACATTGCTTTTCTGACTTTTTACTTTGTATCTTGAGGTTTGGCTTCTTCTTACTTTTCCTACTGAGGTTCCATAAGGTTAATAATTGTGAAGAGATGTCTCGTAATGAAACATCTGCAGTAGGTGAGATCTGGTTTCTTAAAATCTGGAATGTTAGAAATTCCATAATTTAGCAAATCAGTTGAATACTATAGTCACCCTAATAAAGAACATTCTTTTCTAACCAAGTTCTTAACTAATTGAGAAATAAGACAGATAGGTCCCAGAGTAAAACTTTAAAACTAGTTACAACAGATGTTGAATGTGGCTTTATCTCTAGGCACACACTAAGTGACAGAATTTGACTCACTCCCAGAGGAAAAGAGGTAAGGACTGGGTTGTGTGTGTTCACTTCCTCCTACAATTTCAGCAGTCAGCTAAGTCAGACATTTAGATCATGGAAGGAGTGAGGAGTATAAAAAGACGCCTGGAAAGTTAAAACTAGTAGAGCTCACACCAAATGGAAGGGCCAGTGGTTTATAACAGTCAACAAAATAAGTGTGATGATTTACTATGAGTCTGTCAACATTGTCTCAGGCTAAAGGTAAGGGTTCTGAGATCTGAGAAAAGGCCCTTAGCTTTTAAAAAGAAGAAGGAGAAGGAGAAGGAGAAGGAGAAGGAGGGGGAGGGGGAGGGGGAGGGGGAGGGGGAAGAAGAGGAAGAAGAGGAATAAGAGGAAGAAGAGGAAGAGGTATTCTAGAGCAGGGACTTTTGCTCAATCCCCCAATGCTTATAACAGTGCCCAGTATTGAACATTTTCAAAAATATTTCTAGATTGATTGAAATGATGGGGCTAAAAGTCATACTGCAGGGATTTTATTTTAATTTAATTAAAAACTTTAAATGTATTATGTACTCTTTCAAATTTACAAAAATGTATTCAGTTTTTTTATATATCTTATGTCCCCAACTGTATTATAAAAATTCTTCAAATATAAGGATTATGTCTTACTTAAGTGTTGTATTTAGGCCCTTGTTTATGGAAACTGATCAGTGAGTGCAGGTTGATTGGTGAACAAATGAATGAAATGAAAGAAAAAAGTTGGAGAAATCAGCCAGGCACAGTGGTACACACTTATAATTCCAGTGACTCAGGAGGGCAAAACAGCCTTGGCAATTTAGTCCTCAGCCCTTCAAAAAATGAAGGGCTGAGGACATAGCTCAGTGGTGGAGCACTCCTGGATTCATTACCCAGTACTACCAAAAAAGAAAAAAGTTGGATGTGTCAGTAAGTCAGTGCAGAAAATGAAAATTTGGTTAGATGGGAGGACCTTGCTTGTTTGAAGACAAGGGGAAATGAGTTATAAGTTGAGGTAAAAAGAAGTTCTTAGAATTTAAGATTATAAGCCCTGTGGTCTGATTATTTCTGCCTTGAATGGAGTATAAGTGTGGTTATAATTTTTTTTGGTCTGATGTGATTTATATAATAAAAGTATCTATTCTAGATATATATTCATCTTTTTTTTTTAAGGTGTGATTACCTGTTTAGTAAAAAAAAGTAACTGTTTGGGACTGGGGTTGTAGCTCAGTGGTAGTGTACTTGCCTAATGAGTGAGGCATTGGGTTCGATCCTCAGCACCACGTAAAAATTAGTGAACAAAGTAAAGGTATAAAAAAATAAAATTCAAAAAAAAGTAACTGTTTATATTTAAGTCTACATTATTATCTAAAAGTGTATACATTCTGGCTTCTTTTAGCTAAATGTATTCCTAATAATTAGTATATTTTTCTTAGGTTAATTCATTCTACTTTATAGAATCATAGTTTTAGAGAAGGGACCTGATGGATTATCTGACTTTTAAATTTTGTTTGTTAGCTATTCAGATAACTGGAACATGAGACTTAAATTTTTTTCCCCTTATGTTCTAAGCCCTGTACTACTTTAACATGAATTATTTCATTTAATTCTTACACCAAGCCCTTGAGGAGGTAATATCATCTGCATTTTATAGGTAAGGAAATAGAGATATAGAAAGTTAAATAACTAACCAAGGTCCCCAAGCCAGTGATTTGAACAACAGGGACTCAGAGCCAAGTGTGTCTAATTATATACTTATAATTAGTGAACAAAATAAAGTCCATTCTTATAGCCACCAAGATATAGCCATCTCCTATAATACAAAGTAGGGTGCCCATTTATTCAAAGTATATTATTTACAATCTCAGTTCCATGTTCTTTCCATTGTCCTAACCTGTTTCAAGTGCTTGGAGGTTTTTTGCTTTTTTATTTGTTTTTGCCTTTGGTGTTTTTGAGAAGAAATGTTGAGGAACAAGGAAATGAGTTTGAAAGCATAGCTTTCCTTCTCTGTGCTTCTTTCTGTTCCACTACCAAAGTCAAATAGTTTCTCTCTTTCTCATTCATTTTTGTCTGTTGTTGTTATTTTTTAACCATTTTTTTTTCTTTCACTCGTCCTTATCTTTTTATAATGGAAAATTGCAAATATATATGAAGGAAGTATAATGAGCTCTGTATTCAGTTTTGGCATTATTAAGTCATGACTAATTGCATTTCATTTAATCTCCCCCCCATACTCTTTCTATCCCTCCTTCCCCATTATATTGAGGCAAATTTATATTGAAGCAAATCCCAATTGTTCTGCCATTTGATTCATACAATTTCAGTTTATATCTATAAATTATACATATTCATTTTTTTAAATATAGCCAGGCTGGGGAGTTTGCTCAGTGGTAGAGTGTGCCTAGTATTCATAAAACTCTGGGTTAGATCCTTAGCACTGCAAAAATAAATAGATAAATAACCAAAGTACCATTATTTTCTTTGAAAATGTAATATTCTAATAATAGCTAGTTATTAAAATTTCTTAATTATTTAATAAAGCTTTTTAAAATTTTTTTATCAATTTAAATGAGAGGTATACATTGCAATTGGTTGTATGTCTTTTAAATATCTTCTTTTTGTTGTTGTTTTTTGACAATTTAAGAATAATTATTTGAGGGTCTTTTACCCAACAATACTTTTAAAATGACATACTAATTACTTTTCTTTTAAAATTTTTTAATTATTATATGTATTTACTTATATTAATTATACAAATTAATGGGTTCCACTGTGACATTTCCATACATACTGATAACATACTTTAATTATATTCACCCTCCCTATTACTTCCTACTACTTTCTTTTGCCTTCCTTCTCCTTAAATGTCTTTTGATATATAGATTTCTTCTAGTAACTTACTTGATGAATAAATTTGATCATTTATCCTGTAGAGTTTCCCACAGTCTGTACTTTACTGTTCACATCCATGGTGTTATTTAATGCATTCCTCTTTCCTCTATATATCTTAGTAATTAGTTGTTAGATTTAGAGCAGAGCTATCCAACAGTACTTTCTACATTGATAAAAATATTCTATGACCACATGTTAGCCTCTGGCCACATGTGCCAAGTGAATACTTGAAATGTGATTAAGGAGACTAAGGAACTGGTTTTAATGTTATTTAATTTTAATTGATTTAAGTTTAAATTAAATAGCCACACATGACTAACAGCCATCTTATGAGACAAATCCAGAGGCTTGATCAGATTGAAGTAAGGTTTTATTTTTGTTTTGTTTGTTTGACATTTCTTCCCATGAATGGTATTTTGTATCTAGTTGTCACTTTTCATGATGTTAATAGTCACTTTTAATTACCTAAATGTTTTAATTCACTAGATATAAAAAACTTGTGATATTCTATCTCTTTTTACTTCTTAACTATAATTAGCAGTGTTGGAGGAAAATGCCAACTAACTAGAACATTAAATCCCTTAGTATTCATGGATTAATAGTCTCAACTATTTGCAGATAAACATGAAGGTCTATCTGATATGTGTAATTATTTCTAATTTACTGAGACACCAGAAGTAACTATATTAATTTAATTCCTATAAGGCTGTGAGTCATTTGGCCTGGTGAGTGAATCTTGTCAGCAACTCAGGATCTTTAGTGAAAGATGGCTTTGTCTTTATTTCATAGAGAATTTGTGTGCCATATGCTATTCACAAATTTCATATTCATCAGAGTCAAAGATATGATACTGTTTATTTTTTAATTGTCATCTGTTGACTAAAAGCATTTGTAGAACAGTTTAGAATAAATTTTTCTTTTTTTTTTTTTCTTCCCTTTTCTTCTCTCTTAATCTCTTCCAGACCCACTCCCAACAGGTTTTCTCCACTTTGGGTCAATAGAAAAGGGTCTAGACTTACTATTTTGGACTTTTTGATCACTTGCCAAATTAACCAACCTTTTAAGAAATGTTACCTCAGCTTAATTTAGATGCTTCCAAGGGTTTTCCATTTATAAAAAGAAGCTGGAAAATATTCTGAACAACTGATAAACCTAGAGGATAATAAATTTTACTCCTTATTTCTTATAGCCAAAAGACAAAACAAACAAACAAAAAAAGCTCTACAAAAACCTTTTTTCCTCTTTTTTGTTCCTTTTGTGAAATAGATTTTCTCCTCAAAAAGTGAATCCCGACTAAAACATTTATTACAACGAGCCCCAGATTATTGCCCTGAAACAATGGTAAGTCCTACTTAAACTATGAAGGTTTTTGTCTATATGAAACTAATGAGTTACTTTTAGATTAGCATAATTTTCAATGTGATTGTGGTCAGGGTGAATTATTAGATTTAGTTAAAATATTAGATTTAGGTAAATTTAAAAAAAAATCTTTACACAAATTGTTTAGATAGAATATGGTCTTTCATCTTTATTGTGTATTTTAGGATGTAGGAATAAAAGCAAGTTTAAATATAAATGTATTTCGGCCTTTAAATTTCACTGTAGTATTTTATTTGATATTTTGTTTTATGATTTTATTTTGATTAATTTTATGAAAACTATAGTAAACTAAATCTTATTTATTTTGATTTTTAAAAATTGGAAATAAAGGAACATATGCAGAATATTATTCCTGTATTTCCATTTTCTGGCATACTGTAGATCTGTTGCTTGCCTATCTAAATCAGATTTCTTAAAATATTTCCATTGCTTGGACTCTTCTCAGTATTTGGGATGCTCTTGAACCAAGACAATAAAGCCTGAGCTTGCATGAAAGAACCTCTTTTTATATATAGTGCCTTTGTTATGTGGAAGGGGAAAAAAAGATGGTCAGTCTGATTGACATGTTTTCCTTAAGTTACTCAGGAGACACTTTTGTCTCTGTTCTTGGAAAAACAAAGAGTATCCTGAGTAACCAAACCCATCCTTAGTACTTTTAGATGGGAAAACAGGAAAAGAGTAAGCAATATTTGGTATCTCAGCTTCTTTTCTTTCCTGAATGATGTGCATTTAGCCTTTGAGCATTGATTATATGGACCCAGCCATAAATAAATTAACCATACATAATTTCTGTAGAAATTATCTTTTTTTTTTTTTTTTAATAAAAACGGGTTATCTACATAAGCCTTTTGGTGATTACAATTTCAGGTTGAAATCTGGAGTTGTATGAATTCATCTTTGCCAGGTAAGCAGTAGAAAGTATGACATTTAGGGGTTGGGGTCGTGGCTCAGTGGTAGATTCTCAGCACCGCATATAAATAAATAAAATAAAGGTCCATCAACAACTTAAAAAAAATTAAAAAGAAAATATGACATTTAGTATTTAAATTTTAAAAACTTATTTTGTGAATATAAAATCTGTCATAGACCAATAGTGTAATTTGTTCTCTGGAGTTTTTGTCCTTGTCTTCCCTTCCACACCCAAATTTTCAAATGTATAATTTATTCTCATCCATTCAAACCTTTTATACTCTTATCTCCACTTCTACCATTCTTGGAAACTATTCTTTGAAAGATTACCAGGATTTCTTGATTTGTGCTTTATCTCAGTGTTTACTCTCTGATTTTCCCAAACACTTGCTATTATGACTCTTCCAAGACCTTGGCCTTGGAACCTTATTTTCTCATATCTTTCTCCTTTTACCTATCATAAGGACTATAATTGTTCCTCCATTCAGTGCTTTTCGCTTCTCTCTCCACACTTACTGTGGTGATGTCATTCCTTCCCAGAACTTCCCAGAACATATATGTAATATTTTGAACACAGAAATACCTGTACTCTTGTTTGCTTCAATTAAATTAATCAATCTAATTTGTTTGTGACTTATAGACATCTCTTCCTAGATTCTTCATCCAGATGGTATCTAAAGTGCAAATCCAAAATTAGACTCATAACTGACTCTTTTGTGACTAGAAAACCCATAAGTTTTCTTTGATTCCCTTTTCTTTCCAGTTACATTAACTCTTCCCTTGCAAAATCTTGCAACTGTCTTCTCTATTCCTAGTTCAAGACTTTGTTATTTTGCTCTTGGGATAGAATATTATAATAACCTTATGATTGATGTTTTAATACATTATATACATCTTTCCTGTCCTCTTCAGAAAGAATTCATCAAGCAATATCCACTTCCATTGGAATAAAGCCCAAATTTCCTATCCTGGCATTCATGGTCTTCTAAAATTAAGGCTCATTCTAGCCCTGGTTAAAGCCAATGTCTTGGGGTGTGGGGCTGGGGAAGGGGGGGTTATACCTTATGTCTCTCTGAATTCTGGAGGCTACCACATTCTTTAAAGTTTTGTATTTCAGACAAATTGAGCTGTTTGTCTTCCTGGAATTGTCCACCCCCTTCCCTGTTTTCCTAGTTATCTCTTTACCTAGTGTCCTGGAATTTATACACATACATACACATTCTCCACACATACAAACTGTAATCTCCATAAATAAGTCATGTGTTTTATCTATTTCATACTTTCATAGCCCACATAACACTGAAGAGAGTACCTTTTCTATATAACTACTGAATAAATGTAAAATATGGTTGAATAATATTTTCTAATATTACTGGATACATAGAAACAACAACACTGCATTATTAATAGCCCACAGAGTTTATGACCTACAAGGTTTCTGTTCATAATTCTTTCTAACATGTGAGAAATTCTGAATAGCAAGTAGCTAAGATTTAGAGGAAACCATACTAGACAGTGGGGCTAGATAGAAGTCTGTGCCCCTTATGCATTAAGAACACATGGAGATGAAGAAACGTATAATGTGCAGTATTTTTAGTTTTTATAATTGATGTGGTTTATAATAATCAACTTCAGTGCAGTTTATAATTATACTTTGAGAGCTTTGTCTATCTATAAACTGTTTGTTTTGCTTAATGTTTTTCAGTAGAATACTTAAATTTGTTGTATTAAGTCCTAGTTTCTTGTTACCTATTGCCTTGAATTCCCCACATTTTTTTTAAATGTAAATAATAATTTAATGTAATGCAGATGTTTATCTGTAGATCTGTGTATTACATAGAAATGGCATAGAGCATTTTTTAAAGCAAATAAAGGAAGATTTGCAGCATTCCTACAAACATGTCTTTTCTCCTTTCATTGTTCACTTGTTTTTTCTTTTCTGTTCCTTCATTCATTCATTTCCTCCTTCCTTCCTTCCTTTCTTCCTTTATTTATTTATTTTTAATACCAGAGTGCACTCTACCACTGACCTACATCATGAGATCTTTTTTATTTTTTTATTTTGAGACAGGGTCTTGCTAAGCTGCCAAACTGGCCTTGAATTTGCAGTCCTCCTGTCTCAGCCTCCTGGGTTACTGGGATTAGAGGCATACACCATCATGCCAGGCTCTATAGTTACTTCTTATGTTCCCTAATTTTATATGAGCAGTCAGTCATTTTTTTGACATTTATGATCACAAAGGGTCTAAGACCATATTAAAAGCCTTTTTGTAATTTTATAATCTTTTGATTTCAAAGTACTTTTGTTAGAGAAATAGCTGCTGTGTATAAATTGAACCAAAATAGTACATAGTCATTTTGCCATGATTAAGTGTGCCCTTCAAAGTCAGGACTACCTCACAGAAATTGTTCTTGCATATATCCTAAGTATCATTATTTAAATAGCATCATAGGTTTTTACTCTTCTACATATATAATATTTTGAACACAAAAATACCTGTACTCTTGTTTGCTTCAATTAAATTAGAATCTTTGCCTCTGATTCAGTCTATAAAAATAAGAAGAGGCCTCTCCATTACTTTCCTGTCTCTATGTGTCCTCTAATTGAGTGGGAATGACTTCATAAAGTTTAGGTTGAACTGAGAAAAGTCAAGAAGCAGAAGACCTGGTAATTACGCTTTTTGGGACCCTAAGGAGACTGATAAGCACTGGGAGTTAAGGGTGAAGGAAAGGGCTTAAGATTTTGATGCCCTGCTATCTGGGTGAATTTTCCTGTGGTCATCCTCTTTGACTTATAGTGGTTTCCATAAAACATTTTGTTGTACTGTTTGTCTTTGTTGCTACTTATGAAAAACATTTGAACATTTTGTTTTTAAGGTGTGTTTAAGAAGTCTGATGGCTGGGTCGGCTTAGGTTGCTGTGAACTGGCTATTGCCTTGGAATGTCGACAGGCATGCAAGCAGGTAACACCTGGCAATCAGGCTTTTCTGCATCATGAAGTATAGTTTAGATTACTGTGCATATGTTATACAGTTAGCTGTACATATTATTTAGGCCTTGCCTACTTTATTGCGTTGGATAGGTGACCCACAGAAACTGCAAAGTTTGTCGTTTCTTTTGTGGATCATTTTCTTTTAGATTTGTTCTTTTTTCAGTTATGGCTGCTACATGTAAGATCTTCATCCTTCTCCTATTCTTTCTTATCTTACTTCTCTCTGCCGTGCAAAGAAAGAATTTTATAGGAATCAGGGCCTTTCACGCTTTGTCCATGGTCATGCGGAGTCAATGCTGAGTGTCTCCAAATAGTCATGTAACATTTGCATATGCTTGGACAAAAGAAGTTGACACAGTTGACCTATTTCATTTTCATCTTCCCTTTCTCTTTTATCATGGCTTTACCCTGAGCATGTTCTCATATCTCTTCTCTTAACCTAAGTGGTATGTGACTCCTACAGTGAGTTATGGCTTCTTTTTGATTTGATGTATCTCTGGTCCATTTCAGGCTAGGTCCTTGAGTTCTTCCTCACTGCATATTTTTATAGTGCCTCCCTGGAATGGGAAAAGTCACCACCACCAGTCTTCTTCACTCCAAATGGTGGGAGTAGACTTAACTAGAAAACTAATTGTTTAGATAGTGGTTTAATGAACATAAAACCACAACTGGAAATTGTGGTTTCTTCTTGTAGGGACTGATCTCTTAACAAAACTATATGAGACATGGTGTCATCTTCACTTTTACACAAACCAGTATGTACCATAGCCTAAGCAATACTCTTTGGGTAGCACATGAACTAGCTATATGCGTTCTCCTTTAGGCATTAGAGTGAAGCTGAGTTATACAAGATTGTACTGTAATGGGTCTAGTGAAATATAAAGCAATTATCAACCCATTCTGCTTTCGTTTCCCATCCCCACCAACTGGCTTATTCTGAATTGCATGGGCTTAGATGTAGGAGGAAATGAAATAAGGGACTAGAGTCCATGGCTCTGAAATTATGTCTTTAAATGGAGACTAATGTCATGTAGAAGATTAACTACTTTTCAGCAGATTTGTTTTGCCTTGTTTTACATAAAAGTGCATACTTTCATGTGTTTCTCTGAATATCAGTTTCTCATCTATAAAGGTGATAATATCTTTTTAAGCTTGTAAAAGAATTATATAAAAGGAACTTTTTTTACTTGCCTGACATAGTACCCTTTCTTTCTTTAATTGTCCTCTCGACCATACATGGCCCTTTTCTGAGAAAATTTACTCTGTAAGTTCAGTGTGAAAACTTTGAGTATACAGGGTTAAAGAAAAAGCAAAATATAAGGGCCCTGGCAGAGCTTCACAAGAAAATTTGCTGTGGCAGAGCTTCACAAGAAAATTTGCTAGAATGGAATCCAGCTTAAAAAAAAAAAAGTCCTCTGATTTACATTTCCTTCAAAGTCATCTTGTTTCTGAAATAACAAAAGAACCATGTTATTATGTGAGATTAAAACCATAAAAGTTAGAGTTAGGCCCTAGTATACTGAATAGATCCTAGAATGATGTTTGTTTTAAGGACATTGTATGAAATTTATTGTGTTTTAGGAACTTTTAAAATATCTGATTATAAGATTTTTCATGATAAAATAAAAAATACTACACTGGCCATTGACATACTAATATGTGCTCTTTTTTATCTTTGCTAAATAACATGTATAATAAATTAATGGAGAAATGTGTTGACTTTTAGGCATCTTCAAAGAATGATATTTCCAAAGTTTGCAGAAAAGAATATGAGGTATGCATTTTATTTAACAAATATGGGTAGCCTATTCAGATATTACCAGAATTGACAAAAAACACTTAAATTTCAAAAGTGAGTTCATTTTTACACCAACTGCCTTCTACTTTACAGAAAATTTTGCTTTGACTAAAATGTCATTGCTTTGTTTAGAAATGTATGTCTTTAATTAATTTTGGTATTAATTTTAAAGAAATGCCTTAATCTAGCATACAAAGTTTTTAACCAAAATATTTTTATAACAAAGCAACTGGTTTTGCTAAGACTGTGAAATCATTTTTCTTTGGTTCTGTATCCTCTTTTTACCCCTTTTCTTATCTCTTGACCTATCTAGGTATTCCTTTTTTTTTAAATCTCTGTTATAAATATAAACAAAAATAAAATCACACTGCTAGTGTGCATAGCTTCAAACTTTTCTAACATCTTTCATTTGAGGGAAAATACTAAGTTACAAAGGCTGTGCTAAATTTGAAACTCTTGTCTCCCACTGATGGAATTTCAAGCACTGTGGTGTCTAGATAGAGAAGATACTAGGGCAGAAGTAGAGAAGGTATTTTCTGTCAAGCAGAAGATTTTCCCTGATGTGAGAAAGACTCCTTTTGGGGGCTAGAAAATGCTCATTTTCTAGAACCCCATTGTTAAATGAGATAATTTTATAGTTTTTTGTAGTATAAGGTGATGTAATTAAGGAGACTTAAGTGCACATGCCCCTCATTGATCATTTTTATATCTAAACATTGGGAGAAGAAAGAATAACTCGTAACTACTTCTAGATTATACTTCTGATTTTTTTTCTTTTCTTTTCTCAAAGCCTATAATTATCTTTCTTAACATTTTTAAACTGGAAAATCTTATTTATCTTTTGTTTCATTGTATTGTTGGCTAAGTTATATCTGTTCCTCTGAAGACAGATTTCCAAATAGGCTATAGCTCTTCCCTGTTCTTATTAAAGAAGCCTTGCTACCAAGAAGTAAAAGGTCTTCCCCCCCCGCCCCCCCACCCTTATCTCTCTACCTTTGATGTGACCAGTTTGGGTTTCTCTTGAACAAAGTGGCTAACTATGATAATTCCTTCTTTTCTCCTACATGATGTCTGACACTGTCCATCTCCTGTAGCCTGTCCTCCATAATTTTAGTGTGCTTCCTTCTCTTGTCTGGATTTCTGCATTGCCCTAGGAAGTCTACCAGTATGTGTTGATGAAGGACGGGACAGGAAAGGTAAGAGAGACACTGTCCTATGATAGAAATAAGAACAGTTCGGTTTTCAGTCAATCCTCCCTTACTTGAATTAGAATTAAGTAACCATTCTCCAAGAGTCTATATGACAAGCAGGTTCTTTATTTTTATATTAAAATCTGACCTCCCAAATTATTCAAGATAATGTAGACTCAGTTTGGTTTTTTATGTTACTTAGAAACAAAGAGGCAGGAGCACTTATACAGGATAAGATTTCTGCATTATAAATCCTAAATAACAGTAACTGTTCAAGTCTACTAGCAATAATGACTACTTGTTGTAAAGTAAATTTGGTGTAATACAGCCTGTTTTCTCATTGGTTTTTTATCACTATCCAAAACGAGGCTTTTAATATCTTTTTTCTGGAGTGGTCAGGGTTAAATTCTTAGATATTTAATCCCTTTCTTTAGGCTTATAATTTTAAAGGTAGCATTTCCCTTAAAGGATGGTTTTGCGTACTTTGATTCAAGATTCAGAGAGTTGGTAATTACATTTGGAGGAGCTTAAATTATCTTTATTGGAAAGATGCTACAGAGTTCCTTTTGAGGAGTTTTCCTAGAAATTTACTTATGTGAATAAAGTTTAAAAAATGGTAATGCTATAGCCAGGCACCATGGCACACGCCTATAATTTCAGCTACTTAGGAAGCTGAGGCAGGAGATCTCAAATTTGAGGCCAGCCTCAACAACATAACAAGATCTTATCTCAAAATGGAAAAAAAAAAAAAAATGATGAGCATCTAGCCCAGTGGTAGAACACTGCCTGGCATGTGCAGATGTGTAATACTGGACTAAATCCCCCATATTACAACAACAAAAAAAAAAAAAAAAAAGAAAAGAAAGAAAGAAAAAAAGGAAAAAAAAATTATATTGCCATTTAAGATTCTGTTTTGTTCTAACCAATGTAAGATAAACAAGTGAAATATAAAGCATTGTTACATCTGATATTTATAGAGTGTACTGAGAGGCTGTTTTATATATTAGAAAACACAAACTGGAATTAGTCTTAGGTTAAAATTCTGATTAAACTACTTATAGCTTAACTTCAAATACTAGACAGTTATAGCTAATTGAGTGAAATTAACTAAAATATATGTTGCACTCATAAGGGCTCGGGGAAATCCAAAACAGAACAAGCATGTTGGGAGTTAGCAGGAAAAACTTTGCAAAAGAGAAAGACCTGAAAGGGTTGGTATAATTTGGTTGTTAATAATACCATGGCTGGACACAGTCATGCACACATGTAATCCCAGTGGCTAGGGAAGCTGAGGCAGGAGGATCGCAAGTTCAAAGCTAGCCTTAGCAATGGTGACGCACTAAGCAACTCAGTGAGAGTGTCTCAAAATAAAATACAAAATAGGGCTGGGGACGTGGCTCAGTGGTTGAGTGTCCCTGAGTTTAATCCCAGTATCAAAAAGTAGATAAAAAATAAGACCATGGATCAAAGGCACATTAGCAAAAAAAAAAAAATGCACATAGCTTATGCAGGGAGCAAAGAGAAGAAGCCCTGTTTGGGGCTGAGAATATGTGCTTGGAAAGATCCTGGAAAGATGACATTTGGAGGCTCCACTCATTATTAAATAGAGGTGATGATGATTTGGTAAAAAAAAAAGATTAACATGACAAATTGCAAAGCCAGTATTTTAGAAAGCTTAAACTCTTAGTTTTGTGCAGACTAAGTTTTAGCTCCTTTAAATCCCTAACTTAGCTAAAAATATATAAGGTCAAGCCAGCAATAGGATGATGGCAATAGAATCAAGTATTCAAGAGTAAGTCAAAGATTTGAAGACAGAATTTAACTGGATTTGTTATAATGTTTTGAATGTGAGAGATGATGTTCAAGGAGATATAATAAACATTACTAATCTTTTAAGCCTAGTTCCTTGGCATACATTTACTATTTTCCATGCTTGAAGGCACTGTATAGATCTCTTTCTGGCAATAGGGCAGACTTGGTATCTAGACCAGTCCTCCAGATGAAAGCAATTTAAAATGCTAGTTTATGGGGCTGGGACTGTGGCTCAGTGGGAGAGCACTTGCCTAGCATATGTGAGGCATTGGGTTTGAGCCTCAGCACCACATAAAGATAAATAAAGGTATTGTCCATCTACAACTAAACAATAAAGATATTTTTTTAAAACACTGTTAAAATGCTAGTTTAATTTGCTGGAAAGAAAGTATGGAATTCCCAGACCAAAAAATAAGACAGGAATCCAGAAAAGAGCACTAAAAATGACATTAGCACTGAGGATATTTGATGAATAACTTCTATAGTGTTGTAGCTTCAGAAGTCAAGAGATATATCTTTGGTTCTGATCAAAGATGGAAAACCTAATAATTGTAGTACCCTCTGCTTCCCACCTACAAAATTGGGATCCCAAAGGGGCTACACTGTCAGTATTAGGATAATCAAGAAATTTCTTTTTAAAAAAGAAATATGTTCATTTCCTCCCCTTCTAGGGTCCTACAAAGAAAATTGCTTCTCTCAAACATTAACAATATAAGCTGGCCTTCACTTGAGTTTGCAGCCCACATTATACTGAATATTGATACAACATCAAACTGAGAATTTATTTAAAGTGATTCTAAAGTTTATTTAAAGTGTTTCTAGTGGCTCTTAGGTGCCTGAGACAAACTAACATAAATCCTTTCTGGGGAATATGTTCTTATTTCAGACATCTTGAGTTTTCATAGATAAAGTTCTAAGAAAAATAAACAACTCATGTGTAAATAAATCCCCAAATTCACCAGAAAACAAGTTTCATCAAATGAACTAGCAGGAATAATGGTGAACAGAATAGGTCCTGAAAATACTTCAGATATAGAAATTATCAGATGCAGACTATAAGATGTTTTATGTATTTAAGAAATAAAATACAGTGAGAGCAAGCATAGTTGAAAAAGAATTTCCAGAAAAAGCATAGTTGAAATAAAAACACAATGGATGGATATTGTAGCAGATTAAATACAATCAAGTTAGTAAATTGGAAGGTAGAACTGAAGTTATGGAAAAGCAGCACAGAAGGACATAAAGCTAAACGGTAGTTCAAGAGACCGAACAGAGTAAGACTCATCTTCTCATTGAAGAACTAGAAGAAAAGTAATGTGGCAGAGGCAATGTTTCAAGAAGCCCAACAAATCCCCAGCCGGATTTTTTCTTTATACATTATGGATACACATGACAAATCGTAAAAGCAGTCGGAAAAAATGACATTGCATTCAAAGGAGACCAACAGCTGATTTCCCAGTAGCAACAAAGGAAGCCAGAGATCAGTGAAATGATACTTACATGCTTCTGAAAGAAAGTAAACATCAACCTAGATTCTCTTACCACCAAAAATATTTTTCAAGAAATATTAAGATATTTCCAGATCCTTGCTAGAAGTGCTTCTCCAAAGAAAGTTTTGAAAGATCTTGTCCATCAGAAAATTATTTGAAATGCAAAAGGGAATGTGAGCCAGGCATGTTGGCACACGCCTATAATCCCAGCAGCTCAGGAGGCTGAGGCAGGAAGATTGCGAATTCGGAGACTCACTCTGAATAAAGTACAAAAAGTGCTGAGGATGTTGCTCAGTGGTCGAGTGCTCTCAGGTTCAATCTGTGATACCCCCACCCTCAAAAAAAAAGGAAATGTGAAAGTAGAAACCAGGTAAATTAAAACACATATTTTATAAAATAATGGTAATGAATTATTGGATTTCAAATTGAGAATTAAAATACACACAGCAACAATAGCAGATTCATTAGAAAGGCGATTAAAGAAATTGAAGCATTTTGAGTATTAGGTCCTTTTAATGTAAAGACCCATATTTCTAAGGTGATTAGAAATACAGGACTAAATATAAGGAGAGATGTCATGCCCGAAGTGAACCTTGAAGTAACCCTTGAACATTGAGGGTGTGAATGAAAGTTCCATGAAAGAGAGCTGGGTTTTGAAGATTGCTTCATTAGGGAACTGGAAGAGAAGGAGCAGATATGGATAATGGCAGTTCAATGACCAAATGAAATGACTTTAGTTCAATGACCAAATTGAAATAAGATGTTCCATAAAAAGAGAACTTTCTATCACTGGAAATGTACAAAGTCTTATGGGATTCACACATTGGAGAGGGAATTTTAGCAATGGATAGGAGATTCAAATAATGTTCTTCCAGTTTTTCAGTTTTCATTTTGAACAACACCTGAGAGTTCTTCCTTCAGTACTTAAGAGTACTTCTTTGAAGATTACCTGTTTGATTAAGGTCACCAAACTTTGGTCTATAAGAAATGCCAAAATCAATCATTAACTTAATGACTACATCAACATGTTCAAGTGTCATGGGAATGAATACTCAATTCTAGATTCTCCTTACATTTTCACAAGTGCAGTCCTTAGCCAACCTAAGTATTGCTTAGGCCATGTGAGATTTACAAGATATGCAATACTAGAACCTGAGATCATATTCAAAATATTCAACAGTTGGCATGACAGGCACAAACAGAGCAGATGCTAGTTATATACATACAGCCATACAAGTGCATACTGGCTGATTAGAGCTAAAGTAAACATGAACTTGATGTTTTCTATGAAGTGAGACAAAGTAGAGATTCTTTTTTAAAATATATGCCTCTATATATGGGAGGGGATAGATTTCTTTCTTTTTTTTTTTTTTTTGCATAGTCTTTGTCCAAATCATAGCTGTAAACATTTTCTTTTGGCCACCAAATGTAATGATTTTTAAAAATTTTTCCTGATCATTGATAGCTGTTTTCTTCCTTGAGTATCAGAATAAACATCATTAAGATGATGTGAGACTGGTACATTTCCAGAGACCTGGCAATGGCTATAAAGTAATAAGATAAACTTTATTTTTGGATTCATAAACCATTCCATACCTTAAATGTCAGACATTACCTGCTACTTTCTTAACACAATGACCATAAATATGAACACCTTTCCATTTGTTGCATGATCCACTGAAGTACTTTGCCACAAATTTACTATCAAACTTTTACATTTTTACTTGTTTCTTCTTTCACAGATTCTTCTCTAGGATTTCCTTCATATTCTTTTTAGAAATGTCATTGTAATTTCTCTCCTTTAATTCCTGGCTTTCTTCATTCTAGTTATTTGATGTTATTTTATTAAGAAAGGTGAGATATTATGAAGGAAAGTCAGTAGGAGTACTTTGTGGGGACTTATTTTTAATCTTAAGGCAGTTAAGTTTTAAGCTAAATAGTTGTTAATACAACTAAAATATTGTTCTGCCTTTGGGTTCTGCTTCTGTGAAAATGATGATAAAATTAAGGCTCTGAAAATATTAAAAAGAGACTCTTAAAACCACAAAAACACTGTCAGCCTTGAGAATTCAGAGGCCCTACGTTCAATCCCCAGCAATCACGTGCTACTTTGTCCCAACAAAGCCTTCAGGACCTAAATATAAATAAAGTGTGTTTAGTGAATGCTGAGGAAACTTCAAGAATTGTTGGGATAGCTGGGGATGTGGCTCCGTTGTTAAGCACCCCTCGATTGTTAAGTACAATCCCTAGTACAAAAACAAAACAACAACAAAAAAAGAATTGAAGACTGTGAATGGGAGACTTTGTAAATGGTAAGATGCTATGCAGGCATGCTACATCAGAGTGGAGTAGAGCCGTTACCTGCAGCTGATGAGCTCCAAAAAGAGCGAAACCGATAAGGTCCTGCAGTACTGGCTTAAGACGGTATAAAACCTTGATTATGTTCTACTTGTAGGTTGTTTTGTTTTGTCATATTTGTATTGTTGTTTGGGGAGAGGAGTAACTCCTATTTAGTCTCCTTGCCCTAGTATATTTTCTAATTCATTCCTGTCTGAAGTCATCTGAATGAGAGCATCTCCTAAAAGAAATCTGATCAAGTTAGATTAGTTTGTGATCTGGTCTAATTTTAAATAGCCAGGGTTTTTCTACTAGGCAATCTCACCTAGTCCCATAAGTTGTTTTGTTTTGTTTTTGTGGTGCTGGGATTAGAACCCAGAGCCTCATTCGTGGTAGGCAAGTGCTCTGCCACTGAGCTGTATCTCCAGCACAACTCCCATACCTTGCCTCCATAGGATGACAACTCCAAAATCTTTTTCTGAGCTCCTGAATAGGTTTAACTTTGATGTTCTATTGAAGCAAGGAGCACATCAACCAAAATTGATTGATTTCAAATTAACCAAATTATTATTTTCCATACATTCTCTACTTCTTTCTCTCAAAAGTGATTCCTTTAAGGACTAATTTGATTGTGTCACTTCCCTCCTTAAAATTCTTCAGTGGCTCCCCTATAAGATATAGTTCATGCTTCTCAGCTATTATACCAAGCTTTTCTCAATCTAGCCCCTGATTCTTCCCACCTTTACACTTTAGCAGCACATTACTTATAATTTTCCAGGTTGTCCACGTTTTATTTGTTAGTTGTACTTACACAACTTGTTTGTTTTACCTGGAATTCCCTTTTCCAAATCCATTTTCATATATTCCTGTCCAGTAGTATACTGGAACTGACCCCTATCAATTAGAAAGAACGGATTGTTAAATATCTGGAATTTTGCAAGCCAGTTTGTAACTTGAAATCAGCTATCAGTGAGGGTATTTATACCAAGAACATCAGCAAGCACTATACAAATCAGGACTTTTTCCCCCAATCAGTTAATTCCCCCCAAGAAAGCTGGTCCCAACACACCATTATCCACTGGCAACCTTTGCCTCAATTCTAGCTTAGATAGTAACTCTTTCTTTTTTTTTTTTTTTTTTTTTTTTTTTGTGTGTGTGTATGTGTGTGTGGTGCTGGGGATTGAACCCAGGGCCTTGTGTATGCCAGACAAGCACTCTACCAACTGAGCTATATCCCAAGCTTAGATGGTACCTCTTTCAAACTGTTACTGCTCATCCCTCTTCTCTCCATACACATAAATTTGATTGCTTCATCTAAATTCTTAGTTTATGTGTTTCTTTTTAATATCAAATTCTGAGTTCCTGGAGCAGAGTCCATATAGTTATCTTTGTATCTGACTTTCATTCACTCAACATTCATTAAATTGATACACTTAATATATGTCAGGGACAATTCTCCGGGTATAAAGATGAAAAATTTTAGCCATTGTCTTCAAGAAGCTCATAATCTAGTCTGTAGAATGAGGAAAAAGTTAGATAGACCATTAAAATACAGTGACACAAGTGCAATTTTAGAAATCTATACAAGACACATTGGGACCTGGAGGGAAAAAACCCTACTAAGAGCAATGGGGAAGTCTTCACAGAGCAGGTAAGACAAAGGATGAGTAAAATGTTGTTGACTGTAAGTAGCTGCTACAGTCAGTACTTATAAAGGCAGAATTATATTTATAGGACTTTCTTCCATTCTGAAAAACTGAATTATATACGGTTAATTTTTAGGTAGAAATCCTATATGAATATCTAATGAATTAAACTATCTTTGAATAGAGAAAGCACTGAGTACTCTCTATTACATTATACAGTAATGTTGTATATTAAACCATCTCAATACTCTGTAGCCTAAAACAGTAACAATTTATTATTTCTCTTGAATCTAACATCTTGACAGTTCTGATCTAGCCAGATTCAGCTAATTCTAGCTGGGCTCACTCATTTGCAATGAACTGACAGGTCAGCCTGAGGCTATCTGTATTTTAAGATGCCTTTGACTAAGGCAGTTTAGTTGTCCTCCATCTGTCTGTCTCATCTCTCCAGCAGGTTAGCTCTGACATCTTCCTGTGGAGGTGGTAGGGGTGCAAGAAAAGAAGCCGAAACATGCAAATATGTGTTTAGGCCGCTTCTTGCTTTAAGCCAAAGCAAATCACATGGCCAAGTCTGAAGTCAGTATGCAAGAAATAAATACAAGAAAATGTGAAAAATTGGGGCCACAGCTGCATTCTATCTACCACAAGCACTTCACCTTTTCAGCCTAGCATTTGATGGGCTGGACTCCTTAAATGAAATGCAGACTTCAAACTGAGAGAAATTTCAGTTCATCTGTGAAAAGCAAACATATTTTTATTTACTGAGGTCTATGAATAGAGCAGACCATTTACTTTTTTTTTTTTAGTTGTAGTTGGACACAATACCTTTATTTTATTTATTTATTTTTATGTAGTACATCGAACCCAGCACCTCATACGCACTGGGTGAGCGCTCTATCACTAAACCACAACCCCAGTCCCAGACCATTTACTTTTAACTAGTAGTCTAGTTGAATATATTGAGAGTAGAAAGCATTAAACAACAATTCATAAAATGTATTTTTTTGGTATTTGTCCAGTGAGTAAAACATCCAAAAATGCAAATCAGCATTTTTTTTGCAAGATTCACATCATCAATATTTGTTTAGTTTCCATCATCCTTATCTTCAGTGAGAATGGGAGAGGGCACTGGATTAACCAGTCATAGATGGGCAGTAGACAGAAAAAGGATTGAAACAAATGGAGAAATATTAGAAAAGCATCAGTCACTGAAGTGGAAGAGTGGGTGGCTAAGGACAGAAAGTAAACCTTCAGAGCCAACTTGTGGATTAAAGGTTAGACCATCAGGGTCTACTTCCCCGTGTACACAAAGGCTCTTCCCCTGCCCCCAGAAGGAAGTCAATGTGATAAGTTCCTTCATCTTTGATTCCTTTCCATTTTTCTGCCAAATTTGCCCACATGTTATCTGTTCCTGGCACTAGAACAAAAGAGTTTTTTGTGCTTCTCTAAAACCAAGAAAAGATTTATTTCACCCATAATTTAAGATTCTGATGTAAAAAAATAAGAGACTTGTCAAATTGATTACTCTGTGGGCATAATTAAACCTTTTATTGGCTGTATTTAGAAAAATAATCCAGACTGTCCTCACAATCCAGTGTCATGGAAGAACACTGGTGGGAACAGTCTGGAGGACAGCCAGACTTTGTTTACTGTGTACATTTGGCTCTCCAGCTGGATAGTGAACACCTTGGGATATTAGGTTCTCTTTGGATCCCACCAACTCCAGTATGCTGACATGTTATTTGGTTTATTATCTTGGTACCCCTGTAGTTTTGGTCTATTCTCAAGATGAGTGGATTGAGGGAGGCACATTGGGTGTGATATCAGTAATCAGAAGGAGAAGCTCCGAGGTGAATATACTTCCTGCTTTTGCCACCAGATGGCAATCAGACATTTGAAAGACTTGAGAACTGGCTAACTAACTCTAAGATTGGTGATTTAAGAAACAAAGAAATATAAGTTAATGCTATAATTTATTATGTATATATCTTAAGTCCTGTCAACTAATCAACAACAGCTTAAGCAGTGAAAAGATAGAGTTATCTGTAGTAAATTTAGGAATCTTTCATCAAAGTTGAATATATGCTCAATCTAAAATAAAGACCTGTCAAATCATGATGGGTGTAATAGAGAACTGATAAATTCATCAATATTCAGGATCAATACTTTTACTCTAATATGCTAAAATGAGGGAATATTCTTTTAAACCTTGAAATTAAAGATGTAAAAATGGGTGGATGTGGCTGTGGCTCAGTGGTAGCCCACTTACCTGGTATGTGTGGGACACTGGATTTAATTCTCAGCATCACATATAAATAAATAAAATAAAGTTCTATCAACAATTAAAATTTTTTTAAAAAAGATGTAAAATTGGTATTCATGGGCTGGAGTTGTGGCTCATTGGTCGAGTGCTTGCCTAGCATGTGTGAGGCACTGGGTTCAATTCTCAGCACCGCATATAAATAAATGAAAAATAAAGGTCCATCAACAACTAAAAAAAATTTTTAAATGGTGTTCACTGACACTTAAGGTATCGCCATATAAAATTATAAAAGTTATTACTGCAACAAACGCAAGTAAATCTACACCAGAAAGGTCTATTGGTGAATATTATGAGAAGCGAGAGATACTTGAAGAACATCTCTGAACTCTATGAGTATGACATCAAAGGAAGCAACTGTGCCATTTTCTTTTTTCTTCAGAAGGTGGCAAACTTTAGGGAAAGGCCAAATGGGAAATATTTGGGCTTGTATAACATATAGTCTCTGTCAATTCAACTCTGTCATCATAGCATATGTACTGTGAAGTAGACAAATAAATGCATAAATGAATAAGTAAACTTTATTTATAAAAATAGGTGATAGGCAAGATTTGGTTTATGTGCCATAATTTACCAACCCCTTTTTGTCATTGCAAGCTGGGATCCATAGCTATTTCCCCTTTCTAGGCCTCAGTCTCTGACTTCTGTAACATAAGGAAGCTAGATTAGATGATCTCTGATATTTCTCACTCTGTGTTTCCTTTAGTACCTCTCTCTTAGCTAAATGATTCACCAGTCTGACCCATGGTGACATTTCTTTTATGTATAAGGTCAAATTTTTAAAATTCCAGCTTAAAACAAATTTATAAGTTTCTAAGTCCAGGATTTTTCAGCCTTGACACTATTAACATTTTAGTGTAGATAGTCCCTTTGTTTTAGGGGGTAGGGGAGCTGTCCTATACATTATAAGATGCTTAGCAGGATCCCTGGCCTCTACCCACTAGATGCTAATTACACACACACACACACACACACACACACACCACTTATGACAACTAAAAATGTCTTCAGACATTGCCAAATGTCCCCTGGGAGACAAAATTACCCTAGGTAATTTTGGTAATTTACCAAATTACCCTAGGTAATCCAGAGCCTTAGAGACTTTGAGAATAATTAGAAGAATCCCCAAAATGGAAGTTAGACCATGGAATTCAGGAACCACCAAGACAACAAATACATCTATTCAGATACAAAGTCAAAAGGTCAAAACCAAAAGGAATAACCAGCTTATTAGAAAGAGAAGGGCAATTAGAATTGTATTATTCCAGTCAAAACAGATTAGAGGTAGCTTTTAAATGTTGACTTAGCTTATAAGTGTTCCGAGGCCAGTGAACCCCAGTAGAGGGCTGTCTATCATCTGTAGCTGAAAGTCAAACTAAAACAAGGAAACGTTAATGAAGACAAATAAATAAGACCATTATTAACACCAAGAATATTTATTCTTCTACTTCTCTATGTTGTTTGACGGGCTCTAGCAGAAAGAATTCATACTGGGTGCATTTATTAGCCCTTATCTATGAGGCCCGGAGTGTTTCTTTGTTGGTTGGTTGGTTTTGTTTTGATTTACTTTAAATGAATAAATCAAGTATGGCTTATTCCAACAATGGAATATTATTTGGTGGAGAAAATGAATATGGTACAAGCTTTACCACATACATGTTTCTCTGAAGTTAGCTTTTCAATAATAGTAAAGTTGGTCCTAGAGCTCAAGTCTAGATCATTTACCTGCCTTGTGATTTAGCTACTATTGAAAAGCCAAAATCGTCTCAATTCAACAGTAAGGGTGCATTTGATTTCCATCTACTTCTTATTTGTGCCCATATTATATATTTTAAGAATTCATTCTCTTCCAGTTATAAATAATATTAATCATAGCTGACAAATCCTGAATATCCCAATGGCTTTGGACAAGGAGTTTTTTATTTTTGTTTTCCTTCTTATTTTCCTTATATTTCCCCTATGGTAACTTTGATACAGTGTGCATTGTCCGAACAGTAATCTCAGATCTCTCAAAATTCTAATTCTAGTCTCTGTTTTGCTTTATGATCTGGGGCAGGTCTTTTTCCTCTGCTGAAGGAATGATTTCTTTTATCTGAAAAATAGTAGGAAGATTTTAAATTCTGGTCTCAGGAAGGTTGCATAAGAATTATCTTCAAGGACTGGGGCTATAGCTCAGTGGCAGAGTGCTTGCCTAGCATGTGTGAGGCATTAGATTCAATCCTTAGCACCACATAAAAATAAACAAATAAAGGCCTTCTGTTCAGGTACAATTACAAAAAAAAATTTTTTTTTAATCTTCAAAGCCTTGTTTAAACTTTAGATATCTATGCCCAATCCCTGGGTTCTGATTCTGTAATTTAAGACCTGGTGATTCCAGTGCACAGCCATGTTTGAGAACCATTGGAGATGATCTCTAAGATCATTTAAACTCTAAAATGCAGAAGTTATGTGAAACATATATTTCTTTAAATGTTTTTTATTAGATTACTTCATGGAAAGTGTTTTATATCCTACAAAAAATAATGGAGATTAATGCATTGTAGCCACCCCACCACTCCACACACACACACACACACACACACACACACACAGTCACACAATGATACAGTTTACCTAAACTTGGTTTGCTGTTTATGTAGCCAGCTTATAGCTTGGGGTGATCACCTTGATCCCTAATAGGTATTAGATGATGTTTCCCCTTTTCCCCAGAAGGTCATTTCATAGCTTCAATGTTTTCAATCTTCAATTTAGAGAGGAATTAAATAATTTTGATATCCTGATTTCTATATAACCATAGATGGGATAAAATTAGAAATTCTTTCTGGTTGTTAATTTCTGTTTATTTGTTTTTCTTTAATTTACAGAATGCTCTTTTCAGTTGCATTAGCAGAAATGAAAGTAAGTATATTGTCAATGATTATACAAGCAGTTCAAAGAGCAAAATACAGTTTTGAACATGATTAGCCATTACAAATTTTGCCCAGATCCTGGCATTATAACTTAGGCTGTTAATAAGCCATCTGAAATAATGTGCATAGCAGAATTCTGCTAGGCTCTTTTCCTCTGTGGTGTTCAAGTCATTCGTGTAGTATAACAATTCCCATGTTCTAATTGCAGGTTTACAAAGCAGACAGTAGCGTTAGATGTGCTAGAGGAATATAATAACAATAAGAGGGTCACTTTCAAAGGTCATACACATCCACGTTATATAATGTAGCACTTGCCAAGAGCTGCCTCTCAGTTCATTTAGCTGAATTTTTTTGAGTACTTGCTTGGTATGGGGCCGCCATATCTGTGGAAGATGTGACCCATACACAAAGAACTCTAGGGCAGGGTAGAATATGAGATAGAGCACTGATAAGTGTTGCACTTCAAAGGAAGGAGGGAGCGTAGCCTTTAAGGGGCTCAGAGGTGACTTCATAGAGTTGGTAGCTGAGCTGGGCCTTGAAAGGTGGACAAGATGTAAATAGTGGAGATCAGAAGAAGGGCACTGTAGGTGAAGGGAATCAGGAGAGCATTTAGAGACGGGAAAAGACACCTACGGAACAGACAGTTGTTTAGATTAGCTTGGGAGGATATTAAGAAGCATTAGCTGTCCATATTCTACCACATAATCCTATATCCTCCTACACGGGCAAGGAAGCCAGCCCAAGGAGGAAGTGAGAAGGTAGACATCTGGTCCTATTCTGCTCGTCTCCTCTGTCCTCACCATACCACTCTCAGTGTATCCTCACTGAGGTCACATTGATAAAATTAAACCATAAATAATTTTTCTTTGTGGAACTGTGGAGGTAGATCAGTGATAGAGTGTTTGTTTAACATGTACAAGGTCTTGAATTTGATTCCCAGCACCATATGCACCACCCCCACCCCCACCCCCGAAAATGATAAAAATGGATTTTATTCGTGATGAAAATGAACTCTTTGGCAGGGGGCACAGTAACTTTGGTAGTCAGTCCACATTGAAAACAGGTGGCACAATAGATACAGAACAGTTTCCTAGTCCAGGAAACTAAGGCTTATCCTTATTTAGTTCTGTCCCAAGATAGTTTGTTATTAATCTGTATATGATTTTACCATTATCATTATTTCTAGAAGTCACCTAAATTCACCAAAAACCTAGTTCTGGTTCTTCCATATCTATCTCTAATAATTATCTGGGAATTCTTACCTGTCTTTCTCCAACCCTCTTCCTGACATACATCTACCCTGGCTCCCTTTTGCCTCTTACAGATCCCCTTAGACTCCTATAAGGGTCTCCTAGTCTTCATTATAATTACCACATCTGCCCCTCTGCCCCTGGCCACTTATCTCCCTCTCCCCAGATACTTTAAATGGCAGCCTATTGATTTTTTTTCATTTTTTAATACAAAGTCATATTTATTTCAGATGAGTTTTACTCTTCAGTATTGAGGCAAATCATATCATTTATGAAGATTACCTCTATTTAGACATATTCTTGAGGATGTTCAAACTGTATAGAAGTTTTAGAATTTTGTTTTGAGATATACAGTTATTTAATTGTCAAATTAGTTAAATAATTCTGATGCCTCTTAGTTTTAACTGGTCCTATTTTGTTTTTGTTTTTTGGGGGGGGTTGACTTTTTTATTGATTTTATTTTTTTAAATACATGACAGCGGAATGTATTACAATTCTTATTACACATATAAAGCACAATTTTTCATCTTTGTATAAAGTATGTCCATGCCAATTCATGTCTTTACACATGTTTTTTGCATTACAATTCTTATTAAACATATATACCACAATTTTTCATATCTCTGTATATAAAGTAGGTTGACACCTAATTCATGTCTTCATACATGTACTTTGGATAATGATGTCCATCACATTCCACCATCCTTGCTAATCCCCTGATAACTGGTCCTATTTTGTAAATGTGAGATATTTGGGGTTTAATTTTTGTTTTGCTATGCTTGTTTTGCTTTGTTTATAAACCTCCACAAATCTAACATGGAATGAGGCTTTTTCAGTGGTTCTCTTGGCATTTGGAGAAGACAGATTTGCTATATGAGACTGTCTTGTGCATTGCAGGATGTTTAACAGCCCTGGCCCATGCATTAAATGCCAGTACTAGTCCCTGGACAACCAGAAATACTTCCACATGTTCCATACTCTTCCAGGGGGTCGTACTGTTCCTATGGAGAACCACTGGATTATAGACTATAAATTGATGAATATTGACTTTCTTACACCAGTGAGCACTTCACTGTCCCCATAACTATGCCTACAATAATACTGATTTCAAGTGTATAAACATAGTTTATGGTTTTATGGTTTCCTGTGGCATGGTTTCATTTCTCAAATTGAGAAAGGTATACTGTTCCATCAGTATGGTGATGATTTAATGTTAACAAAAAGCTGTTTCATTTCAGTGTCTTCTCTTTTTTTCCCCGTATAGTGGGCTCGGTGTGTTGCAGTTATGCAGGTCATCATACAAACTGCAGAGAATATTGTCAAGCCATTTTTCGAACAGACTCTTCTCCTGGTCCATCTCAGATCAAAGCAGTGGAAAATTATTGTGCCTCTATTAGTCCACAATTAATACACTGTGTGAACAATTATACCCAGTCTTACCCAATGAGGAACCCAACAGATAGTAAGTAAAAGGGACGTATTTTTTTTTTTTTTTCATTTCAACCTTGGTAAAAGAGTTTATAAAAAAGGAATGATACATTCTTGTAGGTAGTTGCAGTCTTGGTCACTTGGGAAACACCAGACTTCCTTTGGTGTTTAGATTTGACAGATTGGATGTTACTGTCACAGTTAGAAGGTGCCAAGAAAGATGGGGCTATAGAGAGTATGAGGAAATGGGAATTTTAGTCTGAGGATGGAAGAGTTCTTTGATATGAATATTTTGGAGAGAAGTTAACCATCAGAATTTCAGATTATTTTACTTTTTGATCTAGCAAGTCCACTTTAAGAATTTATCCAGCAAGAAAATTTACACAAATTTGCAAAAATATGTTGTAAATATGCTTATATACACATTTGTAGACAAAAATTGGAAATAACCCAAACATCTATCAGTAGGATATTGATTAAATAAATTAGAATATATATATATATAGATCACAACACTTTGCAAACAACAAAAAGAACATTTATATAGAAGCAAAAAAAAGCAAGTTACATAACTAAAGGTATAGTGTGATACATTTTTAGTTATATACCTAATTGTTTTATATTATATATTTCTGTAATTTGAATTTTTTTTACCAGTGAGCAATGGTTATTTTTGTAATAAAAGATCATAAAAACAAAAGAGAGCCTTTTTTTTTTTTTTTTTAAATCAGGGCCTCCTAATGAGCCTGCACCTTATAGGGATTTTCAAGGTCTCAGCTTTGTACATCCTAGAATCCATTTTTGTCCTCTGGAGGTCATCATATTTTAAAGAACTGACTGATTAACCAAACTGATAGAAGATTTATTTATAAGCCACATGCCAATGACTTTTTATATGTGGACACTGGAAAGAATTGTTTCTATAAACTCAAAAGCAATGTGCCTTATTTGGCCACAATCAAAATCAAAAATTACTCTAAGGATTTTGGCATTCTGTGATGTGGCTGTGTGGTGAAAATTATAGGATGAAACATTTGCCACAAGTATCTTCCATCGGCTTCCATTTGTTTTAAAGGCAGATCTGTATTCCCCAATATTTAGGCTACCAAGAGGGGCTGCTGGAGCTAACAAGATTGCAGCTTTAAAACAAAGCAGTAACAACAACAACAACAAAAAGGCAGGAAGAAGTTTTAAGGGTAGAAGGGCAGTCATTTCTAATATATGTTAACACAGAGGACTCTGGATAAGCAGGCTACAAACAAAACAGGCTTCTTCAAAAGTCAAAGACACCAAGAAAAGTAATTCAGAGAGACCCTTCTGAATTCCATAGCTTCATTAATAGTGTTCTTTAATTTTCTGATTCTTTGTAGAAAATTAGAGGCCAGGGACTGGGAACATAGCTCAGTGGGAGAGCACATGTTTACCACTGGTTTAGTCCCTAGCACCAAAAATAAAGAAAATTAAAGGCAGAAGCAGACTGTTAGCTTGTCAGGGTGTGCTACTATATTATTTAAATTACAACTTAACTAATTTTCACAGACATAGAAAACCTTTATGCTGTCTTGGAATATGGTAAAATACAGTGTTTGTGTTTGTTGCTATTAAAAATTAGTTCTCTCTCATGTCAAGAACATAATCCCTCTTAGACATCCCCTACTAGAAGCAAATCCACTTAGATATACAATATCTTTTCCAAGAACATAAAATATCTTTTATATGAGGGCTTCTTCAGTGTAGGATGACTTTTCATTTTCATTAGGATGCTAGAAACCTCATGATTAGACACCTTGTCCACTTTTTACTACACTGCAAAGTAATGAAGAGAATTTAATAGACCCTGTATAATACAGATACTGACATCAAGTAGTAATGGTTTTCCACTACATAGTCATGTTCTTCTTCTCTTCTGAGCAATAAATGCAATAAAACCAGCTCATTAAACCACTTATATTCTGAAAATGTAGGTTTGTATTGCTGTGACAGAGCTGAAGACCATGCTTGCCAAAATGCCTGCAAGAGAATTCTGATGTCTAAGAAAACAGAAATGGAGATTGTTGATGGTCTCATCGAGGGTTGTAAGACCCAGCCCTTGCCTCAAGATCCTCTTTGGCAGTGTTTTCTTGAAAGCTCACAGTCAGTTCACCCTGGAGTCACTATACACCCTCCTCCCTCTACAGGCCTGGATGGGGCTAAATTGCATTGTTGTTCTAAAGCAAACACTTCAACATGTAGGTCAGTATCTTATTTTCTTTTATTAAAATAGTAGAAAATAATATTTTAATTAATTATTTTAGGCCTAGCAAATGCATGTTATATTTTTGCATTGTGTAGGCTGAACATTTAGAAGCTATTTCATTCTGTTATCCACCAAATATTTACCGATCATTGGGTATATATAAAACATTGTTTCATATATCACATGCTTTTGTGATATGAAGGATTAGCCTTGACAGGGCAACAGAATTTGAAGATGATGCAATGTGAATTTTGCTTTCAAGGAATCATTAAGTAAACTTTCAATTTAGAAGATGTTTTGATCTGACATCTAAAAGATATTCTCTTTATTAAATTATGAAACTTTGAACTTAACCATAGCATTTGGTCATATTGGTGAATAAACTGGTTGGCACTTATATCCAGAGTTAGAAAGCAGTGCATTGACATTCATTTCAGTATTACACTTAGGGACAAAAATTAACAATACAAATATAGGATAGACAAGAATCTAGAGACAAGAATGAATGGAGATAACTAAGGTCATGGTAGAACACAGATTATAGTGCAGGCACCGTAGCACACACATGTAAATCCCAGCTACTCAGGAGCCTGAGGCAAGAAGATCACAAGTTTGAGGTCAGCCTGGGGAACTTCTTAGGACCCTGTCTCAAAATAAACAATAGAAAAGGCTGGGAATATAGCTCAGTAGTAAATTGTCCTGAATTCAATCCCCAGTACAAACACACACACACACACACACACACACACACACAACAACCCACACACAGATGAATTAGAATTTGTTTAATAAATATTTTGGGTGAAAAGCATCCACAACATTTCTAGGATATCCTGAAATTAATTTGAGAAACAACCATTTCTATGGTTTCTAACCATTTCTATGGATCTTTAGCAAATAAAAAAAGTGCCTAAAATAACTTATCAAACTTTACCAAAGATATTAAAAATATTTGAGGAAATTAATGGAAGGATTTAAAGGAAAATTAAGTTGGCTCTGAGGTTAAGGAAACTGTTTGCATATAAAAGTTAATACTGATGAGAGAGATGCTATGTAATTCTTAGAAAGAGAAACCTCTGCCAAAGAACTATGCTGACATAGAGTTACTGGAAATTGAGGTAGCTATGCAGTCCCAGAGGAGCTTTAGTAAGAAACAGTTTCCTCTCTCAATCTTGAAATAGATTTCATGGTTTGCTGACTGCTTTCACTTCCATCAGATTTGATTTTTATGAAACAATTGGGAAAAATTGTGTAATTTTCATTTACATGTGAGAAAGAAAACTTAAGAGATATTAATAATCTATTCAAGGTAACTATAGAAAATTAAGGACTAGGGCTGAGGTTGTGGCTCAGTGACAGAGTGCTTGCTTCGCAATATGAGGCACTGGATTCGATCCTTAGCACCACAAAACAATAAGTAAACAAAGATATTGTGTCCATCTATAACTAAAAATTTTAAAAAGGAAGAAAGAAAGTTAAGGACTAGGGCTGAGGATGTTCAGTGGTAGAGTGCTTGCCTAGCTTGATATGTGAGGCCCTGCCCCTGCAAACTGAATCAAGAAGACATACACAATTGAAACAGATCAATTTCAACCAAGGAAATAGAGGACACCATCAAAAGCCCACCAACCAAGAAAAGCCCAGGACCAGATGGATTTACAGCTGAGTTCTACAAAACCTACAAAGAAGAATTAATACCAATACTCCTCAAATTATTCCAAGAAATAAAAAAGGAGGGAACCCTTCCAAACTTATTCTGTGAAGCTAGTATTATCCTGATACCAAAACCAAGCAGAGACACATCAAGGAAAGAAAATTTTAGACCGGTATCCCTGCTGAACATTGATGCAAAAATTCTCAATAAAATTCTGGCAAATCGCATACAAAAACATATTTAAAAAACAGTGCACCATGATCAAGTGGGGTTCATTCCAGGGATGCAAGGATGGTTCAACATAAGGAAATCAATAAATATAATTCATCACATCAATAGATGTAAATATAAGAATCATATGATTATATCAATTGATGCAGAGAAAGCATTTGACAAAATACAGCACCCTTTCATGTTCAAAACACTAGAAAAACTAGGGATAGTAGGAACATACCTCAACATTGTAAAAGCTACCTATGCTAAACCCAAGGCCAACATCATTTTAAATGGAGAAAAATTGAAAGAATTGCCTCTAAAAACTGGAACAGGACAGAGATGCCCTCTTTCACCACTTTTATTCAACATAGTCCTTGAAACTCTAGCCAGAGCAATTAGACAAATGAAAGAAATTAAAGGGATATGAATAGGAAAAGAAGAACTCAAACTATCATTTTTTATTGACAACATAGTTCTATATTTAGAGGATCCAAAAAAAAAAACTCCACCAGAAAACTTCTAGAATTAATAAATGAATTCAGCAAAATAGCAGGATATAAAACCAATACCCATAAATCAAATGCATTTCTGTGCATCAATGATGAATCCTCTAAAAGAGAAATTAGGAAAACTACCCTATTCACAATAGCTTCAGAAAAACTAAAATTCTTGGGAGTCAACTTAACAAAAGAGGTCAAAGACCTCTACGATGAAAACTACAGAACACTAAGAAATTGAAGACCTTAGAAGATGGAAAGATCTCCCATGCTCTTAGATGGGCATATTTAATATTGTCAAAATGGCCATACTACCCAAAGCACTATACATATTCAATACTATTCCAATTAAAATCCCAACGTCATTCCTTATAGAAATAGCAAAAGCAATCATAAAATTCATTTGGAAAAATAAGAGACCCAGAATAGCCAAAGCAATCCATAGCAAGAAGAGGGAAGCAGGAAGTATCACAATACCAGGTCTTATACCACAAAGTTAAGATAAAAATACACTTCTCTAACCACTGGGATAGATCTTACAAATAAAATCAAAGAAAGAAACTATAGAACTCAATAATACAATCAATAATTTGAACTTAACAGACACATATAGAATATTTTATCCATTAACGAGCAAGATACTCTTTCTTCTCAGCAGCACATGGATCCTTGTCCAAAATAGACCATATGTTATGCCACAAAGTAAGTCTTAGAAAATACAAAAAAATAGATATATGACCCTGCATTCTATCTGACCATAATGGAATTAAATTAGAAATCAATGATAAAATTAAAAATAGAAGCTACTCCAACACCTGGAGACTAGACAATACACTATTGAATGATGCATGGACAACAAAAGACATCAGGAAGGAGATAAAAAAAATTCTTAGAGGTAAATGAGAATTCCGATACAACACATCAAAATCTCTGGGACGCTACGAAAGCAGTGTTAGAGGAAAGTTCATTGCATGGAGTTCATTCATTAAAAGAAGAAAAAGTCAACAAATAAACAACACTACAGCTCAAAGCCCTAGAAAAACAAGAACAAACCAACACCAAAAGTAGTAGAAGACAGGAAATAATTAAAATCAGGGCAGAAATCAATAAAATTAAGCAAAAGAAACAATTCAAAAAATTGACAAAACAAAAAGCTGGTTCTTTGAAAAAAATAAATAAGATTGACAAATCTTTACCAATCTAATAAAAAGGAAAGAGAAAACTCAAACTAAAATTCATGATGAAAAAGGAAATATCATGATAGACACTACTGAAATACAGAAGAAAATTAGAAACTATTTTGAAAATTTATATTCTGATAAAATAGAAAACCTTGAAGACACCAACAAATTTCTAGAGGCATATGATCTGCACACAATGGCTGAAGTATCCCAAGATGGAGGTGGGCCAGGCTTGGCTCTGGCATGGGTCTGCAAGTTGGCAGGGCAGTCCTGGGCCATGGCCTGGGCCTTAGCTCCTGTGCAGGTCTTTGGGGTGGTCCTGGGCCTGGGCTGTGGCGTGGGTCTGCCAGTCAGTGGAGCAGTCCTCACCTGATATAACTTTATTCCAACTTCCTCATCCTCATAATGTATATATGCTTTATTGAGACTAGGGACCTTGTCTGGCTTATTCACCACTGCACTTCCAGTGTCTTGAACCAGCACTCACACAAAATAGGCACTCAGTAAACACTAGAGTGAATAAACAAAGTTAAAGATACCCTCTTCATAGGGGTGATCTTGAGATTCAAATAAAATGTGAGAAGAGTGGAGAATTTTTACTTGTGACTTTGTATATTTCAAAATAATAAAATTTTTCCTAGTGAACATGTATTACTTTTATGAGTAAAATAATGGAATGAATATAATGTATAAGAGCATGTTGGAAATGGTACAGATAGTTTTAGCTATATACACATACTTAATTTGCTTTGTAATCATCAAATACTGAAAATAAGAATGTCATATATCAACTACAATAATATATAGAGGCTTTGGAATAACTTCAGGAACACAAATGGCTTGGAGTAGTTTTACAGGAGAAACTAGCAGACCCTGCATTTATAAAGCTTCTTAAAAGAAGTCAGAGGACTATGTCATGGTTTGCCTCCTGTGATTGCCTTTATGGAGAAGAAAAACATGTGCTTTAAGTAAAGATCAAAGTGAGATCAGAAAGATATAGGGAGAAATAATTGTGCCAAGAACTAAAGATATACAAATATTCTAACTGAACATTAAATTTAGCACTGAGCTTTCTAGCAACCATGGCAAAGAGAAAAGATAACCAGGTGTACACCTTTGATCCAGCTACCTGGGAAGCCAAAGCAGGAGGATCACAAGTTTGAGGCCAATCTGGGCAATTAGACCCTGTCTCAAAATTGAAGGAAAAGAAAGGGCTGGGGATAACTCAGTGATAAGAGTGCTTTCCGAGCATGTGCAAGGCCCTAATTTCAGTCCCCAATACTACCAAAAAGAAGGAAAAAGAGAAGGGAAGAGACAGATAACTTAAAAAGCCTATTTTTCATGGTGGGGAAAGAAAGGTCACTTTTTCTGGCTCCAAATCCTAAGAAATAGTCATTTAACTCTTTACTTTTTGTCTTATTAAAAAAGTATATAGTTCACAGATTTCCAGTTTTACTCAAATCAGGTATTTAATCATATGGCTTCTCTCTATGTGTCTGCACTTGTGCTTTTGTTTCAGGGAACTGTGCACTAAACTTTATAGCATGAGCTGGGGCAATACACAGAGTTGGCAGGAATTTGACCGCTTTTGTGAATATAACCCAGTGGAAGTGTCCATGTTGACCTGTCTAGCAGATGTCCGGGAACCTTGCCAGTTGGGCTGTAGAAACCTTACTTACTGTACTAATTTCAACAACAGGTAAGAACAATTTGTACATGGAATGGAAATATTTTATCATTAATCACTTGCTTTTTGAATAAATGAAACACCACTTTACTCTGATTTTGTTCTTTCTGGGCTAAAAGAAAGCTTTATTTCCTTATGGTTTCCTTTTTAAAGGCTGTGTTCCATCTAAGTTACCTCTGGCAAAGGAAGCACTCTTAGGGAGTTCCTTCTAATCTAGAGATACCTAAAGTTTCTGGAATTCAGAGAATTTCTTCTGCTCTTAGACCATTCTTCCTTCTGCTACACCATCAATGGAAATAATTCATTGCAGAATAAATCATTTTTCACTACTGGATCATATATATGTCCACTTTTGGACTGCTTTCTTTGCAGGGCCTTCACACTGGTTGATGTTCCTGCTCAGTGAGTCTCCCATTTCATACAAAAATATTTCTTTATAGAAGCAATTTGAATAGGTGTCTTTCTGAGATATCAAGTATAATAAGAAAAATAAGGGCCAACAACTGGACCTAGGAGCATATCCCCAGGGCTAAAGAAATAGTGAAGAAAAAGAAAAAGGGCCTCCAGAGCACAGAATGGGAGGACTTCACATCAGAGAAGCTAGGGAGGGAACATTTCTTTCTTTCTTTTTAATATTTTTTTAGTTGTAGATGGACTCAGTACCTTTATTTTATTTATCTATTTATTTTATGTGGTGCTGAGGATCGAACCCAGTGCCTCACATGTGCCAGGCAAGCGCTCTACCACTGTGCTACAACCCCAGCCCCAGGAGGGAACGTTTTTTTTTATATTTATTTCTTAATTGTAATTGGGCACAATACCTTTATTTTATTTGTTTATTTTTATGTGGTGCTGGGGAACGAACTCAGGCCCTTGCACATGCTAGGCGAGCGCTCTACTGTTGAGCCACAACCCCAGCCCAGGAGGGAACATTTCTAAAGAAAAGGTGACTGTTTTGTGAGCTGCAGCCCAGAGACCCAGAGGGCAAAAAGGAAGAGTTGGGCCAGAAGGAAGTTGTAGATATATATTTTTTTTTGTCAGATGATATTTACCTCAATCTAACACACATTCTATCCTTTTAAAATTATTCAACTCATTACTTTGAGTAAAGTAATTGAGATATCTTTACAACAAGGGATGGTGGAATAATTCAGTATCTATATAAAAAAAAAAAAGTTTAACCTCTATGTCACACCATACACAAAAATTATTTCAAGATGGATCATAGAATTCAAAATAAAACCTAGGCAAGTGTAGTGGCACTAACCTGTAGTCTTAGCTACTTGGGAGGTTGAAGCAAAAGAATCACTCAAACGAAGGAGTTTGGGACCAGCTGGGGCAACATAGCAAGACCTATATATTGTTGATGGAAATATAAATTACTATAGCTGTGGGAAGCCACCACATCATATGACCAGCATTTTCCTTTCCTGATTGGTTGAGGCCCTATCGGTCACTTCCAGTGATCTGGCCACATCAAAGTGGCTGTAGACAGTGGCCCTGATCTTGAGAGTCGTAAAAATGCTGCCAAATGTGTTTTCATGCGTCGGTGTGCCTTCCTACATCCCCAGGGATCAAGTTACCTTACCTGACCTTGTAACTCTGCCTTTTTTTTTTTTTTTGACCTTTTTTGGATGGAAATTTCTAAGAACCAGAGTCCCCCAATAAAAGACTACTCCCGAACATGCTATCTCTCTCTCTCACCAAATACCCAATAAATGGTTTTCAACCTTCTCCCAATCCCATTGGGAAGTTATAGCCCTTATGGAAAGCAGCATGGAGGTTTCTCAAAAATTAAAGAATAGAACCACCACATAATCTAGCAATTCCTCCATTGGGTTTATATCCTAAGTCTGGAATCAATCTGCCCAAGATATATTTCACTCCTATGTTTGTTGCAGCCTTATTAATAATAAAGGTATGAAATCAGCCAAGGTATCCATCAATAGATGAATGGGTAAGGAAAATAGATTTTATGGGCTAGGAATGTGGCTCAAGCGGTATCGCGCTCACCTGGCATGCGTGCGGCCCGGGTTCAATCCTCAACACCACATACAAACAAAAGATGTTGTGTCTGCCGAAAACTAAAAAATAAATATTAAAAAAAAATTTCTAAAAAAAAAAAAAAAAAGAAAAGAAAACAGAGTTTATATACACAATGGAATACTATTAAGCCTTAAAAAGAAGGAAATCCTGTCATTTGCCACAACATGGATGAACCTGGGGGGCATTCCGTGAAATAAGCCAGGCATAGAAAAATAAACCACTGCATGATTCTGCTAATATGTTAAATCTAAAAATATTGAACTTACAGAAGCAGAGAATAGGATAGAGGTTACCAAAATGTAGAGGGATAGGAAGGGGAAGATTGGGGAGATGGCACTCAAAGGATACAGAATCTCAGGAGGAATGAGTTCAAGAGATCTGTTGTACAACATGGTTGACTGGAGTTGACAACAGTGTATTATATGCTTGAAAATTGCTAAGAGGGTAGATTTGAAATATTCTTACTGTACACACAAAATAAGCATGTGAGGTAATACATGTTAATTATCTTGACTCCACAATGAATGCATATTTCAAAACATCATCTTGTGACTTTATGATATTTGCTAATAAATGGATGGATCCAGAGAGTAAGTGAAATAAGCCAGTCCCAAAAAGCCAAAGGCCAAATATTTTCATTGATATGTGGAAGCTAACCCATAATGGGGGAGGTGGGGAGGTAAGAATAGAAATTCAGTAGTTTAGACAAAGGGGAATGAAGGCAAGGGAGGGGGGCATAGGAAAAGGAAAGACAGTGGAATGAATCTGACAATGTACATATATGAATACGCCACAGTGAATCCCACCATCATGTACATCCACAAGAATGGGGCCCTAATTAGAATAAGATATATTCCATGCTTGTATAATTATATCAAAATGGATTCTACTGTCATGTATAACTAAAAAGAACAAATAAAACATTTTTAAAAAACATCATTTTGAACACCATAGAGTTTTTGCCATAAGAGTTGTTAGGCCTGGGGTATAGCTCAGTAATAGAGTGTTTGGCTAACATGTGCAAGGTCCTGGGTTTAATACCCAGCACCACAAAAAAAGAAGAAGAAATGGACATTTAAGTACATGAAAGGTTTATTATTCTTCCTAGCAATATGTTAATTAAAACTTAAGTGAGATGCTCCTCAACCCAGTAAAGTGGCCACAATTAAAAAATTGGCTAACACGTGAAGCAAAATGTATGGTTAAACACTTTAGCAAACTGTCTCTCTGTTTCCTAAAAGTTAAATCTGTGACCCAACAATTCCATTCTGAAGAATTTACTCAAGAGACGTGAAAATGTGTGTTCAAAAAGATTTATGTAGTAGTGTTTTTCATAATAGCCCAAAATTGGGAGGGGGATCCAGAACATCAAAAGATTGAGAAACAACATACTGTATGTTTCAAACAGTGGAATGGTATTCAGCAAGAAAAAAGCCAAACTACCAATACACCCAAAAGCATAGGTGAAACTTATGTTGAGCGAAAGAAGCCAGAAATAAAATTCATTTTTTTGGCTCCCCTGCATTAATGGGAATGAAAACTCAGGGGCACTCTACCACTGAGCAACAGCCCCAACACCTTTGTATTTTATTTTGAAACAGGATCTCACTAAGTTGTTAAGGCTGGTATTGAATTTATGACCCTCCTATTTCAGTCTCCTTAGCCTCTAGGATTACAGGCATGTGCACCTGGCTCAAAATAGATTCTTGATTATTCCATAAACATGAGGTCTAAGAATAATCAAAATAATCTATAGGGATAAAGATCAGAAAATCATCACCTTTGGTGGAAGGGGGAATTGACCAGAGGAGGGCATAAGGGTACTTCATAGGGTGATGGAAATATTCTATTTCTTGTTTGGGGTTTTGATTACATGAGTTTTCAAACATTATTGAACTAAATCCTCAAAATCTATGCATTATTTATATATAAATTATACCTCAATAAAATATTATTTTAAATTAAATTCTGTTACTCATCAAAAAACACAATTATAAAAATGAGAGTGACCAGGTGCAGTGGCATATGCCTTTAACCCCAGCTACTCCAGAAGATGAGGTAGGAGGATCACAAGTTCAAGGTCTGCCTTAGCAATTTAGTGAGATCCTGTCTCAAAATAAAATACAAAACAGTATTGGGGATGTAGCTCAGTGGTAAAGCATCCCTCAGATAAGAAAGGAAGGAAGGGTAAGAGGAAAGGAGGGAGGAAGGAAGGAAAAGGGGGAAAAATGAAAGGGTAAACCACAACCTGGAAGAAAATATTTGTACTATATGTAACTGATGAAGGACTTGTATCTATAATATATAAAGAACTCTTAAAATCCACTTTTTTTTAAAGCAAAGGGCTAGACAGCACAAAAGATGTCCAGCAATTAAATGAAAACACAAGTAAAACCCAATAAAAACAGTATTTCATACATTGCTGGTGAGTGTATAAAATGGTATTGCCACTTTTTGAAAATAGCATGGTATTTGGAAGTTATATCTACCCTTGACTCAACAGTGGTATCCCTAGGCATGAAAACTAGAATTAACCTTAATTTCTATAAATAGATAATAGGATGGTCTCAAAGCATTGTCTGTGGTCTCCAAACCCCTTCAGGGGAGTCCACAAGATCAAAAGTGTTTTTATAACAACACTGGTTGTTATTTGCCTCTTTCTCTTATATTCTCACAAGAGTGAACAGAAGAATTTTCCAGAGGCTGAAATGTGATATATGAGCAACAGACTGAATGCAGAATTGGATATGAAAACCCAGCTACTCTCTATGAAGCCAGACATGAGTACAAAACTATAGAATAATCTTATTTTCATGATTTTTGTTTAGTTTTGGAAAATGTAGTTATTTCTCATGAAAGTAATGCTTATATTAACATGTAATAGGTTTATTATAACTTAACTGAATTAATAATCACTTTTAAATCTCATTTTCATTTCTAATGTTATAAAATATTGATGGTTTCAACCCACATAAAAGCTTTTTGAGAACCCAATAATTTTAAGAAGGTAAATGGGTCTTGCGATCAAAGTTTGAAAACCATTAGGATAAAAGCAAAATGATATATATTTATCAATGAAATACTATTCAAAAATAAGAAGAAATGAAATACTGGTATATGCAACAATATGGATCAATCTCAAAAAGATTATATTTGGCCGAAGACCCCAGACCCAAAAGAAACCATGCAATATGATTCCATTTATATGAAATTCTAGAACTGGGAAAATTAATCTATGGTGATAAAAATATGAAAAGTCTAGCCTCTGGGGTGATCTGGGGTGACCTGAGAGAACTTAATAACACAATAGAAATATTCTTTTACTGGTGTAGATGTATCAATGTGGTTGTTCACATTTGTCAAATCAAATCAAACCTGTAAGATGTGTGCATTTTATTTTTTAAATTATACCTCAATTTTTAAAACTCGGACTCTTTTGTTTTATGAAATGAAAGAAATAAGGTGGTCTGGGATGTTAGTCCTATCCAGAGCATTTTAAAGTTTTAAAACTGCCTCATGAAAATATGTTAAGAAGAAAACATGCAATCACTTTCTCAATACTGGTGTCAACGCTGAATCTTCATACATGCCAGGCTGATATCCCTTGTTGAGTTTTATGTGCTTTCTTCTTTCTGGGGTGTTGCTTAGTAGAAAGCCCTTGCTTACTATATAAAAGGCCCTGGGTTCCATCCTCAGCTGTGCAAAAAAAAAAAAAAAAAAAAAAAGTCAGATTTTCCTGATACGTTAATATGTCAGGATTTTACTCATTGCCTTTGATTTCCTTCTGGCAATTTTTGGTTTTGGTTTTGTTTTTTAGGCCAACAGAACTTTTCAGGAGTTGTAATGCTCAGTCAGATCAAGGAGCTATGAATGACATGAAGCTGTGGGAAAAAGGAAGCATAAAGATGCCATTTATCAACATACCTGTTCTTGATATTAAAAAGTGCCAGCCAGAAATGTGGAAAGCAATAGCTTGTTCACTGCAGATTAAACCTTGTCATAGTAAATCTCGGGGAAGTATTATTTGCAAGTAAGTTTCTTTCATTATCCTGACTCTCCAGTTTGGATTCAGTCCCTCCATAACAATTTCTCCCATCCTTCCCTGGGCCTATTACTCCCCGCATGTCAAATGCTTTCCCATTTTTTCTGCCTCTGCTTGAAATACTGTTTCCTTCCCAGCACCATTTGCACTTGCCTACTGCCTGCCCTTCTTGGTTCCTCTCAAATACCAGACATTCCTGTGGAGTCTTCCCAGATTTCCCCAGCTGATAGTAATTCATCCTTATTACAAATCCCTGTAGGCCTGTAAGTGTACTTTCTTATAGAACTTAGTTCAAAAAACATTTACTAAATCCTTTTCAATGCACAATTCTATTTTCATATTTTAATTTGTATGCTCATCTTATATTCTGCTAGACTTTGCTCTCCTTAAGGAACTTATTTTAATTTGTGCCATTTTTCTTTTATCCTCTTTGCTCCTTTTCTATTTTTAGGTATTAGCATAATCCTAACACACAATAGGTATCCATAAATGTTTCATGAGTAAAAGAGCTAGTGAATACAGTCATTAGGACCTGTTCCCAGGAAACATTTTTGAATGATTTGCTTAGGAAATCTAAGGTAAAGAAGGGAACCATGATGGTGGGTAAAACCAAAAGTATTTGACTACATAGTAATCCATATCAGCTAGAATTTTTTTCCAAAAGCTTTTCCAAAAGCTTTTTGAAAACCAAATTAATATTTAGTCCCTAAGTTTTTGGTGTGTGACCCAAAAACTGGCTGCTGGGTACTTGATGACTCATTTCATATTATTTCAGTCTTAAACACAGCCTAGAACTATTTCTGATATGACTTGGGGATGACCTGAAAAGGGGAGGTACTGAGGTATAGCTATTGGGTGAAAATCAAAAGGCAACAAATGGGAAATATGTAGACTCTTAGCACAGAAAACTTAATAGAAGTCAAATCCTTATTCAAAACTCAGAAACTTTTAACATAATGGACTCTGTAGCTGTTATAAGCCAAACACCTCAATGCTGATAATTTAAAAGATTTTAATAAAAGAAAAAAGGTGGAAAATAAGGAAAAAGGAAGCGAATAAGCAAGATAATGTCCTGACAGTAATGATATATGATTTTGCAAAGGTCAAATGAGACAAGCCTAATTTAATTTCCTTTCAAAGATGGTGAAAAGCCACATGGATAGCAGGAACAATAAGTGTAAGTATTGACAATTTGAGCAAGGCTTTTGATTTTAGATTAGAGAAAGCAAGGGATGCTTTGAATACTATTCAGCTGTCAGTTCACCATGATTCCTCTTTTTTGCATACTCACCCCTAACCAATTTGGAAACATTGTCAAGTAATAAAAACTCACTTTCTGGAAAATTTTAGAAAAGGAAGTAATTTTGACCAGACAATTTGAGGTTCCTTTTTGGTAGTAATTATCATTCTGTCAAGCCAACAAACTATATCCCTTAAATTTTGTGACCAGTGTATCAAAAAAGAAAAAAAAACCCACACATTAAACTAGAATGTAGGCTTCTGTGAGTTTGAGCAGATCCCTTCTTTGAGCCTCAGATTCCTAAATTTGGATGTATTTTTCTTTTCAAGATCTGATTGTGTGGAGATTCTCAAAAAATGTGGAGATCAGAACAAATTCCCTGAAGACCACACAGCTGAAAGTATTTGTGAGCTTCTGTCACCTACAGATGACCTGGAGAATTGTATACCTTTAGATACGTACCTCAGTAAGTACTGTTTTTGTTTATTTTTAGATTTCAACTACTTCTCTCTTGATCTCTGTCCTTGCTATTTTAGATGAGCATTTATCTATTGAGAACATGTGTTTAAATGATACTATCTCAATTACAGACTCTTAGTTGCTTCGCCTTTTTAACCCAGGAAAGCATTGTCATCTTAAGTTTTGTAAGAAGTGATGTTATATCAATCTAAGCAAGTATGAATTGTTATTCATCAGAAATTCTAAGCTGTGAATCGGGGGCTAGCCTTCTCTGATATCATTATTATCTCCTTCCACTGTGATGTGCAGAAAGTAGAATTTCCCCTAGAGAGTATTAAGCTTTTTGTCATCAGAATATCAGTGTATCGCAGCCAGCCACCCACACAATAAAGAATGATAGTCAGATTTGTATAGGAAAATGGCACATATCTCACTGTTTCAACTTCTCTCTGCCAAATACTCCTGCCAAGTAAATTGGTATCTCATTGAAGAATTCTGAGCTGAGCTTGTTGGCAACAGTGTGAAGATGTGTTGGAGGCCAGGGAATAACCAGTAGAACAGAAATCCTACACACTCAGTAGTTAGGAAAAGGGAATTGTTTAGGCTGCCACCAGGGGGCATCAGGGCTGTGAGTTGGCTGGAACACAGCGAAGCACCTACTTGGTTTCTTTTCCCGTGTCAGATAGGATTAAATTCAACTGCAAATAACAGAATAGATAGAAGTAAAAGAAAACTCAAAAACAATATTCTGGGACTGTTTGGGTGGCTCCATCATCAGGAATCCAGGCTTCTTTTATCTTTCTCTACTAACTGTAGTACTTGGCTTCAGTCATCAAGGTTATTTCATGTAATTTATTATCACAACATGGCTATTAGAATCCTAGCCACTACACTCTAGTTCCAGAGAAGAGGGAGAGCAAACAACTTCTCTTTGGCCACCCCTATTGTATGGAAAATGGGGAAAGATTATCTTTTTAGCTCTTGGCCTATTGCTACCCTAAGTAAAATTGGAGATCTTTTAGTAAAAAGGAGAGACAAATGGATGCTGAATTTGTAGTTAGCAGTAATTGTCACATTTTATTAAGACCACAAACTATATCCTTTAATCTTTATGACCAGTATAGCCAAGGGGAAAAAATGCATTAAACAAGAATGTAGGCATCTCTTGGTCTGAGCAGATCACTTCTTCAAGCCTAATTCCTTATGTATAGAATGGAATGGCTGGACTAGATGAAATGAACTCCAAGAGCCCTTGTACCTCTATAAGTCTTGGGGTCTGAATCTAATATAAAATTAAGTAAGCAAATCTTTTTTCTTTTTCTTTCTTTCTTTCTTTTTTTTTTTTTGGTACTGATGATTGAACTCAGGGGCATCAGCCACTGAGCCACATCCCCAGCCCTATTTTGTATTTTATTTAAAGTCAGGGTGTCACTATGTTGCTGAGTGCCTTGTTTTTGCTTAGCCTAGCTTTGAACTCATGATCCTCCTGCCTCAGCCTCCCAAGCCACTGGGATTATAGGCGTGCGCCACCACACCTGGCTAAGTTAGCAAATCTAATATATTCACAATCCTAGACTATTTCAGCAATAGTAGAAACTATTTCAGTGGGAGAAAAATTAAAGAAATGCTTTTTTTTTAAATTTCAGATATCACACACAGTTTATCTTAAATGAGACTCTTCCTTGCTAATTATTTCAGAAGTTAAATATAATCATGGTATGGGACTCATATTACCATAGTAGATGGCTATTTATGATAAAACATGCTAAATTATTCCTCTTAAACAGAAGCACCTCAAGAGGCTGAGCAGGAGAATCTCTAGGCAGGGCAATTTAGCAAGATCTATCTCAAACTAAACATTAAGAAGAACTGAGAATGTAGGTTAGTGATAAAGCACCTCTCAGTTCAATCCCTAGTACCAAAATAAATAAACAAATAAACATGAGCACCTATTTTGCCACCTTTTACAAAATATACTTATCACTTTGTAGCCCTAACATTACTTACTACTTATTATTTTCTGAGTTTATCTTTTATTTACACAATATGTTTATTGACTGGCTGTAACTCTGTAGTAGAGTACTTGCCTAGCATACATTGTATCCCAAGCACCACAAAAATAAATAAAGTATATTTTATCTACCAGATATAAACTGTATGTCAGAGACTTGTCTATTTGTTCATCACTATATCTTTAGTGCCCAGAATCTTGCCTAGTATATTGTAGGTACCCAATAAACAAACACATAAGTGAATATATGTATCTTTATGCTAAATTCATAAATGATGAGAAAAACTATTTTAATAGCTTATTAGAATCCAGCCTTGCTTTAAGCCCATGAGCTCTTTATTTATTTTAGCCATAATTAACTCAGATAATTTACAGACTTCTGTTATGCTTTCAAGTTGGTTAAACTGATCTGTTTTGGGGGTTTTTGGTTTTGGTTTTGGTTTTTTTAGGGCCAAGTACTTTAGGTAACATCATAGAAGAAGTGACTCATCCCTGTAACCCAAATCCTTGTCCAGCCAATGAGCTCTGTGAAGTGAACAGAAAAGGGTGTCCATCTGGAGATCCCTGTCTTCCATATTCTTGTGTTCAAGGTAAGAGGTAGGTAGGTGTGGGTGTGGGATGAGCATGAAACTAAAAAATAAATATTAAAAAAAAGAGAGAGAGAGAGACTTTCCTAGGGTTGTTCAGCTAATAATTACTGGAATGAGGGTTTATGCCCAGACTGGCTGCCTCCCAACCTGTGCCTCTTCCCTCCACACCCAACCATGCACATTGGTCAACTAAGTCTTTCTTAGAAAAGGTCCCCCACTGGCACAATAAGCTTGGTAGGGGCTCAAAATACCCAGCTCTAGTGTTTCTTTGGGGGTTTTCTGGTATTTATAGGGATTGTCTTTGGAAGGCTACAAGGGACATTTTATTTTTTAAGTTATGTTTTTCTATAATGTTTAGTTTTCCCAGTAAACATGTATTTTCTGTATAAGCAAAAAAAAAAAAAAAGAGAGAGACAACACATGTAAACTTTTGGTTATCATTTATATTGTGAACTAATAGTATCAATTGAAAACTTCATCTCATAATGAATTATAAGGTTCTTGACTACAAAAGAGAAGTTTGGGTTAGCTCTTTGTACTTTCTCTTCCATGTTGTAATGTTTGACAAATGTTCATGTTTTTTCTTTTCTTTCTTTAGTAGGTGGAAAAATATCATATTCAATAGGATGTAATAATTATCATCATAAAGGTTAACCTTGGGGCTGGGGTTGTGGCTCAGCAGTAGAGCGCTCACCTAGCAAGTGCAAGGCCCTGGGTTAGATCCTCAGCACCACATAAAAATAAATTAGTTAAATAAAGATATATATGATTAACCTTATTGGGAGGCTGAGGCAGAAGGATTGCAAATTTAAGGCCAACCTCAGCAATTTAGCAAGACCCTCCCTGTCTTGAAAAAATTGTAGAAGTGTTCCTTTTGATTAGTCTGAGTAGAGCGAGTGAGCCAAGTGGTTGTGTTCATGTCTCAGAAACCTGTAGCAATCACAGTATGGCTGACCGACTGACTGAAGAGCAGTTTGAAGAATTCAAAGAAACTTTTTCACTAATTGACAAGGATAGTGATGGAATTATAACAACAAAAGAATTGGGAAATACAATGAGGTCTCTTGGGCAGAATCCTACAGAAACAGAATAATAAGACATGATTAATGAAGTGGATGCTGATGGTAATGGCACGATTGACTTCTGAATTTCTGACAATGATAGCAAGAAAATGAAAGACACAGGCAGTGAAAAAGAAATTAAAGCAGCATTTCGTGTGTTTGCTAAGGATAGCAATGGCTATATTAGTGCAACAAAGCCTCGCCATGTGATGACAAACTGGAGAGAAGTTAACAGATGAAGAGGCTGTTGAAATGATCAGGGAAGCAGATATTGATGGTAATGGTCAAATAAAGTAGGAAGAGTTTGTAAAATGTCAGCAAAGTCAAGACTTTACAGAATGTGTTAAATTTCTTGTACAAAATTGTTCATTTGACTTTTCTCTTTTTTATTCCAATTTGTTATATATGACAGCAGAATGTATTACAATTCATATTACACATATAAGAGCATATTTTTTCATATCTCTGGTTGTATACAAAGTATATTCATGTCTTCATATATGTACTTAGGGTAATGATGTCCATTCATATATGATGTCCATTCATAATGATATCTTCATGTATGTACTTAGGGTAATGATGTCCATCTCATTCCACCATCTTTTTTACACCCCTTGCCCCCTCCCTTCCCCTTTTTTTCCTTTGCCCCATCTAGAGTTCATCTATTCCTTCCATGCTTCCCCTCCCAACCCCACTATTAATCAGCTTCCTTATATCAGAGAAAACATTTGGCATTTGATTTTGGGGGATTGGCTAACTTCACTTAGCATTGTATTCTCCAGCTCCATCCATTTATCTACAAATATCATGATTTTATTCTTTTTTATTGCTGAGTAATATTCCATTGTATATACATACCACAATTTCTTATTCCATTTATCTACTGACAGGCATATAGGTTGGTTCCACTGTTTAGCTATTGTGAATTGTGCTGCAATAAACATTGATGTGGCTGTGTCTCTGTAGTATGCTGTTTTTAAGTCCTGTCCTTGGAGTGTAGACCGAGGAGTGGGATAGTGGGTCAAATTGTGGTTCCATTTCAAGTTTTCCAAGAAGTCTCCATACTGCTTTCCATATTGGCTGTACCATTTTTACTTTTCTGTGTAACTTATCTATAAAAGTAAACACATACTATACCCCTAAATTACATCCCAGGCCTACATAATCTTTAATAGCTACACAGAACCTTTAAGATTTCTGTCAAGTGTATCTAATGTCATAAAAGTCATAAAACAACATCATAGAACATTACCATTACCATTTTTTTTAACAGGTTGCAAATTGGGAGAAGCTTCTGATTTTATTGTCCGTCAAGGGACACTAATCCAAGTGCCATCATCTGCAGGGGAAGTTGGATGTTATAAAATCTGTTCATGTGGACAGAGTGGACTCTTAGAAAACTGCATGGAGATGCATTGTATTGATCTGCAGAAATCTTGTATTGTTGGAGGAAAAAGAAAAAGTGAGTCTTGAATGATATTTGTTGTTTTTAATATGAGATTAGTTGTCTTTAGATATCTTTTTTTTAATTTTAGTATATTTTTTAGTTGTAGATGAACACAATATCTTTACTTATTTATTCATTTTTATGTGGTGCTGAGGATTGAACCCACGGCCTTGTGCGTGAGAGGCAAGCGCTTTACCACTGAGCCACAACTCCAGCCCGTCTTTAGATATCTTTATAGGAAGAATGTTGAATGGATTCTCACCAGAGAGTCACATCTACACATCTGATACTACAGGGCAGTATTTTTTAAATAATATGGAGCCCTAAAACTTCTAAGGAAGCCTCTTAGAAGCCCCTTCAGGAAAGGACTAATGTAGCTTAGTGGTAGAGAACTTGCTTAGGGTGCATGAGGTCCTGGGTTCAATCACCTGTACCATACGCGCACTCATGCGGACACACATACACACACACACACACACACACACACACACATATACACAAAGAGTGATGGCTAATAATAATTAATACTTGATTGAAGTATAATCATACTACAAATTATAAGCATGATGTTGTCTTTTTTTTTTTTTTTTTTTGGTACCAGAGATTGAACCCAGGGGTACTTAACTAGTACATCCCCCAGCCCTTTCTTATATTTTATTTAGAGATGGGGTCTTTCCAAGTTGCTTAGAGCCTTGCTAAATCACTGAGACTGTCTTTGAACTCACAATCCTCCTCCTTAGCCTCCCGAGCCTCTGGGATTACAGGCATTGGCCATTATACCTAGCTGATGCTAAGACTTGATGCTAAGTCTTGCCTTATACTATCTTAATCCTCTTCTAGGAATTATTATTATCCATACTTCATAGATAAGGAAATCAGTGCTCAAAGAGTGTCTCAGCTAGTAAGTGAACAAAACAGAATTCAGCTTTATGTTTATTTGATTGCAAAGGACTCGCCCTTCACAGGCCAGGACACAGGTACCCTCCCTCCTCTTCCTCATCCATTCCCCGACTTCATCCCCACTTCACCTTAAGTGAAACTCTCATTCTGACATTATGGGGAAAAAAATGGGGAGGCAAAACAATGTTGATTAGGGGTTTGGAACAAAACACATTAAAATGTACCATTCTGCAAAGAATGGTAGTACATGCCTATAATCCCAGCTACTTGGGAGACTGAGGCAGAAGGATTGCAAGTTCAGGCCATCCTCAGCAACTTTGCAAAGCCCATAGCACCTTAGCAAGACCCTTTCTCAAAAATAATTAATAAAAAAGGGCTGGGGATATGACTCCGTGGTTAAACACCCCTGGGTTAAATACTCGGTACCAAATAATCAAGCAAAAAAACAAGTCCCACCTTTTGATCACCTTCCCTAAAAATCTTAAGATCTTGTTTTCCCACTGATCCCTTAACTATTTTTTACTTACAGCCTTAACAACTTCCTGTCAATATATAACTTGAAAAACCATAGAAAAGGGGCAGGGGGTATAGCTTAGTGGTAGAGTGCTTGCCTAGTGTGCTCAAGGCTCTGGGTTTAATCTGAAGTACTGCAAAAAAAAAGAAAAAAAAATAGTAAAGAAATCCCACTTTTAAAATATGTTCCCTTCCCACCTGCTCACTTTGCTATCCCACCCCTACTCCTATTCTTCAGAGTAGTTCAGCTTTTATATGCTTTTGATTTACTCTTCTGTGTGAAATATTTTTGGAAAGAAGAATGATCTTAGCTAAAAAGAGCTCAAAATTTTCAATTCTAGAACAAATCAGGTATTTGTTTTTTAGTCCATATTCTATTTGGCTAAAATGTGAAGGTAGGTACCTTGTATTCTAGGAGGTATCTGGAAACAAATGAGTTTATTCCTTCTATAAACATTCACTGATTAAGTGCCTGTTCTGTACAAAAGAAAATACTAGTGCCTTGTGGAGCTTAAACTAGTCTGAGGGTGAGAGCCTGCTTATTTTATATGGTAAGATGGAAGAGAATTTGAGTCATGGAAAGTTGCATTGCTCTTCCAGGAGTTAATCAGTTCTTTCAGGGCATCAAGAGGATCTTCAATCTAAAGATGACATCAGATCTGACTTTGGAGAGATGAATGAAGTTCCAAAGGAAGAGAAGAGCAATCAGGCAGAGGGGCAGCCAAAAACATTCTCAGAAAATAGGGAGGAAAAGGAAATAGGGAGGAGCAAGGTGGGACCAGCAAAATAGGGCTTGAAAGAATATGGTAGGAGGTAAATATGAAAATATAAACATCTCAGATTTAAGTCCTTAGTTTGTATATTTGAAAGTCATCTTTCAAGAATTCCCATTTAAATTTTTTTGAACTCTTAAAATTTTAATTTGTGCCCTATTTCTTAATATGTAATATAGTTTAATGTTTTCTTTCTCTCAGGTCACGGAACAACCTTTAATATCGACTGCAATGTCTGTTCTTGTTTTGCTGGTAATTTGGTGTGTTCCACCCGCCTTTGCCTCAGTGAGCACAGTTCAGAAGATGACCGTCGCACCTTCACAGGTAACTGTGGGCACTTAGATGGCCCCCTCAGGAAACCATCATTCCTTTGCACCCATTTTCCCTTCAAGGCAGCCTCTCTGGTCTTGCTTTAACTGCAAAGGAATAAAATCAATATAGAACCTGAAGGTAAGACACTTTCCCTCTGGGTCTCAGTTTTAGTTTGTATGAATTGAAGGCATTAAATTAAATGATTTCTTAGGGTCCTTCTACCACTAAAATTCTGGGATTCCAGGAGTCAAAAAGAACAGGGCCAATGAATGAGGTGTTTTCAGTTAAATGGAACTTTTTCTAGCTGGTAAAATACTCCATTTACTCCTACCATGTCTGGAGGCACAGATTCTAGATCCTACCATGACTGAAGTGTCCATGTATTTTCTAAGTTTGTTTCTCACCACTTTCATTTTTAACCTTCCTTAGTTTACTAGTTCATTTAGGCTCCCAACAATAATAACATCCTAGAATAATACTGCTTGCCTTCGTTGTATGTTCATACCAGCTCCAGTAGTTGCAAAGCCTGGTAAGGCGGAAGGTTTTTCTCCTCTTATGTTGCAGTTACCAACAGCAGCAGCACAATCCACTGATGTCTCTTGGGATCTGCTTTCTTCCAGATCTGAAATACCTTCAGTTCTAAGTGCAGAGGTACTATTAGTGGCCCTTATCACCATTTTATGCCACTGCAGTGGCAACTTGATTCTTCTTTTCCTGGAGATGAGAATAGGTAGAGGGAAAACAGAGTTAGGATCTGTGCCTCCAGCCCGTCAGAAATAAAAAGGAGACCAGAGCTAAGAAGTGAACAGCAGAATGATGGGGAATTAGAAGTAGAACTGAGTCCACCCCATCCTCTCTTCACCCTGATGAGTACCAGCCTTCACTGCTGTATTATTATTTTCATTGCCTTTTACTCTTATCTTGTGTCTGCTCTGCTCTGCTCTGATGAGACAATTCATTCTGCTTAGAGAAACCATACAGGAATGAGGATTAAAAAGTGAACTAAATATTTTCAAGTATGACTTTTTATTTATTCATTGATTCACGTATGCATTTATTTTTTTAATTTTTTTAAATTGTAGGTGCACACAATACCTTTACTTTTATTTATTTCTTTTTATGTGGTGCTGAGGATCAAACCCAATGCCTCACCCACACTAGGCAGCACTCTACCACTGAGCCACAACCCCAGCCCCCCACACACATGCATTTTGTGTGTGTGTGTGTGTGAGTATGTGTGTGTGCATGTGTGTGTGCTCACATGTCTGTGTGGTGCTGGGAATTGAACCAGGGCCTTGTGCATGCAAGGTAGGCACTCAACCAACTGAGCTATATCCCTAGCCCTACATGCATTTATTTTTAACATCTAAATTTCTTTCTCAAATTAACTTTATAGCTAATAAGACCTTTATTCTCTTATAGTGTGTGGCCCCTACTATCCTGGGATAAATTAAGCCAATTACTTTTTTTTTTTTGGCAGTACTGGGAATCAACCCAGGGTCTCACACATGCCAGATAAGCACTGTATTGCTGAGCCACATCCCCCAGAATATGCCAATGACTCTTTAGATAGCAGGGAATTCTGTTGGCCCCAAACTCTATCACATTTCTTATGACTCAGTGACCCAATCCAAGCATGACTCAGAAGTGAACAGCAGAATGATGTCTCAAAATTTGTCTCAAAATTACAATAATTTCCTGAGTTACCTTCTTTTCTTCCTCCTTCCCAAGGAGACAAGTGAAAGGAACCTACAGGTAAAGCTGACAGCCTCTCTGTCTTATTTTTGGAATTACCCTTTAATATTCAAGAAATCCCCCAAGCCAGACTTTAAGCATCCTAATTCCAAATTTTATATGCCAGATCAGGAGATCCATACTTTATTCTTCCTACCTGTACTCTTTCAGAGCCTTACTATCTTTAAAACCCTGTCAGTGATTGCAGGGAAGTTCTGTTTTTTTGTTTTGCTTTTTTTTTTTTTTCTGATTTAATTTATAATTTTGTTTTAACATGAGTCCTCCACATGATTGTTAATGGCTTGCCTTCACAAGGACAGATGAGGGGAAGGAGAGAAAACACATACATATTTTTGAGACTGTTTCCTCCCTCAGGTCTGCCCTGTAACTGTGCAGATCAGTTTGTCCCTGTGTGTGGGCAGAATGGACGCACTTACCCCAGTGCCTGCATTGCTCGCTGTGTGGGTCTCCAGGACCATCAGTTTGAGTTTGGATCGTGCATCTCAAAAGACCCATGTAATTCTAACCCCTGCCCAAAAAACCAAAGGTAAGTCAAATGGCCATTTATTTTTTTTAACCAAAGACCAGCACTTACAAAGCATCGGTGAAATATAAAAGTGAAAAAGTGATCTCTGACCCAAAGAGTGTGGAGTGTGGAGGGAAAGAGAGTACAGCTAGTTGGCAGTGTGATTGGAGCCCAGAATCTGGGAAAGCCTCTGGATTATATGTTGCTCAGCTGAATCTATGAAAATGAACAGAAAAATGCAGGCCAGTTTATAGGAGAGGAAAGCTGGTGTGGGTGAAGGCAGGCAACAACAGGAGCAGGAGTTGTGATTATTGGAGATGAGGAGGTATTGTGGGGTCTGCTGGGAGCTTTAGCAATTCTAAGACTGAAACAGAAAGAGTAAGATGAGGAGAGAAGCTGAGGAAACAAGAGAAATGGATGTACTTTTGTTACCAGCTATTTATGCCTGATCATCAAGGGAGACTTTGTTCTATTTATATGCCTCCTTTTAGGGTTTGGACATAAGAAGTCTCAGAAACTTAGTATTATTTGAAATTATTTGGTTTGGGGCTCCCTTCTCTACAGTCTCCTCACTGAGCTCAGAATTCAGTAAACCTGGCCTTGATAGATTTCTGCATGTGGTGGCCACCAGGGCAAGTGTCTGAGTGACTTGTAAATTGCTTCCTTCCGAGACCTGAACAGTCCACATACTGGTGCCACAGTCCTTTCCTCATGAAAGATTTTGTGGAAAATAAGCAAATATTTCTTCATCCTGGAAACCTGGCGTAGTATGGAAAGAGTGAGGATTTTTTGGTACAGGTCTAAAAGTGACCTCATCACTATTCCAGCCATGTTCCATTATCTAGAACTCTCACTTGAACAAAGCCAACTTCTCAGAGACAACTGGGAAATGTAATCTAGATTTATGCCCTAGAAGAAAATTAAATGAATTTGAAGAACATCTGGCCTATCTATTAATGCTTATTAGCGCTTCTCATATTAAGAAAAATGTAAATTAAATTTTACATTTTCCATCTGTCAGATTGGCAAAGACAAAAAGGTTGATAACATGTATAGAAACAAATCCTCTCACACAAGATGGGGTTGGGAGAGAACTGCCACATCTTCTCTGGAGAGCAGCTTAGCCCAAACCTGGTTTTATGTCCTTTGGATTAGCAAATGTAAATGCTTATACTTCCATAAAATGTCTCTCAAAGAATACATAAGAAATGGCTCAGAGTGGTTGCCTCTGGGAAAGGGATCTAGATGGCTGGGTCACAAGAATAAGAGGAAGACTCATTTTTCACTATGTGTCATTTTGTATTTTTCAGATTTATTGTGGACTTGTGTTTTCCGTTCAAAACAAAATATTTAGAAAACAAAAGATTATACTCACTTGTAAAGTATCTACTAAGGCAGCTGGCATTTATTTCTAAAAATTAGGACAAAACAACAACCAAGACAGGCCATCCTCAACCTGAACATTTTACTTTCATTTGTTCCCCAGATTCTCAGCCTATTCCTATGATCCTCTTGTGTTTTTTGTTTTTGTTGTTGTTTTTCTTTAGTGAATTTATTTTTATTTTTATTTTTTTAGTTGTCAGTGGACCTTTATTTTACTTATTTATATATGGTGCTGAGATTTCAACCCAGTGGCTCACACATGCTAGGCAAGTGCTCTACCACTGAGCCACAACCCCAGCCCCCTCTTGTTTTTATATACTCAAAGTATTCAAGTTTCTCCTACCCACATTACCAAATGTCTCCTAATACTCTTAGCTATCATGCCTTCCATGTTAATGGATATTAACATAAATATTATCTTCCATTTTTCCTTTTCAAACCTCTTAGCCAGGCACAGTGATGCACACCTGTAATCCCAACAATTCAGGAGGTTGAAACAGGAGGATCACACGTTTGAGGGCAGCCTCAGCAACTTATTGAGGCCCTCAACAACTTAGTGAAACCCTGTCTCCAAATAAACAATAAAAAGGCTAGGCACAGTGGTGCATGCCTGAAATCCCAGTGGCTCGGGAGGCTGAGGCAGGAGGATAGTCCACCTCAGCAGTTTAGCATGATCCTGTCTCAAAATATAAGAAGGGTTGGGAATGTGGCTTAATGGTTTAGCACACCTGGATTCAATCTCTGGCACCAAAAAATAAAAACAAATTAAAAATAAAAATAATAAAAACTAAAAAGGACTAGTGATGTAACTCAGTGGTAAAACATCCCTGGGATAAATCCCCAGTACCAAAAAAAAAAAAAAAAAATTAATCTTAAATTTCCATAAAACCATTTCAAAAGACAACCGAATATGGTGGTGATGGTAATTTCTGTAAAAAAAATCTCCTTTGAGATAAAATAACACTTGCTACTATGTTCCCCTCCTTTTATTTTACTAATATTTGCATATCTTATTATTTCAAATATCCGTTTTCATGGGTCTTATTGTCATATAAAAAAAATCATGTATACCCCTTACAAAAATTGGGAAAGCAGAAAAAGTCTAGAGAAGAATAAGCTATCATCCTAACCCCTCTTAAGGAGTCAGGAATGAGAATGAAACACCCTGGCCAGAAAGGACCTGCTTTGGTGGCATTCTCTCACTGGTTGCAACTAACCAGCTTCAAGCACTCAGTCTTATAGGCACAGACCTGAATTTTTTAGGACAGAGTGAAGCCTTTCTGTAAGACAGACTCACGTTAGCCAAGCTGACAAAGCACCCATTATTTGTTATTGACTGTGAGGCCTCCAGTGTCAGACTGCAATCCACCTGCTGGCCTCATATCACAGCACTTCTGTCCCATGCTTACATCCTTGGCTCCTGCCCTGGGGGTCATCTGCCACTTCCCCAGCACTCCATCCTCAAGTGTCACTCTTGTGTTCATGGCTGCTCCCTCAGCCTGGGCGTGACCTTCCTTACCTGCCTGGTTCCATCTAGAACACCCCCTCCCTGATGCTTTCCCTGTGCTCCCCACTCAGTGTCTCATTCCCAGGAGAAGTTCATGTGTCATTTCCTTTCTTTTCTTTTTTGGTACTATTGAACCCAGAGGTGCTTAACCACTGAGCTACATCCCAGCCCTGTTTTTATTTTTTATTCTGAGACAAGGTCTTGCTTAGCTGCTGAGGGCCTCACTAAGTTGCTGAGCCTGGCTTTGAACTTGCGATCCTCCTGCCTCAGATTCCCAAGCAGCTGGGATTACAGGTGTGTGCCATTGTGCTTGGCTCATGTGTCATTTTCTACTTCATAGCCTACTTTCTCTGCTTGCTTGACAGTCACGCTCTACATAAGCTCCTTGGGGGACGGAGCTGTTTTGATTTATCTCTTACTTTCTCCTCAGCTCCCTATGCTTCGTCCAGGGTTTTTCTGGCCCACCACAATCCCCCACTACATCTGGCTCATGGTGTTACATTCTTGTTTTTCAGATGCGTATCCAAACCACAAGTCTGCCTGACAACTTTTGATAAATTTGGATGTAGTCAATATGAGTGTGTGCCAAGACAGCTCGCCTGTGACCAAGTCCGTGATCCTGTTTGTGACACAGACCACATGGAACACAATAATCTTTGCATTTTATACCAAAGAGGAAAAAGCCTGTCTTACAGAGGCCCATGCCAGGTAATTGTTTGGCTGATAAACCGAAGTGCACTGGACGTAGAATTGGTTTATGATCTTTGACAGATGAGTCAGCAGTAAGACCACCTGAGGGTCTTCTGTGAATACTGTTGAAACTAGAGAACCCAGTCCTCCACTAAAAAAGACCAGCTCTTTCTTATAATTCTGGAAGGCTGGCTAATGTATAAGCAAACACAGAGCATGGCTTCTTGCAGCCTGCTCCTAGGAAAAGAGTTTCAAGTTTCACACCCCAGCATGGTCGCCATCATTTTCACTTCCATAGTTCTGTGGTTCACCCAATAGAAAACAAATCTGGAGGAGTATGCGTTAAAACAACAAACAAAAGAGCTTTCCTGGGCTGGGATTGTGGCTCGGTGGCAGAAGGCTTGCCTCAAAAGTATGAGCACTGGGTTCAATCCTCAGCACCACATAAAAATAAATAAATAAAATAAAGGTATTGTGTCCATCTTCAACTAAAAAAATAATTTAAAAAAAAAAGAATTTCCCACAGTTCCCACCATAGTCCTATCTCCTGTGGTACTGAAAAGTTATTGAAAATTTCACTACAACATTGTACATTAGCTTATCTCTCAATCTGCTAGGGCTGTGGAGTCTGCATTCATCTTAAATAAATAACCCCTAGGCAAGCACATTGAGGTTTCTCACATGCACCACTGTTTTTATGCTGACCCACCTTCTGGAGATTCTCATTTTGGGGCCCAGAATGCCCTACCCACTACCCAGTAACACCCGGCATGATTGCTTCTTAGTCCCTGGTCCTCATCATTAGAAAAGTTCCTTCACCTTGTCTACTAGGTTGGTTTTCTATCAAAGCTTGTGCTCCATTAGTATCAACAGTGTAACTCTTTTTTTTTTTTTTTGGATGGGGCGGGTGCTGGGGGGAGTACTAGGTATTGAACTCAGGGGCACTTGACCACTGAGCCACATCCCAATTCATTTTTTGTATTTTTTATTTTAGAGACAGGGTTTCACTCAATTGCTTAGTGCCTGGCTTTTGCTGAGGCTGGCTTTGAACTCAAGATCCTCCTACTTCAGCCTCCCCAGCTGCTGGGATTACAGGCATGCACAACCCTACCCAGCTCAAAAGCACCTACTCTTTTTTTTTTTTTTTTTGTGGTGCTGGGGATTGAACCTAGGGCCTTGTGCATGCGAGGCAAGCACTCTATCAACTGAGCTATATGCCCAGCCCTTGAAAGCCTCTACTCTTAATTCCTAATCTCTTTCTATTTGTTCCCTCTTCTTGGCTATGATTTACTTTTGTGATATATTCCTAACTTAATTGATGGGTCCAAATTCTGTCTGCCCCACTGATCTCTCCACTCCTCTCCTTCTTCATACTCAGCATGAATAATGAAGCCTCTGCATTTCCATGACTGATCTTATTTTCTTCAAACATCTTCCTGAATAGTAAGAAAAGTCTGGGCAGAGGGGAGGAGGTAGTAGAGGTGGATATTTTTGTCTTCAATCAGTTCACATGGAATGAGCACACAACAGAGAGGCTAAGAAAAACAATCTTTTCAGTTCATCTTCAGACAACCTTATTGCTTCCCCACCCCCACTTAGCCCATCTCAAGAGTTTAAGAGAGCCCTTGCAATTTACATCTATGTCTCTTCCTCCCTGAAAATAGACTTGGTACTCTTGGTTAGAAAAAGTGCACCATAGATTTCCAGGCTAAATGTGATTCGTTTGCCCTCAGCCCTTCTGCAGAGCCACAGAGCCCATCTGTGGGCACAACGGTGAGACCTATAGCAGCATGTGTGCTGCCTACTCAGATCGTGTGGCAGTGGATTACTATGGGCCCTGCCAGGCTGTTGGGGTCCTCTCAGAGTATAGTTCTGTCGCCGAGTGTGCTGCAGTGAAGTGTCCTTCGCTCTCTGCAACTGGGTGCAAACCCATCATCCCACCCGGTAGGCTGGCAACGTTTGGGGTGGGCAGGGTACAATTGAGAAAACTTACTTATCTGCCTCTAGAGAGTGAGCCACTTAGAAGATATTTGACTGATTAAATTTTTTCAAAAATTAGGAAGAAACTCATAGGCTTTTTAGACACATCACACTGGGTTAACCTTAAAAGTTATGTGTTACCTTAGAGATCATCTATCTGGTCCAGTGATTTCAAAATAATAGGCAGCTTTTCTCAAGTGAAATCTTATACCAAACACCAAAACACAAACATCTGTTGTATTTTGTTATAAAATTAGGGTTACTAGTTTAAATGCATAGTGTTTACTTATCATAAAGTTAGTGAACAATTAAGAGAGGAATAATCAAAGCAGTTTTTATGTACACAGACATTTGAAATTGAGAAATCAGAAGAGAGTTATTGTCTTAGATGGACCTTAGTATCTGATTTAATTGGTTTAATTGCATATAATCAGAAAAGTCTGGTTTCATACAGACTATTGTAAGCAGTCAATTTTTTTAAACAAGTTATAAGACCTCAAGTTGGTTGGGAAACACAGCAGTCATCAGGAAGCATAGCTGGAGCCCAGAATGAAGTGTTGGTCACTTCACGAACCATTTTTTTTTTAATTTGAAATTTTAATTCTGAATTCATGCAAAATGGTTTCTATTACAGGCGCTTGTTGCCCATTATGTGCTGGAATGTTAAGAGTTTTATTTGACAAAGAAAAACTGGACACTATTGCTAAGGTAAATTACTTTAGGTATCAGGTACTATTGCAAACTTATTGCTAAATCTCTCAAGAATAGAATTTATTGTCCCCATTTATAGATGAAGAAACTATCCTCAAAAAAGAGACTTTCCAGGCTGGGGATGTGGCTCAAGTGGTAGCACGCTCGCCTGGCATACGTGCGGCCTGGGTTCGATCCTCAGCACCACATACAAACGAAGATGTTATGTCTGCCGAAAACTAAAAAATAAATATTAAAATAAAAAAAGAGAGAGAGAGAGACTTTCCTAGGGTTGTTCAGCTAATAATTACTGGAATGAGGGTTTATGCCCAGACTGGCTGCCTCCCAACCTGTGCCTCTTCCCTCCACACCCAACCATGCACATTGGTCAACTAAGTCTTTTTTAGAAAAGGTCCCCCACTGGCACAATGACCTTGGTAGGGGCTCAAAATACCCAGGTCAAGATACCTAGATGATTTTAAGGTCACCTCCCTTCACACCAGCACCCCTTCCTCCTAGGGACTTTCCAGAACCCACCACCTTCCCTGGATAGTTTGGCCCCTTTCTGTTTTGTGTGCCATCTCTTTTTGCTCCCTTTTGTGGAGACGGCTCCAGAAATGTAGTAGCCAACACTTGCTACTACCTAGAGAATTCTTCCATTTTGGTTAAAATATCTTTACAGGAAGGCTTTATGTGCCTGAAGACTCTAACTCAGAACAGTTACTTTTTTAAAAAGCACTTCTGGTGAGTATTTATCTTGGCCACGAAAACCCAATTGTAATGAACTCTGAAGATTTGTTCAGCAGAGTCTTTTTGGGGCCTGGCACCTGGGGGTTCCTTGGTCAAAGAGTCTCCTCAGCTGGCAGCTAAAGCAAGTGATCCAGGCAGTGTTAGGGAATTCTTATTTTCAGGAGATAGAAATGTTTTCTCTTTCTAGGTAACAAACAAAAAGCCAATAACAGTTCTGGAGATACTTCAGAAAATCCGCATGCACGTGTCTGTCCCACAGTGTGATGTATTTGGATACTTCAGCATCGAGTCTGAAATTGTGATCCTCATCATTCCTGTCGATCATTATCCAAAAGCTTTGCAGGTGGGGCTGAGACACATTGTACAGCCATCGTTTCACTTTCAAGTTTGGTGGACTTGAGAGGGGAGGCACAAACCAGGATCAGGGAAGGACCATGGGTGAAGAAATGAAGGTGTCTGAGGAGTTTGGAAGGGCAGGAAGGAGAAAAACAAGGCAGTCTCTGATGACTGAATGTTTTCCAGGTGGCTGAGGCCTAGTACACAAGTGGTAGTGCAATTCAAAGGAGACAGGGGAGGGGAGAAGTCAAGGTACAGTGATTCAGAGTGTGCAAAGATGGACAGAGTCTGTGAAATCATAGATTCCAATCCACCCATTGCATCAAGGCAGCTGCAGCCCAGGGAGGAAGGGGCTGGCACAGGTCATGCAGTGACAAAGCCAAAATGGACTCCAGTCTCCTAAGGGATGCGCTTCTGCTGTTGAGGACGATCCATGTAGATTTGGTCTTATGGGTCCTGGTTTTTCTTCCTCACAATCTAGAAGCGTGTGGAACCTTACTCACATAAGCTCAAGTTTTAGTAATGAGGGCTCCGATGATGGGGGCAAATGCCAGCAGATTGTGAACCATCATCATTATTATTCTCATTGAGTTGAATTATTTTCAGCTCATATTTAAAGAAGAGTTAAAAGTGCATTCTCATGACTACATTGAATAATTTGGAAACTCAGTGAAAAGCATCATGGAAAAATGAAAACAATCTTTTAATTAGGGCAGTGGCATTATGGATCATTTCTTTTCCGATTTCCATTCATGCTCTTATATTTATGTAATAAATAAAGACTAAAACAAAATGTTGCTTGGCCTAAGAAGGCAGAAAGAAAGCAAACACCCTTGGAGGTCACACTTCTTTGGAGATTATGGACTTTGCCTGACTGGACCTTTGCACATAATCTGTGGTTTGATATTGAAAGGGTTTTATTTTCCCCTTGCAGATTGAAGCCTGCAATAAGGAAGCAGAGAAGATCGAATCCCTTATCAACTCTGACAGCCCCACTCTGGCATCCCACGTCCCTCTCTCTGCCCTCATCATCTCCCAGGTGCAGGTCTCCAACAGCCTGCCCTCAGCCAGCATCAGGGCCAGGTCTCCCTGCCACTCCTTCCTCCTCCTCCTCCTCAGCCTGGGCCTTGCCTTGCACTTGCCCTGGAAACATCACTGACTGCCCACAAAAGATGCAAAGGGTTCCTTGACCCAACTTTCCTACCTTGTGAAAGACATTCATTCAGGACTGCTGGTCGGTAGTTGAATAATGGCCAAGTAAAAGCACATGTCACCTCTTTTCACCACACAGTATTTTTTTTAATCTGCCAATATTAGTAGGGTTTTTTTTATTGTTTTTATAAATACTTTCAAATACTAATGAAAGAGAATGCTCTCTCTGGTGGATCACTGCCTCATGACTTATATTTTGCTCAGTAGATGGGTCCCCACTCTAAAGCAGATTTAACATCACTGGTAAATAAGATGCTCACTTTTTAGAAAGAGAATTTACTTCACTGTCAGGCTCATATCTCAGAAACTTCATTTCAGAGTTCCTTTAAGTATGAAGGTTGCCATTGTGTATGTTTTTGTTTACAAATACCTATTCTAGAAGCTGGGAAGTCCAGTGAAGAACCACTGCTATTAGTATGAAATATAGAGCTTTGAAATTATCATGTAAATCATCAGATAGATTTAAGCTAATTTATAGAAATTTAATTCGGGACCCCATCTATTGTGCTAAGCAAAAGCAAGCTGACCAAATGACTCTCATATAATTAAAATGTTGTAAGTAACAGTATTAGTAGTCACTAATTTGTGCCCCTGACTTTTGTGAAAGAGATAACTTACATCTCATCAGAGCATCTCACATCATGCAATTTTTACATTAACCAGATATATGTTCTTCTGTATTCATGGAATTAAATTTAGAGTTTTTAAGCATCAATCTTTAAACCAATTGCTGCTACTTATATGATTGCCAAAAAGTGAAATAATTAGTAATTCTTGTAAATAATACATGATTTTTCTATTTTATTATGAAGAAGGTGAATAGCCATATTTGTAAAATGACAATCATGTGTGTTAACCCAGTACTTTCCGTTCAGGAAGACACATTTGCTTTTTGTGATGTGCACAATGTAGATAAATATTCTGTCTGACTTTCTTTTTTGATATATAGAAGTATAAAGAATTGTGGTTTATATATTTAAAAATGTCAAGCTGAGTATTAAAATGTTTGCATGTTGTCTCAGAAATTGGATTCTTTGAATGTGTTTCACAGTTTGAAATAAGCTATTCAATGTAATACTTCTTGTTGGAATGCACCTGAGCTTAGATTTTTACATGAAGTATTTTTTCAGTATTATATGTACCCTCTGAAACATATAGGGACATGCTTATTATACCAAAATGTTGTTGAAAAGTGGGCACTTAAAGTTTTCAGAATATCTCAATGTTGATGTAGCATGTTTGTTGCAATTGCTCATTTCTGTATAAATGTCTTCAATGCAATATACTAGAAAGCTTTTCTATTTTAATAAAAATAATTTTATATGATTATGTGTATTTCCAAGTAATGTGTACATTCAAATGAAACTATTGATCACCTTGGGTGAGCTGTGTCTTTACTCTGGAATAAGAAGCCATGGCATGTTATTATCCTAATCTAAGGGTCCCTGGACAGCAACGCAGCTAGAACAAATGGACTCATGCATGGCCCAAGGACAGATAGCAGCAGAGCCAGGTCCAGAGACCCCAGCTTTAGGCCTCAGGACAGAGAGAGCTCAGGCCTTCTGAGACCTGGGAACAGACAAGGTAGTTCTACTTCCCACTTCCCTGGGCCTGATGTGTCAGCTCCAGGGCACATTCTGAGACAGAGAAGACTCTGTAATATGGGAATGCAGGGTCTACTGATGAGGACCTGAGAGGTAATATCAATCAACTTAGGCTAAGTCCCCAGAAACCTTAATGGCTTACAACCACAGAAGCTTCTGTGCTGTTCTCACTACTTGTCCACTGTGGGTCAGCTGCAGCTCTTCTCAACCCTCTCTTCACTCCAGGACCCATTCCAGTGTTCTCACAAAAGGGAGAAAAGAGACAGAACACAAGCTGACTCTGAAGTCTACTCAGAAGTGACACTGTCATTCCTGCCTACATTTTACTGGTTAAAGAAAGGAACAGGGCTGCTCCTGAATTCCAAGGATGGAGATGTAAAATCTTCCCCTAGTGTCTGTGTGTGTTGTGGGCAAGAGCAATGAGTATTTTGGATAACACAGTCTACCACAGAGGTCCTTCCTCATCAGGTGGGACAACGGCCAGACCTGAGGAAATTTTTTTATTAGAAAAACAGTAGAAGTTTCATGGTCTGAAAAGAAAATTAGGGAGCTGCAAAGGGATTTGGCCTTGGGGTCTGTGGGGATATCTCAAGGGGGAGAAAGATCTAAAGTTTCTGGTAGCATAATCATGAATGAGAACTCCAAAAATGGTGATAGGAGAAAGAAGCCCAGGACAGGTCGGGGGGATAATGTTCTTCAATTTCTGGCTGCCATGGACACCAGGCTGCCTCTGGGACAGACTATGAATGGCTTCCCAGCACCAGAGCAGGTGGAGCCCCTCCTGGATGGCTCTCCAGCAGAAGACTTGAGATCCATGAGAGAGAAGTGGAACTATAGGGAAAGACATTGGGGAACATGTACCCTGTGAGTGTGCCAGGGGCTAGCACAGGGAAGGCCTGGGGGCCCAGGAGAAGAGTTCTGCAGAAGGAAGACAATTCAGAGGGTGAGGTCACTGCGTGAAAGTGAGTTCAGTCTTCTACAAACTCGGGTAATAAAACCAAGTCCACAGAACTCTAAGCACAGTGTTCTGAGCAAGAAGAAAGGAGACAAGAGCCACAGTGACTTCTCTTTGCCACTTGTGCCTTTTATATATAAGAAAAATATTTCTCAGAAATTCATCCACATTTATTCCTTGTACCTCCGTGGCCAGGACTGAGTTGTACTCCCACCTCTAGAACAGTCCCTGGCCCAGGGGAATAGGATGGCCATGCCACGTCTGGCTTAGTCCAAGAACTGTGTACACTGCTGCCCAAACCAAGGCAGGGTTCAGAAGGGCAAGTATGGAAGGCAAAATGCCGTTGCACTGTCCACCAACAGCTTTTGCTTCAATGTGAGTCTTCTTGCAGTTTTTACTTGCTAGAGTATAAATTTGGAAACAACTCGTTTTTCCTGAATGTACCATGTGGACCCATTTCCCAGCAGGGAGTAGAACCCCCACAACACCCTCTCCTGGATTCCAAAACTTTATTCCTAACCTCCAGTTATTTAAACAACCTCACTTCATTTCTCAGATCTCTCTCCTGATTATTTTTAAAGTTTCAACCCCATATTCAGTGTGAACACCCTTTCTGCCTCCCCTAGCCTAGGCTAGATGAGTGACTGCTCAGAGCAGAAGGGGTGAGAGGTATGACCTCCATGCCCCCAACAGAGGCAAGCCTCACCTCTCAAGGGGTCAGTGAGCTTGGCATGATGTCACTGTTGGCATTGTTCATAGACAGTTGGGAAGCCTTTTGGGTGTTTTGTTTGTTTTGTGGTGCTTAGGATTGAACCCAGGACACCTCTCACACATGCTAGGAAAGCACCCTACCACTGAGGCATATCCACAACCCTCATGAGGACATTTTCAATATAAGTTGTGGGGCATTTGTTTGTTCCTGGGAAGAATATTGTCAACCAAGAAAGAGTTGCTGAGTGGCACTTCCCCTAGTTACGGTTCACCTTAGAGTAGGTAATCTAACTGCACACACAACATGCCATGCGAAACATAAGGAAGTGGAGTTAGACTCTAACAAGGGAGAAGACAGAAGGCTTCTAACAGAAGGTTTGATTTGAGCTGGGCCTTCTGGAAATCAGGAGGCTCTGCCAGATGACTTTGAGCAAAGGCAGAAAGCAGGAGGAAGAGCTTGAGTATGGGAATGGGAGAGTCCGGTTCTGTGCCGGTAGGACAGCAGAGCTGACACATTGGGAGGGGAGGTGTGAGGCAGATCAGCTGTGCTAGGCTCGAATGCTACACCAGAGTGGCAGCCAACGCCTCTGCCCTTACCCTTCCAGCTGCACTGACCAGCTGGATAACACTGATGTGCTGGGTGTGCCCATCAACTTCACCTACTGGTCTGTGTATTAGTTAAGTCAACACTTCTTTTACATCCTGGGTTCTATTAAGGAAACACAAACTGCACCAGGGTGGGGGCCAGGCTTCCCCTGGGCCAGTCCCTCCCTGTAGGATTCAACCGGGTCTGTTTCAGCTCGACCATGGGAGGAGAATTAAACCCACCAGGATTTTAATGGTCTTGACATAAAATCCAATATTATTCTCCTTCATTTGACTGAAGTCTTCTCCTCCAGCACTGGGCTGGTGGAGTGAAGCCTACACGCTCTCCTGGAGAGTGCTCCATTTCTCAAAGAGACAGGAGACCCTTCTCCAGGAGGCTTCCTCCCTCTCTCCCAGCTGCAAAGAGGCCTGTGTTGTGCACTTTGCCAGCTGAGAGGAAGGGAAGGCAGAGGGATCAGAGGGATGGCTCCTAGGGACAGTCCTTCCCTAGTCCACCAATCTTGGGGCTGAGGTTGGATTTCCACTGTATACACAGAAACAGGCCCTGAGGGCAGAAGCCATACGCCAAGGCAGGGCAAAGCCACAGCTGGAGGCCAGGTCTGGCCTTCCCTAGCACAAGGAAGCTTCTTAGAGGTAGAGTCATGCAAGACAAGATCAAGAGGGCAGTGCCAGGCAGCAAGCAAAGCAGGTCAACTGAGGTCAGACAGGCGAGATGAGTCGAGAGAGACAGGTTCAAGGAGCAACAGGAATCATAAAAGCAACTGCCACAGTCTTCCAGAGCTTTCTAGAGCTGTTTACACAGTGCCTGATGTATACAGATGGCAAATGCCAGACCCAGGTTGAGTTATATTCTGGAGCTGAGTCTTGGCAATTAAGCTGTTGGGGATGAGTGGAAGGCGGGAGCACCTCATGTGCTCCCCATCTTCCATTCTTCCAAAACAAAGTTCACTGTATTGTTTTTCTATAATAATGGCATATACACATTCCCCCGCAAACACCTGGAAACATAAACAAAGGGAAAAGCCTCACACCTTCCTCTCTCTGCCTCTACCAGACATTCAGCCATCTCTGTACATGGGTCTTTCTGTAATCCGGAGAGGGTCCCTCCTCTGTCCACATTGGCAGAGGAGGTGGCTACCTCACTGCCCCTAAGAGGAGAAGTTCAGGGAAGCTTAGTTTCATATTTGGGACACTGTCTGCTGATGGGTCCTTCCTAATCTGACGGTTCACATGCAGAAACCCCACCTTGGTCAGAATCCTACCAGGTAATCAGGTGACATTCTTTTATCCTAAGGACCACCTTCTTGTCTTTCCCAGTCTCCCACTGAACTCTGTAGCAGGTGTGAGCAGTTGCTTTACAAATAGGCAGGTAAGCATTTATATAGGTCGGGGTCCCCACAGGAAAACAGAAAGCCCAACCAGGTTGGGATGAATTTGAGGAAGAGTTGGTAAAGGGATTATTCACAAAGGAGTGGGCCGATGGGTGTGGAGAAACCACAGGGATGGGCAGCACATGAGAGGTAACAGTGGGGCTGTGAACTCCCCCAAGCCCGACCCAGTGGGGTGAGGGGACTAGCAGAACCCCAAGAGAGGGAAGCTGCGTGGAGAAAGTAACCCAAGACGAGGGGCCCTGTGGAGTAGCTCTGTAGGTCAGCTTGGGAACAGAGACAGGGCTGAGTTGATTTAGGGAAGAAAGTGGAGCAAAAAGAAGATATACCACACAGCAGGTGAGGGCAGTGCCAAGGGGTAAGGTAAGACATGATCTAGCTCCTCATTCCTCGCACCACCTTCCATGGGAGAAGCACTGAACTACTTCCTTCCTGACCTCTCGTCCACTCCATTCCTCTCTGTCTTCCCCTCTTAGCCCTTCTTTAAGCCCACATGTTCCAGTGCATGCTCCAGTGCATGCTCCATCCAGCTCAGCTTCTAGACACTTCCCCATCCCTCTGCAACCTTAAAAGGAGTCGGGGCTCTCTCCTCCCAAGCCACACAAATACTGGCACCCAGGGTAGAGTGCTTGAGGCTGTGGCAGAACTACATTCATGCTCCTCTGCCGGTTCTATAAAGTTTCCTGTGCCCAGTTTTGACTGGTTCTAAAGTGAAGGTCTGGGCTTTGGCCACAGGAGTGGGGGGAAGGTGGTGGCTCTGGATTCAGATCGAGCTCACCTTCTGCATCAGCAAGGAGCTGCCAAGAGCAAGCACACCCTGTCACAGTAAGTAGGCATCTCCTTCCTCCAACAACCCAGCCTGGTGGCGTGCGAGGAAGGCAGGCATCTTAAGAAAATGAATGTGGTCATGTGTGTAAGGGAGGAGGTCTATACTGGGTGATTTTAAAATTGGTTGTTGCTGTTGTCAATGTTTCCCCCATGGCCTGCTCCAACTGGTTACTGATACTGTGCAAAAAAAAAAACCTTTGGATTTTTAAAAATACTTTTCATGGACCTGGATGTCATTTATTTTTTTTTCCATTTGTTTCATATATTTTATTAGGCTTTTCCAGGAATAAGCCATGGGGTGGGAGGGGTGGGGCGGGGAAGGTGCTCTTCCTTTTCCAAAGTGGTAAGAAACCTTTCATCTCTCTTTGTTGTTCTAGTATTGATTAGAAGTCCCAGAACTGAAGAATAACAGTGAGAAGAGCAAAAAAACCTCATGCTCTGAATTTTTAAAAATTTGTCCTAATTAGTTGTACATGACAGTAGAATGCACTTTGATACATCATACATAAATGGAATATAACTTCTCATTCTCTGGTTGTACATGATGTAGAGTCACACAGGTCGCGTAGTCATATGTGAACATAGGGTAATAATGGTGTTCTGGATTTTAATGGGATTGTCTTTGCTGTTTTCCTGTTAAGCCTGGCATAGTTGATTTAAACACTAAGTGTCGCCCATTGGTATCATTATTTATCCTTAGTTTCAAGAGTTTTCTCTTTATTTGCTGAGGGGAAAATTAGAGATTTTGTCTTGTTTTTTTCTCCTGTGCTGGGATGGAATCCAGTTCCTCAAGCATACTAGACAAGCGCTTTACCACTGAGCTATATCCCCGGCCCTAGAATTTTTTTAAATCAGTAAGAGATGTTGAATTTTATCAAGCATATTTTCAGCACCCATTTACATTATATTTTCCTTTAGCTTGTTAATGTTATAAATTGTAAATGTATTTTTTAATATTAAACCATCCTTATATCCTTGAAGTAAGTTTTATTTAGGCATCCTGCATTAGTTTCTCGATGTACGACTATGATTCAAATTTGCTGATATTTATTTAGAATTTTGATGTTGATATTCATAGATGATGTTACTGATAGTATTTTTTTAATTTGTTATATTGTTCAGGTTTTGCAATTAGAATAATTCTAGCTTGTTACAGTTTCCATGCTTTAGGACATGTTAATACAGTTGGTCTTCCATCTCCATAGGTTCCCCATCCATGGATTCAATCAACACTGGATAAAAAATATTTGAGAAAAAAAAAAAAACTAAACACATACAGAATTTTCCTTGTCATTATTTCTTAAATAATACATTATAAAAACATTTACATAGCTTTTACATCATATGAGGTTTATAAGTATCTAGAGATGATTTAAAGTACACAGGAACATGGGCCCAGATTATTTGCGAATACTATGCCATTTTATATAAGAGACTTGAGCATCTACAGATTTTGGTATTAATGAGGGGTTTTTCAGGAATCAATGCCTTGCAGATACCTAGGGAAAACTATAGTACCAGAATCATCTGTCTCTCAAAGATCTGATGGAACTAGCTTGAAAATATCTGGGCTCAGCTCCATGTGGGCAAGTGACGATATTTTTATTTTTTTTCTCCATAGCTATATTGATTCATTTAGATTTCTCCTGCTTTCTTGTCCCCCTCTCCTTAAACACTAGTCATTTTTATTTTCCCAGAAAAGTACCCAATAAAGAAAAACTACTAGTGGGAAGTCATCAGTATTATCTTTCTGAACACTTCTTAAAAGAGATTGCCTCCCTCTTTGTATTCCTTTTGCAGTAGTAGGGATTGAACCCAAATCCTTGTGTACCAAGCTACATCCTCAGCCCTTTTAATTGTTTATTTTGAGACAGAGTCTCACTAAGTCACTGTGGCAGACCTCAAACTTGTGATCCTTCTGCCTCCGCCTCCCAAGAAGCTGGGATTACTGGCATAGGCTATCATACCTGGCTGTCTCCTCTTTCTTTTACTGAAATGGTACATTGGAGTTTTGTCTCCTTAAAAAATAAAAATGGCTCAGGATGTAGCTTCGTGGTAATGTGCCCCTGGGTTCAATTCCTAGTACCAAAATAAATAAATAAATAAATAAATAAAATTTGAGATGGGGTCTCCCTAAATTGCTAGGCTGGCTCACTACATTATAATCCTCCTGCTCAGACTCTTGAGTGGCTGGGATTACAGGTTTGTGCCACCAGGCCCAGCTTCCAATTTTTTATTGAGTTGATTTTGTAGAGATATATCTATTGAATATGTCTTCCAATTCTAGGATGTATTTCACAAATCTGCTCTTTTTCTCTTTTCTAATATATAATTTTCTGTTTTTATCTGTATCAATTTTTAAAAAATATTTTCATTGTAGATGGACACAATACATTTATTTTATTATTTATTTGTTTTTATGTTGTGCTGAAGATTAAATCCAGTGCCTCAATCGTGCTATGCAAGTGCTCTACCACTGAGCCACAGCCCCAGCATCTCTATGTCATTTTCTTTTCTCAGTTACCTTTTAAATGTCTCATGGAAATTTTCAAACCTATGAAAATTTTGAAATGAAAATCTACATACTCACCATCTGGATTCTACAAATAAAGTTTCATATATTTGCTTTTATTGATCCACCTATCCTTCTATCTAGCTTTCTTATTTTTATATTTCAGAGTAAGTCTAATTGACTTTTTATGCATTTCAAATAAGTTGCAAACATCAGTACATTTTTACCCCTAAACACTTCAGCATTCATTCAATATTTCTCTGTTTCTTTCCTTTCATTTGTTTTTCATTGCTTGTCTAGCTCCTTTATTTCAACACTTGATTTATTTATTTTTCTCTTTTTAAACAATATGTTACTATTTAAAATTTATTGACCATCTATCATGTTTGAGGCCATATTAGGGGAATGTTTGCTAAAAATCGGGGAGCCTTCTCTCTCTAGGCCCCAAATTACAGAATAGATTACAAATCAATGTAAGGTTCAGAATTCTAAAATCAGATATCCGTATAAAGGTATATTTTCATTATGTTTATTCATTTTCAAATTAAGAAAGTATTCAGTAATATTAAGTCATTTTCTATACTTTTTTCTTAGCCCTTTGATGGTGAATCTTCTCTCCTTACTGGTTTTAATGCTCTGGTCAGAGTCAGATAAGAGTCTTAAGAAGAAGGCAGAATAAGAGGTTCCTCTACATTGTCACAGCCTGGGCAATATTTCTTTTTCATACCTTCCTACTTTTCTTTTGTTTATCGAAGATTGCCAGACAGATCATCTAACTACATTTTTCTTTCTTATTTGCAGCAACAGAGATGAATTTGGTCTATACATTTATAGGAATAGTACATTATAAATCATCATGTGAAATCTAGCAAATACTTTATGCTGTGTTGTACTTCACACCTATTATCTCCTGGGACTAAAACAACTTGAACTTTATATATCATGCTCCTTTTGACAGTTTCTACTGGAAAGATTGTTGTATGACAAATAACCAAAGTAGGGCGCAGTGGTGCACACCTGTAATCCCGGAGCTCAGGAGGTTGAGACAGGAGGATCGCGAGTTCAAAGCCAGCCTCAGCAACTTATCGAGTCACTAAGCAACTCAGTGAGACCCTTTCTCTAAATAAAATACAAAATAGGACAAGGGATGTAGCTCAGTGGTCAAGTGCCCCTGAGCTCAATTCCCGGTGAAGGAAGGAAGGAAGGAAGGAAGGAAGACCAAATAAACCAAGAAAGGTTCTTGGCCCACTTACTCAAGATTGTCCAGGGATACCTGTCATATAAGCAGAGTCCCAAGTACTTTAAATAAATTATCTCATGGAATTCTCACAGCCTCTCTATGAGGCAAATAGTATCATCAATACCAATTACAATTGATGCTAGTAAGGCTCCACCTTTTCTGTACTGAATGGATGAAAGGTTGTGACCAGATGTTCAGAAAAACCCAACCCTGTATTTCCTCCCTCAAAGAGTAGCTAACAAAGATTTTCTTCCTTTCTGTATGTTCTCTTCACATTCTTGTTTCTTTTGCTGTGCAGAAGCTTTTAAATTTGATGTCATCCCATTTATTAACCCTTGGTATCATTTCCTGATCTTCAGGGGTCCTATTGAGAAAGTTGTTGCCTGAGTCTATATGCTGGAGTATTGACTCTATGTTTTCCTCTAGGAGTTGCATAGTTTCTGTTCTAATTCCTAGGTCTTGGGTTCATTGTGAGCTGATTTTTGTGCAGAGTGAGAGAAAAGGGTCTAGTTTTAATCTTCTACAGATGGATAACTAGTTTTCCCAGTATTATATGTTAAAGTAAGTTATCTTTCTCCCATGTATGTTTCTGCCACCTTTGTCAAGGACCAGATGACTGTGGGTTTGTCTCTATGTCTTCTATTCTTCACCACTGGTATATGCATCTGTTTTTCTGCCAATACCATGCAGTTTTTGTTACTATAGATCTGTAATATAATTTGAAGTCAAGTATTGTGATACCTCTATCATTGCTTTTTGGCTTAAAATTGCTTTGGCTATTCTGGATCTTTGATTTTTCTAATGAATTTTAGGACTGAATTTTCTTGTTCTGTAAAGAATGTCATTTTGATGGGTAATTGCATTGAATCTGTATATTGCTTTTGGTAATATGGCCATTTTAATAATATTAATTCTGCCTATCCATGAACATGGGAAGTCTTTTCATCTTTGGAGGTCTTCTTTAATTTCTTTCTTTAACATTCTATAGTTTTCATTATAGAGCTCTTTCACCTCCTTGGTTAGATTTATTCCTACATATTTATTTTTTTAAGCTATTGTGAATGGAATTGTTTTCCTGATTTCTTTTAGAGCAAATTCATTGTTGGTATATAGGAAAGCTATTGATTTTTGCATGTTGATTTTTTTAACTTGACACTTTGCCAAACTTGTTTATCAGCTCTAACGATCTTTGGGTGGAATTTCTTCCCCCTAGGTATAGGATTATACCATCTGCAACAGTGATCCTTCGTCTTCTTCCTTTCCAATTTTTATCCTTTTTATTTTCTTCTCTTACCCAATTGCTTTGGCTAGAATTTCTAGCTCTATATTAATTAGGAGTGGTAAAAGTGTATATCCTTGTCTTGTCTCAGATTTTAAAGGAAGTGCTTTCAGTTTTTCTCCATTTACTATAAGGTTGGCTTTGGATTTTTCATACATAGCCTTTATGATACTAAAGTTAGTTCCTTCTATCCCTAGTTTCTTCAATGTTTTTTATCATGAATGCCAACTATTATGGTTTGGATGTGAAGTGTTCCCCAAAAGTTCATGTGTGGGACAATACAAGAAGGTTTAGAGGAGAATGACTGAGTTATGAGAGCCTTAACCCAATCACTAAATTATTCCCCTGGTGGTGACTGAATGGTAACTGAATGCAGGTAGGGTATGGCTGGAGGAGAAAGGTATTGGGGGCATGGCTTTGCGGGGGGGCATATATTTTGTATTTGGCAAGTAGAGTCTCTCTCTGCTTCCTGATCACCATGTGAGCAGCTTCCCTCTGCCATACTTTTCCACCATGGTGTTCTGCCTCCCCTCAAGCCCCAAGAAATGAAGCCTGCTATTCATGAACTGAGATCTCTGAAACCATGATCCCTCAAATCTTTCCTCCTCTACAATTGTTCTGGTCAGGACTTTTAGTCACAGCAGTGAAAAAACCTGACTAGAACACCAAACCTGTATTTCCTCTAGGAGCACAGGTTCACCAAGTTGACACAGGTGGTTAATAGCAAAGCAAAGACATCTGGAGCCCAGACCTAACTCAAAGCCTATATTCATATTTATCATACTATATATTTTACTCCAGTTATAGCTTTGGCTGCATCCCATGTATTTTCTAACAGCCATAATAAAGAAAACATAACAGAATAAAGTAAGGAGATTATTCTGCCAAGATTTTTCTTTCCCTTGTCTTTCTAATAGACATTGCCTTCAATCCATCAGCTATTACCATGAATTTCTATCCCACTCCACCTCTCAAAAAATATCTATAAATCAAGAGCCAAATCCTGAGGGTCTTAGGCATAGTTTGTATTATAAACCATAGTTTGGGAAAGAATTCATAATGATGTTAGGAGCCGAGTCATGGGCTGTAACACATTTTGGGGAAATGATAAAAGAAAGAAAAATCCCCTCTCTGAAAAGAAAAATATGGTAGCTATTTGCTGGATTTGGGCTGTTCAGCACTTGGCAAAAATCTCTATTTGAGTATAAAAGATCCTGTGCTGGGGCAGGGAACAGGCATTTCCTCAATTTTCTTTCGGGAAGCTTGCCTGTGGGCAGTGACCAAGACTCAAACAGATACTCCTGCCCAAGAACCTAAGTCTGATGAAACTTATTCAAAGGTGTGGAGAAGAGCTAGGAAATATTCCAAGTTGCTTGAATATTTATCCCAAAGAAACTCAAGTAGTGTGACTGAGTTTCTTTGAATATATAAGTTTAAGTTATCCACCAGCAGCAGAATTTGGGTTTACCTTTTCACACATCAAAATTGTGACTGCAACATATTACATATGTGAAAATATATGGTAATTTGCTTAGGACCTCACTAAAGCCAGCCGAGGCTGGCTTTGAACTTGTGATGCTCCTGCCTCAGCCCCCCAAATTGCTGGAATTGTAGGCATGAACCACTGCACCTGGCTAAAGGGTAATTTCAACTGCATCTTGTTTAACCTTAAGAAATCTTCTAAGTAGTACTATCTTCATATTACAAAAGAGGAAATAGACATGGGGAAGCTTAAGCCCTTGGATTAGAGGCAGAGGGCAGCAGAGCTGGGACTTGGATGTGGCCACCATGGACTTGAGCCCTTCACTCTTAACCATTACCAACTATTCAAGTTGTTGTTCGTTTCTAAGCATCTGTTTTAATTTTGCTTTTCAGTGTTCTAGGAGGGATTTGAATTTTTTTGTAGATGATTTAAACTTTTCCAGTTCATCTTTTGTTATAAAGTTTTATTATTTTTTATTTTTATTGCATTGTGTTCAGAAAACTTGACTGAATTTACTCTACTTTCAGGAGTTCATTATGATTTACACTCAGACCTAACATTTGTTACATCTGTATTCATTCCACGTAAATTTTTTTTAAAAGTTATCAAATTTAACAGACTTAAACATAAATTAAAAGGCAGATATTATCAGACTAGATAAAAAAGAAAGTCCTGGCTATACGTCCTGTCAACAGAAGCTGCCATGTTTAAGATAAAGAAAAAAGTTAACAGTTGAAGTATAGAACAGGGACAAACATATCTGCAGAGCTAATTATGTGTTAGGACCTATTCTAACAACTTACATGTATTAGCTCATTTATATTCTATCAACCACCCTATGAGGGAGACACACTACTATCCCCTTTACAGAGAAGGAAACTGAGTCAAGTTTGAACTTTTCCAAGTTCATACATACACTGGTCATATGGCGTTCGAATTTTTATATTTTACAGAGCATTGAGTTACAAGGAATTTAGCATAAACAATGTTACAATAAAACAAAAAGCATACACACACTGCACCCTGCTCAAAATACCTAACCTTCAAAACACATCAAAATAAAGCTCTATGCCTATAAAGCTCTATTCTACAAAACATAAAAGAAAATTTTTATTTTTCTGTGTAAAACAGTGGTCTTCTGGGCCTGGATTGTAGCTCAGTAGTATTTACCTGGCATGTGTGAGGCACTGGGTTCAATCCCCAGCATCACATAAAAATAAACAAATAAATAAAGGTATTGTGTCCATCTACAACTAAAAAAAAAAAAAAAATCTTTAAAAAAAAATAAAGTCTTCCAGGGCTGGGGATGTGGCTCAAGCGGTAGCGGCTTGCCTGGCATGTGTGCGGCCCGGGTTCGATCCTCAGCACCACATATAAACAAAGATGTTGTGTCCGCCGAAAACTAAAAAAATAAATAAATATTAAAATTCTCTCTCTCTCTCTGTCTCTCTCTCTTTCTCTCTCTTTAAAAAAAATAATAAAAAAAAAATAAAGTCTTCCAAATTTGTGGAAGTAAGAAAAAAAGTTGAAGGATAGAAACTAGTTGGACCCACAAATACTAACTGGAAAAAGGCAGAAATGATTATATTAATATCAGATAAGTAGATTTCACAGGAAGGAATATTACCAAAGATAGCATCCTTTCATAATAATAAAATAGCCAATTTATCAGGATTATATAAGAATCATAAATGTTTATTATATTCCAAATAAAAAGTTTAAAGTACATGAAGCAAATTTTATACATAATTGTAGACAGATTTTTAATTATACTGAAGATCTCAGTATCTCTGGTTTTTTTAAAAATATTTTTTAGTTGTAGATGGACACAATAGCTTTATTTATTTATCTTTATGCGGTGCTAAGGATTGAACCCAGTGCCTTACCACTGAGCTACACCCCCAGCCCTCTCTCTGTTTTTGATAAAACAAGCAGACAGAAAATCAGTAAGGATATAAAAGACTTGAACAACACTATCAATAAACTTTATGTAACAGGCATTTATGGATCATTCTACCCAATAACAACAAAGCACGTAATCTTTTCAAGTGTACTGAGAATATTTACCAAGATAGCCCACATCCTGGACCATAAAACAATTCTCAGTAAATGGAGAAAAGCTGAAGCCACACAAAGTATATTCTCTGTCCTCAATAGGATTAAAGTGGGAATCAATGACAGGAACATATGGGGGGAAATTTCCAAACATTTGGAAATTAAGTAATATTTTTAAATAATTCTTAAAGAATAAATCATGAGGGAAACTAGAAATTATTTTGAATGGAATGAAAATAAAAACAATATTGTTGTCATTAAGCTCAAGATGGGCACAGAAGGTAATTTACAGAACTAAATATTTACATTAGAAAAGAAAAAAGGCTTCAAATCAGTAACCCAAGCTCCACCTCAAGAAACCAGAAAAATACCAAATGAAACCAAAGGTAAGTAGAAGGAGGAAATAAAAGATAAAAAAGAGAAATAGTAAATGAGAAAACAATAGAGAAAATCAATGAAATAGAAGGTTAGTTCTCTCAGAGATCAATAGTAAAGCTAATTCTTGTTAATGGTGGTGAAGTTCAAAAACATTGCTGGGGGCACTGGGGTTGTGGCTCAGTGGTAGAGCACTTGCCTAGCCTGCGTGAGGCACTTTGTTCGATCCCCAGCACCACATAAGCAAATTAAATAAACAAAATAAAGGTATTGTGTCCATCTACAACTAAAAAATAAATAAATTTTTAAAAAAAGCAAACCGTTGCTGGGAACTCTGAATTAGTTGGTACTAAACCATTGCTAGTTTCCTGTGAGCATCTGGTCACGACTTTCCTTCAATCAATCTAAACATAACTCTGTTTTATGTGTATTTCTATTTAAAAAAAAAACCATATTTAATATGTCTTGTTGATTCATTAAATTGGACTCATGGCCTGAATGAAGCTTTTCTCATTAAAACATTTTCTCTCTAAGGCATAATCATAATCTTCTTGCATTTTGAAATACTTAAATTGCATTTCCAGACTATATTTGGGAGCCATTTTAAAGAGCAAAATCACCAAGAAAAAGCACACACACACACACAAAAAAAAAACAAACATGGCACTAAGTAGACTGTGGAAAGAAGGCCGAGCATTGCCTTGATTGACCTCAGCTGGGCACTAGCATGTTGTGCAACTCAACTTTTTCACCACTCTGCCCAGAGCTGTGAATGATCATTAAGCACTACATGTATTAATTTGGGGGTTACAAATAAATCTTAGTGAATAGGCAATTCATAAAAGAAATTGGCAAATAATGAAAATCATCTATATTGGTAAAATTCTGATGTTGCTAATATAAGAAATAATAAGAGGATAACACCATAGATCACACAGGCAATTTAAAAACTACCAAGAAAGTTTTATAAACAAATTTATTCCTATAAATTTGACTACTAAGATGAGCAAAATAGGCAAATTCCTTAAAATATACAAGCTACCAATGCTCATTTAAGACGTACATAATCTGGATGGTTCTATATCTATTCATAATATTAAATTTGTAGTTCAAAATTCCCCCCCCCCCAAAAAAAAAAACCAACAAAACAAACACCTCTTTGAATAGAAGGCTTCATTGTTGATTTATAGCAAATATTTAAGAATAATACAAATTCTACACAAACTCTTTTAGAAAATAGACGACCCTTTTCAATTTATTTTGTAATGCCAGCATCACTCTGATGCCCAAATCTGAAAAAAAAAAAAAAAAAAAAAAAAATATATATATATATATATATATATATATATATATATATATAGTAAGAAAAAAACTGTCAGGCATGGTAATGTGCACAGCTGTAATTCCAGGGACTCAGGAGGCTGGGGCAAGAGGATTGTAAGTTCAAGGGCAGCCCTGGCAACTTGATGAGACCCTGTCTCAAAAACAAACAAACAAAAAAGATAAAAAGGGCTGGAGATGTGGCTCAGTGGTAGAGCACCTCTGAGTTCAATCCCCAGTAACAACAATAACAATAAAGGGGCTGGTGTTGTGGCTCAGTGGTAGAGTGCTAGCCTAGCATGCACGAGGCACTGGGTTCAATCCTCACCACATAAATGTAAAATGATATTGTGTCCACCTAAAACTTAAGAATAAATATTCTTAAAAAAAAAACAATAACAATAAAAATAAATAAATAAAAAGCTAACTGCAGACCAATATCCCATAAAACATGGCAAGAGAAATTAAAGATTAAAAAATGAACTGAAAGATATACCATCCTGATAGATCAGAAAACTCAATATCATTGAGGTCAATTCTCCCCAAGTTTAATTACACATTTAATGCAATCCACATCAAAATCCCAACAAACTTTTTTGTTTTATTTTCCAGGAACTAGACTAGGGATGTAGCTCAGTGGTAGAGCACTTGCCAAGCATTCACAAGGCCTTGAGTTTGATTCCTGGCACTAAAAAAGGAAAAAAAAAAAATGTAATTGACAAGCTGACTCTAAAATTCATATCGAACAAAAGACTTAAATAAAACAACTTCTGGGAGAAAAAAAAGTAAGAGGATTTATACTACCTTATTTCAAAATTTGTTGTAGGGGCTGGAGTTGTAGCTCAGTGGAAGAGTGCTTTTCTAGCATGTGTGAGGCACTGGGCTCAATTCTCAGCACCACATATAAATAAATTAAAGGTCCATCGACAACTAAAAAAAATTTTTTAAAAATTTGTTATAAAGCTATAGTAATCTAGACAGTGTGGTACTGGTATAAGAATACATATGTAGATAATGGAACAGAATAGAGAGCCCACAGATAGATAGCCACCTGGAAAAGAAAAATCTTTTGAAGAAATGATACTGGAATAGTCAGTGCCAAATAGAAAAGAAAAAAAGAAGAAAAAAAGAAGAAAGGAGAGAGAACCACAACCACACTATGCCACAATAAAATAAGAATAAAAGAGCTTGAATTAAATGTAAAAACTAAAAGTCAAACTTCCTGAAGAAAACAGGAAATTTTTCATGATCTTTTTTCCGGGGTGAGGGGGGGGGGCGCGGCGGTGCTGGTGATGGAACCCAAGACCTTTAACATGTTAGGCAAGTTCTGTACTGCTGAGCTACATCCCTAGCTCAATTTTCATGATTTTGGAATAGGAAAGGAGTTCTGTTTTTGTTTTTGTTTTTGTTGCTAGGAAATGAACTCAGGGGTTTCCCCAGGCTCAGCATATGCTGTACCCCTGAGCTATATCAGCCCAGAAGTTATTTTCTCTTATTCTGTTTTCTTTTGTAGTCAGTGTTTCTACTGGGGATTGAACCCAGGGGTGCCCTACCACTGAACTACATCCCCAGACTTGTTAATGTTTTAAAAATTTGACATAGGATCTCATTAAGTTGCCCAGGATGGCCTCAAACTTGACAATCCTCCTGCCTCAGCCTCCTGAGTAGCTGGGATTATGGGAGAGTGCCACCATGCTGGGCCAGGCATTCTTAAATAAGACATAAACACAACAAAAATTCATAAATTGGGTGACTCGCTCTTCTTTGTGTCTGACCTTATTGTTTGTTGCTTATCTCTGTCTGCTCACTGGGGCAGTACCTCCCCTCTAACCAGCCCATGGCTCTTGGTAGGGGCCAGCTAGGCCATACCCTCACTTCATTCAGCACTAGGCCTGCTGCTAAGGTCAGCTCAAAGAGCCCACAGCATCCCACCCCACACAGACTCCAGAGATACCACTGAGTTAAGAATTTGACCCTGTCTTCTCACCTCCATGACTCACCTCTGAACAGTGAGTGAGTGACTGAGGCCTGGTAGTCCCAGATGGGCTACCCCTCTGCGTGCAGTAAGTGGCTCCTCTAGTCTCAGCAGTCTCTACTCTTGACCTTGAAGTTCAGGGTATACCGAAACAGCTTTCTAAAGATTCTGGAGGCCATTTTGACACAGGTGAGTTCTCAGGGAGAGAGAAAAAGAGACTCAGTAGATGGAGACCCTTAGATAAACGAAACCTCCAGCTGTGCTTGCAACACATCAACAAGGACAAAAACATAATCAATTTAATGTCACCAGATTCAAAGACTTACTCAATGTGCCCACAAATGATTTGTGGCTAGACTGCTTAACCAAAAAGAAACACCCCGAGCCCCAAATATCAAATGATTATTGTTGTGCTTTAGATCTGCAGAGTCCCCCAAAAGCTCTTGTGTGAGAGAATGCAAGAAAGTTTAGAGCAGAAATGATGGGGTATAGAGGTTTAACCAAATCAGTGTATTAATCCCCTAATAAGGATTAACAGTGGTGACTGTCGGCGTGTTGGGTATGGCTGAAGGAAGTGGGTCATTGGGGGTGTGCCTTTTATATTTTGTGAACTGAGCTTAATTTCTTTCTGCTTCCTGTTCCATGTCTTGAGCTGCTTTCCTCCACCACACTCTTCCTCCTTACCCTGAGCCCTGAGGAATAAAGCTATCTTATATAGACTGAGACCTCTGAAATTGTGAGCCCCCAAGTAAACTTTTCCTCCTTTAGTTTTTCTAATCAGGTCTTTTGGTCACAGCAGTGAAAAAGCTAACTAAAACAGTTATCATGGGATTTGATTTTCAAAAAAGCTTGCCTTGGAAGCTGCGTGTTTCTTCCTGTGAAAATCATGTATATAATCAATGAGTTCAACCCTGTGTGTCACTTGCCTTCTCTGAGAAGCCAGGGATGCCCACATTCTGCTTTTGGGAGGTATATACCTTGCTCTCCTTAAATAAATCTTTGTTGCATCTTGCTATTGATCTATCCTGGAATTCTTTTCAACAAGAAAAGTCAAGACCCTGCCCAGGCTGAGTTGAGGTCCCATTCTCTTTGGAGGGACCTCCTTGGACCCCTGACCAATGACATTCTGATGATTTCAATGGGGATTTGTTGGCAAATGGAAGAGGGAATTAAACATATCAAATGATTATTGTTATGCTTTAGATCTGCAGTGTCCCCCAAAAGCTCATGTGTCAGAGAATGCAAGAAAGTTTAGAGCAGAAATGATTGGGTATAGAGGTTTAACCAAATCAGTGTATTAATCCCCTGATAAGAATTAACAGTGGTGACTGTAGGCGTGTCAGGTATGACTGTAGGCATGTCCACCTAGCACCAGAAATCTCTTTTAACTCAGTGGGCACTAGTTTGACCCACTCTAACATGAAAGTACAAAAGGGCATTTGCCTGGCATAGAATAGAGGGGGCAGTATCAACCCTATTATCCTACTGGACATTTGTAAGCCCTTGGTATTACAAATTCTGCCCTCATAATCAGCAGGTCTGTTCATGTCAGTACCCATTTATTGGGGGGGGGGGAAAGTCTTGAAGTTAATATCCTACAGGAGGGTTTCCCAGAGCCTCTTCCCATGAAGGAGTCACTGAGGGGAGTCTGGCTAGGGTGACTCAGGATACACCTTCAGAATGCCCCCAAGCTCTTCTCACATAAGGGTGGGGCCTCAACAGTGACCAACTCTCCCCAATACCGGGTGTGTACTATGGCTAAGACCAGGAAAGGTGAGAGCCTCTGTAACTGAAAAGACTGGCAGACCTTGAGGAGTGGGTTGAACTGCAGTGGGTAGAGACAGGCAGCAGCCCTTCTCTACCCATTGCAGTTGCAGGGAGGAAACAGCCTGAGGAAACGGCAAAGATGTGGGAAATCCAAGCATATGTTTTGGAAGTATCACGAAATCAAGTTTGAAGGGAGCGTGGTACAAAGCTAGAGAAGTAAAGAGGCAAGTCTGAATGAAGCCAGACTTCAGAGGTGGGGAATTTGGCTGGATCTGACAGGCAGTGAGGGTCAAATGAGTAGGTTAGACCGGTCTGCAGGAGCCTCCCTGGGGCAGCTCACGCAGGAGGGTCTGGGAGTGCCAAATTCCTACCCGGACGCGCGTCGAGGTAAGTATGTCCTGGAGAGAGGAGCTCTGGAGCCCAGAGTCCCTGGGGAAGGGAAGGAGCACACTGGGGGCCTGTCGGGACAGACTGAGGTGGGGAGGGTACCGACCCCTGGTGGCGCTGGCCCGAACCGTCCCTGGAACCTTGCTAGAGAGCACCGCGGTCCTCGCAGAGTGTCAGTCTCGGAGGAGTTCCCAGGAACCACGTGGCAGGCGCGCGCGGCCCTCTTCCATCCCCAGAGAGGGGACCGCTAGGGACCGCGACCCAGGAGGCCCGAGCTCTGGTCCGCACTCGGAGAGCCCCGGGCAGTGGAGGAATTCCCTTCGCTAGAGGAGTTCTCGGGGAGTCCCGCGGGTGGCCCCAAGCGCCTCCGCCTGCAGCTGTCATTACCTTATAAGGCGGAGGCCGGGCGGCTCCGGGGGAGGGGCTGCGGCCGCTCGGCCCACTCCTGGCTGGTGGAGCTGCTGGGGCCCGCCACTAAGTGCCGCCAGCGCAGCCGCAGCCGCAGGCGCAGCCGCAGCCGCAGCCGGAGCGGAGGAGCTCGCAGAGCCGGCCATGGGCAAGTCAGGTAAGCCGCGGTGCTGGCTTGACTCCGGAGTCCCAGACTCCTGGACCCTCGCCCTGGTCTCCGCCACCCTGGTCTCGGGGAGCGGAACCGCTGCCTCTGCTCCAGAGATGCAGCTCTGGCTGCGATGCGGGACCCCTGGGTGCGGGATGCAGGGCGCACGGGGCAAAGCGTCCAGCGGCGCAGCCTGGACAGTTTCCGGGGCAACCAGAAAGCTAAAGTGACGGTGAGACCACCGGGAGAGAGGGAAGGAAGGCGAGACCGAGGGAGGGTCCCCCTGGCTGCAGGCCAGACATTGCGTCAGGGAGGTTTTCTAGGCGCTGATGGGATTTGCGCTCTGCGTCCGGCCAAGGCGTGGCTTTTGCTTTGTTTCAGGAGAAGGACAAAGTTACAGTTGGAAAAAGCCACTAACTGACAGCATCTCTCCCTGCAAATCACCCTGTTCCGTCCAGTCCTCCTAAGGACAACTCTGAGCATCCTTTTCATTCTTTCGTGGCTCCTCTTCTTCTGAGTGCCTCTCTGTGCCAGGCCAGGTGCCAGGCACAGTCTGACTCCTTTTTTATCTCCAACCTGTTGCTGCCTGTCCTCACCACTGATTTTCATGGTGACCTTTCTGAAATGCAGGTGCCCCTCTGTCCTCCCAAACACTGTCCCATCCATGTATGCAGATTAAAAGAGCACATTCTTCAGCCCTGCCTCAGGCCCTCTGGGCCTTGGTCACCATCCTTTCACCATCCCTTGCCTACACTCTGCACTGCAGCTGAGGCTGGCACACTGGTGCCTTTCCCTGGCACTCTGAATGACCCTGGCCCAACTCTGATCCCCAGCCTGACAGTCCTCCTCATCCTTCTAAGCACTTCTGGAAGCCCATCCCTGATCCCCCACCGAGGGAAGGCTAACTCTGTGCTAACTCTGTGTGTTCTTTTTCATATCCTCTCCTGTGTGGGCCTGGAGGAATGTTTAGCCATAGACCAGCTCCCCACTGACTCCTCACTTCTCGTGGCTAGGAATGTTTGTGTTTATCTCACCATAGTTTCTACCCAACAGGAAGTTCTTTTTTTTTTTTTTTTTTTGGTACCAGGGATTGAACCCAGAGCACTTAACCACTGAGCCACAACCCCAGCCCTTTTTATGTTTTATTCTGAGAGAGGGTCTCAATAAATTTCTTAGGGCCTCACTAAGTTGCTGAGGCTGGCTTTGAACTTGTGATCCTCCTACCTCTGCCTCCTAGCTGCTGGGATTACAGGCGTGCCCCACCTCGCACAGCCCCTCAAGAACAGCTAATGGATAGAGTTCAGAAGTCCTGCTTCACTGAGGTTGTCAGCCTCAGATAAGTAAGGTTTTGTACCTTCGTGGGTCTGTCCTCATGAGATGCCAGCATGGGGAGTAAGTGACTTTCTCTGGCTTTGGTCCTAACCCACTTTACTTCCAGCTCTCCTGGAAGGTCTGACTTCAGTTCTGGTCTGAAAAATCACTTGCTCTGGGGGCTGGGATTGTAGCATAGCGCCAGTGAGGCACTGGATTCAATTCTCAGCACCACATATAAATAAATAAATAAATAAAGGTCTATCAACAACTAAAAAAAAAAAATCCCTTGCTCTGTGATATTGAGCAAGGCTCTTTCCCCCTCTGTGCTTCAGTTTCCCCATCTGTACAATATGATCCCCAAGGTGCTTCCTATATGGGAAGGTGAAGAGGTTGTCTTGTAGTTAAAAGAACAGGATGATAGGTAGTGATGGGGCAAACTATGGCAGATGCTAGAGAGCATTCTGATCTCTACTTGGGAAATCAATTTATTTCTCTATAGATTTAGGAGAAAATCCACAAATTCTCTAAAGCTATATTTTAACCAGCTATATTTTTACCCAAAACAGCTTTCCAGAACTACTGATAATCGGCTATGTTCCCATTCTTCTTTTTTAATCTCTTCCTCTCGCCCTTCTCTTCTCACCATCTGTGAGCTCTGTACCAATTTGTAAACCCAGTGCTGTCTATCAATGGGCCATCCTCAGGAGTGTTCATTTGGATTGTGAAATGAATCAGTAAAGCTGGTTGAGGGAAAGGCAGGCACCACAGTGCTCCACGAAAAAGTGGGAAGTGATCCAAGCCACAGGACATGCAAGTGAAGAGCAGTGAAAGTTCAGGAGAGGGAGACATCTCTGCATGGGGCTCATTGAAGGCTTTTAGAAGAGGTGAATCAATCCTACAGGGTCTTGGGAATTGGGCTTTATCTTATGGGACCTGGGGTGCCATTAAATGTCCCTGGACTAGAGCTTGCCAGGGCAGAGGGCAGATCAGAAGGGGAGAATAGAGGTTGGGGGTGGGAGGACTGCTATAGTTACAGACAGGAATGACACAGGCATCTAGGGCAGAGGTGTGGACTGGAAAGGAGAAGGGACCTGGGTCAGAGTCATGAGTTTTGGTGCAAGATGGCAGTGGTGCCATCTGGACTGAAGAAGAGCAGGCAGGTTTCAGAGGAGGATGACTTCACACTCAGGAGGGGGCCAGGGGCAGGAGGCAGGTTACAGCTGAGTCAGGTGCCATCCCTCCCCTGCCATATACCCAGGAATCCTAGTCTTTCCAGAATCCTAACCCAGCCCCGCTCTCATAGCCCAGTGGATTTTATTTGTCCCTCTGCATAATACTGTGGACCCCTCTTCTAATGGACTCTAAGAGGAAGTGACTTTTCTAGGTGACCAATTCCAACAAACCTTCATCATAAGCCCACCTTGAAGTTCCAGGCCACTAGCTGGGGCTGCTGTCTGCTTCCTCAGAGCAGGAACATGTGTCCATATAGGAACATACATGGCTCCAAAAAGACCACTTAAGAAATCAGTCTCTCCCTTTTCTGGGCCTCAGTTTCCTCATCACTGCACGTGAGCCAGGCTCTTTTTCATCCTTAACCTCAGATGAGCCCAGAACTTGGGGTAATGGGCATCCCTGTGAAGTCACCACAACTGACAAAGCTCCAAGCCTGGAAACTGCAGGGCTCACTGTTGGAAGACCCCCGCTCCTACTCCCAGGCCTGGTCTCCCTGCTAGGCCTTGGTATATAGCAAGTGTTGGGAACAGAGGAAGGCAGTGGCCTTGGGCTCAGTGGAAGCCTCTTGTCCCTAGCAATAGCAATTACCAATCATTAAGCTCCAACTGCATGTCAGACTGGGAGGTATTTTATATGTTGTCAACCTTTATAATAGGGCTGTTACCATCAGCTCATTTTACACTTACAGAGCTTGAGTACCTTGCCCAAACTCATGCCTTGACCACTAAGCAAGCAAGCAAACTGGGATTTGAAAGCAGAGCTTTGACTTCTCAGCTGTGCACTTTCTTCCATGCCGCACTGACCACATCTCCAACCCCAACCCCTCCCCAGCTGGACTGGCTGATAGTGACTTCCACACACACTCTAAGAATTTCAGTGTCCGTGGACACACATCAGAGCAGAGGGCCCTTGGGGACCTAGTCCAGAAATTTTCTACTGAGGCCCTTAGGTCTTTGCAGGGAGAGGTTATGTGGGCCACTAAGCCCTAGTAATTTCACTTCTTTTGTTAATTTTCTTGATGGTTTCATTCAAAGAAAGGGTTTTCTTGCTCTGAACCGCATTTTTTGAAAACCACAGCTGTCATCCTTCTTTTGCACATAGTAGTGGAGCTGGGGCCCAGGGGACAGGGGCTTGCCTCTAGGCAAGCCTGGCGGGTGTAGAAAGGGTTACAGCTTGAGCAGCCTGAGCAAGTGCTGTCCTCTACTTTGGTTCCTTCTGTCCTTAAACAACTGTGTCTCCTGGTAATCTATTGGAGAGAGGCAGTCTAGAGGGGGTTAATGCTGCAGAAAATATATTTTCTATTCCCAGAAGCAACTGAGCAACTCTTCATTACTTATTCCTGCATTAGGAAAAGAGGCAGCCAGCCGTAAACAGGATTTTCACATTTGTAATAAGAAATCCTGTCCTAGTACCTTCACTGTGCTGGTGTGAGAACCTCATTTATTTGTTTACTCATTTATTCAAAAAATACCTGGGCTTGAAGGTACGGAAGTATGCCTGCAAGGATTTTGGGGTTTTTTTGTTTGTTTGTTTTGTTTTGGTACCAGGGATAAAACCAGGGGCACTTAACCACTGAGCCACATCCCCAGCCTTTTAACTTTTTTGAGACAGGGTCTCGCTGAGTTGCTTAGGGCCTCACTAAGTTGCTGAGGCTGGCTTTGAAATCACCATCCTCCTGCCTCAGTCCTCCCAGTCACTGAAATTTCGGGCATGCACCACTGCACCTGGTGTTTTGTTTCATTTTTTGAGATAGGGTCTCACTATGTTGTCCAGGCTGGTCTCAAATTCCTAGATTCTAGCAACCTAACCTCAGCCTCCTGGTAGCTAAGACCACAAGCACCACAAGGAGTCACCATCTTGCCCGCTTACAAGTCAACTGAACTTCTAGCAGCCCTCTCCCTTTAAAATAGGAAAGGAATCAGATGAGGCAGGTTCTCCCAAAGCCCGAGGCTAAAGGGTTTCACCTAATAGTAACAAGTCTCATGGACATTTAATAACTTTTCATTATGTTCCAGAACCTTTCTAAAGCATCTCATAGATTAATGCACTTAATTTTCACAACAACCCTGTGAAGCAACTACTGGTATCCCCATTTTATGTATGGGGAATGCTACACAGAAGGATCAGCAGCATGGGCCAGATCACACAGCTAGGAAAAGACAGAACTGGGATTGGCCTCTTGAACTGCCGGGTACCCAGGCTTCCAAAGCAGGAACTATCTTTTTTTTTTTTTTTTAATCTACTTTTTACTTTCTTCCTGGTAGACAGGCAAAACCTGCTTTGCCCCAAAGGTGGAATCAGGTTGTTTTCCAGCCTCTTGCCAAGAGGACAGAAGGGGCCTGTTCACAGTTCCTGCCCTGGCCCCTCATTGTCATGACCTCCTTCAAGAAGAGTCTGGAGAGGCAGAGAAAAGAGCTGTACTGGACTCAAGGAGGCTTCAGGGGGAAGAGGGATGCTGAGGGATGGAAGCTTTCAGCTGGGTGGTTGAGGCACAGACGGCCTTGCGGCCTCAAAGGACCCACAGCAGCCCCATCTAGGACGCCTATACCCTGCGCCCCAGCAAATGACTGGCCCTATCCTTTCCTTGGCCCCAGGGAGCCACTGCAGCTTCCAGCAGTCCTAGTCATTTCTCCACAGCCCCTGACTTGCTGGGGCCCCTTGGGCAGATCCTGCTCTGAGGGCCTTGACACAGAGGTGGTTCTTGAGAAATCGTAGCTCTTTTCCTTCCTCTTCTCTCCCTTCGTGGATCTGAGGGCAGCTGCCAACCTGAAGTCTCTTTTCTTTCTACTGCTCTCAGCTGTCCCCACTGAGCCTGATCCGTCTCCTAGGTGACCCCTCAGTCATTCCCTTTGTCTGGTGATTCTTAGGCTGTGGGGTGGGAGGTCAGGATGGCACTTGCATGAGATACTGTTTCCTTCCTGGTGGACCTCTTCCTACCCGCGGGCTTGTGGAATTGAGGCAGATTATGTCCCTTCTCAAGCCTCGGTTCCTAGTCATAAAAATGAGTAAGATAAAGGAAGCTCCCACAAAGGGGGTAAGAAGTTTAAGAGGGTCACACACAGGCCCACCCCCAGAAAACAGCAGGCCAGCAAGCAGGAGAAAGCCAGGTACAGTGCAGATGGGCCACGCAGGGATGGGTGGGGTGGGGTTTTTTGTTGTTGTTGTTGTTGTTTTTTTAACTTTTTGCCTCAGAGTCCAGCCCAAATGGGGACTTTGGGGGATCAACCCATCTTCCAGGAACCCATGATTTCTGGCCACCACACCACCTTATTTGGCTTTTTTGTAGCCCATGGTCACTAAGATCCCCCACCTGGTTCCCATGAGTTACTCTGGCTCCTGCCATTTCCCCATGAGGTGGTCTTTGGAAACCTCTGTGATCCTTCCCCCCATATGCCAGGTGAACATGCTAAACCTGAACTGTATAACACACAATGTACCATCCTGGCCATTTTTAGATTTACAGTCAGTAGTGTTAAGGTGTGAAGCAGCTCCAAAGCTGTGTGAGCTTTCTGAGCCTCAGTTTACCTTCCTACAAAATGAAGACATAACCTTTGCCCTTCCCCCATCATGGGATGATTGGGGGCTCTCCCTGCCTAACCCAGTGATGGGTGGGTTTTTCTTTGACTTTTTCCCTTTATGTTTATCTTTGTTGTTGGGCTCTTCTGCAGAAGTGGGGTGTGTCTCTTGCTGGGTGTGGTCGCCACTGATAACTTTCCTCCTTGGAACCACGCCCTGCCCTGGCTAGGACTGGCTGTGGTCTGAGGGGACTTCTGGGTGGTATGGGGGAGGTATGCTCCCAGCCAGGGGAGGAGAGAGAGGGCTTCCCTGCTGACTGCAGGAAAGACCTGACCTCTTGCAGAGAACCCTGGCCCAGAGATCTGGGGACCTGTGCCTGGCGTGGCTTCTAGGCATTGAGCTTGAGTTGGGCACAGGAGCTTCACTTTTGTTTATTTAACTTCCCTCATTCTAGCAGTGCAGTGACCTAGTTTTCAGCAGTCTTGTATATCCCTCTTCCCCAAGGAGCCTGTGGAGCCTACAGCACTATGGGGTCCTGTGCAAACTGACCCCAGCATTAGGGCTGCTTTAAACTGGCTTCCCCTGAGCCATCCACCCACCTCCCCCATCTCTCCCTCTTCCCTAGAGCTATAGGATATGCCTGGGTCCCTTCTACTCTGCGCCTCTGTGTCCTTGGCCTTCTCATCTCATGATTCCTGATCTAGAATACCTCCTCCAGGGAGCCCTCCCTGATGCATCTATGGTCACCACTGCACATTCCACTGAGCCTTGGGCATCTCTCATGGTGCCCACTAGACCCCCTGTGGCCTTCCTGGAACATGGAAACTGGCAAGGGCTTTAGGGTGCGTCAGCCTGTCACTCAGATGGGAACCCTTCATCACCTTGACTATGTGCACCCAGGCATGCTCTTGCCTGTACATATATACTTGTTTTGATCTGTTTCCTTAGAGATGCTCAGGAACTCCTAGAAGTCTGGCCTCCCCTTACCATTGAGTCTCCACTCAGGGCCTGGCCTCTTGCAACAGGTGGGAACTGGACTAGGGAGAAACAGCCCATCTCCCAGGAGCCCATGGTTTCTGGCCACCACACCCCCCTACTGGCTTTTTCTTAGCCTATGGTCAACAAGACCCCCACCCGGTTTCCATGAGTTGCTCTGGCTCCTGCCATTTTCCCATGAGATGGTCTTTGGAAACCTCGTGACTCCTTATCCCAAATATCTCATGAATATGCCAAACCTGAAACAGGTACAATACACCATCTTGACCATTTTTAGACATAGTCTATAGTGAAACAGCTTCAAACCTTTTTCTTTTTCTTTCTTTTTGGTAACAGGGATTGAAACCAGGGGCACTTAACCACTGAGCCACATCCCCAGCCCCTTTTATGTTTTATTTAGAGAGCAGGTCTCACTACTTCTGCTTAGGGCCTCACTATGTTGCTGAGACTGGCTTTGAACTTGTGATCCTCCTGTCTCAGCCTCCCAAGCCACTGGGTACAGACAGGAGCTACCACGCCTGGCTTCCAAGACTTTATCTTGTAGAGCCAAAACTCTATACTCATTAACATCACCCTTTTTCCTCAGAAGACCTGAAATCTTAGCTTATCATATCAACAAAGGTGTGGTCTGCCGCTTGGCCACAGAGACCTGAGGCCATCAGGTAGCACTGCCTGCTCCTCACCTCATGCTTCCCATGTCTCGCCATCTCTGCCTGTCAACCAAAACCTGGCAGATCTGGGGTTCAAAGCCCTTTCCCATAACTCCTGCCCCACCCTGTGTGGCTGGGCATCCCAAGGAGTCTCAGAGTTCTCAAGGTGGGTCCACTTCCTCTTTAATTGATCAGAAAACCTTTGGACACCACCAGGCCAGCTAGCCAAAGTTCCCTGAAGCAAACCCTGGGGCCCTTTCCCCTCTGGTCCCATGGGATTTGCCTTCAAGGCCAGAAAACAGGGGATCTGCTGTGGTAAGAGGAGGAGAGCTGCTCTCAGGCCACCTTCTCAGCCTTGAGTGAAAAAGCAGCATTGAGAAAGGTGACCTGAAGGAGTGTGGCACTTCCTTCACACTCTGGTTTACACCCTTCCTGCCACCACCCTCAGCCAGCCCTCAAAGAACACAGAGGTTCCTGGCCAGAAGAGACTAGCCCAGGTAAGGGCCTTCTGAGGCCCTCACTCATAACCCACCCCACTCACCCCCATTTCCACAGAGGGAACCCCTAGGTTCTAAGGCCAGTGCTCAGTGGCTTCCTGATCTTACCCTGGCTACCTCCTGCCAGACTTCCTGGGGGCCTCAAATCAGAAGTCACCTCCTTCCTGATCCCCCAGACCCTTTCAAGTTGCTCTTCTCCAAATTCCTCTCACACCTGTGGTCACTTGCCTTGTGGCATTTACCATACTGCTATTACACAGCAGTCTCCCTTCTGTACATGAGCTTTTTGAGGATAGGACAGGGCTGACTTGCTGGCCCCCTAGAGGACGTGTGGGAAGGAGGGATTGATGATCTGGGTAGGTGGTAGTTGGTAGACAGAAGATGTTAGGTGGATGATGGTTTCCATTTCAGATCCAGATTTGTTTAGCTTCTTTCAGTCATTGAGCTTGCTTGTGTTTGGCTTCTCCAACTTAAATCTCCCCCTTACTTCAACCCCTCTTCTGAGTTTATGACCTAGTTGGGCATAAGCACCACCTCTTCCCTCACTGCAGTCTCAGCCCCCTCTGGTCACATCCTCCCCACCATCACCTCTACTTTCTTTTCTTTATTTCCTTTTTAAAATGAAATCTTATTTATTTAGCAATTAGTGTGTGTGTGTGTGTGTGTGTGTGGTGCTGGGGATTGAACCCAGAGCCTGTGCATGTGAGACAAGCACTCTACCAGCTGAGCTATATCCCCAGCCCAACCACTACTTTTTTTTAACTGTACTCTCCCCTTACTCCACTTCTGCAATGCTGTCTTTCTTCATCCTCTTCTCTTTATCCCTCTGTCTTATTTTCACCAGCCTAGTGTGGGCCAGGCCACTTCTTTTTTGGGAGGAGGAGGAGGCAGTACTGGGGATTGAACTCAGGGACACTCAACCACTGAGCCACATCCCCAACCGTATTTTGTATTTTACTGAGAGACAGGGTCTCACTGACCTGCTTAGCATTTTGCTAAATTTCTGAGTCTGGCTTTAAACTCACAGTCTTCCTGCCTCAGCCTCCAGAGCTGCTGGGATTACAGGTGTGCCCACTGTGCCTGGCCAGCCAGACCACTTCTGTCTGGGCTCCCAGTTCTAGCCCTCTCCAGCCCCACCACTCACTGTAGGTCCAGTATGAGGGATCCAATCTCTTTCAGACATTTTCTTCCAGAAATCCTATGGTTGTCTGTCCAGCACCCCCAACATCTGTTCTGATCTCTTGTCCACCCCACTCAGGGTCTTTGAGAAACACAAATCACATCATTCTGAGACTTCCTGTTCCTTGGATAAAGACCAAAATCCAAACATGGTCTGCAGGTCCCACGAAATCCATGGGGTTTCCGCATGCAGAGATGTGGAAGGTGGTATCAGGGATGGAAGCAGGATAAGCAGCAAAGTAGAACAGAGTTGTGTGGCTGGGGTGCCAGATAGAGGAAGGGGACAACATTCTGTCCATGGGGCCTTAAGTTTGAGTTGGGCATTGCTCTGAAGTATACCTTATACTTTTGGTGGTCTTTGCTATGCATTGAGCCTTTCACTGTGCCATAATTTCAGCTTCCAAACAGTTTAATAATGAGGTCCTGAAGGCCCACAATGAGTACCGACAGAAGCATGGCGTCCCCCCACTGAAGCTCTGCAAGAAGCTCAACCAAGAGGCCCAACAGTGAGTCCCCAGCACCCCAGGGGCTTTGGTCCTTCATGGGGCTGCTGCAGTTACAGAGGAACCCTGGGTGGTTGGAGGGACGTGGGTTTGGGGATCAAATACAACCAAGCTTGAATACCTCTCTGCCACTAACTAGGCAGATCCCTTTGCTCTGCTGAGCCTTGGTTTGCTCCTCTGTAAAATGGGACCACTGGGAGGCCAGAAGCAATGCAGGTGTGATGCTCCCAGTTTTCTCCCAGAGCCTGGGTAGGGAAGGAAGCTCAGCCACACCAGCCTGGGGCTTCCCTGGGTGGCACCCACTCTGAGGAAGCACCGTGGACTCCATGGACTCCGGCAGGTATTCTGAGGCCCTGGCCAGCACGAGGATCCTCAAGCACAGCCCAGAATCCAGTCGAGGCCAGTGTGGGGAGAACCTTGCTTGGGCATCCTACGATCAGACAGGTGGGTGGTTTTCTCCACTCCCCTCTCCTCTGCCCCAGCTGGGACTAGACTGGGTGGGTCCACCTGGCCCCAGTGCCCTCTGTCCCAGAAAGAGAAAGGAAATCCAGAGCTCCCTGAATCACAGCTTCCAGCTGACTTCAGTTCACCACAAGGTCTCTGATGGCCGGCTCAGGGCCAGCCCAGTGCTGGGTGCCAGGGACACAGAGATGAGTCAGACTGATGGCCCTCCCTTCGGAAGCTCCCAGGCTGAGGAACAGGAATGGGGGAGGCAGAGGCTTCTGGACAACGTCTCTGTTTGATTTTATGAGCACCAGCTACCGAAAAATTTTACTTTCTTCACAGTTTTCTAAATGTTGTTGTTGTTTTTTAATATGCTGGTATATTCCTTTTATAATCAGAGGAAAGTAATAGATCTTTTTCCATTTTGGAAACAAACATAATGGAAAAGACAATTTCTTTATCCATTTGGGTCTGGAATGATTCTACCACACTGACCAAACATTCTTGAACTTTCTGGCTCCTATAGCCCTGAAATGGGGTTTTAGGGAAAATATCACAGCGATTTCACTCCCTGAAGCTTTCTCCAGCAGGAGAATTCTTCCCCGGCCTCACATTCCTGGAGTTCCCAGGGGAAGCACCCTGAGTCCTCTTGGTTTTCCCCAGACAGCCTGAGTCAGCGCCCCCTCTGGCAGAGCTATGTGCATGACAAAGGCAGGACCCCTCTGAGATCTCACCCTCAGCTTGCAGGCTCCTCTAGGCACAGGCTGTGGCCTTAATGAGTCAGGAAGGAGGATGTAGGATGGAAAGAGCCTCCTACAGCAGTCAGGAGATGTGATTGGTCCAAGGCCTTGTGCTGGAACCCTGGGACATCTTGACCAAATCACTACCCTCTCTAGCCCCAGTTTTCCCCATGGCTCTAGAGAGATGGTTGGATAGGTGATCTCTAAAGCATTGAATGGCTCTACACCCTGGCTGTACATTGGAATCTTTTGCAGAGTTTTTAAAAATACCAGTGCCTGGATCTCTCCAGAGGCTGATACAACCTGTCTGAAGAAAGACCCAGGCCTTGTTTGTTCTTTTTAATTTGTTTTAAGTGATTCCCAGGTGACGCTAATGCCTAGTCCTGGAAATCGGCAGCAGCAGCTTCAGGTTGCTTGTTAAAAATGCAGACTCATAGGCCCTCCCTGCTCTACTGAAACCAGAGTCTTCATTTTACAAGATCCCCAGGTGATTCACCCCCACCTTAAAGCTTGAGACTTACTACCCTGAGGTCAAAGCTTCTAGCTCTAGCCCTGAGATCATCAGCTCTCAGGAAAACACTTCCTCCTCTCGCCACCTGTAGGGCCAGGGAACGCTCCAGGAGAGGGTCCTCCTGACCACAGTGTGGAGATTCCTGGCCTACTAGCCCAGATGCCTTTCTTCTGTGGTTATTTTAGAAGCCAGACACAGGGTGGGGTGAGGACAGTCTCCCAGAAACTCAGAGCATCACTAGAAGGCCCTTGGTGTGCACTGTGTTCAACTTTCTTATTGTAGAGGCCCAGAGAGGGGACAGCCTCACCCAGAATTACGCAACTAGTCCCTGGCAGGGCAACAACACCAGTGCAGGCCCCCTGGGCCCATCCTTAGTCCCAGAGCAGGGCTCTTCCCGCTCCACATGCAAGAGCCCCTGGGAGTCTTCCAGGAGCATCCCAGATGTTTCCCCTCACTGTTGCTTTATGAGAAATTTTATTATGGGATGGAGGTTTAGTGTTTATGAAAGAAGATGGAGGGAATAGAAACGGGTGGATTTTGTTGGTGAATTTACAACAGTGCCTTCTGCACACAGGAAAGGAGGTGGCTGATAGATGGTACAGTGAAATCAAGAGCTACAACTTCCAGCAGCCTGGCTTCACTTCAGGAACTGGTAAGTGGCTCCAGTGGCCTGGGCAGGTTGCAGGGTATCTGTCTGTGAAGAGGAACTAACCTTCGGAAGATCAATTCTTTTCCTCTGTGTTACCTTCATGTTTCTCTGGTTTGACCTTGTCCAGAAGTCAAAGTTCTCCTTTCTGAGAGCACCCAGCTGCTGACTCCTGCTTCCAGCTAAAAGTTCTCCACATTCCTGCCGAGTGTCACAATGAGCCAGGATTTCAAAAGCTGCTGAGAGCCCCATTCCTGAATTGGTACCTCAACTCTTGTACTGGTCACCTTGCTTCAAATCCTGCTCCCTCCAATCCATCCTGCTCTCCAGCAGCCAGATTTCTAAAGTTAGCTTGAGACTTACTACCTTAAAGCTTGAGACTTTGAGATCTGGCTCGCAGCCAGATTTCAAAAGTGCTCTCTTCATCAAACTGCAGTGGCTCTCAGGAAAAAGGCCAGACTGGTCTTAATTTCCTCCTCCCTTCACACCCCACCTCCCTCCTGCATGTTATCTAAGCCTGGTGTCCCCCCTGGCTTTTCCTTCACCTCACCGCCACTCTACTGAGCTCAGGTGAACTTGGGATGCAGGAAAGCTCCTTCTAGTCTTAGCTCTGGTACTATTTGTTGCATGAACTTGGGTCAGTTCTTTTTCTTCCCTGTCTAAGGGCAAAGGACACCATGGTAGCTCAAGGGACACAGAGCTGGTGATTCAGATGCAGGGGGAGCCTTCCGTGGGGACATCCCTTTTCTCATAGACTTCCTCCAGGGTGAGCGGTAAACATTTATCTTATTGAAGTCCTAGACAGTTGCTCTTGCTCTGGGGTTCCTCTCACCCCTTTGTTGGCCTCACCAGACTTCTTGTCTTTCTCCAAAACTGGCTTGGACTCCACTGGGGCCCAGGATGAGGTAGGATCCTCTGGGTAAAAGGTATCAGGGAAACTGAAAAGGGGACCCTCTACCTGCCCCTCCCCCACCCAGTCCCACTCAAGAGCAGAGCCACTTCTGACCTCTCCTCACTCTGGAAGGTTTCTTCAGAAGCAGGAAGTGACATGTTTCAGAGCCAGTCACCATTTCCTGTGGCTTACTGCTCACTCTTTTGGGGCAGACGTTCTTGCAACTGTGTGGGTAGAACTCTGGGGCATTTCATCTTCCAGTTAGCTCTGCAGACTTAGTGAGAATTGATGTTGCCACAGAGTGACAGGGAAGGAGCAGTGATTAAGGGTGTGTGAGCAGAACCTTGCCTTCTTTCAATAAAGATCAGGCCCAGAGGGGCTGGGGATGTGGCTCAAGCGGTAGCTCGCTCGCCTGGCATGCGTGCGGCCCGGGTTCGATCCTCAGCACCACATACAAACAAAGATGTTGTGTCCACCGAAAACTAAAAAATAAATATTAAAAGAAAAAAAAGATCAGGCCCAGAGACACTTCTGCAATTTCATAGCTTCTGGAATTGTTTTTCCCTTGAACCAGATTCTTGAGCAACTGAACATGTGTCAGAGCAAGTTCTTGCGCTGTTCGCGTGGGTGCACACCCCTTGATGGTTAGGACATGCTTATGCACTGCTGCCACGTGCCTCGCCGTACTGTTCAAGAATAGGGCTTTTTTTTTAAGTCGTGGAGATTGAACCCAGTGGGGCTTAATCACTGAGCCACATCCCCTTTTTTTTTTTTTTTTTTTTGTATTTGAACTCACGATCCTCCTGCCTCAGCCTCCCAACTCATTGAGATTACAGGTGTGCGCCACTGCCTGTTTTGTAGAGGAGGAAACTGAGGCCTACAAAGGGCAAGAGACTTTTTCATGTCTTTTGTCCTTGATCTAATGCCTCTTCCATGGCTCTTGTTCCAGGTAGAAATCTCACAAGAGTCAGAATGGGGAATGGGGTTGAACTCCCGTGATCACCCCCATGATCCCTGGCCATCTGGCCCACACTTCACCCCCACATCTCTCACCCTAAAGAGGAAAATTAAAAAAAAAAAAAACAAAAACCTGGCTCCTGGGCCATACCAGGTACCAGTGGACAATGCCTCAGGGCAGACAGAGCCTGAACCTAAGACAAGAGTAGGACTTTGAGTGGTATTATAATCTGGGCTTGCAAGACCCTTGAACATTTTCAGGTCCACCCTGTTTCAGCCTAATGCTGTGCTATTGTTCAGGGTTCCCTGGCCCGAGTCCATGTTGTAGGTGAAGGACCTTCAAAATACTCTGTAACCAATCCCTACCCTCAGCCCAGCCACAGCCAACATCTTGTAATGAAAGGCACTGATCCATGCTATGTGCTGCATGGAAAGAAGCATTTATTATCATTATTTTGCTCTATTCTGTCTAAGTGAGATTGGCTTGCTTATTTATTTTATATTAGTCTGATGATATAGAATTTGAAAGCTGTATTATCCACATAAGTCCTGACCCTCAGCACTTTCCTCCCAAGAGGCAACCAAGTGACCAGTTCTTGTGTATGGTTTTGGAGTTATTCTGAGCTTATGCCAGCATGTGTGTATATTTATTCTCTTTTTTCCCTTTTTACACTCTGGTGTCAGAGTGTGTGATTTCTTTTGCACTTGTTAGAGATTGTCTCATATCAGTATAAAGAGAGCTTCCACATTCTTTCTTATCATTGAGCATTATTCCTTTCCAAGAATATACTGTAATTTATTCAATGTGTTCTTTTGAAGGCATATCCTAGGAAGTTTCCATGCTCAATAACAAGGAGAATGTGATCCTTTTTTTGTGTGTGTGGGGTTGGGGAGGGCAAAAAAAAAAGAAAAAGGAACTGTTGTTAGAATTGGAAACCAGTGTGTATCTGATGGTTGCTAAGGAAGTTGTGTCCTTTAATTGATCTCTAAATGCCCTAACTTAATTATTTCTGCACAGATAGAAACTTCCCCAGTAAGAGGAAAGATTGCTTAGTCTCATCCGTTTGGAAAAAGCTACCACTAGCATGCATGCTGCTGATATGAGCTTTGTGTCTGATCATTTTCTTGGCGACCAGAGGATAAATGGCAGCCTCTTCTTTCTCTGGAGAGAGAGTGAGGCAGTGGTCAATAGCCAAAGCATGTGGCCAGTTTCTCTCAAGAAGGCTTGTGTGAAAAAGGTCTTGAGCACTGGCAGAGGCAGCTCAAATAAGCAGTAACTCCTGGCAAAGCTGCTGAATGCCTGGAGTTGTGGTCAGCAGTGTAAGGACCAAAGGTGAATGGGCAAGAAGGGTTTCTCCTCTATTCAGAAAGGAAAACCAGAGTTTATTAAGTGGAAGTCAATCCAAATATAGGGATAAGAGGTAAAGATGTGTAATTGTGGTTAGGGCTTATTTTCTTTTAAATTCTCACTTTGATTGTATCATCTTGATGTTGTAGGTTAGTATTTATGTTTGGTATTCTCATAAAGAATTTAGTAACCTCAATCCTTTGTGGATACAGACAAAAAATAAATTACACTAAATTTACTTATTTTTATTTTAAATTTTCTTGGTACTAGGGATTGAACTCAGGGGCACTTAACTACTGAGCCACAACCCTAGCCTTTTTTAGTTTTTATTTTGAGACAAGGTCTCCCTAAGTTGTTCAGGGCCTCACTAAGTTGCTGAGACTGGCCTTAAACTTGCAATCCTCCTGCCTCAGCTCCCGAGTTACTGGGCACCATTGCACCCCACCTAAAATTAAAAATTACAAAAATAGAGCTCAACTGTGGGGGGAAAAACAGAATTTAATCAATGAATGTTGTTTTTAGTCCTTACCATATATAAGATGCAATGGGAGACACCAACTTTGTCTCATGCTAAAAGATTAGAAGAGTACGAATACCAGTTTCTCTCTCTCTTGCTTCTTTTTCTTTTCCAATTTTATAGCAAAATATTATAATATGAAATTTGCCATTTTAACCATTTTTTAATATTATTTTTTTTAGTGATGAACACAACATTCTTATTTATTTTTATGTGGTGCTGAGGATCAAACCCAGTGCCTCACACATGCGAGGCAAGTGCTCCACCACTGAGCCACAACCCCAGACCCATTTTAACCATTTTTAAGTGCATAGTTCAGTGGCATTAAGTACATTCACATTGTTGTGTAAACATCTCCACCATCCATCTCCAGAGCCTTTTCACAAACAGAAACCTTGTATCTCTTAAAATTTATTTTTTAGTTTTCAGCGGACACAACATCTTTGTTTGTATGTGGTGCTGAGGATCGAACCCAGGCCACACACATGCCAGGCAAGCGCGCTACCGCTTGAGCCACATCCCCAGCCCCTTCTTTCAGTCTTTATAAATCTAACTTTTCTAGTGCTCATGTAAATGGAATCATATAATAGTTGACCTTTTTTGTGTTTGGTTTATTTTGCTTAGCATGATGTTCTCACAGTTCGCATTCCCGGAATTCTCTTTTTTGAGGGGCGGGGTGGGGGTATTGAACCTAGGGCACTTAACCACTGAGTCACATCCCCTTTTTTAAATTTATATGTTCTTTTGAGACAGGGTCTTGCTAAATTGCTTAGGGCCTAAGTTGCTGAGGCTGGCCTTGAACTTTTAGTCCTCCTGCCCTAGTTTCCCCAAGTTGCTGAGATTATAGGCAAATGCTACCACACCTCGCTCAGAATTCCCTTTAAAAGTTGAATAATGTACCATATTTTATTTATCCATTCATTTGTCTATGGACACTTGGGTGTGTTATTTGGGGCCAATTGTTAAACCTTTTTGCTGTGAACATGGGTATATAAATATCTGAATCCTCACTTTTAGTACTTCGGGATGTATACCTCAAGATGAAATTACTGAGTCCTAAGGTAAATTTGTGCTTAATTTTGAGGGAACTGTTGTGCTGTCTTCCTTAGCAGCTATACCATTTTACATTCCCATAAGCCATACTTAGGGTTTCAATTTCTCCTCATCACCCTTTGTTATTTTCTATTATTTTTGTTTGTTTTTTATAATAGCCATCCTAATGGGTGTGAAGTGGTTGCCCTCTTTCCTTCTTAACAAACCTATGGAAAGTTTAGCTGCTCTGGTCCTGTTTTTCCTCCTTCTTCCCTCCCTCTCTCTCTTCCTTTGTTCATCAGTTATTGAATATTTACTATATGCCTCATCCAGTGCTAAACATTGGGGAGAAGGTAGTTAATCAAACAGATGTGCAGCCTGCCCTCACACAGCTTGATGAAGTGCAAACCATAGATTTAGGAGGAAATATAATCTCTTCCGGGTTGCTTTAGAAAATGATGGCCATTCTGCAACATGGAAGTAAACTCCCCTTTGATCCTTTTGAGTGGGAAACACTAAAGATGGGAGGGACAATCACCTGACCTCTGCTTCCAAGAGATGATGAGAAGAATGTAGGATCATTGGGCAAAGAATTCATTACAGCATCAATACTTTGACCTCAAAGGAGAGGAGAGTTGAAAACCAAGCTATGGGAGTAGCTTGAGAGGCTCTATGAGTGAAGGGCAGGCAGCCTGTGAGGAAGGAGACTGGTGCTAAGAAGTTTCAGCAAGCCTCAGAAGTGTCTGCAGGGTGGAGCAGTAGTCTGAAAGGGAACTGGGCTGTTTCGCTCAGAGTGCAGGGTCTCGAGGCTCTAACTTGTCAAGCTCTTAGTTCAAAATATAGAATGCTGGCATTTCCATTGAAAGTAGAACCTTAAAATTCCAGGATGATTTTTCCATGTGACTTTTATTCATTTATTCTGTCATTCATTTATTCATCAAGATTGTATTTCACACTTTTCATGTGCTATGCTATGCCAAGATACTAGGTATATCTTGATGAATAAAAGAAGTTGTTCTTCTTCATATGTGGGGCTCATAATATAGTAAAGGAGCCAAGCAATAATCAAGTAATCAAATTTATCACTGCAGATGGTCATAATGCTGTCAAGGGGAAAAACAGAATATGGTAAGAATATCTTGGAAGAGGACATTTGGTAAATACAAGGGAGATTGTGAAAGACTTCTTTGAACAAGTGAAAGTTAGCCTGGGACCTAAGGGACAAGAAGCTGTTGGTCATCAGAATAACATTTCACAGTGGCCAGTGTGCGCAAGCATCTCTGGTAGGAATAACCTGGTGTGTTCAAGGAAGGAAAGGCCACCAGGCCAAAGCATTTGTTTTCATTCAAGGTGTAATGGAAGTGATTGAAAAACTTTTATGCAGGGAAACTAAATGGATGTGATTCATGGCTCAAAACAATCATTCCAGCTACTTAAGTGAAAAACAATTTGGAGGGGGCCAAGGTGGCATCAACTATTTAGGGAGACCCTGCCTCAAAATTAAAACATAGATAAATAAAAAGGGAAGGAGATATAGCTCAATGGTAAAGTGACCCTGGGATTTAATACCTCATATCTGCCAAAAAAATTTTTTAAATAATGTGTAGAGAGAAAAAGGGAGCCCAGGATTGAGCCCTGGAAGATTCAGGCTCTCCAACATTACAAGGGAGACAGAAAAGGAGGAGGAGTCAGTGAGACAGGAAGAATGCCCAGAGCCTGAGGCATCATGGAACCTAAAAGGGCCAGTGCTTTGTAAAGGGGGGCCAGCTTTAGTAAACTTCCTGAGATACCAAGTAAGATGACCAAAAGTGATTCCTAGAGAATAACATGGAAGTCGTTGCACTAAGAGTACAGTTTAGGGATAGGGTTAGAGGCAGGTGCCAGATAGGGCGGCATCTTAATTGTGGGGTCCACTGGCCATTGTCATGATCTCTGGGAGACTCCTGGAAAGTGTTGAGATGGCTGTGTGGCTGACTGAAAGGATCTGCTTTAAAAAAACATCTGGCAGTTGATGTGTTTTTCCCTCCTTCCTCTGATTGATAAACTACAAAGATCAAGGGATCTGCTCCTAGCAAGATAGTGCAGAAGTTCAAGAATCCCTTGCCACATCCTCTCAAAGCTCTGCTAACTCATCTGTTGTCCTCTCCCCCTGCCTGTTCCCTACAGGACACTTCACAGCCATGGTATGGAAGAATACAAAGAAGATGGGCGTGGGAAAGGCATCTGCAAGTGATGGGTCCTCCTTTGTGGTGGCCAGATACTTCCCAGCAGGGAATGTTGTCAACCAGGGCTTCTTTGAAGAAAATGTCCTGCCTCCAAAGAAGTAACTTGTCAAATGTAATGGGAAGGTGGGAGACTTAAGACCACGGATATGAAGTGCCTAGAACAACAAGAACCCAGCTGTGTGTCTGTCCCTGTGGATGTATGTGCTTGTGTATATGATGCCCCTGAGCATCTCCTGTACACACTCTTGGATATACAGCTCTGTCTGAGCTCATTCTTATTAAAGGAATAAGCATCTGAAGCATTTACCTGGACAGTTACCCAGACCACAACTCTTTGGGCATTCAATTTTTTAAAATACTTTGTAATTTTTTAAGCAGACTTCTTTTGTACCTTTCTTACTTTTAATACCCCCCCCCCCCCCGCTGGACATTTTATATTCCAAATATTTGTGATCTTGAGAAGTGAAGTTTGTTTTATGTGATTGTCACACATTGTGATCTACTTTTGGTAGATATTTAAGAGTATTAAACCTTCCTTTAAATGTGACAAAACACACATAAAGCAGTTTGCATTGGAAGCATGGTGCAGCCCCGGGCTCTGTTTCACAGAATCATTGAGATTTTCAGTTGGAAGACATGAGGTCATCCTGCTTGCCTCCTGGGATTTTCTAATGGAATTGCCAAAGAACAAATGGAGAAAACGCTTTACTTCCTTGCATTTTTCTACCTTTAAATACCAAATACTGCTGCCTTATGTCCTCCCCCAACCCCTTTTCTTGAACTCTTCTGCATTTCAGAGTTCCATACTTACCCCTGATCTCTCTGGAGTCAGATTAGGTCTAGCCTATCCCTCCCCTACTCCTGCTAGATGTCCCCAGCCTGTTCTGGGAGAAAGCCCCTCTCACACTGTCTAGGCTCTTTGCCAAGTGGCCTTGGGTGGATGAAGTCATTGGTGTGGGGGTGAAAGTGAGCTCACTCAGGGTCCCTAGAGGAAGCCCTGTAGCTTCTACCCTGCCCCGCACAGGGTGGGAGCCCAGGCCTATTCCTGGCAGCTGTGACTGCAGCTGTGTTGCTGCTCCCTCCTGGAATGTGTGACAAGCCCAAATGTTCCAGGGAGGTGTCCAAGGCAGGGGGCTTAGAAACGCTAATTTAGTGCTGTGTTTTGCCTCAAACTATGGAAAGCTCCCCTGAATAGCAGTTTTATAAGGACCACATGGTGGGACCAACCCAGAAGCCCCAGCTGAGTGTCCTTGAAACCATGGCATCTCCATCTGTCAAGATAGCTGGGGCCCAGTGAGGGGGTTGCTGGCTTAAAGACAGGAGTCTGGGCAGGCCAGCCTTTGAAATACTTTCCTAAAGGCCTATGTTGCACTGTGAACATGGTCTCACGCTGTGCCCCTTGTTTCATCCAGGAATATTGACTAATAAGACAATAAAATCTTTTCTCTTTTGTGTGATATTTTCTTCCAATGTAATTCATGCCCGATGCTTATTTTGTGGTCTAGGCCGTTCATGATTGTGAATCCCTGTCTTGAGTAACTCAAGTCCCAGGATATCCCCCAATTCCTCTGCTTGTACGCTATGTAATGCTTAAGCTGATCAAATTTTGAACCATGTGACCTACAGCTGGTTGGACTAGAGTGGACACCTGATCCAAGGGCAGCCAGTCCCTAGGCTGACCATGGACTGAGGATTTATTCTAAGACAAAAAGAATTTCCCAATGGAACTAAAAAAAATAAGGATGCCCTGGGTTCAAAATGGGACTGTGGCAAACCAAAGCCATATGTAGCCAGGTTATGAGTGGGAAAGATGGAAGTGAAAAAGACAGTTAAGAGAATAAAAGAAGGGGATATTGGTCCTATGCTTTCCAGTTCCAGGCCAATTCTGTAACTTTGAAATATGCCCCTCATTATCTTCAGGGTTTTGCAATGAACAGATATATAAACTGATGACCGCCCCCCCCCCCAATTCAAATATTAGGGTCCCCTCTCCTAGAAAATCTCCATGAACAGAAAATGCTGAGCTATGCAGGAAGCTGAACATGGGTGGGAGAAAGAGATCTGGCCGCATCTGGTAAACTGCCAGTCAATGAACTTCCTGGTGACTCCTAGGGACACCACCAAACATACATACATGGCCAGGTGGTAGAAGCTGGCATGCAGCCAGTCTGTAAGTTAGGGTCTGTTTCCACTGTAGGAGAGATTATAGAAAACCTGCTTTTCAGGACTCAAGAAAAGCCAGTCAGCAAAGCTGGCAGAAAAGGTGGGCACTGACACTTCTTTAATGGATTTCTTTTTCTTTTGTTTCCTTTCTTTCTGTTTGTTTTTACTTTTGAGTCAGGGTCTTGCTATGTTATCAGGTCGGCCCAAAACTCCTGGACTCATGAGATCCCCTGCCTCGGCCTCCTGAATAGGTGGAACTAAAGGCATGCAACTGCATGCACAGCTCTTTGATAGGTTTCCTGAAGATGATAAGCTCCACAGTCCAGCAGAAGCCAAGCACAAGCAAGACAGCCCATTCTCTGCAACCAGAGAGCAAAGAAAGGCGGCAGAGCCCTGAACCTAAGCCCTATCTCTGTGAAATGAGTTGTACAAGCCCCTTCCTCTCTCTGGGCCTCAGTTTGTCCACCCGGAGAAGGTCTGGCACATAGCTATCGATCTCTCAGGTCTCCATGACACCCATTGCCCCAGGCTCACTTTCTGGCTTGAAGCATCTTATGAGAGAGCTCTTTTCTGCTCTGGTGCTCTGGGATCTAAAACAAAAGCAAAGGATCACTACCACTTCCTCCACTGAAATGCCCTCAAGTTTAAAGCCTGTAAAGCAGCAGGCCTGGCCCACCCCACCTGCTCCTGGGTAGAGATGCCCCAGGCAGTGAGGTCTACCAGCCTGGATGCCAATGGGAGCCAGAAGATGTCAGCATTAGCCACCAAATGGCAGCTGCTTCTCAGATCAGAGCTGGAAAAGCATTTAGAAAAAAAAATCCTCTAATGGGGGAGACAGAAGTTCTGAGCCTTGTACAGTCACCATACTCCAAGAGTCTGTCTCTCTGTCAAGGTAACAAAGAGTATTAAAGAGTAAGTTTTAAAAAACAAGTTCAATTACCAAATCCCCAAATATGGAAAAGGAATGAAATGAAAGGAGGGTGACAATAAACAAAAATGAGACTCTTACTAAGGCACAAAGGGAAAAGCTGGAGAGGCTCGCGTTCCCAAGGGGGACACTGAATCTCCCTGTGAGGGACACTCGGAGTGGGACCTGGGGTACAGAGTGGAGAAGACCAGGGACCAGACAGTCCCGTCCTCTCTACACCCTTTTGCCAATGCCAGGGCAAGGTGCAAGGGCTTGGATGTCGAGGGCCTTCCTAAAAGCCCCTAAAGCCTGATCAGAATGGGTCCAATGAGCTCTTCTGCCCCACTGCAGGGGGAAGGGGGTAGGCGGCCCTTACCCTGTCCTTAACCAGGCAACAGCCCCCCAGACAATCCCAGGAATTTCCCAGAGCATTCCCACCCCAGCCACCGGTAGGGAGTGCTGGAGGGATTCGGAGCTCCTCTGCGGAACCCCACCCTGAGGTTCCGAGGGACCCTGCGCCTCCTTAGCTGACGCTGAGTGACTCTGAGACGGCCCCCGCTGGGGTTCAGTGCCCCTATCCAAAAAGTGGAAAGAGATGCGTATCTGCTAGACCGTGAGCCCCCATCCTGCCGTTTGAGTTCTAGAGTCACCTCTGGCGGCGGCACATGGAAGCCCGGCGGACAGAGGCACCCGGTTGCTGGTTTCCTTGGGCGGCGCCCTGCGCGGAGGGGACGTGCTCTGGTGGCTGGAGGTGACCCTGCAGCACCACCCTGCGGCCACAGTATCCTCCAGACGCCCTTTCAGGGAGCTTATGGGAAATCATCGCCTCCCTGACAACCACGAAACCAGAACCATCACTACCACAGCGCCCTGCCAACTGCATTTAGTGAAAGTTTATATTCTAGTTATTTTCTTATTTAAATTATAATCTTTGAAGCGGGTACTGTTATTCCCATTGCACAGATAAGGAAACTGAGGTCTGTGTCACTTGTCCATCCACCCCCTTGATAGAGAGAGCTGACCCACACAATCCCCGAAATTTTACTAGACACTTGGAAATGTGGGTGAACGGTGCGGTTTTCTGCTGAAATAATCAGGGCTCTGCGGGACCTCCCATCACTGGGGCGTGGCTAGCTCCTGCACACCTGCTTCAGTGAGTGACCCTCACCGCTCCATTTTGAAGAATGGTGTCATGGCCATAAAGGTCAGAAGGCAAAGGACAGGGATGCTCAGATGCTTTGGCACTTTGGTAGAGAAGGGGACTCGATCCTGAGAATCAGAGACTGTGGAAAGCTGAATGGTTAGGGACTTCCCGACAAGGTGGAAAGAGTTCTAAGTTATGGGCAGCTTGGGTTCCAGGCCATGGTCTGTTTCCAACTGCCTCTGTTACCTTGAATAAGTACTTTCTCTTCTCTGGGTCTCACTTTCCCTTCTGTGAAATAGAATTCTTCTAAATGATCTGATAATCTTTTCCCTTCCTCCATCTCCCCTACACACTGCCACACCCAAACTGGCTCTGACATCCCAAAAGCAGCCTTGGACTGAGGTTTGAAAGTCCCAAGTAGGCATTACAGCCCATTCCTGAGCTCCTTCCTGAGCTCTGGGCTTAGATTCTAGGTCCTGGTAGGTTATCTGGCCTTGACAAGTTGTAATCATCAGAAGGTAGAAAGGCCCTATGCCTCTGAGAAAGGCCTCAGGAGGCCTGCATTGTGATGACCTCGACTGCTCTGTGACATCATCCTCTCTCCCACCCCCAGCTCCTCTCTGCTCAACTGGTCTGCAAACAAACATCCATCTGAATCCCAAAGGCCTGAGAAAGTCTGTTCTCCAGTACCTGCTGCTGATCTTCTGCCTCAGCCAGCAAGAATCACCATGAAATTGGAATTCACAGAGAAAAACTACAACAGCTTTGTGCTGCAGAACCTGAACAAACAAAGGAAACGCAAAGAGTACTGGAACATGGCCCTCACCGTGGACCACCATGTCTTCTTTGCACATCGGAATGTACTGGCAGCTGTCTCTCCATTGGTGAAGAGCCTCATCTCCAGCAATGACATGAAAACCACCGATGAACTCTTCATCACCATTGACCCCAACTACCTGAGTCCAGCCACAGTGGACCAGCTCCTGGACTACTTCTACAGTGGCAAGGTGGTGATCTCAGAACAGAACGTGGAGGAACTGCTCCGGGGAGCCCAGTATTTCAACACACCACGCCTTCGGATCCACTGCAATGACTTCCTTATTAAGTCTATCCGCCGTGCCAATTGCTTGCTCTACCTCTTCTTAGCTGAGTTGTTTGAGCTCAAAGAGGTATCAGACTTGGCCTACTCTGGCATTCGTGACAACTTCCACTACTGGGCCAGTCCTGAGGGCTCCATGAACTTCATGCGCTGCCCGCCTGTCATCTTTGGCCGCCTACTCCGTGATGAAAACCTTCATGTGCTCAATGAGGACCAGGCTCTCAGTGCACTTGTCAATTGGGTGTACTTCCGGAAAGAGGAGCGGGAGAAATATTTCAAGAAGTTCTTCAATTATATCAATCTCAATGCTGTCTCCAACAAGACACTGATGTTTGCCAGCAACAAGCTGATGGGCATGGAGAACAGCTCAGCCCATGTGACCCTGATTGAGAGTGTCCTGATGGATCGAAAGCAGGAGCGGCCATGCAGCCTGCTGAGCTACCAGCGGAAAGGGGCCCTGCTTGATTCTGTGGTCATCCTTGGTGGTCAGAAGGCCCATGGCAAGTTCAATGATGGAGTGTTTGCCTATATCATCCAGGAGAACCTGTGGTTGAAGCTCTCAGAGATGCCCTACCGGGCAGCAGCACTAAGTGCCACTTCTGCTGGTCGCTATATCTACATCTCTGGTGGCACCACTGAGCAGATTTCAGGGCTAAAGACAGCCTGGCGGTATGACATGGATGACAACTCCTGGACCAAGTTGCCTGATTTGCCCATTGGGCTTGTCTTTCATACCATGGTGACCTGTGGGGGGACAGTATACTCAGTGGGTGGAAGCATTGCTCCAAGGCGGTACGTCTCCAACATCTATCGTTATGATGAGCGCAAGGAATGTTGGTGCCTGGCAGGGAAAATGAGCATCCCTATGGATGGCACAGCTGTGATTACCAAGGGTGACCGGAACCTGTACATTGTCACTGGGCGGTGTTTGGTGAAAGGCTACATCTCCCGGGTTGGCGTAGTAGATTGCTTTGACACCACCACTGGGGACGTGGTTCAGTGTATTACCTTCCCCATTGAGTTCAACCACCGGCCTCTGCTCTCTTTCCATCAGGACAATATCCTTTGTGTGCACAGCCACCGGCAGAGTGTAGAAATCAACCTGCAGAAGATAAAGGCCAACAAGACGACCACCTCGGTGCCTCTCTTGCCCAACAACTGTCCCTTGGATGTGTCCCATGCTATATGCTCCATTGGAGACAACAAGGTGTTTGTATGTGGGGGTGTCACCACAGCCAGTGATGTCCAGACAAAGGACTACACCATCAATCCAAACGCATATTTGCTGGACCAAAAGACAGGCGAGTGGAAGACCCTGGCCTCACCACCAGAAGCACTGGACTGTCCCGCCTGCTGTCTAGCCAAACTACCTTGCAAGATTCTTCAAAGGATTTAAACAACTTTTTAAGTGGGAGAATAAGTAAATGCATTATTATTCACAATTTAATGAGAGAGAAAGAGAGGAAGGTGGCCTTTTGGTTCCTTCTTAGCATTCCAGTCTATGCTTGGCCCTGAAGTAAGAGCTCTTGGGCTAAGGTCGCTCCGAATGGGTGGAAATCCAGGGCTGGTGTGTCATTGGAGGTATCCAACAGAGGCTGGAATGAAGTCTCTGATGGGTGAGACTGAGAGTCTCCTGGGCTCCCAGTGGGTGGAAATTCAGGGTTATTCTGACACTGAATAGCCAAACAGAGGCCAGAAAAAGAATCAGGGAAAATGGGTGCAACTGAGGCCCCTCCCAAACACTGGTCAAAGTAATGTCTAGAAAACCCTCTATTCTGCACCCCTGTGGTCACCTCTGAGGCATCTGCTAGACTGACAGATAAAGCTTTGCTCAAAGTTGTGAAGAGTTGGGATCCTTCAACACTCCCCTCTACCCTTGCAGGAAGGCAGAGGGGGGCCCCATCCCAGGTCTGGGTCCAGAAGGAGAAGGTGGTGTGTATAGGAGAAGGATAGGAAAAGGAGGCAGAAGTAACAGGAGGCACAGGCAGGGTTAATTGGCTGTTGTGTTTGACCATGCAGCTACAGTAGTTTGTGTGTCATTTGTGGGGAAGTTGAGGATTACTTACAAGTTTTTCTAGGAAGTAAGGTTCATTGAGAACTTTCTCCAGGAATATATGAGGTGTGAGGGACTGAGCATGGAAGAGAAGCTAATAAAGGGAGAAGAAAGAAAGCTATATCGCTAGTGAAGAGGAGTTTGGGAATGAAGCAAATGACAGGGTAAAAGAGGCAAGATGGTGTAATAGGGATAGGGACTATGGGGCCAGGTAACCTGGTTTGAAAACCAATTTCATTACTTGCTGGGTGATCCTAGGCAAGTTATTTAACATTTCTGTACCTCTGTTTCATTCTCTATAAAAGGTAGATAATAAGAGTGTCTACCCCATAGTGTAGATGTAAAGATTAAGAGAATGCAAGCAAATTCCCAAGAAAGCCCTTAGCATATACTAAAGTGCTACAGAAGTACTTTTTTAAAAGATAAAAAGGATGGGCGTGGGGGAAATGAGGCAAGGTTTCAAATTCTTCAGCCCTTATATTAAGTCCCCCATGAAATTCTCTTTGAGACTTCCTTTTTCAAAGCCTTCATGAACTTTCCTCAATTTTAATTGTTTTTCTTTCATTCATTTGTATATTCACATATAATACTCAATGACATAGAAAAACTGATCAACTTCTTGAAAACTATATATAAACCATATATAATCCTCATTCATTCACTCATTCATGAATTTACTTACTCATCCATTCATTTATTAATTCAAATGCATGCACACATCATTCACTGAGGTTCCTCTGTGCTAGGTCCCTGTTCCAGATGTTGGGGACAGAGACAATCCATGTGCCAGGGAAGGGAGTGCCTATACCAGTGCCATTCAGCAGGAATGTAGTGTGAGCCACATATGTAACTTAAGTTTTCCTAGTAGACACATTAAACAGGTGAAAAGAAGCTGGTGAAATTAATTTTAATGCACATTTTCTTTAACCAAATATATTAAAAGTATTATCATTTAGATATGGAGTTAATGTAAAAATTTAATGAGATATTCAATGAACTCTTTTTTCATAATGAGTCTTTGGAATCCAGCATGAGTTTTTACGTTATAGCACAGCTTAGTTCAGGTTACTCACATTTAACAGCCCCGTGAGATTGGTGGCTATTGTATTAGACCATGCAGGACACTTTAGACATTCTCAGGGTTCAAATCTGCTCACTTCCCTTTTTCTTTTCAATCCATCCTCCACAACCTACTCAGTATCACCTTACTGAGCTCTCTTGGGTGGTCACCCTTCTATTCCCTGACAGGGCTTACTTTCCTCCTTCTAGTCAAGACCTTGGACTTCATAACTGACCTCTCCCCTCCCCTGGGACTTCTCCCATATTTTGCACTTCTTCAACCTTGGGTAGCCACCACTCTCTCTCATTGCCCAGCTGGAAGAATGAAGTCTTACAGATTCATGGACTAACTCAACTGCTCTACTCCCCAGGTTTACTAAACCCATGGTCATCTCTTGCTGATTCCTTATTACCACTCCTCACAGCTCATTATCCAACCCCTTCTGGTGATCTGATCTCCACTCTTCTTTCCTCATTTTCAGTCCTCATATACCTGAGCTCTAGAAACATTCTCACATCTCACCTCAAAGGAAGTTGTACTTCCATGATTCAAAGTTAATCCTTCTACCTGTCTCAGTTCTATCACTTCTCAACTTCTCAAGCTCCTTAGTTTCCCTCTCTCTACATCTTTCTCCTAGCTTCTTCTCTTTGTTCCCTTAATATTTTCAAATTTCTCCTACACCAAAAACAAACCCTCCTCAGCTCTGAAGTTCACCTTGCTATCTACCCATATTTTTCCTAGTTGAACTTCCTAAATACCATATCTCATTTCCAAATCATCTCAGCCCAGCCCACTTAGTCTCACTTCTGTCCTTTTTGTCCTTTATTGGTTGTATTTCTTTCCTTGAAGAACTGGTGACATCGATTACTCCCACCTGCACCAGAATCATTAGGGTATTTGTTCTAAAGTGGGAGTTCTTTGGCCTGGTGGAATTATAAAGTGGTATGGTGACCAGTGTGTGATAACCTCCATCCTTTCTTGCCAAGCCCCTCTCACACTAATATTAGACCACAAGGCTGAATCAGTCAGACCTTACTGCCTGGAGGAGCTGCCATGGCTGAAGTAGAATTAGAATCGCATTCCTGGCTTTTACTGCTATAAGGCTTTGGCAATTCATGGCAGACAGAAATGATGGCCTTGAAGGATAAGATCTTTGAATTACAACCCAGGTCTTCACTAAAGGAAAGTCAGACATTCATAATTTTAAGGAAATTAGTTTTGAGAGTCTTAGCTTCCTTCCAAAAATCAATCTACCTGAGAATACACTACAATAGAGGTTTCTTTCTATTTCTTTTCCTTTCAAAATTAACTTTCTCTCACTTTACACACACACACACAACACACACACACACACAAGCAAGTAAGGGAGCTTTACTCTTTTTAAATATTTCTAAGACACACTGCCCAGGATGCCAAATAAGGGTGGAAATGTGTCGATGAATGCTCCTTTCATTATGATACCAATTACCCAAAGAAGAGTTCCCTATCTTTTCCTGTACTACCTATACAACATTTCTATTAAGGTGAGAAGTTTGGTGTTAAAAACTGGAATATTTTGATCCAAATTGGGTTGTTCAGAAATACAATAATAATTGGACTGGGATGTATCTCAGTGGCAAAGTGCTTACCTCACATACCTGAAGCCCTGGGTTTGATCCCCAGTTCCAAAAAAAAAAAAAAAACCCTCAACCAGTGTTGAGAGCCACAGCCGAAGGGGCCCCAGCAAACTTCCAGCTGCCGGCTGATGATTGGCTCACAGCGGCCCCAGCAACATCTAGCTGATTGGCTCCTCTGCGGTGATGCTCATTGGGCTGTTTCCCTGCCCTTTCAGACCACGGAGCTGCTCATTGGGGGACTTTTTTGGCTCCGCCCATGTGACCCAGCCAATGGGCCTCAAGAGCAGGAGGATTGTGGGAGGTGGAGAGAAGCTTGTGGGGGGAGAGAGAGGCTTGTGAAAAGCCGGTGGTGGCAGTTGAGGCTCTGAGGGTTTTTCCTGAGAGGCTGTTTTGTTTGGCGTGTGTGGTTCTAAAAATAAAGTTAGTTTCTTTTGACAAGTGGCTCCTGATTGTGCCCAGCCAGACTGTGGCAAACCAGAAATGCAATAATGCCAAGGATTAGCAACATATTTTTAAAAGCTTTATGAAGAAATAATTCATGTACCATACAATTCACTCATTTTAAGTATGCAATATGCTGACTTTTAGTAAACTCATTCACAGAGCTGTGCAGTCATTATCAAGATCAATTTTGGGGTAACTGCCATTACCCCCAAAAAGAAATCTTGTACCCCTGGCTGTCATCCTCTATCCTCCTCATCTTCTTGGTCTTGTGCAACTATTCATCTATTTTCCATCACTATGAATTTTCCTATTTTGGACATTTCATAGAAATGGAATTAGATATTTTATCTGGCTTTTTCCACTTAGAATTATGTTTTTAAGGTTCATCCACTATAAGGATATGTCATATTTTGTTTATGCATGCTGTAGCTGATAGACATTTGTATTACTTCCTTTTTTGGCAATTATGAATAATGTTGCTCTAAACTTTTCGTTGTTCTTTTTAGGTATACCTGACAGTAGATTGTATTTTGACATATTTTACATACATGGAGTATGTATGATTTATTCTAATTAGGATCTCATTCTAACGATGTAGAGTTTCACTGGTGGTGTATGATAAACTTTAATGTGTAATTTTTTCATGTGAATATAATTTCTATTGGATATATATATATATATATATATATATATATATATATATATATCCAATACCTAGGAGCGAAATTGCTGGATTGTTTTAATTGTATTTTTAAACTTCTAGTCTTGTTTTTCAAAGCAGTTGCATCATTTACATTCCTACCAGCAATGTGTGAGGGCTCCAATTTCTCCACATTCTTGCCAACACTTGTCTGAGTCTAGCCACTCTAAGGGTGTGAAGTGGCATCTCATTGTGGTTTTGATTTGCATTTCCCTGATGACTAATAATTATGAGTATCTTTTCATGGGGTTACTTGATGACAATCATTTAATAACATTGCTTCTTCTGCTCAACTGTCTTTTTTTTCTTTTTGTTTACTTGGGGCAGTACTAGAAATTGAAATAAGGGGCACTTGACCACTGAGCCACATCCCCAGCCCTATTTTGTATTTTATTTAGAGAACAAGGTCTCACTGAGTACTTAACACCTTACTTTTGCTGAAGCTGGCTTTGAACTCTCAATCCTCCTGTCTCAGCCTCCTGAGCCATTGGCATTACAGGCGTTTGCCACCGCACCTGGCTGCTCAACTGTTACCAGAGAAAGCATTACTCCTGAGGAAGAATTCTGTAAGGATAAAGCAAAGACAGCATGCCTCATAATCAGCAAAGCATTTCAGAACATAGAATCATGGCTAGTCTCTGTGCCTTCCCTACCTGTTGATCTCCTTAAAATATTCCAGATTTGTTTAAAGTATATTAGAAAACATCTGCTACCACACATGTCCTCTTTACGTTTTCACCATTCTTGGTCATGAGAAAGTCTTTCATGTCTAGTTGCATCTTTAAAAGAGGCCATAAAAGTTCCATGCTGGGCTGGGATTGTGGCTCAGTGGTAGAGTGCTTTCCTAGCATGATTGAGGCACTGGGTTCAATTCTCAGCACCACATATAAATAAACAAAATAAAGTCCATTGACAACTAAAAAAAATATTTAAAAAAAAAGTTCCACATTACTTGCAAAAGATTAGTGTTACATCTTTGAATAAAAGGAAATATTCCATGTATCACTTAGTATGCTTATTCAGAGTTGCAAGAAACATTTAAACCTGTTTTCATGAATGTGTGGAGGATCAAATCCAGGTCTCCCACATACTAGACAGCACTGTAAGACTGAGCTACAACCCCAGTCCTAACCCTTTTTAAATTATGAATATAAAACACACATAGAAAAGTACATGATACCTAATTGTACAAATTAACAAATTATTGTAAATATTCATGTAGTCACTATTCTGTTCAAGATATATAGAATCGCCACTACCCTCTATAAACTGTCTATATGGTCCTCTTCCTGATTAAAACTGCTGATTTCCCATCTGACATTTACGATGTGCTCCTTGCATTTCTATGCAGTTTTACCATCGAATGGCACTTCTAACAATATAGTTTAGTTTGGCTTATTCTGGAGTTCACATAAGAGAACTGTATAATAGAGATTATTTTGTGTCTGGCTTCTTTCACCCAAAATTATGCTTTAGTCATCTATCCATGTTCTCACAAATAAGCGGTGTTCTTTCCATTCCACTTCTGCATCATATTCTGTCATAAAAATACATCATGTATTTATCCATTTTCCTACAAGTGGATATTTGTGTTATTTCCAGCTTGGGAAATTACAAATAATGTTATTCTTGAGAAGGCATCTTGGTGGACACATTTCAAGTTTATCTAGGTTGTACACATAGGAGTAGAATTACTGTCTTTGTTGTTAGACAATGCCAAACTATTTTACAAAGTGTTGTACCAATTTATTATCATCCGTAGTATATGATTCCTGTTGTTATCATGCTTTCCAATCTTGGTATTTTCAGACTTATAAATCATATCCAATATGATATGAAGTAGTAGTTCAGTGGAGTTTTTATTTGCATTCTCCTGATTGCTAATTAAGGCAAGCCCTTTATCACGCTTATTAGTTGTTTGGATTCTTATGTGAAGTCTTTGCTTCTTATTTCTATTTGGTTGTCTATTTTTCTCTTATTGGTTTGTAGGAATTCTTAAAATATTCTGGATATGAAGCCTTTAGCAGTTATACATCCCATCTCTGTGGCTTACTTTTCACTCCCAGTAGCATATTTTGGGTTTAATCTGATTGCTCTTTTTTGTACTCTTTGATGTTTGAAGAAATCTTTCTCTATCCTGAGGTCATGGAGTATTTGTTACCTTCTAAAGGCATTGTTGTTTTGTCTTTCATATTTAGGTTCATAATCTGCATGAAACTGTTTTTTGAGTATGGTATTATGTAGGACCCACTTTCATTTTTTTTTTTATTTTTTATTGTTGGCTGTTCAAAACATTACATAGTTCTTGATATATCATATTTCACAATTTGATTCAAGTGGGTTATGAGCTCCCATTTTTACCCCATATACAGATTGCAGAATCACATCAGTTACACATCCATTGATTTACATATTGCCATACTAGTGTCTGTTGTATTCTGCTGCCTTTCCTATCCTCTACTATCCCCCCTCCCCTCCCCTCCCCTCCCCTCTTCTCTCTCTGCTCCCTCTACTGACATTCGTTTGTCCCCCTTATATTATTTTTCCCCTTCCCCTCACTTCATTTTTACCATATGGATTTTTGATTGTTGCAGTACTCAATTCTCTGCACAGCTACTTTGTTGTAAATCACATGGACTGGTGGATGTGTTTATCAGCTCTCTCATTCCATCTGTCTGATGTATACCAATATCATAATCTCCTTAACAACAGCTTTATCATATCCTATACAGGTTAGAATTAGGTGTTGCTGGGCACAGTGTTGCAAGCCTGTAATCCCAGCAACTCAGTAGACTGAGGCAAGAGGATCCCAAGTTCCAGGCTGGCCTCAGCAAATTAGAATTACGTTGCCTATGTCTGCAAAAATCCTGTTGTGATTTTAGCTATCATTTGTTGAATTTATGTATCCATTTAGGGGGAAATTATGTTTATAATTTAATAGATATTGAATTCAAATACCCTTTCAGCATCTACTGAAATGAGCATACATTTTTTTCTTTTAATCCATTAATAAGACATGTTACTCTTTATTAATTTTTCTAGTATAAACCATCCTTTCATTCCTATGATAAATCTAACTTTGTTATGAACTATTATATATTTTCATATACAATACTGTATACAGTATTTTACATAATTACTAAATTTAATAATTATATAATTTCTTTTGTATATTACTGGGTTCCATTTTGCTACGTATTCATTCAGGTTATCATTTTATTTGTAAATTATCATACAGTAAAATTGATATTTTGTACATAGTTCTATGATTTTTAAAACATTGTATAGGTTCATGCAACTACTACCACAGTAAAGATACAGAACAGGTCCATAGCCTCCAGAAACTGGCTTTGTGCTTTCTCTAGAATTGCTTTCTCCCTACCCCAATCTTTTTTTATTATTATTTTTAAAGAGAGAGAGAGAATTTTTTAATATTTATTTTTTAGTTTTCGGCGGACACATCATCTTTGTTTGTATGTGGTTCTGAGGATCGAACCCGGGCCGCACACATGCCAGGCGAGCATGCTACTGCTTGAGCCATATCCCCAGCCCCTACCCCAATCTTGACAATCATTGATGTGTTGTTCTTTATCACCATAGATTTGTCTTTTTGAGAGTGTCATGTAAATGCAGTTAATAGCATATGACCATTTTAGACTGGCTTCTTTCATTCCATACAATGCCTTTGAGATTCATCCAAATAGCTGTTTTGTATCAACACTTCATTTTTCTTATTGCTAGGTAATATTCCATTGTATAAATGAGTAGTGACTCAGTACTGTCCACTGAAGGACATCTGAGTTGTTTCCAGTTTGAGGCACTTATGAAGACAACACTTTAAGCATTCACTTATAGGTTTCATGTGAATATAAGTTTTACTCCTCTAGAATAAAAACCCAGGAGTGAGTTACATACATATATGTTTAACTTTACAAGAAACCGTCAAGCTGTTTTTCAGAATAGCTATATTATTTCCGTATTCTCACCAGCAGTGTTCCACTTATTCTACATCCTTGTCAGCACTTAGTATTATTTAGTATTTAGTATTTTTATCTATTCTAACAGGTGGGTAGTGGTAGCTTATTGTGATTTAATTTTTTATTACTAATAATGTCAAACATCTTTCCATTCTGTTTTTTGCCATCCTATGTCTCCTCTTTGGTGGTTTCCCATTTAAATCTGTTGCTCATTTATATAGTTATACACACACACACACACACACACACACACACACGGTTAAGTTTTGAGAGTTTTTTTCTGTATTCTGGGTAGAAATGCTTTGTCAGATATGTGATTTACAAGTATTTTCTTCCAATATGTAATTAGTCTTACTCTTTTTTTTATTCTTTATTTTTTAGTTGTAGATGGACACATACCTTTATTTTATTTATTTGTTTTTATGTGGTGCTAAGGATTGAACCCAATGCCTCATATGTGCTAGGCAAGGGCTCTACCACTGAGCTACAGTCCCAGCCCCAATTAGTCTTACTTTCTTAACAGTGTCTTTCCCAGAGCAAGAAGCTTTAAAGTTTAGTGGAGTTCAATTTATTAAAGTTATATCATATCTAAAAACCCTTTTCCTTATCTCAGGTCATGAAAATATCTCCCTAACTTTTCTTCTAAAAATTTAGTTTTTTATTTTAATCTAGCATCCATTTTGAGTTTTTATAACATTTAGTTGAGGGGGTTTTGTTTTGTTTTATTTGGTACTGTACAGGAGATTGAACCCTCGGGTGCTCTACCACTGGACTACATCCCCAGCCCTTTTTATTTTTTTGAGACACGTTCTTGCTAAGTTACTGAGGATCTAACTTATTTGCTGAGGCTGGTCTTGAAATCACAATCCTCCTGCCTCAGCCTCTCAAGTCACTGGAATTACAAGCATGTGCCACCATGCCCAGGTAAACAATTTTTCAGCATTTTGTGAGACTACTCTTTCTTCATTGAATTTATTTTGCACCTTGGTTAAATATCAATTGGCCATGCCTATAATCCCAGCAGTTCAGGAGGGTGAAGCAGGAAAATCAAAAATTCAAAACTAGCCTCAGCAATTAACGAGGCTCTAAGCAACTTAGTGAGATACCCTGTCTCAAAATAAAAAATTAAAAAGGGTTGGCTCAATCGTTAAGTGCCCCCTGGGTTCAATCCCTAGCACTCAAAAAAAATTAATTGGCCATATCTGTATGGGTCTATTTCTGGAGTGTCTACTTTGTTTCTTTGATTTGTGTGTCCATTCCTTAACCAGTATCACAGTGTCTTAGTGACATTTTTAAATGGGACAATATAATCCTTTCAACTTCATTATTCTTTTTCAAAATTGGTTAGCTATTCTACTTTGTCTTTCCATATAAATTTTAGAATAAGCTTGTATGTATCAACTAAAAAATCCTTCTGATTGATCAGATTGAGTTAAATGTTAGATTAGTTTGTTAATCCGTTAACATTTTAACTCTAAAATTTTCAAATCCATGAACATACCATGTCTCTTCATTTATTTAAATCTGACTTTTAAAATCAGATTTTTATTATTCTCTACATATAGATATTATACATTGTATTAAATTTACCTAAGTATTTATTTTGCTGGAACTAATGTAAACAGTATTTTTCAAACTTTAGTTTGTAATAATACATTGCTAGTATACAGAAATATGATTAATTTTTATGTTGCCACATACTTTACAACTTTGACAAACTCAACTATTAATTTTTAGAAGTCTTTTGGGTAGATTCCTTAAGATTTTCAATACAGACAACAATGTCATCTGCAAATAGGGACAATTTTATTTCTTTCTTCTAATCTGTGTGCCTTTTCTTTTTCTTATCTCATTGCACTGGGTAGGCATGTTGAATCTGAGTGATAAGAGGAGATGTCCTTAACTTGTTTCTCATCTTAGGGGTACAGCATTTAATATTTTACTATTATGATGTTAGATTTTTCACAGATATCCTTTAACAGGTGAGGATGTTCTGTTTTATTTCTAGTTTTGCTGAGATTTTATCATAAATGGATGCTGAATTTTGCCAATTTTTTTCTGAATTGACATAATTATGTAGTTTTTCCCTCATTAGACTGTGAGTGTTTAGATTACATTGATTGAATTTTTTTTCAAATATTGAACTAACCTTGAATCCTGGGTAAAACCCTATTTGGTCATGGCATACTGTTCTATGTTGCTGGATTCAATTTGCCAATATATCTTGTTAAGTATTTTAAAGTCTATATTTTTAAAGGTATATTGGTCTTCTTTTCTTTTCTTTCTTTCTTTTTTTTTTTTTTTTTTTGTGTGTGTATTGTCTAGTTTTGGTATCCAAGTAACTCTTGCCTTATAAAATAAGTTGGCAAGTACTCCATTCTCTTGTCCATTTTTTCTGAAGATATTGAGTAAAACGAGTGCTATTTCTTTAAATATGTGGTACTATTGGCCAGCAAAAACTATTAGGTCCTAGAGATTTCCTTTTCCTTTTCCTTTCTTCTCCCCTTCATCTTCTTTCTCTTCCTCCTTTGCTACCTCCTTCTTCAGGTTTTTAACTACAAATTCATTTTTTTTTAAATAGTTACAGAACTATTCAGAATACCTGTTTCATCTCTGGTGAGTTTTAGTAGGTTGTAGTTGTCAAGGAATTCCACCATTTCACTCAAGTTGTCAAGTTTATGTGTATAGAATTGTTTATAGTATTCTCTTATTAACCTTTCAATATTTGCAAGGTCTTTCATTGGTGATATTGGTAATTTGTGTCTTTTTTCTCATCAGTCTTGCTATTTCTTAACTTTATTAATTTTTTTCACAATTAATTTTCATTAATATTCTCTGTTTCTCTTTTCAATTTGATTCATTTATGCTCATGTCTTCATCATTTCTTCCCTTCTGTTTATTTACGGCTTATTTTGCATTTCTTTCTTGTTTCTTAAGGTGGAAGCTTAGATTATTTACTTAAGATATTTCTTTTTTCTAATTAACTATTTAAATGCTATAAATTTAAATCTAGGGCTGGGGATGTGGCTCAAGCGGTAGCACGCTAGCCTGGCATGCGTGCGGCCTGAGTTCGATCCTCAGCACCACATACAAAAACAAAGATGTTGTGTCCGCTGAAAAAAACTAAAAAAAAAATAAATATTAAAAAAATATTTCTCTCCTCTCTCTCTCTCTCTCTCTCTTTAAAAAAAAAATAAATCTAGGAATATTTTTTTTGTAGTACTAGGGATTGAACTCAGGGCCTCATACATGCTAGACAAGCACACTACCACTGAGTTACACTCCCAGACCTTTTTTATTTTATTTTGAGACAGGCTCGGCTAGATTGTCCAAGCTTGCCTCTAACTTACAGTCCTGTCTCAGTCTTCCCAAGTAGCTAAGATTATGGTCATGTATCATCATGCCTGGCTCATGGATTATTTAGAAATGTGTTTATTTCCAAATTGAAATTTCTCTAATTTATTTCTGTTCTTGATATCTATTTTAATTCCATTACAGTCAGAGAACATACTTTGTATTTTTTTCTAATTCTTTTAAATTTATTAAGGTTTCTTTTATGACCTAGGATATGGACTATTTTGTGCATGTTCAAAGTACCCTTCAAAAAAATGTATATTCAGTTGTTGCTAGGTAGAGTGTTCTGTGTCAATTAGATCCAATTAGTTGACAGTACTGTCCATTATCATATCCTCACTGGTTTTCTTCCTAATAGTTCTGTTGATTTCTATGTAAGACGTGTTGAAATCTCCAATCATAATTTTAGATTTGCATATTTCTCCTTTCAGTTCTGTTAGTTTGCTTCACATATTTTGAGGTCACTGTGGTTACTTTCTTTTTAACAAGGTTGAGATATAATTCACCTTTATTTCACCAATTTAGAGTACAAGTCAATAGTTCTTGGCATTATCACAGTTGTGCAATCACCATCATAATCACTTTTAGAATGTTATCTTCATATAAAAAGAAATTTCATAATCTTTAGTAATTCCCTATTTCTCTTCCCTACCCACAAATCTCCCCATCCATGGCACTCAACAATCACTTACCTGCTTTCAGTCTCTATATATCTGCCTATTGTAATAGACTTTAAAAATATTCCTCAGCTGGGCACAATGGCAGATGCCCCTGATCCCAGTTACTTGGGAGGCTGAGGCAGGGCCAGCCTCAGCAACTTAGTGAGACCCTGTCCCAAAATGGAAAAAAAAAAAAAAAGGACTAGAACATCCCCGGTTCAACCTCCAGTTCTGCCAAAGAAAGAAAAAAGAAAAAAAAATCCTCATATCTAACTAATCGTATATACTTTGACTAATAACTTCTCATCTCTCACTCCTTTCTAAACATCCAAACTTCTGGTACCACCATTCTATTTTCTATGTCTATAAGATCAATTTTTTTAGACTTCCCACATGAGTGAAACATGTGGTATATGTGTTTCTGTGCCTGGCTTATTTTACTTAACAATAATCTTCAGGTTCATCTATGTTGTCACAAACAACAGGATTTCTACTGCTAAAGAGTATTCCTGTGTGTGTGTGTGTGTGTGTGTGTATCACATTTTATTTATTAATACATCTGTTGATGGATACTTAGTTTGATTTCGTATCTTGACTATTGTGAATACTACAATAAACATGGGAATTCAGATCTCTCTTCAACACACTGATCTAATTTCCTTTGGATAAATATCCAGTAGCAGGATCACTGAATCATACGGTACTTCTATTCTGAGGACCTTCCATACTGTTTTTCATAATGGCTGTACTAATTTACATAAGGTCCCCTTTTCTCCAGAAGTCTTTGTTATTCTTTTGATAAACAGATATTCAAAGAAGGATGAAGTGATAACTCATTGTGATCTTGATCTGCAGGTCCTTAATTAATGATGTTGAATGTTCATATAACTGCTGGCCCTATCTTTTGGTATGTGTATGGTGATAGTAGGATTGAATTCAGGGCCTCATACATGTAGGCAAGCACTCTATCAACTAAGCTACATCCCCAATCCTTTAAAAATATTATTTTGAGACAGGGTCTGACTACATTGCCTAAGCTGGCCTGGAACTTGTGATCCTCCTCCTCAGTCTCCTGAGTAGCTGGGATTACAGGCCTGCACCACCATACCCAGCGTTCGTGTTTTGTTTTTTTTGGAGGGGGGGGAAATGTCTCTTTAGGTCTTTTGTCCATTTTTAAAATAGGTTGTTTTTTTGCTATTAAGTTGTTTCAGTTCCTTCTAAGTTTTGGATACTAACCCTTTATCAGATATATTGTTTGTATATATTTTCTCCAATTCTGTACTTATGTCTTTATTTTATTGATTAGGTCCTTTGCTGTGCAGATGCTTTTTAGTTTGATGCAATTCCATTTGCCTGTTTTTGTTTTTGAGGTCATATCAAAAAAACTCATTGACCAGATAAATGTCCTGAAGCAGTTCCCCTTTTCCCTTCTGGTAGTTTCGGACCTGACATTCAAGGCTTTTATTTAGCAGTGCTGGGATAGTTAGCAGTGCAGGGCCTCATGCTTCTACCACTGAGCTACATCCCCAGCACCCTCCTTCTTTTTACATTCAAGTCTTTAATCTATTTTGATTTTTTTTATATGGTGAGAGACAAGCATCTAATTTCACTCTTGTACATGTGGATATCCAGTTTTCCTAACACCACTCACTGAAAAGAGAGTCCTTTCCTCAATGTGTATGTGTGCTCTTAATATCTTTGTTGAAAATCAGCTGATTGTAAATACATGCACTTATTTCTGGACTCTATTCTGTTCACTATCTCTATGTGTCTGTTTTAACACCAGGACTATGCTGTTTTGGTTATTACAGTTTTGCAATATATTTTGAAGTCAGATATTGTGATGCTACAGCTTTGTTTTGTTTGTGGTACTTGAGATTGAATCCATGGGTGCTTTATCAATGAGCTACACCTCCATCCCTTTTTATTGTTTGAGACAGGGTCTCAAGAGATTGAGAGACTGGCCTTGAACTTGTGATCCTCCTGCCTCAGTGTCCTGAGCTGGGATTACAAGTGTATACCACCATGCCTGGCAGAGTTTTATTCTTTTTGTTCAAGATTGCTTTGGCTATTCAGAGTCTTCTGTGGTTTCATATGAATTTTAGAATTTTTTTTTCTATTTCCGTGAAGAACATCATTGGTATATTGAAAGGGACTATACTGAATCCATAGATTGCTATGGATAGTATAACAATATTAATTCTTCCAGTCCATGAATACAGTATCTTTCCATTTATTTGGGTGTTCTTCAGTTTCTTGCAACACTTTTATAGTTCTTATTGTAGACACGGTTTACCTCTTTGATTAATTTTTTACTTGGATTTTTTTGTAGCTATTGTGAATAGGATTATATCTTAATTTCTTTTTCAGATAGTTTGTTTTTAGCATATAGAAATGCAGCTGATTTTTTGTATGTTGACTTTGTATCCTTCAATCTTACTGAATTTATTTATTAATTCCAACAGGTTTTTAGTGGATTTTTTCAAGTTTTCTGTTTGTATGATTGTGTTATCTGAAAAGTAACATTTTAACTCTGTCGTTTCCAATCAGATACCCTTGGACTGGGGATGTAGCTCAGTGGTAGAGTGCTTGCCTAACATGTATGAGACTCTTAAATTTGATGCCCAGTACTGATAATCTGGTATGCCTTTCATTCCCTTCACTGTGGATACTTTCATACACATTTAGGACTGAAATGCCTTCTGACTCAGTCAACTATTTATGATTACATAGTGTCTGTCTTTATCCTTATAATTTTCCTTGCTTTGAATTTACTTTGAATTTATCTTTTTTCAACCTTTATTTTTAACATATGTATTTATATTTGAATCAGTTTTTTGTAGAAAAATATAGTTGGTTCATGCTTGTTATTAAACTGGTATGTTTAAAAGTTAAATTTAGGGGCTGGGGGTGTGGCTCAGTGGCAAAGTGCTTGCCCAGCATGTGTGAAGCACTGGGTTCGATTCTCAGCACCACATATAAACAAAAAAATAAAATAAAAATTTGTCAAAAACTTAAAAAATTTTTAAGGTTAAATGTAATGTAATTATTGATATGTTCATATTTAAATATCATTTTATTGTTTTCCATTTTTTTCTTCTTTTCCATTCCTCCTCTTTCCTGCCTTCCTTTGGGTTATTTAAATATTCTTTAATAATTCTTTTTTTTTTTTCCTTCAGGGCTGGGGATCAAACCCAGGATCATTCCATGCTAGGCAAGTGTTCTGCCATTGAGTCACACTCTGAGCCCTACTATTTCATTTAAATTTATTGTCTTGATAAGATATATATAATCTTAGTGTTTTAGTCAGTTTTTTTGCTGCTGTGACTAAAAGGACCTGACTTAAACAAATGTAGAGGAGGAAAAGTCTATGTGAGGGCTCCCGGTTTCAGAAGTCTTAGTCCATAGAAGGCTGGCTCCTTTCTTCCGGGCTCAAGGTGAGGGAAGCAGTTCACATGATGATCAGAGGGCACACCCCCAATTAACCACTTCCTTCAGCCACACCCCACCTGCCTCCAGTTACCACTTAGTTAATCCCATCAGGAATCAATTCACTGATTAGGTTAAGGCTATACACCAATAATTTCTCCTCCAAACCTTGCATTGTTTCACACATGAGCTTTTGGGAGATACCACAGCTAAACCATAACACTTAGATATATATTTGTATCTACATATATAGATGTATCTATATAGTATGTATCTTTCAGCAGATATCAGGCATATTTTAAATAATTCAAGAAGAGTAATCTATTACCAAAATATTTTTCCATTTCTTTTGCTCTTTCTTTATTCCTGATGTCTCAGGTTTCCTTTCAGTGTCATTTCCTTTCTCTGAAAAACTTCCTTAAAAGAACTTTGGCAGTTCTATTAAAGCATGTCAGCTGAACATCATCAATTTTCTAGTTCTTCCTAGAAAACATCTTTTCTTAATCTTCATTGCTGAAAGCTATTTTCACTGAATACAAAATTTTTGGTTGCTATTATTTTCTTCCAACACTCCAAAATGTTGTGCCACCTCCTCCGGCTTTCATGGTTCCTATTGAGAATTCAATATTCACTCAAAATCATTGTTGTTCTGTTGGTAGTATGTTATTGTTTTTGTTTTTCAGGTTTCTTTGAAGATGTTTTTCCTTTTGTATAGTTTTCAGCAGTTTTAATGTGTATCAGAGTGTAGATTTATTTGCCTTTTATCCTTTGGGGGGTTTACTGAGCTTTTTAAAAACTGAACATATTACATACATGCTTTATTGCTTATAATTTAAGTTTTCTCTCCAGTCAGAATCAATATGACCCTACTGCATTATCAGATTTTTTTCACTATATCTCATTCAATAATGCCGCAGTCTGGCTGGGCACAATCAGGAGCCACTTGTCAAAAGAAACTAACTTTATTTTTAGAACCACACACGCCAAACAAAACAGCCTCTCAGGAAAAACCCTCAGAGCCTCAACTGCCACCACCGGCTTTCCACAAGCCTCTCTCTCCCACCACCAGCTTCTCTCCACCTCCCCCAATCCTCCTGCTCTTGAGGCCGATTGGCTGGGTCACGTGGGCGGAGCCAAAAAAGTCCCCCAATGAGCAGCTCCGTGGTCTGAAAGGGCAGGGAAACAGCCCAATGAGCATCACCGCAGAGGAGCCAATCAGCTAGATGTTGCTGGGGCCGAGGAGCCAATCAGCTAGATGTTGCTGGGGCCGCTGTGAGCCAATCATCAGCCAGCAGCTGGAAGTTTGCTGGCAGCTGGAAGTTTGCTGGGGCCCCTTTGGCTGTGGCTCTCAACATCTCCCCCTCTCTGTTTAAACAACAAGCATGTGGCTTAGGGACCGTGCCTGTTAGGCAGTCCAATTCAACATATGGTCCTTACCCGTCATCGGATGAACTGACCTCTAGGCGTCAGCCTCCTGTCTTAGGTTGGTACCACTGCAATTGGATCATACCCGTCACTGACTACCGGTCCAGCATACAGCCATACTTGTGGATAGGCCTTTGCACCTGTGGGGGGGTGAGGTTCTTTGCCTCACCTCTGTTGGCCCCCAAATTTTAGACCATCACTAGTAGAGGAGGATGCAAAATGCCATGACATTAAGCCAATTGAGGGCTCCTTTGAAAAATTGTACCACCGGTGACACCATCAGCAAAAATACTCCAGCACTACCACAATTCGCTGTACCAACAGATAGTTCACAATGCATACAGGTGAGCTCACAATGTGTCCAGGCAAGTTCTGCAAGCAGTTCAGTGATGGCTATTGTAGAAGCTGTAGATTGGTTTTATCTTTGACTTCACCAGCACTGGGATGAAAATAGGAATTCTGGCAATAATGGCTAAAGAAAAAATTATGTAACATTACAGAAGGCACTAAAAGAAAACAATTTTCTTAACAATTTACATTGTCTTCACGGGCACTGGGATGAAGATAGGAATTCTAGCAATAATGGCTAAAGAAAAAATTATGTAACATTACAGAAGGCACTAAAAGAAAACAATTTTCTTAACAATTTACATTATCTTTAAGAGAATTATTAAATATAATGAAAAGGAAAGGTGAAAGTAAACAAACAGATCTGTTAACCTTCTTTTTTGTTTACATATTAAAACAATCCTCAACAGTTGTTTACCCAATTTAAATTAAACCATATAAATCACGTGAAAAAAATATTTGGATCCATTTTATCATGAGCGCTCATCATATATGATATATGGACATACGTACATTCAAACATATAACACAAAACACAAGTGTGCACACATAATATAATACATACAACACATAACATTATAGTAAAGGCCTTATAACTTTTTACAGGTGAAATCTCCATTGCAATGTTTAAAAACTCTATAGTCAAAAAATAGAACTGATCAGCAAAACATTAACCTAGGTCTGTATGAGCTCAAAAAACAAAATAGAACTTCATGATATGGCAAAGGGCAATAATAAAATAGATATTGAAAAAAGCATCCTGGTTCTGTTGCAGATGTAAGAATAGCCAAACTGGAGTTTTGGATATCAGTTGTTATGGATTTGAGCCAAATCATCTTCTTTTTGGTCTGTAGAAATCGCTTTAGTTAATCTTTCTGGAATCCAAATCGGCTGCTGTTCTCCCTGTGGAAACACATAAACAGACCCCCGACTCCAGACAATCACTGGGTCAGGACCTTGGTTAATCTCTCTGGAATCCAAATCGGCTGCTGTTCTCCCTGTGGAAACACACAAACAGACCCCCGACTCCAGACAATTACTGGGTCAGGACCTTTCCATTGTCCTGTTAGAATATCCTTCCAAAGTACCTTGGGCTTATGTACATTTTTTGGACACATATGCCTTTCCGCAGCACTAAGTCCTGATGAATCCAAATTTAAAAAGTTTAGAGTAAAAAGGGTTATTTTAAGTTTATCTTTGGGGAATATATACCCCTTCCCAATTCCTTCTTTTTGCTTTAATAAGTACATTTTAATAGTTTGATGAGCTCTTTCAACTATGCCTTGTCCCTGTGGATTGTATGGGATTCCTGTTATATGAGTAATGCCAAATGTTGAGCAAAATTGTTTAAAAGAGGTAGAAGTATAACCAGGGGCATTATCTGTTTTTAACTGTTTTGGAACACCCACAGTGGCAAAATTTTGTAAGCAATGAGCTATAACATCTTTAGTTTTTTCTCCGGCATGAAGGGAGCCCATCAAAAATCCAGAAGAAGTATCAACTGTAACATGCAAATATTTTAATTTTCCAAATTCTGGCAAGTGTGTGACGTCCATCTGCCAAATATGGTTAGGTATCAATCCTCTAGGATTGACTCCAAGATTAACTTGTGGTAAAAAGGTCACACAATTTTGACATTGTTTTATTATTTGTCTAGCTTGTTCCTTAGTTATTTTAAAACGCTTTTGTAAAGTATTAGCATTGACATGGAACTTTTTATGAAAATTTATAGCTTCTTCTAGTGTAGAGAAAATATGTATGTCATGTGTAGTTTTATCTGCTAAATCATTGCCCAAACTAAGGGCTCCAGGCAATCCTGTATGTGCCCTGATATGTCCTATAAAGAATGGATCTTTTCTGTCCCAGATTAGACTTTGTATAGTGGAAAGCAAAGAGAAAACAGTAGAAGAAGGGGAAATCCTACCAGCATCTTCAAGAGATACTATAGCATTAACTACATACTGACTATCAGAAAATAAATTAAATACAGAATCTTTAAACATCACAAAAGCTTGTAAAACTGCATTAAGCTCTACCTTTTGAGCTGATTGTTTGGGTACTAAAAATGTAAAAGTTTGATCAGGGGTAACTACTGCTGCTGTACCATTATTTGACCCATCAGTGAATATATTTGGAGCATTCATGATAGGTGTTTTTCTTGTCATTTTTGGAAAAATTACAGGATGCAATGACCAAAAAGACAATAAAGGATTAGATGGTAAGTGGTTATCAAATGAAACATTAGATTTGCACATGATTATTGCCCAAGTATTTAACTCATTAGCTAACTCATCAATTTGATTCATAGTATATGGAGTAATAATTTTATTGGGAGAAATTCCAAACACTCCCTTTGCTGCTTTTATTCCTTTGAGTATTAATTGTCCTACAGCCTCAGGATACCTAGTAAGAATAGTGTGAGGAGAATAAGATAAATGTATCCATAATAATGGACCTTCTTGCCAAAATACTCCTGTAGGAATATTTTTTGTTGGTAGTACAATAAATAATAAAGGCAAACTTATATCAATTCTATCCAAATGCATATTTTCCATATATGTTTCAATGATTTTTAATGCCTTTCTTGCTTCAGGCGTTAACATTCGGGGTGAATTTGGATCTGATGGACCTTTTAGGATATCAAATAAAGGTCCCAACTCTCCTGTTGGTATACCTAAATAAGGCCTTATCCAATTTATGTCTCCTAATAACTTTTGAAAGTCATTAAGTGATTTGAGTTGATCTACTCGTATTTGAATTTTTGGTGGACGGACCATGGTTGAGGATAATAGAACTCCTAAATAATTAATTGGAAAATTTAATTGTACTTTATCTATTGCTATCTCTAGATTATAATTTTTTAATAAGTTTGTAAGTGTGGCATAACATTCTAGCAATGTGTTTTTATCTTTGTGTGCTAATAATACATCATCCATATAGTGAAATATTTGTAGTTCAGGATTTTGATTTCTAAGTGGCTGGATTACTTTGCTAACATAAATTTGACACATAGTTGGGCTGTTAGCCATCCCTTGAGGGAGTACTTTCCATTCATATCTCTGATCAGGACCTTCATGATTCAGTGCAGGGATAGTAAATGCAAAACGTGGACTATCCTCAGGATGAATTGGAATTGAAAAAAAACAATCTTTAATATCTATAACTAAAACATACCAGGTTTTTGGCAAAGCAGACAACTGAGGAATCCCTGATTGAGCAGGTCCCATAATAACCATCTCATTATTAATGGCTCTTAAATCTTGCAATAATCTCCATTTACCAGATTTCTTTTTGATGACAAAAATGGGAGTATTATGGGGAGATACAGAAGGTTGTATATGTCCTTCCGCTAATTGTTGTTTGACCAGGTCATGGGCTGCTTGTATCTTTTCTTTAGTCAGGGGCCACTGAGGAACCCATACTGGTCTTTCTGATTTCCAAGTAATTTTTATTGTCTCAGTGGCCCTTTCTGAAAATCCAACCCATGTCTGTCTGTTCCTTGATCTATTTGTATTGGTGCTGCTATACCTTGTTCTTGTTTTTCTAATCTTTTTCCTTTCCTAAAACCTTGTCTAGTCATAATAGTGGGTGCATTTTGGTTGATGTTATTTGTTAATGTCAAACCTAATTGATCTAGGACATCTCGTCCCCATCAATTTACGGGAAGATGATCCAATACATATGGCTGTATAGTTCCTTCACATCCTTCAGGATCCTTCCAATCTAATACCATTGCACTTCTATGGGGATTAGTCGCCACTCCTAGGCCTCGAAGCGTTTGAGTGGCTTGTTGTAATGGCCAATGTTTTGGCCATTCTTGACGAGAGATGATGCTAAGGTCTGCGCCTGTATCCAGTAGCCCATTAAATTCATGTCCTTGAATATTTAGTTTTAGCATGGGGTGAGAATCTAAATTTAAAGAAAGCATAGCCCAATCTACACCTGTGGAGCCTAATCCCTTGGAACCTCTTTCTACAGTACGACTGGAAAATTTATCATGTAGGCTGGGTATTATTAGTAACTGTGCTATTCTATCTCCTGGTGAAATTACTGATATACCCTTTGGAGAACTGGCTATAATTTTTATTTCACCTTCATAATCGGGATCAATTACCCCAGGACTTATCATAAGTCCTTTTAGAGTAGAAGAGCTGCGTCCCAAAAATAAGCCTACTGTTCCTTTGGGAAGAGGTCCTTTCACCCCTGTGGGAATGATTTGAACTCCCATCTCTGGAGTTAGTACTGCTCTGACGGAGGCGCACATGTCCAACCCTGCGCTCCCTCTGGTTTGTCTGATGAGGGATCTGATGGACAATGTGTCCTGGGCACTACCCTGATGGGGTTGCTGGGTTCCTCCAGTGCTCCGTATATTTGTGGTTTTGGGCCCCGGAGCATTGGGCCCCCCTGTCCATTTTTTGGCAATGGAGCCCGATGCCTTTCTCCACAATATCGTGGATAAACACCTGTTCCTTGTTCGTTTTTTGATAATGGAGTACCCTCTATGGTGGTTTGAGAACGGCATTCATTAGCCCAATGTCTCCCTCTACGGCATCGTGGGCAAATACCTGGTATTCTACTCCTTTGATACCTAGTTTTGTTAAACCCTCCTCCAATGGGGCAATTCCTTTTAAAATGTCCTGTTTGTTCACAATTGTAGCATGTTCTTGGCCTGGCATCTAAAGCCTGTTTTACTGCAGCTGCCACAATTTGCCCTTGTTCATTAAGGTCTCTGGCATCTAAAGCCTCTTTTACTGCAGCTGCCACGACTTGCTCTTGTTCATTAATGTCTCTACATAATTTAATATATGTGTTTAAATCTTCATGTTTCCATGGTCTAATGATATCTCTGCACCAACGATTCGCTTGCTCATAAGCCAGGTGTTTTAGTAATGGCATTGCTTGTTCTGTATTCCCAAAAACTCTGGTAGCTGTTTGAATAAGCCTATCTACAAATTCAGCATAAGGTTCATTAGCTCCTTGTATTACCTTAGATAATTGACCTTGTAAACCTCCATGTCCTTGTAAAGTCTTCCATGCCTTAATTGCATCTGCAGCAATTTGTGCATATACGCCAGGATCATATGCAATTTGTTGCTGCTGATCCTCATAAGGTCCCTTTCCTAACAACATATCTAGATTTCTCTGAGGATAACCAGCTGCTGCATTTCGCCTAGCCGTCTCCTTGCAAAATTCCTCATTGGCAACCTTCCATAACAGGTATTGTCCTCCATTTAGCACAGCTTTACACATATTAGCCCAATCTGCTGGCGTCATGTTCAAGTTGTTAATGGATTCGACCATGCTTACAGTGAAGGGTGCTTGAGGACCATAGGTTGTTACAGCCTCTTTTAGCTGCTTCACTGTTTTGAAATTTAAAACTTGGTAAAATCGCTGCCCTCCTGCCTCAAATACAGGGCATGTTAATATTTGAGATCTTGTCTCAGGATCCCAACTATCAACTGCGGGGGTTGAGGGCCTCCCAGCATATGGAGGTGGCGCTGTTGGTTGGACACTTACGCCCTCTGGTGATAGAAAGGTGTTAGTAGCAGTTTCCTGTAGAGGTGGTGCTGTTGGTTGGACACTTACACCCTCTGGTGATAGAAAGGTGTTAGTAGCAGTCTCCTGTTGTAACTTTCCCCCTGATGGCTTTTTCTGTTTTACACTTTCTTTCTCTGTCTGACTAGCTTGAGAGGCCTTCTCTTTTACTTGAATCTTTTCCTCTGTCTGACTAACTTGAGAGACCTTCTCTTTTACTTGAATCATTATGTCTTCTCCTTCCTCTACCATTGTCTGAACTGAAGGCTTTGGACTAAGCAAACAAGATATGAACGTCCACAATGGCAATGTGCCAACTGGCAGAGTCCCTGGGCTTTTCTTTTCTATTCTTTTTAAATCTTCACCATGATGGTTCCATTGTGACATATTTAACAACTCCTCCTTAAAAAGCCATGGGCTACATTTTTGTATTGTATCAACGTATGCCCTGATTGTTCTTGATTTTACTGAGATGCCTCCTTCCTCTAACAATTTACTTAACACTCTTTCAGTTTGTTTTTTACTAATTTCTGATCCCGTATTTCTACTATAATACAACCCAACAAGATGACGCCAAACAAAACCGAGACAGAATGAAATAAAAAGGGAACAACAAAAAGTCATTATAGCCTTTCTATCCTCCTGACATGTGCATCCGTCCTTTCTCCCTATCTGTTCCTCAGATGTAAATAGTTTTTCCTCAGATGTGAGCGGTTTTTCTTCTGTCTCACTCATCTCCAGGGACAGGCAACTTAAAACAAAAGTGAAGCAAAATAAAAGAGGAATCTTAAAATGGCTACCCATCCTCTCGCCCTGCCCTCAGGGGCGAGCAGTTTCGCTTACCCTCAGTCGCTCCCCGTGGGAGCCACCAAATGCCGCAGTCTGGCTGGGCACAATCAGGAGCCACTTGTCAAAAGAAACTAACTTTATTTTTAGAACCACACACGCCAAACAAAACAGCCTCTCAGGAAAAACCCTCAGAGCCTCAACTGCCACCACCGGCTTTCCACAAGCCTCTCTCTCCCACCACCAGCTTCTCTCCACCTCCCCCAATCCTCCTGCTCTTGAGGCCGATTGGCTGGGTCACGTGGGTGGAGCCAAAAAAGTCCCCCAATGAGCAGCTCCGTGGTCTGAAAGGGCAGGGAAACAGCCCAATGAGCATCACCGCAGAGGAGCCAATCAGCTAGATGTTGCTGGGGCCGAGGAGCCAATCAGCTAGATGTTGCTGGGGCCGCTGTGAGCCAATCATCAGCCAGCAGCTGGAAGTTTGCTGGCAGCTGGAAGTTTGCTGGGGCCCCTTTGGCTGTGGCTCTCAACACAATATAATTCCCATAACAAACTATATTAATGTCTACACTTGAAAAATGAAAAATTAAGATTCAGAGAAGGGGTCACTCCGAGTTCAATTCCTTTGTTGGGATGAGTTCTGGTCTTCCATACCTGAGAGTCTTTTAATAGCATTGGAGTTAGACCACCTATTGTACAAAAACAGTTTCAGAGGTTCAGTCCATAGTCAGCCAAATCCATAGCTCTGGGCTCAAGGTAGAATATCATGGCAGAAGAAAGTTGCTGAGTTTATGACAGCAGGAAGCAAGAGAGCCTACTGGGTTTTTTGAATCTGTAGGTTTATGTCAAAGTTTTCAAAAGTTATTATTTCAAATATTTTCAGTTTTGCACTTTTTCCTCTCCTTTTGAAATCTAATGAAATAAATGCTGGACTTACTATTCCAAAGGTCCCTGTGGCTCTTTGCAGTTTCTCTTGTTTTCCTTGCTGTTGTTCAGACAATTTTACTGATTATCTTCATGTTCATTGACTGTTTATGAACTTTTTAAATTTTAACACTGCCATTTTTTTTCTATACTAGAGATTGAACCCATGGGCACTCTCACTGATCTAAACTCCCTACCTTCTTTCAACTTTTATTTTGATACAGATCTCACTAAATTGTCCAGGCTGGCCTTGAATTTGTAAACTTGCAGTCCTGCTGCCTCAGCCTCCTGAGTAGCTGATACTATAGGGTGTACTACTGTATCCAGCCATTTTTGTAGTTTCCATTTCCTTATTAAAACTTTCTAGTTTCTATTTGTTCCAAAGGTGCTTGCAACTACTTGTTGGAGTATTTAAAAAATTTTGTTGTTGTTGTTGTTGTTGTTGATGGAAAGGATTCTCTTATTGTATTTATTTGTTTTTATGTGGTGCTGCTGAGGATCAAACCGAATGCTTTGCATGTGCCAGGCAAGCACTCTACCACTGAGCTATAGCCCCGGCTGCTTTAATGTATTTGCCAGATCATTATGATATCTGAATCAACTCAGCTGTGACCTGTTGTCATACTTGTGAGTTGAGATTTTCCTGGTTCTTCATATACCAAGTAATCGTGGATTCTACCTAAGACATTTATGCTATGAGGCTCTAGGTCTTGTTTAAATCCTATGAAAGGAGGACTGGGTTTGGTGACACTCCTATAATCCCAGTCACTCAGGAGGCTGAGGCAGGAAGATTGTAAGTTCAAGGCCAGGCTCAGCAACTTAGAGACCCTGTCTCAAAATAAAAATTAAAAAGGGGTAGGGATGTAGTTCAGTGGTGAAGTGCCTCTGGGTTCAATCCCCCACCCATACCAAAAATTAAAAATAAATCCTATGATGAATACTGTTGTTTTTGCATTAGTATGCTTTCGACCTAATTAGGTTCAGGCTGGTAGACCTAATCTGCCTTTTGTGGGCTATGGTTAGAATTACATTTAGTTTTGGGATCTATTCCATGTGTGCACCACCCAGTGGCCATTTTAGAATCTGGATGATGGTAATTTCAGCTCTCCCAAGTGGTTTTTTTTTTGTTGTTGTTTTGTTTTTTTAAACACTGTTTAAAAGCACAGTCACCTAAGTACAGCTCAGAGTTGTTTACAGTTTGTAAACAATACAAAGACAGAGAAAGTTATGGGGTCACTTACCCAACTTCCTTCTACTCCATGATCTCATACTATTCATTTCCCTGGGTTCTTCGTTTTGGTTCTCCAGCTAGAAAGCTTTACTTAAACCACTCTGCCATACACATCCACAGCTATGCTCAGTTCAGGTCAGATCAAGCAACAGGAAGATAATAGAAAAAAAAATGGTAAACTTGGGCTGGAGATATAGCTCAGTTAGTACAGTGCTTGCCTCGCCTGAGTTTAATCCCCAGCACCAAAAAAAAAAAAAAAAAAAAAAAAGTTAAAATAATTGCCAGTGAGTGCTTCATAGTTTTGTCTTCTTCCCCAGTTCTGTTGCCACTGTTACTTTTTAGAATTCTCAAATAGATCTCCATGAATTCTGGTGGGTATTATAGGTCCATTCATTCAGTAGAAGAGACCACGAGTGTGCTTATGCCATCTTACCCCTTCTCATGATTTTTCCAACAATGAGTCTATAATTTTCCTTTTTCTTTATTTGATGCTCTTTTTTAAAAATTCTCTGAAGAACTTGTGAGGGCTGGAATTTTTACTAATAAAGCCAAATGGCATTCTTTGTGGGAAGGTTGTTATTAAACTGCTTTTACTAGTTATAGGAATATTCAATCCTATATCTCCTTGTATTATTTTAAGGTGTATTTTTCTAGGCATTTCTCTGCTTCTTTCAAATTTTCAGTTATTATCTGTATACCTTATAATCATTATAATGTCTTTTTTTTTTTAAGACACAGAGGTTTATTTAGGAAAGCAGATGCACATTCAAGGAAGAATTACAGGGCAATCTCAAAAGAGAGATGCCTTTGGGGTAAAGCAAGGAATATACACTCAAGGGAGAATGTGGGCTATTTTCAGAGGGAGAGACAATAATCCATTGGTGTGGGGTGTTAATATTTATAGAGGGCTAGTGCTATGGGCTGGAATTGGAATAGAGATGTAGGCAAGACTGAGCTACACAGTTTCATGCTAGTTTTTCCTTTGCATGCACATTTCCCTCATTTTACAAGGGCATAGACAAAGGACATACTAATCCATATTTAAAATGTGCTTTCTACATCTTAGTGGCTATGGGCGCTTCCTTTAAGATTCTTCATCCTAAATTCCTATCTCATTCCTCCTTCCCAGACTTTGATCCCCTAATCTTAAGAGTTTGGTAAGGGTGAAGATTCATCTTCTATGGGTGCTTCAGGGTGCCAAGGGGCGATGATCCCGCCTAGTCAGGGATCAAAAGTCTTATCCTGACAATTCTAAAGGAGATGGGCACTGGTCTCAGTTGTGGGGATGGCTTGGAATTCTTGCACTGCCATTCTCAACATGGAAATGTAATCTGGAAGATATAGAGTAGTAGAGCTTTTAGAGGGGTTCCATCATTCCCTGGGTTCTGGTTGACGTTATAGTGGGCAAGGGCCAAAACATTGACTGCTTTTTTCTTAGCCCTTTTACCTTTTTGGCTTTGGTTCCCAAGTTTGGGTTTTAAACATCCAGCAGGCCAGTTTCACCAGAGTGCCTTTGAAGATCCCCATACGGGCCACCAAGAGTTGTCATGGGAGATGTCTCCACAGAAGGGTCAGAGGAGTTCTCACAGAGAAGCACTCAGAACCAGCAGTATTCTTGGCAAGCATGATGGAAAAGAATTTCAGCAAATACCAGTCAAAGGCACAGTAGTTTATTTAGGAAAGTAGATACACACTCAAGGAAGAATGGGGGGAGCAATCTCGAAAGACACCCCTTTGGATTAAAGCAAGGAATATGCACTCAAGGAAGAATGTGGCCTATCTCCAGAGGGAGAGACCTTTAATGCCTTTAAAACATTCAGTTATGCTCCTGTTTTCATGCTTGATTTTAACTTTTTAGAAAACTTTATATCAATCTCACATAGATGTAAATCTTCATGACCTTGGATAGGCAATGGTATCTTAGACATGACACCAAAAGCAAAAATAACGTGAGAAAGAACAGCATAAAAAAAGCAAAAAGACAATTCTGGAAAGTAAAAAGAGTGGCACATGCCTGTAATCCCAGCTATTAGGAGGCTCAGATAGCAGGATTTAAAATTTGAGGCCAGACAAGGTAACTCAGAGAGACCCTGTCTCAAAATAAAAACTGGGCTGGGGATGTAATGCTTGAGGTCCTGGGTTCAATCCCCAGTAATACACACACACACACGGAAAATATTTGACAAGCACATATAATTATTATAATAAAAAGGCAAATAAACCAATTAAAAGGTAGGCAAAATATCTGAGTAGACATTTCTCAAAAATACATGAATGGTTAAAAGGTACATGAAAGGACACTTGATATAATTAGTCCTTGGTGAAATACAAATCAAAACCATGAAGAGCTATAATAAAAAAGACAAGACATGTTAGTGAGAAGGTGGAAACCTTCATACAATGTTGGTGGGAATGTAAAATGGCGTAGTCATTTTGAAAAACAGCATGAAGATTTCTCAAATGGTTAAACGAATTACTGTATGAGCCAGTAATTTCACTCCTAGGTATATAAACTCACCAACCAAAAATTTGTCCAAGATTTTGGGGATGTAGTTCAGTGGAAGAGCACTTGCCTAGCATGTATAAGGCCCCAAGTTCAATTCCTATCACCACAAAGCACAGGGGTGGGGGTGAACAAAATTATTTCTAGCAGCATTATCCATAACAGCCAAAAAGTGGAAGTGACCCAAATGTCCATTTACTGAAATATGCACAAAGTATGATACATCCATTTAACAGAATATTATTCAGCCATAAAAGAGAATGACATATTGACACATGCTACAACATGGATGAACCTTGAAAACATTATGCTAAGTAAAAGAAGCCAGTCACAGAGAGCTACATATCATATTTTATCTACATGAAATGCCTGGAATAGGCAGATCTATAAAGACAAAAAATGGACTGTTTGTTTCCTAGGGCTGAGGGGTTTAAAGAAGTAACTGATAAAGGGTATGGACTTCTGGGTGTGATAAAAATGTTCTAAAATTGATCATGATTGCAGCTCATTGATGGATGCCCAACTCAATGAATATATTTAAATGGGTGATTGGCAAGATATGTGAATTGTCTCTCAATAAAGTTGTTAAAAAGATACTGTGGCATCTGTCTCAGTCATTCTCTCTTTCTTGGATTATTCATCCTGGGGGATGCCAAATTCTGTGTTGTGAGACTCCAGGAGAGGACCGCCAACAGTCACGTGAGCTTGGGAGTGGATTACCCTGCCTCAGTCATGCTTTCAACAGCTGCAACTCTGGCCAACAGCTTGACTACAACCTCAGGAGAGATACTGAGTTGGAACCACCCAGCCATGCCCTCCCAGATTCCCCACCCTTAGAAGTCATGTGAAATAATAAATGTTTGTTATTTTAAGGTAATAAGTTTTAAGAAAATTATTATACAGCAAAAGGTAATATGGGCCCATTCATCCATTCATCTCTTTAAGACAGAAATTTCTAATAAAACTTTATTGTTACTAATTATTTGTTGTTAACTTTCTGGCATATTTTGTCCTGTTGTTTAAATGCATAGTAGCACAATGATACTCAAAACAACAACAAAAAAGATTATTTTGCTATGTTGGGGATAGAATCCAGGGCCTTGTACACATTAGGCAAGTTCTCTACTCAACTATACCCTCAGCCCCCAGAACCAAATTTTTAACATTAAGAGCCTTGTCATGAGAACATTTTTTAAAAAAAATCTATTATATTTGTAGTACACATTTTTCTTACAAAGGAATATCAATAAAAGTCAAGCACACCCCCCCCCAAAAAAAAAAGTATAAGAAGGTACAATTTAGGGGACATACAATGACAGTATGTGTGTATAGAGCACAAATAAGAATCTGAAATTTTTAAAAAATATTTTTTAGTTTTAGGTGGACACAATATCTTTATTTTGTTTTTATTTTGTGCTGAGGATCAAACCCAGTGCCTCACACATGCTAGGCGAGCGTGCTACCACTTGAGCCACATCCCCAGCCCTGAAATTTCTTGATGTTGATAAACTTTCTCATTTTTTTAAATGGATGATAGTGGGTATCAAATTGCTGTGGTATTTAGACTCTACAGGTTTACATTTAAAATAGCAATGCAACAATTTTATTTGAAAAGATCAATATTTACAGTATGATGGAAATTTTACCCATTGCAACTCATTATTACAAAGAAATTTACATGAAAATTAAAAATTCACAAGGGAGCTGAGTACAGTGGTACACGCCTGTAATCCCAGCAATATAGGAGGCTAAAGTAGAAGGATTCCAAGTTTGAAGTCAGCCACAGCAATTTAGTGAGACTCTGTCTCAAAATAAAAAGGCTGGGGATGTAGCTCAGGGGTAAAGTACCCTTGGGCTCAATCCCCAAAATAAATAATGCAAAAGTAAATAAATCATAAAAAAAGGATTGGGGATGTAGCTCAGTGGTAGCATGCATGAGGCCCTAGTACTGCCCCCCCCCCAAAAAAAAAGGCACAAGGGGCACGCAGATTTTTAAACTTTTAGGAAACTCAGCGCTGAGGCAGGAGGATCACAAGTTAGAGATCAGCTTCAGCAATTTAGCCAGGCCCCTAAGCAACTTAGTGAGAACCCTGTCTCAAAACTAAAAATAATAAAAAGGGCTGGGGATTAGCTCAGTGATACAGTGCCCCTGGGTTCAATCACCATACTAGGAGCAGCAGGGATGGAAATCCTTGAGATTCTCCTGCCTCAGCTTTCCAAGTAGCTAGCAGTATAGACAGGTGCCACCATGCCCAACTTCTTCTAGAATTTTATATCTCCCATAGATTTATCAATCTGTGGACAAACAATGATCATATATATCATTTTTCTCAGCCTTTATAGCTACTATTCAGCTGAGAAATCAGCTCTCAGTCTTATTGCTCCTTTAAAAGTTATAAGGCTTTCCCCCCTCAACTTTCAATATTTTCTCATTGTTTGTTTTTTAGCAGTTTAATTAAAATTTCTAAACATTTTTTTGGAAAAAATAATCTCAACTTTTTATTTTAGAGAAAATAACAGATGACAAGGAGACCATAGTTTCTCCTCAAAACCCCCAAACAAGCAAAAGGTTATATCAGTCTTCATTTTAATCTTGAGCATTGAGCCATTCTTTTTCTCCAATTAAGTGAACCTTCCACTTGAGGTAGTCTATGGATGACTTTGTAAATGCTTCTAAATGTATCAAATATCTTAGAGAATAAGATCTAAAAAAATTGCATAACAGTGTTGATTGAAATTTTTACTTGATTATTTCAGTGTCTTCAGCCAATATTAATTATTTTTGGGGAGGGATTACAGAGGATTGAACTCAGGGGTACTTGACACTGAGCCATATCCACAGCACTATTTTGTACTGTTTTTTAAAGACCCGAGTTTCACTGCTTAGTGCCTCAATTTTTGCTGAGACTGGCTTTGAACTCATGATCCTCCTGCCTCAGCCTCCTGAGATTCTGAGATTACAAGTGTGTGCCACCACACCCAGCTTTAACTTTCTTAAATGTTTTTCTTCCAAGCTTTCCCATATTTCACACTTAAAATGACTAAATGTTTTGAGTAAAAAATCACTTTTTTGGCATCAAAATACTTGTAGAAAACAACTTTCATGACTCTTTTTGGCTCTCTCTCAAGGTATCTTTGATCTCTGGTTTTATTATTGTTTTGTTTTTTAAAGAGATCTCACTGTTTCCCAGTCACAAACTTCTGGGGTCAAGAGATCCTCCTGCCTCATTCTCCCCAGTAGCTGGTACTATATGTGTGAGTCACCATGCCCAAGGTTTTTCATTACTTTTTAGGGTGATGGCCTTGATGGAGAAGGATCCTTCTGTTGGCCACTGTATAAGCACTCCTCCTCAACATGAGCACGATTAAGTGAGATTCCTCTACTAGCTCTATTAGCATATTAGTAATATGCCCTGATTTAAAAGAAATATTTAAGAAACATTATATCTAAACAAAGTCCTTGCTGTCCTTAGTTAGGAAAGGAGTATGCATACAAGAGGTTGTGACTAGTTTGGCAGAGGGGCCCAGGTCTGTAATCCCAGGGATTTAGGAGGCTAAGCCAGGAAGACTGCAAGTTAAAGGCCAACCTCAGCAATTCAGAGAAAATAACAGATGACAAGGAGACCCCCATCTCAAAATAAAAATTTAAAAGGGCTGGGGTGTAGCTTAGTAGTAGAGTGCCCCTGGGTTAAATTCCCTATACTAGGGGGATTTGTATCATCAGGAATTCCCCAGGAAACCTGGTTTTCCTCTTGGCCACTAACTTCTTCTAGGAATGACTTCTTCCTCCAACATCAGGGCTACGGTTTCCTGATACAGCAGATCTCTATGGAGTTTTCCAGTTACTGAAAAGCTGTACTGGATGCAAAAATTCTTTGACAAACAAATGTATTCGCCTGTGCTACACAGAGGGCGGGGGGGGGGGCGTGTATTGGGGATTGAACCCTGAAGAGCTTTACTAGTGAGCTACATCCCCAACCCTTTTCATTTTGGGACACAGCCTGGCTAAATTGCACAGGCTGATCTCGAACTTGTGACCCTCCTGCCTCAGCCTGGCAAGTCGCTGGGGTTACAGACGTGTGCGACGACGACAGGAACATTTGCCTTTAAGGAAAAGTAATTTTAGGGGGGAAAAAATCGGAGTGGATTTGATCAGTTACATTTAAGTCAGTTGTCTCCAAAACAGCAAATAATCCAGACTAGGTAAATGAGTTAAGAAATATTTTTACAACTTAAAAAAAAAACACAACAGTAACATGTATAACATGGATTCAATAACAAGGATTCAATCAGGTTTATGTTCCAATAAATCTTGAAAGGGAGGCAGTGTAGGACTCTTGTGCCGGTTTTACATATGAGAAAACTGAGGCTGAGAAAGCCTAAGTGGCTTGCCTCTTCTGCAGGCGTTCAATCTTGCGAGCCCTACTTTCATCTCACCTCCCCATGCGGCACCAGAGTCCCCTCACCGGTGGCAGTCCCAAATCCGTCCAGCTCTTGAAGGCCAACGACTAAAGCAGCTTTCCGTCAGAGGGTACTTCCGCCTCCCTGTCCCAGCTGCTAGCGGTGGTCTCCTAGCGGTCACGAGTTGTCTCTGGGAATCCGCCCCTCCATCTGCTAATTGGGCAGCTCCTGGCCTCTGATTGGTTGTTCCCTTTCCGGCTCTCCAACACGGCCTGGACCAGCCGGATATAGGGGCAGGGCTTCCGCTTCCACCTTCTCCCTCCTCCCGCTTGCCCTCCGATCGCAGTCGCCACCACAGCGGCCGCTGTCGGGCGCGGTGTCGGTGTGTCGGTTGGCTTGTCTCTCAACGTTGGTGTCTGTGCCGTTGAATTGCCCGCCATGGCTGAGCTAGATCCGTTTGGCGCCCCTGCCGGCGCCCCCGGCGGCCCCGCGCTGGGGAACGGGGTGGCCGGCTCTGGCGAGGAAGATCCGGCCGCGGCCTTCTTGGCGCAGCAGGAGAGCGAGATTGCGGGCATAGAGAACGACGAGGCCTTCGCCATCCTGGACGGCGGTGCTCCCGGGCCTCAGCCGCACGGCGAGCCGCCGGGGGGTCCGGGTGAGAGTGCGGACGCGTTTGCGGCGGGAGGACTTGGGAAACTAGGCCCAGAGTGGGTCCTAGAGCTTCCGTGTGACTCGTGCTCTTGGCCGAACCAGGAGGTTAGGGAGGAGTGCAAAGAGGAAACGAGACCCCAGCCCAGTCATGTGGAAACCTGGGCTCGGGAAGCCTGACCGGTTCTGAGTGTGTCTGAGTGCTGCTGATCGCGGAAGAGCGAAAAAGCAAAGAAAATAGGGTGACGGTCATGTTCGGGAGCTCGAAGAAGCCCGTTCGGTTCAACTTTTCATTAAGCACTTGCTGTGCATTAAGCTGATCTCTGAAGCAGCCGCATTGGCGCAGTTGGGCCAGACTTAAAGGCAAGTCTGAGCCCAGAAAGAACCAGTTAAGAAAGTAGAGCAGAAAAAATTAATAACAGTGGTACCGCTGTCTTTCAAGACAGAAACAAAAATGGTAATGCAAGTCAGCAGTTAAGCACTTGAGATGGCAGTACTGAGTGTTGGGTTACAGGGAGGAACGAAGGAGTAAGGAACTGAAAAAAGATGGTCTAACCCTGGAGAAGGAAACCCCAGCCGAGAGAGAGAGGAGTTTACCATTGTTGAGAGTATCACACAGCTATGACTTTTGGAGCTCTTCTCCCTTTGGAAACAGCTTTGGTTTTCAGTATTGCCTTAAGGAGAAACCAAGATTGGCCTGGACCAATCAGGGAGGGGGAAAGAGGTGAATAGAGAGGGGAGTGTGACCCTTTCCCAGCGAAAAAAGAGGGACAGGATGCAATTTGACGTTTTTAAATGCCTTAGCAGTGTGATGCTTAATGGTGTCGGGGAATTGTGCTCTGTGTATCTTTGAGACTCAGAAATCTCAAATTACTAAGCAGACAGAACCTTTTTTGGAGGTAAGGGGGTAGTTTGCAACCTCTGAATTTTTTTTTTTATGATGCATTTTAGCATCTAAATTTTTGTACTACACTACCTTATAAACAAATCCACCCCCCAGTAAGAACTTATGTGAGAACATGTAGTATGCCTAAATATGCAATTTACAACAAGCAAGTAGGACAGAACTGGGTTGTGATCTGTAGACAAAAATGACTTTAAGAGATTATGGCTATGATCATTGGATCTTAATATTTGCCTGAGAATTTAAAAGTTGTAATTTTTAGATCCTTAGTTTACCTCTTTCACTTAACAGGAAATTGAATCCTAGAGAGAGAGATGACTTGATTAAAAAATAACAAGCTAGTAGCTGAGCCCCAAGTCTCCGCACCTTTAAACTACCACATTCTGTTGAAGTTTTTTTTTAGCCAAGGTGTGATGGCATAAAAGAAAGGCATTGCCGCTGTTCCTGGGTAGGACAAAATTGGGAGAAGTAGGACCCATAGTTAGAAGAATACTATGATTCGAGGACAACGTTATTCTTTTTTTTTTTTTTCCTTACATGATAATAGTGGAGTACACTACATTCATAATTATCCATTCACAGCACAATTTAACAACGTTATTCTTGTTCACTGTTTTATCTGCATTATGTAGCAGGGTATCTGGCTGTCCACGTACTTCACAAAAGAAGTGGGCAGAGTGAGTCTTGTATCTATCATGCAGCTATTGGGGGTAGGCTGTTTGGGAAGATAAAAGGAAGAGAAGAGTAGATACATGGGCCCTTTGTGTATCAAGCCTTCAGCAAAGGGAAGGAAAAGGATGATTGCTGACTTAGTTCCTGGGAAAGATGTTCTTCGTAAACTAAGCATTTAATGACTTAATGCCAGATCCCTGACAGTGTGTTGAGGTTGTTAATAGTGTAGGGTCAGCACTTCCTTTAGGGATTAGAGAACTTTTTGGATGTACACTAGTGATTACTGTTCTATCCTATCCTATGTTACTTGGTTGTAAGTTTAGCTTTGTGGTCTTTAGGCAATTTATATAACTACCAATGATTGCCAGTTTCAGTTTACTTCTCTGTAAAAGGTGCATAATATATTTCACTTAGTGTTTTGATGAATACTTAAGAGTATCTGTGAGTGCTTACCTGGTATATGGTAAGCATCCATCCTTGGGGGAAATTCCAAAGATGGAGGATGGGCACAAGCCAAAACAGGGTTGAGTCTTGGTGATCCTCAGGTGATCCAGAGAAGAGACATAAGTTTGAAGGTAGGAGGTAACCAACCTAGATGAAGTAGCTTGGGGGATATTGAGAAGAATGAGTGGTCAAAAAGGAAACAGCACAAGTGAAATTAATTGAAAACCCCCAATCATGAGGGCTGATTGGGGAGGAGAACAGTGATTTTAAGTAGCTACAGAGAAATATAGCAGCAAGGCACTATTTATTATTTCTGACAAATCCTTTATTGGAGGAGAAAGAAAAGGGGTAGATGAATTGAAGGGAAGCTTTCTGGAGGGACAGTAATTTTATTGGTAGCACTGGTAGAGAGAAATTTAAGGAAACTTTATGCATGATATTTAAGAACATTGTACATTTATGTATGCCAAGAACTCTATATACTTTGAGATCTATGCAGTAACTCTGTAAGCTAAGGAGTAGTGCCATCACATTTCAGATGAGAACTGATCACTGTGGAAGTTAAGTAGTGTTCCTAAGGTAGCAAGCTAATCAGCGGCTCAAACCTGAGTTGGCTTGACTTGAAATGTATGGGGAACGTGAGAGGTTGAAGGTGGGTTTGGAAGTCTGTTCCGCTTTGGAAATTTACTCTGGCCCTTCTTTCTTTCTGGAGTTCCTTAGCCCTAGAAAATTTCCTCTGGATCATTGAGTTTTTTGTTTTTTAAATTTATTTATTAGGATCATTGAGTTGTTTCTCTTAGCTGTTCTCATAAGTTAAGGTCCCTAGATGTTCTTTTTGTATGTTTCTTTAACGATGGACTCTCCTTTGACTTGGTTTAGTTGCTGATTCATAGGAGAATGTCAGTACTGTAGTACATAACTGATGAAGAGCTCAAAGCACGTTGTGTGTCTGGATAAGTCTTCAGACCTAAAGGACAGGCAGCATGTGATTTAGGAGGAATGGGGGAGGGTTGTTTCTAGTTTTGTATATGGAGTAGTGATCAAAGTCTCTTCTTTTGAAAGTGGCCCTGGGCTGGAATACATTAACTGGATAATAGGTATGTTAGCTGTGATATATTAACTATAATGTAGACCTAGCCAGAGTAACCAATGTGTTCTCTAGCATTCAAACTATCTCACTCTTTTAATCCCAAATGGATTAAAGATAGAAATTTTTTAAAGTACCAGAAGAAAAGTGAATATCTGTTTCACAGTAGGAAAGACCTTTAGCATAAAAGCAGATGTAGAAATCAAAGAAAAAGTTAATTATGACTACATACAAAGTGTTAAACGTTAAGTAGTATTTCTAGACACCAAAGGCCATAAGCCAAATTAAAAGACAAAATGGAAAATATTTGCAATATGAAAGTACTACTAATAGAGAATACAAAATATAGCAAAAAAAAAGGCAAAACTCTTTTTGGTAAAGAAGAAACTCAAATGTCAGATATGTTAATAAGATTGGCACAGCAAAGCCTCCATGAAGGTTTTTTTTTTTTTCCTTGCTTTCAGATTAACAAAAATTTAAAAACACAGTAGTCTATAGTATTAATGAAGGTCTGAGAAATGGGGTACTCATGAGCTGCTGCTATTAGTAATATAAACTAATAGGCTAATAGGGGTAAATGATTCAATGTTTTACAAGTCTTTAAAGTATGTATCATAAAAATAATAAAATATATATATTCTGTAACCCAGCAATTCTTTATCATTTGATAATTGATACCATTGATGTGCTATCAAAATACTTTAATTCACTTTTTGATAAACTTTGTTTTCTAAAACTTGATAGAATGTTTTAAAATTATATGGGTAGGTGGCACACAAACAGCATAAAGTAATAGAAGACCATTGTTTTTTTTTTTCGGTGCTTTCATAAAGTACAGAAGTGCCTGTGCTTAAGCAAAAGAGTTAAACAATTAGGAAAATTAATTAAGGAAAATATGGAAAGTATATTGAAATAATCAAGATGTGTGTGTGTGTGTGCGCGCACACACACACACAAATATATATATATATATGCACACACACAAACATAAACCAGTAGTTGAAACAGATCAAAGGTAGCTGAGGTTTGTTGCTCTGGGCTTAGATCCTATGGTTTGTATTCTTATTATCAAATTAACAGATGATCTTTCCTGCCATGATGCTTGCTCAGGTTTACACTGCCTTTTGTTGCAGCTGCTACTGGGGACTCTACCCAGGGCCTCACACCTGTTAACAAGCCCTCTACACTCAGCTACATCCCAGTCCTATCAAACTTTTAAAGGCTGATTATCTAATGTGCATTTAATGTTTATATTATTTTAAACATAAAAAATAAGTTAAAAAGAAAATAGTTTCATTAATTATCTGCTCTTTCAAGAATACCTTTTCTTCTCTTAAGGAACCCTACATGTTCCAAGGTTATTTATGAAGTGTTGATACATAGAGGTATATTGCAAGAATTAAAAGTTAATATATGTGAAGGGAAGCGTTTAACACTGTATCTGGCACACTGTAAGCAATAAATAGTAGGTGTTTTCTTAGTAAGAAAGTTGAAAACAATATCACCAGGCATGGTGGCACACATCTGTAATCCCAACTACTCAGATGGCTGAGGCAAGAGGATCGAAAGTTCAAGACTAGTCTGGGCAACTTAGCAAGACTGTTTTAAAATAAAAATAAATTAATTTTAAAAAGGACTGGGGATGGGCTGGAGATGTGGCTCAAGCGGTAGCGCGCTTGCCTGGCATGCTTGCAGTGCTGGGTTCGATCCTCAGCACCACATACAAATAAAGATGTTGTGTCCACCGAAAACTAAAAAATAAATATTAAAATTCTCTCTCTCTCTTAAAAAAAAAAAAAAGGACTGGGGATGTGGCTTAGTGGTTAAACACCTCTGGTTCAATCCCCAAACCACAGAATTAAAAGGGCTGGGGACATAGCTTGATGGTAGAACACTTGCAGAAAGCCCTGGGTTTGATCCCCAGCACTGCCCCCATCTCCCTCCCCCCGCCCCGCCCCGTCCAATTTTTTTTTAATGATATAGATGAATGGATTATTAAAAAACATTCATCGTGTGTGAGGAAAAACTAAAAGTACAGAGATTGGTGTTGGGATTATATGGCATTTTCTTCTGTTTTTATTTTCCTTTTTCTAAAAAATAATAACTATTTTAATATCAAGAAGAGCATGATAGAGAAATGATCTGTAAGTTTTCAGTGCTCCCAAAGCTAGGGGCTGGGAATTAGGAGAAATAAGAGGACTAAAAAGTGAATGAAATGTTAGGATTGTGTGATTTGAAAATAGGTAGTTCAAGTTGGGTTTAATTAGAAATCAAGAAAGTTAAAGGAGTGGTTTGATGAAATCTTTGCCTGTTAGAGGGAAAAACAAGGTTGAGAGCCCCCTTGCCCCAGGCCTCTAGGTAAGCTGTGGTGTTTTTCATGTATTACCCTTCAAGAGCCTCAGAATGTGGTCCACCATAACTACTTGGCATTCCTGTTTATATCCCAGTTTCTTGTATCTTTCAGGTTCATCTCTTCTCATTTTCTTCTACCTCATGTAATAAGATAGTCACTGAAGTTTGAAAAATTGGGATAAAGTAATAGAAATCCTACACAGTAGGTAGCAAATTAGCTAATAGATAATAGAGGAGGTCGTTGGAAGCTAAGGTTTTATGGCCATACTGAGGTTTTCAGGAAAAGGCAGGGTAACTCCTTCAGAGGGACTGTGCAGCCCTTCCAGACCTCCTCTCTGAGGGCTGTTGTGTTGGCAGGGCTTAGAAATTCATGGTGATTGGGTAACAGAATTAGTGAAACACAGAGAAGGTTTTAAAATCAAGTCATTGGTTTTAGTGGGGAGTGGTAGATTGATTATAGAGTTTGCTATCCTGAAAGGTTATTCTCAGTTCCAGGGAATTATTACCAGTTCAGGAATGCAGGCCTAGTATTGCCAGATCCTCTCTCTGCTTGCCTCTTATTCTTTACCTACCCTGCCCAAAACTCTGATTTTTTTGAATATTTTGAATATTTTTTACTTAGTACTGTTTTTAATTCAAATATGTTTAGACTCTAGAACCCTTTTCTGCTAAATGGGCAAAAGGTATAGATAGGCCTTACTTATTAAAAAGAAACTTCATATTTTTTATTTTTTTATTTTTAGTTGTAGATGGACACAATATCTTTCCTTCCTTCCTTCCTTCCTTCTTTCTCTCTCTCTCTCCCTCCCTCCCTCCCACAACCCCCCAAAAATGTACTTTCTCATTTAACTCAGAATAGTTAATGGTGCCGCACAAAAAGGCTGGATTGTATATCATATTTTTTGAGTTTTTAAATGATTTATATCCTTGAAATACTGGTTTAATTTGGTATGCTCAAATCGTAATTGTTTTGGACTAATTCCAAATGGTCTAGAGAAATTAACAAGTTTAGGGCTGGGGATGTGGCTCAAGTGGTAGTGTGCTCGTCTGGCATGTGTGAGGCACTGGGTTTGATCCTCAGCACCACATTAAAAAAATAAAATAAAGATGTTGTGTCCACCTAAAACTAAAAAATAAATATTAAAAAAAAAAGTTAACATATTTCAACTGTAGACCCTTTGGTACCAGACCCACTCCATCCATATAGTGGAGATTCCTGATGCCCAAAGCAGCACCTTAGTTTGAAAGTGAAGCTCCACATCTCTGCTCACTGTTGATTTCAGGCCAGATTTTTCTTTTGCATTGTTTAAAACTTTCATAGAGTAACACTGTTCCTCTATGCAGCTCTTCTTCCAGGCTTCCATTTGTCACCTCTCTCAGCCAGGAAACAGAATCTTAAAAGGTTTTGACCTGGTAGCTTGGGGACAGATTTGTCTATATTTTGATGAAGTCTTTGTCATTTGTGTGTAAGTACATCTTAGTTTCATAAAATAAAAAATCGTTACAGTCTAGTACCTACCAGAGGGGTAGCATTTAGTAGCTCAGAGTCCTGCAGTATCCAATACTGTGTTCCACTATATTGTCCTTTGACCCAATATTTGACCAATCCTGGTTGATAGATTAACATTTCATGTCTTACAGATGCTGTTGATGGAGTGATGAATGGCGAATACTACCAGGTAGAGTACTCTGAATCAATGTTGAATTATGATTGAGAGTCTTCCTTTCTTGTGAATTGAATAGAAAGAGATCCTAGTCTTTTGACTTTCCTGGATATTAGTAGTTGGTATATTATCTGCCAAAGTGAAAGGACTTAAAAAGTGGTGGCATTGATAGGAAGAACATTCTTTTAAGATGTTATTAACCTGGCCCTAGTATTATCACCTTGATTTTCAGGAAATAATCCTTTATGATGATGAGAATGGCTATTTAAGTCTTTATCCATTTTTCTGTTAGCTCCCAAATCTTACATACAACGAAGCAGAGCCACTGCTGCTGGGCATGGTGGTGCACACCTGAAATCTCAGCTACTTAGAAGGTAGATGCAGGAAGTTTGCAGGTTTCAAGGTCATCCTCTGCAATTTAGCAAGACCCTGGCTTAAAAAGGGATGGGGATATAGCTTTAGTGTTAGAGCACTCTGGGTTTAGTCTCTAGTACTGGTGAGGGAAATTAATAAATAAGAGCTACCTCACCTCCCTACCCAGTGACTCTCATTTGCCTGCCTTTTCATCCTTCTCTCCCTTCTTTTGGGAGGAGGAGGAGGAGTAACTCACCTTCTTTTGGATTCTCTTTCTTAGAATTTACTATTTTGTAAATTGAATGATATTAAGTGACCTTTTTCCTGAATATTATAATGGCATTTAGAATTTGTAGGCTCTAGGTCTTGCTTTGCTATGTACCTTTTTTTTTTTTTGAAGATATCATATAATATGGTGTTGAAAGAGGAAACAAACTGCTAATATGGTTTTCTAATAGGTCCATTACCCACCCACCGCCAACTTTTCTATCATCCACTCAGATCTCACTAATTAACCGGTCAGATAGCAACAATTCTGCTTCCTTCACAAGATTCTTAAGAATTCAGTGCATTATTGGGCCTACTTTTTCTTCAGTTAGGCACAGGGTCTCTGGTCTAATTCTTAGGTCCTTGATCCACTTTGAGTTTTGTGCAAGGTGAGAGATAGGGGTTTAGTTTTACTTTGCTACCTATGGATTTCTAGCTATTCCAGCACCATTTGTGAAGAGGCTATCTTTTTTTCAATGTGTATTTTGGGCGCCTTTGCTAGTGTGAGATAACTGTATGTATGTGGGTTTGTCTCTGTGTCTTCTATTCTGTACCACTGGTCTATGCCTGTTTTGGCACCAATACCACAAACTGTTTTTGTTACTATGGCTCTATAGTATAGTTTAAGGTCTGGTATTATGATGCCACAATCTGTCAACAAATATATGAAAAAAATGTTTAACATCTCTAGTAATTAGAGAAATGCAAATCAAAACTACTCATTAAGATTTCTTCTTACTCTGGTCAGAATGGCCGTTATCAAGAATACAAGAAATAAGATTTGGCAAGGATGTAGGGGAAAAGGCACACTCATACATTGCTGGTGGGACTGCAAATTGGTACAACTAATCTGGAAAGTAGTATGGAGATTCCTTAAAAAATTTGGAATGGAACCACCTTTTGACCCAGCTATCCCATTCCTTTGTCTAAACCCAAGGGACTTAAAAATGGCATACTACAGTGATGCAGTCACATTAATGTTTATAGAAGCACAGTTCACAATAGCTAAAATGTGGAACCAACCTAGATGTCCTTCAGTAGGTGAATGGATAAAGAAACTGTGGTATATATAGACAATGGAATATGAGAATGGAAAAGAGAATAAAATTGTGGCATTTGCAGGTAAATGGATTGAGTTGGATAATATCATGCTAGGTGAAGTAAGCCATCCCCAAAAAAACCAAAGGCCAAATGTTTTCTCTAAGAAGTGGATGCTAATCTATAGGGGGTGCGTGGGATGACTGCAGGAATTTTGGATTGGGCAAAGGAAGGGGAGGTGGGCGGGGAGGGGCTATGGATATAGGAAAGACAGTGGAATGAGACGGACATCATTACCCTGGGTACATGTAGATTGCATAAATGGTGTGTACAATCAGAGAAGTGAAAAATTGTGCTCTATTTGTGTACAATTAATCGAAGAGCATCAAGAATTCAGTGCATTAATGTTGAAACCTATCAGTATGTGAAGTTGTTAATTTTAGGGTAATTCTTAAAACATTTTTACAGCAGCCTCCAGTGTTGTGTGTAACCAGAAATTCTAAATTTTTGAAGCACAATTCAGAAAGGAGTTTTTGATACTGATAGAACATTAATTGTATTTTGTGTTAAGGAGACTAATGGTCCCACAGACAGTTATGCAGCTATTTCACAAGTGGATCGATTGCAGTCAGAACCTGAAAGTATCCGTAAGTGGAGAGAAGAGCAAATGGAACGCTTGGAAGCCCTTGGTAAGGAATCCATCTGTCTTTGTTAATCTGGACTCTATTTTTATGCATTTTATCTTGAATTAGCCATAGTATCCTTGTCTGGTGAGGTTTTTGTTTTTGTTTTTGTTTTTTGTTTTTTTTTTTTTTTTTGGTTTGTTTTTGGTGTAATTGGGGATTGAACCAAATTCACTTGCTTGATCTTTGGGGAAATCTTTCTCAATCTGAAGATCACAAGGCCACTGACATTGAGATGCTTAGCTCTGTTGTGTGAGGAGTATGATAGCCCAGAAAGCTTCCTCTCCCAGGAAGGGCACAGTGAAGTTGTGGAAAGAGAGAGCCCTGGACTTGCTATGAAAGGCTGGGTTCAGGACCCAATCTTACCTTAACCTTCTGTGGGCACCTGGTTAAACTTCAGAGTCTGTGTCATCATCCGTGAAAGATGTGTGTAGCTGATCTCCAAGGATAGTCTGAGGTGGTATTTATGAAAGTGCTTGGTAAACTTCATGATGGTATTGTATCCACATGAAAGACATTTACAGTCTGTCATTTGAAGGCTTAGTTTAGGTAATGCTTACAAAGAGAATGTGAAAACATGCACAATTTGTTTTTCTTAATATCTCTGTAAGATAAGTTCGTACAGGTTTATGGATGAAGAAGTAGATATTATTGGTAAAATAAGTATTTAAAACACATAGTTAAGAAGTAATAAAGAAGAATTTCAGCTTGAGTCTTTATTGCTTCAAGGGCCACATCCATGCCTGTGTTGCTTTCTAAGCAAAGTGGGTGTACATAACCATAAGGCTGGGCAGGCCAAGCCCAAGATCAGTGCTAACCAATCTAGCCTCTGGTAAAGTGATCTGTATATGGAGAATCAGGTAACCAATCAGATTGGTTCAAGATCAGGAAAGATCTCTTGCCTATATCTGGTGCATTGGTGAGGATATAATCCGTGGTTTAAAACACAGAATAGTTGGATAAACAAGGAATGTTTACAACTCCCTTGAATGTTTCCTAGAAACAGGCATTCTCCTATGTAACCACAATGTCAACAATATTATTCCTTAAGAACCAATGATCTTCCAGGCACAGTGGCACATGCCTGTAACCCCAGAACTAGGGAGGCTGATACAAGAGGACTGCAAGTTTGAAGCCAGCCTCAGCAACTTTAGTGAAGTCCTAAGTGATTTAGTGAGATACTGTCTCAAAATTTAAAAAATCAAAAGGGCTGGCAGTGTGGCTCAGTGGTAAAGTGCCCTTGGTTAAATCCCCAATCCCCTGTCCCCTACCCCCATAAAAGAAGAAAACAAATGGAAAAAAAAAAATGACCCTGTAAAAACATAATTCCTTATTTTTCAGCTGGAGAACCAACATCTGGAAATAGGAACAGACTTGATCCAGATAATATAGCCAGTTATTGCCAAATCTTCTATCTCTGGTCTAATTTATATGGCTTTCAGAACAAAGACACATTTAAGTTTAAGCTTATATATAGCAGCACTAATAATAATTCTTCGGTGGAAATATTTGGTATCTGTCCAGTATGATAGCCACTGACCACATATGACCATTAAGTACTAAAAATGCAGTTAGTGTGCCGGAGATAACTGAATTTTAGAACTTTAAACATATGTAGCTATGTATGACTGGTAGCTACTGTATTGCATAATGCAGCTTTAGGAATACAAAACAGGTCTTCAGGTTCTAGCAATCTTGATCCTTGCTTCTTGTTTTTTATGTCTTTTGGTTAGACTTGGAAGCAAGTACTGCTGAAGTTACAGAACCCAGCTTTTGTCTTTTATATTTTTCTAAAGTTTAGCAATGATTGTCTTCTCCATAGAAAGTATACTATGGTTGTAGAAATTTTCAATTTCTTTTTCAATAATCAAATTGGGTGCCTTGGGAATTCTCCCAAAGAGTTTTCTTTCTTCTTTCTTTTTTTTTGTACTGGGGATTTAACTCAGGGGTGTTCTACCAATGAGCTATAACTCCACACACCCCCACCCACCTCCCCCCACTCACTTTTTAAATTTTGAGGCAGGGTCTCGCTGCATTGCCAAGACTGGCCTTGAAATTGTGATCCTCCTACCTCTACCTCTAAAGTAGTGGGATTACAGGTATGTGCCACTGCACTTTTCTTGAAGAGTTTTCTTAACTCAAGATGCCATCTTGAGGAACATTAGACATTTGGCCTTGCCTTCTTATTGAGCTGAATTTGTCCACAAATAAGATATTTCTTCAGTTTCACCTTTTTCCTTGCAAGAACTGTGAGAAAGCACAAGATGCTAAAAATAGAGGGCCAGTATCAGTGGTTTTCAGCGTAGTGCTGGCTGCATTCTCAAATAATTTCTTTCTGTGAACAGTAATGAGGGTGGACAGAGAAGAAGGCCCCTCTCACTGTGCCTTGCTCTCTAAAGGGACTCTTTATACTTTCTTCCTTTCCAGACTCAAAAGAGATTGCATTCAGGCTCAGATCTTTATCCCATCAAGCTAAGCACTGAGGAATTCTTACTGCCAGTGGCACTTCCTTTTATAAAAAAGCCAGAGGACAATTTAGTGCAGTGGTAGAGCTTTTGCCTAGCATGTGTGAGGCATGTCACCTGCATCAGTACCTGTGACATGTATTTCTTTATCTCCACTGTTAAAGAGCTGGGGCCTTCCAAGAAACAGAGGTAACGTGAAGACCCTCTCTTAAAACCCCAGTTCTTATGATCAAGTTAGAAAGATTTCAGACATGTCATTCAGAGTAATAGGACTGAGTTTATCGACCGGAATGGGAAAGGGAAAGGGGACACACTAAAGGGAGAGTGTGGGTCCTCTCACAGGGGAGAGGGACAATGTGCCTCTCTTGCACGCCAGTTTTATTGGTGACCCAGAGAAGTTTCCAGAGGGTCCCAGCCAGGCCTACCTCTTGGCTTTTGCCTGACAGCAAGGTGACATCAGACTTCAAGTCCCCACTGTCATGGCATCTCTAGGTCACCTTGGCCCTTGTTGACTGGTTCTAATTGGATTCTTTAACCATACATTCTTACAGATTTTATGGTTAGGAGGAATTATCCTTATCTCCTAGAGTTTCAGGATGGATCTGGTCACAAAAAATCTCCTAGGTTCCTCCTACTGACATTATCTTGGGCCTGCATTTCTCCTACAGTTAGCTGATAGTTTGCTGAGGAATGTGACATATCTTGTTTATTTAGGCCAGGCAGGGCTGCAGGTAAATTCTTGGAAAAGAAGGCATTTGGGGGTTAGCACAGTGGGCCCATTTTATAGAATTACTGTCTTAACCTTATGTTCCCACCATCCTCATCCGTCTATTCCATAACACCACTATCCTAAGTCTCTTCAGCTAATTGGCTTAGGGAAAACCATGTTTAGTTCTTTATATTTGAGAATCCAATCTAACCCAAAAGGTGTGTTTTCTCGCTTCATCTCTAGAACTTTTTGGCTTAACTCTTGATGGTGATCCCACACCCAAACTCTTGCAGTTTTTTCTCTTGGGGTTTCTTTGCTAGCTCTGTCTCATCTCTTCCATGAGCTTAATCTGCAGTCTGAGCTCAGTCTGCATATGCTTCCTCTCCCCATTCTCCCTCAATTTAATTCATTTTGTTTGTGAACAGGTCCAACTAATGACCCATCAACTTGTCAGTGGACTAGGATAAAATGTAGTGAAAGATAAGGAATAGGATTATGAGCTCAAGAGTTGTGTGCTCACTTTGGCAGCACATAAACTAAAATTGGAATGATACAGAAAAGAATAATATGGCCCCTTTGCAAGGAAGACACATAAATTCATGAAGCATTTTTCATCTATTTTTCCAGTTTAGAGGTGGATTTGGTCATGGTCAGCCACCCCAGGAAAATTGCAGGAGATTATATTGTGTTGAATAAAGAGTTGGTTGTACAAAAAGGGAAGATATAATTTTATCCTCCCCTTCCTACTATTCTCCCCACACTTATACACATGTGCCCACACCCACCATAAATTCAGTAAGACCACAGTAGACTGATGAACTTAAATTTGTGCTTTACCTCATTTATATTGTCTTTTCCTTCCCTTCAAAGATGCCAATTCTCGGAAGCAAGAAGCAGAGTGGAAAGAAAAAGCAATAAAGGAGCTAGAAGAGTGGTACGCGAGACAGGATGAGCAGCTACAGAAAACAAAAGCAAACAACAGGTGAGTCCATGATGGTTCTACTATGGCTTATTTTCCAAGACTGAATCATATCCATTTTCTAATATCCAGTCCAAGCTCTTGGCTGCTGCCTCTTTCAGTGTGAAATAGCTTTGAAGAAGTTTTCAAGAAAGTGCTTGAAACAGGTTGCAAGTCTCCTGGATCCTGTCAGCATAATTCTGCCTGTTCTTTAGCCATTCTGACTCTAGTAAGTTCAGATCTTTTAAGAGTTTGGTTTGCATTAGCTATATTGTATTTCAGGATAGAGAAAGTAATTTCATGGGTTAAGTTCATGATGTGGAAAAAAATGGAACACTGAAACAAAAGGTCAGTTTCATGAATGTACTAGGATCTCATCTGTACTTAGGACATAATTATAGACTTGAACATGGTGCATTGCCTAAACACAACCCTGACTTCTGAAAGATGCATAGTGAAGGGGTCCATCAGCATGTGAATGTGCTCTTGTAATTAGGGAGCTGAGGAAGTTTCAACACAGTGACATCAGATTTAGGATTCAGTGGGTATTTATCTGTGCTTTAAGAAAATCTTGAATTCTTCTTAAAAATACTTTTTTCAGAATCCCTTTTACTCACTTCCTGAAGTTGAATTAGTTATGGGGAGGAAATGGGGTGTTTATTTCAAGCAAGTGTCATTATCCATGGGTGACTCCTCAGGTCACTATGAAGCAGCAGAAGTAATATGCTTTACTTCTTGGAAGTTCTTCCTTCTTGGAAGTAGCTCACAGAGGAATCTGCAGCCTGGCTTCCCTCAGGGTAGGCACATTGGCTTGCTTTCTTCTGCTGAATTCAGAGTCTACCTTTCACTGAGTATTTGTCACTCCTTCTACTTCAGTGTAGAAGCACGCCAGACTGAGCCTGGGATATTTTTAATTTTAAGGGTAGAGCATTAGGTTCCTAAAGCAGATTGGGTTAAAAGCCTTTATCTCTGGCAGCTGTATTCAGTAAAATCTGCCGGGAAGTGGGTGAGGGGGGGCATGACTAACTGTTTTGCCAGCAGCAAATGCTGTTGTGGTGCAACTGTGTCAGAATGGAGGGCCACTTTCTTTCATAGAGCCAGCCCTTCCTTCATTCTTTGAATCCCTTTGGTCATCCTTGGTTCTATCAGCTCTCCAGTAGATGCCATAGCTCTTTCCTGGTCACCTTCCTTAGGGGGATACATACTCAGAGTGCTTGTCGGGTTCCATTTGAAATTTTGTGGCAACAGTGGTCTGTGTGTCTAGTTGCTAGAGGTGATGGCTGCAATCCAGCCTACCCAGGGCTGCTGTTGTGTTTGTGGTCAGCATGAAGTTCTGACATCTCTGGTCTCCTTTACCCTGTGCTTACTCAAGATGATTGCCACCTCCCGCTCCAGATGCAAGTCCAGATCTGTAAAGAAAGATGAGTGGATGCAGTTATGTTCCCCAGCAAGCTGCCTCAGAACTCAGGTCTGCTCTGAAATACTTGCCAGAATATGCTGCCCTTCCCTGTGCAGGGTCTGTGAACCTTCAGCAACTTGACACACAGATTTTCAAACTTGATGAACATGTTAGAAAGTGGCTTCTTATTGCAGAAATTTCTTCAAGGCAATTTTGCTGAACTCTGAAAAGAAAGGGCTTCCTCTCTATGTATAGAATTAGGTGCTCTTGTAGTCATTCATATATATATATATATATGGTGGATCTCTCCAGGCTTGGAGATAGGGCTGTAGTGTCTTTCTTGGAATTGTAGAATGTTATGTTGGCTGTTCTCAGATTTACCTCTCAAGTTCCAGAGAGGAGAAAGGACTGGCCCACTCCACACTGAGCACATGGAACTGTTTAGAAACTGCAGCACAGGCCTGAACCTGCTTATGTAAAACTAGAGAAGTGCTAGCCACTGTCACCAGGGTCCTAGGACAGAAGGGATGATTTTCACACATCATTCCAGTGTTTGTCAGAGGGTAGAGGTGGCAGCTGTTTAAGAACATGGGAGACTTCTTGCAATGGCATATAACTGCCCCTGGAGGAGAGTCTAATATTGCTGAGTTTCCCCATCCATGTTTGCCTCCACATTTTAGAGTCTAAAGGAATAGGTCTTATTAGTGTATACAAAATGACTCATCTTCCCTGTTGTCTGTCTGTATGTAAATATTGAATATTTTTAGAAAAGAAAATGGGGTGTTTATTTCAAGCAAGTATCATTCTCCATGGGTGACTCCTGCAGCACCTGAATGTAAGGGGACCCCAGAAATAAGGCAGAAAAGCAGAATTTGAAAGTGGGGTATGGAAATAGAAAGACATCTAGTTAATTGTGTGTCCTTAGTTCCCCTTCTCTTAAGTTGCCCTTACCTACTCAGTTGCCAAGGCATTGGGAGCATATCCAGGCCAAGGCCCTGTGCTAGGGGATGGGGGGCTGGGCAGGCAGTAGGCAGGTGGGGTCCTTGCCCTGCACACAGAATCTGTTGCCTTTTAGTCCCTAGACTGCATCTCCCTTTTTATCCCAAGTCAGGGCCTAAATATCACTATACAAGCACGTGAATAATTCAGTGACAGCCTGCCAGAAAGGAATTCCCTTTCTGGAGGAGTCAAGTCAAAGCATTGACTGTCTTCTGTAGTTCTCTTATGGAGAAAAACTCAAAAACATGTTCTTTTCCAAACCAGAAGAGAAACTTTTCCCCCTGCCACAGGTGGCTTTTGTGCTGAGACTTTTCAGCTCTTCTGAGGCTTAAAAAGGTTTGGAGGATCCATGATTCTCCATAGTGCATTCTCAGTGACACATTTTCCATGCCCATTTTGGGGCTATTTATAGAATGAAGTTCTGTATTGTATTTAGGCTTCTGGGAGCTTGTCCAGTAGTCAGGAATCCTCCTCCTTCCCTTCCCCTGGCTTCCCTAAGCCCCACCTTGCTGAGGCTTGCAGTTGCCACTTTCAGATCCCTCTTACTGAGTGAAGAGCAAACAGGTGTGGCTGTCTGCACTTGGTATATAGTTTCCTGTTTGTTCTTCAGGGGCTCTGCTTGTCACTGACTGGCTCTTTAGTCTTGGGGCTACTGACATCAAGCCTTTTGTTGTTGCAGTGATCCCTTGACAGGAATCATAAAACCTTTATTCTCTTCCATTAGGAGCAAGTGGCGTTGGAATTAATTTTCGTTGAGCCCTTTGTGTAAAATAAAAGGATGCGAGTTTACAGCTGCCCTGTGTTGCCCTGTCCTCCCATTCACTCAGCCCACTAACAGCTCTCTGCTTCCCTGCTGAGTCATTTTTACAATCAGTCTGCTCTTTTTGCTTTCTCTGAATTTCCACAAAATACCTCTTATGTATAAACCAAAATGGGAAAGACAGAAGGGTATGTGTGAGTTTAAAAATAAACTGAAATTAAAATTACTAGATTTTGCCTTCAAATAAATAAGTGTACTTAGGTTAATGACTAGGCATGATTATCCTTTAAAAATGCCCCTTTCATTTGCCCACTCTAAATTGACCTGGCAAAGGATGGGCCAAGACTCCTTAAAAAAAATTCCCAGCCTGCCACAGTGGGTGAGGTGGCTAGATCCAGAAGTTAACCTACCTCTACCCAGTATGCCCCCTTCTTTCTTATCTCAGACCCCTGCCCTGTTGATCGACTTGCCTGTCAGCATGAGTTAAGGAGGGATGAAGTTCTGGATTCTGGATCGTACTTCATCAAAACCAGTTAGGTCTGGCATAGAAATGCACCAGCTTCTGGAGCAAAGAGACTTGCTCCGGGACAGCCTTAGCAAGGGACAGATCCCAGGACCCGAGACTAGTGTTCCTTCCAGCAGACCACTTGCCTCCAGCTGCTTTTTCTCTGAGACAGGACTTTTGAAATGATGATGTGTGTTCCTATGAAATTGAAAATGTATTCCACCCAGCCAGTGTGGCAAAAAATGGTTGGATATTCCTGGATTTGGGATTAAGTCTTTGTGACTGAGTAGATCTGGTGCATGGTCTTGTTCATGACCAGTGACATTTTACTGAGACTGGCAGAAAGGTGGCATAGCTTTCTGAGCATACACAAGCTGGGAAGCAGCTTTACTGTACAGTGAAAAGAACCCAGGCTGCCTTGGCTGTGAGTTCTGAACCCTGCCACTGTGCTGCAGGTGAGCAAATCGCTTCTCTCAGCCTCAGTTAACTCATCTTAAAGTGGGGTGAGAGCACTCAGTGGCACATAGGTTATTGAGAATTGAATCAACATAATAATATGTGAAAGGACTTATCCCAAATGATGCTTAATAAATGTTGCTGGGGCAGCCCCAGAACTGAAGCTGCTGTGCTCACTCTGGGAGGAGCCCCATGCTGGAAACCTCCTGGGGATTAGGATGAAGCCTTAGGAGCAGCTCCCTAGAGCCCAGTTGCACCTCTATTGTGGATTTTAGATGTTTCTGCTTCTCAATGTTCTCTCTTTTTTCCTGCCTGCTTGCCTGCCTTTTGGACTTCTTGCTGTCTAGGGTGGCAGATGAAGCTTTCTACAAACAACCCTTCGCTGACGTGATTGGTTATGTGTATGTTGCAAAACTAATTCCTTTTCTTGTTTTGATTCTTTCTACCTTTTGTTTAGAGTTAATGTTCCTTTTATGTCACAAGTTGCTTTGCTTTTTAAAATATTTCAAATTGGCACTGTGGGGACTGCCTGAGTGTTGATAAACTGGGGTATGATCCATTGCTAATCTTGCAAAATTGTGACTCCCTGCACCCTCTGATGGCCATTTTTCATATTTGGGGTTTTGGAGGGAAGCGAGTTAATTCCCTTTGAAAAATACAGGTCCTTCATGATCTTGTCAGGGACAGGTTTGGGACTTGGGGTGGACTCTGACCTCTTGCTGTTGTTACCACCACTGCCACTTTCAAGCTCCTATTGCCTGTCTGTCCCCAGGTGGGAAGGAGAAGTCTCCCACCTGGGAGCAGGTGAAAATCCCAGATTAGGAGCCCCAGTGAGTAGCAGTGGGGTATCTGCATTTCTATACTGAGTCCTTCACATAATAGGCCCGCTGCCTATTCCTCAGACAGAGGAATTCAGTGCAGAGGGGATTGTCTCTGATGGGTGTCTGTCATTGTTTCTCTGTAGTCTCACATGTCAGAAATTCTATTTAGTGACCAGCTTTGAGGTCAAGATAACTGAAGCTGTCTGATATGGGCCACTTCAGCTTTTCTCCCCCATACTGCATCATTCCTGGAAGATTTTTAAGGATTCAGGTCATCAAAGCAGTACTGCAGAAGACCTGGAAACAGTTCTGTTTCCTCCTTAAAAATTAGGACCACTTTTTTATATAGGGGACAAGGGTGGAATAGAGAAGAGCCTGTAGAAGATGGGTGGCAGGCTGAGGTCTATAGAACCTGGTTCATGACCTTGAGATAGTCACTTCATTAGAAGACAGAACTAGGTTTCCTGGGCCCCCGATGGTGCTTTTGCAATGAGACTTGTGAAATGCTGGATTTACAGGTGGTGTTTGATTTGACTTTTGCACATTCTCTCTGGAGTAGAAATGGAGACTGGAAAGGTCGAGTCTGGTTTTGCTGGGCAGCAGGGTGGCCCATCAAAGCCAGCTGCACGTTCCCAAGCATAGTAAGAGTGGCAAGGGCATGTCTAGCTTACTGACCATCTGCATTGAGCTCATTCTCATTTTCTATATCTGACCTAAAGTTTCTCTCCTTGTTTCTTTTCTTCTCTTCACCTTTAAGCACAAACATAAACCATCCTTGCTACAGCCTAGAACAGTTAAGTAAACCTTTCTCACTGCCCCTAACTGTGTGTGCCATGAAGTCGCAGTGTTGTAGTGGCTCTGGGCTTCAGCGGTGTTTGCCACAGCCATCCCTGTGATAGTGCCACCCCTCTGTCCCCACAGACCGGTCATCTCCATTGCTTTTGCTTTGCCCGTGATGCTTGTTGGAGTAGATGAATATATTGTGTCTTCCTTCCTCTTACCACTGTTCTTTGAGCTATAGCCCCCACCAGTTAGTTCCCAGTTGGGGATGGGCTGACCTTGATATAAAAGAATGTTGGAACAGCATCCTGCCAAAAAGCAGCTAACCTTGGCTCTCCTGCCAGTGTGTGTCCTGAGTGGCCCCAGGCACCTGGCTGGAGAGAAAATGGCAAACTTTGGCTGAAGAATGTCCTAACAAACCCCCTTCTAGAATGGCTTTAGTTTCTAGTGCCTGCTAGCATGGGAGCTTTGTCTTGAATTCCTTTTGATCTGCCCTGTTTCTCTCCAGCCGTAGGAATAAATCTAGAGGTTTTGTGCAATGACCTGTGGGCTTTTTAGAAGTCTCAAAATTTCCTTGAAACTCGGTACAGCCCAGCATAAGCTACTCTTCAAGTTCTTGATAAGCCTGCTGCTTTGTTCTGGTTAATAAAAGCAGTGCTTAGCTGGCCAAGGACTTGCTTTTATAATGCTCCTTATGATGAGAGACAGCCAGACAGAGAGACAGTGAGCCCTGAACCAAACACCTGTATTCCACCATTTTACACAGGAGCCTGGGCACCCCGTGCCTAGGAGTGCTGAACATTGTCTGCCCCTGAGTCTCACCTGGGCCAGGGGTAGTTACTCTTGGGTAAACCAGAATGCCACTGAGTCAGGGATGAAGAGACAGTCACTTTTCTGTAGCAGGACAGCTGCCAGGTTGCTCAAAGGGGTTTCTGCCTTAAACCAACATATTTTGTTGTTGCTTCCAGGGCAGCAGAAGAAGCCTTTGTAAATGACATTGATGAGTCGTCCCCAGGCACTGAGTGGGAGCGGGTGGCCCGGCTGTGTGACTTTAATCCCAAGTCCAGCAAGCAGGCCAAAGATGTTTCCCGCATGCGCTCAGTCCTCATCTCCCTCAAGCAGGCCCCCCTGGTGCACTGAAGAGCCACCTGTGGAAACACTACATCTGCAATATCTTAATCCTACTCAGTGAAGCTGTTCACAGTAATTGGATTAATTATGTTGAGTTCTTTTGGACCAAACCTTTTGTCTTTAGAGTTGATCATTGTTTGTGATTGCATGTTTCCTTCAACTGTGTTCTCCCTGGCATTCAGAGAGGAGGGGGGAGGAGGAAGAGGAAGGGAGGGAAACTCCCAACAGTAGCCTCAACCTGTGCTTTTGTGCATTATTCTGAGAATAAATTTCTGTTTCAAACAATATACATGAAGCTTCTTTATTGACCTCAAGATGTGCTACAGTTTGGAGTTAGGCTTGCACGGATGAGGAATTAGGAATTCCCTTTTATCATTTTAAGGACTGAGTAGGAATTGCCATTGGGCACTTAACTTTGCCTTAATAAAATAGCTCCAAGTTTCTCCTGCTGTGGAATTCTTGGAAATTTTCTTTTTTCTTGTAGTGCTGGGAATTGCACCCAGGGCACTGTACCATTGAACTACATTCGTAGCCCTTTTTGTACTTAGTTTGAGATAGGGTCTTGCTGAGTTGTGCAGGTTGGCCTTGAACTTGTAATCCTCCTGCTTCAACCTCCCTCCTGAGTCACTAAGATTATAAGCATGTGCCACTGCTGGCTAAAATTTTCATTTGAAAAGGGAATTCTATAATTAAAAATTAACCCTTTATTGCTTACCTAACACATAGCTCTGAATCATCTCACCAACAGACATTTTTTTCTAGATGGGTTCTTGTCACCATCCCTTAGTTTAGGGTCCTGAATATTCATACACTTTGGATCAGCCAGTAAACCTGAGCCAGGATAGCACGAATGTGTGGCTAGCACCATTCCTTAATTCCGTAGCATATGGTGGGGCCTGTGCTATCCTAAGGCACTTGATTCATAGTTCTTGTGTAAAATTCTTCATCTAGACCTGGGCTGTCCAGTACTGTACTCACGGGGCACATGTAGCTATTTAGTTAAAAATATATTTTTAGCCCTAGTCACATTTCATATGCTCATTAGCCAAGTGTGGGTAGGTGGCATCCAAATTAGACAGTGTAGGTCATGGAACATTTCCATTATCTCAGAAAGCTCTCTAGAACCTTGCTGATCTTTACAACAGGTGCTTCTAGGAGACTGTGCTGAACACATTCATCATCTACCTGCAGAACCTGCTGTAATATGGTGCCTTTTAGTTGATATTCTAAGCAATTAGTAAAGCCATCTTTTAGTAACTTTTTTCAAGATATTTAATTGGTACATTATAATTATATTTAGTGGGATTCATTGTTATATATTCACACAGTAGAACAATATAATTTGGTCAATGTCATTCCTTAGTACCTCCCTCCCTTCTATTTTCATAAGACACCCCTACCTTTTTTTTTAAAAAAAATAACTTTTCCATATAGTCATCTGTTATTTCTTTTTTCTTTTTTTTTTTTTTTAAGTTGTAGATGGACACAATACCTTTATTTTATTTATTTTTATGTGGTGCTGAGGATTGAACCCAGGGTCTTGGATGTGCTAGGTGAGCACTCTACTCCTGAGCCACAACCCCAGCCCCATCTGTTATTTCTAAATTGGAGATAGAGGCAAACTCCTGTAACACCATACCCAAGAAGGGGGTTAGGTCTTGCCATTTCCAAGAAACTCCATCATCTCCCCAGTGCATAATTACGTGTGGATGGGAGAGGAACATTCATTACTTGCCCTTCTTGCTCCTCCTTAGGTAGGCTTTCCTTGATCTGGTGCCCATTTCTGGCCCTTTTCTTCATTCCTCTTCTTGAGCCACCTCTGATTGCACTCAAGCAATCTCTGTTGCTGACAAACCATTTGTTACTACTAGATCTTTGTAATGCCATTCACGATGTCAAGAGTTCAATTTAAGCAGCAGTTCAAAGGCCTCTCTTCCACAGTGCTTTCACATATTCCCTCCCCTGAACTGCTTTGGCCCTCTACCTAGTACAGCTTAGTTTTTTTGATATTGTTTTTGAGCCATCATATGGCCCAGTCCTACCTACCACACAGGGAATATGGCAACTTTAAGATGTAAAAAACTGGGCATGGTGGTGCACACCTGTCATTCCAGTGACTCAGGAGGTTAAGGTAGGAGGATCTCAAGTTTGAGGCTAGCCTCAGCAACTTAGTGAGACCCTGTCTCAAAAAGGGCTGGGGATGTAGCTCAGTGGTAAAGCACTCCTGCATTCAATCCCCAGTACCCAAAATACAATAATATAAAAAGTAAACAAAATCTGTGCCATTGTACAGATCAAGAGGTAATTGGATAATGACAAAAGTGATGCTTTATGACTTCCCAGGCTATCGTAAAAGGTAATGCAGCTTATGGCTGATTTGGAACACACTAACTGGGAGCCCTCAGCCACTATAAAAAAATCTTTACCACTGTGAAGCCCAAAGTATGCCTACAAAGACCACTTGAGAGACCCCATAACTGTTTGCAAAGAGAAATGCCTGGCCAGTTTCTAGATATCCAGCAGCCCAGCCCACTATTCTAGCTGCAGCCCCTGTCTTAACTACAGGTGCAGGCCACTCAGCCAGACCTACCTAGCAAAGCCTTTTCCAAATTCCCAACCCACAGAACCATGAGAGAAAACAGTTACTGTTGGTTTCAGATCTTTTAAATGTTGTTGCACGGTGATCGTGAGTTGTTTCTAATGCCTGTGTAGCTGGCATGGGGAGATTCAAGTGGGTGCTCAACGTTTACTTGCCAACCTCTTTATTGGGGCAACTTTGCTTTTTAATTTTTTCCTAGTACTGAGGATTGAACCCCGTGCGCTTTAACATTGAGTTTACTCCCAGTTCTTTTTATTATGAGACAGGGTCTCACTAAATTGCCTAGGCTGACCTCAAACTTGTGATCCTCCTACCTCAGTCTCCCAACTCATTGTGATTACAGGCATGCACCACTGTGCCCGCGTGCAACTTTGCTTTTTTATATCAACTTTTAAATGTTATATAATAATGCTTTCTATTAATAGGTTTTTTGTTGTTGTTCAGAAAACAATATTAGTTGCTTTAAGTTATATAAGCTTAAAAAAAAAGCAACAGTATAAGTCTCTTCTAGGAAGGGAAATGCTTTTAGCTAGTGAGTTAAGAACAAAACAACACAACTGTGTTAAGATATCACAAAGAAATGTATTTTTTCCTTAGAATTTGACTCAGAACAGTAACATAAAAATATATACATTAAAATAAATTAAGATGTGATTATTTAAACATGTAATAATTTATGTCAGAATATATTAGTCTTTCCATGAATTTAATAAAGACTTAAAAGATTTAGTTTTTGATTCAGTACCATCCTTTCAAATATTTGGCATGAAACTTGGTAGCAGTGCAGTTGTTTGGTGTCCACTGATCGTGGTTTTAACCAAGAAACACTGATGTCCACTTTGCGGCACACCATCTCACCCAGACATTGATGCGCCTGAGCCACCCTGGAATGTCTGAACAGTAACCAGGCCCTAGAGATTGTTTAAGGGCTGGTATAGAGTTCTAGGAATCAGCCAAGCTATCTTTTTCACATCAACCCACCAGGAAGGAAGTTGTTCAAATGTGATATTGATTCCTTAGGTTTTGTTTGTATTTTGTTACTGAAGCAATACATTGTAGAAACTTTCAGGCTTTTGTAAAATAAAAAACAATCTGAAAAATATATGCATGTTTTTTTGATTATCTACAAGTACTCATAAAATCCTGTCACTAGACCAAATACTGTACTGGCGAGATTATCAGAGCAGAGAGGAATATTTTATTAAATTCACAACTGAGAGGGTCAAGAATGAATCGAGCCAGGCTCAGTGGTGCATGCCTCTAATCCCACCAACTCAGGAGGCTAAGGCAAGAGGATCACAACTCTGAGGCCAATCTCAGCAACCTAGTTAAGATCTGGTCTCAAAAATAAAAAGGCTGGGGATATAGCTCACTGGTAAAGGAAAAAAATAAAATAAACAGTCATTTGCAAATCAGATATTCTTATTAAAGCTTTTGATAACCACTGGGGTTGTAGCTCAGTGGTAGAGCGCTTGCCTAGCATGTGGGAGACACTGGGTTCAATCCTCAGGATCACATAAAAATAAAATAAAGGTATTATGTCCATCTACAACTAAAAACAAAACAAAAAAAAGCTTCTGATAACCTAGAGTAATATATCAGCATTTTGAAATGAGAAGTTGTGCAACTTAGCAAAAAAAAAGACACCAGGACCTGGGATCAAACCTTATCAAGCTTATCTAAGATTCACTAACTGGGGGGCATAGCTCAGCTGGTAGAGTGCTTGCCATGTACACACAAGGCCCTGGGTTCAATCTCCAGCACCACCAAAAAAAAAAAAAAAAGATTCACTAACTCCATGGCTTTAGATAATATCACTTAAAATCACTTAAGTTTTGGGTTCTACAGAATGAGAATTCAAATAACTACTTCACAGGTTGTAAGGATTTAGAATAATACATATGAAGCACCTAGTTCAGAACTTGATACACAATAGGCACTTAATAAGTGTGGTGGCTGGAAGTATTTCTTACAGGTTGACCCTTTTTATTTTTCCATTCATTTACATTTTGTACTTTTGTAATTTTCCACAGGTTCTTAGTCAAAATCTGGGTTCATGGCTCTGGGCTGTAGGAATTGCACCTATAAACACTGCCTTCATAGACACTTGGGGGTCATATGCAAAGCAGTGTGAAAAGCTATAGAAAGAATTATTTGCTGTCAGGAGCAAAGATCCTTTTGGGGATAATCTTTCAGAGGCTCTTAAGTCCTAGTGGCTTCTTAGTGGTCTCTAAGAAGATGAAGACAAGGTCACTAAAGCCAGACTTCTGGTCTTTTGTTTGTTTTTGCAGTGCTGGGAATCAAACTCAGGGCCTTGCACATTTGTAGGCAAGAGCACTACTGAGTACTACCACTGAGCTACACCCTCAGCCCAGATCCCTGGTCTAAATCAAGCTCCTATAAGTGCTGCTAGTATAACAACATCTTTCAGCAAAAACATTTGGAGGTGACTGATATGTCCAATGTCTATGGGTTTGTTTGTTTTTTTCAGTAGTGGGAATTATTGTACCCAGAGCCTGGCACATGTTAGGAAAGTGCTCTACCACTTTAAAAAAAAAAAAAAAAAAAACAACTTTGAGACAGGCAAGAATCTCTTGCCAAGGCTGGCTTCAAACCTGCAAGCCTCTTCCCTCAGCCTCCTGAGGGCTGGGATTATAGGTGTGCACCAGCACGCCCACCATGTCCAATGTCTTTATTGTGGTCATGGTTTCATAAGTATATACATAAGACAAAGCTTATCAAATTGTACACTTTAAAAAATACTTCAACAAAGCTATTTTTAAAAAGTTCAGGTAAGCTTTTCCTGGTAAGACTCTTCTGTTCCCTGACTGGATCCCTTTCTATTCTCCGAGTTTGGGGTTAGATAAAGAGTTATTAACCCACACATATGAAGTTCTCATCCAAAGTAGGTCTGCAAGGTCTGGGTGGTACATTAGTAAGCAGAGTCCTAAGGCTCCCTGGTCTATTATTGTAGCTCCTTTTAGCACAAGAGGTTGTGATTGGAACTTACAGGCTTCTCCTAAAATGACCCCTAGTAGGAAAACATCAGAAAGAGCAGCATCTACAAAAATGGGCACAGGAAAGATAAATTTAAAAGAGACGAAAAGCAAAAGCACTCTCTGTCAGTGTCCGCTGCAATAAAATACTAAATTTGCTGTGTAAGAAATGTTCATCTAAAAGAAAAGAACTTGATTCCACTAAGAAGTTCTTGAGTCTCGGCCCATGTCCACTCCTGGGAATCTAGTGGATCCTTCGAGTTGTATAGTCCAGAACCATGCTGGCAGCACCAAGCAGGGCAGGGTCAACTAAATCTGAAACCACCACATCCACATCCTGCACCGAGGACAAGGCTTGCTGGCGAATGACATCCTTGACGATGTGGATATAGTGACTGGCCAGTACTCCAGAGAGGATCACGAGGGAAGGATTCATGGTGTGGAGGATGTTCACGACCCCAAGACCAAGAGCTGTTCCAGCTACAGGAAAACAAAAATGAGTTTTGGGGTACTAAACTAAAAACACCAAGGAAGAAGGTAGGAAAGAGCCAGTGGCCAGTAATGGTAAAGTATATTCATTCTAAGTAATGGGGAGCAATATTTTAATAGCTGTTCATGAATTATTCTTTTTTTAAGAGAGAGAGAGATCTTGTTATGTGGCCCAGGCTGGCTCTGAACTCCAGGGCTCAACCGATCCTCCTGCCTCAGCCTCCCAAGTAGCTGGAAATATAGGTGTGTGCCATGATTTATTCTTTTTGTTGTTGTTGAGACAGAGTCTCACTAAGTAGCTGAGGCTGGTCTTGAACTTGCAGTCCTTCTGCCTCAACCTCCCGAGTTGCTAGCTTCATAGGCATGTGCCACTGTACCTTGTTCATGATTTATTCTTTTTTTTTTTTTTTTTAATGTGGTGCTGGAGATTGAACCCAGGGCCTTGTGCATGCAAGGCAAGCACTCTACCAACTGGGCTATAGCCTTACTCCCCATGATTTATTCTTTTTTTTTTTTAATATATTCTTTTTGGTCTGGGGGATTGAACTCAGGGACACTCAACCTCTGAGCCACATCCCCAGCTCTATTGTATTTTATTTAGAGACAGGTTCTCACTGAGTTGCTTAGTGCCTCACTGTTGCTGAGGCTGGCTTTGAACTCACGATCCTCCTGCCCCAGCCTCCCGAGCTGCTGGGATTACAGGTATGTGCCACTGCACCCAGCCCTGTGACTTATTCTTAATATGAAAACTATCATGTGATGTCTTTTTTTTTTTTAAATATTTTTTAGCTGTTAATGGACCTTTCTTTATTTATTTATTTATATGTGGTGCTGAGATTCAAACCCAGTGCCTTACAGATGCTAGGTATGTGCTCTACCATTGAGCTACAACCCCAGCCCCACATCATGTGATATCTTTTTTTTTTAATGGACTTTTATTTTTTATTTATTTATATGTGGTGCTGAGAATCAAACCCAGTGCCTCACACATGCTAGTCAAGCACTCTGCTACTGATCACAACCCCAGCCCAAATCATGTGATATCTTGAAGTGAAAAATGAGTCTCCATAAAAAGAATAAAATGGCATATACTGTAGAATATAATCTCAACTATGTAAAAAATGAACAGAAAAGGAATAGAAAGGCTCAAAAGAAATACTAATAATTGGTATCTCTGACTGAATGGTAAAACTTTAAAGTGATACTTTTTCTTATTGCTCTTTGATATTTCTCTATCCTATAGTATTATCAAAATTGTAAAACCAAACACCTATTTATAAAAGTACTGCTGCTGGCAAATGCCTTTAATACATTTCCTTTTTTTTTTTCCTCAGAAAATAGGAAAAGTACCTCTGAACAGAATGCAGAATACTGGTTCCCTGAGGGAAACTGAGGGTTCTCTGCCAGAGCCCTGGTATCTGAGAACACTCCCTGTGGCATGGCTGCCTGGAGCCATTGGCTCACCTGTTCTTAAGATGCTCTGGGCCTTCGCATTGCCAAGTTTCGCAGCTTGGATGAGGTGGAGTGCACCCACGGCTTCATCTTTTGGCACTGACATCCCTTCCACCAAGAGCAGGTCCTCTGAGCCGAGTGAAGAGAGTGAGGAGAAGCAGTTGTTAGTGAGCTGTGGGCAGCCCTGGGGAGAGGCCAAGCTTATGTGCCTATGGGCAGCAAGCCCCTGAGTGAGGTGCTTTCTGTTTATAGTTGCAGGGCTGAAGATGAAACTCAGTAGTAGAGCACTTGCCTAGCATGCACAAGACCCTGAGTTCAATTCCCAGCCCCGTGGACACATCATGCAAAACTTTATTATTCACAAACATCCATATATATTGCCCCCAAAGCCTTTGCTGCCCTCTTGATAACTGGCTATACATAATCCAGAACTTCTATAGCTGGGAAAAATCTCAAATGTGATGACAGTCTTCTAGCCCTCTGGCTCCCTTGCTTTTCACTTCTAATACTGGAGTCTTAAAAATATTCTGTTCCCACAAATGATCTAGCTCCTTAATTCAGTTCCATCCTCATCTACCCCAGATGCAGTGCCACACTACTTCAATGCCCAATGTTCTAGGGCAGCACGGCACAGTAACTGCGGAGCAGTCAGGCCTGGGTGCGGTTCCAGCTCTGCCACTACTAACTGCGTAGACCTCCCCATGTCACTTCATCACTATATATTTCTCCCTTCTAGAATACTGGGGCAATAGTACTTAGGGTCATTTCAGAGATCAAATGAGATAATAGATTATAAAGTACTTAACAGTGCTGGCTAGAGTAAATGCTAAATAAACAGTAGAGATTTCTATTACTTGTGGTCTTTGTCTTTCTGCCAGTCACCAATCCAGATCAATCTTCAGCCCAATCTATTATTCTAGGCTCTGAAGGAAGAAAATCCCCAATCATGCAGACGACTACCTAGATACCAATGGATTTCTCCTGTCTTTCCTGAGCCTCGCAGTTACCAGTTCTCACTTTCTCATTGTTCTTCTATACCTTCACCAATACATTTCCACACTTCTTACTTCTCTGATAAAAGATGCCACCAGGCTGGATTCCTGTACTTGTCTGCCCCCACCTACAAATCAATCAGTGCTTGCACATTTTTGTTCTTGCCCTCTACCTGGCTTTGCAACTCATTTCTTCCCACCTGTTCAGACACTCTATGGCTGGTACTCCACACCTGTTCTCCTGCATTCCAAACCTTCACTTCCATTCCCATGGTTTCTGTCCCACCAGTACATGCTTACAGATTGGTTCTGAAGCAAAAAAAGATACCAACCATCATGTAGCTTTTTGGCTTCCCTCATTTTATGTATAAAGTATAGATATACATGTGGAACATAAAAAATACATCTGTGGTAGGGAAGTTTCACCCTCACCAGGGGAAAAAAAATCATTTAAACAGGCTCTCTAGGGAGAAAATGAAACCCAACATTCAAACATGAACACACAGTTGTAAGGGCATCAAATGATGTCCTTGTGGCCAAAGCCAATGAACTTTTTCAAAATTCTCATAAGTAGCACTTAACATTACTGACTACACCCTCTGAAACACTCTTTTTTTGGTTGGTTCTATGAAGTTTTCCCTTTTCTGGCTCCCCCCACCCCCACGCCTCTCCCTGCCCCTCCAATGCTGATGCTGCTCAGCATTCCATCCTTGACTCTGGCTTGCCTCATTCCCTGGTCTCATTCATAGGCTTAACTACCACCTCCATATTGACGATTTCCAGTCCCTCTTTCTAGCTTAGTCATCCTCCTGAGTGACAGATCCCAGTGTTCAGCTGCCTTATAAGCATTTCTACCTGGATGTCCTCCAGGTACCCAACCATCATCTTGTCCATTTTCAGAATATAGTATTCAGCCTTAATTGGATCCAATTGTAGGCATTTTTAACTACAGTCCTTCCCTTTGCTTGCCCCAATTTTAAAAATAGATCTAATCCCATAGATCATAACCCCTTCCTCCAATAGGGGCAAGAGGGAGCGCTGTATTAGGGATAAAAGCAGGTGGACTGGCTGTCCTGGTGTGCCTGCTCTCCTGATTCCCTCTGAGGGCACACCCTTCTGCAGAATAATTTTTTGCCTTGCTGACCTACTTCTGAACACGTTTGATTTCTTGCGGCACCTCGGTATTCTAACATGCCTGTACCAAGTCAACATTCCCACCCCTGAGCTGTCCAACCAGAAAACTGAAAGTCACTCCAGAACTGTCCCACCTAAAGCCATCCTCCATTCAACTGCCAAGTTAGGAGTTTAGTGAAGAATCTAAAATTCAGATCTGTCTGTGTCTTTCCTATACTGTTTGTTAATGGCTTTTCTCCTGCTACACTATGCCCAGTCTTGCTCTTTATGCACCCACACCACTGTTTTCATGCCTAGAAGAGCTCCCCTGACCACTCACGCTTGATTAACTCTCTGGTTCTGATGTTCAACTCCCAGGAAGGCACCTGGCACTCCCTCCCTGTGCAGAGGGTGAAGTGGCACTTGCAGTGTCCTGCTTACTTGCATTTGTGTTCCTTGGTCTTAATGCTCAGTGGCTTTAGCACAATATGTAATAATGACATTAACTGAATCTGTCCATCCTGACTTGCATAACATGTCTAGAAACAGCTTTAATTCACAGAGATCTCTCAGTTCAAAAACTGTAAGATGTTCATTTCTTGCTTAATTAAAATGTACCCACCCTGTGCTAATGGCTGAGAAACAAAACTAAAAGAAATCATCCCTTATGTCTTGGACCTCTAGGCCCCTGTCCACCTCTACCCCTAGAGAGGGAGAGTGTTAATTTGGGTCAGAGCCAAGCATCAGTGGAACATCAGGAGGAAGCCCTGCTCTTCCTCTAGGAAGTGAAAAGGTTAAAAGCCCTGGCTTTAGTATTCGGCTCTTTGGATACTTGTCTACTATTTGGTTACTTAATCCCTAAGGGGAAAGATACCAACCATCATGTAGCTTTTTGGCTTCCCTCTGCAAGGCCATTCCGGAAGCATATGCTTCAATGCATCCATGGCTTCCGCAAGAACAGTCGGGCCCATCCAGAGACACAACAAGGTGGCCAAGTTCTGCAGCACAGAAGGAGCTTCCATGGATCAATTCATGCTGATGGATGATCCCACCACCAATTCCTGCATTAAGAGACAAAAATCTATGATGTGGCAATGCCTCAATGGTTTAGCAAAGTTTTCCAATGCTTGCTTTTCTAGACAGTTGAAATGTAGTACGCACCAAAACTTTATTTGGCAGCATTTTGAAAGGAAATATTTTTAGCAGATCTTTGGATACCTGTGTCACATCTGCTTGATTCACTCCAGTTTCAAACATAGCTATGGCAGACCGTTCAGGGCGCCTGGCTCACCTAGTTTTGATGGCTTACCCCCTTCAAGCACACGCTGCCTGTCTCTGCGCACCATGGCCACCTCCCACACCACAGTAAGAGCCCACTCAGCCATGAAGGCACAGTGCCAAGAGGCAGCCCTCACCAGGTGAGACAGGAGCCAGCATCTATAAGTGGACAGTTCTGCACTCTGCTCTATAGGCTTTTTCAAGTTGTGGGAGATTTCAACCCCCACTGCCCTTAAGGCCACTTTGATAATGCTTCCTTTAATGGCTTTTCTCCTACTGTGTTTCACTTTTCCCACTCCCTCCTGCTTCTCAGGTTCATCTCCTAAAGAAAATACCTATACCCAAATGGTTGTTGTCAGGCTCTGCTTCTCCCCTAACCCCAGTACTGGAGATGGAACCTAGGGTGTTCTGCCACTCAAATACATCCCAAGTCCTTATTATTTTTTGAGATAGGGCTTTACTAAATTGCTGAGACTGGCCTCAAACTTGTGATCCTCCTTCCTCAGCCTCCTGAGTATCTGGGATTACAGGTATGTGCCACCACTATACCCAACTCATGCTTTTGCTTTGAGGAAAGCCAAGATAAAACAATCCAAAATAGGGCTGGGGACATAGCTCAGTTGGACATAGCTCATAGCCTTGCATGCATAAGGACCTGAGTTCAATCCTCAGTACCATCAATAAAGAAAAAATCAAAAAAATCTGGGCTGGGATTGTGAGTCAGAGGTAGAGTGCCCATCTAGCATGTGTGAGGCACTGGACTCAGCACCACATAAAGTAAAATAAGACATTGTGTCCACCTATAAATAAAAAAATAAATATTAAAAAAATTCCAAAATATATCACACACCACCTGCTTTTCTGAAGCAGAGAATATGAATATGATTTTGTCTCTCTCTCTTAACCTTTATTTTATTTGTTTTTATTAATTTATTTTTTTTATGTGGTGGCGGGGATCAAACCCAGTGCCTCATGCATGTTAGGCAAGCACTCAACCACTGAGCCACAACCCTGGCCCCTGGTTTTGTCTCTTCTTGATGATGCTATAACTAAAAATTCAATTCAAATGTTATGAATATAAACAATCATCTTTCGAATGGAGTTTAAGAATTATTAAGGAATACGGGGATCTTGGCTTAGAAAGCTCTGCTTTTAAGAGCTGTCCTTCCATCTGTCACCACCCCTCTGATTTACAGCTTGTTAACTACTCTGAACTAGGAAATGGTATCCAAGTTAGCTAAAACCACATCCAAGAAAAGGGAGGAACTATATGAGCTAAAGTACATGACCTCAAAGGGAGAGGTAATATAGTGCAGAGTTTAAGCACACACAAGTGTTAAGATTAGGCATATTCTAACCTAACTACTTCATTAGATGAATCTACTTTCCTCATTTAAAAAAATAAAATTGTTCCCCTTAAATATATACAATAAAAATAAAATTTAAAAATAAAACAACAGGAAAACCAAATTTGGACATCAATGAAAATGACGAAAGTAGGGAACTTCAAAAATCCATCCTGCCACTTAAGCAATGAATAAGGGGGCAAGGCTGTCAGAATCTTGTTTTACAACTCCTGAAAAGATTTACAACATGGAAAGGAAGAAGGAAAACAGTTTATCTCAGTAAGTCTGATTTTTAATTTAACTTAACCTGGACCCACCCACTCCCTAGCTTGGAAGTGACCTTGAACAACAGCCCCATTCCCAGTTCTGGCATATAGATACCAGTACCTGAGGAAGCAGAATCAACTGGTTCTCAAAAAATTGTGGTTGTTTTGACTTACCTGGTAGTTCCATGGAAGACCAGTTCCAAGAGCTTCCTTATCTCTCACCTAACTGGGAACTGTTCAATGCTGAGGGGGGGTTATACACAGGTGTTTGTAAAAGGCATTTAAAGGTAAAATGTATTAGTCTCTAGTGCCTAGAACAAAGCGGCCGAGACATGTAATAGACTAAAAAACCAGGAGGAAAAGCTGAAGAATGAGAAGTTTGGGGGAATAAGAACTCTGACTATGTATGACAAGTTCCTAGAAATTTAGAAGGCCATAGGCAAGACTAGTGCTGGGCACATGCTTAGAAAACACCTGGGAAAGCCTTAAGCTCTCACCTGGGTTCACCTTCAGGACATACTCAAGCTGGAAGCAAAGACTAAGGCAGAGTTGTAACTGCTTAGCTGAGGTTGAAGATGAGTTCCAACACACATTCTAGCTCCTTCCCTTCCTCTCTTACCTGTGCCTGTGATAAGTGTAACAAAGTTTTCCAGTCCCTTTCCTTGGCCAAATTTCCTTTCTGCCATGGCAGCGCAATTGCCATCGTTGTCTACCCACACGGGGAGATGCAAAGTGTCAGAGAGTGGGGTCCTGAGATCCACAGAGTTCCATTCTTGTATCAGTTTGGTTGAATGCAGCACAATCCCTTCCTGAGGATTTACACGGCCACCTGTGGAAATGCCTGAGCTCCACCACAAACACAAGGAAAATAATTCTGATTAGCAATCTTAGGAAGGCATGCCAACTTTCTCAGCTCAGAACACAAATTAGAGCTGGTGATGTAGCTTATTGGTACAGCTGCTTGCCTACATTTATAAGCATTATTTAAGGAAAAGTTTTCATCAGCAATATATTATTGCACTAAAAAACAAGGTGATGTAAACTCAACTTTACTTTATATAGAAGTGACTAAACAGAGTATAACACAAGTGATGAGAAGCTCAGTAGTGTCAAGGAAATAAAAATTATAAAAGCAGCACTACAAAAAAAATCAACACACACACACACATTAATTCACTCAAGATCTCAATACAAACATTGCCAAGGACTACAAGGAAATATTAGACAGTTTTATAAATATTAGACAGTAAATCTATAGCTCCCCACAGATTTACAGAACCATCAGTGCTTCTCCCATAATACTTGTCAGCATCCCAGGAAGTCACCATGCTTTGGGTATACAGACAGGACCAGAGCCATCTGTACACAGGCAGACCATAACATGATGTTCAGTTAAACATCAGAACTCAGTAGACTGTACATTAAAATGAATATTTCTTGGATTTGTAATTTACCATCTTACCTACTCCCAAAATTCTGCAATTCAGTTTTACAGCTTCTGCTGCAGCTTCCACACACATTTGTAGGATTAAATTAATTCTCTCTTCATAGGTTTTGGGATTGAACTGAGTATACTTCTTAACTATTTCACCCTACAAAAGAAAAAACAATAAGATCTATCTCACTTAGCTAAGGAGCCTATCACACAGTGCTATAGCACAGGCTTAGATGACTTAGATGCAAACTTAGATGATTAGGGACAGAGCCTTGTCTGGCTTCAACCAGCCATGGAATAAGCCCAAGTATTTTCTTGGGAATCCATCTTGATACAAAGTTGCTGAAGCAACAACTCCACAGGCAATGAAATGGAACTTTTTAAGCTTAAGGTGAACATTGGCTAACCTGAATCTCATTCACTAAAAGGTCATATTTTACTCTTTTTGATTGACCCAATGTTTTTGTTTAAATTCTAGGGCAACTAAATAGTTATCCTACTTGAATTTTAATCATCCCCTGCAATTGAAACCAATTTATCCTATTTACTCAGGATAATTTCCATGCTGAGCACATTGTTTAAATTACTGTGCTTTATGATGTTTTAAGACCAAACAGGGATAATCCTTCCTATTTTTTGTTCCTATTTTTATATTTTTTCTTAATTCATCTCACTTGTATATTTTTATTATTTTCTTTTGGTACTGGCAATGAACCCAGGGCCTCCAGCATGCTAAGTAATTGGTAAGGAAGTTTTCATCAGCAATATATTATTGCACTAAGAAACAAAGTGATGTAAACTCAACTTTACTTTATATAGAAGTGACTAAACAGAGTATAACACAAGTGATGAGAAGCTCAGTAGTGTCAAGGAAATACAAATTATAAAAGCAGGATGTGGGTTGGTCTATGTGTAATCCACCTGGATTAATTAATTGCTGCTTTTGGAAGTTAGATTCCTGCTTCCTATATATGGAAGCCCTATCTTCAAGTGTTAGCAGGAACAAACAGGAATTTCTACACAATTTTTAGTTCACCCAGATGGGCACTTTAATGGGTAGTGGGGTCATGCCCAAAGAAGAGATCCTTGAGCTCTTAGAAACGATATTAGTGTTTTGTCCAAGTCTTCATCACAGCCCTTTTTATTTTGAGACAGGGACTCTAAATTGCTCAGGCTGGCCTTGAACTTATGATCCTCCTGCCTCAGCCTCCAGAGTAGCTAGGATTACAGGCGTGTGCTGCCACACCAGCTCACTTATGTATGAATTTAAGAATAATGCTAAACTTTAAAAAAAAAAACTGTGATTTATGATAATTTTATTCAACTTCAAAATCCCATTGGAATATTGACTAGAATTATATTAAATTTATAATCCAATTTGGGGACTACTGACATTTTTGAAATATTCAGTACTTTCACCAAGGACACTTTTTTAGGCCTTTATATTTTATAGTAAAGTTTTATAATTTTCTTTATGTACATCACATAGTTTTCTGGTTTTGATTATTCTTCAGGAGTAGTTGTTTTGAATAGTCTCTTTTTCTCTTTAAATTCTTTTGTTATTAAGGGATTTTTACATATCAATATAAGGGTTAAAACTATTACTAATAACAGTCATTAAAAATCAACCTGGGGTATGGGAATGGGAAAGACAGTAGAATGAATCAAACATAACTTTCCTGTGTTCATATAAGAATACACAACCAGTGTAACTCCACATCATGTACAACCATAAGAATGGGAAATTATATTTCATGTATATATGACACGTCAAAATACATTCTACTGTCATTTATAACTAAAAAGAACAAATTAAAAAAAAAATTTAAAGCAATCTAGAGGAGTGTTTCCCAACCTCACTATATATCAGAATCTACTCTTAACAAATACTGATATGTCCACCCATCCCCAGAAATTCCAATTTAATTAGTCTGGGGCAGGAGCCAGGCATCTGTGTTTTATTAAAGCTTCCAAGTAATGCTGAATATGCAGGGGAGTCAACAAACACCACCTAAAGGGAAATTCAAATCTTTGTCTACAATTTCACCTAGATAGAAAATTATTGATACTTACATATTTTTCATAATATCCAACCATGTTACTTATCTTATTAACCCTATAAGCTAGCTGATTTCTTCAAATTGTCTAAATAATATTTTTGTTTTATTCTGTCCGCAGTCTCCATTTTTGCTATTCCTTATTTTTTCCCTTTGTAAATTTCAGAATTATATTAAAATTATGTTGCAAAAGATTTTTTTTCTTGATTTCAACAGGAATGCCTCTAGAATTTCACAAAGAATACTGGCCATGGATAAGAAATAAATCCTTTTCAGATTAAGAAAATATTGTTCTATTAACTTTTTTTTTTAAGTGTTTATGGGACTGTGGTGTAGCTCCATGATAGAGCACTTGCCTAACGTGCACGTGCGAGGTCCAGGGTTTGATCCCTGGCACTAAAAAAAAAAAAAAAAAAGTATAAGGGAGGCCTTTTAGTTTCTCTTAGCAAAAGTATGTTTTGTTTTGCTTTTCTGTATTTTTGATTAATGATATTAACAAGCTCCCTGTATTTTTGTTTTTAAAATCTTTGCTATTTCTTGTGCACTTCTAAAACTTTATAATGTTTCAAACAAAGGTTTTTCCTCATTAAGTCATTCAGAGATCATGAAGGCACTCTCAGCCTGACAATGCTGTGTTGATGTCTAGTTAATAAAGATATGCTCTCTTCAATAAAGAATATACTTATAAAAATGCAAAGTGGAGAACCCATCTGTCTGACAATATCTGAGAGAAGAAGCAACTTCTTTCACCCCATGCAAATGCACGTGTTCTTGGCTGGGTGGAGATGGTGATCAGCATACTTCACACTCTACTCCACTGTGACTACTCCGATACTTTCAGGTCTCCTGGGTGGCAAAAGCCCTCTCTGATGCCTAAAAGTGTCTTTTCTACCCATTGTTCATTCAAGTCTGCTACCTTGAATTCCCTGAAAATTTACTTCTTTGAAATGTTAATAGTTGATAAACAAGACAAACATTGTAATAGATTCAAAATCAGTACTATAGGCAAATGATTACACACTCTTGTATGTTTCTAGTCCTGTCTTCCAACTATACATTTTAAAACTCAATTACTCAAATGGGATGCATAATTAAGAGCTGAGCAGTGAGTATACCTTCATGCTGACTATTGCAACTCGGAGGTTCGTTCCACCAAGATCAACAGCCAAAGCACTTAGAGTTTCAAGAATATGGTCGATATCTTGAGAGATATTCTCCTTCACAGGAGGAAAGCAGAATTTCTTTTGTAGTGGCTCTTGAAGGTCAATAGATTTGAGAAACTTCAAAATCCTTGGAACAGCATTTCCATCTCCATATATCTTTGAACTACAATATCCAAAACAATTAAATTCACTGTATACATTAAGTGATGTTGAGGGTGTGGTTTAATGAAATCTGAAGGTTCAGGTAAAAATAGTTTGTGTTGCTCCTTTTTAAAATAACATTCTGGATGGTATATATACATAATGGAATATTTACTCAGCCATAAAGAAGAATGAAATTATGGCATTTGCCAGTAAATAGAGGAACTGGAAGCTACCATGCTAGGTGAAATAAGGCAATCCCCAAAAAAACAAAGGACCAATGTTCTCTCTGATATGCAGATTGGACAGCGGGGTATGGGGGGGATGGAGGGGAGATGGGAATGGGAAAGACAGTAGAATAATCAGATATAACTTTCCTATGTTCATATATGAATACACGATGTGAAACTTCTTATCATGTACAACCACAAGGATGTGAAGTTATACTACATGTATATACGTCAAAATACATTCTACTGTCATGTGTAACTAAAAAGAAAAAAAATTTAAAATAAAATAACATGTCAGGGAGTGTACCTCAAAGGAATAGTGTTTGCCTAGAATTCACGAGGCCCTGGGTTTGATCCTCATCATTGCAAAAAATAATTTATAAATACATAAACCGAAATAAAATAACATTTGTGCAATGTGTGTGTGGCATAATTTCAAAGCATCATGTACAAGACATGATGATTCACAATGTGATCTGTCAATTAAAAAACTGGAAATCATAATTATACATAACTAAATAAAATAAAATGACATCTGGATCTCTGCAGCAATAGAATAACTAAGTGTCTGCATTTTTGTCTTGCTTTTTTAGAAGTTTTATCTTTACCTTTCTGAGAAAATTCATCAATTTGAAATAGGACAACCAAAATTAATCAAAATTCTGAACTAGAATTTTTTTGATAGACACAATATCTTTATTTATTTACTTATTTATTTATGTGGTGCTGAGGTTCGAACCCAGTGCCTCCTGAATGCAAAGCAAGCGCTCAATCACTGAGCCACAACCCCCAGCCCTAGAATTTTTTTTTATATTTTTTTAGTTATTGGTGGATTTTTATTTTATTTACTTATATGCAGTGCTGAGAATAAAATCCAGTGCCTCGCACATGCTAGACAACTGCCCTACCACTGAACCACAACCCCTGCCCCTGACTAGAATATTTTTTAAGAAAATTAGTTACACTATTTTGTAATATTTCTAGAAAGTCAAATTAGGTTAAAATAGTATTTTCTAGCCAAAGTACTGTATAATTAACTGAGACAAGTTTAAAAAATAAATTCTACATTAGAACCCTTGGGACAATACTAAGGGGTAAGATATCTGCCATTCCCATCTCACCAGCAGCTAGGAAGCCCTGGGCATGAGAAGAAAAGTTGTTAAGATGGGGACTAAACACTGGTCCACTGCAACTTTAAAGTGGTGCCTGAACTATTTCCCCTTTTAAAATACTTTAAAAAAGAGGTTGGGGGCTGGGGATGTGGCTCAAGCAGTAGCGCGCTGGCCTGGCATGCGTGCGGCCGGGGTTCGATCCTCAGAACCACATACAAACAAAGATGTTGTGTACGCCAAAAACTGAAAAATAAATATTGAAATTCTTTCTCCCTCTCTCTAAAAAAAAAAAAAAAAAAAGAGGTTGTATACTCACCAAGGGTATTGTTTACCAAACTGAAGGTGCAGTGCTTGCAATATTTTGTCTTGAGTGTCAGCATCCCGGACATGAAGGACATTCTCCCCTAGGTAAATCATGTCACATTTTAATGAATTGGACATGGGACTCTCTAAAGAATAAAGAAGTTGGCAGTATAATGAATTCATAATTTAGTCCTAAAACTCAGAAGGACTGCAGAGCATTCTGCAAGATTTCCATATATCAAACATTTTAGGGCACTAGGGTTCTTTATTCCCAAAGACAATAAATCATGGTTTTGTTTATTTATTGAAATAAATAAGGTGGATTAATCCAGCATCCACATCTCACTTGCCTAGTCATCTGTCAAGCCCACTCTCAACCTGCCCTGTCTTCCATCTCCTTAGCCAATCATTCAATCAGCTGGTCAGGTATGACTGGCCAGTCAATTGCCGGTGAGCTATTCAGGTAGCACTTTCTCTTCCTCCATTTCCTAACCAATTTGAGAAATGGAATATAGTAAGAATGGTCACGTTTTCAACAGGCTTGGCTAAGAGGAGTGGAAGAGTGGACAGGAGTGTAGGTCACAGGAGAGATTGTTTTTGCTTTTAATATTTGAGAGGCCAATGCAAGTTTAAGATGAGGAGGTTAAACATACATGGAAGAGAAAGGATGCCTGATGGGCAAGTCCCTGAGAAGGCAGGAGGGGAGGGGACTTAGAGCACAGTTAGAAGGATGAGCAGTGGACAGGCAGGAGACACACACCTTCTCCGCTATCCTCATCATCACCACATATGCACACACTATAAAGGAAAATAAGAAGGAAAGGAGTCCTGAATGGGCACATACATTTATGTAAGAGTGGAGGCAGAGAGACAGACCAACAGACCACATTGCCAAATCCAGTGTTCAATTCTCCTTTCACATCATACTTAACTCTCAGCAGCATTCACCACCACCTCCTCAAAACACTATTTTCTGGGCATTATGATATCATATTCTCATTTTCCTCTGATCTCTCACTGGCAGTTCCTTTTCAATTTTCTTGGTGTGTGTGTGTGTGTGTGTTGTGGTGCTGGGGATTGAACCCAGGGCCTTCTGCATGTAAAGTAAGCACTTTACCAACTGAGCTATCTCCCCAGCCCTCACTTTCCTTGTTTTTGGTACTGGGCATTGAACCCAAGGGTGCTTTACCACTCAGCTTCATCCCTAGCCCTTTTTATTTCTTTATTTATTTTAATTTTGAGACAATCTCACAAAGTCTCTAAGACTGGCCTTGAACTTGGGATCCTCATGCATCAGCCTCCCAAGTTGCTGGTATGTACCAATACACCCTGCCCTTTTCAATTTTCCTTGCTAGCCTTTCCTCTTCACCAAAACTCTTAATGTTGAAGAGCTCCAGAGGTTTGTCCTACACTCCATTCTCTGCCTTACTGACAACTCTCCCTGGTTCATTTCATTTAGTCCTTGGTTTTAAATACCATTTAGGGCAGAATGCCATTATCTTTGATATCTTTCTTTTTTACTCTAGAAATGGAATTTTTAGCATCTGATCACCTAGCAAAAGACTAGCTAAGTATGGCCATGTGACTAAGTCCTGGTAAATGTGAAAAGTATTTGCAACTTCTAAGTCATGCCTTTAAAGGAAAGGGCATCTTCCCCCTTTTTCTCCTTCCTAATGGTGAAAATACAGACTCTATACCAAGAGGTAGAGAAATACCAGATAGAAGTTTCTGTGATAGCAACTCAACTGATGTCCTAACTACATAACCATCCATATGCCAATGACTTTCAAATTTCTATCTCTACCCCTAATTCTCCCTGAACTATTTAGTTGCTTATTGCCATCTCTGCTGTGGTTATCTAATAGACATGGGAACATAACACAGCCATTAGAGAATTCTTAATTGCATCCTCCCCCAGATCTGTTCCTCCCTCAGAACTCCCTTATCTGGAAAATATACCCCCACTGCTCAATATAAAAATCTAGGCATGACTATGATTCCTTTCTTTTACAACCCACATCCAAGCATCAGCAAATACTATAATAAAACCCAAATCAATTCTTCTGCATCTCTAATACTACCATTTAGCCTAAGCCACTATTCTCTCTCATCTGCATAACTAGTCCCTGTCTGTCTCCCTGCTTCACCTCTTGCCCTATCACACTCCATTCTCTCCATAAGCAGACACAGTAATCTTTCCAAAGTGCAAGCCATAACATTCCATTCTCTCCCTTAACTGGATTCCCAAGATACTCAGAAAAAATTACAAATTTTGTAAGCCAGTACTTTGGCTTATAGAAGTCTGCCCCCTTCTCTGCCTTTTGCCCACTACTTTACAGCCACACTGACGCTTCTGTTTCTCAAATACATCAAACTTGTTTCCACCTTAGGGCATCACACTGGCTATTCCCGCTGCTTCTCCCTGCTCTTCACAAAGCTGACTTTGTCATTCAGGTCTCAGCTTAAGTGTCATTCCCTCAAAGAGACCTTTCCTTACCAACCTAATACAGCTCATCACATTACTTTGTGTAACCGTCAGTATAACACATAGAAATCCTGATATTTTTATTTTTGTTTATAATCCATCCCCCCTCCCATGACATCTAAGTTATATGAGAGCTCAGTCCTTGTTAGTCTAATTTACTAACAAATCCAGTGTCTAGCACATGGCATGGCATTTTCTGAATTTGAAACAATTTCCATCTCACAGCTTCTATTTTCTCTATGAAGTGAGAAGCAAAGTAATGTTCTGGAATGAGAGATGATCTAAAGGTAAAAGAAAGAGCAGCAATTATGAAGAATGGAAGAAAGAGCAGAGCTGGAACAAGTCTTACCATTAACTGCAGATATATATTTGCATGTAGATAGTATTAGAACTTGGACTAATGTTAAAAACAGGATCTAGCTCAGCATATTAATAATAATCCTGATACCTTAGTTATTAAGGAGCATCTTTCATAGAATTGCCATAATTTAAAGTACTGATTGAAGAGATTTCATGAGGCCCAGAAGATACAAGAGTAGTATACTATGTGTAACAGACTCATGACTATGGTATGAAAGAGTAGTACAGTATGTGTCATATACTCATGACACATCAACCACATTTTTTTTAACCACATTCTCAAATACAGCCTTCAAAGATCATAATTAAGAACCACTTAACTCTAGTTGATATTACAAGGACAATAAAAATATAAATAGAGCTTTAAATTTTGGTAATCATTATGTACTTTTTATAGACTATTTCCAGATTTAAGCTATTCGTCATTCACCTCATTCACTCACTTGCTCACAAAAATATATGCCCAGCACCAATATAAACATACCTCATGATAACTCACAGAAATATAGAAAGCCTAGTCAACTGAGATATAAGCAAAGGTAAACACCTGTTTCTCTTCCAATCTGACGTGTTCCTAGGTTGATCACAGGTGTTCCAAAAGCACCAACCTCTCGTACCCCACAGCTGCTATTCCCAATCATACAACCGGCATGTGCAACCAGCTGTATAAACTGTTCAAATGGGACATGTTTAACTGCACGAAAATTGGGATGATGCTCAATTCCCTTCTTCCGCATCACTCGAACCATCTCTTTGCTACCTGTGAAAATGAGAAGAACCAACTGTTAAATGGTATATGAGACAAAGAAACCATTTCCATTAGAAAGTATTCCCGCCCCCCGCTTGAGGAAATCTCCATAAAAACTCATACCAGTTATTGAGGAAATAATAATTTTAATCATAAGTCTTTTCAGGAATGATGAGCATCTAAAATGTCTGGCTAGCTCTCTACTTCAATTCATCCTGGAACTCAAACAGTTGGAGCTTTTGAAACAAAATTCAATGAAGCAAATACTTTTATTAATGCTGCAGTAAAAATCTTTACCTTAATCAACAATTAAGAGCTAAACCCAGGCCTACAGTCTATGTCCCTTAATCTGGAGATCCTAAGTGGAAAGGTCTCATTCTTCACACCCCAGGGACATCCATCAGAAAACCTCTGCCCAACTCTGCTCATATTTACAGTAACAATAGGTCAGCTGGACAGCACTCCCACCTATGTGGGCTAAACTCCAAGAAAATTCAAATCGATTCTGATACCATAGTGGACATTTCTAAAACTTTTTTTTTTTTGCAGTGCTGAAGATTGAACTCAGGGCCTTGCATGTGCTAAGCAAGCATTCTACCACTGAGCTACACCCAGCCCAATATTTTATTTAAATGAATGATTTTAAAACAATTTAAAGATACTTGAGGGAAAAGCTTCTCTTCATCCTCTTCTAGACAATAGAGGGAAAATTGCTCATCTGACGGATTAGAATGTAGGACAGTGACCACACTATGCCTACTAGTGGACAGGAACCACTGATTATCAGAAGCCATGCATGCCATCTCTTCTTATATTAACTTTATCTATGTAGCAAGGTAGGTCAATGGGCTCAGGGTCTCACTCTTAGGAGTGAACCTGGCCACTTCTCTCTGCATACAGTGTTGCCAGAGCACTCCAGTCACCATCTGTAATTACCGTAGTATGTGACACACTAGAGGTACTACTATTCTAAGATTCAGACTTGGAATCAGTTAAAGGCTTATCTTTGGCCTTAGGCTTAAACCACAAGCATTAGTCCAATTTTCCAGAAAGTCCTACAATGGGCAACTGGGCACAAAACCAGATAATGATAAAAATGATTGATGCCTTCATCCTTATTTCTTTATTGTTCCCTATGTACATCTTATCAAAAACTCCATGGAGCTGGGCAAGGTGATGCATGCCTAGAATCCCAGCAATTCTGGAGGTGAGGCAGAAGGATTGCAAATTTGATGAAGTACCACTGGATTCAAGCCCCAGCACTACAAAAACAAAGAAATAAAATACAACTTAGCGAGACTCTGTCTCAAAATAAAAAATAATAAAAAATAACAAAATAATAAATAATAAAAAAGGCTGGTAGCTCAGTGGTACAATGCCCCCCGGTTTGAACCCCAATTCCAAAAAAGAAAAGAACCCCACCAAAAAAAAAAAAGAAATTAAAAAAAGAAAAAAAATGACCCTTTAAATCATGGGGCCTTTTACAGAGGAAAAATAGCTCTATTCTAAAGTATATACAATCAGGAAAATATATTACAAACAGAAGATACAATTTGAGAGATACATAAACATATTATACGTGTTTATGTAGAATTTAAAGGATTAGACAAGAATCAGTATTGAATTTTTCTGAAATATTGGCATATTACCTGGACAAAATCTGGATTAAGTATTCTTATTTTTCAACTAACACTGTATTTCATTTCTTTGTTTTTGTAGTGCTGGGGATTGAACCCAGTGGTACTTCATCACTGAGGTCTTCAAGTATGCTAGTCAAGTGTTCTACCACTGAGCAACATCCCTAACCCCATAATACTTATTTTGTTTCCCCTAACAGAAAAGATTATTAAAGGGTCATTAAGAGAAAGTTCTTTCAGAGCAAGATGATGATATTTTGGCATTGCAAATAAAGGGTCCTGACCTTTATTTTTACTTTTTGGTACTGAGAATTGAACACAAGGGGACTTGACCACTGAGTTGCATTCCCAGTCCTTTTATTATTTTGAAACAGAGTCTTACTAAGTTGCTTAGGGCCTTGCTAAGTTATTGAGGCTGGTCTTGAACTTGAAATCTTCCTGCCTCAGCCTCCCAAGTTGCTTTGCTGGGATTACAGGCATGTGCCACTATGCCTGGCTGGGTCCTGCTTCCTTTACCAAAAAAAAAAAAAAAAGCATAAAAGCAAAGCAATTTGAGTATTGTCAGCTAACAATAGCAAGTATTTGAAAATTCCGTCAGTGTAGGGGTCTGCTGGGGTACTTCTCCTTTATATCTCATATGCCCAGCTAACTTGCCTCACTAGCACTAAAAGTTCACAGTACCATCCATCATCAGGTGATTACCGAGGGCAGGCTTAAGCATCAACTGGTTAAGAATTCCAGATCTAAACTGCTTAAGCTCAAAATTACTTTAAGGTATACCAAAATAGGTAAGAAAGAACACAAGAAAGAGTAATAATAGAAATTTTACTACAGTCAGTGGAATCATTACTTTCCTTTTCTAATATTTATGCCTCAAGTCTATAAGAGACTATCAATTATAAGAATTTCTCATTGGTTGAAACTAGAGGAAAGAAACTAACCATGAGAGTAAGGTGGACATTAGATTTTTTTCTTAAGAATTTACTTCTTGGGGCTGGGGATGTGGCTCAAGCGGTAGCGCGCTCGCCTGGCATGCGTGCGTCCCGGGTTCGATCCTCAGCACCACATACCAAAAAAGATGTTGTGTCCGCCGAAAACTAAAATAAATGTTAAAATTCTCTTTAAAAAAAAAAAAAGAATTTACTTCTTTCTTATTAAATTTCTACCAGACTTGATTAAAAAAATCACAACTCTGATCTATAACAAAATAGGTAATTCTCTGAAAAGTGAAATACATTTCAGCCTAGATGGCCTTCAATGATAACATGGGTGAGTAGGAAGACATTCAAGAGAAGAGGTAACAGAAACAAAATTTGAAAATGTAGGTGACATGATTTCATTTTCAAGTTTAATTACCTGCATCAATATTTGGAAACAGTACTAGGGTCCGCTTGTTAAATGAGATAAGTGCATCCAATGTTAATTCAAACATTTTAATGGAATGCTTAATGTCAGTGGTCACAGGGTGCTGTAGTGCAACAATGTAATCCTTACACTTTACATCATCACCTGTTTAAAGAAAATCAAACCACATTGCTTCATTAGTTAAGCAACTTAAGAGAAGCAGCAAATTCTAAAAAGTAAGACCTTGAAGTCTGCTTTTAAAAATTCTAAGATCAAAACTGTTTGTCACATTCTAAGCAGGTCATCCATATTCGGATCAATGATAAGAACTAAATAGCAACAAGGAACCATCAAACTTAACATTTTACAGATTCTTGCTACCACAAATATAAAATATATGTGTAAATAGCAGGAACTAGAAATTCACTGTTGTAAAATCCAAAATATTCCAAAGCCCTAAAAAATGTGAACATTCCCAATTTCTAACTAATGTTTCTAATCAATAATCAGCATTGCTAATTAATAATAGTATGTTGTAAATCGGGGTACTCAGAAGTTGAATGATCATTAAGAATATTTGACAATGCATAGGTGCTCCCCAAACCATCACCCACCAGATTCAACAAGTGTTCTAACTCTGCTGAAAGGGCTGGAAAGGCTTCATTCATCATTAGTGTGGGATACCAAGGCTTTCCTCAGCAAGCATTTAAAATGTAAAAGGCTTAGGTTGATAGTGCCATGCCATACAACACACAACGTTTATCATAGGGCCTGTATTATCCCATAAAACTGAAAATGAGCTCCACTAACTTATTTTTATGATTTAATGATAAAAGAGAATTTTTACTGTTAGAATCTTTAGTAGTATTTGATTTAAAATACTATATTAGCTCCAAATTTTTATTTTGAGAACTTATTGGTCCTATATTAGCTTCTAAATTCTGAGGAGGAAGAAGTATAATGGTTATTATTATTATTTATTTTAGTAAGAAAAAATACTAAAGGCCTAAAAGAATCTACTGGAAACTTTATAAACACAACATTTAAAAGATCAGAGGAAAGCTGGGTGTAGTGTACACCTATAGTCCAAGCTACTCATGAGGCTGAAGCAGGAGGATTTCTCAAGCCTAGAAGTCCAAGACCAGCCTGAGTATCACAGGGAGACTTGGTCTCAAAAAAAAAAAAAAAAAAATCATACTGAAAACAGCCTCTTACAGCTTACATTACAGTTAACACAAGTCTCAAAACAATTTCAAAGATGCTTAATGTCAGTGTCACAGGGTGCTTGCTGTAAAACATTAAAAACATGGGAAAAGGAGTGGCAATAAAAGAAGTGTGTTCACCATAAGGAATATGGAAATACTACATATTTCTGCAATCCAACCACAGGATTAATCTGTACCAGTATAAGGCATGTTTCCATAATGTGAATTAACTCATCCATGCCCAATAAATAGAGAGAACATGTTAGCCTTTAATGTAGTAATTGAGTTATATATACATGATTCTTCATGGCAAAATTCAAAGAACACTAATGGAAATAGGCAACAGCTATGGAGGAACACAGTCCCATCACAAGGGCCCTTCACCCCTCATTTTTCATGTTGGTTGTTTGCCCATATACTCTGTCTTGAAAACACAGAGGTGGGGGCTGGAGCTGCAGTTCAATGGTAAAGCATCTGCCTCGCACGTGTGGGGCCCTGGGTTCAATCCTCAGCACCACATAAAAATAAATAAATAAAGATATTTTAAAAAAAGAAAACACAGAGGGCAAGTCTCTGATCCTTGGGCTTTGGGGGGCAAATTTTCTTTGAAAGCGAGAAGGTTAGGGTGCTTCTGTAGTCCAGTGCAGGATTGTTTTACACAATTTATTGCTACAATTTACCACCAAGGACCAAGCAGAAGATCAAGAAGAAAAATGCTGGCAGTCTGCCTCCAAAGAGCTTTCCACTTTTCTATTTGTGTGGGGAGTGGGTACAGGGCAGTACTGGGGATTGAACCCAGGGCTTTGCACATGTTAGGCAAAAATTGAGCTACATCCCCAGCCCTTTTATTTTATTTTGAGACCGGGTGTAAGTTGCCCAGGCTGGCCTAGAACTTGGGATCTTCCTGCTTCTTTAGCCTCCTTAGTAACTTGGATTATAAGCATGTGCCACCACACCCAGTATATCATATTTCACCATATAATCGTTGCCACATTAACATATATTCATAAGTATTCTTTGCCTCCTAATCTTGCACCAGAGGCAGTTTAGTAATAAACTAATTTGTGTGTGTGTGTGTGTGTCTTGGGGATGTCAGGCAAGCATTTTATCACTAAGCCACATCCCCATCCCATAATAAATGTTTTCTAAGTAATACTGGCACAATTTTTTTTAAAAGAAAACACTTCACATAATGACTCCATCCCATTGTTTGCAAAAAAAAAAAAAAAAACTTGGCATAAAATCTGCAGTAATTATGAAGTGAAATACAATATCCTTCTCATTTATCTTCTACTTTAAGTGTAAGAAACATTTGTAGTGCACAGAAAATAACTGTATAACACAGGTGCAGTGAGACTGCATTTTGCGTTTTAAGGTTTTATATAGAGCCACTTAAGCAGTTTCTTTTGAAAGATTGGCAAAACAGCAAAAACTAGATGTCTTTTTTTAAACCTGTGAGAAAGAAAACAAGACACTGAGCCAGAGCTATTTATTCCTGGCAGTGATACATCTTGTGCAAAGCTGGCACCAGTGTCTCAACCTGCAACCATTTGTGTCTGAATTCAGCAGCCTTAGCCCTTCCTACTTTTTCTATTAAGGTACTATGATTTTGTTTTGCATTGTAAGTCCTGTACTTACCATGATGTGTCTTTTGTTACTAGGACATTTTTTTCTTTTTTTGGTACTGGGGATCAAACCCAGGACCTTGCACATGCCAGTCAAGCACTTTACAACTAAGCTACAACCCCAGCCCTTGTTACTAGGAATTTAATGTCTATTTAACTGTACTAATTTTCTTTCCTTCTCTCTCTCTCTTTTTTTAATTGGACCCAGGAATCAAACCTAGGGCCTCAAGCATGCTAAATATAAACTCCACCATTGAGCTACACTCCCAAGCCCTTTGCTAATGTTTTTATTAGGATTGTTACATATACTATTGGTCTGGTTACACACAGCATAAGTTGTCTACCCAACCTTATTTTCCTATAAGCAGAGTAATAACATAAAAAGTTGCTTGTTAAGGGGCTGGGGTTGTGGCTCAGTGATAGAGCACTTTCCTAACACGTGGGAGGCACTGGGTTCAATCCTCAGCACCACATAAAAATAAATAAATAAAGTTGCTTGTCAAAAAGCAGGTGCACGCTTTATAAAATGTGTCATTACAAAGGGTGGATAACTCCGGCTCTTTGTCCTGTATTTTCTTTTTCACTAGTTTAATAAACAAAGCTATGACTAGTTTCAAGCTGGATCTATAACCATTATCACTTAAGATATTAGTAAAACAAATACATAACTTTGTCAAAGTTGACTTATAGGTTAAGGTGCTATATATATTTATGACATACCCCTTTAGCTAGGATTGCAAGGTTCAACAGCACCCATTAGAGAAAAATTACTTCATTTCCATGACCGTATCCTGATAAATGCTATTTTGTCATCTTTCTTTTCATAAAGAACTACTTAAATGGTCCCAAATAAGACTTTAAATCTTATAAGTGCAATTCTTGCTGCATTCTGCTTTCTAGTGGTTATTTTCTACTCTAGAATTTTTCAGTAACACAAGGTTTCCCAGAATATAGAGAGCTCAAAGTATGATTAGAACAGAGTGCAAGAGGGTTCATTTAGAAGCATATGAAAAGGAGAGTGAAGAGACAGATGTTTGTTCTATCCCCATTATCTAGGCAGGTTCTTTGATAGCTATAAATCTGTCCAAGGATAAGAAATATATAGAAGGGATAATTTATCTAGTGAGAAAGTCCAATTCCATTCCCAATCTAATGTGATCTGGATAAAAAATACACCAAATTTCTTTGATTACATAATCATCAAATCAATTACCTATTCATTATTTCATTATTCAGTAGATTTACTTTTAGAAAAAGGAAGATCCAAAATAAATGATTAGTCCTGATTCTTACATGGCATTCTCACTATAAATTAACTAATTAATATTCTGTTCTTAGGTTTGTTTTCTTTACCTCTGATTAGAAAAGGTAATTTCCAGGAAGCCAGATTACTGATAATTGAAAATTTAACACTTTAAGGCTTTGTTTTACAAAGATAACAAACTCTGATGTTATAACTATGACTTTTGCTTTTTAATAATCATCATCAAAATCCCTTATATTAATAAGTACTTCTGGTTTGCTATCTGCTTTGAACATTTATTATCTCACCTGAGTATTCCAATAATACTGTTAGAAAAGCATTAAAAGTAAAAATAACAATTTTTTTCGTTGTACTACAAAATGCAGAAAACAAAAATAAAAACATCCATAATCCCACACTAGAAATGACCTGGTGTACATACTTCCTAGCCTTTCCATTTTTATAACTTTTCTAAAAATGGCATCATATTCACATGTAGTTTTGTAGTTTGATTTTTCCTCTTTTTGATATAGTAGAAATTGTCCTGGTAACTAAATATTCACCCACATTATATATAACAAATAAAAGCATTTCATTGTATAAATACAGCATATATTTTTTAAAAAGCTCAATCCAATAAGCCTATTTTACAGAAAAGGTGAATCTCAAAGGTAAAGTCAGACCATAGGGCAAGATCTGTGAACTAAAGCCTTAGCTTTCTGATTGCTAATGAAATAGTTTAACCATGAGTTACCAAAAGAACTGAAACATACCCAATGCTTCCTGACAAAAAAAAACAGCCATTAGGCTAAATAAAGGCTGCCATACTTACCTAACCACATCCGAATAATGCTCATATAGTCTTTGTTCTTGGCTGAGAGAAGTTTGTCATAGGAAGGGCAGCCTGCCAGAAGGATGCGATCATGGTCCTCACACATGGATATCAGATGTTGCTCTGCACTTCGGGTGCAACACACATGATAATGAGCCAGTTTTGTTATGGCATGTCTGATAGAGTCATCAATAGTTCCACTAACTTCCCCTCCTTCAATGTGAAGGATTCGGATGTTCATCAAGGCAGCAGATGTAGCCAGAGCCAAGGCATCAAACCGGTCGCCATGAACAATCATGATATCAGGCTTCAAGCGATTAAGGACATCTGGTAGCTTCACAAGGGCCAGGCCTACTGACTCCACCATGGCTGCTTCATCTTCCCCCCTAACGATCGTATGTAGCCTGGTGTTAATGTCAAAGTCGTCTTGCTCGATCATGCGATAAGTGTTTCTAAAGCAGGAGAGAAAAAAAGATGTGACACCATGTTCTTAATATACAAGAAAAACAATCTAACACTAACCCTGATGGGAGAAACATGTTCACATTTTTACTTATTTTAAAAATAAATAAATAAATTGAAGTATAACTTATACACAAAATTAAGAGTAAATTCCACAAATGTACTTAAAGCCTGATCAGTTTTGTTACATGAACACCCCTGTGGCCACCACCCAGATTGAGATAAAAACATGCAGCCGCCGAGTGTGGTGGTGCTTCTTGCCTACAATCCTAGCAGTTTGGGAGGCTGAGGCAGAAGGATCACAAGTTCAAAGCCAGCCTCAGCAATTTAGCAAGACCCTGTGGCAAGATAAAATATACAAAGAGTTGGAGATGTGGCTCAGTGGTTAAGTGCCCCTGGGTTCAATCGCTGATTAAAAAAAAAAACAAAAAACAAAAAACCCACATGCCGCACCGTGGAAGGCTCACTTGTGACCCTACAAGTCAATACCTGGGGGGAGAAACATCTGAGGCAGATTTTTTTTTTTTTTTATTACCAGTGATCAGGACTTACCTATCAATTTTTAAAAAGAAATATGTAAAAATTTACTTTTTTTTTTGAGAGAGAGAATTTCAATATTTATTTTTTAGTTTTCAGCGGACACAACATCTTTGTTTGTATGTGGTGCTGAGGATCGAACCCGGGCCGCACGCATGCCAGGCGAGCACGCTACCGCTTAAGCCACATCCCCAGCCCCCAAATTTACTTTTTTAATATTTATTTTTTAGTTGTAGGTGAATACAATACCTTTATTTTAGTTTTATGTGGTCCTGAGGATCGAACCCAGTGCCTCACTCATGCTAGACGAGCGCTCTACCTCTGAACCACAACTCCAGCCCTAAAGTATGTACTTTAATAGGAAAAATATTACTTATAAAAATGAAGCTCATTATTTCTACCAAAAAATAGGGCAGGGGGGGGGGATCGGAATGTCTGACATGTCACTGCACTATAAATTTCTGAGTGATGGGAATTATCTTCTGAATTCTCCTTGAATGGTACCATTAATAATTCTGCTTGGAATGAAAATGTAACTTTATAGAATTAAAGTGGCTATGAAATGCAGTTTCCAGACTGCTTCATGCTTTAATAACAGCAACTCTCAATTTCTTAAAAATTCCCAGTTATGACTAAATTGTCAAAGATATGACTTTTTTTTCTAAATATAGAACACACATTTATATTTTAAAATTAGGAAACAGAAATTTTTATCCACAAACCTACTACTCAGCAACAACAAATATAATCTTTCTAGCCATTTTATGCAAATATTTTAACATGGCTGAGAATACATTGTACATATAATTTTATAATTTCATAATCTACCTAATCCATTTCATATTTTGTGAGATAATTAAGGATTCTATTTTTTATTTTTTAGGCAGGGGATAGGAATCAGACCCAGGAGTACTCTACCACTGAGCTCCATCCCCAGGCCTTTTTATTTTTTATTTTGAGATAGGGTCTTGCTAAATTCCTGAGGATCTCACCAGCAACTGGTGAGACTGGCCTCAAACTTGAGATTTTCCTGCCTTAGCCTCCTGAGTTGCTGAGATTACAGGTAAGTGCCACTGAGCCCAGCCTAAGGATTCCTTACATACATCATACAGATGTAGTTATCATTTTGTAGACTCCTTTGGATTTTCCACAAGCAATCATATGTGCAAATAATGACAGTCATTATCCCTTTGTTTTTACTTCTTATTTATCACACTGGCGGTTTCATATCCAATATAAGTTGAAGAGAAGTGAGAACAGTGAAAATACTTACCTTGTTCCCAATCTTAGAAAGCACAAATTTTGTTAGCTGTCAGTTTTTCACAGACAGCTTTTATCAGATTGAAGTTTCCCTTCTATTCCAAGGTTCCAAGAGTTTTTATCATAACTGGTTGTTATTTAATTTTGTCAAATGCTTTCTTTCGGCGGGGAGAGGGTACAGGGGATTGAACTCAGGGGTACTCTTTCAAAGCCACATCCCCAGCCCTATTTTGTATTTTATTTAAGAGACAGTCTCACTGAGTTGCTTAGCGCCTTACTTTTTGCTGAGGCTGGCTTTGAACTTGTGATCCTCTTGTCTCAGACTCCGGAGTCACTGGGATTACAAGTGCATGCCACCGCCCAGCATCAAATGCTTTCTTGACATCTACTGAAATGATCATATAGGTTTTTTTCCCCTTTATTCTATTAATGTGTCAGTTACAATGTTTTTCAAATATTAAGTTGGTCTTGAATTCTTAAGATAAGCCCACTTGGTCTTAATATATTATCTGGTTTTTATACACAGTTATCTGATGTGCTGGATGTGATCTGCTATTTTGTTTATATTTTTATGTTTATATTCCTGAGGAATACTAGACTGAATTTTATTATGTCTTTGTCAGGTTTTGACGTCAGTATTATCTGACCTTATAACATAAGTTAGGAAGGCTCCCTGCTTTTATATTTCTTTAAGGTGTTATTTCTCTCTTAAATGTTTGATAGGTTTAATAAATGAAGCCATCTTTCTGGGAAATTTTTTATGGAAAATATTTGATAATGAATTCAATTTCTATAATAGATATTGTGCTATTGAGATTTTTCTTTTTTAAAAAATATTTATTTTTTTAGTTGTAATTGGACACAATATCTTTATTTATTTATTTTTATGTGGTGCTGAGGATCGAACTCAGGGCCTTGCACATGCTAGGTGAGCTCTCTACCGCTGAGCCACAACCCAGCCTCAGATTTTTCTATTTCTTTAAGTAGGGGTTTTGGTAAGCAGTGGTTTTTCAAGGAATTTGTCCATTTCATCTAAATTGTTCAGTTTATTGGTATAATAGTCCCCTTTTCTTCTTCTTAATGTTTGTGATGATATTTTTATTCTATACTGATAAATTTCTATTTTCTTTCTTTTCCCTCATGTATTGCTAGAAGTCAACTTTTTAATATTTTTAAAGAATTAACTTTTTGTTCTTTTAAATTTCTCTATTGTTTATTTTTATATTTCACTGATTTCCATTCTTTGTTTCCTTCTATTTTGGGTTTAATTTTCTCATCTTTTTTCTTGTTTACTAAAGTAGAAACACAGATCATTGACTCTAAACTTCTATTTTAATATAAGTTTTTAAAGCAATAAATTTTCCATATTTGTGCAGTTCAGTGGTCAAACAAGAATTTGTAAAGAATGTATGCACAGATTCTGGGGCTTCTCCCTTGTGGTCTTTCATTTCTAGAATCATTCCCTCAAGAAAAGTTCCATTTTCTAGTATCTCAGCCTAAATAACCGAGGCTTTCTACTCGAGTTCTAGCCACCTACACCCTGTGGCTTGGGAAATATGCTCAGGAGAAAAGTTATTGAAACATGTATCTCACCTACTATAGTACAGATCCCTTCTTTTAGGCATTCTATCTCCTGTAGTTTCTACCTGCTGCTGATTGCTCTCCAGTGCCTTCAAATACTTTTAAATATTTTCCCAGAGTTAAGAGTAAGCTGTAGGAGAGTTAGTCAGATATAAGCTTCTCTGCCATTACTAGAACTTCTTTTTCTTAAATAGGTATTTTAACATTTGAGTTGGATATTTATCCATTTACTCTTAATTTTCCGCCAGTAATAAAAGCACTTAAGACCATAAATTTTTTTATTACAAGTTTTCCTTTCTTATTTTATCTCCTCTATTATTTTGTTATTTCATTTTTATTAATTATTTATATCTCATTCATCTCCCCCACCAGAATGGAAGTTCTTTGAGAACAGGGATATTGTCTCATTAGCCATTTGGCACATCCTGGATGTATAATAAAAAATTGTTGAATGAACAAATGAATTTCTGAGCATTCTATTGTTACTCATTTGCTCTCCTTTTACACCCACTTCTTCAGGGCATAAAAATGCTGATTTTTTTTAAGTTGCTGATGGACCTTTAATTTATTATTGATTTATTTATTTATATGCAGTGCCGAGAATCAAACCCAGTGCCTCACACATGCTAGGCAAACATTCTACCCCTGAGCCACAATCCCAGCCCCAAAATGCTGATATTTTAAAAATGTCCCAAGTACAGATGCACCTTAGTTTACAATGAGATTTAACCCGGATAACCCCATTGTAAATTGAAAATATCACAAGTTGAAAATGCACTTAAAGCCAGGCATGATGGCACATACTTGTAATTCCAGCAACTTGGGAGGCTGAGGCAGGAGGATCATGAGTTCCAGACCAGCATCATCAATTTAGCAAGGCCCTAAGCAACTTAGCAAGACCCTGTCTCAAAATAAATACAAAAGGGCTGGAGATGTGCTCAGTGGTAAAGTGCCCTTGGGTTCACAGTACCAAAAGAAAATTCACTTAATAGACCTACTCTAGCAAACATCACAGCTTAGAAACCCAGTACACTACAGAATATCAATGGTTTATTCTCTTGATCTCAAGGCTAAATGGGAGCCTGGGCTTGCTCTTGCTGCCAAGCATTCTGAAATTTTCAGAGTATCATACTGCATATCACTACCTCTGGAAAAGATCAAAATTCAAAATTTGAAGTACAGTCTCTACTGATGCCTACTGCTTCAAACTCAACCATCATAAGGTCAAAAAATTATAAGTCAAAAGATCATACATCTGGGATAGTCTGTAGTTGAAATAGAAGGTAGCTTATTTATCCTGTTATTTTATTTTATTTTTAAAGAGAGAGAGAGAGAATTTTTTTTAATATTTATTTTTTCATTTTCGGCGGACACATGTTTGTTTGTATGTGGTGCTGAGGATTGAACCCGGGCCGCACGCGTGCCAGGCGAGCGCGCTACCGCTTGAGCCACATCCCCAGCCCCTATCCTGTTTTTTTAATGTCTTCTTAAAATAAATAGTACAAGCCAGGCAGGGTGGCATACAACCATAGTCCCAGCTACTCAAGAGGCTTAGACAGGAAGATTGCTTTCCCAGGGCAGCTTGGGCAACATGGAAAGGAAAGGGAAAGGAAAATACATTCACTTGGTTCAAAAGGTACAAAAGGTTATATAGTGAAAAATCTTTCACTTTTGTCTCCCAGTCACCCAATTCCTCTCCTAAGAGGCAACAAATTTCTTGAATTAGAAGGTACTTTAACTTTTTAGCAGGGCATAGTGCCACACACCTATAATCCCAGTGACTTGGGAGGCTGAGGCAGAAGGATTGCAAATTTAAGGCCAGCCTTGGCAACTTAGAGAGACCCTGTCTTAAAATAATAGAAAACAGGGCTGGGGATGTAGCTCAGTTGCCAAACACCTCTGGTTTCAATACCTGGTGCCCCCCACCAAAAAAAAAAGTTATTATAAACTTAAATTTTTATTAAGTACTAGTAAAACTTCCTTTTTAATAGTCTTACCAGACAAATACTACCTTTCCACCTTAATTGATATGGTAGGAGATAAAAAAAAAAAACAAAAAACAAAACCCTACTACATCCCAGAAGCTCAGGAGGCTGAAGCAAGAGGACCACCAGTTCAAACCCAGCCTCAGCAATTTAGCGAGACCCTGTCTCTAAATAAAATACTAAAAGGGGCTGGGGATGTGGCTTACTGGTTAAGTGCCCCTGAATTCAATACTTAGTACCAAAAATTAAAAAATTAAAAAAAAAGAAACCCAACTATAGTTTTCCTATGAGCCTCTCTTCCATCAGTCTTCCTGTCAAAACTTCACTATAGGGCTGGAGATATAGCTCAGTTGGTAAAATGCTTGCCTTGCATGCATAAGACCCTGGGTTCAATCCCCAGCACCACAAAAACTTTCACTATAGAGGCAAAAGAACCCACTCAGACTTTGATTTCTAGCTCTAGCTAAAATTTCTCTTCTATCTTGTCCTATTCACCCAAGTAGATTTTCTTATGTTGACAGAATTCATTTCATATTTTTTAGAAATTTATGGATCCCTGAGCTAACCATAAGTTTCTTCTCTACTCTTTAAATATTTTCTTAGAACAAACTGCTAAATTAGTTTTTGAAGGCAGGTTTCCTATTTGTTTATTTTGCTAGTGTTGTCTTATTTTTAAAGAGTCTCAGAAAAGGACACTTTTACTTTAACACACAATCTACTTTCATATATAATAATGCATTTTGACCATCTTTGAAGACTGCATGAACATTTTCATGCCACAAGGGTGCACTAAATGCCACTTTATTACATATAGTTAAATGAATGTTTATTTCTGGTTTATATATTCTACTCCCTCAAAGACTACTCAATCTTCATTTTGCAAATATATCCCATGTTCACTACAAATCTAATGCCACTAAAATAAATATCAATGGTCATAATATTATAACATTCTACTTTACCTCAAATCAATTAGATTTTTAAAAAATATTGTTCTGTATATACTACTTAATTTGCTGTTGAAGAAAGGAAAGGGAAAGGAAAATACATTCACTTGGTGAATGTATTTTCTATAAACCAGTTTTGAAGAACTGCCATTAGAACTCAAAACACAGGTTGGGGATGTAGCTCAATGGTAGTGTGTGTGCCCAGCATTCATTAGGCCCTGGGTTCAATCCAAAAAGCACCCCCCCCCCCAAAAAAAAAGACCTTACAAAATAGATTATATGGAATCATATTATTATAGTCACATAATATATATTTACAAGTGGCATTTCTCCTGAATATAATAATAAATAGTAATATTATTTATAGTGATTGTTTATCAAATATCTAATAAGCAACATCATTGTGATGGATGATTTAAATCATTCTCTGTTACAATAAATTACAACATAGGTTTTCACTCTGTTTCACAATTGAAGAAACTGAATTTCAAAGATACTAAGCATCTTCTCAAAGTCTACATAAAAACTAAGTGATAGAACTGAGATTTGAAGCTAGATCCATATGGCTACAAAATATCCTAACTCTCTGGCATATACCCTTACAATGAAGAATAAGAAAACACTTTGAGCTTACCCATAGTCATCTATCAGGTGAGAGCCAAGTACCACCACATCAAGTTCAAAGAACTCAGGCTCTGTTTTAATGCCAAACATGATCGGGGCAAGTTTAGAATAATCAGCACGGTTGCAAGTAGCAACACAAACCCGAAGCTTTCGGTTATTCCCATTCTTCTCCATGACTTGTTTTTTTTGTTTGGAGAGTTTCTTAAAATAGAGTTCCTGAAGTTTCAAAAATAAAAATTGTTTGTTATCAGAATAATTCATAGATATAAAATAGATCTTTTCAGTATTACATCCTACCACTTAGTGTAGTGATTCTTAATCTATTTTTTCCAACCCACTGCTGTGTGACACTCGTACCATAATTACCAGTTATAAAATTTCAGCAGACTAACTCTAACTCAAACCCTTTCTCTCATAGTCAATAAAACACTCTGGAATGCAATTAAGAGTGACATAACTCAACTTTCATTTAAAAGGAGGTGTCAGCTCTTTAATTATTATTAATTAAGAATTACTTGCCATAACTCACAACTGAACCCAATATGCCACACTGTTGGAAAACTTTGGTAGAGAACCGTTGATAGTTTAACTCCCTCACTTTATAGAAAGGGAAACACAAGTCTTAAGAGGGGAAATTACTCAAGATTCAAGATCACATCTTCCAAGGTACATAATCTACTCAGCCTCATACTATACACCATCTTAAATATAAGGACTGTGATTAGTGCTGGGGAAGAGAAAGATAAGTAATATAAAAACCTTATCTTTAATACATCATTAATCCCTACACACCAGTACCTACAAAACTGCCAATCTCACATGCTACCAGGTGTCTCCAGCTATACATCCCATAGGCATATTAAAGTCAATATCCCAGGCTGGAGCTAATAGCTCAATGGTAGAAAACCTGCCTACCACATGTGAGGTCCTGGGTTCAATCCTCAGTACCACAACAAAACAAAACAAATGTAAGTCAATGTCCCAATCTGAATTCATTTTCTTTCCTAAGCCCGTTCCTTCTTAATTGTTCTCTCAGCATGCATATGATTTATCAAATGTCTTGATGTCCCTATCCTCTCTGTTCCTCACATCGTCACTTTCTGTTCCATTACCTCCTAAGCTCTGTCAATTCACCTCCTAAATATCTTCCAAATCTCCTTCTCTTCTTCCCCACCAGGACTTCCCATAGTTCAATTCCTCACCTTGGGCCTTTAGTTTATAAATCAGATATTAAGCTAACCAGGGTAGATTGCTATGGGACAAAATACAAATTGCTGATCCAAATCTAACCCATCTTTTTAGGCCATTTTTCCACTACACACAATTATCCTTACTCTGTGCTAAAGCACCAGCCACACCAAACTGCCTACAGTTCAACTAATGGATCTCTGTGCCTTTTTAGGTACAAATACCTCTACCTAAAACTTGCCTTCCCTCTTGTTTGGACTCCTACTCATCTTTCAAAACTTAGCCTGAACCAGGCACAGTGGTGCACATCTGTAATCCTAGTGACTTGGGAGGTTGCAGCAGGAGGATTTCAAGTTCAAGGCCAATCTTATGAACTCAGCAAGACCTTGTCTCGGAAAAAATATATATTTTATCCTTCCTTCCTTTCCTTCCTTCCCTCCCTCCCTCCCTCCCTCCCTCCCTTCCTTCCTTCCTTACAAAGGCTCAGTGATAAAATAACTCTGGGTTCAATCCCCAATACTGGAAAAAAAGAAAAAAGAAAAACTCAGGCCAGATGTGGTGGAATTAGTTTTTACTGGGGATTTGGCACACCCTATAATCTCAGTGGCTAGGGAGGCTGAGGAAGAGGATCAAGAGTTCAAAGCCAGTCTCAACAACTTAATGAGGCCCTAAGCAACTCTGCAAGACCCTGTCTCTAAATAAAATATAAAAAAAGGGCTGGGGATGTGGCTCAGTGATGAAGCGCCCCTGGGTTCAATCCCAGTACGAAAGAAAGAAAGAAAGAAAGAAAGAAAGAAAGAAAGAGAGAGAGAGAGAGAGAAAGAAAGAAAGAAAGAAAGAGAAAAGAAAGAAGAACTCAGGCTGAGTGTCACCTCTTCTCTAAAGGCTTCCCATAAGCCTCAGGTCTTCCTCAAACAGCTATTAGTTGCTTACCTCCCTATGAGCACAATAGCCCTACCATACACAAATATACTATTGTTCAACTTGTCTTCCTACCTATCCCCCTCAAACCATCACACCCTCCATTCAAAAGTAAAAATTGGGGCAGGAAGTAAGAGATTTTATGGAACCTTTTAAACTGCTCTGCATCATGTAAAATTACACCTTATGGACTCTGATCTCAATGCTTAGGTTTCAGGAAGTACATCAATATTTAGAATTTGTAACCAATCCAGGGAACTTGACTAAGGGTGTCAACACAAGGGGTGGTGCCCTCTGAAACTCACTGGAAATCCTATCAGCAGCCCTCTATTATTGGTACTTCATTTTTTAGGGATGCAAATTGCCCCATCATTAGGCCCTTTCTGAATTAACAATCCCCATTAAAAACTAATTTCACTCAAAAGATAGCACTTGTAAGATAATGAACATTCTGCCAAGAGTATTCAGAAGACCTAAGCACTATTTAATCATTAAAAATACAAAAATATTCTTCCACAATGGCTGTCTTGAGTGTTCTTGTACATAGTCTTTCTTCCACTAATAAATTTGAGCTGAATAAACTTTTGGTGATATTAAATTTGCCAGGTAAGGCAAAGTAAATCATTCATAGTTGGTCAATTTCTACTTACTTTACAAGAACAGTAAACTTTCCACCTGGCAGTGCAAAGTATTTACCAAGTTACCTAACAGTTATTCTACCTGAACTGAGTAAACCAGTCATGTAAATAAACTGTGAAATATTGAACAACATATATTTTTTTTTGGTACCAGGAATAGAACCCAGGAGTGCTTAAGCCACATCCCCAGCCCTTTCTTAATTTTTTTTTTTTTTGAGACAAAGCATCCCTAAGTTGCTAAGGCTAGCCTCAAATTGTGGTTCTCCTTTCTCAAAAGGGAGGAAAAGAAAAATAAAATGGGGGTAAAAGAGCTTTACTATTTCATGTAAATTTTGTCTATACAGTATATAAACTTTTGGGGGGTATGGGGCAGTACTGGGAATTGAACCCAGTGCCTCATATATGCTAGGCAAGTATTCTACCACTGAACTACACCCCATTCCCTTTTTAAATTTTTGAGACAGAGTCTAGTTAAGTTTCCAGGCTCGTTTATTTTTAAAAAATCATATAAAAGAAATCTTTCTTTGGCTTTTTTTTTTTTTTGTAGTACTGGAGACTGAACCCAGGGGTACTCTACCACTGAGCTGTTACATCCCAGCCCTTTAGGAAGGAATAGATAGATAGTATGCCTTCCTCTTGAATTCAATGGCAATCTCTGAGAATCCATTCTTAAAAACCACTTTCAACTCAAGACTGTCAATTATACATATTGTCAAAAGATGTTTAACTCTTTCCAACAAAATTAAAAACGTCCCACTCAAATGTGGAAAGAGTTCTTTGTGAACAAAGGAAACGATAGTAACAGTAAACAACAAAGTAAACAAAGTGCCAAGCACTTTGATAACAGCTCTATAAGCACTAGCTAAATTCATTCTCACAGCCCTCTTATTACTTCATCTTACAAACAGGAGTACTGAGTCACAGAGAAAATGATTTACTTGCCCCCAATCACTAACTGCATAGCTGACATCATCCAAAATCAAACCCAGATCTGGATGATCCACCAGCACTCTGGATACTGACCCACACCCAGAGTTTGCCTTGGGTCTATTCATTCCAAAATTATCCGTGAGTGCAAATCTTTCTAGAAGAAAACATAATAAGTGACCCTTCTTCCAGTGCAGAGGGGATGAAACTCTTAGCAATAAGAAGGGCTACAGAAAGTGGTCTGAAACTCAGAACTCTATCCCCAAGCTATAATTTGGGTTGGCTTCTCCTTCCTGAGTTCCTACAGCTGGACTGACCGTACTGCTAAGCTGTACCCCATCCCTCCTATCAGAGGAGCAAAACATACTTCCTTGTGTTCTAACAATTTTACAAGTGTGTTCAGGGTTGGGGTGGGGGTAATAAATGCTACCAAACTTCCAGGGAAGCCCCGACTCAAGACAGACTCAGGGCTGGGCGGGTCCTTCAAGACCATTTTCAGAAGAGCCTTAACACACCCCAGGACACCTTGTCTGTCAAGCACCTCTCCACCCTTTCTTGCTCGCCTTTGTAACGGAAGTTCACTCTCTTTCCTTGCTGGACAGCACTGCCCATGGGGATGGAGACAAGCTAAGGCTTTTCTCTGCACCTCCAGCCCCTATTCACCTGGCTCACACTGAGCCCGTCAATTCCAGCAGCCACATGCAGGGGCCCTGAAGAGGGCCAAAGGGGACCCTGTTGTGTAGGGCAGCGGGGCACAAGGCAAGACCCGGATCGGGATGCGAGCCCGAGGTAGAAAGCTGCCTGCGGCCGGCCGGGTAGATGGGGCCTCGGGGAATGGGCGGGAAGACACGGTCCTGGGGTCTAGCAGGATGCTCTCCCGAGTCCCGGCTGAGGCGCGGCTCTCACCAGATGCGGGTCAGAGGTTCCCTCCGGCGCCGCGCCGCCGCCGCCCTTCTCCGGCGAGAGCTGAACCTAGAGTTGGAAAGCAGGCCGGCGCTAGCCGGCCCCCGGGGCTTCCACTACCCGGGCGTGCCGGTCGATGACTCGTCGCTCGACTCAGGACCTGGCTCCCACTGCCTGATCGCCGAGTCGGCGAACACGCCTTCCGTCGCCTGCGAGGGCTCCCGTGATTGGCTGCTTTCCGCCCCGGGCTCCTTCCCAGCCGCTTTCAGGAGGCCTCTTGCCGGTGAGCTAGGTACTTTCCGTCGTCGTGGCAGTGCTTGGCAGGCGGCCGAGCTGGCCTGCCAACCTGTTCCCGCCTCGAGGCGTTCTCTCCACCGGTGACACACGCACTGAAACCCGAGTCCTCCGGCGGAGTAGTTGCTAGGGCCTTGCACCCAAGGTGGGATTTTTTCCCCCCTTAATCATTTCATAGACCAGCACCAAAGCAATACTCTAGTGCAGCCTGTCTGTCCCAGAGCTGTCCCTGGAGTTAAGCCTCGTCACTCCTTGCCATTTGTACTCTAAGGCTCTGGTGGAGTGTCAGTCATGACAAGGTGATGATTCTAACTGATTATTACAGTCTGATCAGCGTTGGCCTTCACTGCAGGTAACTAACTAGCTAGTTCCAAGGCCCTGGGGACGTCCCCTATTCACCTGGCCCACACCGAGCCATTATTTTGTCCTGAGAGACACCTAGTGAGAAAAGGCTAGCCCGGCTCCTGATGAAGAATTTAGTGTTTTAAATTGACTCAAATTTCTGAGTCACTATAGAAACTCCAATTGACAGAAAATATTAAAACTTTTTTACAACCATTAAAGAATTTACGACAACTGAAACTATTTAACAACTCACTGAGATTGCTTGGTACAAAGCTAATTTTAAATTCCATCATACTTTTAAAAAACAAATTAGTTGTATATGGACACAATATCTTTATTTTTTTATGTGGTGCTGAGGATCAAACCCAGTGCCTCACACGTGCGAGGCAAGCGCTTTGCCACTCAGCTATAGCCCCAGCCCCTCCATCATACTTTTGCAGTTCATGATGTATTTCAATTAATGATGAAGGTCTAATTTGCAGCATACTATGAACCATTTGTTCCCTGAAGCTAGCTTGAAGCCACTAAAAGGTCACATCAGTCCAACAGTACAGAAGACATTAAGGGGTTTTAATGCAAGGAAGTGCCATCAGATTTCTCTTTTAAATATTTCTCTTTAAATATTTTGGACTCCTGGGGTGGAGAATGGACTGGATGAGAGTTAAGAATTGGTAGCAGTGAGATAACTGAAGTAGATGAATATATTATTTATTTTGGAAATAATATTGATAAAACTTAATCATGGATTAGATATAAGGGGATGATGGGGGCAGGGTATCAAGAATGACTTCCAGGGCTGGGGATGTGGCTCCTGGTAGAGTGTTTGCTCAGTATCATGAAGCCTTGGGTTCGATCCTCAACACCATGAGCCAAGGAATTTATAAAAATAAATTATAGAAGGAATCCACCTTCTTTAAAATTTTTCTTAAAAAAAAAAGAAAGAGCTTTGCGCAGTGGCAGTATCGTAGCCAATGAGGTTTATCCGAGGCGCGATTATTGCTAATTGAAAAAAAAAAAAGAAAGAATGGCTTCCAGGTTTCTGTCATTGAACTAAGTGATTGTACCATTATTAAGATGAGAAAGACCAAGGAAAAGTAAATTTTGGGAAGGAAAAAATAAAATTTTAATTTTGGATGAGATACAATTGAGATGTCTATGAGATAACTGTATGAAGCTACTAAATAGGCAGTAAGGTAAATGAATCTGGACATAGACTCACCAGATATTCCAAATGGTGTATTAGTTTCCTATTGCAGCTGTAACATATTACCATAAACTTAGCATCTTAAAACAACACAAAATAATTGCCTTATTTTGGAGACTAGGAGTTCCAAGGAAAGAATTTCAGGGATTAAAATCAAGGTGTCGGTGCAATCACCTGCCTTTTGGAGGCTGCAGGACAGAATCTATTCCCTTGCCTTTTCCAGCTCTTAGAGGCTGCCCACATTCCTTGGCTCATAGGTTTTCTGACCTCTACTTTTCTTTTCACATTCTTCTGCCCTCTTTTGTTCCACTCTTTCACTTGATTATGTTGGGTCCACCCAGTAGTCCAGGATAATTTTCCCACCTCAAAATCCTTAAAAACATCTGCAAAGTCTCTCTTGTTATGTAAGGTAACACATAAAGTTCAGGGAGTAGGATGTAGACCTTTTGGGGAGCGCTATTTTTTCTACCGCAAGTGGTACTTAAAGTCAAGGAAGACATTCAAGAGGGACATTTGCTCTTAAAGTTTCATACCATTTTACCAAATATCCAGAGCACATTACTTTTTTCTTTTTGAAAGTTAAGAAGAGTTAGCTTTAAAAACAATGCTTTTTTTTTTTTTTAATTTAAGTGCTATCCAGGCATGGTGGCTCAAGCCTGTAATCCCAGCGGCTCAGGAGGCTGAGATGGGAGGATCACGAGTTCAAAGCCAGCCTCAGCAACGTGGAGGCTCTAAGCAACTCAGAGAGACTCTGTCTCTAAATAAAATACAAAATAGGGCTGGGAATGTAGCTCAGTGGTCAAGTGACCCTGAGTTCAATCCCCAGTCCCCGCCCCCCCAAAAAAAAAGTTAAGTGCTGGTGGCATGAGTCTGTTGAATTTTGTAAAAATTCAAATTGTACACTTAACATATGTGTCCTTTTTGTATGTATGTTACACTGCAATATGTTTCAAAGTACTTAACACTTAAGATTATGTCTAGGAAATGTACTTTTAACAACAAATTCAGCCACTTGTAAGTTTTGTGTCTGATCAATATTAGAATTTTATATATCCATATAGAGTCGGATAGCTCTGTGTTGATGGAATCATCTAACTTTAAGTGAAATGCCCATTTTGGAATTTTATTCTGTGTTTTTTGTCTATGTGTGTTGGAGATTGAGCCCAGGGGTGATTTACAACTGACCTACAGTCCCCAGCCCTTTTTGGTTTTTTATCTTGAGACACGACCTTATTAAATTGCTGAGGCTGAGGCTGGCCTCCAACTTTGGATCCTGCTGCCTCAATCTCCCCAGTCACTATAATTACAGACGTGCACCACCATGTCAAGTTCTTATGTTCTCTCTCTCTCTCTCTCTCTCTCTCTCTCTCTATATATATATATATATATATATATATATGTGTGTGTGTGTGTGTGTGTGTGTGTGTATGTGTGTATACACATACACACACACACACACACCAGGGATTGAACCCATGGGCACTTAACCACTGACCCACATCACCAGCCCTTTTTATTTTTGAGACAGGACCTCCCTAAGTTGCTGAGCTTAGCCTTGAACTTTCAATCCTCTTACCTCAGCCTTCTAAATCACCAGGATTACAGGTGTGTGCTACTGTACTTGGCCTCTTGTATTCTCTTGAGATGAGTTGTAGCAAAGAGGCTTAGGAGGCATTTTTTCCCACCTTTTTGAGGTCACTTTTTCTATGGGTAAATAATGTTACATTTCTGGATCTCTTTTACTTTGCTATTCAAAAGTGAGTTAATATATCAAAATTCTTCCCAGCTTGTTTTGTTCATTTGATTTGATGTCATTTGACTTTAGTCTGAGGGTTCTACAATCTGCAAAAAGTACTTATGAATAACAGCAATTCAGGAGACCAAGGGAGGAGGATCACAAGTTCAAGGCCAGTCTGAACAATTTAGCAAGGCCCCAAGCAATTTAGCAAGACCCTGTCTCAAAATTAGACAAATTAAAAGGGTTGTGGATGTGGCTCAGTGGTAAAGTGCTCCTGAGTTCAATCCCAGTTAAAAAAAAAAAAAAAAAAAAAGTTCTTATGGCCTTGTGGTATAATAAAAATCAAATTTTTCTATAGGTTATTCCATAAGCTGAAATATAATTTAAATCACTCAGAATATAATTAGGCTAACAAAGAATCTTAGTTCTTATGAGAATATCTAATTTACCCTTCTTATCAAAGGAGATCTTTCTACAGTTTTTTTTTTTTTGTGTGTGTGTGTGTGCATGGTGAGGGGAATTGAACTCAGAACCTTGAACATGCTAATCAGGTACACTACTACTGAGCTGTATCCCTAGCACCTCTACAGCTTGCTCGCTTGCGCTCTCTCTCTCTCTCTCTCTCTCTCTTTCCTTCTTTCTACCTGGGGATTGAACCCAGGTATACTTAACAACTAACCCACATCCCCAGGCTTTTTTTTGTTGTTGTTGTATTTTATTCAGAGACAGGGTCTCACAGGTTGCTTAAGGCCTTGCTAAATTGCTGACATTGGCTTTGAACTCTTGATCCTCCTGCCTCAGTCTCCCAAGCTGCATGCACCACCGTGTCCAGCTCTCTACAGCATTCTTGACAGGTACTCATCTGGCCACTTTGGGAACTTTTCTTCTAACAAGGACTTGTTTTGCTCTTTTATTTAGTGATTTAATTATTATAAATTAATCTGCCACTTTGTAAAGTCCACCTATGTATTTGTAACCTACTCTTCTAAACACTTTATCTATATTCACTTAGTATTCAACAACCCTAAGATCTACTTTCCATCACCCCCATTTTATAGATAAGGGCACCTGAAGCACAGAAGGCAAAGGTGCCTGAGGTCATATAGCTGTATGACCTCAGCCCAGGACTTGATCCCACTTACTTGACATCCACCATGTATTTCCTATCTATATAATTAGAGTGTGTTCTGACTATCCTCAGGTCAATCTTTTTTAACTTTATTTACTCATTTTTATGTGATGCTGAGGATTGAACCTAGTGCCTTGCATATATTAGGCAAATACTGTACCACTGAGCCACAAACCCAGCCCCTCTGGTCAATCTTAATCATCACTTTTTGGGTAAATTGTTCCATGAATTAGAATTCAAGAACCTGGGATGTAGCTCAGTGGTAGAGCACTAGCCTTACATGTACAAGGCCCTGGGTTCATTCCCCAGATCCTCAGCACCATACACACACAAAAAATAAATTCACATAGCTCTTCCACTATTCAGTTTATATCACTACGAATTGCTCACATCAATATTGAAGAGTTTTGTTTTTTTCTGAATTAGGAGTTAAATCTAGGATTGTCCTACCACTGAACTGTATCCCTAGTCCTTTTTATTTTTATTTTTTTTAATTTTGAAATAAGGTCTTGCTAAATTGCTAAAGCTAGCCTTGAATTTGTGATCCTCCTGCCTCAGCCTTCAGAGTCACTGATATTACAGGTGTGTGCCACAGCATCTGGCTCTTGAGAGATTTTTTTAAAGATATCTTCTTTAAAATCAAAATGTAAGTGTTGATGGAATTCTCCCATTCTACCGATTTAATAACACTTTCAAAAAGGAAAATACGAGCTGTGGGTTTAGCTCAGAGATAAGTGCTTGCCTAGAAAGCATGAGGCCCTGGGTTCTATCCCAGCACCACTCAAAAAAAATTGCTAAAAAATGAAAATAAGATCAGTTTGGCACAAACCTTTTTAAAACAAATTTTTTATTGGTATGTCAATGAATATCTAAGCAGATGTTGAATTTTGAATTTTCATGAAGTGAAAACCACCACTGAGCTAAAGAAAGAAACATTACCAGAGTCCATGGGCTGCCTACTCAAAAGCTGCCTCTCCATGATCCATGAAAAGCACTGGCACCAAGCAGGTCATTAGCTAGCAGACACATGGTAATTACCTGAGTAAGTCAAGCTAGCTCTCTAAAGAATCTGGATAGAGGGAACACAAGTTTGGCCAGTTGGATGTGAGAGGAAAGGGGGCACATTAAAAACAGACAGATATGCTATAAGAGGTGGAGCAGGTGGGCTGTGGGGAGAGAATCCATTACCCAACTTGTCTTGGATCCTGAACTGCTTTCTGATTTCAATCCATCTGTATCCTTAAAATAAATTCTCTTTTTCTTAAGATGCCATATTCCTTGCAATCAGAAGATACTGACACAAAATGGTAAGCCAGGGAGAATCTCCAACCATTATTTTGATCCCCAACTCCAATTCATTGTATGAACTCAGCTGGGTGTGATGACACACACCTGTAATCCCAGCTCTTTGGGAGGCTGAGGTAGAAGAAGTGCAAGTTCAAGGCCAGCTTAGGACACTTAGTGAGACTTCTCAAAATAAAAATGAAAAGGGCTGGAGATGTAACTCAGTGGTAGGGCCCTGGATTCAATCTCCAGAAAAAGAGAATAAAAAAATAAAATTAAAAAGAGGTATTCTGAGACAGAGTAAAAGTTTAATGGGAAAGAGTACTTTGATGTCTATCATGTTGTTTCTTTAGGGGAATGCAAGGGAGGTAGGGATGGTAGGGACAGTGCTATGTATTTGCCATCCCTACCCTGAGCATGAAGAAATCATCCAAGAGGTGGAAAAAAACTAAGCAATGTTAAGCTAGGTATTTATGTTAATAAATGTCTTTACTTTAGCTGTTCTCCTCCCCCTGTTCTATACATTAGCCACAACCCTTTTAATTGCCGGAGTGTCTAGTGTATTAGAGGTAAAACACACAAATCAGATATCACTGCATTAGCCATATTGTTGATAGCCTCCCAGAACAAAGAATTGCTCCTATTGCACTGAGGAGTTTTATGTCTATACTACATAAGGAAAGCAATTCTTTTTCCCTAAGAAAAGCATTTAAGAATTAAGGATTAAGATTATATTGACAGGGCAGGGGTTGTGGCTCAGTGGTAGAACATTTGCCTAATGTGTAAGGCACTAGGTTCAATTCTCAGTACCATGTATAAATAAATAAATGAAATAAAGGTCCATCAATAACTAAAAATATATTTTTTAAAAAAAGATTACATCGGCAGAAAATAATTCAGTAAAATCCTAAACTGTATGAGTCAAATTCAGGTTTGCAAGACCATGAGATTTAAAGGTAAGGGTTGTTTTTTTTTTCTTCTTCTTCTTCTTGTTTGGTATTGGGTATTGAACCCAGGGATGCTCTACCACTGAGCTATATCCATAGCCCTTTTTATTTTATATATATATATTTTTTATTTTTTATAAATATATATATATATTTTATTATATATATATATTTATATATATATATATATATATTTTAATTTGTAATTGGACACAATACCTTTATTTAATTAATTTATTTTTATGTGGTGCTGAGGATCAAACCCAGGGTCTTGCACGTGCGAGGCATTCTCCCGTTTGGCCACAACCCCAGCCCCTTATTTTTTATATTGAGACAAGGTCTCTCTAAGTTGCTGAAGCTGGCCCTGAACTCAGCCTTCCAAGTCATTGGAATTATAGGTGTGCACCATCATGCCAAGCAAAAAGCATGCTTACAAATGTGCCAATTAAGATACTCATAACTGGGAAGGGCATGGTGACACACACCTGTAATACCAGCAATTTGTGAGGCTGAGGCAGGAGGATCATGAGTTCAAAGCCAGACTCAGCAATTTAGCAAGGCCCTAAGCAACTCAGTGAGACCCTGTCTTTAAATATTAAAAAGAGTTGGGGATGTGGCTCAGTGATTAAGTGTCCCTGGGTTAAATTCCCAGTACCAAAAAAAATAAATAAATAAAGGAAAAGATACCCATAACTGGAAGAGAGGCCTTTTTGAAATTCAGGTTTCAGGACCATTTAATCACTCTTTGTAGCCCCAGTTACTAATCAGTTTATCATGCCAGCCAATCAGATTTTTATAGTACCTATGACAGTAAGCCATCTCCATGCTAGCTTCCCCAACTGTAGAAGAGAGGTTCACATAAGTGTGACTTTGTGTTTATTTTTGTGAAATATTCCTTATATTGGAATTTTAAAATGTATTTTTCTTTATGGACTATGATGATAAATTATTTTATTATCTGGCTGCTAGAGAAATGATGTAAGCCAGAGAGTACTCAGTCATCCTTGACTAATAGAAGTTTACAGTTTAATTAGAACAACTATTCCAGAAGGACTGGAAATGTGTTAAAAAAAATAGTTTGCCTTTAACTTTGACTCTAATATAAAAAGTGTGTCAACACAGTTATGACCTGAAATAACTGCTCATTGGCCAGGTGTGGCGGCACACTCAGGTAGTGCCAGGCTCAACTCATTTGTTTTGCTTTCTTATAACTCTCTTAGGATTATGCTTCTGCCCTTTGTCCTCTATGTATTCCATCTTTCAGAATTTGATTCACTCTTTAAGCTTTCCATTTTGACTTCCATGTAGATAATTCCTTGGAAACAAACAGCCTGCCTTTCCTCCCAGGTCTTGGTCCATCCTTTCAATTTCCTGCTACATATATCACCTCGTGCTCAATACATATATGCAAAATGTAGTTCTGTTGGGTTTTTTTTCTTGACTTCTCTATTTCTTTCAATGGTACTAACTTGTCACTTTCATCCAAACTCAAAATCATCTGAGTCATCAGAATCATCAGAGTCATCTTTCAATCTTTACTTTGTCTGATTTCTAACATCTAATCTTTCAATGTTATCAAAATGTTTCCTGCATGTGCTCTTTGTGCTGTTTCTTTCCCTTTCTACCATCTTAGTTCAGGTCTTTGTCTTTTTATGTCATTTAATTTTGAGAATGCCTATTTTTTTCATGATTTTACATGAAAATTACCTAAAATCAAGCTTTATCTTGTAATCAATGTATAGACTTAGTGTAGGGTTTTTTTAATTGCAAACATATCCTCTATTAATAATATCTCACAATTTTTCAAAAAATAGGAACAAGGCACAGTGCTGCACACCTGTAATCCCAGTGATTTAGGTGGCTGAGGCAGGAGGATCACAGGTTTGAGACCAGACTCAGCAATTTAGCAAGGCCCTAAGCAACTTAGTGAAGCCCTATCTTAAAATAAAAAGTAAAAGGGGCTGGGGATGTGGCTCAGTGGTAAAGTATCCTGGGGTTCAATCCCAGTACCAAAAAACAAACAAAAAATATTAAACCAGTATCAAAGACCTAGACTAATTCCTGCCAAATTCCCTTGCTCTTCTAACCTGTCCTGAACACTACTATTTTATTAATCTCATTAAGAGACTGCTTTAAAGAAAACTGCTTTTAAGCAAGGAAATAATCAGTGGCTCCCCATTCCTGGCTAGATGAAGTATGCCTAGGAGATCAAGTTTAGCATTTAAGATCCCTGACCTTTTGCTGATTTTACCAATATTATTTCCCTACCCATCCTGTGTCCTGAGCACTTTCTTCTTTGTTTTGTGTCATTCCTCTGCCATCACCCCCATTAGAAGGCTATTCTTTGTTGCTGCTACTTACCCTTATTCTGGCTTCAAATCCTCTCTCTTTTCAGAAGCCTAATCTGAACAATCTAATCCCCCAATATTCCTTTCTCCTCTGAATTTCTGTAGCACTTGGCTTGACTATTAATTTCATGCTTACTATTAATTGTCTGGTGTCTCTGGATGTTTGTGACTATAAAGTTATGATTTGGTATGCTATAAGGAAACCAGTAACATTAGTCATCTCACTATATATGACCTGTTTCTTTAATCAGATCATAAATTGCTTGAAGTTAGCCCTGTTAGGTATGTTTGTTTCTCTGATATCTTATGTAAGAAGCAGTCAGTGGTCAAATGTTTTCTCTCATATGTGGAAATTAGAGCAAAATTAGGGAAAGAAAGCAGTGGAGGGGGTCAGATATCATAAATATATAGGGAAGATCAACAAATTAGATAATTGATAGGGAAGAAGGATGGGAAAGGGGAAGAAATATGAAATGAATTTAACAAAATCACATGATATGCATATCAAACAAACAAACAAACAATCCAAAGGAAGATGAGTGGAGGAAGAAGAATGGGGAGGGAGGATGGAAGGAAAAACAGAGCGGTGGGTGGGGGTATGGGGATTGAAATCAAATTCCATGCATGTATGATTTTGTCAAAATGAACCCAACTACTATGTATAACTATAATGCTCTAATTAAAAATAAAAACAGTCAATAAACATTGACATTGTCAAAGCAGGATGACATTTACCAAAGATTCATTGTCGTCTCTATTCTTTCCCCTATGTCTAGCCCACATTACCTGTATACAAGCTCCCCCATCAACCATCCTCCACCATCTGGGCTTATAATCTTAGTAGCATAATAGTGTTGCTCAGTCTTTATAATGAATCAAGTTTAAAAGAACTTGGTGAGTTGAAGAACAAGAAGAAATTTAGAGATATTGTAAAGTAGATGTGTAGAGGCAGAAAGTAACTAGAGATGTGGCTGAGATACATAGGGAGGCCAGGTCAGCAAGTTCCCTGCATGACATCAGATACAGAGGCCAGGCTTTTCTTCACTGAAATTGAGAGCAGTTTTAATTAGGGAAGTGACATGTTCAGATTTGTCTAAATAAAATTATGGTGGATGGTGGATTGGGAAGGGGAGGAAGGAGCAGCTGAAGGGATACCTATTAAGGATAATATTCCAGGACATTCCAAAGTCAGGCTGATCTCTTTATTTAAATAAGAATAAACAACTATGGATCAAAATGGTCAGGGAAAAAAAACTATCGGTACTGAAATGTACAGACTTTCTCTTGTCATTATTCTCTAACTAATACAGTATAACAACTATTTACAAAACTTTTACATTGTAGTAAGTATTACAGATAACCTAGAGATGATTTAAAGTATATGAGAGGATATGTATAGGTTATATGCAAATACTGTACTGTTTCATAAAAGGGACTTGCACACCCACAGATTTTGATATCCCTGGGAGTCCTGGACCAATCTCCCATTGGATACTGAGGGACAGCTGTGTCTTACATATAACAGTTGTCCAAGTCTTAGACAGTTAGACTCTCAGACATTATTAAATTTAATTTAATAAGGTGTAAAGTTCTGTGGAAACCCAGGAACTTCAATCTATTGTACTTCATGTTAAACACTCAGTAATGCTCTGCTGGCTGTGTTCCCTCTTTTCCAACTCACATTTTCCAACTGCCCAAGCATCTATCTTTTCTGCCCTCCAGCTTCTCTTCTCTTAAGCCTTTGTCTTTTTTTCCACATCTTTTATTGGTGCATTATAGCTGTATATAATGATGGGCTTTGTTACATATTTGCATTTGAGCACAATATAACAATATAATATCAATATAACTTGGCCAGTATCACTCCTGAGCCTTTCTTTACATTGTTGGTCACTGACTTCTTCTTGAAACGTTCTACTTCCTGGACTTCGGAGACACCTGATTTCCTTTCCACCCCAGCCTCTCTGGCTACTACACTTCCTCAAACACCTTGAAAAAGTTACTCTTTCCTAGGATTCTGTATTTAGCTTTCCTTGCATCTCATTTTAATATTTCTCCAAACTTCCTCATTCACTTAAATTGTTCCTAAATTTTAATCTCTAGTCCAATCTTCTTAGCTCAAACCCAATAACCAATTGCTCATAGGACAAACTTCCTGGAATGTGTCCTATAGGCACTTCAGATCAACCTGTTCAAAATTAATTTTTTTTTCTCCACAAACCTGGGCTTTCTTGCCAATTCTATTCTCAGAAAATTGTGTTATTATTTACTAAGTAACCTGGGAGGCATCTTTGACATCTCTCTGTCCTATACCTCTTAATCCAGTATGCCATGTAATCTTATCAATTTTGCATTTTTTAAAAATATTTATTTTTTTTAGGTATAGATGGACACAACACAATGCCTTTATTTTTATGTGGTGCTGAGGATTGAATCCAGGTCCCGCCCGCGCTAGGCGAGCGCTCTACCACTGAGCCACAATCGAGCCCCTCAATTTTGCATTTTTTAAGAGAATTTTCTGGGAGAGAAAATGGTGTATTTGAACATAATAAAATGAGAATGAAAATAGTATATGAGGAGATCAGCCTGACAGGAGAAATGCTTTGTTGAAGAATATTTAAAAATATAACTGGATTATTAAATGGGAGAGTACCTTAGAAGGTAACTTGAAGACCACCCAGAGAATTTCAGAGCCGATGTGCTCAGAGAAACTGCCAAATATTAGGCAGGTAAATGAAATGGTCATTTTAAGCTGTAATATAAGAAAAGTGAGCCGGGTAAAGTGGCGTGCACCAATAATCCCAATGGCTCAGGAGGCTGAGACAGGAGGATCACAAGTTCAAAAGCCAGCCTTGGCAATTTAGCGAGGCCCTAAGCAACTTAGCAAGACCCTGTTTCAAAATAAAATATAAAAAGGGCTGAGGAGGGGCTGGGGATGTGACTCAGTGGTAGAGCCTTACATGTGGCACTGGGTTCGATCCTCAGCACCACATAAAAATAAATAAAATAAACATATTAGAAAAAAAGGGCTGAGGATGTATGGCTGGGGTTGTGGCTCAGCAGTAGAGTGCTCCCCTAGCATGTGCCAGGCATGGGGTTCGATCCTCAGAACCACATAAAAATAAATAAACAAAGGTATTTTTCCAGCTACAACTAAAAATATATGTATTTTTTTAAAAAAAGAAGGCTGAGGATGTGGCTCAGTGGTTAAGCGCTCCTATGTTCAATCCCTAGTCCCCCCCCCTCAAAAAAAGTGAGTCATAAGAAAAATAGGTGGGGAGAGATAACCATTTTTTGGTAGATTTCATTGAACATATGAGGGGAAAAACCTTAGACCTTCCAGGTAGAAGCTCAGAAAATCTGACTTTGAATTTAAATTTAAGTAATACTAAAAAAGGGGAAAAAAAGTAAGAAATTCTCACTAAAGAAGGCAAATTGAGGGGGCAGAGAGAGGGGAGGGGAGGGGAGGGGAGGGGAGGGGGGATAGTAGAGGATAGGAAAGGCAGCAGAATACAACAGACACTAGTATGGCAATATGTAAATCAATGGATGTGTAACTGATGTGATTCTGCAATCTGTATATGGGGTAAAAATGGGAGCTCATAACCCACTTGAATCAAATTGTGAAATATGATATATCAAGAACTATGTAATGTTTTGAACAGCCAACAATAAAAAATTAAAAAAAAAAATCTCAAAAAAAAAAGAAGGCAAATTGAAATTAGTTCTATTACTGCATTAAGGATACAGCTAAATGTAAACTGTTGGAAATAATTTAGGAATGTCATCATTTGATTGAAAAGCTCTTATAAGCTATTCTTTGACTATAAATGATCTTAAAACGGAAATGTGATATTGGAATGTGATGATTTGTTAAAATGTCTGAATATCCACAAGCCTCAATAAAAATTTAGGTTAAATAAACTGTATTTATAGCACACTATATGACACATTTATATAAGAATAAACATGGTAATTTCCTTTCATCTTGGCTTAGATACTAATAAACGGTATAAATGTGTCTCCCTCCCATATGGTCAGTGAAATAACTGGGGAAATAAAAGGGAAACTAGGAAGCTCTACATGCCATCTTTCAAAAGCAAAGGGAAAAATTAAAATAGTTGAGTGAATATTGGACTCTTTGGAAATAAATGGTATTTATGAAACAGAATATAAAAAGTAAATCTGGTGAAAGTGTCAAGAACCTGGAGAAAAGAGTTCCTTTCCACCTGGAAATGCAAAGAGGCATTGAGTTCCAACACAGTAACTAGAAACAAATAGCAACCATAGAATGACTAACTTGAGTTAGCAGTTTAAAAAAAAAAAATGCCATTAAAAAAATGGATGTGATAGATTTAAAACCAAAGTTTCCCTCTTCCTTCTTATAATTTTCCCCTTTTTTCTGATAGCAGTGTCAATAATAAAGCTCTACAGAATTGCTACATAACTTACATGAGGTCCTAGATAGCAGGACTCCCTGTGAAGTTCCACGTTGGTGTCCATCCCGTAGAACAAGTTTTGTATCCTGGTGTGGTAGGAGTTCACGGGCAGAGCAGCTGTTTGTTCTCTTGGTTCAGCTGCCACAGAACTGTCACTAGTGAGCATCTGAATTCCAGGCTAAATCTTAAGCCCCGCCTCTCTGAAAAGGAAGAAAAAAAAAATGTGATTCTAAATTCTTTCCGTATTCTTGGACAGTGGCTTGAAAGCAAGAGGACAGTAGCACCTGAGTGTTACTTCCCTTTGTGTGGTTGTGTGTGTGTGTGCTGTTTGGTTTTTTGGTGGCACTAGGAGTGGAACCCAGCGCCTCACATATGCTAGGCAGATGTTCTACCACCAAGCTTATCCAACAATTTTATTTTCCATGAGAAAATTTTTCTTCTGCGTTTCCAAATATAAAATAAAAAGGCCTATAATCAAAATCTGAATACTCTTTTTCATTTTGTTCTCACACGATAGTACATTCAAAATGTTTGTTTATGTGTGACTTTGAGCAAACAAGTAAAATGAATTAAACTGGAGGTTTTTTGTTTGTTTGTTTGTTAGTTTTTGTATTGGGGAATCTAACTCAGGGGCACTTTACCACTGAGCTACTTTTTATTTATTTTTAGACAGGTTCTCACTAAGTTGCATGGTTGGCCTCAAATTTGTGGTCCTCCTGTCTCACTCAGCCTCCCCAACTGCTGGGATTACAGGTGTACACCACCGTGCCTGGCTCAACTAGAGAATTTTTAAAGATTCCTTAATAACCAAAACCTCAAGATATTTGGAACCTTTAGTTTCATGAAACTGAACAAAAATCAATATGGTTGCATTTCATCTAAGTATATTAGAATAGAAAATGTACTACATTTGATAAAGAATTCACTTTGTGCTTTTGGTGCTCAGAGTTACCAAGTTCAACAATCTACTACACTTAGCCTTATCTACCACATGACTTTATATCCCATGTAAGGAAAGCTATAATACAAAGTAATACAATCTGACATAATTTTCTCATGTACATATATGAAAACAATGTAGTGAATCCCACCATCATGTACATCCACAAAAATGGAATCCTAACTAGAATGAGATATATTCCATGCTTGTATAATTATATAAAAATGGATTCTACTGTTATGTATAACTGAAAAGAATCAATAAATAAACTTATTAAAACAAAAACAAAACAATTTAAAAAATTCATTTGTAATAAGAGACTGTACTGCTGTTTTTAAAAATTAATTAATAGGGCTGGGGATGTGGCTCAAGCAGTAGCGCACTCGCCTGGCATGCACAGGGCTCTGGGTTCGATGCTCAGCACCACATAAAAATGAAATAAAGATGTGTCCACCGAAAAGCTAAAAATAAATATTTAAAAAATTCTCTCTCTCTCTCTCTTTAAAAAAAAAATTAATTAATAGGAAAAAAATTAATGAATAGGTTCAGAAGTATATGGACAAGCACAGGCTGGTACATTTTACTGAACTAGCACAGGGTAGTCCAAAACAAAATTGAATGAAAAAGATTGAAGGAATCCCAAATAAAAAACATTAGTAAATAAAATCCAGCAGGGTATTATAGGAATAATAGCTAATAACCAAATGGCAAGAGCAACTGAATGGATGGTTCAATTTGAGAAAATCTTTTATATAATATATTATATTAACAAGAAAGAAAAACTATACATACTAGATCCTGAAAGGCATTCACTACATACATTTCCAATTTAAAAACACACAACAAACAAAAGACCTTTCTGTTATATAGGATATGGGAATTTTCCTTAACTCAGTAAAGAAAAACTATCAAAATCTATAACAACTATCATATGTGAGAATGAAATAAAAATATTCTTATGTTATTATCATCACTTTTCACATCACACTCAAAGTTGCAATCAAGACAAGACAAGACTAATATATAAAGAGTAAATACCTGAAAGTAAGAATTGAAACTATGTTTTATGGATTGCACGGTTGTCTACCAGGATAATCCCAAGAAACTCAGTTTAAATAAATATTATAATTAATGAGTGTTTACCAAAGTGACTAAATACAAAACTGCCAGTAATAATAAAAAAAATTACAGAAGAACAATTCCATTCACAGAACCACAAAGATAATAGAGTATTTAGGAATTAACCTAATTTAAAATGTGTTAAGAGCCAGACACAGTGATGCAAGCCTGTAATCCCAGTGGCTTGGGAGGCTGAGGCAGGAGGATCAAAGCCAGCCTCAGCAAAAGTGAGCAACTCAATGAGACCCTGTCTCTAAATAAAAAAATACAAAATAGGGCTGGAGATGTGGTTGAGTGCCCCTGAGTTCAACCTCTGGTACCAAAAAAGAAAATGTGTTAAGACTTACTATATGAAGAAAACTTTTAAAACTTTACTGGAAGACTTAACAGAGATCTCAGCAAATGTACAGTCCATGTTCTTAGATGGGAAAGATGTTGATGTTCCTAAGTAATTTATAAACTCAAGGCAATCACAATGTAAAATTTCATTTCTTACTTCTTTTTGGTGATACCAGGAATTGAACCCAGGGTCTCAATTGGACGCTAGGCAATCCACAGAGCTGAGCCACATGCCCAAACCCCATTCTACCCTACCTTTTTTTCTTTCTTTTTCATGGAGACAAATAGCCTCCCAGGTAGCTGGAATTACATCCAGCAAACTTTCGCATTTTTAGTAGAATATGAAATCCTCGAGTTCTTCTGGAATAGAAAATGAACAAATATAACCCCCAAAACAGTTGAAGAGCTGAACACAGTGGTACACACTGTAATCCCAGCTTCTGGGGAAGCTGAGGCACAATGATTGTTAGTTCGAAGCCAGCCTGGGCAATTTAGTGAGACCCTGTCTCAAAATTTAAAATAAAAAGGGCTGGGGATATAGCTTAGTGGTACAGTGTCTTTAGTTCAATCCCCAGTACTGAAGAAAACAAAGGTTTGAGGGGGAAAAAAAACAGAGGAGAACTTTTCCTATCAGATATTGAAACACAACATTAGGGTAGGAATAAAGGACTAGATAAATGAAGCCAAATAGAGTCCAGAAACTGACCTGTGTACTTCAAGGAATTTAGCGTATGATAAATTTAGGTAGAATTTCTCACTAGTGGGATTATTTAAAAAAATGGTTCTGAGATAATAAGAAATCCAGAAGAGAAAAAAAATCATGTGAATGTCACCTCATAACATACACAGAAATAAATTTCAGATTGATCCAAGATCTACATTATGAAGTATTAGGACAAAATACAAGGCAATATCTTTATAATTATGAGTGGAGAAGAACCAGAAGTCATAAGAAAAAACAGATTTTATTAAATAGCAATGTAAAACTCCTCATGGTGAAAGACTGGGAAAAATATATCCCATATTAGCGGGGTTGGGGGGAGGAATATCTTCACCGGGCAGGTGGTGCACATATTGTAATCCCAGTGCCTCAAGAGGCCGAGGCAGGAGGATGGCAAGTTGGAGGTCAGCCTCAGCAAGTTAGTGAGGCCCTGTCTCAAATATAAAAACAAAAAGGACTAGGGCTGTAGCTCAGTGGTATAGCACTCCTGGGTTCAGTCTCCAGTGCCTCCCAATAGATAAATCTGTAGATACTAATTCCCAACATAGAGTGTGTCATGGATAATTGCATACCTTATTCTCTAAGGGTCTCTCTTTTCCAGTGTTTCATTTCTTTGAATTTTCTATCAGATCAAGGTGAAAGCTTCAATCAGGGAGATTTCTTATCAAATCTCCGCAGTGGCTCAGCAGATGGACTCACCACTGACTTCACTGAGACAGAAAACCTCCCTCGTCCTTCCTCCCGGAAGCTGAATATTTCTCTATACACGGACTCACTCTCTGTTGCTTGGCTGGCTGATAGTAAAAGGAGCAAGGCTTTGAAGTCAGTCAACACTGTACTTGAATTCTGGCTCTGCCACTTACAGTTGATTGATCTTGAACAAGTTAATTTTCTGAAGAGATAACATTAGAGGGCTGTTCCTAGGGAGGGGCAAAAGCTATACAAAGCAAACACCAAGTGTGCTTGATGCCCAGTGATTTTCTTCCTCTTCCCAACCCGGGCAGAATCGTGGTGCAGTCTCTTGTGGATATGACCAGCAATGGGGAAGACTGTCCATCAGTCTCGATGACTGGAATCTCTGTATGTACTAAAGACTGCTTGTAAATGTTATTTTATACATATTATTCTTGAAATCAACTTTAAATCAATTTTTAACTTAGCTTTATCCTTACCAATGATATCTGTGAAATCATTAACATGATAATTATATTTTTTCCAATGTACAGTGAGTATATTTAGATGCTCATTCAAGAAATAAAATACCTGGGGACTGGGGACAGAACTTAGTGGTAGAGAGTTTGCCCAGCATGCACAGAGGTCCTGGGTTCAATCTCCAATATCACCACCAAAAAATAAAAATAAAGAAAGAAAAAATATATATGTATCTTTGATGTTCTTGATGTGATTAATAGGCTAGTTATATACATTATACATTGTATATGCTGAATACCTTGATAGTCATTCAGCAGATATGTAGAGTGTCTTCTTGTTAGAACAATCTGGCCTGGGTCCAAACTCTTGAGGACGCATGCTGATCCCAGACTGAGAAGATTGATGACTGACTGAGGAGGAAGTTCTACGACGTATCTACCAAGGAGTCCATTCAGGGTGTATGAATCCTAAGCTTTGGGCTAGAAGCCTTCTTCTAATCTTCATTTTCCTCCATGCACTAGGAGGGAGAGAAGTTAGAGAGGGTGGGACACTCTATTATTCTCTCTTTTCCTCCATTCCAATCCTCTTTCCAGGCAGCTGCAAGAGACAATTGGCTCAGAGCTGCAGAAACTACAGTCACCCTTGCTCTACTTAGACCTACATTATTTTCACTGCATTGCTCTGGGGCTCAGGATCATGCACTGATAAGATCCCAAGATGTAGATTTGGGGATAGGAGTGAAGGAGATGGCACCTTTAGGCTAAGCAGATTTCCACGCCTGTTTATCAGACTTTGCATCACATGTCTGTTTTAGCTAATTCAATGGCTCCCCTCCTTCGCTGTCATATTCCAAGCCTCCTCCTTCCCTGAGGCATGGCTCTGTGGATTATCTCCTTTCTCTTGAGGCCTCACCCTTTGTACACCAACATGTTCCTCTATGGCAAAAAGAAAGATTACCAACCCAAACCAGTTCTCTTTTCACAGGTCTGTGCCTCCTCTTTCTTTCCTTTTCCAATTCTGAGATTCTGAGAATAGGCTACCTGCAGGGTCTCAGCTTCTAGCTCCCTGTCCATTTCTTAACTTTTCCAGTCTGTGCTCTGGACCCACCACCCTCCCAAAACGGCTTTCCTAAAAGTCAGCAATGACCTCTCATGACCCTCATCCACCTCTACAGCCTATGATCTGCTGACCCTCCCCTGGCCCTGGCACCAAATGACCTTCACTCTCCTTTTCAAGGCTTTTCCTGTTTCATCTTCTCCTCTCCTCACCGCCTTGAGGTATGGTCCCTGTACTGGTACTGCAGGTCATGTCCCATGGCCTCTTTTTTTTTTTTGTACCAGAGACCTAGGGTCATTTAACCACTGAGCCACATCCCCAGCCCTTTTTAAATATTTTATTTAGAGACAGGGTCTCATTGAGTTGCTTAGAGACTCACAAAATTGCTGAGGCTGGTTTTGAACTCTTGATCCTCCTGCCTCAGTCTCCCGAGCTGCTAGGATCACAGGCACCACCGTGCCAGCTCCATGGCCTCTCTTCCTCTCTCAGAGCACCCACATCTGCACCATCCTCTGCCCTGCAGCACAGTGAGCAGTCAGCTTCACCAGACAGAAAGGCTGCAGCAGTTTCATTTCGTTCAGTCTCAGAGCCTAGAACAAAAAAATAGGAAAGTGGAAAGTCCCATGACATGGCCTCTGGGAAGTTTTGTGGGAACAGCTCAGGGTTTCAGAAGGAAGTGTGATCCATGGAGTCAGCTGGTTCAGAAGAACAAAGACATTTGTAAAGAATGAGACACAACCGACCAACAGCCTTGCTTTCTATTGACAGGAAGCAAATGTAGTTAACTGGTCAGGGGGATATGCAGACATAGGCACCTGGGTTTCAGGGCAGTGTCTATCAAAAACTGTCATAGTAGCTTATGGACAAGAAGGAAACCTGGGCCCTGGTAAGAGTGGGAAAGCCCTCTATGCTAAAGAGCTATGGATAGGATTTAGGGAGCAGGAGGGGCTCTGGAGGACTGTTGGGATGACCTCAGGCTGCTTACAAGATGAGAAGGGATAGAGAAAGGGCTGGGAATTACTCTAAGACTTTCATGGCTGGCACTGGTTCCTGCCACCATTTCAAAACAGTCCTGTTTGCTGATGTTGTCTGTGGAGATCTGGAGATCCTCAGAGAGAAGATTCTTTGTATCGGGCAGCAGCAAAACCTATTTTATTTATCTATTATTTACTTATTTTTATTTTTTTGGTACTGGGGATTGAACCCAGGGGTACTTTACCACTGAGACACATTCCCCAGTCCTTTTTATTTTTTTATTTTGACACAGGTATAACTAAGGAGCTTATGGCCTTGCTAAATTGCTGAGGCTGACTCAGCCTACCGAGCTGCTGAGATTACAGGTATGCACTGCATGTCCAGCAACAAAACCTGTTTTAAACACCAGCAGATTCTGGCTGCAGCCATTAGAAAGCTTTCTGTTTTGACATTCAGCAAAGAGATCCCCAGCAGAGGAGCAAAGGGTACTTCCCTACACTGCACCCAAGTGCTACTGGAAGTCCAAATCCTTAAAATACTTGAGCAGGCCCACCAGAATGTAATGTGGCAATAGAAGCAGGTGGACTGCTCTGGGAAACCTAGGCAGGAATCCCCATAAGAAATTGCAGAACCCATAAGACACTGTTCTGGCCAGTGTGTGGGGTGGGAAGGGAGAGAATGATATCTATAGTTATGGGAATACAAAATAAAATGTGCACCTACAGAGAGGAGGACTTCATTTCTGTCAGCTTCTGGCCATGGAGGCTGCCTTCTGGCTAGGGAGTACACATCCCTTGAAGAATCACAGTACTTGGTCTTGATGTAGGAAAGCAGACATTGGAGTGAACTCTAAACTTCTTCTCTTGGTCAGGAAGACAGGCGGACAGTGGTGGGCGTGTGTGTGGGAAGATACGATGTTAACTGAGGGCTAAAGAAACAGGATCTATAAAGAAGCCTTCGAGCTCTTCCCAGGTAATTAAGGGCATTCACCCAAGCTCACACCAGTTTTTCTTGTTTATGGCTTTAATTTTGCTGGCTGTCCTTTCACTCACCTGTTGATTAAATTTTACACCCTATTTAATGTGCCCTTTTAACCACTGGGCTTCATGAACACCATTATCGTAATTTTCCACTTACGACTTCATCTACAAATGGATGTTGACATCTCTACTCAAATATTTCCTTATTCACCTGCAAAATTAGGACACTAATACATGTATGAAAGATTTCCTGAGGATTAGGTGTGATAATGTATATAATCATCTAGCATAATAATTGGCAATATACACAGTAGATGGTTTTCCCCTTCTTTTCTAATTTCTCATTAACCATCTGTTTAAGACTTCACTTAGAATTCTCACAGTTGCCAACAAGGACTAACATTGTTAAGGTATAATTTTAATTTTTTATTATTTTTCATTTTATTTATTTATTGTGGTTTATTCATTTCATTTATTTACCTCACATGTTAGGCAAGTGCTCTACCACTAAACTGCATTTGACCCTATAATCTCTTTCAAAAATAAAATACAATTTTTGTGCAAATATACAATTAACAGGGTCATTAATTACTCGTCAATTAATGAAGACGTCAGTAAGATGTTAAGACTGTTTTAAAGGAGAATTTGAGAATAAAAAGAGTCAATACGGCCAGGTGCAGTGACAATCTCTATAATCCCAGCAATTTGAGAGAATTGAGGCAGGAGGATCACAGTTCGAGGCCAGAGAAAGCAACTTGGAAAAACACACTCTCAAATTTTAAAAAATTGTAAAAAGACTGAGAATGTTACCCAGTGGTAGAGTTCTGCTGGTTTCAATTCCCAGTTTAAAAAATAAAAGAAGAATCAATGAGAAAAGATAAAATGGTTTTTATCAGTAGTTCTCCCTCATCCACAGGGTTTCCAAGAGTTCCTCAGATGCCTAAAATTCTGTAATATACTCTGTATATACAATGTTCTTTCATACACACACACACACACACACACATATTTTCTGGAGGGTGGGGTTACTAGGGATTGAACTCAGGGCACTCAACCACTGAGTCACATCCCCAGCCCTATTTTGTGTTTTATTTAGAGACAGGGTCTCACTGGGTTGCTTAGAAACTCACTTTTTTGCTGAGGCTGGCTTTGAACTCGTGATCCTTTCCTGCCTCAGCCTCCTAAGCGGGCTAGGATTGCAGGCCATGCACCACCACGCCCAGCTTATACATACCTATTATAATTTTAATTTATAAATTAGACACAGTAGGAGATTAGCAACAATAAGAATAGGACAATTGCAACACTACACTGTAATAAAAGTTATTTTAAATGTCTGAAATATTTATTTAGGATTTTTAATTTAATATTTTTAGAATTTCAGACCACAGATAACTAAAGCTTTGGAGAGCAAGACTGGGCATGTGGTACACACCTGTAAATCCCAGCTACTTGGGAGGCTAAGGCAAGTCCAAGGGCAGCCTGAACAACTTAGCCAGACCATGTCTCAAAATAAAAATTAAAAAAAAAAAATAAAACCCAGCTGGGGTGTAGTTCAGTGATAGAGTACTTAACTAGCATACATGGGGTCCTGGAATGAATCTCTAGAATTAGAAAAGAGAAAAGAAGGAAGAAAGGAAAGAAGAAAGAAAGGAAGGAAAATTTTGGAATGTAAAACTACAGATAAGGGGACTACTGTTAGGTGCAAAATTGTTTAGTATTCTGTTACAATAAAATGTAATGTCTGGCTGGGCAAGGTGGCACATGCCTATAATCCCAGCAGCTTGGGAGCCAGCTTCAGCAAATTAACGAGGCTCTAAGCAACTCAATAAAACCCTGTCTCAACATTTAAAAATAAATAAATAAACAAACAGAGGCCGGGGGTGTGGTTCAATTATTGAGCACCCCTGGGTTTAATCCCTGTTACCAGGAGAAAAAAAAAAAAAAGAATAGTGGTGCTGTCCATTCAGGAAGCCAATCAGTAGCCATAAAGTACTTCCTTTAAATGAAAAAGGGAAAGTTCTTGGCCTAATAAGAAAAAAAAATCATATGCTGAAATTGCTAAAAATCTATGCTAAGAATGAATATCTAATCCATGAAATTGTGAAGAAGGAAAAAGCAATTCAGGCTAGTTTTGCTGTCACAGCTCCCATCGAAAGAGTTATGTCCGTGGTGAGTGATAGGTGCTTAGTTAAGATGGGAAGGGCATTAAATTGTGGGTGGAAAACAGAAACAGAAATGCGTCCTGACTGACAGCAGTGTGTTGCACCAGAAAGCACTGAGCCTATCTACACAGATTTCCACTAGGGTGATGCCAACCCATCTCAAGTAAGGGTTGGTCACACAGATTCAGGAATGAGTTTGAACTGAAAAAATGTAAAAATGACAGGAGAGGCTAGGCCTGCTGAGGAAGAAGCTTCTTCCACATTTCTGAGTTGAAAAAGTTGATTAAAGAGAAAAGGGGATGGGGATATGGCTCAGTTGGTAAAGTGCTTGCCTCGCATGCATAAGGCCCTGGGTTCAATCCCCAGCACTACCAAAAAAGAGAGAGAGAAAGGATACTGACCAAAGCAAGTCTTCAATAAATTAGTAGTTACTGAGCCTAATTTATAAATTAAACTGTATCACAGGCATGTATGGAGAGGGAAAAACTCAACACATATGCATAGGGTTCTGAACTAGCTACGGTTTTAGCATCCACTGGGAGTCTTGGAACATACTCCCCATGGATAAGGGGGGACTATTGTAATTTCTTTTGTCCATTTCCATTTGGTGGATGAATTTTCCTGATAATGATATATTTAGGAGGAGGCCTTGAAAATTTTCTCACTCTTGTGAGACCATAAAGTCTGGCATTGCTTAGATCTAGACACACTGGCTCCTAACTAATCTCTTATTCCCAGTCACTGATAATAGGGATTCTCCTCTCCCTGAGGCATTATAAAGATTAGGTAGAGGTGCTTGGGCAGCCAGTTTCAACATTAACCATTTTATTCCTATGTTGGGCAGTCCAGGGACTAGCCATCCTTTATTTAAAACATCCTTCCAAAACCTGCCCCAACTGGCTAACCAGAGTAGTCTCCTACTTGCAAATCCTCAATCCAAACAAACAAAAAGTCACTATAACCTTCAATTTACAAAGCCATTTTCTCTGTTAAACCATCATGCACTACCGTGGACTTTTTTTTTTTAATTGTATTTTTTTAAGTGTGTCTAAAATTATTTTTTAAAAAGTGTCCCATTTCTTGTGTCTTTGTGTAAGTTCTTTCATAGCAGGAACTGTTCCCCTCCCTCACTACCCAATATTGTATGTTAAATAAATATTTGTTGATGGAAAGGCTACATAGAAGATGTCAGAATAGGGTCTTTCCCTGCTCTGAAAAATTTCTTGAATTCCCCCTGCCTTCCACATAGGGTGCAAACAACTTAACTAGAGGGCCCAAATTCTCCTAGAGGGCCCAAATTCTCCCTGGGTATTACCCATCTTCTCGTGCCAATCCAAGTGTTTACACTCAAACATTTCTTTTTTTTTAATATTTATTTTTCATTTTTTTTTCCAGTGGACACAACATCTTTGTTTGTATGTGGTGCTGAGGATTGAACCCGGGCCGCACGCATGCCAGGCAAGCGCTCTACCGCTTGAGCCACATCCCCAGCCCTCAAACATTTCTTTTTGCATCTCTGTGTCTACTTTTCTAATCTGAAGTGTTCTTTCACATCACCTTCGAGGCTTCTCACTAATGCTACCTCTTCCAAGAAGCCTTCCATGATCTCTCTACTTACAAGTTGCCATTCTTTGTCTCATCCTCTAAATAAATCCAGTGACATGATACAGGCTGCACACACAGACTGCCTGAGTTCCCTCCGTCGTTCTGTTATCTTTAGCAAGTTACTGTAGGAGAGACCAGAATAGGCCACCCCAAAATATGACTAGGAAAATCAGACTATGCCACACTAGAATATACCTCTTTGGCATAAAGACTATCTTGAACTGAGTATTTTGAAAAATTACAGATGTAGGGAGAACTCTGAAAACTGAGTAGAAATTACCCTTTTGCAAGGCAAGGTTAATCTTTAAAGGAAGTCTGCATTTGCATGAGTGTCTTCCTTTCTATACCAGGAAGAGAAAGATAACCCTAAATCACCAGAAACTCTCACCACCCGAGGTGGCACAATTTAAATCTGCACAGCAAAACTTACAGTAGTTTACTGGGCTTTTCCTGGATGTGCCCCGCCCCTTAACCAACCTTCCCCCCACCCTTCTCAGTTCCCAAATGAGGGTTTTTAAGTCTAAATCCAAAGCCACAACTTTAAGATTTACTCATGTTTCTGGGTCTTTTCCATGAATGCATGAGGTATTCATGTTATTAAACTTGGTTTTCTCTGTTTAATCTGTCTTTTGTTTCAGGGGTCCCTTCTGACTAAGAACTAGGAAAGTAGACAGGAAATTATTTTTTCTCTTCTATATTTTTTGGGGGGTGGGTAGTACCAAATATTGAACTCAGGGACACTCGACCACTGAGCCACATCCCCAGCCCTATTTTGTATTTTATTCAGAGACAGGGTATCACTGAGTTGCTTAGCATCTCGCTTTTGCTGAGGCTGGCTTTAAACTCACAGTCCTCCTGCCTCAGCCTCCCATGTTGCTGGGATTACAGGCATGTGCCACCTCACCCGGCTTCTTATGTTACTAAACCATCTGTGCCTGAGTTTTCCAATATAACTTTGGGAGGAAGGGAGCCATGTCCATATCATAGGGTTTTTCTAGAACAAAATGAGTGTTCAGTAAGAGTTAGTTTTTGCTCCTTCCCTTGGATGATCCTATCATTCTGTCCTGGTGCCTCTTTCAGAGTACTTATGCTCAGTTCATTCTACTATATGTAGATTTTATTTACTTTTTACATTTCTGTCTCCATCACTGAAATAAGCTTCTTAAGGGATGTTTAAGGAACATTTGCTGAATAAATGAGCAAATTAAAAAATTGGATGAATGGGTAATTGGTGCCCTGGCTCTTAGTAAGCAGTCCTAATCAAAAATCAGACCTTTTTCCAGACAAGGTAGCACACACCTGTAATCCCAGTAGCTCTGGTGGCTGAGGCAGGAGGATCAAAAGTTCAAAGCCAGCCTCAGCAACTTAGTGAGAAGCTAAGCAACTCAGCAAGACCCTGTCTCTAAATAAAATACAAAATTGGGCTGGGGATGTGTCTCAGAGGCTGAGTGCCCCTGAGTTCAATCGCCAGTACGGCCCCCCTAAAAATAAAAAATCACATCTTTTACTTGTGGTATGAGAGATTTTCTTTAACTACCCAACCTATCACATGAGCTTTCATTCTGCAATTTCAGCCATCTGTTTGATCTGAAGTATAATGTTTGGATAGCCCTGACACCACCTGTAGCACTAGGATATTAGCTACACAAATCATCATGTTTGTATTTGTTTTCTGGGTGTAAGTCAGAATAGTTTTGTTTTGTTTTGTACCAGGGATTGAACTCAAGGGCACTTTAGCCACATCACCAGTATTTTTTTTAATTATTATTATGATTTTGAGACAAGGTCTTGCTTAGTTGCTTAGGGACTTCCTAAATTGCTGAGGCTGGCTTTGAACTTGTGATCCTCCTGCTTCAGCCTTCCGAGTCAATGAGATTACAGGTGTGCACCATTGCACACAGCCAGAGCAGTAATTTGAACATCAGTTTTCTTGCCTGTAAAATGCACACCAATATCTGTTTGGGTTTTTTTTTTTCCTCCTAATGCAAGCCCTAGGCTGAATAGTATGTTACCATTAATAAGGTATGTGTTCTTGAGCAAGTCACTTCTAAAAATTTGAGTTCTGTTTCCTCACTTCCTGTGCTGGATTGTCCTTGTGGCTTCTCAGTCCATTCCTGCTTGTGTGTCCTCCCCTGTGTCTTGGGAGTTGGACATACGGGAGACTGCAGTTCCTAAAGCCCTCACCAACAGGATGCCAGGTTAAGTTCGGCCAAAGAACAGATTCAGAGAGAGCAGAGATTTTTTGAGCAGTGGTGGGTGGGTGAGTAGACATTAGCTGGCTATGGAAAGGTTTTTGCCACATGTTGCAAACCTATTCCTGCAAACCATTCACTTCAGTGCTGCTGGTAGCTGGGATCATTAGTCATTCCTACATATCTTGATTTCCTCAAAGCTGGTAGCAGTTTTCCTACCCTTCCCACAGTTTTTTGGAATAACAGATTTAGTGTAATAGAATCCACAGATCATACAGTTCACCAACTAAGTGTACAATTCATTGGGTTCTTAAAAAAATATATTGAAAGCATTGTGAAATCCTCAACTACAATGAATTTAAGAACATTTTTATCATCCTGGAAGAAATTCCATACACATGAGCATTTACCCCGAGGGTCCCCCTAACTCTGACCATCCTCCCCTCTCATAATGCAGCCAGCAGTCCACAAATCTCCATGGGATTGTCTAGTCTGGACATTTCATGTTTGGGCGCTTTGTGATGTTGTACTTTGCTTTATTGCACTTCACAGATAACTTGTTTTTATGAATTGAAGTTTTGTGACAACCCTGCATTGAGCAAGTCTATTAGGACCATTTTCCCAATACATGTGCCCACTTTACATCTCTGACACATTTTGGTAATGCTTGTGATACTTCAAACTTCTTCATTATTATTACTCTTGTGGGTGATACGTGAGCAGTGTTCTCTGATGTTAGTACTGCAATTGTTTTGGAGACCACAAATCTTGCCCGTGTAAGACTTAAACCAATACGTGTTGTGTGTGTTCTGACTGCTCCAACAACCAGCCATTCCTCATCTCTCCTCTTCTCCTCAGGTCTTTTTATTCCCCGAGACAAAACACTATTGAAATTAGGCCAATCAATAACTCTACAATAGCTGGGACTGGTGGTGTATGCCTGTAATTAGAGCAACTCAGGAGGCTGAAGCAGGAGGATTGCAAGTTTGAGGCCAGACTCAACAATTCAGTGAGGCCCTAGACAACTTAGCAAGACCTTGTCTCAAAATAAAAAATAAAAAAGCCTGGAGATATAACTCAGTGGTAAAGCCCCCCTGGGTTCAATCCCTAGTACAGAACAAAACAAACAGCACCTCTCATAAGAACCCCTACAATGGCTCCAAGTGTTCAAATGAAAAGAAGAGTCATACATCTGCCACTTTTTCAAAAGCTGGAAATGATTAAGCTTAGTGAAGAAGGCAGGTCAAAGGTTGAGGTACAATGAATGCTAGACCATTTGCACTAAACAGTCAGCCAAGCTGTGAATGCAAAGGAAAAGTTTTTGAAAGAAATTAAAAGTGACACAGTAGAGCTGGGCACAGTGGCACATGCCTTCTATAACTCCTGCAACTTAGGGAGCTGAGGCAGGAGAATCACAAGTTTGGGGCCAGCCTCAGCAACTCAGTGAGACCCTGTCTCAAAATAAAAAGGGGTGGGGATGTGTGCAACTCAGTGATTAAGCACCCCTGGGTTTAATCCCCAGTACCAAAAAACAAAAAAAACAACAACAACAAAACAACCCACCCACTCACAAAACAACCAGGGGTCCAAAATAGGCAAATCCTTTAGAAGTATAATTGAAGTTATCATCCTCTGAGCCCCCACATTATTAAATCTTTGCCAAATGACATTTTGAAACCTCATGTTGAGGTGCACCAGCCAGAGCTCTGAGGACTGACAGGCAGAGTACTCTGGTGGCCACCTTCGCACCAGGCAATGTTTGAAAGTCCCCTCCACGGGCTCAAGGTTGCCCTCTGCTCAAATGAACCCTGGAGCTGGTGTTCTGGGGAAAGTACACCTCGAGGGCTAAGAGAGCGCAGGCCTAGTGGGAGAACCAGGATTCCACAGACTGACACCACCTGTCTACCAGCTAGGTTATAGGAGAGCCGGATACAATTTCTGTCCTTGCCAATCTAAATCTGAAAATGTTTTAACCCTCAGCCCTCAGCTAACAGCACCCAGAAGAGGCCAGAAGTTGGGTTGGTAGGGAAGGCGAAAGAATATGAATGAATGAATATGTAAACGATATGAAGCCCCAGCAGCCCCAGCAGCCAGTGCTCATTCAATCAGGAGTTCAGATTGAATGGAGTCTTTAAACTCAGTGGGCAAAAAATTACACCCTGGTTTTCATTAACCTCTAACTAGAATTTACCTTTTTCTTCAGTTAGAATGAAGGCCACACCAGGGTGCCTGTAATCCCAGCGACAAGGGAAGCTGGGGCAGGAGGATTCCAAATTCGAGGCCAGCCTTAGCAATTTAGTGAGGCCCTAAGCAACTTCGTGAGACCTTCTCTCAAAATAAAAAAAAAAATAAAATAAAATAAAAGGGGCTGGGGATGTGGCTCAGTGGTTAAGCACCCCTGGGTTTAATCCTCAGTATTTAAAAAAAAAGCCACAAAAGGCCACAAATATACTTGTGTATAAGAAGCACCTGCTACTTTGCAACTAGAATCTCAAAACTTTCATATCACCTTGTGTTTGTTGCAGAAGCCTTGCAATCTCTCTCTTCCATTCATCACTTAACAGTCATAGTTACCATTAGACCTACTGCGGATCTTGTCATTTAATACAGGAATAAACTAGCATTTATATTCCATATCAAAAATTTGTTAACATTTTGATAACTGCTTTTCTACACAACTAGTTCCATAATAGTCCTGGGTGTTTATGTTATGCATTTAAAATGGTCCATAGGCTTCACCAGCCTGCAGAAGCGGGGAGTTCATGGTGCACAAAAAGGTTAAGAACTGAGAAAAGCAGCTGGCCAAGGGGAGGTTCTGGAAACACAAGATAGTCTAAGTTCCGTTTCTACATCCTTTTCAGAGGACACAAAGCCCTTTTGTTGCTCATGGTCTGTTGCCCTCTAAAGCTGATCAAGGGCCAACTTCAGAACAGGATGGAGCTGTGGGTGAGGAATGGGTGGAGGGCCACGGAGGTATAATAAAGAACAGTAAGGTCCCAGCTGACGCTCCCACCCTCAGTCCCCAACCCCAACAGACTGGCACAGGGAATCTAAGCAGGACCCACCCACGCACCCCAGCCCTTGGGGATCTCCCTCCAGCTGCCTGGGGCGCTCCTTACCAGCCAGCTTCCACCATCCGCAGAGAGCTGCTCTGACTATTGAAAAAGTCTCAGACCCCGGACATCTTTTCCTTAAGGAGGTAAAGATGAACTTGACGGCCTTTACCTGATGTCTATACTGATATTTCCTCACTAAGTGAACGAGCCAAACCTCAGCACTCAACACCCACTTGAACTTTGCAGTTTCCCTTTTTCATTAAGAAGGCTATCATAGAGTCTGGCATCTAGTCAAGGACACATCAGCTCTCAGGGCAACCCCGTTTCTCCCAGTGGAGCCCGGGAGATGGGAGGGTGTGGCTAGAAGCCAATAGGAAGGGATGTGGACCCCAGGCAGCCGGCTGCCCTGGAGCCCTGGGAAGGAAGATTCTGGGCTGTGGTGCTCTCGCCAGATTTACTGCACTGGGGATCTTTCCCTGAGTAAGTCCCAGCTAATTTGTAGGTTCAGGGAGAAGTGGGGATTGTAGAAAGATAATTGCAGTGAAGAGGCCTCTGGGTTTCTTACATAGGAGCTGGAAACTATGTTCTTCATTTTCCTCCAGAATCTAGTCATTGCTGTTAAAAAAGAAAAAGAAATAGTTTGATCCTCAGCACAACCAGAGAAGAAAACGGTTTCTGCTACACATGCCCTGTCTTCTAATTAGACTTTATTACTTTCTTTTTGTTTTATGGTTTGAACCTGTCGCAAATTGTAATCTCTAATTACTGAATGCAGTGGGGGTGGGGCGCACTGAAGCTGTTAAGGTGTGTGGTCTCATGTAAGGCACTTGGTGTCAGCCACTAGGAAACCTGGGTCCCAGCCCCAGCCCTGCCTCTAAGCTCCGCTTGACCTTAGGTGACTCCCTTTTCCCAGTGTGCCTCAGTTTCCTTGGAGGTAAACAGCCACAGTTAAGGAGGAGAGATCTGGGAAAGTGCAAAGAGGCTGGAGTGTGGAGAGGCTGGCCAGAGGAGCGTGGGAGGAGCAGTGAGTCCCAGCCTGAGAGAACAGGGTTCAAGACACTGGTGTCCAGACTGATTCCTGGTCCTGAAGAGACTGTTCTTTGTCCTGGCTGGAGGCTCCCCAAGGTATGGGCAGACAGAAGAGGAGTCCTGAAGAGTCCTGGTGCCCATGGCTCTTCCGCAACAGGGAAAAGACTTGTGGTCTGTAGTGATACCTGATAGTAAGAGGTCTGTGTTCAAATGAAAGAGGAGAGCTGGGTGCAATGGTGCACTCCTGTAATTCCAGCAACTCTGGAGGCTGAGGCAGGAGGATCACAAGTTCAAGGCCAGCCTCAGCAACTTAGCAAGGTCCTGTGTCAAAACAATAAACAAAAAGGGCTGGTGGTATAGCTCAGTGGTGAAGTTCCCCTGAGTTCAATCCCTGGGCCAAAATAAATAAGTGATAAATAAGTCCCCAGCACCAAAATAAATAAAATTTAAACAAAATTAAAAATCAAGCATAACAAAAATCCAAAATTGCTTGAAATAATGTTTTTCCAGCTCAGTCTTCTAGGGCAAACCATTTATTGTTATGTGTACATTGTATGTACTTTTTTTCTTTCTGTTTTTTTTCTCAAGGGGGGATAACATATGAACATGTTATTTTGGATAACATATTTTAGTATGTGAACTAAAATAGAAAGTTCTTCTTCTATTCCATTCAAGCACTGGTCAATGGGAGACTGCTTCCTGCTGGTGCACCCCAGCCTCCCCTGACCCTTGCCTCAGTGTTCACCAACACTTCCACCCTTCTGTCTTTTTATAGGTGGGGTGGGGTACTCATGAACACTAATGTCAGTAAATCTGGTTTCAGAATATCATAGCATGTCCTGCATATGTGGCTCAGCCCTTCCCTTAAATTGTAGGTGAACAAAGCAGCTATTATATACTCTCAGACTTTGAGGTCTCAGCTGAAATGAAGACAGAAAGAATGTGCTCTTGCCAGGCTCAGTGGTGCACACCTGTAATCCCAGCAACTGGAGAGGCTGAGGCAGGAGTATCACAAGTTCAAGGCCAGCTTCAGCAATTTAGCAAGACCCTCAACAATTTAGGGAGACTCTATCTCAAAATAAAAAAATAAAAAGGCTTGGGGAATATAGCTCAGTGGTAAAGCACCCCTGGGTTCAATCCTCAGTACCAAAAGAAAGGAATAATTCCATATGATTATGATTCTATATCATCATTTCTTTAACCAGTTTTCATTGATGGGCATTCAATTGTTCCCAGGATGCCTGTGGATGTGCACTCCTGTGCTGTTATAAACAATGTCTCAGGTATGCTTTTAATTTAGCTGCTGATTTAATATAATTGGTTTCACTTTGGCCTCCCTAGACCATCTAACCAGACCCCAATCAGATCCCCTTGCCCTGCTTACCAAACTTGGAGAAGCTTGGCACTGGACATACTTAGTGTATGCCACAGGATATGAGATCTCACATTTACTTAAAAGTTTTGGTGAAAAGAGTAATTGTTATGTTTTGGATGTGAATTGTCTCCCAAAGACCCACAAAAGACTCAGTCCCCAGTAAGGCAATGTTCAGAGGTGGGGCTTTGGGAAAGTGATAGGATCATGAGGGCTCTGATCTTATCAGTGTATTAATTGATGGTTTCCTAGCAGATGGCATTATTGGTGGAAACTGTAGTAGGTGAGACCTAATTGAGGAAGAGGTCATTGGGATCATGTCCTGGAAGGGTATTTCTTCTGCACAGCCTCTCTGTCTCTGCTTTCCTCCATCACACCCTTCCACCATGATGTTTCTTCCTCAGAGCCAGTCAGCCATACCGAGACCAGCCAGCCAGACTGAAACCTTTGGAACTGTGAGCAGCCAAAATAAACCTTTCCTTCTTCAAGTTTTTTTTTTTTATTAGTTTCACAGATAATACAATGATCTTGACAATTCATACATTTGAATCAAATGGGGTATAATTTCTCATTTTTCTCATTGTACAGGTGTTTTGTCATTGTGATGAAAAGCTGACTAACACAGTGGTATAACGTAATCATTAAGTACTTAATTCAAGAGGAATAAGTGGGAACCACCAAGTACATTCTCCTTGCAGTGAGCTATTTAGTTCTTTGGTGCCAGATCTCCAGGCCCCACATTGTCTTCACATCACTCTCCTATGTTTTCAGGGTTGTTTTGTCAGGACACCTTGAAATGTGTTGCCTGTGTCAGCCACCCTCTGAGATGGCCCTTGTGATCCCAGCCTCTGGTATCCACACCCCTTGGGTAGTTTCTTCCCACTTTGTATTGGTCATGTGACCAATAGAACTTAACAAAAAGGATGGTGTCTTAGTATTCTGTTGCTATAACAAATACCTGAAACTGAGTAATTTATAAAGAATAGGGATTTATTTAGCTCACAGTTCTAGAAGCTGAAAGTTCAAGAACATAACACTGATATCTACTCAGCATCTGGTAAGGGCCGTGTGTGTGTGTGTGTGTGTGTGTGTGTGTATGTGGAACTGAGGATTGAACCCTGGGGCACTCTACACTGAACTACATCCTCAGCCCTTTTTAGTTTTCATTTGAGACAGGGTCTTGCTAAGTAGCTGAGGCTGACCTCAAACTTGTGAACCTCTTGTCTCAGCCTCCCGAATCTCTCAGATTACAGGAGTGCACCACCTTGCCTGGCTTCGTTAGCGCCTGGTGACTTGCCATCACAGGGGTGGGTGGGAGGGTCCTATCCTCATGACCTCTTTTTTTTTAATATTTATTTTTTAGTTGTAGTTGACACTATGCCTTTATTTTATTTTATTTTTATGTGGTGCTGAGGACTGAACCCAGGGCCTTAAACATGCTAGGCGAGTGTGTGGGAGACCAACCCTACACGTGAGTCACACTCCCCGGCTGGGTGCTGAGGTGCTCAGTCACAGAAATGTGGCAGAGCTTTCCCCACCCTTCTTGGGTTCGAGGGTCGGTGTCTCATGCATGGGTGTGCCTTGCTACAGCCCCATGGGTGAAGCTATGCTCACCTGTTCCTTTGTAATATAACCCCTTGCCCTGTTTAGGATAGAATCTTCCATGGAAGTGCCTTATGTGTGTCCCCTTCTCTTACTGTGCCCTTGGGTGTGGCCTACCTAATGTCAGTCAACCTGCTGACAGTGGACATCATGAAGATAGACTCAGCCCCCTGAAACCTGACCCCTTGCATTTAAATAGCTTCTCCTCAGTAAAAGGGGTCAGCGTGTGTATGTGTGCATTCTCTCTCTCTCTCTCTTTTCCTGCGGACCCTTAAGGAGAGAGGAGCCGTCACAGTGACTCCAAAGAAAAAGGTATTTGTGTCTCTTGTGTGGTTATTTTGTGCAGCCCAGTTAGCCCAGTTCAACTGGAGTGATCCCTGAGCCTTTTAGTCGCGAGAACAGAAACCCAGCGCTAGTGCTCTACTGCTGAACCACAATCCCAGCCCCATCCTCATGACCTCTTTTAAACCAAATTTTCTTCCCAAGGCCTCACTTCCAAATACCACTAACATATTACTTTGGGGATTAAGTTTCCAACACATGAGTTCTGGGAGGTAAACATTCCAACTACATACAGCAGGTGGCACTTCCGAAACTAGATCATAAAGCTACTGGATCATGAAGGTCTTGAGCTCTTATCTTCAGTGATGGAGAAAATATATCATCAGAGATAGTAACATTACTATGTAGAAAGTACCATGTTGGAGATGGGGGTGCACAGAGGTCAAGGAGGGCTTCCAGGGAGAAATGACCCCTGGGCTGAGTCTTAGGGGATAAGCTGAAGTTTTCCCATCCAAGAAGATTGGAAGGAAGGCTCAAGGAGAGGAGAAAACATCAGGAAAAAGCTTGGAGATGCAGCAGCACGGAGTGTGTGTAGGGGAACACAGAGTGTTCATCTCTAGAATGTAAAATGCAAAATTAAGACTAGCAAAAGTGGCTGGGCTCGGTGGAACACGCCTGTAATCCCAGTGGCTCGGAAGGCTGAGGCAGGAGGATTGCAAGTTCAAAGCCAGCCTCAGCAATTTAGCAAGGCTCTAAGCAACTTAGTGAGACCCTGTCTCTAAATAAAAAAGTAATAAGGGCTGGGGATGTGGCTTAGTGGTTAAGCACCCCTAGGTTCAGTCCTTAGAACAAAAAAACAAACAAACAAACAAAAAAAAGACTAGGAAGAAAGAAGACTGGAAAGGTAAAGAGGTATGAGAGAGTTGTGGGTGCCATGTTAAGGACCAAGGGCGATGAGGAGCCATGAATTGGGCTTAAAAATGACATGTCAAATTTTGGCATATGGTGGGAGATTCAAGGGGGGAATCACTGAATCATGAAGAATACTCATAGCCCTGTTGAGCGACCAAAACGTTCAGTAGTAGGGAATGATTAAATAAATTTTGATGGCCCATACCATGGATAATTATGCCCCATTTTTCTAAAGTCTGCTTCATGATGAGTGCGTTTGCGCACATGCTATATACTGTGTTTCCTCCCTTTTCACCTAATGTGGAGGTATGTGGCAAGATCCCAATTTTCTAAAATGCTGTCAGAAAAAGCAATCAGTGAGATGCAATAGGTTAATGATTAGGAGAGAAAGGAAGAGGGCCTCAACTAGGTGGTGATGAGAAGGATAGAGAATGGGGCAGAACAGAGATAGGAGGTCAAATTGTTAGGACTTGGTGACTAAGGACAGCCAAGGGTGTGGAGGTGGGAGGCCCTGCATTGTGTTTGACTTGGTCACCTTGGGGGTAGTCTGGATAATGACATAGCCACTGACTGAATCGGAGCACAGGAGGCAGGGAAGTTTGGGAGGAGTGTGGGTTTGGATGTGTTGACTTCTGAAGCGCCTGGGGTGGGGCCAGTCAGTTACATCTGGTAATTATTGAACTAAAGCAATATCTGAAACCAGAGGATTGGAGGACTTGCCTTGGGGGATGTCTTTGGTTGAGAGCTCCAGGGTTTAGGGAAAAATTTGAATACTTAGTCTCTCATCTCAAATACTATTGCCAGTCAGTTTAAGTACATGGTACTGTTTAAACAAATGGCTATTATTTATGAAATTATAAACCCCAGAAGACATATGTCCCCCCAAAAGATCTACAGTTATCAACACTGTATTGTGTCAGTTAAGGAAAAAAACAAATCAACTGTAAGGAACACAGAGCCAGAATGTGGAGTTTGGGATTTCTCAATGCAGCAGACCAACTATGTGGTCAGGGACATGTTTCTTTCTAGTTTTTCTGTGCCTCCATGGGGTCAGCTTCGTCCCAAAGCCAATGCCCCTCATAAAGGATGGCTATCAATAGCCACCAGGGATGCACACTTTCATGTTTATGTGCTAGAAATTCTGGGCCATCATTCAGAGTCAGACTCACAAGATTCTTTTTTTTTTTTTTTAATGGTTGAAGACTTCCGGTTTATTTATTTAATTTTTTTTTTTTAATTTTTAACATTTATTTTTTAGTTTTCAGCAGACACAACATCTTTGTTTGTATGTGGTACTGAGGATCGAACCCAGGCCACACGCATGCCAGGTGAGCGCGCTATCGCTTGAGCCACTTCCCCAGCCCTCACAAGATTCTTCTTAATTTGCCCTACTTAGGTCACATAACCTCCTCAAAGCCCTGACGGTGCTCGAGGAATGATAAGTGCTCACTGGCTTTCACCACCAGAGACCCACTCTACTGGCAAGACTAGAGTCAATTTCCTCCTCAACAGTGGTGCAAAATGTGAGGGGGCTAGGAACTTGAGGAAGAGGGAGTGAGGGAATGGAGGGGTAGGCCAGAAAAATGTTCACTAGACAAAATGTCTAGCTCTGCAAACCCAAGAACTCAAACCAGAGAAGAATGTTTCTCTTCAATTTTAAAGAAGAAACTGAGTGCTCCGGTCCTTTTCTTCTCTCTCTCTCTCTCTCTCTCTCTGTGCTAGGTATTAAACCCAGGAGCACTTTGTCACTGAACTACATCCCACCCCCTCAACCCCCCCCCCCACACACACACACCTTGAGATAGGTCTTGCTAAGTTGCCCAGGCTGGCCTACAACTTATGATCCTCCTACCTCAGCCTCTGAAGTCACTGGAATTGCAGGCTTGTGCCACCACACCCTGCTCTGGTCCTCTTTTAGCAGGCAAAAGAATTGACTTTTCATTCCATGCTGTTTTTCACCATCTATCATCAATATGTGAATGATTCCAGAATATTTTCTTTGCCCTTTAGGGGTGCTTTTGGTCTCTTAAGGTAAGATATTAACAGGAGAGGCATCAGTCAGAGCTTGCCATGTGGGATGGTCCCAGGGTGAGCACTTTCACTGGCACTGAATGATTGAATTCGGTTCCTTTGATCCTGTGAACAATCTTGTTATGTCAATCTGATAGTTGAGGAAATGATGTCCAAAGAAGTTAAGCAAATTACCTAACAGCATGTAGTTGAATTATGACACATCTCCCACATTAACTAGGATTCTTGTTGAGTTGGAGTTAAGTGAGCTGAGTCACCACATGGGAAACGTGGCTAATGAACCAAGGGTGTCTCATGGAGCTGGGGGCTGAGATGCAGTGGAGACAAGAATCAGGAACTGAGACCTATCAGGATCCTCTCCTTTTAGCGCCATTCCTTTCATTCCCACTACATTCTTCTCTTTTCCTTCAGACTTTCCTGATTCTCCAGGCCTTGTAACAAAAAAAAAAGTGGCCACTAAAGTCCCTTTCCTTCTCTCTCAGTTCAAAAATCCTGGAAAAGTCCCCCATTGACCCAGGGGGACTCACATTCTACAGAATGGCTGCTGCCCTGACCCCACTCCTGCTCACTGTGGTATTTGCTTTACAGCCCAGTAGCAGGGAACAAACCTCTGAAAGCCCCGTCAAGGACTTGCAGCAAGGGGGCTCATGAAAGGGACACTAGAGAAGGCAGCCTTTGACTCAGTGACGGTAGAAACAAAATTGAGTTAAGTGAGTGTGGACTTATGGTCAAAGCTTTATCTGGGGCTGCAGGGCTGGACTTCAGCTGAAAGGAGACATCTCTCTGGAGGAACCAGGCTGCTTTCCAAAGGGAAACACAGGCTTTTGTTGACATGCTGAAGTGGGCTAGAGTCTAGTAACTTTTCATTGGCCAGGGGCATGTTCCAAAAGATGTTTTTCCTTGTGGTGACTCAGAATACCTGGTGGTCACGGTCAACTTGTCCTGCTGAATTACTCTTGCAGCCGGTGCCATCATCTCATGCAAACATCCTAGTCTTGTATCTTAATCTGAGTCTTAAGACAGGGCTGAAGGACTTTTGAGTGCTTGGACAGCTATAGCTGCCCAAAATGCACAAGGGTAGGAGAGAAGAAAACACACACCAGCTCCCATGAGTAATCAACATGTCTACGTGCAGAGCCGAGTAGAATCTGATCCAAAAAGATAAGTCATCAAAGGGGACAGACATAATAAGAAGACAGAGATTCCACCCAAGTCTCCCTTCAGACACCTACAAGCCCAAGTGAAGAGTCAATGTTTTCAGCAAGAGTAGGCTTCAATTACCCGGGGCAACTGTAATCATCATAACCCATATGTGAGAGGCATCATCTATAGCAAAGTTAATAGAAAGCTGATAATGTATATTGCCCAGTTTTGTGATTTCCAAAATTAGTGATTTTTTTTTTTGGTATGGTGGACTGAACTCAGGCATGCTTTACCACTTAGGTACATCTCCAGCCCCTTTTAATTTTTTTTTTTTTAGTTGTAGATAGACACACTACCTTTTAATTTATTTATCTTTATGTGGTGCTGAGGATTGAACTCGGTGCCTCCCACATGCTAAGCCAGTGCTTTACAACTGAGCCACAACCCCAGCCTCCAGCCCTTTTTGAGACACGGTTTCACTGAGCTGCTCAGAACCTCACTATATTGAAGCTGACCTTGAACTTGTGATCCTCCTGCTTCGGCCTCCCGAGTTTCTCACAGGGTTACAGTAGGATTGCAGGTGTGCACCATTGTACCTGGCCATAAAATTAGTGACTTTTAAGTGGACTAAAAGTAATTGAAGCTGGGTGTTTATTTACGTTTTTTTCCTGGTAATGATTTCACCTTATGCAAACATCCTGCTTCTGTGGATTTATCAGAGTCTCAGGGCGAGTAAGAGCTGAGAAGAACACAAAGGTAGAGAAATCGACATGCCAGAGTTCATAGTGATAGTTCATTGCACCCAAAGGTTTATGTAATTGTCCCAGCCTTTTGTCCCACCACAGTAGTTCCTGATGGTCTCAAAAGGAGCTTTGAGGCTACAGCTTCTGCTGTTCTTTCCCTCTCCATGGACATTTGTCCCACCAGCTGCTGTAGTTGTTCACCAGGCAATTCACAAAGTGCAAGGTGGATCCTAATGAAATAATGGCCTGGGACCTCAGAGTCCCCTCCACATCGCTGGGAGATGAAATTCTTGGACATTTCTTGAAGCACAGTCTTCGGTTCCAGGTGGATTTGGAGTGATGAATTCCCAGAAAGAGTCATGACAACCTAGTTCCTAGGGGACAGAACAGGCCTCTCTGGACAGTGGACCCCCCCTGGAGCCCAGGGCATTTGCACTCCCTGCACAGGTCATGCTTGTTCAATTGTGATCCCTTCCTGCATGGCGTGGGTGCATGGGTGTGACTCTCACCCTGCTTAGGTTAGTACTGACCTGAACCTAACCCATTCGAAATACAAATCCAGGAAAGGCAGTTTGCCCAGAATTGAGAGAGCCTCTCTTTGCATGTCTCAGCAAAGGAGTGTCTGTTTACTTTCTGCCACACTGGAGCCCTGTCCACATCAGCATGCTCCTGTTCCTGAAGAAGGTGGGGTTTTGCCCCAGCCAGCCCTCCAGCTCTCTGGAGGCAGCTGTAGCCCCAAGGCTTCTTGGAAGAAACTTTCACCTGGGATCCCCCCTGGAGAGAGGAGAGAGGGTGGTGTTGCTGTCCTACAAAGGAGACATCCCTCTAGGCCTCCTGAGTCAGCCTGTTGCAGCTACTGCACTGAATTATTGCTAACCCTCAGCGGGCCCGGCTTGGAGCTCCAGACCCAGTCATCCAAACTGTCTATTGAACATTGGTCCTTTATGTAACCCCAGGAACTCCTGGATGTCCTTGTCATTCGAACACACTCTCCTGCCCCTCTTCCAGTATTCCCCCCATTGGGTGATTGTGTTCATGGTCACCTAAGCACTCAAGCCCAGGAGTTGTTTTCCACTCCTTCATTCAGGAAATATCTATTCAACCTGTCTTGGGCCAGGACCTGTGCTAGGCCCTGGAGGTCAAGACGGGCACAAGAGGCTCACAGGTAGGTGGAAAGTGCACATGGTTCACAGATGGGGGTGGGGGGGGTGAGCTTAAACAGATTCAGGAAGGTTTCCTGGAGTGGTGACATAGGATTGAGTCATGAGAGGAATGGAGAGGAGGCCCTGGGGCAGAGGGTGTCTGGGGCATGTGTTGGGGAACTATGAGCAGGCCAAGGCTGCGGGGTGTCACATGCAAGGCAAAGGCATCTTGAGTTGAGGCTGCAGCCACCAACAGGTGCAGGTTAAGAAAAAAAAAAACACAACTTTTTTTTTTTTTTTTTTTTTTTAGGGAGGGAGGGAGGGAAGGTAGGGAGGGAACATCTACTATGATAGGACTTTGTCATATAGGCATGGAGAACCATTTAAGGGTTTAGGGGTATGGGTGGGAGTGACTCCTTTTGGAAGCTGTGTAGAGGTTTGATTATGAAAGTGGGGAGAAAGGAGTTGGCAGTGAGATGAAAACACAGATGATGGAACAGACCATTCACTATTCACTGAGTGTAGAAAAAAGATGATGGACTTCCCTGTTTCCTGCTGGTGTGCTGGGCCCATGGTAGGTCAGTGATGGAACTAAAGAACATAAGAGAAACAAGTTTAGGGGAAATTTGATGAGTTCCTATGTGGGTAGAGTGACTTCGAATGCCTACAGGATGTTCAGGAGGGGAAATTCAGGAAAAAAAGGCAGAATCTCTGGAGGGAAAAGTTGGGACTATGAGTCATGAGGATAGTTGAATTGGTAGGAGTCATGTAGTCAGTCCAGCAAGAGAGGGTGGAATGGGAAAACAGGGTTGGGGACACATCTTAAAGGGGTGGCCCAAGGAAAAGAAATGCAGTCAGAGAGAAGGAACTCCAAGACACAGAAGGAGGCTAGAGTAAGAAAATCACAAAAGCCAAATAGACAGAGCTTTAATAAATGAGCATCAAGAAATGAGGAGCTAATTTAGCAACTCTGGAGAGGCTGAGGCAGGAAGATCACAAATTTGAGGCCAGCCTCAGCAACTGAGTGAGGACCTAATCAACTTTGTGAGAGCCTGTCTTAAAATAAAAATGGCTGAGAATGTAGCTCAGGGCTCTTGGGTTCAATCCCCAGTACTGAGGGGGAAAAATAAAAGAAAAAGCAATGAGCAGTGTCATATACCACAGAGAAGTCCTGCAAGACAAAGACTAGAAACTGTTCATTAAACTTGACATTTTAGGGAGCCCCTGGTGACCCAATTTGGTAGGGGCTGGTCTTGGTGGTTACAGATGCCCTGATCTCACTGCACCTATGTATATGAGGAAGGGAGAATGGGAGTTGAGTGTGTATGCAGGAATTAGTTGTATTCAATTTAGAGGGAGACTTATTTAAAGCTAAACAAAATTGCATTTGAGAATCAACTTTAAAAAGGAAAGTTAAACATTCAAAAAATCATACTTTCGGAAGCCCCACTCTTTAGGAAATAAACACAACAGTGCTTGGGAAGGAACGAGTCTCTGAGTTGAGTGATCCTGCCCTGTTCTGCTCCAAAGATCTGTATTGTGTACTTTCTGTGAATGAAGGAAACAGAGCCCATTTTAGCTTATAACCAAACTGATCCTGACTTGTGCATTAAAGGGCTTGTATTTGGCGCTTGGTTTTGTACAACAGTGCCCCCTGGTGTAGATTTTATGCATAAACACCTTGAGGACAGGGGCATTACTATAGAAATACTGTGGCTCTGAAATTTTAACTTAAAAAAGCAAGCTCAGAATGTGTTTTGGGATGGGGGAAATGTTGGATTTGGGGATACTGTTTAGGTTTTAAAATGTAATGCAGCATTATGGGCAGTGGTATTATTTGTTATGGCTCGCTTATCTATTTCCTTATTTGTTGGGGAAGGTATTAGGAGCGCTGAGCTGTATCTCCTAGACATTTTTTTATTTTGAGATGGTCTTGCTAAGTTGCCAAAGCTGGCATTCTCCTGCCTCAGTCTCTCGAGTAGCTGAACATCTATTTATTTTTAAATTTTTTAAACTTGTTTATAGACCTTTATTTATTTATTTATACGTGGTGCTGAGAATCAAACCCAGTGCCTCACACATGCCAGGCAAGTACGCTACTGTTGAGCCACAGCCACAGCCCTGAACATTTATTTTTTAAATAAAGTTCACAAAAATTTATACTGAAAATGGAACAAATCCTAAGTATAATGAATCTCTCCAAATTTAACTGCTTGTGTAATCAAGCACATAGATCAACAAACAGAAAACTACCACAGTCTAGATGCTGTCCTCTGCTCTCTGTTCCTTGTGATCAATATGAACCCTGTCAAGGATAACCACTACTGTGTCTTCTCATGTTACAGATCAATTTCTCTTGTTTTTGAACTTTTTTTTTTTTTTCAGTACCAGGGATTAAACCCAGGTGCTCTACCACTGAGCTACATCCCTAGCCCTTTTTATTTTTGAGAGACAGTCTCAGTGAGTTGCTGAGGCTGACCTCAAACTTGTAATCCTCTCCCTTAGCTTTCTGAGTCACTGGAACTACAGGCATGATTCACTGTACCCATTGTTATTTCTTCCACTTGACATTTTTTCTAGGTTCCTACGATTTTGATTCAATAAAGAAACCTTCCATCTATGGATCAGATTTTATACTTGGGACATAGATTGCAGGCTTATTCCTATTTATTTATCCCCTTTTCAAAAACATTGCTATTGACTCACTTAGCATGTGAGGCAGGGATGTAGGTTATGTTGTCTATAAGCCAACCATGTTGCTTGCATTGACTACACAAATCAGGATTTAATTTGCACTGTCAGAATCTATCTTGGCATATGTTTGGAGAACTCTTTTTCAGAAGACAATAACTAAGAAGGGATAATATAAAAATTATAAAAAAACTCTTACCAAGACATAAAATTACTGAGCCAATTACAAAAGAGGGAAGTTGCTACATGGAAACCTTTAAGTTTACAACTAAGGAGAGGCTGTGGGAAGCGATTCCAACACTGATGAAGGCTAAGGAGGCAGCACATGGACATGTTTTCTGTGTACACTGCTGGTCAAAGACTGCTAGGTGTGAGGCTGTAGGTTATTAATTAGCCATCATACCTTCTGTGTTTCCATGTGTAGACTAAGAACCAGAGGTCTAAAGGAAATGTGGGTTACTTCCTTCCCAATAATTCACTTCCTTTCTAGCATTCCTGGTGTTTTTGTCAGCTTTTTTCACCCTGTGACCAAAAGACTGACAAGAACAATTAGAAGAGGAAAAGTTTATTTGGGGGCTTATGGTTCCAGAGGCCTCAGTCATCTGGCTCCATTGCTCTGGACCCAAGGTGTGACAGAACATCATGGCAGAAGAGTGTGGTGGAGGAAAGTAGCTCAGAAAATGGCCACCAGGAAGGGGAGAGAGACAGGGAGACAGAAAAAAATATCTAATCTCCAGGGACAAAATATGTGCTCAAAGGCACATTTCCATGAACCTACCTCTTCCAGCCCCACCCTACCTGCCTACAGTCACCACCCAATTAATTCCTATCAGGGGATTAATGTGCTAATTAGATTAAGACTCTTATAACCCAATCATTTCATGACTAAACATTCTTATCTGACTCATGGACTTTTGGGGATGACTGTAACAGCTGGCTGTTATTATATTATATTGTGTGTTTCCTCCCCCCTTCTTTTTCTTTATACATTTTGGGAGGCAGACAGCCATATGGGCAAAATTAAAGGCATGTGTATTGTAGAGCAATCTCAATAGGAATCTACTCCATCAGGTCAAAGTGGGTTGAAATTTTCCTACCTGCAATTCTTCAGAATGCCAAACTTTGATTGCTAAATTACCATTATTGTGGTTTTAGGGATTGAATCTAGAGAAGCTTCATCCCCACCCCTTTTAATTTTTTAAAAATTTACAGACAGGGTCTTGCTAAATTGCCCAGTCTGGCCTTGAACTTGTGATTCTCCTACCTTAGCCTCCAGAGTAGCCGGGACCCCCATCCACCAAATTATTTTAAAAAGCTGTGAATCTCAAAGGTGTTAAGCAAAGCATATATAACTTTGGAATCTACTGACAAACATTATTAACACTCTTTGAATTTTATCTAGAGAAGCAATCTTTTTTTTTTTTTTTTTTTGGTATTGGAGATTGATCCTAGAGGTACTTAACCTCTGAGCCACATCACCAGCCCTTTTTCATTAGAGATGTGGGTCTCATTGAGTTGCTTAGTGCCTCACTAAGTTGCTGAGGCTAGCTTTGAACTTGTGATCCTTCTGCCTCAGGCTCCTGAACCGCTGGGATTACAGGGGTGTGCCATAGTGCCCAATTTTGAGTCTGCATTTTAAGTATATATCGTGACAACAAATTATACTCAGCTATATGAAGTAAAATGCTTTTTAGTCATACTGTAGTTTAAGGCATGTAATGATAAAATTAAGAAATCTTGGGGTGGATATAGCTCAGTTGGTAGAGTGCTTGCCTTGCATGCACAAGGCCCTAGGTTCAATCCCCAGCACCACAAAAATAAACAAACAAGCAAGCAAACCCAGATTATCTCTGGTTATATATCAAAATGTTTTCTGTTAGATTGAATAAAATAAAATCAAAAACAATTTCAACTGTTTTTACTTTTGTGCCTGTGATACTGGTAATTGAACCTAAGACCAATTCATACTAGACAAGCATTCTACCACTGAACTTTTTTTTTTTTTTTTGGTACCAGGGATTAAACCCATGGTTGCTTAACCACTGAGCCACATCCTTGCTAAATTGCTGAGGCTGGCTTTGAATTCATGATCCTTTTGCCTTAGCCTCCTGAGCCACTGGGATTACAGGCATGTGCCACTATACCCAGCTACTGAACACTTTTTTTTTGAGGCAGGGTCTCATTAAATTACCTAGGCTGGCCTCAAATTTATAATCCTCACTATGCATGATGGTGTGTGCCTATAATCCCAGTGATTACAGAGGCCTAGACAGGAGGAACACTTGGCAAGAAAGACCCTGTCTCAAAATAAAAACAAAAAGGGCAGGAAATGTAGAATTGTAGCTCTGAGTTCTTTGGAAGACTGCCTCTGGGTTCAATTCCAACGTGTTAAAAAAACCTTTTTTTTGATCCTCGTTTCAGCCTCCCAAGTTGTATGCCACACTGTCTAGCTTCCAACTGTTTGCTTTTTAACCCATATTGTCCCATTGTTTCAGATGTATAACACACTTTAAAAAACTTATAGTACATAATCATATATCATTAATTATATATCAATATCAATAATTATTAACCAGAACTATGTAATATTAACACAACATATGGGCTCTGAATTATTATTTCCAACCTATTTTAACACGCCTGTATAAATTTCATTGAAATATGGCAGAATTGAAAACTTGGTACACAATGGATTAATGTGGCTAAAAACTTTTAGATTAATGTGGCTAGTCAGGTCATCAGACATCATTATCTATCCGATTCGTTAGTCTGAAGTGCACAAGAAAACTGAAATGCATGGCTTGATCACATTCATAAGAATTTTATCCCTTAGTACTCTTCTGCCTCATCTTGGGCCCAAAGCAATGGAGTTGGCTGACCATGGACTGAATCTCTGAAACCATGAACCAAAATAAAACTTTCCTCCTCCAAGTTGTTCATGTCAGGTGTTTTGGTGACAAAAATCTGACTAAAATAGTGACAATATGTATGTGCTTTTTGTTATCTTTTGAGAAATATCTTTTGCCTGTTTTCTAATTGGGCCATCTGTGGTTGATTGGTTTGTTGGTGCTGGAAATTGAATCCAAGGGCACTTAACCACTTAGTTATATCCCTAACCATTACTTACTGTTATTTTGGGCACTAGGGATTGAACCCTGGAGTACTTAACTGAGCCATATCCCCATCCCACATATTTTTTGAACGCTTTAAAAATTTTTCATGGCTTCATACTTTTGTAGTTATAACATCAAATTTTGGAAATAAACTCAATCTTACAAAGTTGCAAGAATGTAAATAACAGAAAATGCTTATAAGCTGTTTGCTCAGAATCACCTACCTCTACTGATGTTTCACTCCATTTGCTTTATCATTTTTGTGTTCTCTCTCCACATACACATAATTTTTTTCTGAGCTTTTGGAAAGTAAGTTGTATGTATCCAGGCCTTTTACCCTTAATACTTCAGTAATGTATTTCCTAAGAATATTCTTTTGCAAAACTACAGTAAGATTAATACTTTGGATCACACTGACGGTCTATTACAATTGTCTGTTGGGACTCAATAATGTCCTTTATAGTTTTTTACACTGCCGGTACAAAATTCAATCTAGGAGTTCTGCATTAGAATTTGTCTTTGAACTTGCGCCATTATTTAGAACTGACAGCGGTTTTGATGTGTGCCTTGTCTTCACTGTAACAACACAACATCAGTATCAGTTCAGCAGTCTTTAGACCACGATAATGCTTTTATCCATGTACTCAAGAAAGGTCCCCCTTTTTCATCTTATTCTAAACCTTTTAGACAGATAGGTTGTTAGATTTATTTATGTCAGGTCTTTTTGAGATTTGGGGATACCAAAGAAATGGTTGTCTGTCACAGTTCCCATTCAGTTAGTCTGGTCACCAAATATAAACTGAGGTTCTATTCAGTGGATCAGAAACAAATGGTACACTGACCCACTTGAGCCATTATGTGTTCACTATTGTACAATACCCTAAGCCTGCAAGAATGCAAAAGACCCTTTTTGTGATTAATACCTAGGATCATAAATGTAAAACAATATTATAAAACAATTATCCCTTAGTATAAACAGTAGTTTGTGATCTATTTAATAATTGTAGCCAATAATGCTTAGCAGCATATATGGAATGCTTGTGGCTTAGTATTATCAAAGTCTACTTTTAGAGCAAAATTTAAAAAGACTTGTAAAAGGGAGAAATGAGTTGGCAAGAATGAAATCATGATGTCCATAGTTAATGTTATTTTTTTCCATACCAGGGGCTTAACCACTGAGCTACATCCCCAGACCTTTTGAAACAGGGTCTTAACAGGCTTAACAGGTTGCTTAGGCTAGCCTTGAACATCTGCTCTTTCTGCCTCAGCTTTCTGAGTAGCTGAGTTTAGAGGCTTAGGCTTATTTTAAAGGCTTCTAATTTTTCGTCTCCAAATATGTGCTGAGGGTTGGTGGTTTTCTAGGGCAATTCTTTTCCAGGACTGTCATTATCACGACAGAAGGAGACTGTTTGTTGGCTTTTAAATGTTCTCACATGAAGAGGTCATAATAATCTATGTTTTCAAGTCATATCACCCTCCCCTCCCTTATTCAGAGAGTGCAGTAAACGCCTTTGCCATAAGAGAACACAAGTTTAGCATTTCAGACACTCAAAACCTGACACAAATACTCTTCCCAAGTATGTTACAAAAATGAGGTGGAAAAAAAAAATCAAGCGAAGACTCTTCCCTTATGTTGACAGTAACTGTGGACACAGCTGCTCAATTATGTGGACACAGCTGCTCAATTACCTATTGTAATCTTTTCACTTGCACCTTATGGTTACCTATTTCTATAGTTCATTATGCACAGAGCATACCTGTGGCTACACTTTCTGCTATCTTCTTAGCTTTTTAAAGGACATAAATATTTACCATACATTATAATACAAGATATTTTTTGTGTTTCTAAGAGTTTACATCAACATGATTCTGCAACCTGTACAATCAGAAAAATGAGAAATTATACTCCATTTGATTCAAATGTATGAACTGTCAAATCACTGTACTGTCGTGTGTAACATAATAATAATAATAATAATAATAAAAGAGTTTACACCAATTCTGAAACACCTGGAATACTGTTTAAAAATTAAATCTGGCACCTAGTAGCTCAACCCACTTCTATCTGCTGGAATCCCATCTATTACCCACTATCTCTGCAAACCCAACTTTCCCCTCCCCTTTCAGAGTAACAAGAAACAACAAATATTTTAAGTGTACATCATACATTTATTACCAACAACCCTCTCAACTCCAAAATTGGGCACAGGGATTAAAAATAAAAATTCATTGCACTACTTAGTAAAGCATTACTAGTAACTTTCATAAAAAATGTACAAACTTTGTTAAAAATTTATCAAGCCTTCAAATGATTTGGTTACAGATATTTATAATACGTACATTTAAAACTATATGTTAACTGATACAATGGAATATGATTTGAGGAAATGACTCAGCAAATGATTCCAACAGACACCCCTGTAGCTTTCATAATCTGAAACAATAGCAAAATGAGGTAACCAACAGGGGGAAAATAGCTTTCTAATGAAGGCCTAAAGATATCTGTGAAAAATATTCTCACAAGTGAGTTGGTAGATCTCATTCAAAATTATTACAAGAGGCCCAAACTTAAGAATCTTAAATCACATTTCAGAGAGTATATAAAATCTAAATATACTTTCACATTTTCCAGATTTTGGTTAAAAAAAAAATTTTTTTTCCCCAGGACAAAAAATCCTTAATATGAGATCTTAATCCATGGAGGCCTTGAGTTGTTTTTTTTTTGGGGGGTGGGAATTAAAAACAATACCAAACATGACAATTCATACCAAAAAAACAAATAAACCAAAACCCACAAAAAACCCCACAGCTGAGTTAAGATGGTAAAGCCAATGTTGTTTTAGGAGGAAAGAGGATAAAGGCAACAAACCAACATCTGCCTGCAATCTGGACATCACCAGTGGTAACAGCTGGGCAAGAAATCAACTGTTCTTTCTCATATGCTAGACACTCACTGTGTCTAGTTGCTCACTGTGGCTAGTCTGAGCTGGTTAGAACACACACACACGTGTGCTCCTAATATGCACTAACCACTTGGTAAGCAAGTCTGGACACTTCTCTAAGAGCTCCATGCAAAGACAAGGCATTCCCCAAGAGATCAGCTACAACAGTGCAACAATTAAACTCAGACCCTGCTGCCTCCTAAATTGCCAACTGCCTCTCAAAAATTTACTAGAAAAGGGACATTACAACAGGAATTCATAGTCAGAGGAAGGGGAGAAAAAGCTACTTCTCCTGAAGTCATTAGTACAATGTGCCTTGTTAATTAGATATCTCTATATAAATTAGAAAAAGTGCTTTAACTTGCATGCTTCAGTAAAATGAATACTGAGTGTAGTAGTGTTATGTTAGATCTGTACAGATATAAATTTTTGTAGCTATATAAAAGAAGTCTATAAGATGGGTTTTTGCCATTTTAAACATGATTTTTTTTAATTAAAAAAAAAGATAAAACTATACGTGATTTGTATGTAGCTGATTATTATATGCCAATAATTTTGGTCTTAAACATACTTTTTACTCTTCAGGAACAGGAGGGGAATTATCCTAATGATTTAACAGTAACATGTGCATTTTACCACTGTTTAGGTATATTTCTGATGCACTGACAAATCTAGGGGCAAAGTATGCAAAATCCTATTTGTATGATTAGATAGAGGCAACAGTGTCTGGAAGAGGACAAAATTGTGCTTCTGTGTGAATTGACTTTACAGAACTCTAGGCTGTGATGAGCTTATAGATTTCAAGGGAGGGCAAGCAGCATGGCAGTAACAAGTAGTTAACACTGTCTGAGTACAAAACTGACTCAGAGCCAACTGAGAGCTGAGTGAGGCTGGCAACAAGTTCTCACAGTCCCGACTAGAATAATGTAGCATGTGCTACTGCAAACAAAGCAATGACATCAACTGCAGGAGGAGGCAGACAATGCTGAATACACTAAAAGAATGAGAAAGGAATCTAAATGTTGCTGGAAAAATGACTTTAAACAATCTGAATTTCGCTCAATGAACCTATTAAAAAAATACAGCTATGTATTATTTCAGATCAACTCAATGAGGGTCAATTCCTGTTTGACAGCATTATTTTATACAAAAATCAAATCTTCATTTATACTGCAAGTATTCTGGACATCTGTTGTATTAAGCTTTTTCTTAATCAAACAAAAATTAAAAGAGCGGCAAGACATCAAAGCAAATCAGGTCTAAGGAACACAAGCTGTCAAAACACTTGATCCATCCTGAAACAAGGGCTTCAAAAAGAAGCACATTTACTGAGGGAAGAACTAAGACAACTTTCAGAATTGGAGCTTGGCAAGTGAATTAATATGAACAGAAAAAGTTTTCTTGAAATAATTTAGTTGCCTATGGGAGCCTGAACAAAGAACACATCGGAAATCAAGCTGAATTAACAGATTTTGTTCTGGTGGAAGTCAAAGAGGCAAGACTTCATGGGACCAGTGGTATTCTTAAAAATATATTACTCATATATCTTCAGAAAGGACTATAAATCTAAACACACACACACACACACACACCTATACAAAGAAAAAATTAAAAAAATCATCACAGGTACTTTCTGTAAGAAGCTTACTGAAAATGTAAAAGAAAAAAGTTATCAACATTCAAATCATTGATTGAAATGCTAATATTGCTAACAGATGATGTATGATATTGCACCTTCTTTTTGGAAACAGCAAGTTGGAGATTTAAAAATTTCTTTTCCACAACAGAATCAAAACTCAGGTTCATGGAGTGAGAATTTGTTACACTTTTTTTCTTAAGTGACCCACTTAGGACCACCAATGAAGAGAAGGTGACAGCTGCCTGAAGCAAAGGAAGAAGGCTTTTCTCATTCCATTCATTAGGAGGAAGGGATGGAGTATTCAATGCTTATAATTGATGCACCCTTAGCAACCAGTGTGCAACAGCAAACACAAGGGGAAAAACCAGTGTACAGTACTAGTGCTGTTTAAATAACACACCAGATTATACATTGCAGCATAATTAAAACTACACACACATTCTTGGTACATGCTGGTATATAGGATCTCATACACACGTTAGCTACCATGCCCTCTCACAAGTAGTTGCACACACTCTCACACACACAGATACATTTATCAACAGTCATACGCTGCATTCATTTCCACTCACAGTTTCTGAAGGCTCTATATAAGGTAGATTGCTATATCATCTGGAGCTACCACTTTTTATAAAAGCACATGCTAAAAGATCACGTCCACTGTAATCTTGCAGCAACACTCGGAATGATCACACAAAAAACCAGGGAATGTTAGTGCACACACAAAATTAAGCTAAAGAAAAATTCTTTGGAGTTCCAATCACACGGTTAGTATAACAATCCCATAATTGTGAAGACTAATTGTAAGCTTTTATAGTTGATTAAGTCACACAGTGCAAAGAAAGGTCCATTGACCCTTTTGGTAAAGGGAGGGCTGGAAGCCACACAGATTAAGTTCAATGGATAGTCCGTATATACATGTGATGAGGAACACCCAAACTAAATTTGTGCTCTTAGGTTGGTCATTCTGAATCCCGATGCACTTCTGAAGCATCAGCTCGGCAAATTGGGCAAGTACGATTTGCCTAAAATACAAAAGAGAAACTTGTTTGCATTGTGGTTCATACAGTGAAATTTATTAAAAACAAATAATATTATTTTTACTTCCAACACAAGTTTTAGACACTTTGTTCTTTTAAAGAGGCACAAAGTAATCATGTGCCTTAAAACAAAACAAAAAAGAAAGAAAACAAACCTTAAAGAGTTGATTATCCCATGGATGATCTTTTTTTTGGGGGGTAGCACTAGGGCTTAAATCCTGGGGGACTGAGCTCCATCCCCAGCTCACCCTTATCCCCTTTTTAATTTTGAGACAGAGTCTCGCTAAGTTGCCCAGGCTGGCCTTGAACTTGCCGTTCTTCTGCCTCAGCTTCTTGCCATAAATGATTTTTTAATATGTCTGTTTAAATACATAAACAAAATTACCCAGCACCAGTTTAGATATATTTAATAACTAACTTAAAAGTAAAGGGAGCTCTAGTGAGGCACCCTTCTAAACTAAGAGGAAACTCTGGCCTAACAAGTTCAGGTGTTATCCTTATATACTATCAGAAAATCAGGACAAGTTGATTATCAAGGGCAGATAGCCAGTTTTTAGGTTTTGTATAATCACTCCCATGTTAATCACCATAGCAACCCCATCCTCCCTGTGCTGGGAATGGAACCCAGGGCCTCATTCATGTTCCACCACTGAGTTATATCCCCAATCCCTAAGTTTCACTGGCCTTTTCTCTTCATCTGAAGAGATAATACTCTCAATGTTGTATTTCAATTTTATTTCCTATACCCATCCTCCACTAAACCACAGACTTATCTAATGAACCTATAGTCACTAAAACAGAAAATTTAGTGTTATTTCCTTTTAGATACTGTCATTTTACCTTAAGCCATTTGTCAACACACTTGGCATGGAACTCGTGGTTACAGGGTAAGACTCTAAGTAGCTGCCTTGACTCAAAATCACACATGCATACTACACACCTAAAAGAAGCAAAAAGATCAATTAAACATAAAATTGGGTGGTTTTCTATTTTGAAATGACTTCTGAAGTCTACAAAAGCCACTTAATCAGTCTCAGTTTTTTATCACTGAAATTTGTAGACAAAATAATCTATCAACCTGAAAAACAATGATGTTAAGGCATTTAGTAAGAGTGCTCTGCTTTACTGATAACTGATCAGAAAATCTCTGGCTAACATCCAAATCAAGTTTTAAAACCAAAAATACTCTTTGCACATGAAAAAATGAAGGTAGATGTCCCTTTAACCTCACACCATATATAAAAATTAACTTAGGAGGCTAGACAAGAAGATTCCAAGTTCAAAGCCAGATTCAGCAATTTAGCAATGTCCTAAGTAAGACTCTTGTCTCAAAATAAAAAAAATAAAAAGGGCTGGTGCTGAGCATGGTGATACACACCTGTAATCCCAGCATGTCAGGAGGCTAAAGTAGGAGGGCTGCAAGATCAAAGCCAGCCTCAACAACTCAGTGAGGCCCTAAGCAACCTAGTGAGACCCTGTCTCAAAATAAAAACATTAAAACACACACACACACACACATAAAAAAAAAGGCAAGTGGATGCTGGGGATGTGGTTCAGTGGTTAAGCACCTCCAGGTTTAATCCCTAGTACCAAACACACACACACACACACACACACACACACAAAAGAAAATTTTAAAAATGCTCAACAGTAACAGGCACCAGGGAAAGGAAAATTAAAATCTCAGTGTGATACAATTTCAAAGTCACTAGGACAATATGATAAAAACAGACAATAACAAATGCTGGCAAAAATGCAGTGAAATTGAAACCTTTTTATACAGTGTTGGTAGAAATAGAAAATGGTGTAACCAACTTTGCAAAAACTGGCAGTTCTCAAAAAGTCAAACACAGTTACAATATGACATCCAACAATTCATTTCCAGGTATATATCCAAAATTAAAACATTATATTCACAGAAAAACCTGTACACATATGTTCAAAGTAGCATTACTCATAAGAGCCCCAAAGTGGAAACAACACAAATGTACATCAACTGAAGAAAAGGATAAACAACATGTAGTGATCCACAAATGGAATATTATTTGGCCACAAAAAGGAGTGACTTACTGATAAAGCTACAACACAAAGGTACTTTGAAAAAGTTATGCTAAGTTAAAGAAGCCAGATACAAAAAGACCACATATTATATAATCTCATTTATGTGAAAGCTATGGAGACAAAGGGTTAGGGGGTGTGTCAAGATAGAGAAGGCTAGGGAGATAAGGGGAGTGGCTACAAGTGGGTGAAGGATTTCTTTTGGGGGTGATAAAAAGGGTGTAAATTTGTGGTGATGGATATACAATTCTACTAATACAATAAAATTCACTGAATTGTATATTTTAAATGGGTGAACTTTGCATTTCATGTTCTACATTAACACCTTTAAATATAGCAGTCAGTATCTAGTATGCCTAAGAAATTAATTATTTATCTATGTATTGATCTATTTATCTGACAGTACTCTAGTCTAGCCCAGGGCCTCACATATGCTAGTAGTTAAGTGCTCTATCACTGAGGCTTAAATCCCCATCCCGTTTTAAAATTTTACTTTCAGACAGGGTCTAAACAATTTGCCCAAGGCTGGCTTTGAACTTGTGAATCTCCTGCCTCAGCCTCCTGAGTAGCTTGGGTCACAGGTGTGTGTGTGCACACCACAAACCCAGGAAGAAATTTAACAGTTTCACTGAATTTAAATAGCTCCACAATTAGTGGCTACCTTACTGGTCAGCATAGACCCAGAGTATGAAAAAGAGATAACTTATCTTTATATCAAGTTCTGAGTCTCAAGCGTTTATTTCATGAAATTTTTCTTTAAAGAAAAAAAGTTAACACATATATTAGAAAAAAAATATACTTACAAAGTCTGTTCTGACTGGTGATTGTTAGGATTAAACCGATAAGAAGGAAGTTGTTCAATATCTGCTTTAGTCAGTCCTCGAGGTTTAGCCTCTCCCAGTCGCTCTGCCAGGTTTAAAAGGGCCTGTAGAGAAAAGACAGGGCTGTTTGCTCAGGCTGGCCTCAAACTTGTGATCTTTTTTTTTGGTACTGGAGATTAAACCTAGGGGTGCTGAACAAGTGGCTTGTGAATTGTGCCCAGCCAGACTGCGGCAGCTTTGCTAAGTTGCTTAGGGCCTTGCTAAGGTACTGAGGCTGGCTTTTGAACTTGCCATCCTCCTGCCTCAGTCTCCCAAATCACTAGGGATTACAGGTGTGTAAAATGGCACCAGGCTTCTCCCAGTTTTTAATGACTAATTAGCTATTTTCTTTATTCTATAATTAGGCTGCCTTATGGTTAAGGGAACAGGAAACAAAGAATTAGAAATGGGCAATGAGAGGAATAGAATTAATTTCCGTATCTAATGCTGGTATAGCTCTGTGTGTGTTTTAAGACAATAATCACAGCTTTGCTTTTTGACAGCCTTATTTGGAGAATTGGGTCATCTGAATAAATATCTGCCTTTCACTGCTATACTCAACCCTTCTAAATGCTATAACACATTAAGTCTAACTGAGGCTGATTATAAAATCAGCATAAAAAATTTAGATCAAATTCATGATAGAGTTGATATGCATCTTAACACCTCTATTGTTATGTATTATAGGATATAGTATGTCCTATATAGTATATAATTGTATGACAATAAAATATCCTCATTCATTCCTTAGTGGATACAGAGTGATGATCAAGCCCTCCAAAAATTTACATGATGCAACAGGCAAGACAACTGAAGGCAAGACATGATTAGTGCTTAAATCTCAGTAGAACAAAAAGAGAGAACTCGTTTGGACCCAGGAAATAGATTAGAAATGTTGTTCACAGGGCCAGGGTTGTGGCTCAGTAGTAGAGAACTTGCATAGTTATGTGTGAGGCCGTGAGTTCAATTATCAGTACTGCATATAAATAAATGTTAAAAAAAAAAAAAAAGAAATGATAATCACAAAGATGGCGGTTTTTATGCTATATTTCCAAAACATAGAGAAATGGAGAAAGATCTTAGCCGAAGGATCAAGGGAAGTAAAGGTACCAAGACAAGAACATGTAGGGTAGACTGGGCATGTAGGGACTTGGAGTGGGGAAGCCATCTGGATCGAGCCAGTGAGCCAGGGCTGGGGAGTGTTCAACAGCTACACTATGACATACAACTAAAAAGGCAAGTAAGGCCTTTTTGATTGGTTGTAAGTATGACTTTGAAGAATATCAAAATATTCAACCCAAAAATACAGTTTAGAAAGGAATTTCAAAGTCAAAATAAGATATTTTTCCATTTTTGGTACTGGGGGTTGAACTCAGGGGCACTCAATCACCAAGCCACATCCCCAGGGTTTCACTGAGTTGCTTAGTGCCTTGAAATTGCTGAGGCTGGCTTTGAACTTCTGTCTCAGCCTCCTGAGCCATTGGGATTACAGGCATGTGCCCAGCTAAGTCAAAATAAGATATATATTTTTAAATATATATTTTTAGTTGTATATGAACACAATACCTTTATTTGGTTTATTTATTTTTATGTGGTGCTAAGGATCGAACCAAGTGCCTCACACATGCAAGGCAAGTGCTCTACCGCTGAGCCCCAGCCCCAGCCCATATATTTTTCTTATATGACAACTGTACCACTACTTTTCTATTGATATATACATGATCAGCTATCTTTTTCAGCAATATGATTTAAGACAGGTTGATTTTAATAAAGATAAGCCACTTGTAGATATTGCTGTAATGCAAATGGTAGAAATAAAATGAGAAAATTATGAATGCCTCTTTTAATTTCAAGAAATGAAATTTATATGGTATGGTAGCATATGTTTAGAATCCCAGCAACTTGGGAGGCTGAGGCAGAAAGATTCCAAGTTCAAGGTCACTCAGCAACTCATATGAGATCCTGCCTCAAAGTAAAAAGGGGAGGGGATGTAGCTCTGTGGCAGAGTACTAATAAATAAATGCAAACAAAATAAAATTAAAAAGGGGTTGGGAATGCAGCTCATTGGTAGAGTGCTTCCACAGCATGTGCAGGGGGGCCCTGTATTCAATCCCAGTACTACAAAAAAAAAAAAAAAAAGGGCAGTTTAAGATCATGACTCCTTCTCCATGCCCACATTCAATACACCTAAAAACTGTTCCAGCATTCATAAAATGAAAAAGACAAAGTGAAGTTGAGATAAGAAGGATGGCTGGCAGTATCAAATTAAGGTCAAAATTACTTCCACTCAACATATTCAAATCTAAATTTGCCTGTTAACCCTCAAACCACATCTGTTATGTTCCTATAGCAAGATCAACATTATTTAAATGCCAACTATCCACTGGCATTTTGGTGTCTGCCTTCTTCATGGGCTAATACAGTCCTTTTAGTAGAGCATCATCTTTTGTAATTTTTGTACACTTACCCCTGAACACCACAATTAACCATTCAAGATAAAATCCTACTGATTGAAGTGTTAAAACATCTTTCAAAGCTGTACTTTCTTTTATTGTATGTATTTAAAGTACACAATATGATCATTTGATATATACACAGTGAAATGATTACCACTGTCAAGCAAATTAACCTACCCATCACTTTCCACTTCTTTTTGAGTTTTTTTTTTAGTTTGAGTGCCTAAAATCTATTTTCTTAGCAAGTTTACAATTAACAATACAATATTACTAACCACAGTCCTCATGCTATCTACCCCTAAACCTACCCTATCAAATGGCAAGTCTATATATACTTCCCTCTTTACCTCCATAACCAACACTCTACTATTTGACATTTTAAGACTCCTCATGTAAAAAAGATCAGTATTTCTTGCCCCCTCTATATTTCACTTGCCATAATATTTTTCAGATTCATGTTGTCAAATAGCAGCATTTCCCATTTATGGCAGAATAATATTCCACTCTATTTACACTACATTTCTTAAATCTAGTTATCCACTGACTTGCACAAGTTGTTTCCATAGTATGACTATTGTGAATAATGCTGTAATGGACATGATACTTCTACAAGGTGCCAGAAGGATTGCTGGGCCATACTGCTGACAGTCCCTTTTTTAATTTGTTTTTCCTTATGGCTGTACCAATTTACATTTCCACCAACAATATACAAGGATTCTCCTTACTCCGCACCCTATCAATACTTACTTACTTTATTTGATAATAGCCATACCAACAGGTGTCAAGATACATCTCACTGTGATTTTGATTTACACTTCTCTCATAATCAGTGATGTTGAGCACCACTAGTCATTCTTTTGAGAAATACCCATTCAGGTCCATTTTCAATCATGTTATTCAGTTTTGCCTATTGTTGTGAAAGCTACTTATATATTTTGGATATTAATCCTGTATCAAATTGTACAGTTTGTACATATTTTTTCCTACTCCATAGAGTACCTTTCTCAGTTTTCTGATACCACTTCCATCTATTCCTTCATACTGCTAACAGAGTTTTGACTTTTTAAGAGATATGATGCCATAAATACACCAAAAACATTTAGCATGGTACTCAAGGACATCTAATTGAGCTTTTCAATCAAATCTCTGTTTTCTCTCTTTCACTTTAGACACAAACTACGTATGCTAGTCCTCAAGACTTCCCTGCCTCAATCTTACGAATGAAAAAGTTTCCTCATTCTTTAAGATCCAGTTCTCAAACACTTCTACTTCCACAAAATCCTTTTGGAACATCTCAACATCAAAACTTCCCCTGTTCTCATTTGCATTCTCTCAATAGAACTGTGTATAACTCTAACAGAGCATCAAAAGTCTACCTACTTAATACAGATTTAGGGCACGTGATCAAATTAGATGTAGAACACTTTTATGACAAATTTGTATCTTGAAATGCAGTGTTTATCTAATGTTTAGATGGTGATTAGAACAATATTTTCAAGACACAATAATCCCCCAATTAATTCACAATTCATTTAATTCACAATTCATCTACTGACCTCATAATTTTCTACTTCTCCATCTTCCACATCCAATTCAAAGCTGAAAGTTGGGCCCACTGCAGGTGGCACTGGAAGCATTGATCTGCAGTGAAAATAACAGTGATATGTTAGTAAATTCAATGACAGGACAGGAAGGACAAAGCCCAGTGCAACCCTTTATAAATATTAACTTTGCTAGCAACAACAACAAAAAAGATGATAGCAAAGCACACTATTTACAACAGTATTAAAAAACATATATGGGGGCTGAGGTTGTGGCTCAGCGATGGAGTGGTTGCCTAGCACATGCGAGGCCCTGGGTTAGATCCTCAGCACCACATAAAAACAAATAAATAAAGATATTATTATCATCTACAACTAATAAATAAATAAATATTAAAAAAACATAAATGTAAGGATAAATTTCATAAAACATACAAGACTGTGCAATACCAACTGCATAAATACTATTAGGATAAACAGCAATGTATCTTGTCAGTAGACTAGAGGTCTCAAAATTAACTGTTAAAATATCAATTTCCCTTCAAATTGATCTGCAAATTCAATATAATCCCAATCAAAACCTAGGAAGAGTTTTTTTTTCTTTTTAAAGTAGAAATACACTGAATTTAAAAATTTATATGAAAGTGCAAAAGATCTTAAATTGAAAAATTCTAAGAACAAGCCAGAATACTTACATGAAAGACAAAGATAAAGGGGAGGGAAGAGGAACGGGTAATAGGAAAGCAGCTAAAACTATCTGAACAGGATTGGGGTAGTAGCTCAGTGGTAGAGCACTGGCTTAGCAAGTGTGAGGCCTGGGTTAGTTTCTTAGAACCACATAAAAATAAATAAATAAGCGGCTGGGATTGTGGCTTAGCGGTAGAGCGCTCGCCTGGCATGTACGAGGCCCTGGATTCAAACCTCAGCACCATATAAAAACAAATAAATAAAGATATTGTGTCCAGTTACAACTAAAAAAAAAAAAAAATTTAAAATAAATAAATAAATAAAATTCACTATGTCCATCTACAACTAAGGAAAAAAAATATATAAAAATAATCAGAACAAGGTGATACAGGAATGCAGTCTTCTGGTGTAACAAGTACATTTCCTACCTTTCTATGCTAAGTGAAGCTAGCCAATCCCTAAAAAACAAATGCCAAATGTCTTCTTTGATATAAGGAGAGTAACTGGGAACAGAGTAGGAACGAAGAGCATGAGAAGATGATTAACATTAAACAGGGATGAGAGGTGGGAGGGAAAGGGAGAGAGAAGGGAAATTGCATGGAAATGGAAGGAGACCCTCAGGGTTATACAAAATTACATACAAGAGGAAGTGAGGGGAAAGGGAAAAATAATAAAGGGGGAGAAATGAATGACAGTAGAGGGCGTAGAGAGAGAAGAGGGGAGGGGAGGGGAGGGGAGGGGAGGGGGGATAGTAGAGGATAGGAAAGGCAGCAGAATACAACAGACACTAGTATGGCAACATGTAAATCAATGGATGTGTAACTGATATGATTCTGCAATCTGTATACGGGGTAAAAATGGGAGTTCATAACCCACTTGAATCAAAGTGTGAAATATGATATGTCAAGAACTATGTAATGATTTGAACAACCAACAATAAAAAATTAAAAAAAAAAAAGGTAATTATAGACATGTGAATAAGTTCTGGCTAATGGAATATAGGGAGTAATATGTGCTGTGCTACATTTAGGAAATATCCTGGGAAAAGCAGGTATGCAGAGGGACTCTTTTTCATTTTTGCTAGCTGGGAAATGTACATGATGACTAAAATCAGAGAAGCCAGGTTAGATCATGTAGTCCCAAGATTATAATAGCAGAACCATTTCTCACAGTCACAGGGCTAACAAATCACCCTGAATTTGCCTACTGCTAGACTTTAATATGCAAAAGAGAAAAAACAATCATATTTAACTCATGAGTATTTATTACAGGTAAATCTAATCCTAAGACACACAGATAATTCCTAGTCTCCTTTCCCATAAGAGAAATAGCACCAAAAGCTAGATAATCAAAAGTGATAGGAAGTGATGCTAGCTGTTTAAAAAAAAAAAGGCAAAGAACTTCCACTTCTTAATTTATTAAACCTATATTTTTTGGCTCAGAGATATCTTTTCCCCCATTTTCCCCATGTCCTTGGCTCTTTCTTTACTCTTAATGGCTTCCTGACCTCAACCCCCTTAAGTAAAAGCAATATCTAATTAAATGATGAGTCTGTACAGGATTCATAAAGGAAAGAATCTCAAGGTTTTCAAAATTTAGAATTCAATAAAATAAGAAAGAACTTACAACACATATGGCAGTAAGCTGGGATGATAAGGGGGAGGTGGTATTGGCTGCTGAGATCGATATCTACTACGTCCTGTGAGCCTCCGAGGCATAAATGGAGGATAAGGCTGCAGGGAAAAAAGCGTTCAAAGAATTTAAGATCATTCTACATATACAAATAATTAATATATGAAATAAAGATTGTTAAAATGTAGAAAGCTGTTCACTGTTCAAGTGGCATTTAATATTTCTTAAATGTTAACACAGATGTAATAACCAGTTTAAACCATACACTCATGTGCATTTCTAAATATAAATGCTAGCAAGAATACATTTAAAAGCTGGGGCTGAAGCTCAGTGGTAGAGCACTTGCCTAGCATGAATGAGGCATTGGGTTCGATCCTGAGCACCACATAAAAATAAACAAATAAACTGAGGCATTCTGTCCATCTACATCTACAAAAAAAAAAAAAAATTTTTTTTTTTTTTAAAGAATACATTTAAGGGGTGGGCTGTAGCTGAGTGGCAGAGTGCTTGCCTTAGCACACATGAGACACTGGGTTTGATCCTCAGCACCAAAAATAAATAAATAAATAAATAAATAAATAAATAAATAAATAAATAAATAAAATCTTAAAGAAAATAGGCTGGGTGCAGTGGTGCATGCTTGTAATCCCAGCGGCAGGAGGATCGAGTTCAAAGCCAGCCTCAGCAATTTAGTGAGGTGCTAAGCAACTCAGTGAGACGTCTCCCAATAAAATACAAAATGGGTCTGGGGATGTAGCTCAGTGGTCGAGTGCCCTGAGTTCAATCCCTAGTACCCCCACGCCCCCAAAATAAATACAAATAAAAAAATAAACAGTCATTCTGTCCAGTGACCAAAAAAAAAAAAAAAGAATGCATTTAAACTTCTGAACATGTTGAGAGCTACACACTGATACACCTCAAATAATTTGTCATAGTAATGCATAAAAACTTACTACTCCAAAGGACACCTCCTGATGCAAAGGATCATGTGTCAAGAACTGCAAAGGAGCTGATGGAGGTAATGTTGGGGGATGGGCTGATGGGGGATAAGTAAAACTTCCTACTTGAAGATGTTCTCCTAAGAGTTCCACTTCATTTTCTATCCTCTGCAGAGGCTGTAGAGAGAAAAGGAAAAAAAAAAAAAAATGTATATAATTCTAGTGTTCAGATAGAATGTAGACAAATTTTTTTAATAATCAAAACTAAGAATCCAAAAATATCTTTCTGGGGGAGGGGGTATTGTGTATTGAACCCAGGGATGCATTGCTACTGAGCTATATATCTCAGCTCTTTTTAATTTCGAGTCAGGGTCTAAGTTACTTATGGCCTAAGATGCTGAGGCTAGCCTCAAACCTGCAATCCTCCCATCTCAGCGTCTTGAGTTGCTGGAATTATAGACATGTGCCACCGAACCCAGCACAATCCAAAAAAATACCGTTAAGGCCATACATCTATTTTTCCCTCCCCTACCCAGTGCAAGAGATTCAATCCAGGGCTTTGCACATGCTACACTCCTAGCCCAAGGCCATCTATCTCCTGATGTTCACACATCATTCTAAAATCCACACAAGTGGAAATAAATTATAGTAAAATCTTTCTACCATCAATTTCAATAGAAAATCTCTGAAACAAATTTTTAAAGGATTTTCATTACAGGATTTATTTCATTTACTATTTGAACATTCTCTTAAAACGAGAAAAAAAAGTCACATACTAAGACAACCTCTCTCGGATGAAATAGAACATGGTATGTATTCATAAGTCAGAAAACAGGGCTAAATGCTGGGCATGGTGGCACACACCTGAAATCTGAGAGACTCAGGAGGCTAACCTTAGCATATTAGCAAGACCCTGTTCTCAAAATAAAAAGCTCTGAGGATACAACTCAGTGGTAGAGCACCCCTGGGAAAGGGGGAAAAAAAAAAAAAGAAAGAAAGAAACAGGGCTAAATGCAATGAAGTACAGTAGCATTATGCTATAGTAAAAAGACTACAGGCTTTTTGACATTAGAATCTTGGCACTGTCACCAATCAGCCATGTGACTTAATCCACACCTCAGTATTGTAATTTATAAAACTGACAGGATGAAATGTTCACAACATACTTCTAAAGTATACTGTGAAGCCAGGTGTAGTGGTGCATGCCTGTAATGTCAGTGACTTGGGAAGCGGAAGGTAGGAAGATCAAAAGTTCAAGGCCAGTTTCAGTAACATAGTGAGGACTTCAGAAACTTAGACCCTGTCTTTAAAATAAACAAACAAACAAATAAATAAGGGCTGGGTTATGTAGCTCAGTGGTTGAAGGCCCTGGGTTAAATCCCCTCTACCCCCATCCCAAAGTCTATTTTGAACAAAGCCAATGTACGATATGCGCTATTCCAACCACATAGGACATTTATTGGAATATAATTAACACAACTTTAAAAGAAGTACAACTCAATGGACTTGGGTCATCCATCTTGTAGACTGCATCAACACTTCATTCTGTTCTAAGGTTCAACAGTATTCCATTGTATGGAAACATCATTCATCCATTTATCAGTGGATAGACATCTTGACTCTCTTGACTTTTTAGCTACTGGGAATAATGTTGCTGTAAACGCGTACACATTTATGTGATGATGTTTTAAATTCAATTCTCTTGGGCAAATATATAATTTTACATGTTACTTTGACTCCTTTCAAAGCTCAGTTACAGAATAAGCAACAATTACTAATACTTTAATTTGGAAGTTTATGCATACTTGAGAAAAATCACAACTACTTACACTATGACAATACCAATGAACCTAAGTTCTACTTTGGTTTTATGACTGAACCTTTCAAAGAATTCCAAACTTAAATACAAGTGACAAAATTTTACTTAAACCTCAAATTCCCAGATACAGGAGGACTAAGTAGGAGGATAATTTAGGCATGAACCCTATTCTAATTCCAGGAAAAGACTTTTTTAAAATATATTTATTTTTGGTTATAACAATATCTTTTATTTTTATGTGGTGCTGAAGATCGAACCCAGTGAGTGCCTCATGCATGGTAGGCAAGTGCTCTACCTCTGAGCCACAACCCCAGCCGGAGAAAAGATTTTCTTATAGAAGCAGTTTTAACTTTTCAGATGAGCCAAACTTCAATCATAATTGTTTCTATACTTTTCAGGAGAACTAAGAGGTTAAGTGAGTTCACCTTCTTTGGTACTCAGAATGGTGCATAACTCCTTAGTAACAATTGTTAGGTTCTGCTATCCAAGACGGTTAGATTCCTTTCACAGAACTGAACCGAAATCTTTAAAACAAACAATTTCCACAGGTTATTTTTCCAATTTTCCCTTAATGCTTAATGGTTTACATGCCGAGTTTGGCCTGACCAAAAATCATTTGGACCTTTTCATTTCTGGTGGTAATAGGGAACCCAGGGGGGCTCAGCCACTGAGCTCTACCTGCAGACAATTTTTGCCTATTTATTTATTATTATTGTTATTATTATTTTGGTACCAAGGATTTAACGCAGGAACACTTTACCACTGAGACACATCCCTAGTCCTTTTTATTTTTTTGAGGTAGGACTTCACTAAGTTGCTGAAGCTGGGATCAAACTTGCAATCCTCCTACCTCAGCTTCCAGTCACTGAGATTATAGGCATGTGCTCCACACCCAGCTATCTACCTGCAGCCCTTTTTAAAATTTAAAATTTTAAAAATAAATTTAAAATTTATTTTTCAGACAGGGTCTTGCTAAGTTGTTGATACTGGACTTGAAACTGTGATCCACCTGCCTCAGTCTCCAAAAATTGCTGGAATTTAGGCATGTGTCACCACACCTGGCACAAATGGAATTTTTTCCTGTGTCCTTCTTTTTATTTATACAATGTTTTCCCATGCTAGACCCCACACCCGCAAATAATGTGCCTCTCAGCTATATTCTAATCCCAAGACAGAATTAACTATTTCATTTGCTTTTCATCAGAACATAGAAAAGCAGGCCCTCAGAAAAAAAATAACTGAGACTTAGAATTTAATTTACATGTCTAAATAAATATAAATATTCTAACAAGCAATAATTTCACAATATTTTCAATTTAGGTATATATATTTTTTCAATTTAGACTTAGAAGTTAATTTTCATGCCTCAATGAATACAAATATTCTAACAAGTATTAATTTCACAATATTTCAATTTAGAGATATAAAGGTAAAACAGCGCAACTAAGTTTTTCTTCAGATTTATGTCCTAAAGGAATGCAATTTGACAAAGGACAGTAAAATAACTAGGAAAAAAAAAAAGAAATCAGGTTAATTCAAGGTTTATACTATTTTTTTGTTTGTAGATTCCTTTAATTCTTTTAAGAACCATAAAAATAGCTAAGTTACAGTGTTTAAGTGGCAATAACCCACTAAATTTTTCTGCCAGGTCTAAATATTCTGGGAAAATTAAAAACACAAGATACCTACCGAACGTGATTGCTGTGTTTGGAAAGGGACAAACTGGCCTGGTGGTGGCAAATGAGGAGGATGATGGGGAGAAAGGTGAGGAGGATGTATAAGAAATGGATCACTAGAAATGAGAGGTGGGAATGCAGCATATGGTACTGGCAAGTGCTGAACTGAACATGCCTGAAGCATCTGTAAGAAAAATTATTTTCTGGTTAAATATATCCAAATATATAATTAATTTTTAAAAAAGATACAATGTGATTAAAATCATTGCCATATTTCCCCCCAAATCATACAAAACATTTTAAATAACATTAAAAATAAAATACTTCTGTATTTTTGCATCTATCAGTATTAGTCAGAATATATAATTAGTTTTTTTAAAAGATACAACAGCATTCAAATTATTGCCATACCTCCCCCAAAATCATACAAAATATTTTTAATAACTTCTATTAAAAATCCTACTATATTTTTGTATCTATTAGTAAGTTACTATACTGATAAACTCATTTTAAATAATCTATTTTACATAGTTCTTCCAAATCAATTAAAATGCCTCTTGGGTTTTTTTAAATACTCATGAAATAGAAGGGTAGATACTATACAGAAAAGAACCCTCATTCTAGTCCTTTTAATATGTAGAAGACATTACTGTATTCTAAGAAGTTCTGTTTTTTCAATCTTGTAGAAATTTTTCTTTCTAGGGCCTTTTCTTATTAAAATTTTTTTTTTGTCTGGGCAGTACTGGAGATTGAACTCAGTGGTTCATGTGTGTTAGGCTCTACCTCTAAGCTACATCCAAGCTTGTTTTATAAGAGCACAACTTACAACTGCTTTATGGTTTGTATGTTGGCTGAAAATGGTTCTTACTGAGAAACCAAGTTTGGGTGAATTAATCTATTAAACTGGTACTAGGATATGTATATTTGCTTTAATCTCACATTCAGACCAGGTATTAGAATTATAGTTAGAATTTATTTATTTTTTGCCAAATGCTTTCCTTTAAAAACATTATTGATGTTAGTTAAATTATTTAGAGCCTCTGAATTTCAGCACCTTCATTTGTGAAATAGGTTGGACTGTACTTGGTCACATAAACTTCAGAGGCAAAAAGTAGTGGGTGTCAATCACTTTTTAGATTCAACATCTAGAAAATAGAGATGATAACTATTTCTATCACAGGGACCAGGCACTCAAAGTACCCATTAAAATCATTGCCCATAGGTGTTGACACTATTAACTGTTGAACATTACAGTGTCTGAGACTTAAGCCAACCTTTATCTATTTTGTTTTTGTTTTTTGGAGAAGGGGGAACTGAAGATTGAATTTGGGTGCTTTATCACTGAGCTACATTCTCAAACCTTTTCTTTTTTTTTTTCTTTTCTTTTTAAGACGGGGGGGGGGGGGGGGGTGTCTCATTAAGTTGCCAAGGCCCAAAACTTGCAATCCTCTTGCCTCAGCCTCTCAAGTCACTGGGACTACAGGCAGGCATCATGAACCTGGCTTTATCTAGCTTTAATTATAAACAGTATTTACATAGGAAGAAATATGGTTTGACAAGATATTCAATTAAATGTAAAATTTAAAATTCTGATTTAAAAAACACGATGTTTTAAAGCTACTTTTATTAAATGGTTACTAAAACCATGTTTTTGAGATTTTTTACTTGTAAGAGAAGCTACAAAGATACTCTCAAATTTTGTTTGCTTATGTAATACACATAGCCATTTTAAAAAGGGATTTGAGTAGTAAATGACAAATCCAAACACAGGTTGGTGTTTAATAGTTAAGATCTAATGAAAAGAAAGGCACAGACTTACTGGAGGAGGCACACTACAGACAGGGAGGTGTTGTCCACTGAAAACCACAGAGCATCCTGGGACCTGTTGTGTATTGCAAGCAGGAATGTGCTGGCCTGTGCAGAGTGGAATCCCATGTGGTGCCACTGTTGTTACTGTATAGGAAACAGGGACTGTTCCTTGATGGAGCTATTAGGGAAGAAAAATAAAACTTTAGCTATTTGGCTATAATGTTAATTATTAGAAATTAATATTTGGATATATATTAATTCTCCTTCTCAGATGCACAGGTTTTCATAATGTACTTCCTCCAGCAGTTTCAACCAGGATATACATGGTCTTTGTACAGGAAAGCTGACTATTCTAAGAATATATATGACCCTGGAAGAACTAGGACTAAACTTTTCCCTCAAAGAGACTTGAAAAGCTCAGAGTAATCTAAAGTTATAATAAATCTTCCAGCATGCCATGTAGAGCAGAAAACTTCTAAAAGGATAAACTTGTAAAAATGATAGTTTGTATACCTGGTTATAGTCGATGGAAAAAGATTTAATTCCAACTAGTGAAACAAAAGAAAATACTATTAAAAAATTATTTGGGATGGGGATATAGTTCAGCCATACAGGATTTGCCTAGCACATGCAAGGCTCTGAGACCATTCCCCAGCACTGACACCCAATATACACATAAAATTATCTCCTTGTAGCCAACTTTAGTCCCATCTTCCCCACCCTGAGGGCAAATAATGTTAATAACATATCCTCTTTCTCCATGAGCATATAAACATCTACAGTCATGCATATTGTTTTAACAGAAAATAAGTCATATTTCCCCTTTTCACTTAATTTTGTACCATAGATATGTATTTAACTTGTTTCTCTTGAGACTAGCCTTTGTTTTATTTGTTCTTATTTTTTTTAGTTCTGGCATTTGAACCCAGGTCCTTGAGCATGCTAGGAATGGGTTCTACCACTGAGCTATATCCCTAGCCCCTAGCACACCTGGTTAACAAAGTCCTATCATAGGATGATAATAGACATTTGAGTTGCTTTCACACTTTTGACAATACAAATGACTATTAAAAAAAAATACTACTTTATAGTACTGGTAGTTTTATTTATCTCAGAGGCACTACTGGGAAAAGGAGTGATGCTTTTAAAGATACTGTCAAAGCAGCCAAGCATGGTGGTACACACCTGTAATCCCAGTTACTTGGGAGGCCAAGGTAGGAGAATTACAAAATTAAGATCAGCCTTGGCAAGTTGACATGACTCTGCCTCAATCAATCAATCAATAAATAAATAAAAGGGCAGGGGATTTAGCTTAGTGGTAGAGTATCCCTGAGTTCAATCTCCAGTATGGGGGGAAAAAACCACAGATTTGCGGAAGTCATTCTCTCAGCAGTAGCATATGAGGACCCAATTCCCAGCATCTCTATTCAAAGATAAATTATTTGTATTAGAAACATGTTTACATATCCAGAAGGTGGAAACAAGCTATTTGTATGCTTGCCTCAAACTGGCACTCCTCTGATTAGAGAGGACGAACTTCTTTCAACACAGTTTATTACCATGTAGATTTTTTTCTATAAATAATCTATATATCCTTTGCTCACTGCCCGTTTTCTAGTTTGTCATAACCATTTTTAGTTTTGTTTTATTGTTTGTAGCCAAAATATATTTCCAGTCTATTTTACCTTTGCTCCTAAAATTTAACTGAATTAAAATTTATATTATTTTACAAAGTATTCAACTTTATATTAACCTTTTTATCTAGGAAAATTACACAACTATAGTCTTGTCCTTCAGAAATTAGTATTCTTTGTAAAATAGATATATTATATTATTACTTATTTATACAATTTATTTATTTATTTGGGGTGGTATTGGGGATTAAATCCAGGATCTCATGCATGCTAGGTAAGCACTTTACCACTAAACTAAAACCCCTAGCTAGATGTATTATTCTTTATTAAATTTGCCATTCAAAGTTCTTTTTAAATTCAAAGTTTTGTTATATTGTATTTTTCTCTATTTGCATGTCAAATCCATTTAGTTTTTGTACTAAGATACTGATTTGCATTTATGTATCTGAAATCTAGCAAACCTTAGCTACTATTTTTAAAAACTGGAGGGCTAAGGATGGAGCTCAATAGTAGAGAACTTGCCTAGCACGAATGAGGCCCTGAGTGCAACAATCAAACAACTAACTCCCCCCAATTAGATATTTTTCCTTTCTTATATCTGCTAAGAGTTAACTCAATTATTTAATTTTCTTGTCCTTTTTAAATATATACATATATTTTTTTAAATCCATTTTTAAATTTTTTTAGTTGTAGATGAACACAATCTTTTATTTATTTACTTTTATGTGGTGCTGAGGATCGAACCCAGGGTCTCACATGTGCTAGGTGATTGCTTTTACCACCAAAATACGACCCCAGCCCTTAAATATATTTTGAAAGTTCTATCTTGGGGCTGGGATGTGGCTCAAGCAGTAGCACGCTTGTTGTGTCCACCGATAAACTAAAAAATAAATATTAAAAAAAAATTCTCTCTCAAAAAAAGTTATATCTTACTATAGAGATAAATACATAAATATAGAAAACTTATATATACCTATCCTATATTTGACTTTAATGGAAATTATAAATTTTACTAATAAAAATTGACTGATTTCTGATACTTTGCCATAGTTTAAATATATTTCATTGAATCTCATGTCAATCATATCATGACTATTTTTTTAGTGTACTAAGAAAAATATTCCCAATTATGTGATATGACTTTATCACAGAAATTTTATATTTATAAATTTGTTAAAGGCATTGTAATAGAGACAACAGTTGTGTGTTCATAAAAAGGCAATTATAAGTAAAATAAAGTGGTTAGTCAATACTTCTTCACTTTTAGAGTCTGACTGTACTGAGTCACTTTTCCTCTCAATGTATATGTTTTTTCCAGAAGAAGGTTAGGGCCATCAAGGAGGTTGGTAATGCATCATTTCTTAAAATGATCAATAAAAGAAATAAAGGCTACTTGGTCCAGATTCTTTAGTCAGGTTTGTAATTATGTAGACTTGTCTACTTTTAACTTGTGCTTGGAGAATGAAGTTAACTCACCTCTCCCTAAAACACAGATTTGATGTTGGAACAAGCAAAAGCAATGACAACTATGTTATAAACTGCTGCCTGGCTGACACCAAATTAAAATGCTGTTAATTGTTAATCCAAACTTTAGAATGTTAAAAAATGAAACAGTATATTTTGGAATCAATAAAATATAACACACACCAAGATCCCCATGGAGTTCCATAAGAGATCCTTCCCAAAGTGACTTCACAGCCACTCCCTAATAACCTTGTCAAAGTAACCAATCCTGATTTTTGTGGTAATCTGTTTCTTTTAATGTCTGTACCACACCTAGATATACCTCCCCCCATAGTCTTGTGTTGATTAAATATATTTTAACTGCCTTCATGGTGACTATTTTTTCTAAAACAAAGACACAAAGTGTTGGGAAGTGATATTGACCAAGTTACGTTGTTACATTGTATGCAAGTACAAATGTGTAAAAACAAATCTCATCATTATGTACAACTATAATACACCAATAAAAAATGTGGGAAAAAAACAACTGTGGGGCTGGTGTTGTAGCTTAGTGGTAGAGTACTTGCCTGGCACATGTTAGGCACACTGGTTTCAATCCTTAGCACCACATTTAAAAAACAAAAACAAATGACAACTGTGGATATGTATACTCATTTCTTGTGTATATCAGAGTAGAATTGATGGATCATACAACAGATGTGTTTGACATTAGAAATTCTCCCACTATTTCCCAAAGTAATTATATCACGTTTTACTCCACCAGCAATGGAACTGCCAATCTTTTTCATTTTCCTATAGTGATTTGTAGGGTATCTTACTGCAATTTTAGTAATAAATTTTGTAAAGTTATTTTTATGTTATAGATCCTAGTCCTCTCTCAAATATAGTACTGTAAATATTTTCTTCCAAGTAGTGGCTTGTTACTTTTTGAATACTGTTTTTGGATAAGCAGGAAGTTTTAATTTTAATTAGTATTTCATGAAGTGTCTGGAGCTTCATATATCCTGATTAAGAAATCTCTGGTACCTCATAAAGAGATAATCTTTTTCATTAATAATTTTACTGGGCTGGGGTTGTGGCTCAGCGGTACAGCACTCACCTAGCACCTGCAAGGCCCTGGGTTCAATCCTCAGCACCGTGTAACAATAAATAAATAAAATAAAGGTATTGTGTCCAACTACAACTAAAAAAATAAATATTAAAAAAAATAATTTTACCTTTCACATTTAAATCTAGAATCCAATTTTAATTTTTGTATGTGACATGGAGTCAAGAATCCAGTGTTAAATTCATCTAAATGGATATCTGGTTGCTTCTGCATCATTCTTTTTGTTTAAAAAAAAAAAAGATCTTCCTCCCCCTTCTTGAATCCCTGTGGAATCTTTATTAAAAAAATTAAGTGGCCAATATATATTTACTTTTTACAATGAACACCATTTCTTTATTTCAATTAAGTATAATTTATCACTAGTTCTCTATTCAATCAGTGCTTTTCCTTTTAAGAAAGCCTTTCCCTACTGAAGGCTATAAAGCCATTTCTTTGTTATTTTCTTGAAAGGTTATTATTTTGCCTTTAATACTTAACTCTTTAATCTACCTGGACTTTACCACTGTGAATAGTGTGAGGTAAAGGCTCTATTTTCACATTTTCTTTTGGATACCCAATTGTCCTAGCCCCATTTATAAAAATTCTGAGAGGGATACAGTGACACATGCCTATAATTAATCCCAACTGTTTGAGAGGCTTACGCAGGAGGATCACAAGTTTGAGGCCAGCCCTGAGCAACTTAATGAGACCCTATCTCAAAAAGAAAAAGGGCTGGGGATGTAGCTCAGTTGTAGACGTCCCTGGATTCAATCTCCATTACTTATTTTTAAGTATTTTAGGTTTGCTGGCCATCCTGATTTCTGCACTAAGAAACCATAGACAACAGATAAACAAATAAGCACATGCTCATGCTCATGTTGCTTATTTCACCACAATAAGCTACATTTGTTTTCTCCTGCTACAGACTATATAAGGTCCTTTAAACCGCCACAGAAATTATATGATCAACTTTTCAAGTTACATCAATAATCTTATTAGAGATTTATATGGGATCACATTAGTTCTATATATATCAATTTTGAAAACTGACAACTGGAAATTTTATTTAAACTTCCTCAAGTGTGTTACAATATTTTACAAAAAGGTCTTGAACAACTTGTTCGGATTGATTCTTAACTTCCCTCATAAAATACTTTGATTTTTTCACTGTTATTTTTCTTTGAACTTTTATTTTGTGTAGAATTCAAAGTTCTTCATTTTAAGAGTTACAATTAAATAAAATAGCGAATTTCAGGTAAAATTACAAAGAAATTTGCAACACAGAATCAAGCAATCAAAAAAGCAACCAACTTTTATCATTTGTATTTCTGGAACATTCTGTTATTATACCTGATCATGTATGTCAACCATTACTGCATTCTGCTGGGGTGGATGAGCAGCAGGATGTAACAGACGGGGAGATACATTCGGAGGGTGGAAGGCTCGAGGTTCCTCTATTGCTTGCTGCTGTGCATAAGGGAGATGGTGATAGTTTTCATCCTGACTAATGGAATTATGTCGAGACAGACGATCCCTTCTTCCTCTCTGGCGCCTGACAGGAGGACTGAAACAGTAAATGTCAAAAAAGAGGGTCATTCAAGCAGGAGTGTCCATACTCATATCAAATAAAATAGATTTCAAGCCAAAGTTAATCAAAAGGGATAAAGAGGGACACTACATACTGCTTAAGGGAACCATACAACAAGACATAACAATCATAAATATTTATGCCCCAAACAATGGTGCAGCTATGTTCGTCAAACAAACTCTTCTCAAGTTCAAGAGTCTAATAGACCACCATACCATAATCATGGGAGACTTCAACACACCTCTCTCACCACTGGACAGATCTTCCAAACAAAAGTTGAATAAGGAAACTATAGAACTCAATAACACAATTAATAACCTAGACTTAATTGACATATATAGAGTATACCACCCAACATCAAGCAGTTATACTTTTTTCTCAGCAGTACATGGATCCTTCTCAAAAATAGATCATATATTATGTCACAGGGCAACTCTTAGACAATATAAAGGAGTAGAGATAATACCATGCATCTTATCTGACCATAATGGAATGAAACTGAAAATCAACAATAAAAGAAGGAAGGAAAAAGCATACATCACTTGGAGAATGAACAATAGGTTACTGAATGATCAATGGGTTATAGAAGACATCAAGGAGGAAATTAAAAAATTCTTAGAGATAAATGAAAACACAGACACAACATATCGGAATCTATGGGACACATTGAAAGCAGTTCTAAGAGGAAAATTCATTGCTTGGAGTTCATTCCTTAAAAAAAGAAAAAACCAACAAATAAATGATCTCATACTTCATCTCAAAATCCTAGAAAAAGAAGAGCAAAACAACAGCAAAAGAAGTAGAAGGCAAGAAATAATTAAAATCAGAGCTGAAATTAATGAAATCGAAACAAAAGAAACAATTGAAAAAATTGACAAAACTAAAAGTTGGTTCTTTGAAAAAATAAACAAAATCGACAGACCCTTAGCCATGCTAGCGAAGAGAAGAAGAGAGAGAACTCAAATTACTAGCATACGGGATGAAAAAGGCAATATCACAACAGACACTTCAGAAATACAGAAGATAATCAAAAACTATTTTGAATCCTTATACTCCAATAAATTAGAAGATAGTGAAGGCATAGATAAATTTCTTAAGTCATATGATCTGCCCAGATTGAGTCAGGAGGATATAGACAACCTAAACAGACCAATATCAATTGAGGAAATAGAAGAAACCATAAAAAGACTACCAACTAAGAAAAGCCCAGAACCGGATGGGTATACAGCAGAATTTTACAAAACCTTTAAAGAAGAACTAATACCAATACTTTTCAAGCTACTTCAGGAAATAGAAAAAGAGGGAGAACTTCCAAATTCATTCTATGAGGCCAACATCACCCTGATACCTAAACCAGACAAAGACACTTCAAAGAAAGAAAACTACAGACCAATATCTCTAATGAACCTAGATGCAAAAATCCTCAATAAAATTCTGGCAACTCGGATACAAAAACATATCAAAAAAATTGTGCACCATGATCAAGTAGGATTCATCCCTGGGATGCAAGGCTGGTTCAATATACGGAAATCAATAAATGTTATTCACCACATCAATAGACTTAAAAATAAGAACCATATGATCATCTCGATAGATGCGGAAAAAGCATTCGACAAAGTACAGCATCCCTTTATGTTCAAAACTCTAGAAAAACTAGGGATTAACAGGAACATACCTCAATATTGTAAAAGCAATCTATGCTAAGCCTCAGGCTAGCATCATTCTGAATGGAGAAAAACTGAAGGCATTCCCTCTAAAATCTGGAACAAGACAGGGATGCCCTCTCTCTCCACTTCTGTTCAACATAGTTCTCGAAACACTGGCCAGAGCAATTAGACAGACGAAAGAAATTAAAGGCATCAAAATAGGAAAAGAAGAACTTAAATTATCACTATTTGCAGATGATATGATTCTATACCTAGCAGACCCAAAAGGCTCTACAAAGAAACTATTAGAGCTAATAAATGAATTCAGCAAAGTGGCAGGATATAAAATCAACACGCATAAATCAAAGGCATTCCTGTATATCAGCGACAAATCCTCTGAAATGGAAATGAGGACAACCACTCCATTCACAATATCTTCAAAAAAAAAATAAAATACTTGGGAATCAACCTAACAAAAGAGGTAAAAGACTTATACAATGAAAACTACAGAACCCTAAAGAGAGAAATAGAAGAAGATCTTAGAAGATGGAAAAATATACCCTGTTCATGGATAGGCAGAACTAACATCATCAAAATGGCAATATTACCAAAAGTTCTCTATAGGTTTAATGCAATGCCAATCAAAATCCCAACGGCATTTCTTGTAGAAATAGAGAAAGCAATCATGAAATTCATATGGAAAAATAAAAGACCCAGAATAGCAAAAACAATGCTAAGCAGGAAGTGTGAATCAGGCGGTATAGCGATACCAGACTTCAAACTATACTACAGAGCAATAGTAACAAAAACAGCATGGTACTGGTACCAAAACAGGTGGGTGGACCAATGGTACAGAATAGAGGACACAGAAACCAATCCACAAAACTACAACTATCTTATATTTGATAAAGGGGCTAAAAGCATGCAATGGAGGAAGGATAGCATCTTCAACAAATGGTGCTGGGAAAACTGGAAATCCATATGCAACAAAATGAAACTGAATCCCTTTCTCTCGCCATGCACAAAAGTTAATTCAAAATGGATCAAGGAGCTTGATATCAAATCAGAGACACGCCGTCTGATAGAAGAAAAAGTTGGCTACGATCTACATTCGGTGGGGTCGGGCTCCAAATTCCTCAATAGGACACCCATAGCACAAAAGTTAATAACTAGAATCAACAAATGGGACTTACTCAAACTAAAAAGTTTTTTCTCAGCAAAAGAAACAATAAGAGAGGTAAATAGGGAGCCTACACCCTGGGAACAAATCTTTACTCCTCACACTTCAGATAGAGCCCTAATATCCAGAGTATACAAAGAACTCAAAAAATTAGACAATAAGAGAACAAACAACCCAATCAACAAATGGGCCAAGGACCTGAACAGACACTTCTCAGAGGAGGACATACAGTCAATCAACAAGTACATGAAAAAATGCTCACCATCTCTAGCTGTCAGAGAAACGCAAATCAAAACCACCCTAAGATACCATCTCACTCCAGTAAGATTGGCAGCCATTATGAAGTCAAACAACAACAAGTGCTGGCGAGGATGTGGGGAATAGGGTACACTTGTACATTGCTGGTGGGACTGCAGATTGGTGCAGCCAATTTGGAAAGCAGTATGGAGATTTCTTGGAAAGCTGGGAATGGAGCCACCATTTGACCCAGCTATTCCCCTTCTTGGTCTATTCCCTAAAGACCTAAAAAGAGCATGCTACAGGGACACTGCTACATCGATGTTCATAGCAGCACAGTTCACAATAGCAAGACTGTGGAACCAACCTAGATGCCCTTCAACAGACGAATGGATAAAAAAAATGTGGCATTTATACACAATGGAGTATTACTCTGCATTAAAAAATGACAAAATCATAGAATTTACAGGGAAATGGATGGCATTAGAGCAGATTATGCTAAGTGAAGCTAGCCAATCCCTAAAAAACAAATGCCAAATGTCTTCTTTGATATAAGGAGAGTAACTAAGATCAGAGTAGGGACGAAGAGCAGGAGAAGATGATTAACATTTAACAGGGATGAGAGGTGGGAGGGAAAGGGAGAGAGAAGGGAAATTGCATGGAAATGGAAGGAGACCCTCAGGGTTATACAGTGGAGGGGGTAGAGAGAGAGGAGGGGAGGGGAGGGGAGAGGTGGGGAGGGGGGAGGGTGGAGGATGGGAAAGGCAGCGGAGCACAACAGACACTAGCATGGCAATATGTAAATCAATGGATGTGTAACTGATGTGATTCTGCATTCTGTGTATGGGGTGAAGGTGGGAGTTCATAACCCACTTGAATCAAAGTGTGGAATATGATATGTCAAGAAATTTGTAATGTTTTGAACAACCAACAATAAAAAAAAAAAAAAAAGAGGGTCATTCAAAGGCACTAAAAACATACACTGGAGAAATGATAGCAAATGGTCCTGGGAAAAATTGAAATCCATACGCAACAAAATGAAATTAAAAATCTCTCTCTCACCATGCACGAATCTCAACTCAAAGTGGATTAAGGACCTCGGAATTAAATCAGAGACCCTGCACCTAATAGAAGAAAGAGTAGGCCCAAATCTCCATCATGTCAGATTAGGCCCCAACTTCCTTAATGAGACTCCTACAGCACAAGAATTAAAATCAAGAATCAAGAAATGGGATGGATTCAAATTAAAAAGGTTCTTTTCAGCAAAAGAAACAATTAGTGAGGTGAATAGAGAGCCTACATCTTGGAAGCAAATTTTTACCTCTTGCGCATCAGATAGAGCACTTAATCTCTAGGGTATATAAAGAACTAAAAGCTAAACACCAAAAAAACAAATAGCCCAATCAATAAATGGGCCACGGAACTGGACAGACACCTTTCAGAAGATGATATACAATCAAACAGCAAATATATGAAAAAATGTTCAGCATCTCTAGCAATTAGAGAAATGCAAATCAATACTACTCTAAGATTTCATCTCACTCCAGTCAGAATGGCAGCTATTAAGAACACAAACAATAAGTGTTGGCAAGGATGTGGGGAAAAAGGCACACTCATACATTGCTGGTGGGACTGCAATCTGGTGTAGCCAATCTGGAAAGCAGTATGGAGATTCCTTGGAAAACTGGGAACAGAACCACCATTTGACCCAGCTATCCCACTCCTTGGTCTATACCCAAAGGACTTAACAGCATACTACAGGGACACAGCCACATCAATGTTTATAGCAGCACAATTCACAAATAGCTAAACTGTGGAACCAACCTAGATGCCCTTTCAATAGATGAATGGATAAAGAAAATGTGGTGTATATATATACACAATGGAATATTACTCAGCAATAAAAGAGAATAAAATCATGGCATCTGCAGGTAAATGGATGGCATAGCAGAAGATAATGCTAAGTGAAGTCAGCCAATCCCCCAAAACCAAATGCCAAATGTTTTCTCTGATTTAAGGAGGCTGATTCATAGTGGGGTTGGGAGGGGGAGCATGGAAAGATTAGATGAACTCTAGATAGGGGAAAGGAGTGAGAGGGCAAGGATCGGGGCATGGGGGTAAAAAAAAATGGTGGAATGAGATATCATTACCCTAACTAAGTACATGTATGAAGACATGAATGTTGTAAATATACTTTCTTTATTTTTAAAATATTTATTTTTTAGTTGTAGTTGGACACAATATCTTTATTTTACTTACTTATTTTTATGTGGTGCTGAGGATCAAACCCAGGGTGATTTGGGTTTGATCAAGAAAGTATATTCACAGGCTGGGGTTGTGGCACAGCGGTAGAGCTGAACCACAACCCCAGCCTGTGAATATACTTTCTATAAACCAGAGATATGAAAAATTGTGCTCTATATGTGTAATATGAATTATAATGCATTCTGCTGTCATATATAACAAATTAGCATAAAAAAGAATTACATTGAAAAAAATCTAGTACATTCTCTTTGACTAAAAGCAAAAATAGTAAAGGAAAATGAGTGGTTTATCTTCATTTTTAGTACCGATGTAAATAATCCAGAAAGTCAAGAAATAATAAAATGGATACTTCTATACTTCACTTTATTTTATAAACTTGATGATTCATGTACCTTTTATTGAATAAAGTGGAATAAACTGACATGCTACTATTATGATCCATCAGGATTCTGTATTCACTCTCTTCGATACCCATTGACAGTGTATTCTAAGGTAAACTTAACTATTAAATAATTGCTTTAGCTCTTCATTGGCTCTAAAAAGTTACAAATTTAAGTAGGTTTCATCAATAATTTTCAACATACATAGATTTGCAATCACTATACCATTCCAATGGTGATTTTCTATTCTGATAGCTTGTGTGTGTGTGTGTGTGTGTGTGTACTGGGGCGGGGATGGGAGGGAGTTACTGGGGATTGAACTTAGGGGCACTAAACCACTGAGCCACAATTCCCAGCCCTATTTTGTATTTTATTTAAAGGCAGGGTCTCACCGAATTGCTTAGTGCCTCGTCACTGCTGAGGCTGGCTTTGAACTTGCCATCCTCCTGAGCTGCTAGGATTACAGGTGTGCACCACCATGCCCCACTGTATATTTATTAACAGGAATTCTATAAGGAAGAGTTGTCACTCATCTCTCATTTGTTTATTCACTTGCTTATGATCAAAATGGATTCATGAATATTTACTCCGCTCACTGGGCTATGATCTATACTACTGTTTTACTTTGTTATTCAAATTGTTCCATTGGGAACACTTTCAGCTTGGCTCCTGTGCTCTTGTTCAATATACTCCCATGTTTTTAATATCTGGAACCACAATTTACTCCAGGGTCATCTTTGTAGTTTCATTACTCCAGCCCTGGATTTAAACAGTTCTACAAAAAGCCCTGGTTCCTTTACTGCAGAATGGTATCTGGAAGCCAAGACCAGATACTAGTAGCATTCACTGTTTCCAGGCTAAGAAAGCAGAACAAGGGCTGTGGATGTGGCTCATTGCTGAGCACTTGCCTAGCATACATGATGCCCTGGATTGAATTCACAATAAAAATAAAATAAACAAAGCAGAAAGAAATATTTGTATATACACATATTTATGCTATATTTATATGGTGTATGTAAACATTTCCCCCTCCCCCCCAAAATCCCATCTGTCCACAAACCTTTACCCTACTATTTTTTCCCCTCACAATTACTGTCACTTGTTACTCGTTCCCTATTCAAAAGTAATTCCTATGAAGCTCTTGAAATAATCACAAGATCCTGTTGTGCTAACAGGAAAGTCCCTTCATGATTTTGATCCCTATCATTCCTATATTGACTGCATCTCATTGCCTCTGTTGCACACCTTTGCGCTAGAACATTTATTCAGAATTACTGAAACCTGAAAACAAGGAAGAGAGACAAATATTTCTTTCAGCTGCAATATTTCTACCAGTGACGGATATGTACTTTGCAATTTGCTTCAGGTCTAACACTTGTAAAACAGCACAATGCTGCTGTTCTTTTTTTTTTTTTTTTAACGGTTTGTCCTTTTATTTTTTATTTATTTATTTATTTTTACACATCTTTGTTTGTATGTGGTGCTGAGGATCGAACCCTGGGCTGCACGCATGCCAGGCGAGCATGCTACCGCTTGAGCCACATCCCCAGCCCCAATGCTGTTCTTCTTAACCTCACTTTTTTGCCTTTGTTGTACTGATTTTTTTATATATATGTTATCTATTTAAATGTGTGGACATTATACATGCTAATCTTCCAGTGATCAGTCACTGGAAGTTTTCAAACACATACATTCATTTTTCTAAAATAATTTCTGTTCTCTGTTCTATCCCCTTCTCATGTTCTGATCTTTTCTGAATTTCTTTCATAAACAACAGACCCTTATTCAGAATTAGCATGTTTTTGTTTTCATTGCTAACCAATGGTCTTGAACCCTATTTCTTGTATTTATTATTCTGCTTCTGCTTCCTGGATAGAGTGTAATATTTAATAATACAAGCAGAAAGGATCTCTTGCTCGTTAATTTTCTGTATGTATCTGTATATCTGAAAATGCTTTTACATTCTGACATTACACTTAAATGATAAATCAGCCGGTACAATTCAAAGCAAAATGTAAATTCTCACATAACTCTTTTTTTTAATTTTTATTGTTGGTTGTTCAAAACATTACATAGTTCTTGATATATCATATTTCACACTTTGATTATTCTCACATAACTCTGAAGATGTACTCCACTGCCTTCTTATATCTAATGCTGTTAATGTTAGAAAAGCTTATGGTCAATTTGGTTCTCATTTCTTTGTGTATGGTCTATTTTCCACCTCAAGTTATCTGTGAATAATTATTATTATTATTGGTAGTAGTAGTAGTATCGGGAACTGAACTTTGGGATACTGTAACACTGAACCACATCCCCAGCCCTATTTTGTATTTTATTTAGAGAGTCACTGAGTTTCTTAGAGCTTTGCTTTTGCTGAGTCTAGTGTTTGTTCCTTGGTGTATGTTCTGAAATTTCACCAAGATCCTGCTTAAAACTCAGTTTTTCTCCAATTCTGAAAAGTGATTTTATATTACTGTCTTTTAAAACTTTATTTATGTTGCAAAATATAAATATTATTAGACATATATAACTGAAAATATTACTAGACATATGTATAAAACTGATACTTTGATATCATTATTTAAATTTATTTCCCCACACTTTCTATTTTGTCCTTTTTATAAGACATTTTGGGAAACTCCACTTTTTCTGACCACTTATTAAATTTTACTAATTGAGATTTCCAAGTTGATTTTTTAAAATGTATTTACTGTATTTATTTTTATGTGGTGCTGAGGATGGAACCCTCCACCTCACATGTGTGAGGCAAGTGCTCTACCGCTGAGCTATTATAACCCAGCCTCTCCAAGTTGATTTTTATGGATATAATATCCTCTTGCATCTGTCTTACTTAATCTACAATTCTAATTTCTTTTAACTATTCAAGTTATTCTGTTAATTACTGAGTATAATGCCTCTATTTATTCAAGTTGTTTTATTACACTTAGTGTCTTTCACTTTGTTGGTTTCTTTCAAGTGTTTGGTTATTTCCTGATTTTGTGCATCTTTGCATTTAACATCTTGCCACATTACTTTCAAAATCACATCTCCTTGCACAGCTGGCCTCTAGGAGAAAATCTGGCAGTCAAGTTTAAAGTTGGTCTATACAGAATATACAAGTAGCTAGTTTTCTAGACAGTTAAGTTCTCCCTACACCACCTTTGTATTGCCATTAATGAAGAGCATGATACTTCTTATTAATTCAAGAGTCTATACCTAGTTACTATTATAATCTGACACTTTCTTCTAGATCCAGAGCATTTTTCTATAGCCTAGTAGCTTTTACACATGTACATGAGAAAATGCGTATATGAAATTTCCTAACAGTTCTTTGTAACAGTAGAAGACTCGACCCAGTTATTACCATCAGTAGGTAGATACATAGTGTGGTACCTTAATAAAATGAAAGCTTATGTCATAGTAAAAATAAACTTCTGCCACCAATGTCCTTGGGTTTAATCCTCATATTAGTAGTTAAAAAAAAAGGAAAAACACCAATAGGCATTAAAAACTATAATGAACAATTGGGCAGGGTGGTGCATGCCTGTAACCCCAGCGACTTGGGAGTCTGAGACAGGAGGATCGTGGGTTCGAAGCCAGCCTCAGCAACAGTGAGGTGCTAAGCAACTCAGTGAGGCCCTGTCTCTAAAATACAAAATAGGGCTGGGGATGTGGCTCAGTGGTTGAGTGCTTTGGAGTTCAATCCCAAGTACCACCACCCCCCCACTAAAAGGGGGGGGGGTGTGAAATATAGAGAACAATGACAAATTCCTAGATGAGTTCACCCTCTAGGAAGGAGGAAGGAAAATGGCAGGTGGAGGAGGTGGAGGCAGGCAGTGGTGGCAACTCACTCTTTTGTTTTGTGGAATCAATAAGGTTCTATTTTAACCTAGGTTTTGGGTATATGTGTTTGCTATTTTTTTGACCATAATTTGTTTTACATGTTTTCAGTATATGACAATTTGCCATATTAAAAAAAATAAAAGCAAAACAAACAAAAACTCGAAAACCAAAATAAAACAAAAACTATTTTTTCGTGCTTATTTAACAGCTATAAAACAATTGTCCTAGTAGCCATACATTATTTTACTAAAATTGTTCCATATAATTGACTAATAATGTATTGAGAGTAAGTCTTAGTGTCACAATAGAATATAGCTCAGTTACCATGTTTGGAATCTGTGTTCATTTGGAAAACAGAACGGTGATTGTGGTATTTCTTCTGTATTAATCTGCTCAGGATGCCATAAAAATACCACAAACTGGGTAGCTTAAATAGGATCTTATTCTCTCAAAGTTCTGGGGCTTGAAGTCTAAGATCAAGATGCCACCATGACTGATTTCTGGAGAGGGGTCTCCTCCTGACTTGCAACAACCACTTCTCACTGTGTTTATATATGGCAGAGAATGAATTTTTTGATGCCTCTCCCTTAAAAGGACACTAATCCTATTAGACAAAGGTCCCACCCCTTATACCCACATTTAACCTTAGGTACTTCCCTTAGAGGTCACATCTCCAAATACCACCTACAGTAAGGGGTTATAACTTCAACATATTAATTTTGGAGGTACACAAAACATTTAGTCAATAATACTTTCCTAATTCAAGATTATTACTTTCCTTTGATTATCAACATCCTGGATATGCAAACAGGTATGTCACCCCAATTAGACAATTACCTGGAATAAGAATTTTATGACCTCAAGCAACAACAAAAGAGGAAGCTCAGGAAGAAATGGACTCAGGAAGAAAAGGCAAGAGCCAAGTCTGGTGGAAAGGAGGATTAAAAGTGAACTTCAGTTATTCTTCCACAACTCAGGCTTCACAGTTTTGTTTTGTTTTGTTTTTTATTTATTTATTTTTTTAAATAAGAAACATACTTAAGTTCCTAATTGCTTTAGGAGATACAGAAGAAATAGGAATGGAGTGGCAAAGAGACAGTTTATTCCTAAATGCCCATATTTCCTTACAGTTATGAATCAGGATTATAGACTAGCCCACATAAAGTCTTAAACCATAAGGTGAAACTGAATTCATATATGGTGGGAGATGTGGCTCAGTGGTAAAACACTTGCTTGACTAGCATGCACAAGGACCTGGGTTGGTTCCTCAGCACTGAAACACCACCAACAAAAAATATATAATGTCATAGAAGGACTTTAGGTAAATCACTTTATCCCTCTCAATTTCTTCACATGTCAATTACAAGATAAATGAGCTCTTAAAATCTAGTACATGTTCATGTGCACATGTGCATCCACTGATGTGTTAATGAAATGCCTACACAAATATGTCTTCTGATGTTAAAATTACAAATCTACTAATAAAAGAAAATTTTAAGAAATAAATTATAACCAACTAACCTTCTTCTGTTGCGTGCAGGTGTGTTGCATCGTTCCCCTGAGAAGTGATGTTGGCTTGGTCGAACTGAAGGGGGCTGCCTATTTGATGTCATCTCCCATGGTCGCATTGGTGGTGAGGGAGCTGGTGATGCTGATGTATAATCAAAGACTGAATGAGAGAGGCGCTGTCTCTTAGGACTCGGACTATCTTCACTCTGCCAATGCAACAAAATCAATCAACTGAATAAGGCCTTTTAAGGATTTCATAATACAGCATATGCATAATTATTTAAATATATTTACCCCCAAAATGTAAATGAGAATACACATGCACTATAAATCTAAATGTAAAGCCCTAAAGAAAATGCTATTTAAGGTAGAAAGAAGTGAGATGCACAACAAATGAAAAATTAACTTTTTAAAAAATTAATGATAAAATGTCAGGTAACAATATATAAGGCATATGATAGTGCAATGAGCTTTAATATAGTACTTGACCTTATCTTTAAAATCCTAATCAGCTTGAGAAATTCTACCATGCTCTTTGCCAATTACCAGTTAATCATCTAACCATCAATTGACAAGTTCAAAGTTTGGTTTAGGATACCCCCCTCCATCTCACAGGCCCTCAACTTGCTTCTAAATTCTACTACTATTACCACTACTATTCTCTCTCTGTTTGGGCTACTATACATATATTTTTTAATGATAATTACATAGATAAAGTAAGATTTATATGAAATAGAAATAGTCAACTAATATAGATCATCATTTCCTAATTAAAATGTCATAGCACTTTGGGATTTGTCATTTTCAAGGCTCACAGTATAGGCTTACTAGCTATAAAACTGATATGATCACTTAATTGCATTATTGACTTTCCAGGATTCTCCCCATCCAATTTGATTTTTCAACTGAGTCTTACAAAAGTACAAACTAGCTGAAAATCTGAGAGGGCTACATGTTTTCTAACAGACCTATTTTCCAATCTACTCCTACAAGTTCTAACTACTTAGATATTAGGGTACAAATTTAGGTTGCAAAAAAAAAAAAAAAAAAAGAGAGAGAGAGAGAGAGATTCCTATTACATGCACAAATGTCATATTAAAACATTACCCAAAAGAGTCCACATATCTACATATTACAATGTAGGATTTTTTTAAAGATAAACACAAAACAACTGATTGCTTTCTTTAAATTGGGCGGAATGAAGCAAATTGCCAAATGATTACATTTGATCATTCCAAATTATTCAGCAGAGATGTTCCAAAAGTCATGCCATTTTCCTTCTATATTTAATATTACAATTCAATTGTCACAATAAAAATAGAAAATAGGTCAGAACCATATATGAAAGAGTATGCTTTATAGTTCTTACTATGATATTAATTTATCTTAATGATACTATTAAAAATATGACCGTTTTTACCTGATTTTAAGTTCCTATGTTCTAATAATCTCAAAATTTTAAAAATGAAAAATACCCATTCAAACCTGAGATATTTTGATTTTTTAATAAAAGAACAGAGCAAGTAAGACCTGAGAAACTAATAAAATAACCAATCATGAGCACCAGAAAAATAAGCTATCTCCATAGCTGGTTAAAAAAAAAAGTTATTAGAGATTAAATCTAGAGGCATCTAATCACTGAGCCACATCCCCATCCCAACAGTGACTTTTTAAAGTAAAAAAGGTTGATCACTACCTTTCATATGTATCTCCTACCCTGCACATACTTCTGCAAAGCCTGACATGGAACTCTGAATTCTAAAAATTTATGCATTCAACTTCATTCAAGATGGAGGTTAATGCTACAGATGAGCACGATAAAGATCAAATGAAATAAGAAAGAATTTTGGCTGGCTGTAAAGTTTCACATTTCACAATGTTCAAAATGTGGGTTAACAAGTTCATATTTTACAGAAAATGCAATGATTTAATAAGAGGTAAGGAAAGATGGCTGAGAAAAGTTCCTCTCCTTCTCTTTGTGCTATGATGATTTCACATAAGTAAAAAAGAAAAGACAAACAGAAGTGAAGGGAGGCGAGCTATTTATTCATTAGTTCTCTGGTACATCTTAATTTTTTTTACTGAAAGTAATAGGAAGCCAGGATGAATTCAGGGACAGGGAAACATTAAAAAGTATACTATACATATATATATATATATATATATATATATAAAAGTATACTATATACAATGTGGTTTCATCACATCCTTATCAATTCTAGTAGTTTAAGGAACTCAAAAACATCCTGTTTCCAGAAAAGGGAAGTGAAATAAACTACAAATAAATAAATAAATAAATAAAATAAAAAAACACCAGAAGAAACAAAGGATACTAAAAATACTTTAAGGTAAGATAACATTGAATCTATAATTTTATACTCTAAACTATTAATCTCCAAACTATCAATCTGGTGAGGACAAAAACAAGAACTTGCCAGATGTACTGACTATTAAGACTTAAAAAATTGATTCTCGTACATCAGAAAATTTTATGTATTTTATGTATATGCTTGACCATTTCCTCTCAAGATTTGAAAGAGAGATATATGTTCCAATAAAAGGTAGAATAAATACAAAAGTGCAATGAAAAGCAATCCCAGGAATCGCAATGCAGCAAGTCTGAAAAGTAATCATTCCAAATAAAAACAAGTAGTCAGGTGGCTCTAAGAAAAATGATCGAACTAAAAAACAATATGTCTGTGATCATGGAAGTAATTAGTAAAATTTAAGCAAATGGCCCATGTTATAAAAAAGATAAAAGGCAATCAGAGTTCAGCAAAATAAAGGAAATCAATTCCATCTGATCTTGTATTCTAGAGCATTCTTTGAGTGGAATAGGTAGTAAGAAGATTACATTTCCTTCTCCATGGGCCAAACATGCTCTTCGTTCTGCAATGAGTAAAATTACTAATAACCCTGACACAATGAAGAATGTTTACTGATTTTCAATAATTAAAATCAACCTAGAACAAGGCATGAAGGATTACTGTTGTACTTCCTGAATTGTACTTTGATAAATAACTCTATAAAGACTTCTATTGTGACAAAAACCAGCCTAAATATAAAAATCATGAAACAAAGATCTAAAGACAGACGATAAGGCATCACTGAGATTCTTGCAAGAAGTTAATCCAAAGCTATATACTTAATAATAGGAAAAGTCATCCCACTGGCATAGAGTCAGCAAGGAAACACACCTGGCTCTATCTGGATTAAGTGAAGGATGGATTTCTCTCTCAAGAACTTAAACCCAGGTTCATATCTCACATTAGAGTTGGAGTCTAAATTTCCCTATACATGCGGTGAATCTCTAAGCTTAGAAATTAAAATAAAAACTCATCTATAACCATGCTACTACAACTCTTGATAGAAGTAAACACAATGTTGAATATGGAGGGGATAAAAAAGATAACAGTTATTTTTTTTTCTTGTGGGGGGTTAACTAGGGGTTTGAGCTGGGGCGGGTGGTTTACTGGGGACTGAACTCAGGGGCACTCAACCACTGAGCCACATCACCAGCCCTATTTTGTATTTTTTTATAGACAGGGCCTTGCTGAGCCACTTAGCGCCTTGCCGTTGCTGAGGCTGGCTTTGAAGTCAAGATCCTCCTGCCTTAGCCTCCCAAGCCACTGGGGATTACAGATGTGTGCCATGGTGCCCAGCAAAATAACAGTTCTTAAGACTTCTGCATATCTCGGAAACATCGGATTCTGGCCTCAATCCCCAGTCTCTATATAATAAGGTTTGGGATTGACAACCACAAACTGGTGCTTCTAATATGATCCAAGGTGATGCCTGATGCTGCTTGTGTGAGACCAAACTTTGAGAACTACTAAACTAAGAGAGATAAGGGACTCTCTTAAGAAAAAGCCTAAAAGGATAAATTGCTATAAAAGATGTTTTGAATTCTCAGGGGGAGAAATTCTTTTCTCTCATTGATTCTATGCCATGGACTGACTTTTCAAAATACCAGATGATAACAACTTAAAATTCATATGAAAAAAAAAAAAAGAAAAAAAAATCATATGATACAGATTCAAATCAGGTACAAGTACTGTCCCTATTTAGTACTGAAACTGTAGAGAAATTATAATACAGAACACTGGTATAAACTAAGGATCAAGAGAGGTGAGAAAGAAGATGTGTAGGATTATACTTAGCATTAAGTGTCTGATAAAATGATTATAAAATTATACCTCTATTAATATCAAACCATTTTACAACCAAAACATCATTATTAGAAGTGAAAACAACCCTGGAGGCAAGTGTTAAAAATGCATTCCACTAGAGTTAGAGAATATTATGCTAAGAAAAGTTATCCAACCCAAAAAACTAAAAGTCAAATGTTTTCTCTGATTAGTGGATGCTGATCTATGATGGGGGTGGGGGACATGGGAAGAATGGAGGAACTTTGAATTGGGCAAAGGAAGGGTGGTGGAGAGGTGTTATGGAAGTAGAAAAGATGGTGGAATGAGATGGACATTATTACCCTACTTGCATGAATGGTGCATCTCTACACCGTGTACAATCAGGACACAGAAATGTTGTGCTCCATATGTGTATGATGAATTGAAATACATTTTGCTGTCACAACTAGTTAAAAAAACAAACATTTGCTTCCCACTGGGGCTGATCCTGCTCCCTATTCCAGCATCACCTGTGGTCCCAGTTCCTTGTTGGAAATAAGCATCATGTCAACCTTCATTACAGATTCTGGGGCCTTCTGCGATTCTCCCAGGACTGGCTGGGTGACCTCTCTGGAGCAATGTCTTCCTGGAAGAGCTCTCACTGGCACACATACAGTAGGACTTGTCCTCAGTGCCATGAAGACAGTTCTTAAGAAGAGGATATAAGAATGTGGCAATGCTCATGATTGGTGACCCAAGACTGCTTGATAACTGCAGTGACTGTGGGTCTCAATCACGTCACTGTAATCCCTTGCACTGGCTCCAGACACTGCTGTGGAAATGGCACTGCTGAATATTGCTGTTTCGCTTCATGATCTCTTTAAATTTGGTTTCACTCACTGTAGAGGGCAAAGGGCCCGAATGTTGTCTGCCATGATGGTTTTAGAGTGTTGAGTTCTCCGTGTAATGTATCTGGTGGAGGCTCCACTGTAGAATTTGGTGGGGGAGAAGCAGCCTGGATTTAGGTTAAGGGCAGGTGGGATAGCCTCAGGGGGAGGTACAGAGGAGGTAACTGAGGAGAGGAGGGGATGAGATGTTGATCCAAGATGGGAGGAGGAGGGGGGAGGAGGAGAGGGAGGAGGGGAGGAGGGGGAGGAGGAGGGGGGAAGAGGAGGGGGAGGGGGAAGAGGAGGGGGAAGAGGAGGGGGAGGGGGAAGAGGAGGGGGAGGGGGAAGAGGAGGGGGAGGGGGAAGAGGAGGGGGAGGAGGAAGAGGAGGGGGAGGAGGAAGAGGAGGGGGAGGAGGAGGGGGGAAGAGGGGGGGAGGAAGGAGGAGGGGAGGGGAGGGGGAGGAGGAGGGGAGGGGAGGGGGAGGAGGAGGAGCTGCCCCAAAGCTTGGAGTGGTAGTAGGGATGGGATTAGAGGTGAGAGTAGACCCACCAGGGGAAGGGCTGAATGAAGTAGTGCTGTACACTGTGGGACTTAGCCACCTAAGCAGATGAGGGTACAAGGTTCTCAGGGCATGTGGCCCATCCATCAGCTTCTACAATTTCTAGAATATCCAATTGGGTCCCTTGAGGTATTTCCACTCTTAGAATTCTGACACACTCAAGTTTCTGACAACTGTGACAGTTGACCAGCCCCATATTCACTCCCCCCACCCCAGACCCCACTTACAAACTTTTCTGGGCAGGAATTCTACCTCAGCATGCCATAGCTAAGAGCTATGTGTGTGGACTTTGTTGACATCATAGCCTAGTGAATAGGAATATCTGGTGTCTGGGGAACTAACTTGCAGTGGACATTTCCTCTGTCTAAGACTGCCCAGAGACACTGTGAATTCCTATTACGCTCTGCCATGTCCCACACAGCACAGGAGATGGGTGTGACCTGCCAAGATGCCAATCAACCTGATGACTGCAAGACTTCACTGAAGCAAGACTCTGCCCTTGAAACCTTATCCCTGACTTTGATGCACCCCCCCTTAAATAAACCACTGGAGCCATCTTCTTTTGTCTAGCTTCAGCAACTCTGCGGACTACATGAAGCCGGATGTCATTATATGATAAAGAAAAATATTTTATATCTTAGGTGAAAACTCTCAAGGAGTCTTGGAAATAAAGGAGATGCTATGCCACAAACACTCTCACCAAAATGGAAAAGGGTTCCAAGTTCTAACTAAACCAGTGACTAATATGTGCCTCTGATTTTAGCAATCATTACTAAGTCCCATGATTTCCTTCTCAAAGGAGCAATAGTGTGTGTGTGTGTGTATTCAATGTCCTCTAGTAACCTAGCCCTCTATTTGTGAATCATTTAGTAGGGCTACCTTTCACCTTAGACTTACAAATAAGCACAATCTAAGAGTTCCCAATTTTCCTTTGAACTACCAGATTTTCTCAAGCCTTAACTATCTTTAACAAAACATGAAGTTTCTCATTCTACGACAAAGCAGGGAGGGGACAAAATTTAACTGCATATGGCCAAGGAAGAATAAACTCTCAGAGATTTTTATTCATTTTAAATAATAAATGTGAAAACACTTAGAAAACTTAATACTTGATATAATCAATTTGCTAATCAAGAATAACAGATTCCTTTTTGTTTTGCAATGGCAGGATGCAAGCAGAAAAAAGTATGAAATTTTGTTTGGATCACACAATGTAGTTTACAAAATTATATTTATCTATCTATATATATATCACATTTAAATTTCCATAGCTGTAGTCTTCATTTTAAGGTATATTCAGATACATATAAAATGTTTCTCTGAAAGACAACTTGGTAAGTATATAGCCCTTCAACCATACAATGTACATAGTCCTGTTTCACAGGACTTATTTTTTGATGTACAGCTCTGATACTCCTGAATTCAAAAATTTTACTATAAAATTCAATCTCTCAACTAAATAACCAATATATCTTCCCAGAATGACATGGTCCAAGTTTGTGTTTTTTCATAAAAGCTCGAAGAAATTAAGTTTTATGTGCAGTAGTGCTTAAAAAGAGACGCTGGTGGCACACTAGTGATAAAACATATTGCAATTCCATCAGAATGTAAAGGACCCAACGTTGTGTGAAAATACTATGACATTATCATTGGCTATACACCAGAACCCATAAGAGATTTTATTTTATTTATATATATATATAGTAAAACTTTCTAAGGAGGTCTGCATGGCTAGATTTTGATCAGCACAATTAGTGAGTGATGTTATGTCCTAGATTTTCCCCAAATTTTAATCACACAAAACACCATTGGTTCACAAAAACTCATTTAATTTGATGCTACAATTTGTGTTGTTTTCAATCACTATATTTTTAGAGCTCCACTGTATTTTAGTTCCACAGTACTAGATTCTAATCAGCAAATATCTGTAACTATAATATTTAAGCTATAAACATAGTTTTGTTTTGCAATGGAAGGATGAAAGCAGGAGAAAGTATGAAATTTTGTTTGGATCACACAAGGTAGTTTACAAAATTATATCTATACATCGCATTTAATTTCTCAATAGCTGTAGTTTAAAGCTTAAACAGTTAAATAAAACAAAACAGGCTGAGGATGAAGCTCAGTGATAAAGTGTCCCTAGGTTCAATCTCTGGTACCATTAAAAAAAGAGAGAGAACATTAAGGATCTAGGGGAAGATCAATACCTTTTTTTCTCCCCTATGTCTGCCCTACTTCCGATCCATATATCCAACCCCATGCTTGGGGGGTGGGGTAGGGAGAACAACCAATAATTTCTTTACCTCTAGAGGAGGTTATAGGGCTTCCTCTCTGAAAAAAAGAGAAGTCTTATCTAAAATAGGAAGTAGAGAAGGTGCTTTAAGAAAAAAACTGAAAGGATAGGTAAATATATTTAAAATTTAGTACTCCAAAGGGAAGGAAAGTAGAATGAGTTGGAAGGGAAGGTACTTGCGGGGGAAAAGCTAAGGAAAAGAAAGCATAACACATTAAGGGAGTAACTTTGTAAGGAAAGGAGATGACTAGGTAGGTTTTCCTTTTTATGGTGACCAAGTTTCTTAGGATGAAAAGCATAGCTGGAACTGACAAATTACACTCAACTTTGGTATCAAATTAGCTGAATTATCAGTAGTTCAAAAGATTGTACGAAAGATCTATAAAGTTTTATGCAGCTCAGTGGAAGAGTATATGTCTACATGTATGAGGCTTTGTATTCAATCACCAGATCCCAAACCAAAAAATAACAAAACACCCTAAATATAGATAGGCTCTAACATTACACTTCCATTTTTAAAACATGAGCTTAAATCTATTGCATTTGGCAGCTAGCTATCTCTAAGTTTAAGGTTAATGTTGAGTGAGTACCTGGAGACTTAAAGGGAATATGGAGAACATGAAGAATATAAAATAACTGTTATTGGTTGCAGTAGTAAGGGTATTAAGTCAATTTCCTTCTTAGCCATCCATCATCTACTAAATATCAAGCTACTGCAGACTGATGCTGTAATCAAAATCAGTCAATATGCCATTCAATTCAATATAGATAATTCTCTTAATATATACTGCACAGTTTGTAGAAATACCTTTTGATATCTAAAGTAGTATAACAAAGTGGACAAGATATAGCTAAAGCTGAATTTGAGTCCCTGCTCTGTCAATAACTGAATTTAAGCAGATGTCTCAGTAAATTATTTTGTTTTGTTTTTATGGTACTGGGGATTTAACCCAGGGGCACTTTACCACTGAACCATATGCCCAGTCTTTTTTTATTTTGAGATGGGTCTCACTAAGTTGCTGAGGCTGGCCTTGACCTTGCACCCTCCTGTCTCCCAAGTCACTAGGATCATAGACACACTTCACAGCACCCAGCTTCAGGAAGCTTTTTAAACTTTATTTGCTCATCTAACATTAGAAGACTAGTTTGAGAGTCAAACAAAAGACTTAATACTTGCAGAGAACCTGTCACAAATTTCAACAAAGAATATCAGACTCAGACTGAAGAACCCTGGATCACATAGCTTCACAGTTTCATGTTTCCAACTTCTCATATGTCCAACTAATGTGTCATAAGCATATCCTTTTCAAATCAGTTCCAGGCTTCAACCTGTTTCTCCACACAAATAGAAATGAGCTGCCTTTCTCTAAGTCCCAGTGTTGGTTATCAAATACTTTACTACCTCAGGTTTGCAGGTGTACATATATATGCCTTAGCCCACAAGCCTACCATCTAGAAGCAATTATATAATTTGGTTTCTTTCTGGTAAAATTGCAAGACTGACTTCCATTACTGAAATGTGACTGTCTAGGAGGATGGTGTGAAAGTTTAGTAGCCAGTGGTTTGTGTTTTAGCAGATCTCAGTAATTTCACTAACAACCTAAAAAGATGATTTTATTCTTTTTACAACTTCTTAACTTTCCTGTTTTCATCTTATTTTTTAGCAGCACTGGGGATTGAACCTGGGGTGCTCTACCGCTGAGCTACAACCTAAGTCCTTTTAATTTCATTGTGAGACAAGGTACTGCTACATTGCCTAGGCTTGCCTCAAATTTGCAATCTTTCTGCCTCAGCTTTCTTTGTCTGAGATTATAGGCACATACCACTGTGCCCAGCCTTCACCTTGTATTTTTTTTTTAATTTTAAATTGTAATTAACATATAGGAACTAAAAGACACAGAAGCCAAACAGCCATGCTTTCTCTCAGAAATATGTATTACTAGAAACTCAGGGCAGTAAGCAAATGAATAAATGATGGCTTATAAAAATAGTTTATATGCTTTCATGTTTTCATTTCCTACACACTTTCACACATTTTTTATCTTCTACTTTCCTAACAAAACTTGGCTTATTAGAACAAGTGATTAAGACTAAGATTGAAAAACCAGACTGGTAAATCGTTAAAAAATGTAAAAATATTTCAAGAGAAGCCAAACATTTTTCAGAAAACAATGGCTGAAAGTTATGTTGAAGAAGTGCTCTAAGAAGAATATTTATTCCCACGTACAACAGAAAATAAGAAGATGATAATAAGAAATGTTTTAAGCCTTCCTAGAAACAACCAAGAATGTATCTGTGACTTTCAGCCCTGTGTAGGGAAAGGGTAAATATATAAGAACCTGGAAGAAAGCTTTGAAGTGAGCATCCTCTTGAACGGTAGTGTTCTGATCACTTGGGAGGAGAGGGAACAGGCTCTGAAGTCTCACCCTTTCACAAATCACCTTGTTAGGATGGCCAGGTAGAGGTGCTGAATTGGCCCCGGGAGATATCTGGGAAAAAGAGGGAGAAGAAAAGGATAGTTCATGGCTAGCTGCACCAACATGGAGAATCAAGCCTATGAAGGACAGTGGATTTTCTAGTATTTGATGATTCTGTTAGCAGAGACAGGAAAAATTTTTAAAATTTTTAAACATCAAAACATAAGGATGGCAAAGGTTGCCTCTGTCAATGGATCTCTTTATAAAAATTTTGAGGCAAAAGAGCCATGGCTCAAGAACACCAAATCCTTCTTGTTTCCTAAATACCTATGGGTACACCATTTCTATTGATGTTAATTCTGAAATCCTAAAGGTTAGATTTCATGTTAAGAAAACTTGAGGTGGTATTACATATCTTAAGTATAGAATGCCTAGACTAACAATGTGTGTGCCTAGACTAACAATTTTTTCCCCTCATTCTACTTTTAGATAACCTTCCAAATGATCACGCATAGGATTCTTGACAATATTCGTGGTAAAACTTCTATAGCTATCTTACATATGACTGTATACCATATGATATATAGCAACCTTGTTTAACTGGTAATCTTTGCTCTCTCAACATAAGCCTAGAGATTTTCTTAAGGAATAAAGGATAAGATCATAAGCCCCAAAGTAAATAAACTTCTTTTTAAATGCTTGTGGTGGTACACACCTGTAATCCCAGCTACTTGGGAGGCTGAGGCAGTAGGTGTGCAAGTTTGAGGTCAGACCAGGCAAGTTAGTGAGACTCTATCAAAATAAATGAATGAATAAATAAAAATAAAAAAACTAGAGGTTAACTCTGGTAAAGTTCCCTGGGTTCAATCTCCTCATATTTAAATATGTTTATAGTACCTTAAAAATCATGCACACTGCTAGGCATAGTGGTGCATGCTTGTAATCCCAGTGGCTTGGGAGGCTGAGGCAGGACGATTGCGAGTTCAAAGCCAGCCTCAGCAAAAGCAAGGTGCTAAGCAACTCAGTGAGACCCTGTCTCTAAATAAAACAAACAAACAAAACAAAACAAAACAAAAACCAGGGCTGGGGATGTGGCTCAGTAGTTGAGTGGCTCTGAGTTCAATCCCCAGTACCAAAAAAATAAAAATAAAAAATCATGCACACAACCTGTTCTACTCTACCGTGAGGGTGAAATTCTCCTTGGTGGTTGAGGTTTATATATTTGTTTCCACACTAAATATCACATAGTTTAACACTGTCTTGTGTTTTAGAGTTTCATTGCCTCATTTATTCATATTTATTGAAGTGTCTATTTGACAGGCACTAGACCAGAAAGAAAGGCATGATTTCCTACCACTGAGAAGTATGTTACAAAAGGGCTGGGGATACAGCTCAGTGGTAGAGCACTTGTCCAGTATGAACAAGGCCCTGGATTTAATCCCTTGTACTGCAAAATAAAAAGAAAACAAAAGTAAATCACTATATAGTGTAAGTACCTTAATAGTACATGTTATAAACTAGGACAATTGGCAAAAGACCATAGTATAGTCAGGAAATTGCAAAATGTTCAGTATGGCTAGAGAATAAGGAAGAAGTTGGAGAAGGAAAGCAGTGGAATGTTTATTATATTAATACCCTTGCTGTAATAACTTTCCTTAGTTCTTTTATAACCTTTTTTCTTGCTTGCCATGAGCCTGGTAAACATAACCATGTCCACTAATAAGAGTAAAAATACTTTAAAATACCCTCCTAGGAATAAAAGCAAATCACAAGGGCAAGTATTTTAGAATTTATTAATTTGCGACACAAAATTTTTGGACATGAGCTTAAGTTTACCTCTGTAACACTATAAAGTATATATCACTCAATCAAGGAATATTTTCTGATTCCCTCCCACGAGCTAAGTGTTCTAAGAAAGGTATAAAGATAAAACATGAATCCTACCCTTCAGTAAGCTTTATTCTAATTAACAGATGCAAGCAGTCAACTATAGTATAATATTTAAATGAGGCAAATATAGAACACAGGTAAGAAGCCCCAGCTGATCTGAGGGTAAGAGTAGTAAGAAAAGATTTCCTAGAAAGAGGTGGTATTTTCAAAATTCCTGGCTCCTCGCTCAATCTAAGGAATGTTTTTATCATCTCAAAGCAATTTTCTCTCAAAATGTTTCTCTGTAATCTAATGCTTTTAATTTGTATAGTAAATAAATTTTGTAGTGTGCTTAAATAAGGTTATTTGCCTTCAACAATCAAGTCAAAGAGTCTTACAAAATGCTAGTGCCAGTAGTTGTTTAGGAAAACAAATCAGGGGTCAGGTTTTCTCTCTTCCATTCTTTGCTCCTCTAAAAATTTAAGATTTTGGTCACATATAAACAAAAAATACATAACAACAACAATAAAACAAACTAGGCCCCTGTGGCCTTAATATTTTCAAGCATATTCTATCCTACTCAAAACAGCCTCCTTTGGTCAGAAGCTCCAACTGTCTACAAAAAGGGAGGACTAAAATACGGTGGAAGAAAGCTACATTCAAATCATGTAGTTAAAATAAGTATAGGACAAAACCATAGATAAGCTTGATCAAGCCCCCCACCTCCACCAGATAAAATGATATACAAAACATTTTGGGTATATATATGTTAGGCAAAAGGTGCCCCCCCAAGATTTCCACTTCAGGTACAACCCTTCGATCTTATATATGGACAAGACTGTAAATAAGACAGATTTCATATGCTAATGTCAGTCAATTTTAAGTTGATCAAGAGGGAGATATCCTGGGTGGGCCCAACTTCATCAAAGAAAGTTCTTGAAGAAAAGGAACTGAGCCATTCTTGAACCTGAAGAGGGTCTTTACTAACCCTTCAAACCAAGCTACTACACTGTGCAAAGGGATACAAAGGAGGCAATATGGTAGGGACCTGACAGCAGTGTCTAGGAGCTGGAACACTTACTAGAGCAGGGGGTCCAGCAGACAACTCATACCAAGACTCCTGATATATGGAAATTGTAACATTATAGATTTTGTGTTTTATAACAGATTTGTGGTAATCTGTAATAAACCACATAAAATTAACGTGTATATAAAACTAGGATAAAATTTTTTGCTCCAAACTCAAGGGAAGGAAGTTTCTCCAGAATTTAATTATGAAAGAATAAAGGTATTTTAAATTTAAGCATACAGGAGTTTTTAAAACTTCAATTTGGCTGGCGAGTTGTGGCATGCCTGTAACCCCAACAACTTGGGAGGTAGAGGCAAGTTCAAGACCATCCTGAGTAACTCAGTGAGACCTTATCTAAAAATAAAAAGGGCTGAGATGTGGCTCAGTGGTAGAGAACTTCTAGGTTCCATCCCCAGTGCCAGAAAAACAAATCAAATCTCAATCTGGTAATGGCTAACTTCACACCAGGAACTGAACTGGGCTAATATTTATGCACTATATATTAGGTTTAACCAACTTGCTTAAAGCCACATACCTCAAAAACAGCAAAATTATATAATCTGAACCCAAGTCCATCATACACTAAGGTTCATACTCAATGTACTAAACTATCTTTTAGTTTAATCTTTAAAAGAAACATTCTTCTTTATAATTTTCTTTGGTTAGTAACAATTATTCCACAAGAGCTACTTAAAAATAATAAGTGTGTTTCCTTATAAATTGTTTTAGATAAGTTTTCACTAATTCTTCCTCAGTTAAACTTGTAAGGTTAAGATGGGTGCAGTGGCACACACCTGTAATCCTAGCATCTTGGGAGGCTGAGGCAGGAAGACCTCAAATTCAAAGCCAGCTCTAAATAAAATACAAAACAGGGCTGGGATGTGGCTCAGTGGTCAAGTGCCTCTGAATTAAATCCTTGGCACCCCCCCCCCCAAATACATACATACAAACATACATAATGTTAAAGTATACCTGAAAATTGATGAGTATTTTTTTCTAGCCTGGAAACTATTGAGCATTACAAAGATTTGGTTAACTTCAACCTATTCTTAGGGAATATGGAGAACATGGAGAATATAAAATAACTGTTCAACCTATTCTCAGGATGCAACCTGTACTTGCAAAAGCACAGCCATGGAAATATCCCTGAGACAGGATTACGTCTAACTCCTAGAGTTTCTTGGTTTTGATGTTTACTTACATATAACCGTATGAGTAATTACCCCAACATAATGCGGGGGGGGAACCTCAGTTTCACAAGACTGTTTGCAAAAACCAGTTTAACTTTTTAAGCCCCAATACTTGTTATTTTCAGAACAACTTTTAATGTTGCCTTTCTGTTTTGGTAGTCATATATAATCAACAATTTAATTTAATCTTTTTCTTGGAGAGTTTGATAATTATTATCAGTTAATGTGCTAAAAATTACAGAATTTAGGAGACATTGTCCAGAACTTATTCCTTCTAAAACTGCTTCTGATAACAGCTTTCTTCTTCATTCATTTACATTTTCCCAAAAAAGGTGAGGCACAGGATTTGTAAGTACATGACCCCTAGAGGACAGCACTAAAATAATGCACTTTCTACAGAACAAAGTGCTCAAAGGCTTAAATAAACTGCCTTCTCCAAACTGGCCATAATACTCCACAGAAGAAAAAAATAATTGTTCACTGTTACTAGCAGCATATGGGCTGGTCAAAAGCACTCAATCAAAACCGAATACAAAAAAGAAAAAACATCAGATGAAAAGGAGTCAAGGGCTTAGTGTTGCCTCTAGCCAGTCCTTAATCCTCTAGGTCCAAGTCTTGGCATCTACACAATGAAATCCAACTTGTCTTAAGATTCCAAATATTCTCATGTTTCCATGAGAGCAAATGTTAAACTCTTGGGAAGCAATTTGGCAGATTTTATGAACAATTTGAAAAGTATACCTAAAATCTGCATCTGCAATCTTTAATCTGATAAATTCTGTTATGCTCCAAAATAAGGAAAAAGCAACATGAACAAATGTATTCATCATCATAACACAATACCACCAACAATTTAAAAGTAAGCTTAATGCTTTTTGTTTGTTTTGGTACTGGGGATTAAACCCAGGGGCACTTAGCCACTGAGCCACATCCCCAGCTCTTCTCAATTTTTACTTTGAGACAGGATCTTGCCTGCTAAATTGCTCAGGTTCTTCCTAAATTGCTGAGGCTGGCTTTGAACTTGTGATCCCCATCTCAGCTCCCCAGCCACTGGGATTACAGGCATACACCAATGTACCACAAAAGCTTAATGTTTAGTAAGCATTTGCTAAGAAAAATTACAGTGCACCAGTTTGGTGAACTATTACATAGCCATTAAAAATAGCAATAAAAATGCATATGCTATTAAGTAAGAGAGGAACAAAATCATGTAAATGTTATGATTAAGATTGGGGTTAAGGAGCTGGAGTTGTGGCTCAGCAATAGAGGCTTGCCTGGCATGTGTGAATCACTAGGCTCGATCCTCAGTGCCACATAAAAAATTTTTTCACAAATATATACATAAATAAATATATTTTTTTAAAAATTGGGGTTAAGTTCCTGGAATCTCATAAATTTTAGATAAAAATTTAGAAGATTATGAAGAAAAACCAAGAATTCACTCTAAAGGGTAGGGATGTGGGTGTGATGAGCACTTGCCTAGCATGTAGGAGACACTGAGTTAGATTCTCAGCACTGCATATAAATAAATGAATAAATTAAAGGTACATAAATATCTTAATAAAAACTAAAAAAGCACACCAAATCTCCATGTCATATTCAGCATGTCACTTTCACCTAAAAGAGTATATTAAAGCAGGAACTCAACTACTGAAAGAGTAATCTTCCAAAGTAACCAAATAATAGCATAGCCTGCCTTTTTTTTTTTTTTTTTTTAATGTTTTTTAATGAATCTGGTTAGAATAAGACAAGCAGAAAGTTTTGATCAGGACAGGGGAAAAGCTCACCTGCAGATCACCACTTAAGTCAGTGATTGTGCTGGGGAAAGTGAGTGCCTAGGATGCACCGCAAAACAAAAAATAACAAAAGCCAGTTGTTGTCCACAAGTCCACCTCATCAAATTGAGACAAGATAAATCACTGAGATATTCATTTGTACTGTGCCTGTTGCTGGGATATTCCCCCCTACCATTCTGAGAAAGAATTTAGACCTCACTGTTGCTTTGAGTACAGTTGTATCACTAGGCCTAAAGCAAAAGTTTCTTTAGCTTTTACTTTTTGGAAGCATAATTTTCCAAGAGGATTTTACTAGTGGAGCAGGGGAAAGGACGTTGGAGCCAGGAATGTGTGCCTCCTCAAGCCATGCAAAAGACTGGTTTGGATGGGTACAGGAATTTTGAGGGGATGATAAAAATATTCTAAAATTGGACTGTGTTGATGGCTGCACAACTCTGTAAAATTTAACCAAAGTCAATGAATTAAGTGGGGCACTGGCTCAGACAGGAGAATCCCAAGTTCAAAGCCAACCTCAGCAACCAAGGGAGGTCCTAAGCAACTTGGCAAGACCCCATCTCAAAATAAAAAATAAAAGGGGGGGGGGGGGCTGGGGTTGTGGCTCAGTGGTAGCGCGCTCGCCTAGCATGCGTGAGGCACTGGGTTCGATCCTCAGCACCACATAAAAACAAAATAACCTGTCTGCCTAAAACTAAAGATACATAAATAAATAAATGTTTTAAAAAAATAAATAAAAAGGGCTGGGACTATAGCTTGGTGATAAAGCACCCTGGATTCAATTCCCAGTAGCCCAACTCCTATCAATCAATCGATTACCAAGTGGATTTTATGGTCTATAATTTTACCACTCAATAAAGCTGCTTTTAAAAAGACTGATCAAATTTATGGATATTTATGATTTTTAAAAAAAAGAAAGAAAGAAAAAAAAAAGAACCAAGACTCTAATTCTGAAAAGCTGAAGTCCAAAGATCAAGGACAGCTTCAGCAGCTTTGTGAGTGGATGTCTCAAAATAAAAAGCAAAAAGGTCTAGGAATGTGGCTCAGTTATTTTTCCTACAAACACACATAAATACCAATGGCACACAATTGAGATGATAAAAGAAATAAAATCATTCTATTACTTTTATTCAACTGTCAAAAGTTCTCTGAAAATTATTTTTGAAAAGCTAATAGGCTAGGGGAAAACCATTAAAAAAAAAAAAAACTGTACTATCTACCTCAGGGATGATCATTACTCACTACTGCCCAATACTGGCAATTCTTTCTAAAAATAAACTATTATTCCCACTTTTGAGTTAAAGGAAACTAAATGGACCTATGTCTTTCTGGGAGCAAGGCAAAACCAAGATGAATGAAAATAGACATGTACTCCACCTCCTTGCACTTCCTTTCCCTAGTCCAGAGTTCCATAAAATAACGGGAGGGGAGATATTTGCAAGTTTGGAAAACAATGAGACTATACACATGATCCCTCTTCTTGTTTACTCCAAATTTCTTTCTCATTAATTTACTACAGAGTTCAAGCATTTGCTTTATATCCTCTAGATTAACAGTGCCTTCTTAGGTATTTAACATTTCCTATGAATAAACTAGAACAGAACTACATCTTCCAAATGGATGCTTACAATCTGACTGCTCTTAAGCAGAGAAAAAGTGAACTATAGGTTAACTACAATGGAACAGGAATGAAACTGTTGTCATTTGATATGTGAATTTAGCAGGAAACCAGAAAATCAGTAAAATAACCCAGACACCATGGCACAATAAAAACTGACAGAGAATTATCTTCCCAGCAAGATGAATTACAAAATGGGAGTGCCTAAACCAAACTAGGGGCAGCATGAAACAAAGAGAAATAGATGAAACAAACTAGTAGATAGATAATCTTTATAATCTTTTTTTTTTCCTTTGTACTAGTGATTGAACCCAGGAGTGTTTAACCACTAAGCAACATCCCCAGCCCTTTTTATTTTGAGAGAGTCTTGCTTAAGTTGCTAAGGGCTTCAATAAATGGCCTAGGCTGGCCTTGAACTTTCCATCCTAAGCCTCCAGAGCTACTGGGATTATAGGCATGTGCAACGCTGCCCCGCTAAGACAGATAAACTAGGTCTTTCCATACTGACCAAGCAACTGATCATTTCATCAATTTTTATCTTGATTTCTCTCTATATTTTACATGCAGCCTAAGAAAGAGTAAGAACTGGGTAAAAAACAGTGCTTTTAAAAAGTTTAGGTTTTTGCCCATTTGCTGCTGTTGGCAAAGAGAACACAATAGACCTACATTCTACATTATGATGCTACCAGATTCAATTATGTCAGACTACGTCATTCTGTTTACTTTTCCTCATAAGTCAGAATGTTTTAGCACAGAAAATTCTCAGTATCTACTTGCCGATTTAGGTTAGCTATAAAAGGTATCAGAGGTGGAGGGCCCAAAAGTCCAGTTCTTTCTTATTTTGGAGGACCTGAGGTCCAAGTGGCTAGTCGGTTGCAGAACATATTCAATTATAGTCTTTAAAACCTCCAATTCTCTTAGAAATGAATCTAAAGAGAATATTATAGGAATTGACTTTAAAGGGACCCTTATAAATGTGTAGATTTATGACTAAGTTTTCAAAGTGTGAAATGCATTATATAAGTTATAAGGCAGGAGGAACTCAGGTAAGGGCTAACTGAAGAAATAATACTCCTAGTTAAAATTCAAGTTATAAATTTTAATATCAAGTGCTCCACCTTTCCATACCCACATATTTAGGTTTCCATTGTTGACGTCTGTGTCAGTTGCATTCCTTCTTTAGATCCTGTTCCTGAACAATTTCGCTTTGGTTTTAATTCTGCCGGTAAAAACCATGAGTGGATTTTGTTTGAAGCCTAAATTAAAAGATCTCGTTGCTATTTAAAGGAACTATGGTAAACATGTTACAACAGTACCTGCAAACAAAGCCATATTGATGTGGCAGGCTTGGAATTGTAAGATAATAAATTAGTATGATGAGCATGTATAAGCGTTGAACACATTTTACTTTTCTGTTAAATCCACGGCTTATGAAGGGAAAAAAAAGGCAATTCATAAGATGCTAGCAATGATTACATTTAAGTATTCACTTCTATTTATGGTGGAAGAATTAGCATACTCAACTTTTACTTATTAACATCACATATCATTTTTGCAACACAAAGAAAATCTCCCTCCCTTACAAGCAGTACACACCAAAACAAAAACTTTATTCTCTTTAGATCTCAATAACCTGAAAAACTCCAGTTTCAAAAACCAACCTCTCTCATTCTTCAGCCCTGAAAGGAAGAACTTCCATCCCCTGAGAACAAAACGCAGACCGTCCAGAAACCCGAGGGGGCAGAAGGCCGGGAGAAGAGAACCCCTGCGACCGGGTTCTGCGTTCTCCTGGGTGACATCATTACACCTGCGCCTCGGCAAAGAGGGAGGGAGCGAGAGAGCGGGGCCATCTGCCAGGCGGCAGAGGGCCGGCGCTCAAGCTAGCTGAGCTCGCACTCCTCGCCGCCGCTGCGGGAACAAAGAGAGCTGGGGCACTCGGGCCAAACCTCCTCACGGCTACCACCGGCCCGAGGCCCGTCCCGCCCTCGCGCGGGAACCAACGGCCATTGCTGCCAGTACCTGTGAGGGGAGGCTCCGCCCTGCGGGGCTGCTCCCGCGGCTTCCTGCTGGGCCGCCGCCTCCTATTGTGACCGCTCGCCCAGCCAGCGGCCAGCTCGCCAGCTCCGCCGTCCCCGGGCCTCCTCACCCCCGGAACCCGGGCTCTGACTGAGGCGCTGTCACGGCGCTTCCTTCCTCCGGGCACCATCACACGGGCCGCGCCAAGAAACGACGGCTGCACACCGAGAGCTGAGAGCCGTCTAACACCTTGGACGCCCCATTCTCTCCGCCCTGCGCCCCAACCGCCCGGGGCTTCGCCACTGCCGCACCGCTGCACGAGGGGACCCCGCCCCACCGCACCCAGCCTCGGCCCTCGCGGACCCGGTCTCGCCGCGCGCCGGCGCACTGGCGCACTGTTTTCCGCTGCGTGCGCAGCGACGCCCCTCCCATTTCTGGATGTTGCCCCCGCCCCCGCCCCGCGCGCGCCCTGCCCCCTCTCCGACACAAACCTAGCAAGCCCAGAGCGCGAGACCGCCTGAGCGCTCCGCCCCTTTCCCCCTCAGCCCTACTCGCTGTGCCGAGTCCCCTTTGTTTCCACCCCGCGGGGGCGGGGCAGCGCGCGTCTCAGCGCGCTCAGAACCAGTTCCGGCAACAGAGTCTGACGCGCAGCACCACTGCGCAGCCCCGCCCCAGCCCTCTGCGCGGGTGCTCGGGCAGTGCTGCCCAATTCATTTTCTCCTAGGTATGTTGTTACTGTTGCTCGGTACCTACCACTCCAAAATTCAGCAAACAATAACCTAATCGAATTCTCAAATATGTATTCTGTGGCCCAAGAGAATGGAAGTTTTTATTGATATAGACAAAATTGTCTCGCAAGGGAGCAAGCTGGTTGGAACCCAACTTGGACTAAAGCTTCACAGGCCTGATAGTTATTCAAACCTTGCTGCAGAGTGTGAAAATAAGGATGCGGACTGAAGTAGGCTTGGTTCCCGAAAATGTCCAAGATCCAAGAGAGAAGACTATTCATAAAAGCACAATAAATGATAAAAATTGTTAAATGGTATTGTAGTGGGGAGGGAGGAATTGGGGAGAGCATCACAGAAGACGGGGGCTTTTAAAAGTAGAAGATTCCTACAAGGATGGTGAGGTTTTCTTTTTTTGGGGGGCGGGGGTACTAGGAATTGAACGCAGGGGTACTTGTGAGCCACTTGCCCAGTGGGGTTTTGTATGTTTTAGGATCTCGCTAAATTGTTGAGGCCGGCTTTGAATTTGGCAATCCTCCTGCCTATTAATCTCCCCAGGTGCTGGGATTATAAAGGCAAGCGCCACCACGACTGGAAGATGGTTAACATATTTTAAAGGTGACTAGGTCCAGTCAGAACACCAAAGTTCTAATTCTTTGGGCATTACTTAAACCTGTTTCCTTCCCTCTCTGGACCTCAGCTGCCTCAAAGTAAGAAATGAGGGAATCAAGCTAAACTGATGTTTCAGAACCCTCTAAACCTTGTACATTCTATTTATGAAGGAAATAACCGTGTACATTTGTCTTCCATATCACAATAAAGCACCAGATCTGAAACCAAACAGCAAGTGCAAACTAATTCCAGGGCAAAGGAAAGCTGAAATGAGATAACAGGCCCCTATGAACATATATCCCCCTCATCGGATCCCTACACTCTTTTTAATGTAGAGTTATCTAGCTGACTCTTCCCCCAAATTCTCTGCCAGTCTTTCAAAATAGCCAGCTTGGAGATAACATTTTTTTTTTTTTTTCACTCGATGGCTCAGTTAAAGTCTCAATCACACCTTTAGGTGCACCCAGTATAATTCATTTCTAAGCGTTGGGTTCCTCAACATTTCCCACTTCACTGCTGTGGATTTGCCTCACATTACAGCTCTTCCATCAGAATCTCAGCTAAAACAGAAAGCTTTTCATGCATAATGCCGACCACCCTGAAACACCTTTTCCTTCATGCTTGGATATGGGCTATTTTATGGGAAAAGGGAGAAGAAAATTGGGAAATGGAAGGTAAATTATCAATTATAAAAGGTGGATTTCTGTGCTAATCACAGAGCCAAAACCTCTTAACAGCTGTCTTTAGTTCCTCACCCATAAGCTTAAGTGAATTTTTCTGCCATTCAGTCAACCTTTTGTGAGGAAAACTCCTTGAAAACCTTTCAAACAGTTAAGATCTTAACTGAGCTCTGAGAGCTTAACCTGCAAAGTCTGTCAAGATGTAAATAATGCTGCCACAACTCCAGGTTGGATAGTTTGAAGTTTCTACTACAATTTCTTTAAAGATTCCTTAACCAAAAAATCTAGTGCTAGTACCCAGTGGGCAAATAGGCTTTTAAGGTAGGTCAATTTCAACAACTAAATGACAAGGATTAAATTCTATCAGAGCAGCTCCTCAACAACTAACTGTTCAATCAAAATTTTACTTGATGTCTGTCCACAAAGGTAAAAAATCCTGTTGGAGAAATATTTAGTAAAGCTTTCTACAATGATAGAAATGTTCTACATCTGCACTATCCTAAAGGTAGCTACTAGCTAGCTACATGTATCTACTGAGCACTTAGATTGTGGCTAGTACAACTAGTGAACTGATGAAAATCCGTTTAAGAGGCACATATGGTTAGGGGACAGCATAGCATTTGTAGGAAAAGTAGTTGCTGTAGCAAGAGCTTTTTGAGAATTTAAGACTGCCCTTTACAACTGGTTTTATTGCTCTTTACAACTGTGAATGCCTACTAAAAAATTGTTCAGCTGGAGATAGGAAAATATTTAAGCTTTTAAAATAAAAACAAACCAAAACCAAACCTGCTTACCAAATAGGAAAATATTTAAATGCCTTCGAATGAGTCTGGTAGTTAATGAGATTGTTGATCCTTGAGTTCTGCCATTCTTAATACACAAGAATAACAGCAGCCATCACAAAACTTAATTTAGGTATCTGCCACCACACTGAAATGCACATAATTTTAGAATTAATCACCAAGTGAAGTTTATATATCAGTCCCCTGCTTATTTGTTACAAGTGTTTCATAAATAAAAACAAAATAAACTTAATAGGAAATGACATTTAAAAGGTCACCAAAAGAATGTCAGCAATAATATTAAAAATATATATTACTACATCATATTTCTAATTATGCAAGATATTTCACAATAAAGCTAGGTGGGAACTATTTAGAAACACATAATACTATGTACTAAATAAATTTCAGATAGTTTTATTAACTTTGTATCCTTTCTGAGCTAAGAAAACACAATAAATATCTGAATGGAGACCAACTTCCTAAAACTTAAAATAAGGCATATTTTAAAGGAACACACCAATAGATTTGGCCCTCCAAATCACTTTCTTTAAATGAATAATTTCTTTGAATAAAATAAAAATCACTTAAAAATTAGTGATGACCAAAAGTGAATTCAAAATGGATCAAGGAGCTTGATATCAAATCAGAGACGCGCCGTCTGATAGAAGAAAAAGTTGGCTACGATCTACAGTCGGTGGGGTCGGGCTCCAAATTCCTCAATAGGACACCCATAGCACAAAAGTTAATAACTAGAATCAACAAATGGGACTTACTCAAACTAAAAAGTTTTTTCTCAGCAAAAGAAACAATAAGAGAGGTAAATAGGGAGCCTACATCCTGGGAACAAATCTTTACTCCTCACACTTCAGATAGAGCCCTAATATCCAGAGTATACAAAGAACTCAAAAAATTAGACAATAAGAGAACAAACAACCCAATCAACAAATGGGCCAAGGACCTGAACAGACACTTCTCAGAGGAGGACATATAGTCAATCAACAAGTACATGAAAAAATGCTCACCATCTCTAGCTGTCAGAGAAATGCAAATCAAAACCACCCTAAGATACCATCTCACTCCAGTAAGATTGGCAGCCATTATGAAGTCAAACAACAACAAGTGCTGGCGAGGATGTGGGGAAAAGGGTACACTTGTACATTGCTGGTGGGACTGCAGATTGGTGCAGCCAATTTGGAAAGCAGTATGGAGATTTCTTGGAAAGCTGGGAATGGAGCCACCATTTGACCCAGCTATTCCCCTTCTTGGTCTATTCCCTAAAGACCTAAAAAGAGCATGCTACAGGGACACTGCTACATCGATGTTCATAGCAGCACAGTTCACAATAGCAAGACTGTGGAACCAACCTAGATGCCCTTCAATAGACGAATGGATAAAAAAAAATGTGGCATTTATACACAATGGAGTATTACTCTGCATTAAAAAAATGACAAAATCATAGAATTTACAGGGAAATGGATGGCATTAGAGCAGATTATGCTAAGTGAAGCTAGCCAATCCCTAAAAAACAAATGCCAAATGTCTTCTTTGATATAAGGAGAGTAACTAAGATCAGAGTAGGGACGAAGAGCAGGAGAAGATGATTAACATTTAACAGGGATGAGAGGTGGGAGGGAAAGGGAGAGAGAAGGGAAATTGCATGGAAATGGAAGGAGACCCTCAGGGTTATACAGTGGAGGGGGTAGAGAGAGAGGAGGGGAGGGGAGGGGAGAGGTGGGGAGGGGGGAGGGTGGAGGATGGGAAAGGCAGCGGAGCACAACAGACACTAGTATGGCAATATGTAAATCAATGGATGTGTAACTGATGTGATTCTGCATTCTGTGTATGGGGTGAAGGTGGGAGTTCATAACCCACTTGAATCAAAGTGTGGAATATGATATGTCAAGAAATTTGTAATGTTTTGAACAACCCACAATAAAAAATTAAAAAAAAAAAAATTAGTGATGACAAAAAAGAATACCCCCATAGAAGAGAAAATATGTGCAAAAAGACACAATTCAAAAGGAAAAAAAGCAATCTAAATGTCTTCAATTCTAAATCTCCACAAAGAGTGATTCTCCAGAGGGAGAATCATCATGTTTTTCTTGATCACTCCTAACAAAAGAAACACACCATTAATTTTTCCCACTTGAAAAGTTGTTTGGGGTTTGTCTATTGTTGTTATCCTGTTTAAGAAATCCTCCAGAGGCTTGGAATGTAGCTCAAAGATAGAGCAAATGCCTAGAATACCTGAATTGAGCACTTACAAAAAAAGGAAGGAAGAAAAACAGAAAGACAAAGTGGTGGGTGGATGTGGGTGGGGAAGGGATGTAAGGAAAGGAAAAGAAACTTGCCAGGCTGGGGATATAATTCAGTAATAGAATGCTTGCCTAGCATGTGCAGCAAGGGTTAGCTTCCCCCCACCCCAAGCAATACATACATACATACACACACACACACACACCAAAAAAGAAGGAAAAAAGAAAAAAATAACAAAAAACCTTCCTCTACACTTGGATCATAAAGATATTTTCCCATATTATTTTCTTAGAGTTTTTACACATCCCTTTTCACATTTAGGTCTATACATGACCAGGAACTGGTTTTTGGTAAAGTGGTAACAAAGCTGGTTTTTGCTTTTGTTCCGTGTGGACATCTGTTTGACACAGCATCACAATGAAAAAAAAAAAAACAACTGTTGTTTCCAACTGCTCCTCGGCTAAAAAACCAAGTATCTATATACCCATGGGTTTGTTTCTGGGCTCAGCAGTCTATTCTACTAATCAATTCATTCTTGTGCCAATACCACACTATCACAATTACTGTTGTTTTATAAGACCTCTTTTTATGAGTTAGCACAGGTTGTCTTTTTTAGTACCCCCTAAAAAGTACCATGGCTTTTAAAAAAATTTCCACGGGAATTTTAGAATAAGAATTCAAAGGCAGGATAGAGGAAAAGAACACGGGAAACTTGCTGAAGAGACAAATGAAGGGGTACTGATATCTTCATAATACTGATATCTTCATAATACTTCTTATCTATGAGTCAGATGCATCCTTCCATTTAATCTTTAATTTTTTAAAATAATCTTTCACAGTATTCTGCAGTAGTGCTGCATATTTTAGTTCTTGGATTTGTTCTTAAAAAAATACACAATTCAATTATAAATTACAATAGTTCATCTCAAAAACTTTTTGAATTTTTTAATTTACATAATCTTGTTTAAATACTATTTAGCAGAAAACAATGACTGTTGAATTTCTTTTCAACATTTTCATTTTCTGGTCTTACTGCACTGCTTAGGACCTCTAGTCCTAAGCTAAAGCAGTCCTAAGCTAAAGAGTCATGGTGAGAGCAGTTATCTTTTTTCTTATTCCAAATCTCAAGTGGAAACTTTCAATTTTTAAGTATTAGATTTGCAGTGGTTTTTTGTACAACCCTTTAGCAAATTCAGGGAGTTGGTTCAAATTTGGTAAGGTTTATTAAAAATTAGCATTTTTGTCAAATTTTTCTGCAATTCATAATTATGATTTCTGTTAATGTATGATTTAGACTGGTTTTTGGCTGTTAGGCCAATTTTATTTTCCTAGTAAATCAATTTTGGTATTATTGCATTATCCTTTTAATATACTGATGGGTTTGGCTTATGAATATTTTGTTTAGAATTTTACATTTGTATTCTTAAGTGAGCTAGTGGTAATTTTCCATTTTTGAATGTCCTTGTCAAGTTTTATTACAAAGATTTTAGTTATGAGCTAGGGATGTGGCTCAAGCGGTAGTGCGCTCGCCTGGCATGCGTGCGGCCGGGTTCGATCCTCAGCACCACATACAAACAAAGATGTTGTGTCCGCCGAAAACTAAAAAATAAAAATTAAAATTCATTCTCTCTCTCTCTCTCTCTCTTTAAAAAAAAAAAGAGTTTTTAGTTATTCAGGGAGTATTCTCTCTCTCTTTCCTATTCTCTAGATGCACTGTTGTAAGATTGGTGTTATGACTCTGTTACATGTTTGGGAGAATTCATTGGTTAGCCAACTGTATTTGAAATTAAATTACTTTAAGTATCCAGTTAGATTTTCTGTTTATTTCTAAGGAAAACCAACTACAACCTTAGTACATATTCTAAGGAAGATCTCATTCTGAAATTCACAATCTGCTTATGGAAAACCATCTCTGAATCATGAAGGGTACTGCTGCTGTAAGTACATTTTCAAGCATATGGCATAAACAATGATTATAAACAAATTTCACATAAATGCTACTTAATAACTGTCAAACAGCAAATATAAATTTTGTGATCAATTCTGCCTTTCTAGACATCAAGAAAATCAAAATAATGATTATCTGAAGGATCATTTTACAAAAACAGTGACTATAAGGCTATAGGCTCTTTCTTGTCCCTTCATACATTTCTATCGTAACACCTTGAAGTATTTATTAAATGTCTATTTCCCTGTTCGATGTACGCTCAAGGGCAGTTCTCATTTCTGCTTTGTCTATCACAGATATGCAAGTTTGGGGAATGGTGGATGACACAATGTACAAAGATAGAAAGAGGGCTATATTCTGTTGTAAGATATTGAAAGCCATGATTAAAGAGCCACAGATAAAGTTAATCATTTGTCTAGAAGCTGAAGAACCTTTCCTGTAGAGGGAAAATGCCAAAATAGATGCTGGGCAGAGAATTGCCTTCCTACTAGAAGTACCTGATCTTTACTAATGCAGATAGTTCCCCATTGGTTATGCTATCAGGAATAGAGCCGTTCTGTCATTAATCCACCGTCAAGTGTCCTGACTAAAACCTCACTCCAATAATCCCAACGACTATTCCTGAGTTAGTGGCCTCTCCTGTGTGTTCTAACATAGTATTAATCATGCTGTCTTGAAACTGTGTATTTAATTGACTCTGTGCCTAACACACAGGAAAAACTCCTTGAAGCCAAGAACTCTCACTGAATCTGGCAAAGTGTCTAGGACATGCCATGTGTTCAGTAAATAGTTCAATTAATGATATGTCAACATTTTATAGCAGTGGGAACTCCATTCTTCTTAGCAGTAAATTTCCAAGGAGAAGTACAAAAACAAAGGAAAGTAGGCAGTGAAAAGATTGAAAAAGAAGATAAAAAGTAAACTTGAAACTTTTCCCTAAAGTTAGTTCTCTGCTCAATCTCCTAAGAGTTTCCTTCCTTCCACCAAAACCAGCTAAAAGAACCTAATATGACGAAGCTGCTCCGAGGGCAAAGATGTACTGGCTAAGCAGTATCTACTAGCATACCAAGACTTGACCTACTATAAAATAATCTGCATTATCAGTTTCACCCAGAAGTGATAACACCTGCCAAACACCAGAAGGGGGCAGCAAAGGTTCACCAAAATCCAAGTCCACTGAGTTTTCTGGCTTTGAGGTGGGAGAGTGGTTAGATGGTTGTTTCCACCATACGGGTGAGAGATGACAGGAACCCCACTGCGCACTGCGGCAACTGGGGTAATGGAGGAAAGCTCTATGGCAGTAAAAGTGTGAAGGGGTAAAGCAAATTCAGGCCGAAGTCATCAGCCAAATCCACTGGACAGTAAGAGGCACAGAAAAGTTTACCACATATAGATCTAGGTTATTCTTTTCAACAAAGCCTACTATTTCATTGTTAGGAATGAGCCACCCTTTGTTTTTAAAATCTTGTCTTAAGGCTGGAGTTGTAGCTCAGTGGTAGAGTGCTTGCCTCATACATGTAAGGCTGGTTTCAATTCCTAGAACCATATAAATAAGCAAATAAAATAAAGGTCCATCAACAAATAAAAATTTTTTTAAAAAAATCGTGTCTTATATTTAGGTTATTTTTAGTGATTTTGCAATTACAAAAATATCATAAATATTCTTTTATATATGTATATGTTGGTATACATTTGAAAATATATCAATAAAAGTAAACTTTCTAGAGTAAATGGAAGAAGTTTATAAAGTATTTATATTGAGCAGAGAGCTAATTTTAGAAGTTTAAAAAGTTTCTGGAGTAGGAAACAGCAAGCAGTGTTTATGCCAACTTTCTCTGAAAAGAAAGTATAACCCTAAAGACAGCAGCAAATCAAGCCCTAGAGAGAGAAAAGCCCTGAAGCCAAACAGGCCAATATATTTTGAGAGCAGACATATTTCATATCCAGTTTTTAAGTTCTCTTTGTTATAATGTCTACCTGCTAAATCCTTGAGACTTACTATAGTTTATTAAATGCCATAACCTAGGAACTGGGTCCAAACTTAAGCCAAAGGAACATTAGTGAGAACAGCAATAGCTGTTCATAAAAAGCTGGTGACCCATAGGCCTTAGGTCAAAGGACTGGCTGAAGGGGTAAGCCTCAGAAGAGATACCTAGGGAGTCCCACAGAAGTGCCTGAGAAAACAAGACAAAACTGGTCAGGTACAATTGAGAGGAAATAAAAACTAGGAATTAAAGGAAAATGTAACTTGAAAAGTCAGTTAAAAAAGGACTTAATATTTGACTATATTTGCATATATGCTTCAAGAAAAAAAGGATGGTACCAAGCACGGGCTGAGGATGTGGCTCAAGCGGTAACATGCTCGCCTGGCATGTGCGGGGCGCTGGATTCGATCCTCAGCATCGCATAAAATAAAGATGTTGTGTCCACCAAAAACTAAGAAATAAATATTAAAAAAATAAACAGAAGCAAATTAATTCCTTCACTTAGGGGAAAACAATGCAAAAGCAATTGCTAAGAAGAAATTCATGGGCATGAGAGAATCTGAAATTTAAGATCCAAGAAACAGAATGCTCTCTTAGTGGACCAGTGTTCATCTGGTTACTTCCACTATGTTTGATGAGGAACAGACTTTACCCTAGAGAATCCTAAGGGATGTCATTTATCTGGAGAGTCAATCTGGAGAGCATGACACATACTGCTGTAAAATTCTAGCATCTTCTATTCATGAAATGTAGAACCCTGCCTAACCTATGGTTTTGCACAGACATTTGTAATATGTGGCAACTCTCCACAAACCTTGAGCCTTCCTCCCTATGCCACAGGCCTTCCCAGACTGCATATCTCAGATAAAAAAGGAAACGTGTTGCCTGAGCAAAATTCTACTCTGCATCACAAAACAGAAACCATAACCCTAAATAAAACACTTAAAGTATCACAATTCTTTAGGGAGTGAGTATATCATTTAAGCTCCCACAGGAAGTTTATGCATCAGTCCCCTGCTTATTTTTTACAAGTGTTTCATAAATAAAAACAAAATAAACTTAACAAGAAAAGATATTTTAAAGATCACCAAAAGAATGTCAGCAATAATATCAAAATATATATTACTACATCATATTTCTAATTATGCAAGATATTTCACAATAAAGCAAGGTGGGAACTATTTAGAAACACATAATACTATGTACTAAATAAATTTCAGATAGCTCAGAAAGGATACAAAGTTAATAAAACTAAGAAAACACAATCAATATCTAAATGGAGACCAACTTCCTAAACATAAAATAAGGCATATTTTAAAGGAACACACTTGATAGTTTTGGCCCTCCAAATCACTTTAATTTCTTTAAATGAAGAATTTCTTTGAATAAGATAAAAATCACTTAAAAATTAAAAGGCAATATGGAAAAATTTCTGCAAATACACCAGATTTAATGTCCCCTATAAAGTGATGACAAAAAGGAATATCCCATAGAAGAGAAAATATGTGCAAAAAAGACACAATTCAAAAGAAAAAAAGAGAAATCTAAATGTCTAATAAACATGAAATCTATAAAATCTCAGTAGTTCTAATGTTAGTTACAATAAATATTAGTTTAATAACAGACACAATTTCTTATCAATCATATTTATAAAGCAAATGACACTATGTATAATATTCAATGATGTCAAAAGAAAATGAGACAAATGTTCTCATACAGTTTAGGCAGAAACAAAAACTGACACATATGAATTTGTGAAAAATATAAAGAGACAATGACTAAAAGTTGCCCATATCCTTAGACACAGTAATTCTAATGTAATAAATAATATAGATTTAAGAAATAACCTATCAAAGCTCATTACAAAGCTACAATAATAAAAAATGATGTGGTACAATGGCATAGAATATAAACAGCTCAGAAATAAACCTACAGATGTATGGTCAAATGATTTTCCACAAGGATGCTAAAACTATTTAGTAAAGACAGGACAACTTTTCAACAGCTAGGAAAACTGGATGTTCACACGCAAAAGAAGAAACTGGATCCTTCAAACCACATACAAAAATTAACTCAAAATAGGTCAAAGACCTAAACCGAAAGCTAAAATTATAGAACTTTTTTTAGGAAAAACACAAGGGCAAAAAAGCTTTATGTTATTGGATTTGGATTTGGCAATGAATTCTTGCATATGACACCAAACACACAGGCTACAATACAAAATTTAGACAAACTGGATTACATAAAAATTAAACATGCCTGTGTATGAAAGTACACATTCAACAAAAGAGAAAGTAATCTATAAAATGGGTGAAAATATGAAAATCATGTTTAATAGGGGATTAAAATCAAAATACCCAAAAACTCCTACAAATAAACAGGAAAAAAAAAAAAAAAGAACCTTATTTAAAACTGGCAGGGGCTGGGGTTGTGGCTCAGCAGTAGAGCACTCGCCTAACCCGTGCGAGGCCCTGGGTTAGATCCTCAGCACCACATAAAAATAAATAAGTAAAAATAAAGGTATTGTGTCCAACTAAAAAAATATTTAAGATAAATAAATAAAACTGGCAGAAGTCTTGAACAGACATTTCTCCAAAGAAGATGCATAACAAATGGCCAACAACCAACAAGCAAATGAAAAGATGCTCAACCTCACCAATCACAAGGGAAAAAACAAAGTAATGAGTAATGGGAAAAATGTGGGGGAAAAAAATCAAAATCCTCTTGCACTATTGGTAGAAATGTAAAATGGTATAGCCACTACGGAAAAGAGTATGACAGCTCCTCAAAATGTTAAAAATGAAATTACCATCTGATCCACACTTCTGGGTATATATACCCAAAAGAACCGACAGCAATGTCTTGAGGTATTTGTATATCCATGGTCACAGCAGGGTTGTTCAAAAAGTCAAAAGGAGTAAAGAATTGGTTTTATTTATTTATTTAAGATAAATGTGGATGCCTGCCTATAATTCCAGCAACTCAGAAGGCTGAGGCAGGAAGAATGCAAATTCAAGGTCAGGGAAAAAAATTCCAGGCCAGTCTGGGCAACTTAGCAAGATCTTATCTCAAAAATAAAAAGAGCTGGGGATGTAGCTCAGTGGTACAGCACTTGCTGAGCATGTTCCTTAGGCCCTGGATTCAATTCCCAGTACTGTAGGGATTTAAGAAAAAAAGTAGAGACAGCCCAAGTGCCCATCTATGGATGAATGGATAAACACAATGTTTGATATGTCAAATAATGGAATATTATTCAGCCTTAAAAAGAATATGAATGACTCTTGAGGACATCATGCTAAGTGAAATAAGCCAGTCACAGAAGACAAATAGTGTATGCTTCAACTTATATAAGGAACCTAGAATAGTCAAATTCGTAGAAAGAATGGGGGTTGACGGGGGCTATGGAGAGGAAGAGAGAGTTGTTTAAAAAGAATACACCTAGGGGCTGGGGCTGTAGTTCAGTGATAGAGCACTTGCCTATCACAGGTAAGGCATCACATTAAAAAAAAAAAAATGCACAAAATAAAGGTTAAGTTCTTAAAAAAAAAAAAAAAGAATACACTGAATTTCAGATGTACCAGATGAAAAGAGCTTGAGATTGCATACTAATGTGACTACACTTACTACTACTGAACTGTCCTGTGTCCCTGGCAGAGAAGGGCTGGAGCCTGGGGGAAGGGAAGCCATGGGTGGCCAGCAAGGGGTAGAGGCCAGGGGTAATCCAGGTACCAGACAGGGAGTGGCCAGCACTCTGTGGCCCTGTGGCCCCGTGGCCCCTAGCACACAGTTAACTCTGCTTTGATTGAGGGGTGGGGGTGGAGTATGTGACAACTACCACCACCCTCCAATGGCTTCCCATAAAAGGAAGAATACAGTCTAAACTTCTTTCCCTTGGTTTGCAAAGATTTATATGATCTGGTTTCTGCCTACCTCTCCAACCTCATTTCTCATACGCTCCCACCTTCATCTAACTTGCTTACACACATCAGCCAATCTTTTCAGTCTTTGGGCTTTTTCACCACCTGTATCCTCCCTTGGAATGTTTGTTCATGACCCTGATTTTCACATGACTTGTTCCTCATTATTCAGATCTTAGCCTAAGTGTCATCCTCTTAAAGACCTTCCCCAACCCTTGATTTAGAGCATCTGAATATTTACTAGTTTACAAATTCAATTTATTTTCTGCTCCTTCCACAAAAAATAAACACCTCTAGAGCCTTCCTTATCAGTTTATTCCCTACTGTACTCTGGTGACTCAACTGACACATAGTAAATATCTGATGAACAAATGCATAATAGTGTCTTTAAAATGACCTGCCAATTCTACAATTAAAGACTTGTTAAATTACCATGTTCTTCTGATGGAACATTATCCAGCCATTTTAACTGAAGTTTCATATATATATATATATATATATATATATATATATATATATATATATATATATATATATATACATACACACACAGTGTGCAGATTCTATTTTCAAACATGGCCACAGAAAGTTCTCATATCCTACATTCTCTTCTTAAAATGTTACACTGATGTTCCTCCCCAGTTGTACGGCTGATGTTTTCTCCTCTGAATTTGGGCAGACCTGTGACTATGTTGGAAATGACGCTTTGTGACTTCTAAAGCTAGGTCATAAAAAAGACCCATAGCATCTGCCTGGTCTTCTTGGGACACTCATTCTTAGAATCAAGCCCAGGCTACATATAAGTGCTTAGGCTGAGAACCTTGGGGAAGTTCCAGCTGACAACCATCAGGCACATGCGTGAGGAGGTCTTCAAGATGACTAAAGTCTCAGTCACCATTTGACTGCAACTGTATGCCATACTCCAATCAACAGCCACCTAGATGAACACAGGAAATCCTGAAATCATGAAAAATACTAAAAGTACTATTGCTATGCACCAATAATTTTAGGGTAATTCATTATACGCCATTAAAAAATCAGAACAATTTAGCTTGAATTCAATTCAACTATGCAATGAAGGCAGAGACAATATTGAGGGGAAATGCTCGATATTCAATAGAATGTTTATTTATTGGCCTGGGTGCAATGGCACAAGCCTGTAATCACAGCGACTCAGGAAGCTGAGGCAGGAGAATCCCAAGTTCAAGGCAATTTAATTGGCTTATCAAGATCCTGTCTCAAAATAAAATATTTATAAAAGGGCTGGGGATGTAGCTCGGTGATAAAGCACCCCTGGGTTCAATCAATCAATCAAAAAAAAAAAAAAATAGAAGAAAAGGAAAGAAAGAAAAGAAAAAATAACAGTTATCTGTGTATCTCCCCATTGTCCATATCAACACACGTAACTATATAAATGAGGACATGGGTGGGATTTGTTGGGTTTTGTTTTTAAGCACAAGGAGTAGAACAACAAAAGAGGTCTTTAGGGCTGGGGATGTGGCTCAAGTGGTAGTGTGCTTGCCTGGCATGCGTGCAGCCCGGGTTCGATCCTCAGCACCACATACAAACAAAGATGTTGTGTCTGCCAAGAACTAAAACAATAAATATTTAAAAATTCTCTCTCTCTCTCTCTTTAAAAAAAAAAGAGGTCTTTAACTGACTTTTCTTTTCATATAATTATTCAGAGAAATCCATATTGAAAGACCACATATAAAAATTAGGTCATTTTCCCAAAGATGATTTAGAAATGGCCAATAAGCATATAAAAACATATTCAGCAACATTAATTATTATAGAAATGTAATACAACTACAATGAGATGCCACTTCACATAATGGATATAATCTGAAACACACAATCTAAACACGTTAGTAAGGAGAGAGAGAAATGGGAATGCTAATACATTGCTGGTGGGAATATAAAAAATGGTGCAGCTGTTTTGAAAATGGTTTTCTGGTTCTTCAAAACATTAAACAAAAATCTATCATGTGACCAAGTAAACAAAAACATACTTACATACAAACATTCACAGCAATATTATTCATAATAACCACAAAATCGAAGCAACCAAACACCCAGCAATTGGTGAATATGGAAAATGTGTTATATCCATACAATCAAATATTATTCACTCATAAAATGGAATAAAATACTGACTCACACTACAGGATGAACCTTAAAATGATCGTGCTAAGTAAGGAAAGCCAAACATGATTTTTTTTTTTTTTTAAAGAGAGAGTGGAGAGAGAGAGAGAATTTTTTTAATATTTATTTTTTAGCTTTTCGGCGGACACAACATCTTTGTTTGTATGTGGTGCTGAGGATCGAACCCGGGCCGCACGCATGCCAGATGAGCGCGCTACCGCTTGAGCCACATCCTCAGCCCCAAACATGATGTTTTATAGACAGAATGATCAGAGGCTGCCAGGAACTAAGAAAAAGATGATGGAAAGTAACTCATTTTTGAGTATGGGTTTTTGGGGAAATAAAAATATTCTAAAATCAGATGGTAAGGCTAATTGTTCAATTTGTTGAAAGTACTCAAGACCCTGAAATAAAAACCAAAAGGATGAATTTTATGGTATATGTATTATTCCTCAATAAAACTATTACTAAAATATTTAAGGCATGTTTTCTGATGTTATAGGAACTAATAAATCAGCTTTCTACTCATTTCCAATTCTTTTTGTTTATCTGGTTGGGTTTTTTTTATTGCAATCCTTCTACCTCAGCCTCCCGAATCACTGGGATTATAGGAGTGCGCCACGTTCTCCTTATACTAATTTTTTCAATACCACAATGGAGGCACACTCAGGTAATCATTGATGAATCAATGCCAATCAATGAAATTGACAAATCAATAAGTTTGATTGTATGGATATAATACATTTTCCATATTCACCCTGTGTAATCCCCTCCACTGAATGCAGATGAAACCTTTGACTTACTTCTAACCAGAGGAATATGACAAGAGTGACAGGATATCTTTCCTGCAATTATGTTTCCTTACATAAGACTCCATCTCAGCTGACTAGTGACTCTCCTATAGTCTAGAAGAAGAAAATAGCTAGTTGTGAACTGCTTAACAAGAAGATCACAACAGAACTGTGGTCAGACTCTAGAACCTGTAGTTGACTGGAGGCCAGTAAGAGGCCAGGGCCCTCAGTCATATGTCATGATGAAATAACTTCTGCCAACAACATGAATGCTTGAACATGAATCTGCTTGGAGGAAGCGGATTCTTCCAGAGTCAAGATTCCAGATGAGAATACATCCCAGTCAACACCTTGACCAAAGACTGTGAGACCCCAAGCAGAGGATCCAGATACAATTCAGTTATGCCTGAACTCCAGATCCACAGAAACTGTTAGATAATAAATGCTGGCTTATAAGCAACTGTATTTGTGGTAATTTGTTATACACAGCAACACACTAACCTTTTTTATTTTTCACACTAATCTCTTAAATGATATTCTTTCTTCCAAGCATCTCCATCCTTTCTACAGTTGTAATTCTGTCAATTTCTTCACATATTTCTAACGATTTTTGGCTTAAATATTTGGGATGTTTAGTCAGGCTGGGGTTGTAGCTCAGTGACAGAGCACTTGCCTAGCATATGTGAAGCACTGGGTTTGATCCTCAGCACCACATAAAAATAAATAAATTAAATAAAGCATTGTGTCCATAAAAATAGAACATATTAAAAAATATTTGTAAGGGCTGGGGTTGTGGTTCAGTGGTAGAGTGCTTGCCTACCATGTGGGAGGTACTGGGTTTGATTCTCATCACCGCAATAAAAAAATTACATAAAAATATCATATCCATCTACAATTAAAGATATTCTTTAAAATTGGGGTGTTTAGTACAAACAATATGAACTCTTTTCTTATGCTCTCATACAATCAACAGAGAAGACTTTTCAAAACATGGCGACTTTTCCCCACCAGCAAGTAAACAATGCTACAGCAGCAGACATCAGCTTGGTATCCTCTAATTTAATTCAGTTCTAATACTATCTTCCTGGAGATATCTTCAGATCTCACAGGTTGAGAAGCTCAGTCACAAGCCCCGTTTGTGACTATACTTCTGAGCAACCAGATATAAACTCAGGTTCCCGTAATGACCTCCTCAGATTTGATTAATTTGCCTGCATACCTCAAAGAACTCTGGGAAACACTTATGCTTACCTGTTTATTATATAGAATATTACAAAGGATTCAGATGAAAAGACACAGGGTGAGGCATGAGGGAAGGGGCATTGAGCTGTCATGCTTCCTCCAGATGCACCACCCTCCAAGAACATCCAGGTGTTTCGCTATCAGTAAGCTCTCTGAACTCTGTTCTTTTAGGGATTTATGGAAACTTCATTGCCCAGGCATGATTAAAGCATGGATAACCACTTCTTTCTCTCTCTCTTTTTGTCTTGCTGGGGAGAGAGCCCAGGGATCAGAGCATGCTAGGTAAGTATGCACTGCTGAGCTGTATCCCCAGCCCCTGGTAACCATGTAACTGGACAAAAAGTGTATGATCTAATGATAGTAGTTTGGGTGAAGAAACCCAGCAAGGCCTGTCTGTCCAGATTCTTTAGCATTCCTTTCTTGTGGGGATGGGGCAGAACCCCTCTGAAATGGGGATCTTATCATCTACTTTCAGACAAGGTAGGTCAAAAAATTTCTTTCTGGCCAGCTCCAAGGCAGGAGCAAAATTAGTCTCTATGACTGCCTTGCAGGGTGAAGTGGGGGTTTCTGTTTTTGTAGTGGGGATTAGACGGAGGCACAATCTACCACTGAGCCCATCCCAGTTCTTTTTTTGTTTTTATTTTAAGACAAAGTCTCACTAAGTTTCTGAGACTGGCCTTGAACTTGCAATCACTTCAGTCTCCAAGTAGATGAGATTACAGGTGCAGGCCACCACACCTGGCATATTGTTGGGGAGTGTATGAGCTAGGAACAAAATCCCAAAAATATATATCATGATGTCAAAGATGTGTTGGTTCATAATTGTCCTATTTTCACTATGCATTATGCCTTCTGACTCTAAGGCAGATTAATAATTTATGCTTTGAATTCTATTCAAATGTCATTTCTTTCTACCTGGTTGTATAGTGCTTGATACTTTTTTTAATGTGGTGCTGAGGATCAAACCCAGTGCCTCACAATGCTAGGCAAGTGCTCTACCTCTGAGCCACAACCCCCAGCCTCTAGTGCTTGATATTATCTTTATCTTTTCATTTTTCTGTCATTTCAAGCATATCTCATATAAAACATAAGCTGAAATTTTGCTTTTTAAACCAATCTATCATTTAATCAACAACTTTGATACATTCACCTTTTTAATGGATTAACTTTGCCACATTACTTTGTTTATCCTTACTCATATTCTAAAGGCTTCTAAACTCCTTATTGAATTTTTCATTAATAAAGTTTTCGGTTCCTCATTTTTCTTCTTTTAACTTAACATTATATATATTATCAGGGTAAATGGCACACACCTATAATCCCAGTGATTTGGGAGGCTGAGGCAGGAGGATCCCAGCCTGAGCAAGTAAGAGAGACCCTGTCTCAAAAAATGGGTGGGGATGTAGCTCAATGGTAAAGCGCCCCTGAAGTCAATCTCCAGTACCAGGGGTGGTGGTAGGGAATCATGCATGGCTATTTTTATTGTACAGGTTGAGCATCCCTAATCTAAAAATCCAAAATTTGAAGTGGTAGGATATTCACAGAGATCTATGCCAACATTCCAAAATGTGAAAAACTCTCAGATAAGGGATACTAAACCTGTGGTGAACTTTATTTTTTATTTTATTTATTTGTTTGTTTGTTTTTAATGTGGTGCTGAGGATTGAACCCAGTGCCTCACACGTGTGAGGCAAGCGCTCTTCCACTGAGCTATAACCCCATACTAAACTTTAATTTTCAATACTTTATTTACTTAATAACATGAATAAAATAATTCTTTAGATCTGTACTAATCCTACCACATTTTAAATAGACAAAGACTGTTCAGTTTTTTAAAAATCTACTTCCTATCTTAAGCTAGTGGGACTCTCCTCACCAAGGAGAGTCCCACTAACTTATCAGTGGACTCATACACATGTCCCTAAGAAACTTTCTGTTAAATAATTTTCTGCATGCTTAACTTGTTCCTTTTCAAGTACTCTCTTAGGCTGTTAGAGGTACCATTGTCCAATTAGTATCAGAAGTTCATGATCCCTTCAATTTATTTTTATTTTTTAAAATATTTATTTATTTATATATCTTTAGTTTTAGGTGGACACATTATTTTGTTTCTATGTGGTGCTGAGGATGGAACCCAGCGTCTCATGCATGCTAGGCAAGCACTCTACCATGAGCCGCAACCCCAGCCCCTGATCCCCTCAATTTAGAATTATAGAATGGTAGACCTGCAATGAACTTAAGACCACCTAATCCAAGGATAACAAATAGGTTTTTTTCACATACCAACCTATTGGTCATGACTACCTTGAAACAATGCTGAAGAGGGTTCTGAGGCTGTGTCAATTAGCAGGAAAAAATATAGTTTTCAATGAGTGGTATCTGCCAGGAGGATTTCGAGGGAGAAACAGAGACCCATATGCCTATTCAGGCTCAACATCCCATAATATCTACATCACCACTGCCCCTGCCACCACCCACACCACACATACAAACACACAAATTATTAGGCTTAAAAAAGTGTTATTATAAAATGTAAGCATAAATAACAACTACATTTATTTTATTTTATGTTTGGTACCAGGAATTGAACGCAGGGGCACTTAACAATTGAGCCACATCTTGAGCCCTTTTTTATATTTTATTTAGAGACAGGGTCTTGCTTAGTTGCTGAGGTTGGCTCTCAATTCATGATCCTCCAACATCACCTTCCTGTACCACTAGCCGTGCCCGGCTAACAACTACATTTATTGTACCCGGCTAACAACTACATTTATTAAGTACCATTCACAGGCAAGACCCTATCATAAATTTGCCTAAAGTCATCTAGTTTAAGAGGTGGTAGAGCTAGGATTAAAACTTAGGTCTCTGAATTCCATATAATTCTTTCCATATTGCTTTCTGAGGTCACTTCACAAAACACACTCCACAAAACAGTTGTGGATTAAAGCATATTTTCTTACTGAGTTTCAGCATGGTTTCATATCTACAAGACCTGAGTTATCCATTTTAGAGAATTAAAAGTCAAGTGTGTTCATCTATTCCTCCCATGCTCCCCCTCCCTACTCCACTATGAATCAGCCTCCTTATATCAGAGAAAACGTTCGGCATTTGGTTTTTTGGGATTGGTAGGGCAGAGGGGTGGGAGGGGAAGGAAGGGGACATGGGGTTAGAAATGATGGTGGAATGTGATGGACATTATTATCCAAAGTACATGTATGAAGACACGAATTGGTGTGAATATACTTTGTATACAACCAGAGATATGAAAAATTGTGTTCTATATGTGTAATAAGAATTGTAAAGGCAGGGGCTGTGGCTCAGTGGTAGCACACGTGCCTGGTATGTGTGAGGCACTGGGTTCGATTCTCAGCACCACATATTAAAAAAAATAAAAGATCTATCAGCAACTAAAAAATATTTTAAAAAAAAAGAACTGTAATACATTCCACTGTCATATATAAATAAAAAAAAAAATATGCAGGTTAGGGAAAAAAAAGTGGCTTTTGGGAGTGAAGGAAAAAAAAAGTAAGAAAATTAAACCTAGATAGAAAGACCCACATGAATCATTAAGTCTCAGCAATTCTTCTCTTTCCTAATCTAATAAAATTGTTTATTTTAAATATTCATAAAAAGCATGTATGGACACTGTTTCATATTGCCTGTAAAGACATTTTTCTTTATCAGGAGAAAGTACCATTAAAGATGGAAGTTTTTTGATTCACACACATACACACACACAAAAAAAAGTCAAATGAGTTGGCATATTTATGTTGAGTATTTGTGTTTTGTAAATATATTCTATTCACAAAATAGTTTGAAAGGTGAAAAATAAATTATAAAATATATAGTTAGAAGACCTTTATTCATTCCCTTTATTTTGGTCTGGAAAACAACCATAGTATACACAGATCAAGCAGGCAAGAAAGGAGAGCAGTCTCTGGTCGTTCTTGGGTCTGATGATCAAATAACAATTTCTCTTGAACCTTTATTTCCCTCCCCCATGTATTTCTGAGAAAAATCTCATCTCCCAAAATCAGCAAGGTGGGGTAGGAGTTGTAGTTCAGCAGTAGAGTGCAGGTGTGAGGCACAGGGTTCGTTTCCCAGCACCGCATATAAATGAGTAAATAAAATAAAGGTCCATCAATAACTAAACATGTACACATACATATGTGTGTGTGTGTGTGTGTGTACACACACATATATATATAACTTTTAAAAAATCAGCAAGGTAAAGATGGAGAAATTAGGAGAAGAACCATTTGAAGGAGACAGGGGAAACCTGGCAGAGGTGAAGAATTATCTCATTCCCTGTTGGGCAGGGTGGAGCATGCCTGTAATCCCAGTGACTCGGGAGGCTGAGGCAGGAGCACTGCAGTATAAGGTCAGCCATTAGTTCAAGGGCATTTAGTAAGACCCTGTATCCAAATTTTTAAAAAGGATGTGAGAGGGCTGGTGATGTAATTCAATGGATAAGAATGCCCTTGGTTTCAATTCTCAATACTGGGAGGGGGTCATACCTAGACTCTAATATTAACTCCAAAACACCTTCACAATTATGAAACACAATCATTTGTAATATTATTGACATAAAGTAATTTTGCCTTTTCCTTCTATTATCACTCTTAATTTTATCTTTTTTTTTTTTTTTGGCAGGGGTGGTAGGGGAATTGAGGATGAAACCCAGGGGCACTTTAGCACTAGGCTATATCACAGCCCTTTTTAAATTTTTTTGAGACAGGTCTTGCTAAATTGCTGAGGCTTGTTTTACTCATGATCCTCCTGCCTCAGCTTCTTTTTTTTGGTACTAGGGATTGAACCCAGGGGTGCTTAACCACTGAGCCACATTCCCAGCCCTTTTTATGTTTTACTTTGAGATAGAGTCTTACTAAATTGCTGAGGCTGACTTTGAACTTGTAATCTTCCTGACTCAGCCTCCTAAACCACTGGGATGATGAGCCTGAGCCACTGTGCCTGGCTATCTGTGCAGGTCTCTGCCTTAGTCTCTTTTGAGTTGCTGGGATTACAGGGCATGTGCCAGGGCATCTAGCTTCTTAAACTGTAAATGCTCATTTCTTAACTCTGTAGTACATATTACATTTTATGGAGCCAATTATATAATTGGAAGCCTTGGTAGCTTGCCTCTGAAAGAAGTTAAAAGTGAAATCCATGCCTCTGGATTGCTCCAATAACAAAAGAATGGAATGCTTTGGAATGCTATGAGCATACCACTTCCTCTATAAACAGTGTCTGAGCAAAGTTCACAAAGACAGTGACACCAACACACAAAACAGAGAAAGTCATTTGGAAAATCCCAATGATGGACCAACTTCTTAATCTAGCTCCAACAGAATGAGAGAGGAGAATCAAAATAACAGAGAAAAAGATTGCTTGGATTGTTCTGTACTGGAAACTACCAATGGATTAATATATTCCTGCACAGAAGACAAGGACATGGGAAGAAAGTCTCTGGAAAGTGAAGCTGGATAAGACTAAATGTTAAGCTGTTTAGATCAGTAGTAAACATGCTAAACATCCAGCCCACAGAAATATCTACTGGAAGGGTGGGCCAACAGGTTTGCTGATGAGTATCAGAAAGCTCCCAAGACCAGGTTTCTTTTGAGATAAAACGAACAGAAATAAAAACAACACAAACAAAAGCACCAATAGTTTGGATATGATTAAAAATTAAAAGAAAAAAGCCCAAACCAGAATCACACAGGTTCCATTCTCAAGCCCCAAGATTTAATGTGGACTTTGGAACCAAAGAAGTATTAAGAAGAAAACATAATTTAACATAACTAATCAACTCCAAAAGTGAATCAAATTGGAATTTCCAAGACAATTCCAGTTAGAAATAAACACAAGTTGCTAAGACTGCTACTAGTTTTGGGAACACATTTTCATATATTAAGATGATCTATCTAGGCTGTGCAGACAAAGAGGAAGACAGAGATAAAAATAAGAAAATGGAGTTACTTCTAAGTAAGAGTCCAGCCCACCTCCTATTGAGGAACTATCCTCAGGTTTTTTTGGAGCAGTCTAATAACCTGACACAAACCAGAAAGAGACTCTCTGCATCTCAACATTGTGCCCACCAAGTCACTGTCTAGGTTCTAGATCCAGATTTATGCAAGTGAACCCAGTAATATAAGGGTAGCATGCATTTTTATCATGATAGACATCAGCACGGACCTCACCTTGTCACTGTCATCATGACAAATGTGATCGTGATGGATGGACTGGCACTGAAAAGAAGCACCAACACTACCTATAAGAAAAAGGGAGGAAAGGTTAAGATGCAATAATTGCTTATATTTGAAGTGCTTTACCAATTAAAAGTGCTTATACATCCATTATCCCATCTAATACTCAATAACATTTATAAACTGGCAGGGTAGGGATTATCATTCATGCATTTTAACAGAAGAAAACAAAATAGAGTCTGATTCTCACAAAGTAGCAGAAAGTAAAGTGGCAGATCTTAAACTAAAACCCTGTTATTCAACCCCTAATTCACCACTCTCTACCATCGCAAGTCATCTATTTTCTAAGTAAGGCCACTTAAACGCATAGCTGTCAATAAGACAAACTTCTGTTAGTGATGAAAATAAATTATATTCCTTTTCAGACTACACATACTTTGAGGGAAACATTGACCCTATAAATTCTCAGCATATAAAAACACAATGTAACCTACAGATTTCAAATGTTTTCATTATTTTAAATGTACATACATTTAATATACCCAACCGTTTGCTAATTTGAAGAACTATCTCCTAAGAACAACTGCTCTATGAAAATAGTGATATTTCTAACCAATAGGAAAACAAACTATTATTCAATAAATGACTAGAACAATTTTATTATCCATTTTTTAAAAATTTGGTTCCTATTTCACCATGTTAAAAAAAATGGTGGCTCAAAGATCTATGTAATGTAAAAACAATTTTAAAAAGTTCTAGAAGAAAATGTAGGGAAAAAAAATTCTAGAAGAAAATGTTTTCTGTTTTTTTGTTTTTGTTTTTTGGTATCAGGGATTGAACTCAGGGACACTCAACCACTGAGCCACATCCCCAACCCTATTTTGTATTTTATTTAGAGACAGGGTTTCATTGAGTTGCTTAGCACCTTGCTTTTGCTGAGGCTGGCTTTGAACTCGCCATTCTCCTGCCTCAGCCTGTCAAGCCACTAAGGATTACAGGTGTATGCCATAGCGCTCGGCTAAAGAAAAAAAAATCTGCTGAAAGAAGATGCTAAACGTGAACGCTGCGATAAATGAAAAATCAGCACACATGACTCCAGACCAAAGATTACAAAAATTTTTGTCTTTATTTTAGGTAGGAGTTCAGGGACACCAAGATCGCAGAGGCAGGGTCTAAGAAGGATGCTGCTGCAAGACAAGACAGGGAGATGAGTCCTGTCCCTGTTATTATATAATAAGTCCCATTACCATGACAACTCCTGCCACAGGTCCAGTATTTTAAAATGACCAAGGGGCTAAAATGGGAAGTATTCTAGTTAAGTTTTCTAAACTAACCAATGGTGGGGAGGTGGGAGATTAGATAATATTCTAATCAGGTATCATAAACTAACCAATGGGGGCATATGGGGTAAGGTCTTTAATCAGGTCTAGATAGGGAAGAGAATGCCTCACAGCTCGGTGTATAAGATAATCATTTCCAGGGCTGGGGTTGTGGCTTAGTGGTAGAGCACTGGCCTAGTACACGTGAGTGAGGCACTGGGTTCGATCCTCAGCAACATAAAAATAAAATAAAGGTATTGTGTCCACCTATAACTAAAAATAAATAAATAAATATTAAAAAGAAGATAATCATTTCCAGACATGGGGGCCTTGAGTTTTTCTCTTGATCCGCCCACTCCACTCTGCCTAATGGAGTGTTACTTCTACCTTGACCTTCAATAAATCTGTGCTTTGCCTGTTACTTGTGCGTGTCTTGCTCACTCTTTGTTCAGGACACCAAGGACCTGGATGCCAACTGGATACCCTGATATTAACATTTATGTAAGAGAATCTTTCACTTAACCACCCCCCCATTAACCTAATTAATAGAGCATGCCAACTACATTACTTGGCAACCATGCTTATGAAAGAAATTATATTACCCAACAGTAGACTGGGTCTAGATGAGAAACATGATAAATATCTAGTAGAAAGCCATGTTTCTGAGCTTTCCTGAGAGTGATGGTTTGTAATTGGGCATATCCCTTCCAATCCTTGTCCTTGCAGAGGATCCTGGAAACTATGTTTATGAAGTTCTTGTAAGAGATAATCTTCTCCCATGAGAATTACAAAACTCTGGGCTCACCCAACGTGAACACCATCTCTTTGAACCTGAACTGTCAAAAGAGCACTTCTATATGAAGTATGGACTCTCGGTGCATTACTAACAAGTTGTGGTTTCTGTCCTCTATACTTCTGACTAAAGTGGTAGTAAAAGAGACCCACACTGGTTTTAACATCGGTCTGAAGGGTATTTTATTTAATTTAGAGACAGGGTCTCACTGAGTTGGTTAGTGCCTCAGTGAGGTGAACCTAAGAAGTTGAACCTAAGAAGAATTCCCACCATTACCTTTGGTTGTTACACTTAAAGAGATAGCATTAGTTTATAAAATTTAGAGTGCCATTAATTCATATGCCCAATTATTTCACATGACATTGAAAAATAAGGCTGCCAACTAAACTCTAACATGAATGACCGTTTAAAAAATCCTAATTTTGCTGGGCACAGTGGCCGATGCCTGTAATCTCAGCAGCTTGGGAGGCTGGGGCAGGAGTATCACAAGTTCAAAGCCAGCTTCAACAAAAGCGAGGCACTAACCAACTCAGTGAGACCCTGTCTCTAAGTTAAATAAAATACAAAATAGGGCTGGGGATGTTGCTCAGTGGTTGGGTGCCCTTGGTTCAATCCCAGGTACCCACCAAAAAAAAAAAAAAAATCTTTATTTTCAGGCTGGGGATGTGGCTCAAGCGGTAGCATGCTCGCCTGGCATGCATGTGGTCCGGGTTCGATCCTCAGCACCACAAACAAAAAAAGATGTTGTGTCCGCCGAAAAGTAAATATTAAAAAAAAAAAATTCCCTCTCTTTAAAAAAAAATATCTTTATTTTCACTCATTGAAATAACTCTTTTAAACTTATTAAATGTAGATTTGTGTCATATATTCTTTTTGTGCATTCATAAAAAAATGAGAAATATACCATTCCTACAAATTCAAAATATCAGAGAAAGAATTCACATTAGCATACCAGAGAAAATTATTTACTCTTACTCATCTACTCAGTATAAATTATCATCCCCAACTCATTTTGTATGGCCAAAAGAGAGCACTAAAATAAGAAAATAATCTTACTCATAAACACAAGAATAAAAATAAATAAAATTGCAAGTAAGCAGGAAAATGAAATGTGTATAATATAGTGAGTGGGTCACCACAATCTATTCATGTTTATTTACCCAAGGAAAGTAAGACTGATCCAATAAAAGAAAAAATAAGATGCTGGAGTTGTAACTCAGTAACAGAGCACTTGTCTAGCATGCACAAGGCCCTGGTTTCAATTTCTATCACTGACAATGAAAAGTCCTAAGTACCAAGAACTAGAGTAAAAAATGAACTTTACAAGTTTGATTATGTCATAATATTTATTATCTATTTTCCTCAAAAAAATTGTCAAAAATAAATAAAAATTAAACTTGTCAGTAAGCTTAACAAGTTTTTGCCACTGGTGACAATTCTGGGGAAAATGAGATAGAGCTGACCAAGAAGGTACAAATATGGATAAAAAATAATATAAACCACAGAAGTCCCTCCAGTACTAAGTCTAGTTAACATTAACTAAGTCAACATATAATGACTCTGAAACATTAAAACTGGAATAGTAAAATAATAAATCAAAATGAACTATTCAAAACAAATTGTATGTATTTCAAGGGGGAGTTAGGAAAAGTTTAATTCTATTAAATTATACTCCTTTAACTAGTCCCGTATGAACACAATATCTTATAAGTCTGAAATCAGATGGGCTAAAATAAACCTAATAATTAATAATCATAAGCACACATTTTCAAAGAGGTACTACAACAGACAACATTATTTCATCCTACACATACCCATGTATTTAATGTATCATGTTAGATTTGTTTCTATTGGATACAGATACAGAAAGATATTATATGAAACTGGAAACACTTCATATATTATATTCTAATGAGTGTAGGGAAGAACATCATATGGGACCATCATCAAAACCTTGGCCTCCAAGAGTTGGAAGGATTAATACATTATTTATCAACTTAAAAATCTCATCTCAAAGAGTGTGTTAAATAAATGAATAAGGGCTGGGGATATACCTCAGCTGATAGAGTTCTTGCCTCACATGCACAAAGCCCTGGGTTCAATCCCCAGCACCACAAAAAATAAATAAATAAAAATAAATGAACAAGCTGGGTGCAGCGGCGTACACCCGTAATCCCAGCAGCTCAGGAGGATGAGGTGCTAAGCAACTCAGTGAGACCCTGTCTCAAAATAAAATACAAAACAGGACTGGGGATGTGGCTCAGTGTACCCCAAAACAAACAAACAAACAAACAAACAAACAAGGGCTGGGGATATAACTTAGTGGTTATATGCTCATGCTTAGCATGAGCAAGATCCTGGATTCAATTCCTAGTATGGCGAAATAAACGAACAATAAATGAAAAGCTGGCTGCGGGACTCACATGGAAAAATAATTAAAAATGAACCTAGAGACTGACCCTATCCATACCTTTTCACAAAAGCGAATTCAATGTTGACCATGAACCCAAATGTGAAATGTAAAACTATAATACTTTCAGATTACACAGATACAATTTAGGTAACCCTGGGTTATATGATAAGCTTTCAGATACACACTAAGAGCACAATTCAGGGGGGAAAAAAAAACTGATAAGATGAACTTCTCCAAAATTTAAAACTTCTGCTCTGTGAAATACAGTTGTTGTTTTTTTAATATTTATTTTTTAGTTTTCAGCAGACACAACATCTTTATTTGTATGTGGTGCTGAGGATTGAACCTGGGCCGCACGCATGCCAGGTGAGCACGTTACCGCTTGAGCCACATCCCCAGCCCTTGTTTTTTGTTTTTTGAGAATTTTTTATTTGTTCTTTTTAGTTACACATGACAGTAGAATGTATTTTGACATATACACTGAGTATAGCTTCCTATTTTTGTGGTTGTACATGATGTGGAGTTACAATGATCATGTATTCATATAAGACCATAGGAAAGTTATGTCCGATTAATGCAAGCGTCTCTCCCATTCCCAGCCCCATTCCCTTCCCCAGTCCAATTCAGTGGATCTCCATTCACTCCCCCAGCCCCCACTCCCCACCTACTGTGAGCCAGTATCCACACATCAGAGACAACATTCAGCCTCTAGTTTGGGGGGATTGGCCTATTTCACTTAGAATGACAGTCTCCAGTTCCATCCATTTATCGACAAATGCCATAATTTTCATTCTTCTTTATGGCTGTGTATATGTACCACAAAGACACTTTTAAAAGAATGAAAAGGCTGGGCTTGGTAGCAAATGCCTGTAACCCCATCAGCTCAAGAGGCTGAGTCAAGAGGATCCTGAGTTCAAAGCCAGCCTCAGCAACAGAATGGCACTAAGCAACTCAGTAAGACCCTGTCTCTAAATAAAATACAAAATAGGGCTGGGGATGTGGAGGTCCCAGAGTTCAATCCTTGGTACCAAATAAATAAATAAATAAATGAAAAGAAAGCCATCGACTGAGAGAAAATATTTGCAAAATACATATATAATAAAGAACTCCCTAAAAATATTCAAATAACTCTTAAAACTCAACAAGAAAATGTACAACCCCATTTAAAAATAAGCAGTTTCTCTTTGACTTTTACCATGAGTGTAACTCATTCCTGTGGCCAGATGTGGAGATGCCTGCTTCTAATCCCAATTACCTAGGAGGCTGAGGCAGGAGGATCACAATATGGAAGCTAGCCTGGGCAACTGTATCATCCCAAAATCAAAGGGGGAGAATAAAACACCGTGTCCTTCAATACCCCTTTTCTGTTCCCAAAAACCTGGCCAAGTTAAGAGGACAATGAGGAGCAACATAACTGGTTTCCTTTGTAATACCATGTATTTTATTTCACGCAATTATGAATATTTTCCTACACAGCCTCTTGGTGGTACACACCTGTAACCCCAGCGAGTTGGGAGGCTGAGGCAAGAGGCACACAGCTTGAGGCTAGGCTGGGCTACTTATCAAAACCCTATTTTAAATAAATAAATACAAATATGGCTGGGGATATAGCTCGAAGTTACAACAAACAACCTTAGGTTAAAACCCTAGTTCTTTAAAAAAAAAAAAAAAATACTTTCCAGGTAGGGATGTGGGAGCATTTGCCTATCATGTGTGAGATACTAGATTAGATCCCCAGCATTGGGAAGGGGTATGTGAATATTCTCCTGGAAAGGAGCCTACAGACTTCACAGACTGCCAAAGGAATTGAAGGACAGACAGACACATACACAGCTTAAAAACTCTTTTTATTAGGGGCTGCAGTTGCAGCTCAGTGGTAGAGTGCTTGCCTAGTACATGTGAGGCAATGGGTTTGATCCTCAGCACCACACAAATATAAATAAATAAAATGAAGGTATTGTGTCCATCCACAACTAAAAATTAAGCAAACAAACAAACCTTGTAACTAGCAAAAGACGCTGGGACCACAAGAACAGACTCAATCAAAAGCACTAAAAGGGAACAGACAAGAAACATTCTGTGAAGAGTAAGAAAAATATGTGAAAATCAGGGAAAACAGCAGTGGGGAAATGAAGTCAAAGTATGGAACAAAAAAATGTATAACTAGAGAATGCAAAGAAGTCAAGGTTGAAACAGTGATGGGGAGGTGGAAAAACTTCAAAGTAATTACTAAAAACATCCTGCTGGTGTTTTTGGTCTCTAGGAACAAAGTGGCAATGTAGAGACATTACTTGTCATGTTCACAAAGACTCCTGCACTCCAAAACGTAAGGTCAATTTTTTTTTTTTTTTTTTAATACTGGGGATTGAACTCAGGGGCACTCAGTCACTGAGCCACATCCTCAGCTCTATTTTGTATTTTATTTAGAGACAGGGTCTCACTGAGTTGCTTAGTGCCTCGCTTTTTCTGAGGCTGGCTTTGAACTCAAGATCCTCCTGCCTCAGCCTCCCCAGCCCCTGGGATTACAGGCATGAGCCATCGTACCCAGCTCTGAGGATGGCTTTGAATTTGCAATCCTCATGCCTTAGACTCCAAAGTTGCTGAAATTACAGGCATACACCACCACACCTGGCTTATGTTTTTATTTTTAGACAGCATCTTCTAAGAAGCCCAGGCTTGCCTGGAACTTGCAATCTTCCTGCCTCAGCCTGGAGATTATAGGTGTGCATCATTGTATCCTGCCCTTTTGTCTTCTTATCTCCTCCCAGTACAAAACCCTTGCATCTCTTTAACAGTCAGCATCCTCTTAGATCTGCAGTGAGCCTCAACACACTCAAGCCTCAGCACAATCTTCTTTGTAGTTCTACCTTTTTCCTGGGGAAATGGCTTAGTCTGCCCACCAAAGCTACACTTCTTTCCTGTCACAGTACCATTTTCTGTGGGCATACAGAGAATTCTTGTCCTTCTTGTACTATGTCACTTTGTGGGGCTGGTGCTTTCCACGCTTCTTATAGGAAGCCCAGTGGGTTTCAGAATATTTACCATATTGGCAGGAGTGCTACTGGCATGGTAAACGCTACAACTTTATGATGATATCTCTTGCTACTTCTCCTTTCCTAGCAGGAAACTAAAATGTAAACACATACGTGTAGCGAATGATCATGTTAATATATAACAGACTTAAAATATCAGCCTTTCTTAGTGTCAGTTCCATCCAGAATTCATATCCCCCTCTTTTGACATGTAGCTTTTCAAATGTCATGTTCTATCAAGGATAGCTAAAATATAGCAGACTTTTTTGCACACTGCTTTGTAAAAATTGTTATATTGAGATTTTGAAACATAAACATAGACTCTTTTTTCTTTTTCTTAGGGACAAAACCCAAAAAATTCATAAACCTAAGCATGTGCTCTACCACTGAGCTACATCCACCTCCCAATCTTCTTAAATAAGCAAAAGAATAACTGTTGAGACATACACATATTCCTTGAAATCTATGTACAAAAAATCAAGAGGCGTTAAACCACAAAACTTGAACTGAAGAGTCTTCACCAAAGTCTACATATTTTTAAAGGGAAATTAACTCTTTAACTTGTCATAAAAGTGTGGCATTCAGTCTGGGGTTATAGCTCAGTGTTAAGAGTATGTGTGTAGCATGCGCAATGCCCTGGGTTAAAACCCCAGCACCAAAATTTTTTTAAAAAGTAGCATTGAGTACTGTCAGAATTATTCCTCAATGTGTATATGTGAGAGAGGGGTCTTCTGCCTTCTAAAAACAACGTGTTAACCTAGAAATAGGACATGGGTTCCTCCTATTCATTTCCTAGACTCAACAGCTACCTGCCCATCATCTTGCAAAGATTTTGTTTTCTGTGGTGCTTAGGATTGAACCCAGGACCTCACACATACTAGGAAAGTGATGTACCATTGGGTAGATCTCCAGGTCTGAAAAGACTGGTTTATAAAAGTGAAAGGTTTGAACTACAAAACTCAACAATGGGAAGGGCAATTGCACCAACCTAAGTACTATATACTTTCTCAGACCTATTCTGAAAAACCAAAAGAAAGGGGCCAAAGTTTTAATAAATACACACACACACACACACACACACTTGTTTAAAAAAAGATAGATCTTTTGTTTTATATATAATATATGCTTTATATATTTGTCATATGTATGTATTTATATGTTAAATATGTAGATATATTTTAATTGTATTTTTTTTTAAAGAGAGAGAGAAAACTTTTTAATATTTATTTTTTAGTTTTTCGGTGGACACAACATCTTTGTATGTGGTGCTGAGGATCGAACCCAGGCCGCACGCATGCCAGGCAAGCACGCTACCACTTGAGCCACATCCCCAGCCCTTAATTGTATTTTTTTAAAGTCAATTAAAAAGATCAATAGTTGCTAGGGACAACAGAAAAAGGAGGTATGAATAGGTGAAACAGAACTTTTTAGGGCACTGAAATTATACTATATGACATTATACTATATAATGGTAGATACGTGTCATTATATATTTGTTCAAATCTGTAGGATGTGTAAACAAAGAGTGAATCCTAGGCTGGGGTTGTGGCTCAGTGGTAGCATGCTCAATCATCTAGCACATGTGAGGCACTGGGTTCAGTCCTCAGCACCACATAAAAATAAAATAAAGGTACTGTGTTCACCTACAACTAAAAAAAGATTTTTTTTTTTTTTTAAGTGAGCCCTATTGTATACTATGGGCTATAAGTGATACTGATGTGTTAATGTAGGTTCATCAATTGTAATAAATGTACCACTGTGGTGGTGAAATCTTTATAATGAATGGGAAGGCTAAGCTCATGTGGAGCAGAGTCTATGGGAGCTCCTCTTAATTTTGCTGTGAACCTAAAATGACCCTCAAATATAAAAATTAAAAACAGGGGCTGGGATTGTGGCTCAGCGGTAGAGCGCTTGCCTCGCATGGGCAGGACCGGGGTTCCATCCTCAGCACCACATAAAAATAAAGGCATTGTATTGTGTCCATCTACACCTAAAAAAATAAATATTTAAAAAATAAATAAATAAAAAACAAGTGTAGCTGACTAAAATTTATCTTATCAACAAAAATCCCTGAGTCTTTAACAGTACTCAATAAAAAGAAAAGGAAAATCTTTGCATCTTAAAGTATGTACTTTAAAGAGCTTTTTATTTCAGTAACTAAAAAACCAGGCATTCTTCCTTATCTTTCAGGATAACCATACAACTGGTTTTATTTACAAAATGATGCCAGCTAAAATATGCAGAAGGAATTTTAAAATTAGAAAACATCATTTTGCAAACCTAATAAAATTACTTGACTGATCCAGCCAAGAATTATCAAAAAGATAAAATTATTTTGTTAGGTAAATGGCTGATGGGGATTTGTTAAGTGCCAAAGTAACACTATAGAGATTACTGTTAGCTGCAGGAAGAGCCTTACAATAAAGATCTTAATCCAGTGGTCAATCTTAACATCATATAATGTGCAGTACTAGATTATATATTAGTTTAAAAAACAGTTAAAAAGTTTAATCTTGTTATTAAGTGCCAGTACAAATCCCTAATGGCTTCAGAAAAAAATATCTTTGGAGAAGGCAGATGAGACCAACCCATGAGCACTGGCCTTCCTTGTCTATGAAATTCCTCGGAGACAAAGACTCTCCCCTCCACCCCATCCTTCCCCCAACATGCATATAGGTTAGGGAGACAGAATTATTGACCTAAGCTGGCACTAGAGGGACACAAGGTACAAAAGGACTGAATCCCCATGCCTTAGTGATCTAACCAGGCCTTCCTATATACCAGTTAAGTACACAAGCTGATGAACAAGGTTTGGACCAATTACTCTCAATACATCATAAGAGCTCAAAGTAGTAAACTTGGAGTCACATGTGAGGTGTGACAGAAGTTATATCTCAAATTGGGTCCCAATGATCAATCCAAAGGACAAGCTAGCAAAGTGAAATTCAACCATATATTGTTGGCATATAAATTTATGAAGTCCCTCAGGCTAAAATTGATATTGTAAAAGATACAAATCTTACATTGTATTTAGAACCTTTAGGACATTAGTACAAGCCCTTACACATATCCCTCCCCCGCCCCGTTTTTTTTTTTTTTTTTTTTTTTGGTATCCAGGATTGAACTCAGGGGTGCTTAACCAGTAAGCCACATCCCCAGACCTTTTTTGTATTTTATATATAGACAGGATCTCACTGAGTTGCTTAGTGCCTTCCTAAGTTGATAAGGCTGGCTTTGAACTCTCGAGATCCTCCTGTCTCAGCCTCCCAAGCTGCTGGAATTACAGGCATGCTTCACCACATCTCGCCATAATAGGTTATTCTATACCTATTCGTATATTGGCCTGAAATTTAGTCCTGTTTTCTAAAGAATTAAATACAACCTCTTCCCAAATTTATTTTGTTTATTCATTTTTTTATGTGGTGTTGAGGATTGAAGAACCCAGTGACTCACATGTGCGAGACAAGCACTCTGCCACTGAGCCAATACCCCAGCACCCCCCAAATCAGTCTTTGAGCCAAATAGTAGATACCAGTGCTAAAAAAGCACTTAATCAATAATAAAGAATTAACCAGCTACATGTTTTCTGTATTGACAGTGACAAGCAGACCTTTTTTTTTTTTTTTTTAAATACAGTCCCAGGAACAAGGCAGTAACTGTCACTGCAATTACTGTCCAAAAGCAGAACGGCGCTTAAGTCTAATTTTGGTTCTGTTCCCATTTACTGTGCTTTCAAGATTCTTTTCCTTTCACTTTAGCATAAATAATTTTTTAAGCTTGATTTTATAGCAGGACATGAAAACATGTTGAGCCTTATCTAATACTTGGCCCAGAGGTTGCTAAATTCTGGGACATACTCTCCCTGGGTTTTAGTTATTGATTTACCTATCCAGCTGAGTCTTAACTGCATCTGCAACTAGCTGCCTTCACAATTGTTACTGGGATATCAGGGTTTCTGGTTGGTCACAAAGAAATATGCTAAGAGGATTTCAAGTCTTTTTTTTTTTTTGGCGGGGGGGGGGGGGGGGGGTACCAGGGATTGAACCCAGGGGTGCTTCCCACTGAGCAACATCCACAGCCTTTAAAATATTTTATCTAGAGTCACAGTCTCACTAAATTGCCAAGGCTGGCTTTGAATTTGAAATCCTCCTGCCTCAGCCTCCCAAATTGCTAGGATTATGGATTCCAAGTCTTAACAGTCAACTAACAATTTCCAGATTTCCATTCCAAAGATTCAAATATCATCCAATTGGTAATACTCAACTTTACTAAATGTTTTAAGCCTTTTCCAAATGTACTTACAACAAAATACATTACAGTGCTTTTAGAAAGTTTTCCTAAAATTTAAAGGACAAACTAATGGCTCTATTATATAATACACTTAAAGACATTACTAATGTTAGGTAAATCCTGATAAGTAAATATGCAGTAAAAACTAATATCACTCTCGAGGTTCACCCTGCTTATTTGCTATTACAATAAGGTTTTGATGCTTTTACCTACGTAAAGCGAAAAATCCAATTTAAGATTCTTGCATTTTCTTTTATACCATCTTATTGAGATATAATTGATCTATTACACAATTCATCTATTTAATACACAATCCAATTTTTTAAATATAGTCAAAGTTGTGCAATAATAAACATTTACCTCATTTTCCCTTTCCCTAAACCCTTGACAACCATCTGCCTATTATGAGTATTTCATATAAATAGAATCATAAAATATGTGGTCTTTGTGATTGGCTTCTTTCATCTAACAAAATGTTTGCAAGTTTCATTCCTCATTATAGCCTATATCAATTCATTCCTAACTAAATAATGCTGACTTCACTTAGGTAATATTATGAATAATGTTGTTTTGACATTTATCAAAAAGTTTTTGTATGGATGATGTTTATTTTCATTTCTCGGCTTATGTGAACTTCAGGAGCTGTTCTAAGAGTTAAGAAGATTGAATGTATGAAAAAGCAAATGACACAGTGCCCGGCACATAGCAATTCAAGAAAAATAATTATAATTAACGTTTCTATTCAAACCAAGGCTTCTAATTTGCCTGTGAGAAATGCCTAAGTCTTAAAATTAGCCTACAGGGACTGGGGTTGTAGCCCAGTGGTAGAGAGCTTGCCTGGCACGTGTGAGGCACTGGGTTAGATTCTCAGCACCATATAAACAAGTAAATAAATAAAGGTATTGTGTCCATCTGCAATTAAAAGATATTTTTTTTTTGAGAGAGAGAGAGAGAGAGAGAATTTTAATATTTATTTTTTAGTTATCGGCAGACACAACATCTTTGTTTGTATGTGGTGCTGAGGATCAAACCCGGGCCACAGGCATGCCAGTCGAGCACGCTACCGCTTGTCCACGTCCCCAGCCCCTAAAAGATATTTTTTGAAAAATCAACATACTACAGTGATGCAAACACATCAATGTTTATAACAGCTCAATTCACAACAAACAGCTAAATTTTGGAACCAACCTAGATGCCCATCAATAGACAAATGGATAAAGAAATTGTGGTGTATATACACAATGGAACATTACTCAGTCTTAATGAAGAATGAAATTATGGCCGGTAAATGGATGGAATTGGAGAATATTAAGCAAAATAAGCCAATCCCAAAGAAGCAAAGGCCAAATGTTTTCTCTGATATGCGAATTCTAATTCATAATAAGGTGGAGGATAAAGGTATTTTAGACTAGACAGAGGGGAGTGAAGGGAGGGGAGGAGGCTTTGGAGTAGGAATGATAGAATGAATCAGACATTATTACCCATGTGCTTATATGATTACATAACCTGTGTAACTCTGCATCATGTACACCCAGACAAATGAGAAGTTATACTCCATTTATGTATGATGTGTCAAAATGCATTCTACTGTCATGTATAACTAATTAGAACAAATGAAAAAAAAAAAAAAAAAAAGAATGCCAAAGTCCTTAATTTTTGCTGGAACTCTTTCCAATTTATTCTTCTTCTAGCATGGTGCACATTTCCTGGCTCACAGCAGGCACTAACTAAATGCAGAAAATAAAGAAACACAGGGCTGTGAATGTAGCTCAAAGGTAGTGAGCTTGCCCAGCATGAGCAAGGTCTGGGATTCATTCACATCGGAAGTATGTTATGACCTGATATTTCCACCCTAAAATGACAAGGCACAGGTTTGACAATTTATCAGCAATAAACAGCAAGTATTAGAACCAAATAAAACCCAATGGGATGAAGTTAAGCATGAAATAATTCCTGAGAAAATTTGAATATGACAGAGATATTAAAGATGACAAAGATACAGACAGCAGATATAGGAAGTAGATTTTGTGGTCACGTGTCCCTAATTTCACATAATTTAAAAAAATAATAATAATGGTTGCTAGAGCTGGGGGTGTTGCTCAGTGGTAGAGCACTTGCCTGGCACAAGTGAGGCACTGAGTTCAAGCCTCAGCACCACATAAAAATAAATAAATAAAATAAAGGCATCGCATCAATCTACAACTAAAAAAAATTATTTAATTAAAAATAATGGTTGCTGGCACACGTCTATAATCTCACCAGCTCGGGAGACTGAGGTAGGAGGATCACAAGTTCAAAGCCAGCCTCAGCAATTAGCAAGGCCCTATGCAACTTAGCAAGACCCTCAATAAAATATAAAAAGGGCTAGGGATGTGACTCAGTGGTTAAGCAACCCTAGAAATCCCCAGGACCAAAAAAAAATTAATGATGATGATGGTTATATGTGCCAGACACGGGGATATATACATGTAATCCAGCAGGAGGAACTCAAGTTCCAGGACGGCCTCAGTAATTTAGCAAGACCCTAAGCAGCAACTTAGTAAGACTCTGTCCCAAAACAACAAAAACTAAAAAGGCCTGGGGATGTATCTAGTGGTAAAGTGACCCTGGGTTCAACCCCCAGTATCACAAGTAAATAAATGAATAAATAAATAATATTTACTAAATACATAATTAAACAATTTTCATTTGTTTCACTTTTTTCCTTGTTAATAGTTTTGCAAATAAATTGCACCATCAGACTTTGTACACAATTTGAGTACTGTTAACTGGTCACACTATACATATGAAGGCAATAAAAACTATACTGGTATAGAAATGCTTGTGAATAAATCAGAGATGGGGATGAGAGGCAATGCAAGAAGTCAGTTCATGCTAAAAGTCAACACAGCTGGTGGCACATGCCTGTAACACCAGCAACTTAGGAGGCTGAGGTAGGAGGATCCCAAGTTCAAAGCCAGCCTCAGAAATGGTGAGGCACTGAGCAACTCAGTAAGACCCTGTCTCTAAATAAAATACAAAATAGGGCTGGGAATGTGGCCCAGTCATCAAGTACCCAGTACCCTACCCCAGGGGGAAAAAAAAGGAGGCAACAACAGAAAGACCTAGTGATGGTGAAGTAGAGGGAAAAGCAACTTGTGAAAGACTCTCCTACAGCAAGGAAGCATGTGATTCTCTGAAAGTCAACCTACAAAACTCCTTAATCCAACTTTCTAATTTAGTACTTCAGACTATCAGCTGATCTCAAGGAATGTCACTTTAAAAAAATATACTATCAACTAACACTTTTCTCTACAAAACATAACTTAAATGTGTCACCTGAAGTAACAACCTAGAACAAGATATATAGGTAGACTTGTGATTTTCCTGCCTCAGCCTCCCAAGTCACTGAGATTACAGGCGTGTACCACTATACCTAGTTGGAGACTTCACCTTAAGTGGAATGGCAGAGCTATTCCCACTCGGTGCACTACTAGGACTTGAACTGGCTGGTTCTTTCACACTCATTCTGCTTATTATCTAGTCCTGTCTTCCCTTCCTTCTTTTTCCTCTCCCACCAAACAGAATTTTGGCTCTTGCACAGGAAAGTCCACCAAACTTGGTGATGTACTAAGAACCCTTGTGTTTTGGGGGCATGTGTACAACTGAGCCTCTGCTCATGTCAGGGAGTTTCTCAGAGCATCAGCCCGGTCCACGTGCTAACCATACTAACAGACTCCATGCTAGATCTCTGGACTTCAAGTACAAACTCTGGCAATGTTTTACTGATTTGTGTTAAATGAAAGATTAATTTCTGTCCCTGGATATAGAGGGAAAGGAGCTGGGAGAAATAGCTCATATGTTATAAGAATTCTCCCAAAATCTGTAAAAGTTGAGGACAATAAGAACTCAACATGAGAGTTTTTATCAATGATAATTTACATCAAATGCTTCCTTCCTCCCTATGTTTCTTGGAAAGAAACTGGGGACAAGGGAACAGTTCAGGAAAAATTTATTTTTTGTATTAAAATTTAAAAACTATGGGGCTGGGGATGTGGCTCAAGCAGTAATGTGCTTGCCTGGCATGCGCAGGGCGCTGGGTTCGATCCTCAGCACCACATAAAATAAAGATGTTGTGTCCACCGAAAACTTAAAAAAAATATATTAAAAACTTCTCTCAAAAAAAAAATTTAAAAACTATTAAGTTTAAATATTCCAAGTTAGACAGATTACATCCTTGTGATTAAGTATTGCAAGAAATGTTGACTCTAGAATCTCAACCCTGAGACTAAATAATTTAAACACCTCTCCTCTGTGCTGCCATACACCTCTGCACCCATCTGTCACAACACATCACAATGCTTCATATATCCTTCTAAGCTAGCTATCTGAGCAGAAGCCAAGACTTAGATGTTTGGATATATAGCCTAACACAGGGCTGAACACAAAGTAGGTGTTAAAAAATTCTGAATGTAAAGCCACAATATGCATTTATGTACTATGAATTTAGGAGATGAAATTCTGCTACCTGTGAATATTCCAAATTAGCAATAAATAGCTACTTATCTCGAGTTCTTGAGGTGTGGACATCTGGTAATATCTGATACTAGTAAATGTTCAGTAACAAACAACCTGCTAAAGTAGATACTAAGAAGAAAATATACTCCCAAAGAATTATGATGAAAATACAAGTTTTTAAATATAAAATGAACTTGGATGCTCTGTTACCACACTTAGTATTCAAAAGAATTATTGAATAAATAACAAAAATGTAAACATCGAAAGGAATAGACAATTCCAACTCTCATTTCCTTTCTTTCAAACCCTTGACTTAGGACCCAGATCAAGAAGAATCTGAGATTTTTAACAATGAAAAAAAAGTATTAACTATATTGAGGCTAAATAGAATTCAACTGTACTTCATAACTAGATTTTATTTCATCATGTGCATAACTACTATCATGGATAACCAAGAGCAGTAACTTCTACCCTCTGAGTTGTTCTTCATTAGAAACATAGAGAAGGTTTGTTTTTTTGTTTTTGTTTTTGTTTTTTAGTACTTAGAATTGAATTCAGGATGCTTTGCCACTGAGCCACATCCTTGGTCCTTTTTGTTTTTACTTTGAGTCAGGGTCTCGCCAAATTGCTGAGGCTGGCCTCAAACTTAGATCCTCCTGCCTCAGTCTCCTGAATTACAGGGACTAGAGGTGTGCACAACATCTAGCAAAATGGCGATTCTTCTCTGAAATATGAAACCTATACAGCAGCACAGAAAAGAACCCTGCAAATCTAACTCTACCATTTTATACTGAGCCTAAAACAGAGGTCCACAGAGGAAAAGTGACTTGCCCCTGGGGATACAGAAAGTTAATGGCAAAATGAGGATAGAACAGGTCTTAAGGCCTAGGCCAGTGATTTACTATTACAAACTACCACCCTGTAGCTACTATCTGTGTTCACTGTGATAGACTATATCAAGGTATTATTCAACTGTAAATGTGAATTAATTAGAGTTCTCAGAAGAACTACATATTCTAGTTGTTTTAATTTTCTGGTTACCAGAGATTGTACTGGACAGAGAACCCCATAATTATCATGAGTAAAAAGAAAATTAGAAAAAGGGGAAAAAATAGACTAAATAGTAGTTATGTCCTTAGATATAAAAATAACCTATATTCTTTTTGATAAATCTTTCCTATAAAGTAGTGGCGTAGTATAAACAGTCCAGTCCTACCACTGACTGTCTAACATTATTCAAGTCAATGTTTCTGCAACTGAGTTTTCACATCTTCAAAATGAAAAGGATGAGCTTGATAATGTAAGATACCACCCTGCTCTGAAACTCATAACATCTAGAACACTAAGCATAATTTCCTATACTTTTCAATGTTCTCCAGAAAGGGCTTGCCTCTCCTCCCAATCCAAGTATATGATTACCTCATGTTGAAACAAACCTGGAAGATAAACAAGTTTAAAGAAAATTACATCTGGATCTCCTCTACAAATATGTATACCTCTCAACAGTGGTTTTTGGTAGAACTTTTTTTTTTCTTTATCATCATTAATGAAGGAACTACTCAGAGACTAGGCATGGTTTAAAACATTTAGGGATCCTACATTGACTGTAGGGGGAGGGGTTGCTCAGCTGATGGAAGGAAGCTTTCCAGTCTCCTCACTATATCAAGAGTGCCAACATTATGTTTTATTTTTTCATGGTTTCAATAACATTTTTGAAGCTCACTGATTTAAAAGGATACACTAGGAGTTCTCTGCAGACGGTAGGTAGTGTGGCAAACACATTAGCTCTTTTCATAAGAGCCATACTAAAGAATTCTCTCAAACATTTATATACTATCATAAACTACCATGAGTTTAATCCCTTTTTTTTATTGTGGTAAAACATAAAAATGGTTAAAATGGTAAAGTTCATGTTAAGTGTATAGCTCAGGGATGTTAATTACATTGACGATGTTGTGCAACCAACACCACTTCCCATTTCCAAAACTTTTTCATTACCCCCAAACAGAAAACCTGTAATCTTTAAGCAATAACTTACCATTCTCATTCTTTATTTTTTTAAATAAAGTCTCAGAAGACTTAATAACTTCAAAATTATTATATGCTGCCACCAGGTGGCAAGAGTATGTCATGGCTGACCACAATTGGGAGGGAGGGTAGAGAATTTCTTGTGCCTTTACAAAAATCTTTATAATGGTAACTTCATTCACTAAAACCACAGATATATAACCATACTACATCTTTAATTCCAGTAAAAAAAACAACACACACAATAAATCAGAATTAATGGTACACAACTGTAACCACAGCTTTCTGAGAGGCTGCAGCAGAAAAACTACAAATTCAAAGCCAGCATGAGAAACCTGGGAAGAACATGTCTCAAAATTTTAGCCAGGTCATGGCCAGCCTCAGCAATTTAGAGAGACACTGTCTCAAAATAAAATAAAGGGAGGCGGGAGGCTGGGATGAAGCTCAGTGGTACACAGTCCCTGGATTCACTTCTCAGTACCACAAAAATAAATAAAATTTTTAAACGGTCTGAGGATGTTGCTCAGTGGTAGAGCACTAACAATATACCTAGGCTGAAGAAGGAGGATCACAAGTTCAAGGTTAGCCTGGGCAACTTGACAAGACCCTAACTCAAAATAAAAATTTAAAAACAGGGCTGGGGATGTGTATCAATGGTAGATTGCTTGCCTAGCATGCCCTGGGTTCACTCCTTCAGACCCTAAAAAGAAAAAATAAAAAGCAGCATGCCTAACTTCAAGACTTATATGACCACATTTAACAATCCCTAATAGATCTAAGCAAGACCAATGACTTCTGTCATCACAAAACTGAGAGACAATGAAACATCATGGATCTCCTGATGGAAAAAAACAACATTTTATAATATATTTTTGCATTTCCCCACATACAAAAAAATTATGACTGAGTCTAATTAAACCTCTCATTCTAAGCAACCAATGTAGAGTAAAGAGAGTGGACAGAGGGCTGCAAAAACAGACACCTTAAGAATGTAATCAACAAAATTCTGGTTAGAAAAATACACAGAGGGCTGGGGGTGTAGCTCAGTGGTAGAGTGCTTGCCTAGCACATGTGAGGCACCGAGTTTGATCCTCAACACCACATAGAAATAAATAAAGGTACTGTGTCCATCTACAATTAAAAAAAGAAAAATACATGTTGAATATTTTAAGTATTAATTTTAATGAGCTTTAGTAAGATATAATTCACATATCCTAAAATTCATCATTTTAGAGTTTTATTAGTTTTTAGTATACCCACAGAATTGTGAATCACTCACCACTAATTCCAGAGCATTTTCATCACCTAAAAAGAAATGCCCAACAATCAGCAGTCACTTCCCTTTTCTTTCCCTCTAAGCTAACCACTATTTACTTCCTGTCATGATGAAATTGCCTGTGCTGGAATTTCACATAAATGGAAACACACAATATATCATCTTTTGAATATGACTTCTTTCATTTAAATGTTTTATTTTTAGTTGTAGATGGATATAATACCTTTATCTTATTTTTATGTGGTGCTAAGGATCGAAACCAGTGCCTCATATGTGTGAGGCAAGCACTCTACCACAGAGCCACAACCCCAGTCCATCATTTAACATGTTTTCAAAGTTAATCCATTTTGTGGCAAGTATCAAACCTTTGTTTCTATTTACTAATAATAGTACATTGAATGGAGATGGCACATTTTGTGTATTGATTTATAAGCTGATGAACATACAGATTCTTTCCACATTTTACCTACTGTGAATAATGAATGACCTTGCAAACATTTGTGTACAAATTTTGCACAGGCTTATGCTTTCAATTTTCTTAGGCATATACCTGAGAGTAGAATTGCTGGATCTACGGTTACTCTTGCTTAACTTCTCAAAAACAAAACTGCTTTCCCAAGTGGCTGCATCATTTTCCATCCCCATCAGCAGTTTGAATGATCCAATTTCTCCACATCTTTCATAACACTTGTTGTCTTTTATTATAACCATCATAGTAAATATGAAGTAGTATTAATTTTTAAGTGTTACAATGATGCTGTTATCATTATAATATGTATACTATTAGGAAGACATGCTGAAATATTTCTGGCTAAATAATATTATGTCTGGAATTGTTTCAAAATTATATATAAAGTAGGAATAAGAAGAGTGGGTGAAGGTAATAAAATTGTTAATCTAGTAACAATTTTAGGTGATGAATACAAACAAGTTCATTATACAAATATCTACTTTCCTATATGTTTGAAATTTTCCATAACAAGCATAAAAATGTATATAGACCATGTCGTGCATTTTTTTAAAGTATTTTTTTCATAAGTTGATGAGCCTTTATTTTATTTATTTTTATGTGATGCTGAGAATTAAACCCAGTGCCTCATACATGCTAGGCAAGTGCTCTACCACGGAGCCACAACCACCCCAGCCCTATTTCATGTATTTTTAAACTCTAGAAAACAGAGTAGTATACCTGTGACATTATTTCACATCAATAGTGAACAAATATATTATAAGTATTCTTTAAAATCTGAGGAAGTCAGACACGGATTTGAGGCTTGCAACCAGTGACTCAGGAGGCTGAGGCAGGAGGATCACGAGTTCAAAGTTAGCCTCAGCAAAAGCAAGGTGCTAAGCAACTCAGTGAGACCCTCTCTCTAAATAAAATACGAAATAGGGCTAGGGATATGGCTCAGTGGTTGAGTGCCTCTGAGTTCAATCCCCGTACCAAAAAATAAATAATAAAATAAAAATAAAATCTGAGGAAAAAGTCTGATGTCTCATAAGTTGATTTTAAATATTATAAATCAAAAGCAAAATTTCAAGGTTATGTATTTATGCCAGTTAACAAAAACTAAACCTCATTAGCTACAAATGTGAAATAGATGGGTGTGGTAGCACTTGCCTCTAATCCCAGCAACTCAGGAGGCTGAGGCAGGAGGGTCACCAAATTTGAGGTCAGCCTCAGAACTTAGTGAGACACTGTCTTCCCAAAAAAAAAAAAAAAAGACTGGAGGACAGGGATATAGCTCAGTGGTAAAGTGCCTGCCTCATATGCATGAGGCCCTGGGTTTAGTATTGGGGGGCAAAGGTAAGACTGGGCATAAAACTCAGAGGTGAAGTATCACTGGGTTTAATCCTCAGTATCAAAACAAAAAACAAATGTGAGAACAGCAAATTTATCAGTATTCAACTCCCACATATATAAAGGAATAAATTCCTATATAGTAGTATTTATTTTATCTCAATTGATAGGTGTTCTAAAAGTAAACACAACTCTACAAAAGAATGAACTCCCCACTATCTCCAGTAGGAGGAAACTAAGAGGTAGTAAAAGTAAATAAATCAATAACTTGAACGTACACTCGTTTCTCCTTAAGTAATTTTTTTTTCATATTGCCATTTGCCAAATCACAGAAAAGGTAGCCTAGTAATTTTTTGTTCCCCTCATAATAGTAAAACTACTCATTTGGGATCATTTTCATTTTTATTTGTTTTTATTTTTTCAACGGACAGATAAAATTGTATTGTGTACAAAATGTTTTAAAGCACATATACATTGTGTAATGATTAGATCTAGCTAATTTAAGAAATGACCTACTTCTTATTGTTGTCATTTTTATGGTGAGAATAATTTTTCCAGCATCACAGGAAGAAGCTCCATCTAGACAAATTTTTCTTTGTTTTTTTTTTTTAAATACATTTATTTCATTTATTTATTTTTATGTGGTGCTGAGGATCAAACCCAGGGCCTTGCATGTGCTTGGCGAGCGCTTTACTGCTGAGCCACAACCCCAGCCCCCCCAACAAATTTTCTTTATTAACACTGATCCAACAAATAATTATTTCAAATATCTTTACTTAAATTATTCCAAAAGATAATTATGCATTTCTATGCTTTAGAAATCATTAAATGCAATGTTTTCTTAAATTTTTCATGATAATCATTATTAACATCAATTAGATGCCTTTTAAAAAAATGCTGACTTCTGTAGAATTAAGAGAGAAAAAGATTATTTTCTTTCATTAATCTCAAACCCTTGGTTTTTCCCTTCAAGTACCTGTCCTAGGCTCTGTCTTGCCAGTGAAGACCTGGCCAGGTTGAGAGTTTCTGAGTCACTTCCTGCAATTCACCTGTCAGCCTACTGAGCATATTGAATCTAATGAATGCCCACCGCTTCTCCATTTCTGGAGCGCTCAATACTCAATCTCCTTAGTTCCCGAATTGTTATATCCTATATTATGTCAAAATAGGAAAATAAACAGAGTTGGGTTGACCACTGTGCTGACCTATTTAATGGTAGATATGTTTTAGAATTATAAAACCTATGAACCCTAATGATCTTCAAAATGATAAGAACTCAATCTCCCTGTTTTATAGATGAGGGAAAGTCCAGGAAGATTAAGTGATTCACCCAAGATCAAGAGTTGTTTAGTGGAGGTTGGGAGGAAGGTATTATTAGAACTGCTGATTTCTAATCCAACTGTTTTTTGTACCATTTTCATCAATACACATTTTACAAGATTATGGAATAAAGTACAAGCTAATAATACCATTAGAAAGCTGGGTGGGGCTGGGGATGTGGCTCAAGCGGTAGCGCGCTTGCCTGGCATGCGTGCAGCCCGGGTTCGATCCTCAGCACCACATACAAACAAAGATGTTGTGTCTGCCGAAAACTGAACAATAAATATTAAAAAAAAAAAATTCTCTCTTTCTTTCTCTCTCTCTCTCAAAAAAAAAAAAAAAAGCTGGGAGCTGGGAATATGGTTCAGTGATAGAGCACTTGGCTAGCATGCTAAAGACCCTGGATTCAATCCCCAAGACAACAAAATAAATAAAAAACATAAGGGAGCCAAAATTTACCCTAATTTTTCTTGTGTGTATGGTACTGGAGATTGAACCCAGTATTTCACACATGCTAGGCAAGTGCTCAGCCACTGATCTATGCCCCCAGCCTTATCCCAATTCTTTAAATACATAGATGACAGTCCTACCAGGAATAAAAAGCTAGCGAATTACTAAATTCTAATTTCTTCTAGATGAATTTATATTAAAGTAAGACTAGGATTATCATAGGTTCTTGTGATCATGGATTTATCCTCAAAGTACTAACTAGTCAAAATACCAGAGTGACAGCAATACCCTAACCCTGGATTTTGAAAGAGATATTTTCATTTTGGACAAACAGAAGGAGTTAATAATTCCTTCCAACAGTTTAATAAGTTTAAGCAATCATAATAAGTGGTAGTACTAGTTGAGAACTAGTACTAGTTTTCCTGAACATGGAGGCATTAAACTCATAGAAAAATCAATCACATTTAAACCAAACTGAAGATGAAACAATCTTGCTAAACTATACAAAATGCATAAAGGTTAACAGTTCAGGGATGGGCAGAATTTCTGACTGAAGTTAAAATTAATAGATTAATTGCCAATTAAATAGTTTAAGTCTTTCATAGTAAGTTATAGCAGAAAGATACACATCTACCCTTTCAACTGAGTTCTGCTTACATCATAAGATTCTGAGAGTCTGCACATGGACACAAATGACAAATTTTACTTAAATAATTTAAACTCTTTGTTAGAATAACTTTAGAGCTCATAGGTATAAATCTTATTGTTGATAATAAGCTTTAAGGCACATGTTTCCAAAGTGAAGTCCTCAAGCTTAAAAAAAGTTTACCAATAGATTTCAGAAGTCTGTGTCATCCTAAAACCATATGCAAAATCAGAGTGCATACCTTCATGTGTTAAAGAAGGTCCAGTTTTTATCAGATCCTCAAAAAGAACCCATGATGCCAAAAAGATTAAGAATCACTGCTTTAAGTAAAACAAAGGTAATGAGTTTATTTTCTTCAAATACACAACCCTTTTGGAATATAGAACCTCAATATAGTATCAACACTAACAGACCATAATCAAGGTTAACAAAACAGAGATACAAGTCCATTATACATCCTGCAACAAGATTTTTTTTTTTTTTTTTTTTTTTTGGTGGTGGTGGTAGAGGTTAACTGGTGATATAACCCAGGGGTGCTTTGCTACTGAGCTATATCCCCAAGTCCTTTTTTAAATTTTTATTTATTTAATTTTTATTTATCTTTTTTTTTTTTTATGGTATGAGGGTTGAACCCAAGGGTGCTTAACCACCATGCCATATCACTAGCCACCCACCCCCCCCCCTTTTTTTTTTTAAATTTTTATACAGGGCCTCACTAAATTTCCAAAGCTGTCCTCAAACTTGTGATCCTCTGACCTTAGCCCCCTGGATTATAGGTGTGACACTGGATTATAGGTGTGTGTCACCATGCCTGCAAGAATCAAGGTATTTTGTAAGAAAGAAAGGTTGCCCTCCATGGACACTCTGAAAATATGTGGGAAGGGATAACAGAGTCCCTAAGGTAAAGGCCTCCCAGCATCCATAAACAGTCAAAAACCATCCCTGAAATGACTTTATCTCAACTAGTATTACCACTTCTTATGGTTACTTAAACTTATTAAACTGTGATAAGGTATTATTAACTCCTTCTAATTGTCCAAAATGAAAATAGCTCTCTCAAAACCCAGGGTTAGAGTATTGCTCTCACTCAGGTATTTTGATTAGTTAGTACTCTTTTATATTTAACACTCTGGTGTGTAAATATGTATGTACATGTAGACACTTTATCATATATCAACTACATAAAACATTATTGTATGGGGCTTACAAAGAAATCCTGCTTTCCTTTCACCACCATTAATTATTGTCTTCACTTTAGCAGTTTATGAATTTCAGGGAAAAAAATCATTTTCATTTTTTAGTGACATGTACAATACTCAGTACCCTGCCCCCAGAAAAAGAGAAAGAAAGAGGAAAAGGAAAAAAAGCAGTGCACACAAGATTCTCTAAGGTGACTGGTAACATCAGCACAGACGTTCTACTTTACACCTATGTATTTTAAGGCTACTGCTATCCAGTGTTTTTAAGGGAAAAACTTTTCACTTAAAAAACAATATTGTTTTTGATACAAAAACTTTTTTTTTTTTTTTGGTACAGGGATTGAACTTGGGGGTACTCAACTACCATGCCATAAACCCTGCCCTATTTTATATTATATTTAGAGACAGGGCCGCTCTGAGTTGCTCAGCACCTCACTATTGCTGAGGCTGGCTTTGAACTTGCAATCCTCCTGTCTCAGCCTCCCTAATGGCTGGGCTTACAGGTGTACATCACTGGGCCTGGCAAAAACAATTTTTATTTCTAATTTAAAAAGCAGAAACTGAAATCCATTCACCAAAATTGTGCTTCATAATATCTGAAAGCCATACTCAGGGCCACAATTAGAGCTTACAACTAGAGAAAAGGTCATAATCAACTGCCTAAAAGATACTGAGGATACTGCCTTTAAGACAGTAAGGACTTCAAAAAGTAAAGAGAGGCCGGATGCTGTGGCGCACGCCTGTAATCCCAGCAGCTTGGGAGGCGGAGGCAGGAGTTCAAAGCCAGCCTCAACAATTTAGCAAGACTTGCTAAGTAACTCGGTGAGACCCTATCTCTAATAAAATACAAAATAGGGCTGGGGATGTGGCTCAGTGGTCGAGTGTCCCTGAGTTCAATCTCTGGTATGGGGGTGGGGGGAGTAAGGAGTAATAAATATACTAGAAATTCCAACTCTTCCACTATTGTCACATCAATTATTTGATATAAGCACAGGGAGTTAACAATGATGATTCCAAATAGGTGTCTAGCAAACAAAGAAGGAAGTGGGGGGAAATTACAAATAGGTTATTCTCAGTTTGCAAAAGTGGTGACTCACTTCTGTAACATAAGTGATCACAGAAAGGCAGAAACTAACCTAATCTGGAGGCAAAGTCAGGAGGATTGCAAGTTCAAAGCCAGTCTCAGCAACTTAGCAAGACCCTGTCTCAAAAAATAAAAAGCGGGGCTGGGATGTGGCTCAGTGGCAGAGCACTTGCCTAGCACATGTCAGGCACTGGGTTTGATCCTCAGCACCAAAGAAAAAAGTAAACAATTAAAATAAAGTTTAAAAAAATAAAATTTAATTTAAAAAATAAAATAAAAAGGGACAGGAATATAGCTCAGTGGTTAAGTGCCCCCTCAGTTCAATCCCTGGTACCAAAAAAAAGAAAAAGAAAAAGAAACTAATCTAATCCAAAATTTAACCAACCAAACAAAATTCAAAGGCAGGAATAAAAAGAACCTATCTGTATTGCTTTAGTCAAGCTATCATACACGGAATAAATGGAGGTGACAACATTAAGTGTATATACAAGTGCCTGGCCCCAAACCTGTTACCAAGAACAAGGTTGATCTTGAGAGTGAGTTAAATCAAAAGTATAGTTAAATTAACAGTAAGGGGTGGGGTTGTGGTTCAGCAGCAAAGCACTCACCTGGCATGTATGGGGCCCTGGGTTTGATCCTCAGCACCACATAAAAAAAGAAATTAATTAAATAAAGGTATTGTGTCCAACTATAACTAAAAAAATAAATACACACACACACACACACATCACACACACATATATATATTTAAAAAAAGTATAGTGGTAAGAAACAGGCATTTCCTGGGCCAGGAACACGTGACAGACTAGGGAAGCAGCAACTAACTTAATCAGTAATGTCAGCACACATAAAAACAAAGTGATGCTGGGCACAGTGGCACATGCCTGCAATCTCAGCAGCTCAGGAGACTAAGGCAAGAGAATCACGAGTGCAAAGGCAGCATCATCAATTTAGCAAGGTCTTAAAGAACTCAGCAAGATCCTATCTTTAAACAAAATATTAAAAAGGGCTGGGGGCATAGCTCAGTGGTTAGGCCCGCCTGGGTTCAATCCCAGACTAAAAGAACAAAAACAAAGTGGTAACTGAAGGTGGCATTCAGCAACAAGAAATACATTCTAAGGCATAAACTTTGGTCACATTCAGCTCTGCCCAGAGAAGAAACAATAAAAGGGAACTCTTGCTGCAGGTAGGGTGACAACATCATTCTGAATATCAGAAGCATGAAAGGAAAAGAAGCCCCACCATCAGTAAGATGAAGTTCTCACAAAATAACCACCAGCTTTTGTTCCAGTCCTATTCCTTGTCTATGTATTAAGTGTTAGGAGCAAGATTAACATCAGGTACATCATGATGTTGAACACACAGATCATCTCATGCTGCTTGCTGTCTAGTGGAAAAACAGAACTTTTAAAGAGAAGGATAGGGGGATCCCAGTTTCCTCCATTCCCCAAGTTCTTTCCAATGTCAAACTCCTGGTCAGAAGGAGGTACTTTAGAATAATATATCCAAGTTATATTGGGAGAGGTGGCCAAAATGAGGGAGAGGTTTGTCTGTCCTGCAGATGTTCAATTTTAAAGAATAAGATGATCCAAAAGCCACCTTAACTGGAGCCAGGATCAGGTCTTCCCAGGCCTAAATACAACATATCAAAGATCTTGCCAGCCTTGGGCAAAAGGAAGGTGATCAAGATAGAAAGGGAATGGGTATATATGAAGAAAGAATAAACATCAAAGGAAAATGGGCTTCTGAAAACTTACCCAAGGCAAACTGAAAAATTATTTGCAGACTCTTCTGAATCCACTTTCTTTGAGATACATCACAGTCAAGACCAAACTTTCTTGCTAAAAGAGAGACTCATCTGTCCTGCCAGACACAGAGGGACAAAAAAGTCTGGACCAGATGTATAAACCCATGATAGAGTAATGGTAAATTTTGGCTTAGAGCTAATGAAAGAAAAAAATAATACAATGAAAGAGGAAAGAGGTAAAACTGTCTTTAAAATGAACAATCAAAGAGGGCCTCAAAGAAAGCTAAAGCTCATAGATGAGTAGGAGTTGATGTCTAAAAGAATAGAATGAGAACATTCTATGCAGAGAAAACAACTTAAGGGAGAGACAGGAAAAACTGAGTTAAGCTCAAGTGCAATGGAAGCCACTGAATGGTTTTAAGTAGCCATGTGACCTATTCTTTTAAAAGCCCTTTGGCTTCTGTGCGGAAAGAAAATGGGAAGAGGCCAAAGAAGTGGTATAAAGACCAGTTGAAAAACTACTATGGTAACTCAGAGAAAGAAATGGGATAGCTTCAAGCAAAAGGAAGGAAGGATAGATTTTAGAGATGGGTTAGAAAGAACTTACTGAAAAATGTGGTGGTAAGAGAAAGATATGTGACAAAAACAAAGTAGTCCAAAATGACTCCCAGTTTCCCGAAACAGTAACTAGGTGTCATTTTCTGGTGAAAAAAAAAAAAACTATAGGAGCAAGAGTAGTTCGCATAATTTCACTTGTAGACATGTAAAGTATGAGCTCCAAGTAAAGTATAAATTTGAGAATTGTCAGCATATAAATAATATTTATGTCCTTGGGAATAAATACTATCTTTTAGAAAGAGAACACAGGAAAGAGATGAAGGCACAACTCCTAAGAAATTCAAATATAAACTGATTAGGGGAAAAAGAAAAATAAAAAGTCTACACAAAGGTGAGAGGAAACCCAGGATTATGAAATTACAGAGTTTGTAATCCAAGAAGAGGTAAATCCTGCGGAGAATTCTGGTAAGAAATGGAGTAAGATGTGGCCTGATGTCCACTGTTTTGGACACAATTTCAGGAAAGTGAAAGAAAGCCCTTGTACCCAAAAGGGGTGGGGATGGGGGGGGTGGTCAAGCTGACAAAGGCTGAAGGGTGACTCACTGTACACTAAACAGTCTGTTTCTCACTTAGCCAATTTCCCAGCTACGACCAATTAGCACATAAAGCACCTTGAATTTCTCCTGCTCTACCACCATAGCCTCCTAACTGCTTTTCCTGCTTCAACCCTTACCCTTCTATAACTCATTCTCAGCACAGCAGCCTGAATGATCATTCTGAGAGTGAAATCTTGATCATATTATTGCTATTATACTTTGTGATCGGTCTCATTCACAAAAAGTCAAAAAGAAAGTCTTTTTGGAGCTGGAAGTGAGTGTAGTTCAGCAGTAGAGTGCCTGCCTTACATAATGAGGTCCTGGATTTGATTCCCAGAACCACCACTACCCCCCAAAAAATATATATATATACCTAACAGCTTAAAAGGTCACCTTACTACCTCAGGTCACTCCACTCCTCTCTGGCCACTCAGAAGTCCCTCTTGATCCTTCAATATAACAAGCACTCATTTGCTTCAGGGATTCTGCACTTACACAGCTTGATTTTACATTTCCCTCATGTCTCTGCTCAAATGTCACCATACTAAAGAGACTTTTATTTGACCAACGAATTTTAACAGTACTTACTCCCTTCATTCTTTCCTTATGCTGCTTTAACTGTTCTTTTTTTTTTTAAAGTTAGATATGGCCCTTTTCCCTATTTATTTATTTATTTATTTATGATGCTGAGAATCAAACCCAGGGCCTCATACATGAGGTAAGCACTCTACACAAAGAGCCACAACTTCAGCCTGAGTAGCACTTGTGGTATGTTTATTGGTTATAGTTTGTCTCCCACTAAGGTATACCAGACAAAAATCATTTATAATAATGCAGAGACATGGTCATGGAGGGTACAATGGTACTGGTGAATCAGACAAATACAAAGATAGGTACCTATTATATTTGAATGAGGCTCTGGGGATGAGGTCACATGCCTGTAATTCCAACAAGAGGCAAGCCTCAGAAACTTGGTGAGATCCTCAGAAATTTAGCAAGGCCCCGGTTTGAAAGATAAAAGAAAAAAGACTGAGGTTTTTAGCTTAGTGGTAAAGCATTCCTGGCACCCAGTACCAAGGAATAAAGAGCAAGGCATTTGACATCTACTCTGAGAAAAACTCAATAAAAAAATTTCCCTAATCTGTCAGGTTTCAGTCCCACAGTTGACCCAACAATAAAGAGTGAAACATAACCAAGGCAGTTTTAATACAGCAAATAAAGCTGAATATGTGACATTTTCCTGAATAACCCAAGGCAGTCTTTTTTTTTTTTTTTTGGTACTGAGGATTGAACTCAAGGGCACTCCACCACTGAGCCACATCCCCAGCCCTGTTTTGTATTTTATTTAGAGAGAGGGTCTTACTGAGTTGCTTAGCATCCTGCTTTTTCTGAAGCTGGCTTTGAATTCTCAATCCTCCTGCCTCAGCCTCTGGAGCCGCTGGGAGCCCAGCTGGCATGCGCCACAGCACCCTGCTCCCAAAGCAGTCTTAATACACTGAAGTTGAAAATGTGACATTTTCCTGAATTTTATGGTCTAACCAATGCAATAAGAAAAAGGAGGGAAATATTGAAAAGGAGTCTAAATCAGCAATATTTGCCAATAATCAGGTTATTCAACTAGAAAACACAAGAAAAATCTATGGAAATATAAAGAGCAGGGGAAAGTCAGGTTATGAAATAAGAGTTTTCCCTAACATCAGCAAAATTCAAAGGAACACAATGAAAAACCTCTGTCAAAAGCAAGAAGAATGTTGCTGGGCTTGGTGGCACATGCCTGTAATCTCTGGTACCAAAAAAAAAAAGATGGTGAAACTGTATTATGTCCACATGAAATATAATGAAATATTATTATATTTCTTATACTATTAAGTATTCTTATACTATTAAGTATTCTTATACTATTAAGAATAAGGTAGAGGGGCTAGGGTTGTGGCTCAGTGGTAAAGTGCTTGCCTAGCACTGCGAGGCACTGGGTTCGAGCTTCAGCACCATATAAAAATAAACAAAGTAAATGTCCATTGACAACTAAAAAATATTAAAAAAAAAAAAAAAAAAGAATGAGGTAGATATTTAAACTGATATACAAAGATGGCCACAAAGTAAAAAAAATTAGAGTGAGAAATATAATATGACCATGTGTTTACCGTGTATATATATATATATATATACACACACACACAAATACACTTGAGAGTTGCTATGAACAGAAAGTATTTAGAAGAACATGCAACAAAATGGTACCTGTTACCACCTTTGGTACTACAGTAAAGAGAGGAACAAGAACATAGGAAAGTACTCGCCTAGTACATGTGAGGCACTGGGTTCGATCCAGTAAAAAGTATTATATCCATCTACAACTAAAAAATATTTTAAAGAAAACATCAGAAACCATCAGAAAGGTCCCAACAATGAAGACATAATAGACACAAATTAGAATAACGTGAGTGCCGGACTCAGGTTGTAGCTCAGTGGTAGAACACTCGCCACTGAGTGAGGCATTGAGTTCGATCCTCAGCATCACGTAAAAAACAAATTTAAAAAAAAAAAGGTTAAATTCTTTGGGGAAAAAAGGCATTTGACATCTATTTTGAGAAAAGAGACATCTATTCTGCATTATTAAAAAGAGAATAATCTGAGTGCTTTTTTTTATAAAAGGAACAATTACAAAATTGGGGTGGGGAGCCCACAGAAAACACATGGGATGAAATCAGAGAAATCAGAACAATTATTGCTGAGGCCCCAAAAGCAGACAGGAGACAGCTGAGTAGAACCTGATCCTATAATGCAGGCTGCTCTGCCAGGTGAGGTGGATAAATAATCTCTTCCAACCCTTCAGTCCAAAATGCCTGAGAGTTCTTTATCTGGAGCAAAGAGGCAGTAGAAAAGGTGGCCCAGACTTCTAACTTTTATAAAATTAATTATAAAAGCACAGTATCTTCATTAAATAGTAAAACCTTGCAGGGCATGATGTTACATCTCTATAATCCCAGCTACTCAGGAGGCTGAAGTAGGAGGACAAGTTCAATTCCAGTCTGGGCAAGAACGTGTCTCAAAATAAAATAAAATAAAAGGGGCTGGAAATGTATCTCAATGGTAGACCGCTTGCCTAGCACGCCAAAGGCCCTGGATTCAATCCCTGGTACCACAAAAAAGAAGGAAAAAAGTAAAACTTGACAACTGAAGTCCCACCCTCCATGAGCCTACATTTTTTTCCTCTCTGGAAATAATCATCTTTGTTAGTATCAGTTTAGTGGGATATCTAGACAGATGGTGAAACATATATACAACAAAATACAGAGAATTGTTTTATAGGATGTTATTTCACATGAATGGTATATTCTACTATTTTCTTCAATCTTCTTTTCCATCACTTTTAGTCCAGTTAGAAAATAATGCTCAAGAGCTGGAGTTCATTCAGCTCAGCAACAGAACATCCTTCTAGCATACATAACGCCTCGGGGTCATCCTGAGCTTCAGGGAAAAAAAAGAAAGTTCAAGAAGCCAAGTTGAGCCAGTGCATTTTATTGCTGAGGCCCTAAAATCCCAGCAGCTGGGGAGGATGAGATAGGAGGACTGCAATTTCAAAGCCAGCCTCAGCAAAAAGCGAGGCACTAAACCACTCAGTATAGACCCTGTCTATAAATAAAATTAAAAAAAAAAAAAAATAGGGGTGGGGATATGGCTTAGTGGTCAAGTGTCCCTGAATTCAATCCCTGATACCCAAAAAAAGAAGCCAAGATGGGCTGGACATGGTGGGCGCGCACCTACAATGCCATTGACTTGGGAGGCTTAGGCAGGAGGAATGCAAATTCAACTACAGCCTCAGCAACTTTTCAAAATAAAAAATAATACCAGCTACTTGGGAGGCTGAGGCAGGAGAGTGGAAAGTTCAAGGCCAGTCTGGGCAACACAGCAGATAGCATCTAGGAGGAGGGGAGGGAGCCAAGATAGATGGCATGTTTCTCCTCAGGGGTTTAGGTTTGTTGTTGTTGTTGTTTGGTACTGGGGATTGAACTCAAGGGCATTTTACCACTGAACTACATCCCCAGTCCTTTTTTAATTTTTTTATTTTGAGACAGGGTCTCATTATGGCCTAGAATTCAGGATCACTCTGCCTCAGCCTCCTGAGTCACTGGGATTACAGGCATACAGCACCACACCTGACTCCTCAGAGTTATTTATACTCTACCTCAATAACTCTCTAAATTTTCCCCTCCCCCTCAGTTATATTAGCAACAAATAAACATTTGTTTAAAATGCAAATTATCAGGCCCCACCTCAGTGAGCTAAACTCAGGTGATGCGGCCCAGTAATTTTCCTTTTAACAAGCCCTCCACATAATCGTGGTATATGCTGAAGTTCGTGAACCACTACTTCATCTCCTGGCTACTAAAACTAGGTCCACCATCACCTGGGTCCTTGAATTTTAACAAGATCCTCAGGTTGTGCATAAGTAAAGTGTGAGAAACACAGATCTAACTCAGAGCCATAAATCATAATCCCAATCCATATTAACCTGTACCCACCTACACTGTGTCTGTGAGTGGCTTAAGACATGGAGGAAATCAGTGGTTTTTAATCTCTAGAATATAAATGTATCTCTATCAGTCCTGCAAGGAAAACATCAGCTCTTCATGCCCTAGTTAGAGCATGCTGGCAGTGTCATCCTTGTGTGTGACAGACAGCACATAACCACCATTAAATCTCCCTGGAAATTTATTCCTTTTAGGTGACAATGTTATATCATGAGTTATTTTAAAAAGAATTTTGATGTAAACTCCAGGCATAATAAAATTAACAAGATTAGCTAATTTTTGTATTAATATTACAATGGGAATTTTTTTTTAAGGTGTTGGGATTGAACCTAGTACCTCCCATGTGCTAGGCAAGACTCTAGCCTTGAATTTACAATTCTCCTGCCTCGGTATCCAAAGTAGCTGGGATGTGCCCAGGTGGAAATCCATCATCTTAAAACAAACCAGAGGGATATACTTTCTCTGTTCGAAACTGAACAGTTTTACCAACATATAAGTGTTACCTATTCCCCACTTTCATGTCGCAGTCCTCACCTCCATATAGTTTAGGAAGCCAGGTAAATGTCCCCAGCATTCCACCTTTAATTTCCTGCTACTTCTCTGGAAAGTTCAGATTTCATTTAAAAACTTGCATCCTGAAACCCCTGCCTGCATGATCCCTTTGCCTCTCTTATTTTCCTCCATTCTGTCTTACTGCAGTCACAATGACTCTCAGGAAAACTACAGATGAATACATACACATTTGTGCTTAAGAAACATCTGTACAGGTGGTGCATGCCTGTAATCTCAGATACTTGGGAGGCTGAAGTAGGAGAATCACAAATTCAAGCCCAGCCTCAGCAATTTAGTGACACCCTGTTTCAACACAAATTAAAGGGCTGGGGATGTAGCTCAGGGGCAAAGTGCCTCTGGTTCAATCCTTACTACCACAAAAAAGAAACAAATATTTGTAGTCTCACTGCTCAATTCAGCTTAATTTACAATACAGCAATCTGTCTTTTTAAGGCGTTTCCAGTTTCACTTCTGGCTCCTACCAGGCTTCTGCTCTACCCCATTACTACACAGTCCCCCACTCAGCTTCCCAGACCCAGGAAATAGCATGGTCAATTCTGTGGGGCCCATATACAATTGATTTGCCTCTCCCTTCATAAAGCAATCTTAGAATTAAAATTTATAAAGCCTCCTTTCAATCTGATAATTTCCCATACAAAAACAAGGGGATTTAATTAAGCCTTAAAATAAAATTTGGCCTTGAGTTTTTAATTACATGGTATCAGGAAAATAACTACCAAATAACTATTTCAAAAGGAAACATGTTTATATCTCAAAAGTACTATAAAAAGATTTCAGTATAGTATTATTAGTTCGATTTCTACCCACACTCCACACCTTTTTGAACTTCTCCAACATAGCTCCAAAATTGTTAAAATCACTTCTGGGTTGGGGTTGTGGCTCAGTGGTAGAGTGCTCGCCTAGCACCTGCGAGGCCCACCACATATAATCAGCACCACATATAATCAATCAATCAATCAAATAAAGGTATTGTGTTCAACTACAACTAAATAATAAATTTTTTTTTTAAATGGTGCACACCTATAATTTCAGCATCTCAGTAAACTGATGCAGGAGGATCCCAAGTTTAAGGCCAGTCTGAACAACTTAGTGAGACTGTGACTCAAAATAAAAAGGGATAGGGATAGGCATGGTGGCACACGCTTATAATCCCAGCAGTTTGGGAGGTTGAGACAGGAGGATCACAAATTCAAAAACAGCCTCAGAAAAAACAAGAGCTAAGCAACTCAGTGAGATCCTATCTCTAAATAAAATACAAAATAGGGCTGGGGATGTGGCTCAGTGGTCCAGTGCCCCTAAGTTCAACCCCTGGTACCAAAAATAAAATGGGAGGGGGTGGTAGACATGTAGCTCAGTGGTCAAGTGTCCCTGGGTTCAATCCCCAATTCCCCCCCCAAAAAAAATCACTTCTGTCAATTGAAACAGAATTAATTTTTTAAATCATTTTGTCCACCAACAGTTAGATTCAAAATATATAGAGTCAAATTCTGCCAGGCATGGAGGTACATGCCTGTAATCCCAGGTTACTCAGGAAGTTGAGGCAGGAAAATTATAAATTTGAAACCAGCCTCTGCAACTTAGCAAGACCTTGTCTCAAAATAAAAAATGAAAAAGGCTGAAGATGTAGCTCAGTGACATGTGCTGGCCTAACATGTACAAGGTCCTGAGTTTGATATCTTTAGTAACAAAAAACAAAAAATGGCCAAGCATGGTAACACATACCTATAACCCAGAAAGGAGACTGAGACAGAAGGATCCCAAATTTGACACCAACCTCAGCAACTCAAAATAATAAATTAAAAAAAAAAAAAAAAATCAAAATAAAATACCATCTTAAAATTTTTAAAAAATTAAACAAAATACATGTATGAAGATGTGAATTTGGTGTCAACATACGTTATATACAAACAGAGATATGATAAATTGTGGTATAAAGATGTATTAAGAATTGTAATGTGGGCTGGGGATGTGGCTCAAGGGGTAGTGCGCTCACCTGGCATGTGCAGGGCGCTGGGTTCGATCCTCAACACCACATAAAAATAAAAAATAAAGATATTGTGTCCACCTAAAAAAAAATAAATAAAAAATAAAGTATTTAAAAAAAAAGAATTGTAATGCAAAAAAAGAGAGAGAGAGCTCATGTATAATGGCATAATTTGATATGAACATACTTTATATACAGAATTACGAAAAATTGTGCTGTGAATGGATAATTATGAATATAATGCATTCCACTATTGTCATGTATGTAAGAAATAAATTAAAAAAAAAAAAAAAGACTAGGTTTGTAGTTCAATAGTAGAACAGTCCTGGGTTCAGTCCCCAGGACCTCACCACCACCACTACCACCAAAAAAAAAAAAAAATCATATAGTAGTAGCTTAAAGCTTTAAAATATCACTACAGAATAGCACTAATTTCTAACTGTTCCTCACAACACATGCAGAGTTTGGGAGTTTTTTTTTTTTTTAAGGAGAGAGAGAGAGAATGAGAATGAGAATGAATATCTTTTTTGTAGATGAACACAACACAATGCCTTTATTTTTGTATGTGGTGCTGAGAATCGAACCCGGGTCCCGCCCGTGCTAGGAGAGCGCTCTACCACTGAGCCACAATCCCAGCCCCATTTGGGAGTTTTTTTTGGTTGTTTTCTATCTTTAGTTTTGTTTTTGCAGCACTGGAAGTGGAACCCAGGGGTGCTTTACCACTGAGCTACAACCTATAACCCAGCCCTTTTTATTTTGAGACAGGATATCAAGTTTCCCCACACTGGCCTGGAACTAGTGATCCTCCCGCCTCAGCCTCCCTAATCACTGGGATTACAAACATGGGCCACCGCACCCAGTTTACGCACAGTTTTGATAGAAAACACTGGGGCTGGGGATATGGCCCAGTCAGTAATAGAAACCTTGCCTGTATGTGCAAGTCCCTGGATTCAGTACTGAAAAGGAAAAAAAAAAAAAAGAAAAAAATCTTGGATAATAAGGTCACAAAAATTCAGGATTCAGGCCAGGTTTGGTGGCACACATATAATCCCAGCAATTCTGGAGGCTGAAACAAAAGGATCAATAATTCAAGGCTAACCTGGGCAGTTTAGCAAGACCCAACTCAAAGAAAAACCTTTTTTAAAGGGTTGGATGGTTCTATCTCAGTGGGAGGGCACTCATAGAGTATGTTGCAAGACCCTAAATTCAATCCCCAGTAACATACAATGAAAATACAGAGTTCCTGCCAAAGATAGTAAACAGCATCTTCCTTAAGAGCCCCCAAACATTATACTATATTCTGATGTTAAGATTATTGATTATTAATAAACCAGCAAGTATATAAAAACTCAACTGTCTGGATTAGTTTTTACTGGTTTGTATAGAAAGAATGTCTTCCTCCTATGAATTAATTCCATACTGGTTAGTAATTTTGAGAGGTAAAAAGTTAATTTGTTCTAAGTATCATTAAGCTAGTAGGAGGGCTGGGGGTGTAGGTCAGTGGTACAACATTTACTTGTCCAGCATGAATGAAGCGCTGAATACAATCCTCAGTCTTTCTCTCTCTCTCTCTCTCTCTCTCTCTCTCTCTCTCTCTTACACACACACACACAAAATCTGGCAAAGAAGGGGAAAAAAGATTTGAGTTGGCAAGTTCTCAACTCAAAAACAGGACACATTCCAAAAGTCTATAAGTACTGTACCTCGTTTGGACCTTAGAATTCCATTTTTCCATCAAAAACTGCTTATGAGAAAATTTACATAATGTCAGATTCCAACTTTAGGCCACCTCACGATTTACTTTATGATAGAGAATGAACAAGGATCCCAACCAATTTTAAGGCAAAACATTGGGGAATCACTATGCTAGATTATCTTTCTCAAATAATCCACTGGTTCAGACAGCACTGACATAATAGTAGGTTCTCCAACTGATACCTGTATGTTCATATTCCATTCTACTTAACAAAAGAATATGCTTATGCTTTAGCTCATGAAAAATTAGAGTTTATTATGAAAAGTAAGGTTTTAAAAAATAAAAACACCCATTCTTGAGCTGATTTGGGGGACAGACAGACAGACAAGTTTTGTATCTGCCTAAGTGCCCCCAAAAATACATGGTTAAGATCTTAGAATCCTGGGCTGGGGATATAGCTCAGTAGGTAGAGTGCTTGTCTTGCATGCACAAAACCCTGGGTTTGATCCTCCATACCAAAAAACAAAAAGAAAGATCATCTGGGTGCCATGGTGCACCCCTATAATCCCAGGGGCTTGGCTCAGAGGCTAAGGAAGGAGGACTACAAGTTCAAAACCAGCCTCAGAAACGTAGAAAGATTCTGTCTTTAAACGAAATATAAAAAAGGGCTGGGCATGTGGCTCAGTGTTTAAGTTCTCCTGGGTTCAATCCCTGGTACCAAAAAAAAAATAAAAAATTTAAAAAAAATCTCAGAATCACAGAACATGGGAGATTTTCTAAGAAAATGGGGTAGAGCGCTTGCCTCGCATGTGTGAGGCACTATGTTCAATCCTCAGCACCACATAAAAATAAACAAACAAAATAAAGATACTTTGTCCATCTACAACTAAAAAATATATTTTTTTAAAAAGTTAAAATACAAGTTCTACTGATCAACATACTTGACCAAAATGGAGGGATTAAAAAAAACTTTTTTGCACATATGATTATACAACCAATGTAATTCTATATCATATACAACCAGAATAATGAGAAGTTATACTCCATATATGTATAATATGTCAAAATACATTCTACTGCCATATATAATGAATAAGAACAAATTAAAAAAATTTAAAAAAAGGAATGTGAACAGTCTTATATCATTGTGGAAAATATCTTTATTTAACTATATATTCTATTATTAAACAATCTTGGAAAATAAAGTTAATTGTAATAAATAACTGCATCAAGTATACATTTCTTTGGCTTGCATATAATCAAAAATTGGTTTTTTAGCATAATAAAATACTTTAAACCCCCCCCAAAAAGGGACTTTTTCACTAAAAGCAGATAAAATAGATCCTTATATATTTTTAATGCTAGGCATGAGACACACACCTGCAATCCCAGCAACTTGGAAGGATGAGGCAGGAGGATCACAAGTTTGAAGCCAGCCTCAGCAATTTAGAGAGATCCTAAGCAACTTAGTAAGACCCTATCTCAAGATAAAAATTTTCTAAAAAGAACAACAACAAAGGGCTAGAGATACGGTTCAGTCCTCCCCAGGACAAAAAAAAAAAAAACCTCACAAAATGTAGCTATCAGATTGATTAGTACAGCCTTTTTGAAGGATTATCTGTACAGGATTTTTTTTTTTAATATTTATTTAGTTGTAGATGAACACAAAGCATCCTTATTTATGTGGTGCTGAGGATTGAACCCAGTGCCTCACACATGCGAGCCAAGCACTTAACCACTGAGCTTCAGCCTCAGCCCCTGTACAGGATTTTTAATGAGCTACCCAGTAGACTTATGTGAAGATAAATTTAATGTAGATTTCCTCAAACCAGGACAAAATCATACTAAACAATAAGAATAAGGTCCAACTCCTGCTGGCCACAGTGGCGCACACCTATAATCCCAGTGGCTCAGTAGGCTGAGGCAGGAGGATCATGAGTTCAAAGCCAGCCTCTGCAAAAGCAAGGAGCTAAGCAACTCAGTGAGACCCTATCTCTAAATAAAATATGAAATAGGGCTGGGATGTGGCTCATTGTGAGTGCCTAAGTTCAATCCCCAGTACCCATGCCCCACAAAAAAAAAAAGGATAAGGTCCAACTCTTGATTGGACTCCAAAGAATTCGAAGAAGGGCCAGTTTACAATAGCTATCGGTTTGCATGGGATACACACTATTTACCTGTACAATATAGATATCAATGCTAATTATAACAAAAAAAAAGAGGGCTCTTTACTCATCCTGAGTAAAGACTACCGGGGGCCACTATCCTAAAACCTAAAGATCACCTCTGCAAGCAACTATTTAGTATACTTTTTAAGCAGTTTGTTTGACATATTAATAACAAGTAATATAGTAGTGGTTAATATATTTTTAAAATGTTTTCACTTAAAGATTGGCAATAGAGCTGAGAAGCACATTATGACAGAATGATGGATATAGTTTATTACAGCCAGGTATAGTGGAATATGCCTATAATACCAGCTACTCAGGAGGCTGCAGTAGGAGGATCTCAAGTTCTAGGATAGCCTGGGCAATTTAGCAAGAGCCTGAATTTAAATAAAATAACAGGGGCTGGGAATGTATCTCAGTGGTAGAGTCTATGTACAAGGCTCTGAATTCAATCCCAAGTATCACAAAAAAAAAAAAAAAAAAAAAGTTTATTAAGCTCATATTCCAGAATGATTTTTTTTTTCCTGGTAGCAGCAGGGAAAATCAACTTCCCCAAAATGTCAGTCATTACTTACTTACAAAAAAAAAAAAAAAAACAGATTAGTGGGAGTATGCCCTGGTAAGTAAGCAAGTTAGATATTTGGCTTTTCAAAACTCAGAACTCAATCAATCACTCTAACAACACAAACACAAAGCAAAGCAGACCCAGATTTCTATATACCTTCTTCTAAAGTACTTTTCAGTTACAATTTCAGATAAGGGGAAAAAGTTTCATGCTCAATCTTGTATTTTTAAACCCTCAATAATCTTGCAAGTAGTAGAAAACTCTTAAATGTACTCACTTAAACATGTTCCTGTCAGCATCACCAACGCTGCTCTATTATCTACTTCTGGATACTATTCCCAGATGATTTTTAAGCCCTCCCTGACTTTTCCCTACCAACAAGTACTTGGATATCATCTTTACCCTGTCTGCCCCCATTACTTGGTTGTGCTTAAGGAATTATAATTACAGTGACCCCGCCTTTTAGAACATCCTTATACACAAAGCTTCTTTGTAAGATGGGCAATGGAGGGATGCTTTCCAGGCTCCACTGCAAAGGATGGGTGACAGAAACAGAGGAGTTGGATCTGTTAGGGTGGCCCTCAGTTTGGCTTCAATATTGATTCTGGGTTTTTTCTCATGGTAATCAGTAAGGGTTCCCTCAGCCTCTCCACTCCTCCCCATGGGGATAGGGGCGGATGCTGTCCTGACAGATGGGCACAATCACCACAAGCCCAGAAGGCCAGGGAGCAGAAGGAAACAAGAAATAGGGAAGAAAAGCAAGCAACAGCTGTCCTGAAGCGCACCCTCTGTGCTCATCTCAGTATAGCTAGGTTTCTGACAATGAAAGTTATCACTGGAGTGAATTGGTGTTCACATACTAATGCCAGTATTAGCATTACTGGCCCCCAGTAGATGCTCAAATATGTACTAAGGTGGCAATAAAAAAAATCAATATACAAAGAGGCATTTAGAACTTATTTTTAAACAAGACAGCACAAGGGGCTGGGGATGTGGCTCAAGCGGTAGCGCGCTTGCCTTGCATGCGTGCAGTCTGGGTTCGATCCTCAGCACCACATACAAACAAAGATGTTGTGTCTGCTGAAAACTAAAAAAAACTAAATATTTAAAAAAAAATTCTCTCTCTCTCTCTTTAAAAAAAAAAGGCACAAATGAAAAATACTTTTTATTTATTATGAATCCCAACTCCTCTCTATTTGCAAAAGTAATTATGAAATGAATACTTGACTTTGCTTTCAGCTCACCCTCTTGTAGTTGTCTGAGAAATGCCCATTTTTAAATTCTGTGACAATAATATAGGTTTCAACAGAAGCTCAGCAAGCACCATTTACAAACACTGAAATCAAAGATGCTAAAGCAGAATAGATAACTTCTCTTCAACTCAAGTAATGTCTCAAAAGCACCACAGAATGCCCTACAACCTAACTGCCTACTACTTTCTTCCATGCACATACTTCTTCCTCTTACCACTTTTTCCTTCACTTGTCTTTTAAAGAAATCAAATGAGCATATACATCAAAACTTGTAATCTCTCACTCCCCTATTTCTATGTATATTTTACCATGAAAGCAAAAAAGGCAGTGATAGATTTTTATATCACGAAGAAACTAATGATAAACCCTAGTATAATACTATCATTCTCCACCTGCCCAATATCACTTTGGTTAACAGCACCAATATCCATTTAAGAAGAGGGGAGCCTGGCACGGTGGCACACGCCTGTAATCCCAGCTGCTGGGGAGGCTGAGGCAGAAGGATGGAGAGTTCAAAGCAGCCTCAGCAAAAGGGAGGCGCTAAGCAACTCAGTGAGACCCTGTCTCTAAATAAAATACAAAATAGGGCTGGAGGTGCAGCTCAGTGGTTGAATGCCCGTGAATTCAATCCCCAGTACAATAAATAAAAGTAAAGAAAAAGAGGAAAAACTGAAACCACTTTGGGTAAGAACTATAGGTAATATCTATTTATTCTCCTTATGCAAACATAAGATCATTTTTGTTAAACACTAAGTTTTATTTATATATAATTTCTTTTAAAAATTCCTTAAAGACAGCAGTAAAAGCACAATGCAATTCTCTAAGAGCCTTAATCATGTTTAGAAATAATAAAAAGTCAATAGAAACCTGTACCTGCCTTGAGCCCCTAGAATATCACTCTCCCATGACAACTATTCTGGAAAACACTCCGCCATTATTTGCAAAAGCAATAGGAAGTTCAGTCTTGTCCTTGTTTCATACTCTTCCCTCCTCTCTCTCCAAGAAAAAAAATGAAACAGCAGGAAGCATAAACAACCACTTAATGGAAAATACAAATGGATAAATATTTTCGAAAATGGCTAAAAAGCCTGAGGTCTTCAAAAATTCAAGAATGCTGGTAAAGGGAGAAATCAGAAGAGAAAAATAACATTACATTTCCCCCTCAAAGTGAACACTGTCAGAATATCAGAGCAAATGCGACACATAGCTATCTTTTCTCCTTCACTTACCTGATACTTCTGTATTTTTAATGATTTCTCTCATTCTATATTTTCATAAATAATAGGGATCAAATACAGGGCAGTTCAGCTGAGCATGGTGATTGATGTAAAGCCAGGGTTGGGGCTCTTTGCCATGAAAAGTTTACATGAAGAACTCTTTTGAGCCTCAGATCCAGCACCAATCCAGCTCCCATGGCAGAGCCATGATGAATATGGATGACCCAGTTAGTTATAGCTAGATCTAGAGTCCCAAAGCTGGTGGGCAGTGCTATTCATAAGGCACCTGGGTGAATGAGATAAAGGAACCCTTTCTGAGGACACACAGTTACATACCAGATGCTCATCTTGGTAACAGATCTCTACCCTCACTTATAGCCCAAAACAGGTGTCCTTGTGCTAGAAGGAATCTACATTCCTACACAGCAACCGTGATATAAAAAGTGTACCTGGACCAATGTTGTACCACTAAAGTGGGTTTACAAAAAGAAGAACATCAACATAAACAGGCATTTAAGGGCTAGGGATGTGGCTTAGTGGTGGAGTGCTTGCCTGGCATATGAAGTCCTGTATCCTATCCTCAGCATCACAAAAACAAACAAAACAAGCATTTTGCAAATTTCATTATCAGAAAAACTCACATTTAATATATGTTCATCCCTAAACACATTAGGAATAGAACAAGGACTACAGCAAAAAGAAATCTAGTGAAAGCTGTAATCCCAGCGACTCAGGAGGCTGAAGCAGGATTTCAAGTTCACCAGTCTCCATAATTTTATGAGACTGTCTCAAACTAAGATAAAAAGGGCTGAAGGTATAACTCAATGGCAAAGTGCCCTGATACAAAAAAAAAAAAAGAAATCTAGCAAAGAAAAAAAAAAAACTAGCATATTTGGGAGAAAGGAAACTTTCAACTTAAGGGTTAACCAGTTTCCTAAAGACTAGAATCTGTTCAACTATGGGTTCAAATAGCCGAATGACAAATGTAAGTCATAAGCTAAAACACTAAAACAATTTGTATCATCTGCAGAAGGATGAACCACCTTTCTCTTAAAAAAGGTATGAGGGCCAGGCATGATGGTGCACGCCTGCAATCCTAGTTACTGGAAAGGCTGAGACAGGAGGATTGCAAATTCCAAGTCAATTGCCTAGGCAATTTGGTGAGAAGGGTCCATAATTTTAAAGAAGGGGAATGCAGTGCTGGGGTATATAGTAGAGTGCTTTCCTGGCATGTGCAAGGCCCTGGGTTCATTTTCAGTGTCACCAGTAGTTTTTGTTTTGTTTTAAGCAACAACGGTCCTAAAGGTATATCTGATTGATAGAACCCAAGCTTAGCATGTACAGGGCCACAGGTTCTCAAAATTGGCTAATTTTCATTCTAGATTAGACCCTTTTTACTCTTATCCTAGCTATAAACCATGGGCATATGTAATAGAAGTCATAAATGCTGATAAACAGCCTTGGAAGGTAGCAAGTCCCTTTGTTACCTGCCTGAAAATAAGAGAGTTGACAACCTGGATTAAAATGGGTATGGGCATCCAACCCTATATTCTTTTAGACTTCACCAAAGAGCTGAGTATTGCATGAGTCCAAATCATACCCCAGATTTCTAGGAGGGACAACAGAATACAGCCTGAGGAAGGCTATGGCAAAGCTAAAACAGTGCTTCCAAACTTCAGTGGGCATCAAGAGTCTACTGGGGAGCAGTTGGGCACAATAGCACATGCCTATAATCTCACTGATACAGGAGGGCCTTGAACTTATAGTGAGACCCTATCTCAAAATAAAAAATTAAGTTCTGTGGATATTAAGTCAGTGGTTTCAATCCCAATACAAAAAAAAAAAAAAAAAACACTACCAGGAAGGCTGGGGTTGTGGCTCAGCAGTAGCACGAAACCTACCATGTGTGAGGGCCTGGGTTTGATCCTCAGCACCACATAAAAATAAATAAAATAAAGGTATCATGTCCAACTACAACTATAAAATTAATATTAAAAAAAGAAAAATCTATCTGGGCACAGAGGCGCACACCTGTAATCCCAGCAGCTTGGGAGGCTGAGGCAGGAGGATTGAAAGTTCAAAGCCAACCTCAGCAATGTGAGGTGATAAGCAACTCAGTCAGACCCTGTCTCTAAATAAAATACAAACTAGGGCAGGGGATTTGGCTCAGTGATCGAATGCCCTGAGTTCAATCCCCAGTATCAAAAAAAAAAAAAAAAAAAAACCAACTACTAAGGAGCTTTCTCAAAATCAGATGTCTGAGCCCCTCCATATATACCTAATAAATCAGAATGTGCTAGAGCATTTATTTTGACAAAGCTCAAACTGCTGACCTCGGGCCACTAGAAAGTTTAGAAAGACTAGGAAATCCTCCACACCTATCAGCAGTTCCCAAATAAATGTCATCCACAGCAGAACTAGGTTAGGCAGGTCAGAGTAGGGTAGAAAAGAATCACCAGCCTGCATGTCTAACAGGCTGGACTAAGTTGGAGTCTGTAGCTTGCTAGAGTTCCATTATTATGGGACAAAAACTCTTGTGTTCTGTAAACAAGAAAATGTTTTGCATATGAGAAATATTTCTGAAAAATATTTAGAGTAATATACTTAATATCTCTGTACCCCACATCCCAAAGATAGCAAATCTTAATGTGTGACTGAGGTTTCAGGTAATATTATAGGTATTAGTTAAAGCCCTTTACATGCTTCTGTTCAATCCTATCCTCATCTTCTCTACCCAAGACAAGTATTACTTGTGTTAGTATTACCTGCACATGTTTTTATACTATTACTACATATGTGCATAACCACAAACTATTATTTTCCATGTTTTCATATCTTACACAAGTAGAAAGATTGTGTTAGAGTTTTTCTGAGACTTGTTGAGCTATATCCCCAGTCATTTTTTGTTTGTTTGTTTGTTTTTGAGACATAGTCTCTTGCTAAGTTGCCAGACTGGCCTCAAAGTTGTCACCCTTCAGCTTCAGCCTCCCAAGTAGGATGGGATTACAGACACATGCTCCATAAGATCATTTTAATGTACTGGCTAAAATTTTTTTTCTACACTGTTATACTATTCAATTGTGTGGCTCTAAAAATTTTTATAATTGTCTGTTGGTGGAAATTTAAGCTGGAATAAGCAGTCTTATACTTCTTTGGTATTTATTTTCTTAAAAAAAGGTATAATGATTTCTTTGAATATATACCAAAAAGGGAAATTTTAGGTAGATGGGTATGTCTGCCCACTTTCAACTAGACATCACTATATCACCACTCTCCATGGCAGCTGTACCCATTTACATTCACACTAGTATATAACAGTGTATTTCCCCACAACCTTACTAATAATTATCACAGCATTTAATTTTGCCTATAAGATGGGTATGAAATAGCATCCACTGTTGTTTCAATTTGCATCTTCCTGATTATAAGTCTGTATATTTTCTTATACAAATGTGAATTTATCTGTCAAGCATATGTTTCTTACAGTTTTTTTTTTTTTTTTGGGGGGGGGTAAACCTAATATGTCTTGTCTGAAGCACAGCAGTTCTTCCCAAAGCACCCCGCCAAGAGCCACCACAGCTGGAAAGCTGAGGTGCAGGAGGACAGCAAAAAAACAGCTGACTTAAACAAGGAATCATATTGGACAAAGGGCCTTAATTAGTGCATTTGGTTAATTAGTCTTTCCTTTCCCTCTTTTGTAGTGACTTACTTCCAAGATAATACTAAGGGCATTTGGGGGCCTGCATCCTTATAACAGGAGCAGGAATGGGGTGGGGTCGGGAGGAGTGATAAAGCTAGAATGTTTCCATAAAGTATTTGACTATCCTTACTCAAAGAAAATGAAGTGATTACAGACCAAAACAATAAACTCAACCTTGTAAGGTAACATCCACCTCTAACAGACTCTTTTCAAACTCATCACCTTTGGCTTCCTCTTTGAAACATCCTCATATCTTTTTCTCTACACTAGACACCCTCCCCCCTTCAGCAAACCTTTCATCTCCCTTCCCCCACAATGACTGAATACCCTCTCCTTTTTCCTCATTCCAGTGTCTATTTTCTGGCTTCATGGGACCCTCTTCATTGCCTGCAACTGCGTTGCTCTCTTCCCCTTTCCTCTGTAACTGCACATCTCTCCCTTCTCTTTCCAAGATACACCCACAGTAAAAACAACCCACCTAATCACCCACCCACCCACCCCAAAAAAAGGGATTTCTGATTATTGCATGCCAAGCAGGAGGGTGACTGACTGGTTCCAACCCTCCCAGCTTCCTTTCCCTTCCCCGCCTGGGATAGCTGTTCTTTCTCTGGGAGTTCTCCAAGTGTGTAGGTCCAGACCACCTGGAAAAAAAAACTCATATAGCCTTCAGTTGTAAATGCCTTTACCAGGGCCATATACAATTTCTGGTTGTGGCACGAACGAACCCCAGGTCATTTCGTGAAAAAGACATCGGCATTTCCATAAAACCGAGCAGGCCTCCCTCCCCCATTAATTCCAGCTGAACTAGCTTAGTCCGTGCAGTGGTTGGGAAGGTGGCCTGGCAGGGACCAAGCGGTCCCCACAATAAGAAGTTTCCGAAGCTCTGCCCCATTCACTTAAGAAAGCCCTCTCACCGAGAGCACACCCCTCACAGCAGTCTCTCGCCCCTGCGGCTCCCCAAGCAGCCTCAGCTCCTCCGTCCCACTCCGCAAGAGATCTTTTCTCCTAAACGAGCCCATAAAGGGCTGGGTGGGTATGCCAAGGACCAGGCCCTAGCCCCCTCCTCCCTGTGCAATCTCCTTCAGTTCTCGGGGGCTGGGGGCCTCCTCCCAGTTCCTTCCGCTCCGGGCCGGTGCCAGCCCCGGGTCCCTACGACTCTCGCCGGCTATGTGACCTTGGGCAAGTCACTTCCCCCTCTAAGCCTCAGTTTTCTTCTCCGCCCAGCGGAGACTTATCGAGGTCTAGCCCTACCCACCCCGGGGGAGAAGGCCACCCACAGGGTGGGAAAACGCTTTGTGAGTCGCTCGGCGCAGCAGAGGCGCAGGGCTCACAGGGGCTCCGGGGCCGGACAAAGCTGAGCCGGACAACGCTCCTCCCCCTCCGCGGCGCCGGACTGCTGGACCACACGCCTTTGGGGCCCCCGCCCCCAGAGCCGACCCACGCCCCTCCCCGCCTGGCCAGCTCCAGGACCCCGTACCTGCTCCCGGCGCTCGGCCGCAGGCGCCGCCACCCTGCGCGCCCGCCCGGAGAGGCCCGTGGCCCGGAGGGCTGAGGCGGTCGGCGGCGGCGGGCTCGGGCCGGGGCGGCGGCGGCTGGGGGCGCGGGCGGCGCGGGGGCCCGAGCTCGGCGGGGCCCGGCCTTGGAGACGACGACTGAGGCTGGAAGTGCGCGGCGGCGGCTGCTGCTGAGGCGGCGGCGGCGGTGACCGCGGCGGCGGCGCTTCCGCTCATGGCAGGGCCGCAGGCAGCGGCTCGGGCTGCGACTGGACTCCGGCGCGGCGGGCGCTGGCTGGGCCCCGGCTCGCAGCGGCGGCAGTGGCGGCGGCGACGGAGGCGGCTCCCGAGGGGGAGGAGGCGGAGCCGGGAAGCGGCGGCGGCGGAGGGGGCGTGGCCGTCGAGGGGGCTGGAACGCCGAATCGCGCCGCCAATGGGCGCCAGGCTTCTCGGCCGCGACTCCCGGGGCGGGCGGGCGGCGCCGAGGGGTATCCTCAGCCGCGGCCGCTCTCTGATGCTGGGAGGCCGCGGGCCAGTCGCCCGCCGGGGCAGCCCAGCTCCAAAGGCTGCCCCGCCCCCGGCCCGCCCACGGGGCGCGGTCGCGGGCCTCAGGGGCCAGGCCTTGAGCTCCCAGGGCCCGGCTGCGCCAGGGCTGTGTTGCGCGGCTCCCTCTTCCGCGGGGGTTTGCGCCCGTGAGTGTGCCGGGGGCTCGGCCTGGGGAGCTGCTGCCTGCCCGCCCTCCCGCCCGCCGGCTTCGCGTTCCAGGAGTTGCGCCGCCTCGGCCTCCTTCCTCTTCCCGGCGCTGTAGCCACCCACTGATCTCCCTCTCTTGGCTGTTTCCTCAAAGTTTTCCCCTTTCCGACACTTAGGAAAGAAACTCTGCCTTCTTTTCTTAAGCTGTGTTTTCAATGATAAATAAGTCTCCGCGGACCTGGAGAGGCTGGCACAGGCGGAAACCAAAGAGATGGAGATGAGCTGCCTTCCCCGAGTCTCAGAGACCCATCTTGAATTTTGAGCAGAAGTCAATGAGCTCAACCCTGGCCCCTCGACCCCTTTTCTGACTTTCTCTTCCTCTTTCTCACTTTAAATTTTGTTAAACACCATCCAGCCCACTGGGCCTACTCTCGAAAGAAAATGAACCTGTGAAGCTGGAAAGGCTGGAGTTGTGCTGATGGCTTTCGCTTTCCTTTGAGGGCAAGAATTCGGATTCTTGACCTTAGGGCCGCCTTCCTTTCCCCGATGTGATGTTGGGCACTCAGCACATTTCCTTCCCATGTTCCTGTGACTCTGATATCAAAGGAACAAAATAAACTCAACCATGTGCTAGAGGTACCTTTAAGTACAGGCTTATGGGTGAGTGTGCAACCAAGCTGCTGACCAGATCATTTCAATGGAGTGTTAACAACAGCCTTTCCCCACGTGCAGCCACCAACTGCAACTTAGAGGAGAGAGCTCTACAAGTTGACAAGTACAAGAGATGAGTGACTGAATCTTTGGCAACAGAAACTTCCAATTCCACCTTGACATTAAGTGATATATATATATATATATTTTTTTTTTTTTGGTACCAGGGATTGATCTCCGGGACACTCACCACTGAGCCACATCCCCAGCCCTATTTTGTATTTTATTTAGAGACAGGGTCTCACTGAGTTGCTCAGCGCCTCTTTTTTGCTGAACTTTCAATCCTCCTGCCTCAGCCTCCCGAGCCACTGGGGTTACAGATGTGCACCACCACACCCCACGAGGTGCATTATCTTTCATCCACATAATCATCAGCAAGGCTAGGCACCAGGAAATACAATGATAAAAATATGATCCAGGTGTTCAGAGAGTTTACAATCTCCTTGGACAACAGTGAGATTATCAGAAGTTAAGAACTTAAGGATGAATAGGAGTTTACCAATTTGGAGCAGGTTCAAGAAAAGTGGATGCAAAGACATTAAATTATTTTTGGCCAAGAGACCTAAGATTTCTGAATTCAGTCCTTGGCTATGGTCACAGAGGAGGCAGGTAATGTCATGTTATTAGCTGGGTCTTCCATCCCAGGGCCCACAGAAGAACGCATGGTAAGTACTATATGGAGGAATCTTTCCTTCAATAGGTCTCAGCACCTTTGAGCAAAATCATGTCTATTTCTACCCCAAATCCCAAACCCCAGTTTCAGCTCTTACAACTCCAGTTGGAGCAAAAGCCCTAGAAGAAAAGGGACAGTGTACCAGTTTAATCCAGTAACCAGTCATCCCTGGATGCCTTAAGGCATAAGGGAGAAAGTCAGGTAAACCCCCATCTCACCTTGTCTACTAAGGGGAGCAAACAAAAGAATGAATCAAATTTTTTCTGCTGTGGTCCCTGTCTCTTAACATTTCCATCCTCCAGTGATGATTAGGAAAAGAAGTTAACATTATGTGCTTAGGAGCTGGGAATGTAACTCAGTGGCAGAGCATTTGTACAGCCCTGGGTTTGATCCCCAGCACCGCAATAAATGAATGAATAAAATTTCAAAAAGCATTGTGAGTTTAAGAAACAACAGGTTTAATGGGCTGCAGCACAGCCTGGGTGATGATTGGTAAGAAGAGTCTTACCACTGGAAAGTTAAAAGGTATGTTGGGCTAGGATTGTGGCTTAGCGGTATAGTGCTCACCTAGCATGTGGAGGGCCCTGGGTTTGATCCTCAGCACCACATAAAAATAAATAAGCAAAATGAATATATTGTGTCCAGTTACAACTAAAAAATAAATAATTTTAAAATGCATTTAAAAAGGTATCTATATTCAATGGAGTATTAATCAATCAAAGAAGAATGAAAGCCAGGTGCAATGGCTCGTATCTGTAATCCCAGGTATTTGGGAGGCTGAGGCAGGAGAAACTCAAGTTTGAGGATAGCCTGAGCAAGACCCTGTCTCAATAATAAAGTACAAGAAGGATGAATGAATAAATGAAATCCTGTCATTTGCAATTAAAAGGATGGAACTGGAAAATATATTAAGTGAAAAAAGTCAGACACAAGATGGGCATGGTGACACACATCTGTAGTCCTAGTGACTTGGGAGGCTGAAGTAGAAGAATTGAAAGTTTAAGGCCAACCTCAGAAACTTGGTGAGGCCCTAAACAACTTAGACCGTCTCAAAATAAAAATAAAAAGAGCTGGGGATGTAGCTCAGTGATAAAGCATCCTGGGTTCAATCCCCAGTACCATCCCCCCAAAAAAAAATCAGACATAGAAAGACAAGTAGCACATGTTCTCTCTCATATGTGAAAGCTTAAAAAAAATTGACCTGAAAGTAGAATAGTGATTACTAGAAATTGGATGGTACAGGAGAGAGGGTGGAAAAACAATGGTTGGATTTGATCAGTGCATGCTTTATGCTTGTATAAATATATCAAGCTAAATTCCATTAATATTTACCATTAATACATTTTAATAAAAAAAAGATGAGGCCAGGTTATGAAGAGTCTCAAATGCCATATTAAGGCTTTTAAATTTAACCCGAGTAACCAAAAGGAGTCATTGAAGGATTTAGTGAGGGAAGAATGTGATTAGAATTGCTTTGGAAAGAAAGAGATCTAAACCAAGACAAGAGATGGTAGAAATAGAATTACTAAGATGGTATACCAACAGGGCATAATTTTTGAGGAAAATGAGAAACAAAATTAACAGATTTTTGGCAATGAGGTGACAATAGTAGTACCATTCCTGAAGAGAGGGAATACAGTATGGATGATATAAGAAACAGAGAACTTTGAGGGTTAGTTTAATTCTTTGACCCTACACAGAAGGCAGAAGTACTGCAGTGGTTGGACTAGAGACACTAAAATAAAATTACTAATGTCTTTCTGAGATTGGGATTCAAAAATTTGCAAAGGAGAAGCAAAATAGCAGATTTGCTCATTTGATTTTCTTCCATTTTTAAAAAATTGTGGTAAAAATATGTAAATCACAAACCCGTGTTATTTTGACCATTTTCAAGTCTACAATTGTAATTTAAAGTGGCATTAACTGTATTCATAATGTACAGCCATTACCACTATCCATTTCTATCTTCATTATCACAAACAGAAACTCCATACCCATTAAATAAACATTACCACTTCCCTCTTCTTCCCAGCCCCTAATACATCTATTTTATTTTCTATCTCTATAAGATCATAATGCTTTCTTCTACACACACTCCTGGGGATCAAACCAAGGACCTTGAACCTGGTAGGCATTCCTTTCTGTCTCTATGCATTTGGATATTTTAGGTTCCTCATGTGAGTGATATCACACAATATTTGTTTTTGTGACCATCTGGATCATTTCACTTCTTATAATGTTTTCAAGGTTCATTCATATGGTAGTACCTTACAATTTCCTTCTAGAAAAGAAATTTCTTAATTTGAATGATATTCCATTGTATGTGTGTGCACACACACAATATTTTATTTATGCATTCATTCATCTGTTAATGAACAATTTAGGTTGCTTCCACTTTTCGGGTATTATGAATAATGCTACTGCAAATATTGACTTATATTAAGTATCTCTTTGAGTCCCTGCTTTTGATTTTTGTCCATATATTTGTAGAATTGTTGAATCATATGGAAATCTATGCTTAACTTTTTTTTTTTTGTACAGAAATGCTTTGCCACTGAACCATATCCCCAGCCCTTTTTATTTATTTATTTATTTATTTATTTATTTTTTAATTTTGTTTTGGTACTGGGGGATTGATCCCAGGGGCACTTAGCCACTGAGATACATCTCCAGTGCCTCCTCCCACTTTTTGAGACAGGGTCTCACTGAGTTACTTAGGGCCTCGCTAAGTTGCTGAGGCTGGCTTTTAATTGGCAATCCTCCTGTCTCAGCCTCCAGAGTTGCTGGCATTATAGGTATATGCCACTGTGCCCAGCTCTACTTAACTTTTTGAGGAACCACCAAACTGTTTTCCACAAGATATGCACCATTTTCCATATCCACCAGCAATGTTCAAGGGTTCTGATTTCTTCACATCCCCACCAACACTTATTTTCCTTTTTTTTTCATAATAGCTATCCTAATAGATATGAAATGTTATCTCAGGTTTTCATTTGCATTTCCCAGTTCACTTCCAAGCCCAGCACAAGGTCTGTTACCCGAATTTGTATCCCAGCACAGCTTCCAAGTTATTATTTGGCACATAGGCAGAATGAAGGGGAGAAATTATAAGGAAATAATGAAAGAACTATTTCTTTTCTTTTTTCTGGTGCTAGAGATTGAACCCAGGTCCTCATATATGCTAAGCACATGCTCTACCACTGAGTTATATCCCCAGCCCCTAAAAGAGTTATTTCATGAAAAACTACAAGGCTAAATTAGACCTTTAATAGTATGTAAAGTGAAAAGAAGAGCAAGGTATTATTATAAATATTACAAAATAATACTTTGCAGCCTCACCAACTGATAGACTCCAGACAAGGCAGTAAAAATAGTATTCCCAAATGAGAGACTGCAACAGGAAATAACTGATCCACCAATACCACATGACTGTAATTGTTCACAAGCACATCACAAGCACACATGAGATACCTTCAAGGTTTCCCTGAAATACTGGAGATGTAAGTGTCAGGATGTGAGGGAAGCAGAAACATACCAACCAACCATTTTCTCACTGTGATAACATTAATAAGCTATTATAAATAATAGATTTTATTTCCTTAAGCCAAATTTCTACCAGTAGAAATACTGCCTCAATTTTTGTTGTTGTTTGTTTGTTTGTTTCAGCACTGAGTATTGAACCCAGGAGCACTCCACCAATGAACTACATGCCCAACCTTTTTAATTGTTTATTCTGAGACAGGGTCTTGTTAAATTTCTGAGGCTGCCCTCCACCATTCTCCTACCTCAGCTTCCTCAGTAGCTGTGATTATAGATTTGTGCCGCTGCACAGGGTTTAACTCAATGTTCTTGAAGTTTTTACTTTCTTTATTTCTTTATTTTGTGGGGGGAAGCAGGTACCAGAGATTGAAGCACTCAACCACTGAGCCACATCCCAGTCCTATTTTGTATTTTATATAGAGACAGGGTCTCACTGAGTTGCTTAGTGCCTCACTTTTGCTGAGGCTGGCTTTGAACTTTCAATCCTCCTGCCTCAGCCTCCCAAGCTGCTGGGATTACAGATGTGTGCCACCACACCCAGCCAAAGGTTTTACTTTCTAAAGAGATTGTAGCAAATTATTTACTGAATCACTTACTTATTTTGATTAAGTTTAGGAGATTGAATGGATCATATGCCTCTTTTGCAAGGCACCTCTTATTATTTGGGAGTTGTGTATGGTTTTATTTGTGATGCCAGGGATGAAATCCAGAGCCTTGCTCATGCTAAGCATGCATGTACCACTGCGTTTCAACCTCAGCCCTCTTTTATTTATTTAATTTCTTATTCTTTCTCTTCTATCCACATTCCCCAATCTTTACTTTCTCACTGAAGTCCATCATTCCAGTGTATTTCATGTATATCCTTTCTTTTTGGTAGGTATTTATTAAAATTTGTATCATCAAAAAATAAATAAAATAAAATATGTATTATTGTTTTGGACACATGTATTTTTCACTTATATACATAGTATTGTAATTTTAATTTTTTTTCTTCTTCATAGCAGCATATTTTAAGATATGGTCCAGTTGCTTCTAATCATTGCATAAGACTCTATCCATCACATTTTGCCTAAGGACTTCTTTGATATGGACATCCAAATTACCTCCAACTCTTCACAATGAAAAACAATGCTACCATGAATATATTTCCACGCTTCCTTTATGGAGCTGTGTGAGAATTTCTTTGGAGTGTGAATACAGTAGCAGTTGGGGTTTGTGGCACAAGCCTGCAATCCCAGGTCCCTAGTTTAAAGCCAGCCTCAGCAATTTACCAAGATCCTGTCTCTAAATAAAAAACTAAGAGGGCTTGGAATATAGTTCAGTGGTAGAGCTCCCCTGGATCCCTAGTACCATAAATCAAAAAATAAATACAGTAGAAGAATGGAATACTTTATAATTTTTTTTCTTCTTTTTCTTCCTCCTCCTCCTCTTCTTCTTCCTCTTCTTGTGGTAGTGGGAATTAAACACAGGGTTTCACACATGCTAGTGAGCACTCTACCACTGAGCAACATCCTTAGCCTTTTTAAAAAAAAATTATTTTGAAACAAGTTCTCCTTAAATTGCCCAGGCTGACCTCTAATTTATAGTCCTTCTGCTTCAGCCTCCTGAGTAGCTGGGATTATAGGCCTGACTCATCACCCCCAGCCATAATTTTTATTTTTGCTTTTTGATTTACTGCTAGGGGTAAACGTGTAGGTATGTGTGTATGTTGTGTGTGTTTCTTTAACTACTGTATTCTAGGAATTTTCTGGTCACATTTCCTCTTCCATTGCATCTTTAAAGACTAATGTAAACCCAGTTCGGTGATATGAGTCCATAATGATATTCAAAGACAGAGAGAAAAAAAGAAAAAACACATTGGCCACTATTATAGGGTAGGAGTGCTAAGACTCCAACTTCTTTGTCAAGAAATTGGTAATTAAAGACAAAGAATGAAACATTTGACTTGCCATTTTAGGAAGAAATTAGATTCTTTCCTATTTGATGAGGGGAAACTCTTTGCAGAAGAATGTCAGCTAATAAGTGTAGTAGAATTGATAAAATTAGAAAAGTCACCATTTTGCAATCTCCAGTGAGATAATTGATTCGGGCAAGGATCATCAGTGAATGTTGAACTATTATGATGAATGTTAAACTATTAAAAAAGAAAGAAAAAAGGCCAATCTATCCTTGTATCTATTTCCTACTTGTTCACTTGTTCCACAAACACTTTGAATTTCTAGTGAATGTGCATGCTTGAAAGACTATGGTGACTTCTCAATTGCTAAATACAATGGCCTTTTCTCAACTCTTCTATGATCTCTTCATGGTAATTGACATTAATGGCCACTTTTCTTTTCTTATAACCTTCTCCTTTCATTGACAAAAAAATGATTTTCTGTTGCTTTATAACAAACCACTCTAATATTTAGTGACTTAAAACATAATTTATTATTTTTCATGGTTCTGGTGGTAGACTAGGCTAGGTTGTGTAGTTCTCACTTGGGACCTTTGATGAGGCTGCAGTAAGATGGTGGCTTGAACAGCTAGACAACTGAAAGTTTGACTGGGCTAGACATCAAAGATGGCTTCTTCACTCACTTTTCTGGTACCCCAGCTGGCTTGGTTGGAACAGTTGGAGATGAGTGGGGCAACTTTCTCTCCAAGTGACTAGTTTGGGCTTCCTAATAACATGGTGGATTCAGGCTAGCTAGACTTCTTACATAATGCCTAGCTTCCCCCAGAGCAGGTGTCCCAGGAGGAAGCTGCAAAACTTCTTATGAGACAATTAGTGATCTCTTTTTTCACCCAATATGCATTAACCACTATTTCCAGCCTTGGTTTCTTTAGAGGAGAAAAAGGACCTAAAGTCCCTTCCAAAGTTAAGTGTAAAATCCATCCATATATTTATAGTTTCATTGTTAATAATGCAATTCATCCATAGATAATCCCAAAGCTGTTTTGCTCATCTTTATCAAGTCTTTGGAAAGCATTTAACTTAGTTTTATTTTGTTTTGTTTTTGTGGTGCTGAGGATTGAATTCAGTGCCTTGGGCAAGGGAGGCATGCACTCTACCAACTGAGCTATATCCCTAGCCCTTAACTTAGTTTTCATAAAAAATGGAACTAACCATCCTCTTGCGTTTGTGTTTCCACAGTTAATTTAAAATTTAAGATAGAGTGATTTCAGTAATAACTACAACTAATATACAGAGATTTGGGGACAACATCTCTCTCAATTGATGGGATCATTTGAGATCATTTGTAGTCTATTGGCAGTGAGTGTTAAGCATAAATTAGAATATTTTATATAGGAATGGATTTTATACAGGAATGGATAGCATTGGTGAATGTCATTAAAGAGTTAGAAGAGTTTCCAATGAATCTTTTTTTTTTAGTTGTAGATGGACACAATTCCCTTATATTATTATTTATTTTTATGTGGTACTGAGGATTAAACCCAGTGTTTCACAAGTGCTAGGCTAGCACTCTACCACTGAGCCACAACCCCAGCCCTCTAATGTATCTTTTATGGAGTCATTTGATTAGAAGTAACATAAACCTCCTTAAGATACAGAATTTCCAGCTATTTGGGAGATTAAGTCAGGAGAACCATAAATTTGAGGCCAGTTTGGCCTCAAATCTAATGAAACCCTGTCTCAAAATGAAACTAAAAAGAAAAAAGGGCTTCTGAGATGTAACTCAATGGAGAGCACTTACCTATCATGTGTGAAGCCCTGGGTTCAATCCCCAGTACCACCAGAAGAAAAAAGAAAAGAAAAGAAAGAAGGAAACATAGCATTGACTGGCTCATATAACCCAAAGTCTGATAGGGTTGATCTGGCATGACTTGATTCAGGGGCTAAAATAGCGTCATCAGCTCCCAATTTTCCTCTGTCTCTCAGCTGGCTCACCTCCATATTGGCTTCATATTAGACCCCATATGATGACAAAGTAGCAATGGCAGCACCTGACACAGAACCTATATCCCTCTCAGCAATCCAAGCAAAAATCTCACTACTTTTCATTGGCTAAGATTGGGTATATATGCTCACCCGGGACTGACCTATAGCAAGGAAAAATTTATTTAGCACTGAGTCCCATCCCTCCCTGAACATCCACCCAGTAGAAGAATTGCCCTGGAGCTTTCCAGTAGGTTATCTTGGAAGTCTATTCCTGAGGTACTGATTGGAATGAAGGAAGGAACATGTGTTGCTTAAAAGTGTGGGTATAACATCATGTTCTTCTCTTTCCCCCTATGCTCCATACCCAGCTCCAACACATTTCCCTGCACAAAGCAAGCATTTTAGCACAAACCCAAAATTCACAAGCCATCTTCCTCTTCGTTCACTCTGCATCTTATTTATTTATCTGGTACTGATGATTGAACCCAGGCATGCATTACCACTGAGCTCCATCCCCGTCTATTATTAGTATTAGTATTAGTATTTTAATCATTGAAAGAGGGTCTTGCTAAGTTGCTGAGGCTGCCTTCCAATTTATGATCCTCCTGAGTCACTGGGATTACAGATATGCACCACCATGCCTGATCTCACTACAGTTTATAGAACACTTGCACTGACTGAGCAAAACATCAGTTCCCATTTGCCCAAATTTTGTTACCTTTTGATCTCTTGTGCAATCAAAATATCTCAAAGCATTGGTTTGAATTGGGTTTGGACTCCTAGAACTGAGCTCTGTATAGAATTCCGTCATTCCTGCTCAATCTCAAGTCTCATATTGCTTTATAATGCTGGTTACAGTGAGGCTATAGTTTTAATTTCACCTTTGAGGTTTGTACTACAGACACTTTTAGAAACTCTCTTTGGGTCTCTCCTCTAATCCCCTTCCCTAACTCCAACTTCCGTTGGCCCCTCTTCACTCAGCCACAGCTGCCTGGCTGGAGGGCACTCAGTCGGCACTGTTGCCTAGGCAACCCAGAAGGGGGCTTCAATCTACTGTCTCCCCAGAGGGGCTTGGCTGGCTCTGAGCCAGGAAGAGGCAGGGGGCAGGGGACCTGACTGGCCCTGCGCAGGGCATGTCGGGATATAAACAGACTACTCGTGTGCTGCCTGCCATAAGAGACAGGGGGAATGTCATGTGTGTGATTGTGTGTCTAGCAAGGAAACCAAGGATGCCACTGCCTGCTAAGACAACAGGAACAGGACAAAAGGCCCTCCCGTGCATCTTGGGCTCAGATCTGCAGGGTTGGGGTTAAAGGTCTCAGGCTTGGTATTAGTTTCTTAGGGCTGCCATAACAAAGTGTCACAAACTGAGTGGCTTAAAACAATAGAAATTTATTGTCTCTCACTTTTGAAAGCTAGAAATCTCAAAATCAAAATGTCAGCAGTATCATTCTCCCTTTGAAGCTTCTAGGGGAATCCCTTGTCTCTTCCCGGCTCTTGGTGGTTTGTTGGCAATATCTGGCCTTCCTTGGCTTGTGGCTGTGTGACTCTTACCACTGCTTTCATGGTTACTTCACATTCTCCTGGTTTGTTTCCATGAAGCCATCTTTTTTATGAGGACACTAGTTGTATTCAATTAGGGGCCCGCCCTTACTCCAGTATGACTTCATTTAACTACTTACATCTATGATGACCCTACTTTCAAACAAGGTCACATTCTGAGATCATAGATGTTTGAACTTCAACTCTTTTGTAGAGGACACAATTCAACCCATAAGAAGCTCCCAAATGGGTGTGAAATAATGAGGAAGATAGTTTTAGAAGTTCCTATTGTGTAAGACAAAGCCCTGGAAAAGTTAATTAATCAGACCAAGGGAGTCCTGGAACACCAGACTGAAGATCTTGGTTTTTACTTAACAAAGGAAGCCATGAAGGGTCCAGGAGCAAATATGACAGCAAAGTGACAATCTGTGAGGCTGTTTTTTATTTTTTTAGTGCTGGTGGAATGAGCCACTTCTTTCTCTAGTTATATTCCTCAGTTGCTTTTATTTTTTTATGTTTTTGGTACTAAGGATTGAACTCTATCTAGGGTGCTCTTCCCCTGAGCTACATTCCCAGCCTTTTTTATTTTGAGACAGGACTGTTAAGTTTCCTGGGCTGACCTTGAACTTGTGATCCTCCTCCTCAGCTACTTCTTTAAATCACAGCCCCAATACATACTTGAAACATGGCATAAAACCTCCAAAATGAATAGCACAGAGTTTGGAATGGTTCAGAAGTAAAATTGTCATTAACCAGGTGTGTTAGCCTTAGTTGCCTCAGTAGTCAAATAAGAATAGTAAGAGAGTTGTTGGAGGGATTGAGAGAGGTCGGGGGAGGGAGGGAGAGTCTCAGAAGAATGTCTGCCAAGGCAAGAACTCAGTAAAAGTTCACAACAATTGTGCAAAGATGAATGGTTCATTTGGCTAAGGAGGCAGGAGAAGCCATTGTTATTAGTAAGAGTTGTTACGCTTTAGACCCTGAAACTACCACTCCCTTCTGCTCTCCAGGAATAAGTCTCTCACATTTGCATAGCAATTTTCAATTTTCCAAGTACTCTCTCATCCATTCTCCTTCTCTCTATGTAATCTTCACGACAATCCCATGAGGTAGTCAAGACTGTCATTACTGTCTCCATTTTGCAGGCAAGATACTGAGACCCAGAAGAGTTAAATCTGTTGCTCTGAACATTTTTTTCTACTGGGACACATATGACAGATGATGCTTTCAGTTGACATACTCCTATGTATAATTTCTACCATATCTTTACCCTTTCTCTCTCACTGATAACTATTTAATGTTATGTAGCCTTTAAGAAATGCAAAAGGAAGCCAGGCTATGCCTATAATCCCAGCAATATCAGAGGCTGAGGTAAATTTGAGGCCTGCCTTTGATTTATGGAGACTATCTCAAAATAAAAAATAAAAAAGACTGAGGATGTAGTTGAGTGGTAGAGCAAACCTGGATTTAATCCCAAGGAAGGAAAGAAAGAAAGAAGTAAGTTATATGTAATTGATATAAAAATATGTCTCTAATATATTGTTGATAAAAATATCAGATTACAGATTTACTCACAGGAAATTATTAACAGTGGTAAACTCTGGAATTGAAGGGTGAAAGGTGGTAGAGCAGGGAGAGGAAACTGGTACTTTATAAATTTTTTAAGCGTATATTATTTTTATAATGAAAACCATCCTATTTTGAAAAAAAATAAAGCATCTACTATGCAAGCAACATTATAGGCAGACCTTGAATCTGCTCTGATTTTCTTCAAGGAAATTATTCATGAATATGCATAGGCTATCTCTGGAAATATTCAAGAAGCTGATGACAGTGGCTGCCACTAGACAGGAAGTTTGGGGGACTATTGCTTAGAGTCAGGGAGGGAGGAAAATGGACTTTTCACTGTATACTCTTATAAGATTTAATTTGTTTTCAACCAAGTGCCTTATTATGAATTCAAATAAGCTAAATGAATATTATTAAAAGCTCCAGTGATTTATAATTGCCAATGAATAATTTGTAACTTACCTTATGACTGATTACAGCACACCAGCTATTCTTGTTGGATTAGATGGTAAGTAAAGAGCTGACATTCAAACTCAGGAGTCCTGACTTCAAGTCCTTGGCTCTTTACGTCATTGCCCAGTGTGGTTGCTTCAAGGGCTTCAACCTCATAAGCCCACTGTATCCTAGGTATACACACACACACACACACACATGACAAACACACACGCACACACACACACACACACAACAAGCCATGGTAGAAATATCACAGTTGTCTTAGCAGAGAAGTCAGGACTGTGGAATGAACTTGCCAACCAGTCTCCAGCCAACCACATTCTGTATTGTTTCGCCTGCTTCCTTTTTACTTCCCCTTGAATTATAACTTGCTTACTCTTAAGTGCATAACTATTAAATGTTTAGCTCAATGAATTTTTATGTGTCTACCTGTGTAACCAACACCTGATCAAATATAAACCCTACTGTAACAGTGCTCCACTTTATGCTTTGAATATAGCCCTTACTCTTTGGCACTGCAACTGATTTTAAAAATGGACATATTTCTTTCTCTTGCACTCTTCCTGCTCCTCCCTAATCTCTCCACCACCCTAATCTTAAGGGAAACAGGATTACCTTTCTTCCTTATCCTAGGCATATTTATCTGTCCTTGAGTACACACCCACCATTTAACAAAGTAATCCAGATTTTGAGGATGGAAGCAGAAGATCTCAGAAATGACTATTTCCCAAATTAACAATGAATTACAACTCCAACAGAGAACACGTGGAATATAGCCTTTGAATCACTTCTTTAAAAGCCCCCTGTTCCTGCTGATGGGCAAAATTACAGCCTTTGGGACAGCAGTTCCCCTGTGTTTCTCCTTTGCTAGCAAAGCAATAAACCTTCTTTTTCTTTTTTCTCAAAACCGTGTCCTCATTATTTCATTGGCATGGGGACAAAGACCGAGCTTTCAGCAACACTACTATCTCTCTGCAAGATTCCCTCATGCGCTCTCCAGTCTACACTATCCCCTAATTGTAACCACTATTCTGACTCCTATCATTGGAGGTTAATTTTGCCTGTTTTGGAACTTCATATAAATGGAATCATACAATACCTACCCTCTGGTTTCTGGTTTCTTTTGCTTCACCCTATTTGTGAGATTTATCCACATTATTGTGTGCAGCAATTATTTGTTCATTCGTAGGCTGAAGTGCTGAGTCACAGGGCAAACATATATTTAGCTGTATAAATTCTGTCGAACAGTTGTCCAGTTTATACTCCCACCAGCAATGTAAGAAAGGTCCAGTTGTTTCATGTCTTCACACACTTGATACTGTCAGTCCTTTTAATTTTAGACATTTGGGTGGGGGTTGCCACCTCTGTTTTAGCCCTCATTTGGTTCTATGGTTCTCCATCTGCTCAGTCCTCTGTTCTGACAACCCCTGAATGGACTGTTTGGACTCCTGACCAACCCTTCCTGCCCCTCCTTTCCTGGAATACAGCCCTATCCTTCCATGACCCCAGCCCCTGCCCAAATCCTAGTGTTCACCACAAACAAATCTGATCCCTGCCACAGGCTGAGACCCCATTCCAGCATAGACTAAGCTCTCATGCTAACCACAGACTGGTCTCAACCCTAATCACAGACTGCGCTCTTAGCCCACCACACAATGAGCCCTAATTACAGCCACAGGGTGAACCCAGATCCCAAACACAGTCTGAGCCATGATCCCAGCAACAAACAGAGTTTTAATCCTAGAAGGAGGCTTAAACTGACCTGATCCAAACTCAGACTAGTGAACACAAATGCCAAGCACAATGTCAGAAATTTTTAGAAGTGTGAAATCACATGAATAAAATACATTGTAAAGCAAACTACTATCTCAATAGGGTCTCCTCGGTTCACTTCAAATTTTAATTGTGACAACTTTGCTAAATTAAAAAAAAAAACATGCTGGGGGTAGGAGTGGAGGTGTGCGTGGCTCAAGGAAACCTAAAACTAAGCTAGTCCTGCAGATGGTGGTAGAAAGATGGGTAACCTTCTTCCTGTCCTCACAAGATGGCAGGTTTATTTTAAGGGTGTTTTTAACAGCTTAAAAAATGGATTCAAAGAACACTGGGGGAAGCCTCTGATTTTTGGGTTTCTGCCCATAGTGCCTTTTTTCTTTCTTTTTTTTAAACAATGGTATTTGACTCCCAGTGAGATTTGTTCCTTCATTATGGTTCTGATCATATTGCTATTCACATCCCCCTCCCTGCAGAGGCTATTAGGAAGGAAAAAGGAGCCAGAGCCTTAAAGAACTAATGCTTAGTGGTTTTGTTTGCCCTATGTCTGCTAATCAGCAGCAAGCTGAGAACATAATTTTCACTTTTCTTGCATCTTTGAGAAAATTCTTGATTTTACCCTTAATGGTCTAAGGCACACCTCTGAATGTCCTGTGTCCTATGAAGGATGAGTGAGGAGTCCTTAGGGCAAAACAGACCTTCACAAAAATGTTCTCTCCAGGACAAAAATCCTGATTAGTTTGAGATTTCTTAATTCCTAAACATTAACTAGGTAAAGTGACTTTTATGATAGACCCCATTGCATTGTGGAAAAGACAGTGGGAATGTATAAGTCAGGAGACCTGGAAAGTTCTGCCACCACGTTTGACAAGGTAAAAATCCCCCTTCTCTCTAGGTCTCCTTTCACTACTGTAATAGTAAAGTTAAGTGTAGCTTTTGTAATATCATCTTCATATATTACCTCATTTGATCTTTATAAGGATTTCCAGTAAGATGGGAACTTTTATTATTCCAATTTTATAAAGCAGGTAGCAGGAATTGGGCACAGTGGCCCATGCCTGTGATGCCAGATATTTAGGAGGCTGAGGCAGGAGGACTGCAAGTTTGAGGACAACCTAAGGAACTTAGCAAAACCTTGTCTCAAAAATAAAAGGGCTGCGGAAGTAGCTCTGTGGAGGAGTACTTCCCCAGCATTGAGGAAAGAAAGGAAGGAAGGAAGGGAGTAAGGAAGGGATTTTCAAGAAATAATCTTGTTGGTTAACTGCTTTATAAAGGTCAATGTGTCAGTTGAAGGGATTATGAATAAAGGATTTCTCTTTCTCAAAACAAATTTGTTTAACTTTCTAGCTCTGCATCCCTGAAAGTCTAACTAATAAAGAGGTAATGTCAGCTATCATATTAGGGAGCATTACTTATGAGAAGTAGTGAATTTTGGCCTCCCTAATTATGCTGACTTTTGTAACTAGGTCCATTTACTATGGGGATCCTGAAAGCTATGTCCATAGGACATAAGATTGTAATTCCTATTTGGGACAGAGCATTTCTAATTAAGGTTGTTACCACACTCACTGATGTGATCTTATCTCCTTGGTTCTTATGACTGATTACAGCACACCAGCTATTCTTGTTGGATTAGATGGTAAGTAAAGAGCCAACATTCAAACTCAGGAGTCCTGACTTCAAGTTCTGTCACCTGAAGGGGAGAAAAATAAGATTGATCACTACAAGAACTCCTGCTGAACAGAAATGATGGAGGCAGTCCTGTTAGCATGAGGTCTCTTATTTTGGACCCTTCTGAATTAATATGATGCCAAGTGAGGCCTGTGGTAATTGGGTGACATTAAATATCTAGTTGAGCCCAAAGACGACCTGATAAGTAAACATTTCAGGCGTAAATCTAAGTCCAGTAGTTTGGAAGATCAGATTCCAGCTGTTTTGGTTGCCTGTATAGCCATGGTCCCTAATCTTGACCACATCACAGCCTCATATTGAAATGATATTGAATCACTTGCCACAGTGGACACAGCAAATAAAAAAGAACAAAATATTGCTAAATACAACTGGGATGAATCTCTCAAACATAATGGTGAGGGAAAGAAGCAGGCACAAAATAGCACAAAGTGGATAATTTCACTTGTCTGAAGTTTAAACACAATCCAAACTAACCCAAATGTTGACTGTCATGGAGGGGTGAGAATTGACTGGAGGTAGAAAGGAGCCTTTAGGGAGCTATAAATATTCTGTACCTTGATCTCTGTGGTTGTTACATGAGTAGGTGAATATATTCATGTATGTGAAGGCAGCCTTAATTAGAGCATCTAGAAGCAGAAAGATAGATTGGATCCAAAGGCGAGTGGGGTATTTAACTGGAAATTTGACATCTTGGGCTTATCTTAGTGAGAATGTCCCACTGACCATAAAGAGTAAATAATATGAGCCCCATGGTAAGGTATATAATAGTATTTCACTCAGAGGGACATAAGACTTTGAGAGAGGATAAATAGGGGCACAAGACCTAAGTGTTCATTTTCCAAGGGAAGCAAAGAAAGCAGAGCCTGGGGTTGCAACCAAAAGGTAAAACTTCACTATTCAAGGAGCTGGTCATATAAAACACAGGGGATGTAATGTTTTGTGAACATTAAGTGACAATTTTGGGAATAGTATTTTACTTTTAATCTCTCTCTCCATCCATTTTGGAAGAGGTTTGATTGAAGGTTAATTTAATAAAATAATATATAAACCCTTATTTTAGTCAGTTTGGAGCCCAGACAGCACCTAAAAGTAGGCACTGCCTTTGTTAAAAAATTAATTCATTCCTGATTTCAGAATGGGACAGAATTTCTGTCATAGGATCAAATTGAAACAGAAAATTTTGGAGTCAGGTCTTGCAAGAAATGGATGAAAATATGGAGACCATTGTCCTGGGTAAGTAAAGATCTTGTGGGAAGGGACAGGGCATGAGAAGTTTGAAGGTTTGTCATATAAAAAAAATGTCAGATTCACCCAAGGTGACTGCAGAGAGGAATGAGGACTTGTGAGGAGAAATTCTGGGAAATAGAATATAATGAGGAGAACCCTTCACAGAGAATCAAAGACCTCATGATGTTCCTAAGACGGAGCTCATTCATATAGTAACTCATTTCCTGTGCTAGGTTCTTGGACACGGAGGAGAGCATGACCTCCAGGTTCCTTCCTTATAGAGTGGTATAAGACTGAAAAAGTAGTGGTTGAAATTTTAGTTGCCATCTTGGTCCATGAGATACCCTTCAGAATGAAAGCCACTAAAGACAGTAGAAGAAAAAAAGCCTAAGGATCTTGGGTCTCATGGCTGTGATATCTCCATATCAGCTGTATTGAATGTCTCTGGACTTCTCTATACATGAAAGAAAAAAAGTCTACTTTATGGGGCTGAGACTGTGGCTCAGTGGTAGAGGGCTTGCCTAGCATGTGTGAGGCACTGGGTTCAATTCGCAGCACCACATATAAATAAATGAATACAATAAAGGTCCATATCTAAAAAATATTTTTAAAAATGTCTATTTTGGGGGGGGGTATTAGGAACTAAACTCAGGGGCACTCAACCACTGAGCCACATGCCCAGCCCTATTTTGTATTTTATTTAGAGACAGGGTCCCACTGTATTGCTTAGCGCCTCACCATTGCTGAGGCTGGCTTTGAACTCGAAATCCTCCTGCCTCAGCCTCCCATGCCACTGAGTTTACAGGTGTGCGTCACCATACTCAGCTATTTTTATTATTTGTTTAGGTTTTATTTATATGCAATCAACCCTAATCCTGACACATAAAACAAAATATATTTTTGTATTTTTTTAGTAAAAAACATTTTTAAACTAAAATTGTGTAAAATGACAACTGAGATCCCTTTTAGTTCAAACACCTGGATACTTCTTGTTTTCATCCTCCTAGGCTCCAGTGTGATGTCATCTTCTATAAGAAACTTCCCCAGATTCTTTAGAAGGGCTCAATTTTTCCCTCCTTTGTTCTTCAACAACACTTTATTAAACTGGTAGGATAACAAGTCAAATTGAGCTTTTTGTTTTGTTTGGGTTTTTTTTAAAACCTCAGATTTTTAAAAACTATTTTTATTAGTTGTTGACGACATTTTTTATTTTATTTATTTGTATGTGGTGCTGAGAATTGAACCCAATACCTCACACATGCTAGGCAAGCACTCTGCCACTGAGCCACAACCCCAGCCCCTGTTTGTGATTTTTTTGTGCTGGGGAATTCTTATTTTTTATACTGGAGATTGAATCCAGGGGCACTCTACTACAGAGTTATATTCCCAGTCCTTATCATTTTTTGAGACAGTATCTCACTAAATTGCAAAGTCTGGCCTCCAATCGGTGATCCTCCTGCCTCAGCTTCCTGAGTCCCTAGGATTACAGGTGTACACCACTGTGTCCAGCTTCCAGTTGAATTTCATGACAGGTCTCTGACACATACATTTATGATTACTATCCATTATGGCTGCATTGGTAGAGACTAGTGTTTAAATGGGGAGGGCACCCACGTTGCTGTCCAAGGTTCTGAATCTTCAAAGCACACTATGACAGTTGTTTGTTCCAGTCTCTTAAGACACTAATACACCTAAAAGACAGATATTCTGACTAAGCAAACAGGAGGCAAAGGCAGGAGAAGACAGTGAGAGCTGAAAGAGAGAAACAGAGAGCAGAGGCTACTCAGATCTTAGCCACTGAGAGGAGGCCAAGCAAGTAAAATGAAAAAGGAAAAAAAAAAACATTTTCTTTTGACATTTTTAAATAATGTTATCAGAGTTAACAAAGATGAACAGCTAAAGATGAGTTATAAATGAGTTATAAATCTGTGCTAGTGTTGATATGAACAAACATTTGTGCAGACAGGGAAGCAGAATATCTCGTAGGTAGAAATGGTAGGAGGAATGATCTTCACAGGATTTATACTAGCATGCTCATGGCTTTCTTTTTCAGTCTTGATCAGTGGTTTGTGAATTTTTAAAAATAGGGGGCTGGGGATGTGCCTCAGTGGTAGATTGCTTGCATAGCATGCACAAGGCCCAGGGTCTAATCCCTACCACAGCAAAAACAAACAAACAAATAAAACAATAAATTAAAAATAGTGCCACAGAAGAACTTGAATAATTGCTTATGTTTTACAATTCATGCAGCTGATTTCAGGTATTTAAAAATGATTCCAATATTTTGGGTTACAAGAATGTTTTCTTCTCCTATATTTGGAGAATGGGATTTTCTTCCTCTATCTCCCTCCTCCCTGCAACCTAGTCTAATTGCTCACCCCATGTTTAACTTGGCTAGTCAAGTGATTCCCTCCCGCACTAGAATCTTACATTGCTCTTGATTCAAATTCATGCTAGGTGTTTAAAAATACATTATCTCAGTTAATCCTCTCAACAGCCTACTATATCAGTATAATTATTCTCATTACAATTACATTCATATCATGGATCTCTGAGGCTGTTTGTGAATAGTTGAAACAATGAATAGTAATTCACAAATGTCAAGGGTGTATTCTAATTTACCTGCCTGTCTCCCAAAATAGCCTTTGAAGACTTTGAAGGCACGAAACATGTCTTATTCATCATTATATTCTCAACAATAACTAGCATAGTTCCTGACACACAGTAGGGGCTCTAACATATTTTTGAATAAGTGAATTAATTAATGGAAATGCATAATAATCAGCATTGTATTTAAATCGTTTAAACATGGTGAATTTATATATAATAAATCAAAGATACAGGGCTGGGGTTGTGGCTCAGTGGTAAGGTAGTTGCCTTGCATGTGTGAGGTACTGGATTGATCTTTAGCACCACATAAAAATAAATAAATAAAGATATTGTGTCCATCTACAACTAAAAAAAATTTTTTAAATCAAAGATACATAACGGAAATCTCAAAATGTTTTAACCTAGTGAAAGGTCAGGAAAGATCTTACACATAGCATCTACTATACAAAACAATGCATTCTTGAAAATCAAAACAGCGAACAGAAATAGTGAAATAATCTCTCTTCACATATAGGTATCACTCTAGCAATAAACCAAAATAATTCAGTTTATTCTCAAGAATAAAAAGGTAGCTGGGTACAGTGGTACATGCCTGTAATCCCAGCAGCACAGGAGGCTGAGAGAGAAGAATTCAAAGCCAGCCTCAGAAATTTAGCAAAACCTTAAGTAATTTAGCAAGACTTTATCTCAAAATAAAAAAAAAAAAACGAAAAGGGCTGAGGATGTAGCTCAGTGGTTAAGTGCCCCTAAGTTCAATCCCTGGTACAAAAAAAAAAATAGAATTAAAGGTAATCCCCCCCAGTCTCTCTCCTCTTTCCTCCTTTCTTCCTCTTCTTCTTCCCCTATGTTCCCATTTTCAAACATTTACTGAGATCCTACTGCATTAATGCACTACAAGGATTTCAGAATCTTCCTTTAAGAGTTTGCTCTCTATAGTTAAGAGGAAATAAGGTCACAAATAACAATATATATAATTACATAGATAATGTCTGACTTTCTTTTCTTTGCAGGGTGGGGGAGGGTTCTGGGATTTGGATTCAGAAGTGCTTTACCATTGAACCACATCCTCAGCCCTTTTTATTTTTTTTTTATTTTAAGACAGGATCTCACTAACTTTCTTAGAGCCTCATTAAGTTGCTGAGACTGGCCTAGAACTTTCCATCCTCCTGCCTCAGCCTCCTGAGCAACTGGGGTTATAACCACTGTGCCCAGCCTACATTTGAATTTCTACAATAATATCAGCCCCACAGTTTTGCCCTGAGCTGCTTTTTTGCCCATCATGAATCCCATCTTGGAAGACTTTCTTGATCTTGTTTCCTGAGCACAGGAGCAAAGAAAATTCTTCTCCTCAGTCTGTTAACTATTATTGTTATATGGCAAAACTGCAATAACAGCAGGGCTTTCCTTTGAGATTAAAAACTAGGGAAAGCCAGCACAGAAGCACATGCCTGTAATCCTAGTGGCTGGGGAGACTGAAGGAGGAGGATCATAAATTCAAAGCCAGCCTCAGCAAAAAAGAGGCGCTAAGAAACTCAGTGACACCCTGTCTCTAAACAAAATAAGAAATAGGGCTGGGCATGTGGCTCAGTGGTCAAGTGTCACTGAGTTCAATCCTTGATACCCCCCAAAAATAAAATAAAATATAAAAAGGGGCTAAGGATGTAGGCCAGTAGTAGAAAGCCCTGGCCTCAATCCCTAGTACTAATTAGTAAATAAATAGATAGATAAAATAAATAAAAGGCTAGGCCTGCATTTTGGCATGTGATGGAAATGATTATATTTTAAAATATGCACACTTGCATTAACAAAGTGTCAAATAGAAGCCCTGTGATTTCTTTTCCTGTGATTGAATGTGATCATCAGAAGAGCTGGTTTTGAATCCTGCCACTTAGTTTGTAGCTTCTGCCAAGTCACGTAACCCTCCGAGTTTGTGAAGAAGCTACAATGTGAGGGAAATCTATGAGAATGTCAAAAGGCTTTGAAAGGGAGAACAAGAGAAAGATTTAAAGAGAGGAAGAAAAAGAAGGATGACATAAGAGAGGAAGCCGGGTTTAGAGGAACTGTAAGAAGAATGGGAGCTGGTGAAATTATTTCAGACTTCATGTGCTGAAATAGTCATTCTTGTCACAAGCTGCTAGATTTTCCTTCTTATGAAAACATTTCTAAGGTGGCAGATGAATATATTTTTAAAAATTTTCCTGAAGCATAACACTTGAACAGGATGTGTTAGAGAAATGCCAAGAAAAGAAGGCAGAAGGAGGTAAAGTCCTTGAATGAAAAGAAAGATAAAGGGATTTATGCACGGACCTCGAGGCAGGTGGCCCACCTTCTCCACGAAGCTCTCCTGGGTAGAATTGATTATCTCCTTGTTGGACCCCTAATGTTCTTACACACCCTCTACTGGGGCTGGTACAATGGTTTAGGTGTTTCCCTGTTGTTTCTATCAGACAAGTTCCCTGGATGCTAGGCTTCTTCGTTTTCTCTGTTTCCAATGCCTCCCATAGAACTTGGTATATGAGATATGCTGGATGAATGTCTTGAATAAGCGAGCCTGGATGGAAGAAATTGCAACCATAATCTTTGCAGAATGAATGAAATCCAGTGGACATTTAGCTTGGAAAAGAGACAACTCTGGGATACATACTATTTTTTAATATTTGAAGGACTGTCTTGGGGATATGTGTTTGAAATGTGCTCTGTGGTCCCAATGTACAGCTGAAATTAAGAAAGAAAGTCGTAAGAGACCTATTATACAACAAGTGAGCACACACACACACACACAAAACAAAACAAAAACAAAACAAAAAAAACAATGGATTGTGTTCTTAAAAGTTGCTAAGGGTGAATTTTTAACTGTTCTCACCTCACAAAGTATATTATTTAATGCATATGTTAATCAACACCATTAAAGCTATTCTGCCATGTATAAATATCTCAAAATATCATGTACATGATAAATATATAATTTTATCAGTTAAAAATAAATAAAAAAAATAATTTTCTAAAAAAAGAAAGCAAGTTTTGACTTACTTTAAGTAATTCTAATTACAAAACTGGCCAGCAGTACCATGGCCTATCTTAAGGAGGCCTGAACTCATTCAAACGGAGAACTAACACCACTTTTCTTTTTCCTCCTCCTCCTTTTTCTCCTTATGGTAGGGATGAAACTTAAGCATAGGCTTTGCCATGGAGCTATACCTCCAGACCCCCAATCCCTTCACTCTGTAGATGAGAAAACCAAGACCCACATCAGATAGCAAGATTGTGGTGGAGACAGCCCTAGAACCTAGATCTCACTATTTCTGAGCAATATGACTCTCTCCCCTTTTCTGTGTCTGGGACTTACTGTATAGCACTAGATGTTGCACCTCTATTCTCCATTCTTTCACCTCAGAATAAAAACTGAAATAGAGGGGCTGAAGGTGTACATCAGTGGTAGAGCACATGCTTAGCATGCTTGAGACCCCACATTCCATCCCCAGCACCAAAATAAATTAATAATTATTGCAGAATTATTACAGACTTGCTGTAACAAAAATAACATTGTTGTTTGGATAAGTCATATTTTGTAGTGGTTAACAGCTATGGGGCTGGAGTGCAATGTGCTGCCCATGATCATGAGCCCTGAGGTAGGGCTTTATGTGCCCAGAGGCAGGGGCATTGTTTTTTAATTTACATACAAGGTGACATATGGGATTAAGATTTGAGGGTCCCAAAAGTCCTGGGTTCTTGTTCCACTTTTCTTGCAGCAGGACTTTGGGCAAATTAGTCCTTTGAGCCCATTTCCTTATTTCTAATATGAGAATAACTGTATCTCCCTCCAAGGGGTGTGGTAAGGCTTAAATTAAAAAACTACATAAAGCTCTTAGCACAGTATCATAATGAGCACTTAATAATTTTTAGAAGGCCATTCTAGTCTTTTTTGGTTTTTTTTATTCCCAGGTATAAAAACAGATAATTGAATAAACTTTCCAAACATTCTAGCCTCTTGCTTTTCTATGGAAAGCAATCCTGCTCAATCCTGGTGTCTGCCTCCATGAAGACTTCTGTACCCATTTGTTTATTTTGATGGTTCTGGAAATGGAACCCAGGGCATGGTGCATGCTAAGTAGGCACTCTACCACTGAGCTACATCCCAGCCCTGCTGCACTCCTTCACTAGGTGACATTGCATCCTCACTTCTCTGCACGAGCTTGTTTTTCCATCTGTAAATGAAGGCAGAAGAGGAAGAATGTCTCCTTTCTATTTATACCAATCCATTTCTACAAGTATACCTTAATTTTGTAAAGATTTAAAAAATTGGATTAGATTACTAAATTCCCTCCTTTCTCTCACATTGGTTGAGCTGGAGAACCTAATCTTCCCTCTTTTCCCCCATTCCTATTCCCTATCTCCATCCCTCATCCCTGTGTCTCTCTCACCTTAGAATGCAAAGCTCCAGCAAAAATAAACTATAGCCCTGTGTGGTGGCATATGCCTATAATCCCAGTGGCTACAGAGGTTGAGGCAGGAGGATTGCAAGTTCAAAGCCAGCCCTAGCAACTTACTGAGGCTCTAAGCAACTCAGCAAGACCCTGTCTCTAAATAAAATATAAAAAAGGACTGGGAGTGTTGCTCAGTGGTTAAGCCCTTCTGAGTTCAATCCCTGGTAGTGGGGGGTAGGGGTGGGATCGGCTTTCCGCTATTAAGCCCATTCCATTTCTCTAGAGCCTGATCCCTGTAGACAAATCAGTTTATGACTCGAAGGTTAGGCTGTAACTGCAATCATATATAAATTAATAATCATGCACAATTATTTGCAGTTAATTAGTAAATTTTTAAATGCAATTAATGGAATCATTTTACAAAAGTTTCTGTACCAGAATTTTTTCCCCCTGGGTACTGGGGATTGAACCTAGGAGCACTCTGTCACTGAGCCACATCCCCAACTCTTTTTTATTTTGAGGCAGGGTCTCACTAAGTTTCCAAGGCTGGCCTTGAACTTGTGATCCTCCTGCATAAACCACCTGAGTAGCTGGGACTATAGGCATACACCACTATGCCCAGCAGTCTGTGCCCTTTGATTTAAAGAACTCTGGAAATAGATCCCTCATTCTTTCACTGATTCCCGTACTTACTCCCTCATGCATTTCTTTAGAGAGCAGTGATCATTCATTTAATGTACTTTCTTTGAGTCTTTAGTCTGCTTGCTGCATTGGGGACAGTGTTAGATGATGGAGCCTAAGGCTGGTTTTAGAAGCTCAAAGTCCATTCAGGGAGGCAGCGGAGAGTAACCAGATAGCTTGCAGAGAATGAAATAAGGTCAGTGGCAAAGGGTCTGTCATAAGATTGCTGTCAAGATGTTGGCCTGAGGCTGGAGAATCCACTTCCAAGATGGACACATACACCTGCTGTCAGGTTTGATTGATTGATTTTTTCTCTTTTTTCCTCTTATTTATTTGTTTTTGTGTTTGTTGTTTCTTTCTGTCAGGAGTTTCTCATCATGTGGTTGAGTGTCTTCACAACATGGGAACCCACAGAGTGAATAAGTCAAGAAACAGCAAAGCAGAAACCTTACCTGTCTTTTATGACCGAGCCTTGGAAGTCACCCTCCATCATTACTATAATTTTTTATAGTTAATACAGGTCAGCTCTCTTCATGTAAGAGAGAGGATACATGTACACTAGGAGAGAAGAATCAGTGAGGGACATCTTGAAGTCTGGTTACCCCAATAACCCTTGGGAAAAAAAATCTTTGTGTGTTCTCTTTAATTTCCTTTCATAGAAATTCTCTCAGCCCTGGGGCTCTGTCCCTATTTTTCCCCCCTGTCAACCCTTATCTTGGGTCTCTGGCCTGTCACTATTTTCACTCATGTAAAAAATAAAACCACACCTATTATCATAGAATGAATGGAGGTGGGATGATATCATACAAAATGCAACTTTTAGCTGTTTCGGGCTCCACCTCTGATGCTCTGCTATTTTCCTGACAACCTCTCATGCTATCCCCAACTGCTTCTCTAATGGACAGCAGTTTCAACATACACTTTCCCAGTCTTTGAGGGATTCTGCTGCAAAATGTTTTCTCCAGATTTAAACAAAAGTGTTTATAAAACGGGAGCCTAGAGAAATCACTGGCTCTGTAGGAAGATGAGGGCAAGGCACACAGGGATTTTTGTTGAGGATGGAATCTCTTTACCCAAAGATTCAGGTGTATATATATATGGAGGGATCTTTTAAAGGAAATAGTAACTTACATTACGGGTGCTTCTGGGAGAAGAAATGGCATATACAGAGCTCACCAATTACCTTTCTTTCTTTTTTTTTTTTTGGCAAAAGCCTATGTGGATCCATCACATATTCTGATTTGCTTCTTCATACCTTGAGTGTTATAGGAGATCAATGATTGCCTGAACCTGTGTGAGGGGAGGTCAGAGGATGTATTACAAAGAGCTATAGAATATTTTTGATGGAGAAAGGATTATGGAATGAGTTTTGAATGAGTCAATAGACAGTAGCATAATCAAAGTTATATAAACATGGACGATTCTGGTACACCAAGGAAGAACACAGCTGAAGTGTTTAGGGTGCATTTTGGAAACTGGCAGAGGCTATTTAGCCACATGCCTGGATCAGGATCAATGCTGGTGTATATGTCTTGAAGGCAGAGGTTCGTGTTTATTATGTTTTCCACTTATTTCCTAGTGCTCAGGGAAAAGAACGAAAGGCATTTACACTATTTTGAATACATTGAAAATTCCCTGTGGCTGATGGAGAATTTGGACCTGATTCACTTGCCATAGTTCAGTCCTTCAATCTCTTCCAGGAAGAATATCAAAGACATCCAAAGTGATTTCAATAGTGGGCCACAAATTCAGAAATCCCTGGGTGTGTATCCACTGGCATTTAAACTAATAAACAAGAGAGTCCATATGCATACTAGATGGAAGTCAAGTGTGTATATTTAAGCCAAGTGTGTGCAACATATGAATGAGCAGAAGCATTAAACATAACCTTTATGAAGAGACAACAGGCAAATGCAAACAAAAAGAAAGCAGAATATGCATTATTCATAGTACAAAACAAATTCAAGGACAGTAAAATCTATTTAGATATTTACCAAAGGCAGAGTACTACATAACAAAGCTTATGGGAGTGGGCCAAATCTAAACTTATGAGAAGATGAACAATCTTAAAATATCTTGTTATAGAAATAAGGATGAACTGAGTAGTCAGTTTAGGAAATGTGACAAAGGTAAGGAAGCAGACAGAATGAGAAGGGTATTTGGTTGCAGTTTAGTTCATGATTGTGGGACAGGGAGTGGAAAGGGGCTTCTCAAAAGCACAAATAATGTGAGCTGAGAGAAGCAAGGACAACCAAGAAAGCTCAGTGTCATAGAAACAAAGGAAGGCAACAGTTTTGGTGGTTTTATTTGTGGTGGTGGTGGTGGTGGTGGTTTTTTTTTTGTTTGTTTGTGTGTGTGTGTATGTGTGTGTGTTCGGGCTGGGGATTAAACCCAGAGGTGTTTTACCATTGAGCTACATCCCAGACCTTTCTGTTTTTTATTTTGAGAGAGGGTCTCACTGCACTGAGTTGCTTAGTGTTCCGCTAAATTGCTGAGGCTGGCCTAGAAATTGCGATCCTCCTTCTTCAACCTCTAGAACTGTTGAGATTACAGGCATGGGCCACTGCACCCGGTGAAAACAGAGTTTTAATGACTAGGTATTGAGCTGCAGAAGGGAGATAATAATCAACAATGTCAAATACAAATGAGAAATTCAATAAGAAAATGACCTGGCAATGGCATATGTCTGTAATCCTGGTGACATGGGAGCTGAGGCAGGAGAATCCCAAATTTGAGGCCATCCTGAGCAACTTAAGGAGACTCTGTTTCGAAACAAAAAAATAAAAAAGGGCTGGGGTTTAGCTCAATGATTGAGCACTTGCCTATTATGTGTGAGTTCCAGGGTTCAATCCCTAGTATTACACACAAAAGAAAGAAGAAAGTGACTTAAATCCTACAGAATTTGGCAATTACCAGTAAGAATTCACTCTTTTTTTGGTACTGGGAATTGAACCCAAGGGCACTTTACCACTGAGCTACATCCCCAGTCCTTCATATTTTACTTTGAGACATTGTCTGGCTAAGTTGCTGAGGGTCTCACTAAGTTGCTGAGGCTGGCCTCAAACCTGCCATCCTCCTGCCTCAGCCTTCTAAGTCACTGGGCTTATAGGCATGTATCACAGTGCCCAGATTATTAACCTACTTATTGTAAGAGTACTCAAGTTTTGCTGTGGAAGAGATACCCATGTGGTTCAAGTGAAGCTGATGCATTTCCATGTGGGTTAAATAACCTAATTCCCCTTCCCAGCTCTCTTCTCCTTGGCCTCCTCACCTGTACTCACTTTCTCAACCACCTTACAGCAACAGTGGCAAGGTGGCATATGCCACAAAAGAGACATGATGCCCAGAGGGACAGGATGATTAAAACTGGAGCATTCATTTTGGGAGAAAGTAAAAAAGATCAAGAGGATCACAGCTGTACCAGCCCTGAAGCCTTGAGCTTCAGGGATCAACATTAGGTGCTATACGTCTCTAGACTTTTTATGATATGAGAAAAATCTGATGACAATTCTTTTTTTTTTTTGCTTTGTAAAGGATAAAAGTTTATTTAGGTAACATTTCTGGAGATTAGCAAGGGTAAAGGCCTGTCACTGGACTGATGACAATTCTTGATGTAAATTCTGTCCTTGTAGCTGAATTAACCTCTATTACAAAAGACTTAGGACTTATGGTGATGCTGACATTGTCTACAACTCCAGAGGTGGATATTGTGACTCAGGCTTAAGCCGATTGATACAGAACATTTCCTTGACAACGGAGAATTATTCAGAAATGGGTACGAGAGCCAAGTCAGGACACTTAGAACCAAAGAAAATCAGTTTCCAGGACATTTGTATGAACTATGTCCTGGAAAGAGAAGCAGACATCTTTTTAACTGTAGTAATTAAGCAAATGAAGATATGTGGATGGAGTTTTGGTAGCCTCTTGCCTCCATTAGAGGGAGAATCTGTCTGGGGCTCAAGTCAGCATGGAAAAAGTTGAACCCAGAGATGAAGAGAAACTGGTTCTGATGACATAGCTTGAGAGTTATTCAAGCTTTATCTGGAGTCAGCCCTTACCCCTGGAGTTTTCAACATGTGAGTCAATAAATTTCCTCTTTATTTAAGCCAATTAGGCTTGGGTTTTTTGTAACATGAAACAATAAGAATCTGTAGCAGATTGTATTTTCCAAACATAGCTCTATCAATATATTTATTCAGTTCTTCATGCTCTTTTTGCAATGTGACTGAAACTCCTTCCACTGAGAGATGGAGGTCTATGTTCCTCTTGAGTCTGGGTGGGGCTTTTAACTGCTGTCACTAAAGGAGGTCAGCACTGTCATGCTATGTGATTTCTGAGCCTAACACATAAAAAGTGTTATAGGTTTCTCTCCTCTCTCTCTCTCTCTCTCTCTCTCTCTCTCTCTCTCTCTCTCTCTCGGTACCAGGGATTGAAACCAGGGGTGCTCTACCACTATGCCACATCCCCAGCCCTTTTTTAAAAAATAACTTTATTTTATTTATTTATTTTTTGGGTGGTGCTAAGAATTGAACTCAGTGCCTCACACATGCTAGGCAACCACTCTACTACAGAGCCACACCCCAGCCTGAAGCCTCCCCACTTTTCAAAACAAATTTATTTAGAGACAGGGTCTTACTGAGTTTTTTAGGGTCTTGCTAAATTGTTAAGGCTAGTTTTGAACTCAGGATCCTCCTGCCTTAGCCTCCTAAGCTGCAGGGATTACAGTTGTGCATTGCTGAGAGCCACGGCCGAGTCTGTATGGCCCCTGGCATTTTGCCAACAGTATTGATTGACAGGCGAGGCATTACTATCCGCCTCTGCCGCAACTTTTGAGTTCTCGCACTATTTTGGAGTTCTCGTGGGGATTTCCGGGGATTCCCTGAGAGTTCCCATTGGTTGGGGAAGTGCAGGAGGAGGGATTTCCGGGAGAGATATTTCCGGCTGGGGGTTCCTGGACAAGCCTCGTGGCGGCGTTCGGGAGGATTCCCCGGGAGCTGTGTGAAGTGTTTTCCTGCAGTTTAAAAATAAAGTTTGTTCCTGCTTCAGTGGCTCGTGATTTGTGCCCAGCCAGACTGCGGCATTTGGCGGCCCGTGCGAGGAACGTCTGAAGCTTCGGGGTAAGTGAAATTGCTTGCCCCTAAGGGAAGGCGAGAGAATGGGTGACCATTTTAAAAAACAATGTGTTCTTGTTTTGATTTGTTTTGTGTTTGTTTCAAGCTGCCTATCCCTAGAATTTTCTCAGGCAGATTGGGAAAAATGGTTGGCTCAAGGTTTGAAGTTGTTCGCCCCTGAGGAAGAGATAGAAATAGACCACAAATGCACATGTCAAGAAAATAGGAAAATTGATACAACGATTTTTTGTTCCGTTTTTGTTTCATTCTGTTTCGGTTTTGTTTTGTGTTATCTTATTGGGTTGAGTTATCTTTATAACAGATTAGAAATTAGTAAAAAACAAACTGAAAGAGTGTTAAGTAAATTGTTAGAGGTTCAGACCATGGAGAAAGACATTTTAGATCAAGCGAAAGAGAAGGTCTCTCAAGCTAGTCAGACAGAGGAAGAAAATTTAAAGGAAGAAAGCTTAGAGGAGAAACAGCTATTAGGGAAAAAGCTACAACAGGAGGCTGCTACAAACACCGTTCCATCACCAGAGGGCGTAATTCAACCAACAGCACCCCCTATGGAGATAGCTGAGTGGCCCTCAAACCCCGTAGTTGATAGATGGGATCCTGAGACAGGACCTCAAAGATTAGCATGCCCTGTACTTGAGCAGGCAGGAGGGCAGCGAATTCACCATGCTTTAGATTTCAAAACAGTGAAGCAGTTAAAGGAGGCTGTAACAACCTATGGTCCTCAAGCACCGTTCACTGTAAGCATGGTCGAATCCATTACCAACTTGGACATGACGCCAGCAGATTGGGCTAGTATGTGTAAATCTGTGCTAAATGGAGGACAATATTTGTTATGGAAGGTTGCCAATGAGGAATTTTGCAGGGAGACAGCTAGACGAAATGCAGCAGCCTGTTACCCTCAAAGAAATCTAGATATGTTGTTAGGAAAAGGACCTTATGAGGGTCATCGGCAACAAATTGAATATGATCCTGGCATATACGCACAAATTGCTGTAGATGCGGTTAGGGCATGGAAAACTTTACAGGGGCATGGAGGTTTACAAGGTCAATTATCTAAGGTAATACAAGGAACTAATGAACCTTACGCTGAATTTGTAGATAGGCTTATTCAAGCAGCTTCCAGAATTTTTGGGGATACAGAACAGGCAATGCCATTTATAAAACAACTGGCTTATGACCAAGCAAATCGTTGTTGCAGAGAGGTCATTAGACCATGGAGACATGAAGATTTAAACACATATATTAAATTATGTAGAGACATTAATGAACAAGGGCAAGTCTTAGCAGCAGTACAACAGGCTTTAGATGCCAGGCCAAAAACATGCTATAATTGTGATCAAACAGGACATTTTAAAAGGAGTTGCCCCATAGGAGGAGGGTTTAACAAAGCTAGATATCAAACAAATAGAATACCGGGTATTTGCCCACGATGCCGTAGAGGGAAACATTGGGCTAATGAATGCCGTTCTCAAACCACCATAGAGGGTATTCCGTTATCAAAAAACAGACAAGGACCAAGTGTTTACCCACGATATCGTGGAGAAAGGCATCGGGCTCCATTGCCAAAAAACGGACAGGGGGGCCCAATGCTCCAGGGCCCACGACCACAAATGTACGGGGCACTGGAGGAACCCAGAAACACCATGGAGGAACCCAGCAACACCATCAGGGTAGTGCCCAGGACACATTACCCATCAGATCTCTCATCAGACGAACCAGAGGGAGCGCAGGGTTGGACATCTGCGCCTCCGCCAGAGCAGTACTAACTCCAGAGATGGGAGTTCAAATCATTCCCACAGGAGTAAAAGGACCTCTTCCCCAAGGAACAGTAGGCTTATTGTTAGGACGCAGTTCTTCTACGCTAAAAGGACTTATGATAAGTCCCGGGGTAATTGATCCCGATTATGAAGGTGAAATAAAAATTATAGCTAGTTCTCCAAAGGGTATATCAGTAATTTCACCAGGAGATAGAATAGCACAGTTATTAATAATACCCAGCCTACATGATAAATTTTCCAGTAGTAGTATAGAAAGAGGTTCCAAGGGATTAGGCTCCACAGGTGTAGATTGGGCTATGCTGTCTTTAAATTTAGATTCTCGCCCCATGCTAAAACTAAATATTCAAGGACATGAATTTAATGGCCTACTGGATACAGGTGCAGACCTTAGCATCATATCTCGTCAAGAATGGCCAAAACATTGGCCGTTACAACAAGCCACTCAAACGCTTCGAGGCCTAGGAGTGGCAACTAATCCCCATAGAAGTGCAATGGTATTAGATTGGAAGGATCCTGAAGGATGTGAAGGAACTATACAGCCATATGTATTGGATCATCTTCCTATAAATTTATGGGGACGAGATGTTCTAGATCAATTAGGTTTGACATTAACAAATAACATCAATCCAAATGTGCCCACTATTAGGGCTAGACAAGGTTTCAGGAAAGAAAAAAGATTAGGAGAACAAGGCATAGCACCACCAATTCAAATAGATCAGGGAATAAATAGACATGGACTGGGTTTTCAGAAGGGGTCACTGAGGCAATAAAAATTACTTGGAAATCAGATAGACCAGTATGGGTTCCTCAGTGGCCCCTGACTAAAGAAAAGATACAAGCAGCCCATGACCTGGTCAAACAACAATTAGCGGATGTACATATACAACCTTCTGTATCTCCTTACAATACTCCCATTTTTGTCATTAAAAAGAAATCTGGTAAATGGAGATTATTGCAAGATTTAAGAGCCATTAATAATGAGATGGTTATTATGGGACCTGCTCAATCGGGGATTCCTCAATTGTCTGCTTTGCCAAAAACCTGGTACGTTTTAGCTATAGATATTAAAGATTGTTTTTTTTTCAATTCCAATTCATCCTGAGGATAGTCCACATTTTGCATTTACTATCCCTGCACTGAATCATGAAGGTCCTGATCAGAGATATGAATGGAAAGTACTCCCTCAAGGGATGGCTAACAGCCCAACTATGTGTCAAATTTATGTTAACAAAGCAATCCAGCCACTTAGAAATCAAAATCCTAAACTACAAATATTTCACTATATGGATGATGTATTGTTAGCACACAAAGATAAAAACACATTGCTAGAATGTTATGCCACACTTACAAATTTATTAAAAAATTATAATCTAGAGATAGCAATAGATAAAGTACAATTAAATTTTCCAATTAATTATTTAGGAGTTCTATTATCCTCAACCATGGTCCGTCCACCAAAAATTCAAATACGGGTAGATCAACTCAAATCACTTAACGACTTTCAAAAGTTATTAGGAGACATAAATTGGATAAGGCCTTATCTAGGCATACCAACAGGAGAGTTGGGACCTTTATTTGATATCCTAAAAGGTCCATCAGATCCAAATTCACCCCGCATGTTAACGCCTGAAGCAAGAAAGGCATTAAAAATTATTGAAACATATATGGAAAATATGCATTTGGATAGAATTGATATAAGTTTGCCTTTATTATTTATTATAATACCAACAAAAAATATTCCTACAGGAGTATTTTGGCAAGAAGGTCCATTATTGTGGATACATTTATCTTATTCTCCTAACACTATTCTTACTAGGTATCCTGAGGCTGTAGGACAATTAATACTCAAAGGAATAAAAGCAGCAAAGGGAGTGTTTGGAATTTCTCCCAATAAAATTATTACTCCATATACTATGGATCAAATTGATGAGTTAGCTAATGAGTTAAATACTTGGGCAATAATCATGTGTAAATCTAATGTTTCATTTGATAATCACTTACCATCTAATCCTTTGTTGTCTTTTTGGTCTTCCCATCCTGTAGTTTTTCCAAAAATGACAAGAAAAACCCCTATCATGAATGCTCCAAATGTATTCACTGATGGGTCAAATAACGGTACAGCAGCAGTAGTTACCCCTGATCAAACTTTTACATTTTTAGTACCCAAACAATCAGCTCAAAAGGTAGAGCTTAATGCAGTTTTACAAGCTTTTGTGATGTTTAAAGATTCTGTATTTAATTTATTCTCTGATAGTCAGTATGTAGTTAATGCTATAGTATCCCTTGAAGATGCTGGCAGGATTTCCCCTTCCTCTACTATTTTCTCTTTGTTTTCTGCTATACAAAGTCTAATCTGGGACAGAAAAGATCCATTCTTTATAGGACATATCAGAGCACATACAGGATTGCCTGGAGCCCTTAGTTTGGGCAACGATTTAGCAGATAAAACTACACATGACATACATATTTTCTCTACACTAGAAGAAGCTACACATTTTCATAAAAGGTTCCATGTCAATGCTAATACTTTACAAAAGCGTTTTAAAATAACTAAGGAACAAGCTAGACAAATAATAAAACAATGTCAAAATTGTGTGACCTTTTTACCACAAGTTAATCTTGGAGTCAATCCTAGAGGACTGATACCTAACCATATTTGGCAGATGGACGTCACACACTTGCCACAATTTGGAAAATTAAAATATTTGCATGTTACAGTTGATACTTCTTCCGGATTTTTGATGGGCTCCCTTCATTCCGGAGAAAAAACTAAAGATGTTATAGCTCATTGCTTACAAAATTTTGCCACTGTGGGCGTTCCAAAACAGTTAAAAACAGATAATGGTCCTGGTTATACTTCTACCTCTTTTAAACAATTTTGCTCATCATTTGGCATTACTCATATAATGGGAATTCCATACAATCCACAGGGACAAGGCATAGTTGAAAGAGCTCATCAAACTATTAAAATGTACTTACTAAAGCAAAAAGAGGGAATTGGAAAGGGGTATATGTCACCCAAAGATAAACTTAAAATAACCCTTTTTACTCTAAACTTTTTAAATTTGGATTCCTCAGGGTTTAGTGCTGCGGAAAGGCATATGTGTCCAAAAAATGTACATAAGCCTAAGGTACTTTGGAAGGATATTCTAACAGAACAATGGAAAGGTCCTGACCCAGTGATTGTCTGGAGTCGGGGTTCTGTTTGTGTTTTTCCACAGGGAGAACAGCAGCCGATTTGGATTCCAGAGAGATTAACTAAAACAATTTCTACAGGCCAAAAGGAAGATGATTTGACTCAAACCCATAACAGCTGATATCCAGAACTCCAGTTTGGCTATTCTTACATCTACGACAGTGATTAACCAGGATGCTTTTTTCAATATTTATTTTATTATTTGCCTTTTCCCACATCATAAAGTTCTATTTTATTTTTGAGCTCATACAGACCTAGGTTAATGTTTTTCTGATCAGTTTTATTTATTTATTTATTTATTTATTTATTTTTTATATTTATTTTTCAGTTTTCGGCAGACACAACATCTTTGTTTGTATGTGGTGCTGAGGATCGAACCCGGGCTGCACGCATGCCAGGCGAGCGCGCTACTGCTTGAGCCACATCCCCAGCCCCTGGTTTTATTTTTTGACTGTGGAGTTTTTAAGCATTGCAATGGAGATTTCACCTAGGTAAAGCTACAAGGCCTTTACTATTGTCTTATGTGTTGTATGTTATGTGTGCACACTTCTGTTTTGTGTTGTATGTCTGTATGTGCGTATGTCCATATATCATATATGAGGAGCGCTCATGAATAAATGGATCCAAATTTTTTTATTCACGTGATTTTATTGGTTTAATTTAGATTGGGTAAAGAGCTGTTGAAAATTGTTTTAATATGTGAACAAATAAGGAGGTTAACAGATCTGTTTGTTTACTTTCACCTTTCCTTCTCATTATATTTAATAATTCTGTTCAGGATAATGTAAATTGTTCAGAAAATTGTTTTCTTAGTGCCTGTTGGAATGTTACATAATTTTTTTCTTAGCATCATTGCCAGAATTCCTATCTTTATACCAGTGCCGGTGAAGACAAAGATAAAACCAAACTACAGCTTCTTCGATAGTTATCACAACAAACTGTAAAAACTGATGCATCAATGAATAATAACTCCACAAGTAATGCTCAATTAAGGAGTCGATTTACTTTGGGAGGAAACGGACATATTGACAGATTCCTCTGCTTTGAATTGCTTGCAGACCTTGCCTGGACTATGTATCACTTGTATGCATTGTGAACTATCTGTTGGTACAGCGAATTGTGGTAGTGCTGGAGTATTTTTGCTGATGGTGTCACCGGTGGTACAATTTTTCAAAGGAGCCCTCAGTTGGCTTAGTGTCATGGCATTTTGCATCCTCCTCCCTTCTACTAGTGATAGTCTAAAATTTGGGGGCCAACAGAGGTGAGGCAAAGAACCTCACCCCCCCCATTGGTGCAAAGGCCTATCCACAAGTATGGCTGTATGCTGGACCGGTAGTCAGTGATGGGTATGATCCAATTGCAGTGGTACCAACCTAAGACAGGAGGCTGACGCCTAGAGGTCAGTTCATCCGATGACGGGTAAGGACCATATGTTGAATTGGACTGCCTAACAGGCACGGTCCCTAAACCACATTGCTTGTTGTTTAATTAAACAAAAAGGGGGAGATGCTGAGAGCCACGGCCGAGTCTGTATGGCCCCTGGCATTTTGCCAACAGTATTGATTGACAGGCGAGGCATTACTATCCGCCTCTGCCGCAACTTTTGAGTTCTCGCACTATTTTGGAGTTCTCGTGGGGATTTCCGGGGATTCCCCGAGAGTTCCCATTGGTTGGGGAAGTGCAGGAGGAGGGATTTCCGGGAGAGATATTTCCGGCTGGGGGTTCCTGGACAAGCCTCGTGGCGTTCGGGAGGATTCCCCGGGAGCTGTGTGAAGTGTTTTCCTGCAGTTTAAAAATAAAGTTTGTTCCTGCTTCAGTGGCTCGTGATTTGTGCCCAGCCAGACTGCGGCAGTGCATCACCACACCCAGCCCACATTTTAATCTCTTGATGTTTCCTTTTGAAACCCAGTCGATATACTGAAAGGGAAACATAACCACTTGGGGAAAGCATGTGTAGGTGTTCTAGCCAATAACCCCAGCTAAGGTCTCAGCTATCAGCCAGAATCAATCACCAGATGTGAGTGAATGAGACTTCAGATGATTCAACCCCGAAGTTTTCAAGCCTTCAGCTGAGACCCAGACATCATGGAGCAGAGACAAGCCATTCTGGCTGTACCCTGTTGGATATTCCAACCCACAGAAATTGTGAAAGATAATGAATGCTTGTCATTATTTCACTGCAGCTAAGTTTTGGGGGTAATTTGTTCCGCAGCAATAGATAAACTAATACAGAGCCTTAATTAATAGAATTGATGTTCCATGTGAGAGTGTTTTAAGAAGAATAGTAGAATGGGAAATAAGATTGCAGAGTAGGAGGAGAGAATGGGAAATGAGAAAAAAGGAGCCAGAAAGTAAAATGCTCTAGAAAATTTCCATGAAAGTTTCTTCCTAGTATTAAAAAAGGATTAAAAAAAATGAATCCAAAGTACACAACAGCCATTCATGCCTCTGCTGATCATCAGAGGAGTAAAGGTTATGAGTTTGACAGAATGAAGAAAGAAAAGCTTCTGCTAATAGATTTTGTGAATTCCTCTGATCCCAAAAGGCATTAAGCAGGAATCAAAGGGGAATCAGTGAAACCCTTGAGAAGGCATTTAACTGAGAAGCATTCTCTGTTCAAAATCTGCAGGTTCATTGCCTCTGATAAAGATCAGCCTGTTTAGCCCTGCACTGAGGGGTCTCCTTGCCATTTCTGTTTCCCAGTCCTCTCCTTCATATTCCCAACACTCTAGCAAAATTACACTACTTGATGTTCTCAAACTTTCCTTCATTTTGCCATCCCTAGGCATTCCCTCATGGGATGGGAGCTCTGGAACAGCAACAATGGTTACAGTGCTCTTCAGGGCCTGTATGCATTCTTACTCAGCCAAAGTAGAGAAGCCTCCTGGAGAGAGGCATCAATGGGGAGGCTCTAGGGCCTTGTGATGGTTAATCTTGGTTGTCAATTTGACTGCTTGACTGAATTGAGCTGCCTAGAAAATTCATAAAACATACTATGGGGCGTATGATGTCAGAGACAAATGGCATGTGAATCAGTCAACTGAGAAATGTGGATCAAACCAACAAAAATATGTGGGAAGCTCACACCTGCCCACTGGATTCTTCTTGGTCTTGATTTCCGCCCCGCCCCCTTTTATTTTTTGTACTGGGGATTGGATCCACGGGTGCTTAACCACTGAGCTACATCCCCAGCCCTTTTTAATTTTTATTTTGAGACAAGGTCTTCTTAATTACCCAGGCTGGCCTTGATATCCTGCCTCAGCCTCACGAAATACTGGAATTACAGGCTTGTGCCACTGCACGCAGCTCCACATAATGTTTTTGAGATTCATCTGTGCTTTTATGTGCAATAAATATTTGTTTCTTTCTTACTTCTATTTTTTGATACCAGGGATTGAACCCAGAGGCACTTAACCACTGAGCCATTTTCCTAGCCCTTTTTTATTTTTAATTTTGATACTGTGTCTTGCTAAGTAGGGCCTTACTAAATTGCTGAGGCTGGCCTTGAACTTGTGATCCTCCTACCTCAGTCTCCTGAGCCTCTAGGGTTACAGGCATGTGCCACCATGCCCAGCTATTTGTTTCTTTTTATTGCTGAGTAGTATTCCTTTGTTTATAAAACTATTCGCTTATCCATTCTACTGTTGATGGGCATGGGATTTGTTTCAAGTTTAGAACTACTAGGAATAAAGCTATATGAACATTCTTTTTTAAAAAAAGTTTTTGTAGTTGTAGATGGACAGCATGCCTTTATTTTATTTGTTTGTTTTTATGAGGTGCTAAGGATCAAACCCAGTGCCTCATACATGCTAGGCAAGCGCTCTGCCACTGAACTACATCCCAGCCCCTATATGAACATATGAACATTCTTAAACAATGGTAATGGAAGTATGTCTTTACTAGAAGTAGAATTGGTGGATCATTGAATAAGTACATGTTTAACTGTGCAAGAAACTGCTATAAACAGTGTATCTAAGTAGTTGTGTCATTTCTTGCTTTCACCGACAGTGTATGAGAGTTCCAGGCGCTCCACCCTTACCAATGTTTGTTAGTTTTTTGGTATTGTCAGTGGGTGTGAAGTCATATCTCATGATTTTAATATGCATTTCCCTGAGATATTGAGAACCTTTTCTCAAGATGTTTATTCATATATCTTATTTTATGAACTATCTGTCTTTTTCTTGGGCGGTATTGGGGATTGAACCCAGGACCTCATATGTGCCAGGCAAGCACTCTACCACTGAGCTACATTTCCAGCCCACATTCACTTATTTATTTTGAGTCAGGGTTTTACTAAGTTGCCCAGATTGGCCTAGCACTTGTGATCCTCCTGTTTCAGCCTCCTGAATAACTGGGATTATAGGTAAGTGCCACTGTGCCTGACTGTCTTGCTATGTTTAAAACTGACTTACCTACAGACTTCTTTGTTTCAGAGGTTACAGAAAGACTTCAGAAGTCCACCTGGAATTCATCTGGTTCTGGCACATGGGTCAAGACAAGAAGAAAGACCAGGTGCCTACAATACAAGGGATCTGAACTTTCTTAGGGGTTAGACTATAAAAGATTATGAAAGAGTTGCAAGTTGTGTTTTTCTTGTTTTTTGTTTGTTTGTTTGTTTTGTTTTGTTTTGGCATTGAACATGATACAGTGCACCTGGACAAAGAGCAGAAATCCTGACTATCATAACGTAGTAGTAGTTGGTAATCTTGTATGCAAATTAGAAAGTTCTGGCCCTCAGAATCTGATTTAATTGGCAGAAGTACAGTCTGGGCATTTGGAGGTCTAAAAACTTTCTAGAGGATTTTAATATGTAGCCAAGGTGGAGAATCACTGACTTAAAGGATAGACATTCTCTCATTACTAAGCATCTGCTATGCTGTTTTGCTAAGCCACCAAGCTAATTTAAACAGAATATTAGAGGTTTTTTTTTTTACATAAATAAATTGGAGGAGTTAGGGATTTTTAATTTTTTTTATCAACTTCAAATATCAAACAGTACAAATATGAATCATGATCTGTTACTTTTCTGTCTCCATAATTCTTTCAAGGCTTCAATAGGTACAACAATCATATTTTAAATAAGTGAGGATTTAGCACTCATAGTTCTCTCTAAACATATTCACCTAGCAGTTAAAATTAAATAGAAAAATTAGATAGAAAAGTATTTTATTTTCCTTCTCCCCCCCCCCAATATTGGGTCTCACTGTGTTGCCTAGGCTGTTCAAAAAAACCATCTTTATTTTGTATAACGCTGATATGGAGACATCCCATGTATTTGTAACTATGTCAAGTTCCATCCCAAGGAACACCAGGTTTTAAATTTGGAAAAGGTTGTGGAGAAATTATGATGAAGGGCAAAAGTCAGCAAACTATGGATAGTAGACCAAATCTTTCCTGTGGGCCAAATCCAGTCTGCTACCTGTTTAAAACCTATGAGATGAGAATAGCTTTTACAATTTTAAATTATTGAAAAATTTAAAATGAGGATAATAATTACATGAAAATCAAATTTCAGGTCTTTTAAGTAATTTTTTTTAGTTCGTGTCTTTTATTAACTCATACATATTATTTTTTGAAAATCTTTATTTTTTAGTTGTAGTTGGACACAATACCTTTATTTCACTTATTTATTTTTATGTGGTGCTGAGGATTGAACCCAGGATCTCGAACATGCAAGGCGAGGGCTCTACTGCTGAGCCACAATCCCAGCCCTCATACATATTATTTATTGGGATTGTTGAAGCAGTAAGTCAGACAACACTTGCCACAATAATGTCTGTCAAAGCGGCTGGCCATAAAAACTCCACAGATATGTTTTTTCATTTACTTATTATTTATGACCACTTTTGTAGTCTAATAGTGGAGCTGAGTAGTTGTAGTAGAAATTGTATGGGCCACAAAACCAGAAATATTTACTGTCTGACTTTGTGGAAAAGGTTTGTTGATACTTGGTTTAGATAAAGATTCTCTGAATGGAGAAGGGGAAGAATTAAAAAATCGAGGCACATGTAGATACTATGGCTCTTTCACAAAGAATGAGCCCTGTGCTCCCCACTTTCTCACTAGCCTAGTATCTGAGGGAGAAGGCATAGATAGTAATAAAGAATAGAACTTCCAGGGCTGGGGTGTTGCTCAGTGGCAGATCATGTGTATAGTACGCATGAGACCCTGGGTTCAAGTTCTCCAGCATCAAACCCTGCCTTCCACCCAGAAACCAAAACAACAAACAAAAAACCCTTCCAATTTGTTTGGGTAACCTGAATATAGAGGGGTGATCCTCTTTCTGATTAAAGGAGTGTATCCACGTGGGTAGTCTGATACAAAGTACAGCCATGGGAGTGATCAGAAGAATTTCATAAGGCTGAACAAATGGACTTGGCAGTTTTTCTCCAGAATTCTTTTTGTAGCCCCGGTTCTTCCAACTGGAATGGATGCGTTGGCGTAGAGTCCAGTCTTGGCATGAAAACCACTGTGGATCATGTGCCTTTAAGTTGAAGTTTGCATGAGTATCCTGATTATTAAAAGTCATTCAGTTGTTGAAGGATGTCTAATTGCAAAGTTCGCTCAGTCCTTGCTTTGCAGTCTATTTGTCAAAGTTTTCAGGATGACACAGAATAGGTAGTTGAAATTTGATGTTTAATGTGTTGAAAAGTTTGTTTGTATAAAATGAGAATCTTGGTCAGATCTACATTAAGAGAAATTTCCCAAAGAGGAATTATAATATTTTTTAGTTGTTGGTGGACCTTATTTATTTATTTATATGTAGTGCTGAGAATCAAACCCAGAGCCTCACACATATGAGGTAAGAGATCTACCACTGAGCCACAAACCCAGGCCAGGAATTATAATTTTTTAAATAAAAAAATAATAGTACTTTAGCTTTCTTGCAGGGGAAATACCTTGAGCCATTTTTTAAAAATATTTATTTTTTAGTTTTAGGTGGACACAATATCTTTATTTTATTTTTATGTGGTACTGAGGATAGAACCTAGTGCCTTATGCATGCTAGGCAAGCGCGCTACCACTTGAGCCACACCCCCAGACCCGAGCCATTTGAAAAATAGTAATTTCTTCAAACCACCCCAAAACTTAGTGGGTTAAAAAAAAAGTATATTATTTTCATGATCCTGTGGATCAGAAGTCCATGTGTTGTGCTTCTGTTTCACATGACAATGGCTGGTGTCACCATTTACCAGCTTGCTCAGTTCCAGAAATCTTTTTTATTTTTATTTATTTTTTTGTACCAGAGATTGAGCAGGGGTGCTTAACCACTGAGCCACATCCCCAACCCTTTTTAGGGTTTTTAAAAACTTTTTTTCATAGTTGTAGATGGACAGCATGCCTTTGTATATTTAGTTTTTTTATGCAGTGTTAAGGATTGAACCCAGGGCCTCAACACATGCTAGGCAAGCGCTCTGCCACTGAGCTACAGCCCCAGCCCTTAATTTTTTTATTTTGAGATAGGTATGTTGCTAAGTTGCTTAGGGCCTTGCTAAGTTGCTGAGGCTGTCTTTGAACTTGTGAACCTCCTGCCTCAGCCTCGCTCTGCTGGGATGGCAGGCATACACCACTGTTCCAGTCCTGGTTATTTAGCTTCATGTCTGGGTCATGTTAGTTGTAAAGTTTGTGATTAATTCAAGGGTTGAGATAATCATCTCCTGAATGAGGTAAGATTCAGAGCTGCCTTACTTTCCCAGCAGAATGTCAGTAGAATTCAGAGGGGGAGTAAAAGTGACCAAGGCCTAATGAGACATAATAAGAAATGGTTACAGATATATAAAAGACTAAAACTGAATTCTATAAAAACAAGCCACAGATGCCTGGAACACATTTCAACTTCTAGCAATATGGTGTAGTGATAGAAAGAGAATGGGATTTGGAGCTAGAAGTCCTCATTTTGACTTCTGGCTTTTGTACTTAAAAGGTATGGAATCAAAGTCAAGTGTAGCTGGGCGTAATGGTGCATGCCTGTATCCCCAGCAGCCCCCGAGGCTGATACAGGAGGATTGTGAGTTCAAAGCCAGCCTCAGCAATGGTGAGGCGCTAAGCAACTCAGTGAGACCCTGTTTCTAAATAACATACAAAACAGGGCCGGGGATGTGGCTCAGTGGTCAAATGCCCCTGAGTTCAATCCCCAGTACCAAAAAAAAAGTCAAGTGTAGTGGCTCATGTCTGTAATACCATCTACACAGGAGGCTGAGGCAGAAGGATTTCAAATTTGAGCAACCTTAGCAATTTAGCTAGACCCTGTCAAGGAAGAAAGAAAGAAGAGTTGGGGGTGTAGCTCAGTGGCAGAGTGCCTTCCTAATAAACTAAAGGCCGTGGATTCAATTCTCAGAACTGCAAATAAATAAATAGAATATAATTTAAAAAGAGGTATGGGGTCTTTGAGTCATTTGATCTCCCTAGACTTCAGTTTACTCTCCTTGAAATCTATAACAGGGGATACTTTGGAAGCTTTTTGTAAAGATTAAATATGTTGATATGTGCTGTATTTTAAACCACAGCACACTGCAATTATGATACAATTATTGACAAGAAAACTAGAAATATTTGCTATCTGAGCAGCCTCTAACTCATCCCAACCAATTTTTTAAAAAATATGTTTTCAGTTATACATGAGCACAATATCTTTATTTGGTTTATTTATTTGTATGTGGTGCTGAGGATCGAACCCAGTGCCTCACATATGCGAGGCAAGTGCTCTGTCACTGAGCCACAACCCCAGCCCCCAACCAATATTTGATGAGCATTTTTTATGCAATATATTTTTAAAAGAGAAAGAGAGAATTTTTAAATATTTATTTATTTTTTTAGTTTTCGGTGGACACAACATCTTTGTTTTTTTATTTTATATGGTGCTGAGGATCGAACCCAGTGCCCCGCGCATGCCAGGGGAGCGCACTACTGCTTGAGCCACATCCCCAGTTCTTTATGCAATATTTACTGTACAAACTCAATTAAAAAAAATTTGTTTTTAGTTGTAGATAGGCAAATATTTTTATTTATTTATTTTTATGTGGTGCTGAGATTTGAACCCAGTGCCTCACACACGCGAGGCAAGTGATCTACCACCGAGCTACAACCCCAGTCCCAACAAATTCAATTTTATTGTTATAATTTTTAGGACTTATACTTTTTTATTGTGCCAATTTCAAACATGCACAAAAGTGGAAAGAATATGTTGGTACTTTCAAACCTCAGTGTGCCTATAGGTCACTCAGAGATCTTGTTAAAATGCAGATTCTGATTCAGCAGGCCTGAAGAGGGGCTTGGAATGCTGCATTTCTCACAAGCTCCCAGACGATACTGAGGCTGCTGGTGTGCTGATAATGAAAGGCAAGGATATGATAAAGTTCCAAGTACCATAAATCAGCTTTGAGAATTATTAACTCTTGACCAGTTTTGTTTCTGTCTCCTTTTTTTTTTTTGTACTGGGGTTTGATCTCAGGGGCACTCAACCACTGAGCCACATCCCCAGACCTTTTTTAAATTTTTATTTAGAGACAGGGTCTCACTGAGTTACGTAGGGCCTCGCTAAGTTGCTGAGGCTGGCTTTGAACTTGTAATCCTCCTGCCTCAGCGCCCCCAGCCTCTGGAATTACAGGTGTGCACCATCACACCCAGCTTCTGTCTCCTTCCTTTTTTTTTTTTTTTTTTTGGTTCTAGGGATTGAACGCAGGGGTCCAGCAACTTAACCACTGGGCTACATCCCCAGATCTTTTTAAAATATTCCTTGTTTTGAGATAAGGTCTTGCTGAGTGGCTGAAGGTTGCACTGAGGCTGAATTGCTAACATTGTTCTAGAACTTGGGATCCTCCTGCTTCATCCTTCCCAGTCACTGGCATTGTAAGTGTGGATCACCATGCCTGACTGGTTTCTACCTTCTTATCTCTTCTCCTTCTTTCCAGGTTATTTTGAAGTGAGTCTCAGACTTTCTATCATTATCTGTATTTCATTATCTATCTTTTTTTGGGGGGGATACCGAGCATTGAGCTCAGGGGCACTCGGCCACTGGGCCACATCTCTAGCCCTATTTTGTATTTTATTTAGATACAGAGTCTCACTGAGTTGCTTAGTAACTCGCTTTTGCTGAGGCTGGCTTTGAACTTGTGAACTTCCTCTCTCAACCTCCTGAGCTGCTAGGATTACAGGTCATTATGTATCTTTTTCTATTTTTAATATTTTTTAGTTGTAAATGGATTTTTATGTATATGCAGTGCTGAGGATTGAACCCAGTGCCTTAACACATGCCAGGCAAATGCTATACTACTGAGCCACAACTCCAGCCCGCCTCATTATGTATCTTTAAAAGGTTTTTTTATTTGTTTTGAACCCAAAGGAACTTTACCACTGAGCTACACCCCCAGCCTCTATTTATTTTGAGACAGGTCACGCTAAATTGCTGAGGATCTTACTAAATTGTTGCAGCTGACCTCGAATTTGTGATCCTCCTGCATCAGCCTCCCTAGTAGCTGGGATTAGAGGCATACACTTTTTAAATTTTTAAAAATTAATTAATTAATTATTACTATTATTATTTGGTACCAGGGATTTAACCCAGGGGTGCTTAACCACTTAGCCATATACCCAGCCCTTTTGAGGGGGGTCGGGTATCAGGGATTGAACTCAGTGGCATTCAACCACTGAGCCACATGCCTCATTTTTTTTAACATTTTTTTTTAATTGTAGTTGTACCTTTATTTTATTTTAATGTGGTGCTGAGGATTGAACCCAGCACCCTGTTTGTGCTAGGCAAGTGCTCTACTGCTGAGCCACAAACCCAGCCCCACATGCCCCATTTTTGTAGTAAGAGACAGGGTCTCACTGAATTGCTTAGTGCCCCACCATTGCTGAGGATGGCTTTGAACTCGCATCCTCCTGATCAGCTTCCAGAGCTGCTGGGATTATAGTCATGTGCCATAGTGCCTGGCTATCCCCAGCCCTTTTATTTTTTTTAATGTATGTTTACTTGTAGATGGTGCAATAAATTTATTTTGTTTATTTAGTTTTTTATGTGGTGCTGGGGACTGAACCCAGTGCCTCACACATGCTAGGCAAGCGCCCTCCACTGAGCCATATCTCCAGCCACCCAGACCCTTTTGAGACAGGATCTCACTGAGTTGCTTAGTGAGATCCTTGTTAAATGACTGAGGCTGGCTTTGAACTTGCTATCCTCCTGCATCAGCCTCTGGAGTTACATGGATTACAGGTGTGCACCACTCTGCCCATTTTAAATTAATTAAATTTTTGAAAGACCCTGTTGGGTTTGATTAAGGGAAATCAGACACTGGGGTTTGAGGAAACATATAAATATCAATTGATGTGCAATCCTATCATTTATCATTTCTGTAGAATTTTTCCTTTTTAAAAAAGTCTTATTTATTTACTTTTTGTGGTGCTGGGGATTAAGTCCAGTATGTCACAAATGCTTTAGGCAAGTGTTCTACCACTGAGCCACATCTCCAGCCCCCTTTTTAAGTTTATTTAAAAAATTTACGTGTAATAATTCTACAAATAATGGGATACAATTCAGTGTTTTGATACATGTATACATTTGTATACATTGTGTATGTACCTTTCAAAACACTTCAAAGGCTGCAAAAAATTCAAAGTATTGACTTTGAAATATAATCACAATATTATCATAACATATAACCACAATTATATCATCAATATTATATACATATATATATATATATATATGTGTGTGTGTATTCAAATATATATGTATTCATATATATATATATATATATATATATATATATATAATATTTGAATATTTGGGAGGAAAAGGGAGGAGGCACTGCTACATTTCAATCCCTTTTATTTTTAATTTTGAGTCAAGATCTTGATAAGTTGCTTAGGGCCTCGATAAACTTCTGAGGCTGACCTTGAACTTGGAATCCTCCTGCTTCAGCCTTCAGCGTTCCTGGGATTAAAGGCATGCCCACTATGCCCTGTTACCCATAATCTTTTTAAAGGATTCATCTCTCCAAGTAGTAGAATCCGTGATTGTGGTATGCTGCCACCAAGTGGTAAAAGTATGCCACAGCCACAGGTTTAAGTAGTAAGAAAGGAAAACTGCTGTGAGATCCCAGAGAATAGGACTTGTCTTCCGTCATTGAACCTACCATAAATAGCTTCAGTTCTTAAATATGATACTTCAAAGCTACTCTTTCATTTTAAAAAGTTTTTTGGTAGTTGTAAACAGACAGAATGCTTTTATTTGTTTAGTTTTTTTTGTGCTGAGGATCAAACACAGCACCCCACACAAGTGAGGCAAGAGCTCTGCCACTGAGCTACAGTCCTAAACCTCTTTCATTTTTTATTTTTTGTTGTACTGGGGATTGAATCCAGGGATGATTTACCACTGAGCCACATCCCTGTTCCAGAAGCTGAATTTTCACATACATACCAGTTATTTATTTATTTATATTTATTGTGGTGCTGAGGATTAAATCCAGTGCCTCCTATGTGCTAGGCAAGCACTCTATCACTGAGCTACAAACTCAGCCCCCAAGTTATATTTCTTAAAGTTTATTGGGCTCCTCCTGTGTACCAAGTTGGGATCATCCACCCAGAAACAGTCTCTGGCTTCCAAATGTTGTCAGGAGAGCAACATTTGGCCCACCAGTAATAAACCTGGGTGGTAAGTGGCCTGCTGCAAGGGTATTTAAAGCTGTATGGTCAGAGAGGTGAAGTATGCTTTGTTCTGGGACTCACAACTCAGGCTTTGTGGATTCAGAAGGCCCCAGTTTTTAGGATGCTCACAGCAGTCACTAAACTTCAGTTCATTTCATGAGTGTATCCTTCAAGGGACATTCACTTCATTTTGGGTGCAATGGTGCATGCCTGTAATCCCAGCTACTGGGGAGGACTGAATGTTGAAGTCAGCCTCAGCAATATAGTGAGAACCTATCTCAAAATAAAAAATAAAAAGGCCTGGGGATGAAGGTCAGTGGAAGAGTGCTCCTGGGTTCAGTTCCCAATTCCACAGGGAAAAAAAAGAATCCACTTTTTATATATTACAGACAAGCATATTGGTTTTTTTCCTCCATGTAAATTACACAATATTACAGATATTCTATGATTTGCATTTTCCCAATTCATTTAATGACATTACCTAATACTTTTTTTTTTTTTTTGGTACTGGGGATTTAACCCAGAGGTGCTTTATCACTGAGCTACATCCTAGTCCTTTTTATTTTTTATTTTGAGACAGAGGCTTCCTGAGTTGCTGAGACTGGTCTTGAACTTTTGATCCTCCTATCTCAGCTTCCGGAGTGACTGGAATTACAGGCCTGTGCCACCACACCTGGCTGCCTAATACTTTCATAGCATATGGCAGGTACTAGTCTAAACACTTTGATTTCAGAGCTATGCAGTAACTCATTTTATCCTCACAACAACCCTTTATGGTTTGAACCAGGAAATACCAATGCAGACGCCACTTTTTTTTTTTTTTAAACTGGGGATTGAACTCAGGGGTGCTTTACCATTGAATTACATCCCTAACCCTTTTTATATTTTATTTTGAGGTATGGTCTTGCTAAATTACCTAGGACCTCAGTAAATTGCTGAGGGTCTCATTAACTCGCTGAGGCTGGCCTTGAACTTGTGATCCTCCTGTCTCAGTCCCTGGGTCACTGGGATTACAGGTATGTGCCACTAAACCTGGCTACCAAACTCTTTGATATTTGGCAATTTGTTAATAAAACATGGTATCTTATCAAAGTTTCAGTTTGTATTTCTTTTATTATGGGTGAAGCTGAACATCTTTTCATATATTTGAGTCATTTTTTTCTCATCTGATTATGTCTTTTACTTATAGTAATTTTGGGTTAGTTTTCTTATGGATTTAGCTTTCTTATTGATTTGTAGAAACTATATATTAAAGAAACTAGCCCTTTATTGATTCATAGTGATAAATATTTCCCAGTTTGTTTGCTTTTGAATTTATTTTGATTTTTACCATGTTGATTTTTTTAAAAAAATATAATTTAGTTGTAGATGAACACACAGTATCTTTATTTATTTTTATGTGGTGCTAAGGATTGAACACAGTGTCTCACACATGCAAGACAAGCACTTTACCACCAAGCTGCAGCCTCAGCCCCACCATGTTGATTTTTTTGTATGTATATTTTTAGCTGTTGATGGACATTTATTTTATTCATTTGTTTTTATATGATGCTGAGGATTGAACTCAGCCCCCATGTTGCTTTTTTATAACTTTATTTTACTTATTTATATTTTTATGAGGTTGGTGTTAAGGATCAAAACTAGTGTCTCACATGTGCTAGGCAAGTGCTCTACCACTGAGCCACAACCCCAGCCCCATGTTTATGTTTTCACATTTTTATATAGTTTATTATTTTTAGATGTAAAAATTAGTTTACAAAATGAAGGTGAGAGATGGGGATATAGCTTGCGGTAAAGCACTTGCCTAGCACATATAAGGCCCTGGATTTGATCCCCAGCAACCTCCACCCCAAAGAACCTAACAACTTGCACACAAATGTTCATAGCAGATTTGTTAGTAATAGCCCCAAACTAGATCATTTCATGTCATTCAACGGTAAATGGTTAAACAAACTGTGGCACATATACATACCATAGTGTATATTCTGCAATACAAAGGAATGAACTATTTGGACACACAACAACCTGGATGAATTTCAAAGGAGTTATGCTGAGTAAGTAAAAAGCCAATTCCAAAAGATTAGATCTGTAAACCCTATTTATAAACCAGGCACAGTGGCGGTACATGTCTGTAATACCAGCAACTCAAGAGGCTGAGGCAGGATGATTGCAAGTTCAAAGCCAGCTCCAGCAATTTGGAGAGGTCCTAAGCAAATTAGCTAGACAGTGACTTAAAATAAAAAAATAAAAGGGCTGGGAATGTGGCTCAGTGATTAAGCACACCTGAGTTAAATCCCCGTTTAAAAAAAAATTAAATTACAAAACCTTAGGTGTACACAATATCATTTAATTTAATTTTGTTTTTATGTGGTGTTGAGGATTGAACCCAGTGCCTCATGCATGCTAGGCGAATATTCTACCATTGAGCCACAACCCTAGCCCTACAAAACTTTTCTGATATTATAAAACTTTAGAAATAGTGGTTGCCGAAAGTTAGGATATAAGGTGGGGGTCAGGGTAAGTTTGGAATAGGTATGGCTATAAAAAGTGTTGATGGAACTTTTCATTATTTTGACTATGGTAGAGAATACATGAATTTACACAGGTGATAAAATTATATAGAATTTAAGGAACTCAAAGGCTTGAAACACAAAGTAATAATAAGGAGATAGAAATGTTAATTACCTTGATTTGATCAGCACACATTGTATACATGTATTGAAATATTACATTTTTATTTTCCCTAAATATGGCCAATTGTTTTAACCAAAAATTTATTTTAAAAAAGTTTAAAGAGATGGAAATGCCAAGTATCCTGATTTGATCTTTTTTTTTTAAATATTTTTTAGTTGCCAATGGATTTTTTACTTTGTTTATTTATATGTGGTGCTGAGGATCAAACCCAGGGTCTCACACATGCCAGGCACGTGCTCTACCACTGAGCCACAACCCCAGTCCCTTCTGATTTGATCTTAACATATTGTGTACATGTGTGGAATTATCACAATGTACCCTATAAATGTGTACAGTAAAAATAATAACACAAATTTTTAAAAAGGTAAAAAAGATGGCACAATATAAAGATGAAAAATATATAGAATTTATTGCATACATATATAAATAAGTACCTTGGGAAAATCTGAATAAAATTTTGGATTATTTAATGAATGTCAATAATCTCTGACTTTTTTTCCTCATTTTTTATGATGCTGAGGATTGAATCTAGAGCCTGTACATATGAGGCAAGCACTCTACCAACTCAGCTATATTCCCAGCCCAATATTCTGATTGTAATATTGTATCATAATTTTGCAAAATGTTACCAGTGGGGGAAATTGAACCGAGCATACAAGGAATCTCTGATTATTTCATACTATTGAATGTGTATTATTTCTTCTTCTCCTCCTCCCCCCCTCCTCCCTCTTCCCCCCTCCCCCCCCTTCTCCTCTTCCTCCTCCTCCTCCTTCTTTTGTGTTAGAGATCAAACCCAGGGCCTAATGCATGCTATAGGTAAGTGTTCTCCTTCTCACCTACATCCTTACACTTTTTTATTTTATTTTGAGACAGTGTCTCACTGAGTTGCTTAGGCTGGTTTTGCACTTGTTATCCTCCTACCTCAGCCTTCTGAGTAGCTTGGATTATAGGAGTTCACTACCATACTTCCTTCTTATACATTTTCTTAACAAAAATGGGGCTATGCTATTTATTATCTTGGTAGTTTATTTTGTTGACTTAAAAAACAGATATGCTGGGGGCTGGGGTTGTGGCTCAGTGGTAGAGTGCTTGCCTAGCATGTGTGAGGCACTGGGTTCAATCCTTAGCACCATATGAAAAACTAAATAAAATAAAGATATTGTGCCCGTCTACAATTAAAAATAGTTTAAAAAACCCAGATATGCTTCTGTGGTATTTAGGGTTGTTAGATATAGTAAATAAAAATATAGGATGACTAGTTAAACTCAAATTTTGGATAAATAATGAACAATTTTTTAGTTTAACCATGTCTCTAAAGTGTTGGCATTTTATTTGGCAACCCCAATGGCAGTGTAATTATATAATTTTTTGAAATATTGGTTGCATAATATTCTACTTTAGATTATTTTGCCTTTGCTTTTTTATTATTTATCTTTGCATGCTGGGGTCTAGCACTTTCCACATGCTAGGCAAGCACTTTCCCACTCAGCCATAACCCCAGCCCCACCCTATGCCTATTAATGAAGGTGACCTTTAGATTGGTATTCATCATTATTCTCATTAATATATAAAGTCTCTTATATTTGTATGGTACCTAAAATTTTAATTCTTCAAACTTCTCCCATATTCAGTTCAGCAAACATTAACTGAGAACTATGATAGAAAAACCCTGGGCTTTGGATCCCTGGATCTATTTCTCACAAGATACTGAAACTCCTTGAGCCTTAGTTTCTTCATCTGTAAATGAGAATAGGAATACCTAGTTTATAGGACTAGAAATAATATTTGTATAAACCCTAATATAGTGTCTAGCAAAGAATGATAACTCACAGAATAAATCATTGTTTATTTATAAGTGCTATTAAGATACTCTGGTGTGTAGTAAACAGAAATTTAAAAAATTAAAAACATGTAATCCAGAAAAAATTAAAATTATTTATTTATTTGGTACTGGGGGTTGAACCCAGGGGTCATTTGCCACTGAGTTATATTCCCAGCTCCCTTAAGAATTTTTTTCCCCCTTTGGTACCTAGGGGGAACACTTTACCACTAAGGAACACTTTAGGAACACTAAAGAACACTAAGGAACCTAGGAACACTTTACCACTAAGCTCCATACCTAGCCCTTTTTATTTTTTTTATTTTTTTATTTTTTTAAAGAGAGAGTGAGAGAGATAGAGGTAGAGAGAGAGAGAATTTTTTAATATTTATTTTTTAGTATTTGGCGGACACAACATCTTTGTATGTGGTGCTGAGGATCGAACCCGGGCCGCACGCATGCCAGGCGAGCGCGCTACCGCTTGAGCCACATCCCCAGCCCCCCTTTTTATTTTTAATTTATTTAAAAAATATTGAGGCACAGTCTTGCTAAATTACTTGGGCCTTGATAAATTGCTGAGGCCAGCCTGAAATTTTTAATCCTCCTGCTTCAGCCTTCTGACTTGCTGGGATTACAGATGTGCACCATGGCCTGGCCCCTTTTAAAAATTTTTTAGACAGGGTCTTGCTAAATTGCCAAGACAGTCATGAAATTTGTGTTCCTTCTGCCTCAGCCTCCTGAGACACTAGGATTACAGCATGGGCTGCTGCCACATCAGGCTCTGAAGTTTTATTTATTTATTTTTACATTTTTATTGTTGGTTGTTCAAAACATTACATAGTTCTTGACATATCATATTTCACACTTTGATTCAAGTGGGTTATGAACTCCCATTTTTACCCCATATACAGATTGCAGAATCACATCTGTTACACATCCACTGATTTACATATTGCCATACTAGTGTCTGTTGTATTCTGCTGCCTTTCCTATCCTCTACTATCCCCCCTCCCCTCCCCTCCCCTCCCCTCCCATCTTCTCTCTCTACCCCATCTACTGTAATTCATTTCTCCCCCTTGTTTTTTTTTTCCCCCTTTCCCCTCACTTCCTCTTGTATGTAATTTTGTATAACCATGAGGGTCTCCTTCCATTTCCATGCAATTTCCCTTCTCTCTCCCTTTCCCTCCCTTTTAAAATTTTTTTAAAATATTTATTTTTAAGTTTTTTTAAGGTGGATACAATATCTTTATTTCATTTTTATGTGTTGCTGAGAATCGAACCTAGTGCCTCACGCATGCTAGGCAAGCACGCTACCACTTGAGCCACATCCCCAGCCCTCTGAGGTATTTTTGATAGCTTATCTTTTTCTTTTCCTTTCCTTTCCTCTTTATTATTTTTTTTAAAGCCATCTCTTTTTCTACCAGGACTATGATCCCAAACTTAGTTTTGTGTGTCTTTCCTGCTCACTATTGGATTATGTATACAAATCAGGTCATTGTAGACTGAGGTTGGCTTACCTGGATGACCTCAGAAAACACATAGCAAAGCTATAAATGAGGTATTCAGACACAGGACTGCAACCTTTGTTTCTTGTTCCACTGATGACACAGTTACTCATGGCACTGAGATTCATGACATTCATTCTGTCAGCAGAAACACACAGATCTCACTTTGTCTCAGCAGGCCTAGCATACTCCTAGGATGCTGGTGGAATGGTTTTCACTGAAATGTGAATCCAAGCCAGGCATGGTGGTGCATGCCTGTAATCCCAGGGGCGCCCGATGCTGAGGCAGGAGGACCACCAGTTCAAAGCCAGCCTTGGCAATTTAACGAGGCCCTAAGCAACTCAGAGAATTCCTGTCTCTAAAATACAAAAAAGGGCTGGGGATGTGGCTCAGTGGTTAAGTGCTCCTGTGTTCAATTCAATCTTACGAACACGCCCCCCCCCCAAAAAAAAAAAAAAAAAGAATAAGATGCAAATTCCTTCATCTCCCTTTCTTAGTCAGCTGCTCTCATAACCATAGCCTGTGCACAAAGCCATTCCTTTCTTGGACACTCTCTATGTTGTGCTCCTCTGCTTCTGCTACTTACCAGCTCTACCTTTTATGCCACACCCCTCCCTGTAGGCTTTTATTTTGCTCCACCTAACTTGCTTTTCCTTCCTTCCTCCTTCCCTCCCTCTCTCTCCCTCCCTCCCTCTCCCTCTCCCTCTCTCTCCTCCCTCCTTTCTTTCTTTTTTTTAATATTTATTTTTTAGTTGTAGTTGAACACAATATCTTTGTTTTATTTATTTTTATGTGGTGCTGAGGATCGAACCTGGGCCGCGAACATGATAGGCGAGTGCTCTACCGCTGAGCCACAACCTCAGCCCTCTTTCTTCCTTTCTTCCTCTCTTCCTCTCTTTCTCTCTTTCTTTCTTTCTTTCGTCTTTCTTTTCCCGGGAATTGAACTCAGGGCCACTAGACCACTGAGCCATATCTCCAGCTCTTTCTCTTACTGCGTTGCTTAGAGTTTTGCTTTTGCTGAGGCTGGCTTTGAACTCGTGATCCTCCTGAGTGGCTGGAATTACAGGGTGTGCCACTGTGCCCGGATAACTTGCTTTTCTACACCGAGACTTCTGAATGTTCTTCTTCCCTTGTCGATGTATTTTTTTTTCTTTCTTTCTTTCTTTTTTTTTTCAAGGTCCAGAGCCAGTACAAAATATTTCAATCTCTTGGGCAGAATTAAATGCTCCCCCTTTTGAGTTCTAAACCTCATGGCTGCATGCACTTGTATATAGCACTACTATTTGATCCTTTATTAGCATTGGTTATCTATTAGCTCCTGTCTTTGAACTCCTTCAAGCAGAAGAAACATCTCTTTTTTCTGGCATTACCTTGAACAGGACCCGGCTTAGGGTAGACACTGGTGACTGAAGAAAGAATAAATAGCACCAATTACCCTGTGTGAGGGGGCAGACATTCGGATATAGAGATTATGTATGTAAGTACACATTAATTGTTCAAAAAAATGTACTGGATTTTATTATTGCTGCTAATGGTGTTATTATTGATAGAGATGTTACATTTCTAATGGCCTGATCCATCCAGTTCATGACTCTCAAAACAGGGAGCAGTGGAACTGTAATCTAACCTATTTATTTATTTATTTATTTTTACCAAAGATATCATTCTTTAATGACAACAACACTTAGAAGTAACAATAATAACACCTGTAGGTAACAGTAGTCACGCCAAAGGTAGGATGTGCATTTACATTACACCTGGTTTCTTGTTCCGGTGGGCTTGGGAATGGGTGGAGAAAGAGGGCTGGCCAGACCCTCTTCTTCTCCTCTCCAGCCTGGTCATCTGGGTTCTCATGAAAGAACCCTCTTCCATTCAGTAGAGGGGGAAAGTTCCTCCTTAGTGAGCAGTGCCTCTGAGATCTCTGTCCATAGCTGGCTCCGTTCAGCGGGCTGCATCTCTCCCTGGGATTCTGGAAGCACTGGGGATGACTGAGCTAGGGCAGCTGCCTTCCTTCTGGGTGCCTCTGGGGTGTGAGGGTCTTGCAGGAACGGAGGCCGTTTGCTGCTCTAGCAAATGCCAAGGCCATGGGTGGAGAGACGAGCCCCAATATGGGACTTCTGGAGGATCCCCAGTGGGCAGGACTGGAGAGAAGCAGCTCTGAACGCTGCAGAGGGACAGCAGCCTTACATCTCAGACTTCCACACACTGTAGATCCAGTTGAGACAGGCTGTGACCTTGGTGTACACTCCTGGGGTACTTGGGCCCCCACAGCCATGTCCCCAGCTCACAATGCCCACCACCTTCCAGTGGTCAGACTGGTACATCAGGGATCCACCACTGTCACCCTGGCAGGTGTCCACACCACCTCCTGGGACGCCTGCACACAGCATCTTCTCAGTGACTTCTCCCTGGTAGGCATCCTCTGCATTGCACAGGGTGTGGTCAATGACCTGGACTGACGCCTGCAGCAGTGTGTCAGACATCTTCCCACCATTCTGCTCCATAAAGCCCCAGCCGACAACCCAGAATTGGGTGGCTGGAGCAAGCTCCTTATCAAAGAAGGGCAGGCAGATGGGCCTGATTGTACCTGAAGCAGTGGGCTGCCGTGAGGATCCACTGGGGATCCTGGATGCTTCCTCCACAGATGTGTTGCTTGTTGTACTGGAGGCTGACCTGCCAAGGCCAAGAATCCACCTAACCTCTTTATTGTTCATATGAGGATAGCCCCTAGAGGGTAGGGCTCTTCTTTCAGGTCTCAAAGCTCAGAGCTCCTAACTCCTGGCACTGGGTTGTTTTCTCTTGCTCATAATTGTCTTTAACTTAGTGATATTCAAACTGTTTTGGATATATACACTCAAAACAATCTTGAAAAATTTTAAGTAGATGTGTAAAATTTTTTCATCATAATTTTGAATAGTTGCAAAGGATGTAATTTATTGCAATTTTTTTAAAAAATGGGATTATTATAAACATTTTCAAAAAAGCTTTTTTTTTTTTTTTGTACTGGAAATTGAACTCAGGAGCACTTTACCACTGAGCTACATCCCCCGTCCTTTTAATTTTAATTTTTAAAAATTGAGACAGGGTCTTGCTAAGTTGCTGAGGGCCTTGCTGAATTTCTGAGGCTGGGTTTGAATTTGCAATCTTCCTGCCTCAGCCTCCTGAGTCAATGGGATTATAGGCATGTGCCACCATATACAGTATATTGTAAATATTTTCAAATGTAGGTGTGTAACATCACTCATTTAAAGGTATGTAAGAAGTTGGAAATATTTGAATGATTTGATACCTACTGTCATCTATTGAAAAAAGATCACTGTACAATACACAGCCTCTTATTTTGCAGTGCTGCGGACTGAAGCTAGCGACTCACCCAAGGGTTCTATCGCTGAGCTACATCCCCAGTCTATATACTTTTTTTTTTTTAAGTCAGGCTGTTACTTGCTACATATACTACCTCTTTAACATTCACTTATTTCGCCTTTTTTCTCCGAGTTCATATTTCTATCTCCCAGAATCTTATCTATATCTATCTATATCTATAAAGAACCTCAGTATGGTATTTAGGCTTCACTAGCCCCATTGTAATCATATGCAACTTTATCTTATTCTTTCTTTTGTGGTGCCAGGAATTGGACTCAGGGCCCAGGGCATCCAGTGGGTAGTAGGCAAGTGCTCTACCATGGAGCTACATCTCCTGGTCCCAAAATGCTATTATTATTATTTTTGCAGCCTGGGTATGAAATCCAGGACAGAATGTTATCTTCATGCAACATTTTTTTTTTTTGCCTTACAATCCTTTATTCAGCACCCTATTATATTTTATTGTAATAAAAATATATAAATTTAAATTTAATATATTTTTTCTTTCCTGTGGCTATAATTCTTAAATTTTTTCTTTGGTCGGAGGTATCACTACAGTTATAATTTGTCCAGTCCATCAAAAATTATACAAATAATGGGGTGTGCTGGCTAACACCTGTAATACCAGCTACTGGGGAGGCTAAGGCAGGATGATCCCAAGTTCAAAATGGTAATTTAGCCAGACCTTGTTCAAAAAAAAAAAAAAAAAGGCTGTGGGGGTGATTTGGGCTGGAATCTAATTCAGTAGTAGAGACCTTGGCTAACATACCGAGGCCCTGGGCTCAGTCCCCAGTACTGGGGGAAAAATTACATAAATAATGACCAAACAGTAAATATATCAGAAAACTACTATTGTGATGCTGGGTTGGTGTTTATGGTGGCATACGTTAGCTAATGGACGATTAATTTGGTTCCTGGGGATTTTATTCCTTGTGACAACAGATTTAGTAAGATTCAGGAGAGGAGGGTGGTATACCTGTCTTTTTGGGTGGGAAAACCGCTTTTAGGCAGCGGGAGGACGAAAATGAGAACTGTGACCACTAAGGACTTCTCTGGCAGATCAATTCTAGGGGAGAACTTAAAGAAAGTTAAGTACGTGGTAACTCTGCACGTCAATGCCAGTCTGGGAAATCTTCACCCTCCGGAGGGTGCACACTCCAGTCCAAAGAAGAAGAGCTTGAGTCACTCCTCAGCCGTCCACGTTGGGGCGGGGCCAAGCAATTGACGCCCCGACACGTCCGCGAGGCCCCCGCCCCACCGGAATCCCGCGCCCGGCGCGCTCCCGAGAGCTGTGCGCCCCGCCCCTCTGGGACTCGGCGGCGCGCACGCCCCGCCCCTTCCGGCCCGGGAGGTTTGATTCCTTTGGCGGGCGGAAGCGACCAGAGCCTGGCGAACGAAACGATTCCTAAGGTCTTCTGGCTCACGCCGCTTGGCCTCGGACGGCTGGCGGGCTCTTCAGTCCTTCCGTCCCGCCCGACCCCGCCCGGCCCTCCGCTCCTCAGGTCAGTTCTCTCGTCTGTCTTCCGCAGCTGTAGCTGAGGGCCAGGGTCTCGGCTGTGCGGGGCGTGGGGTGTGGCCGGCCCTACCCGGTTCGCTCCCGGCTCCCGGGAGACGGGAGGAGTTTTCTGGAGACCCACATTACCGGCCTAGTACCCGATGAGATTCTTGGCTCATGTGAACCTCGGTTTCTCCCCGGTGAGGAGAATGATGGAACCGGCTTCACAGGGTTATCCGTGCGTGCCGCCCAGGAGACTGATACATGTGAATTCCCATTCCTGTTTCCTTGACCAAAGCTGTGTCCAGGAAAGAAGCTCCAAGAAGGGATTTGCGTTATTTCTTTCCGTACAACTCACTCCAGTGGTGTATTTCCGTTAAAAAAAAAAAAAGTAAATATGTTGCCACCCCCTTTTCAGAGTCCAGATCCTTCCTCTCCCTTCACCTTAAAGTGGTGGTGTAAAAGGCTTACTAAAAGGGTGCATAGAAGGCTAAAGCAATAAACGCAGCAGCAGGTCACTTCCACCAAGAAGCCTGGGGGTGGGGAGGGCGAGGGGGAAGGGACACTCCCTGGAGAAGGCATCCCAAGAGAATGATCAAGCCCCGGATGAGAAATTGTTCTTGAGTTTCACCTTTGGCATTTCTCTTTGATTAATGTGATAGGGAGAAGGTCAGGGTAACAGTTTTTTAATAGTTCTTAGTTGTCGATGGACGTTTATTTTATTTATTTATATATAGTGCTGAGAATTGAACCCAGTGCCTCATTCATGCTAGGCAAGTGTTCCACCCCTGAGCTACAAGCTCAGTTCTCTCTCTCTCTCTCTCTTTTTTTTTTGTTTATGTTTTGTTTTCTGTTTCTCATGAGTGTGGGAGAAATCAGAAGAAGCCTCCTTATATCTTCATGGGGCTTGTTTCACCAGTTGATCTCACCATTCTGCATAACTACTATGGTTCTACTTAGATGGGCAGATGTCTCTTTGATCTCCTCAGAAATCTCTGCAAGAGAGCAGGGCAGGATGCTAATTAACCATATTACAAGGCTGCATTATAAGCCATTCTGTGTTTTCAGTTGAAATTATTCTCATTAGTGTCTCATTAAACTCTCTAGATGTGATATTTGTATTTTGCAGCAGATAAATGTGTTTTTAGCATAGCCCCCAAAATTCTCTTAGTAACTAAACACCCCAATTTGTTGCTGCCCTATACAATTTAACCATAAACCACCTCCTCATTAATTCTAGCCAGAGAAGTTGAGTTCTCAGTTATGTATATCTCCAATTCTTCTATTTATTCACATCTGAAAAGGACATTCAGGTGTCTGATTAGGATCTAGTTTCCTCCTTTATTGTCTACAATGGCAATCTTCCACATTGACTAATAATGTAGTTAGGTTATCCCAATCACAACTCTTTCTGTGTTATATATTCCAGATTCTAGAGGATAACCAGGACACTTAAGAGTATTTAGAATGAGTTCCACATCCACAAAATTTAAAAATCAAGTATAATCTGTTATCAAGGTAGCAAACTACTTCTCGCTCTTGCCGCTTGGCCCCGGATGGCTGTCAGGCTCTTCAGTCCTTCCTCACCTGTAATTTCAGCTACTTGGGAGACTGAGGCAGAAGGATTGTGAGTTAGAGGCTGGCATGAGCAATTTAATGAGACCCTGTCTCAAAAAAATAAAGCTGGGTGCAGTGGCGCAAGCCTGCCCCAGCTACTCAGGAGGCTGAGCCAAGAGGATCATAAGTTTGAGGGCAGCCTTGGCAGCTTAGTGAGACCCTGTCTCAAATTAGAAAGTGTCCAGGCAGGTGGTGTATGCCTGTAATCCCAGCAATTTGGGAGGCTGAGGTAGGAGGATTGTAAATTCAAAGCCAGTCTCAGTAATTTAGTGAGGCCTAAGCAACTTAATGAGTCCCTATCTCAAAAATAAATAAAAATAAAAAAGGGCTATCGATGTGGTTCAGTAGTTAAATGCCCCTGAGAAGTTATGATGCCCTTATATCTCTAATTTGAGGAAGTGAATTCCAACATCATACTACAAATTGCATTTTCTTTCTGAGGGTGACAATTCAAAATAGCCCAGTTCTTTATGTGGAGGGCAGTAGTGGCTCTTAGTACTCTTCCTGAATCCTGCTATTTTCCCTTATCCATTTCCATCTTAATGGTTTTTCAGACTTTGAAATGTGTCAGCCCTGCACTGAGTACCCCAGTACTGCACTAGTTGGGGCTTTGCTCTCCAGTGGATCTGCTAGCTTATTTTTATAGCAGACAACTTTCCACAGATTAATAGTCCAACATTCCTCTATTTCCATTTCCCTGCTCTTTTTCTTTCCCTCATCAGGATCCCATAGATTTTTGAGCTTTGTGTTGACCTTTGGACTTTAACTGCTATAATTGCTTGTTTTAGAAATTCTGAGTCCTGTTTTCACACTTTTTTGGTGATGGGGCTCCACTTTATTTTCATATTTGTCCCATTGACTAATGCTTTTTAAAAGATTTCTGAATTAGTGTTACTATTAAGAGTGTTTCTAATTCTACGCCTTCAGGTGCCCAGTGAGAATTAGTATGTCCTCTGTGATTGTGATTTTTCCAGCAGAAGGAGAGATGTTTCATTTTTTATCACCAATTTTCCCTCAGCACCAGGACCTGACTTTGACTTTGCTTCTTATTCTATTCATGCAGGTTCAGGTAGATTAAAAGTTCAAGCTCCTTATTAAGTTGTTTCAGTGCCATTTCTTCCTGGGAAATGGCTAATACCTTTTAAATGGTGCCCATTTTCTTTTTCCATTTCTTCTTTTACATTCAGCCTAAAATGTTTTTTTTTTTTTTTTAATGCTGTTTCAATTTTTTTTTTTTTTTTTTTGCTGAGTTTTGTATTTTTTCTCCCAAAGCTTTTCTAGTTTTCTTCAGTGACTTTTTTTTTTTTTTTTTTTGTACTAAGGATTGAACCCAGGAGCACTCTACCATGGAGCTACATGCTCAGCCCTATTTTTCATTTTAGACAGGGTCTTGTTAAGCCGGGTACGGTGTCCCATGCCTGTAATCACAGTGAGTTGGGAGCTGAAGCAGGAGGATAGCAAGTTTGAGGCCAGCCTCAACAATTTGGTGAGGCCCTAAGCAACTTATTGAGATCTTGTCTCAAAATAAAAATAGAAAGGGCGTAGTGCTCTTGTATTCAATCTCCAGCACCATTAACTCCTCCTAAAACAACAACAACAAAGAAAAATATAAACAGGGTCTTACTTAGTTGCCTTCGCTGGCCTTGAATTGTGATCCTCCTGCCTCACTTTCCTGAGTAGTTGGGGTTATACAGGTATGAGCCACTATACCTGGCTTCACTGGCCAAATGTTTAAAGGCTTTTTACTGATAATAATTTACTTTTTCTCTTCAAGGAAAAGGATTCATGAAATTAGTGCTTTAGACATTTTGAAATAATATTTAAAAAATAATCCTTTGTAATTCTTAGAGTTTTGATAATTTTATTCAGATTTTTCTCTACTTCAATTTAAGAAGATGACCCATCCTTATTCTAATAAGGACCTACCTTATTAATCTGTCTTCCTTTATAAGCTCACCTCACTTCTGAGGTTGAATTTGTACTCTAGGTGTCCCAAATTCATGATGACCATTATTAATGTTTCATAATATGCTGGTAATTCAGCCTTAGATGAGGACAGGCTATAGAGCAGAGAACTTGAAGATAGGGAACATGGTGCTTGCCATCCATCAATTCCAGAACTTAAATGGGTTTGTGAGAGGTTTACCTGTTTATGAAATGAGACTGGCTCTAGAAAGAAATGAACATTAGTACCAACACTCCACCATTGAGAGGGAGTGATCAAGATGCATGGGCTTTGTTCTTTCTAGGTAGAACTCTGTCCCAAGTCCAGTTGGTTGTGCATGTGCTCTCTTAAACTACTGAAGTGTTAGAATGGGTTCCTGGAATCCTGAACCCTGTGCTGGCATAGCTAGTCCACTGCTAGGTCACCAAGGAATGGACCAGGCAAAGTAGGATTTCATCATTAAATAGGCCTTGGCCTCACACCCCTTTGTGAACTCTGGAGCCCCAGTATGTTGTGCAGGACTATGTGGGAAATTCTTTGTAACTGACACAGTGAACTTTCCTTGAGTCCCTGAGATTCCTGCTTGGCTTTCTAAGAGATATGGGGACCTCTCTTGCCATGGTTGGGATCCCAAGGCTTTTTTTTGCCATATCAGCTTTTGGAAAGAAGAGCCCCTTAGAGAAACCATTTCTGTATAGGTTTAGAGAGCTTTAACCCCGTGTCATATTTATATATAGAATGCTCTATTTTGTAGCACTTAATTTCAAGTCCTAGGATTTGACCAATGTAGCAGCACTTTTAGAAAATTTATTAGCTGTCTACTTTCTAGAAACTTTTTTTATTGAGTTTTTCTTTCCTTCCTGGTTTCCATGAAACTATTCTTCTAATGCTTACTTGTTAAGTATTCTTGTCTTGCCTCTTTCTTTTGCCACTCCCAGCTATAGATTTGGTATGAGCCTTTAAACATTTAAACATTTTAAAGATTTGTACCTCTTTTTCCCCCTCCCTCCCATACTGAGGATTGAGCCCAGGAGCACTTTGCCACTTGTATTGCACATTCCCAGCCCTTTTAATTTTTTTTTAATTTATTTTTTATTTGTTCTTTTTAGATACACATGTGGCAGTAGAGTGAATTTTGACATATTATACATACATGGAGTATAACTTATTCTGATTAGGATCCTAGTCTTGTGGTTGTACATGATGTGGAGATTCACTAAAGTGTATTCACATACATACATTGGAAAGTTATTTCTGATTTCTTCTACAGTTTTTCCTATTCCTATCCTTCCTCTCTTCTCTTCATTTCCTTTTGTCTATTTCCCTTCCCCACCTTGTTGTGTTGTGTGTCAGCAAGCCCCCCCTCCCCTGGCTTTTTTTTTTTTTTTAGGTACTCGGGATTGAACCCCAGGGGCACTCAGCCACTGAGCCACATTCCCAGCCCTGTTTTGTATTTTATTTAGAGACAGGCTCTCACTGAGTTGTTTAGTGCCTTTGTTGTTGCTGAGGCTGGATTTGAACTGAGATCCTCCTGTCTCAGCCTCTGGAGCCACTGGGATTACAGGCATGTACCACTTAGCAGCAAGCCCTTTTAATTTTATTTTGAGACAAGATCTCCACATGTTGTCCAGTCTGACTTTGAACTTGTGGTCCTCTTGACTCAGTTTCCTGAGGACTACAGGTTTGACTTTCACTTTTAAGTCTTCATAGATGTGATTGATTTTATGTATGGTGTGAGATATAGAGATCCAGTGTTCATTTTTCTATAAGCTAACCAATTGTTTAAGCTCCAAATATGCATTTCCATTTGCTTTTACCTCTAATAACAGTCTTTTATTTTTATTTTTTTAATACCAGGGATTGGACCCAGAGGCTTTATACCATGAGCTCCATCCCTTGCCTGTTTTTATTCTTTATTTTGAAACAGGGATTCCATAAATTGCTGAGACTGGCCTTGAACTTTTGAACTGTTGATCCTCCTGTCTCAGCTTTCTGAGTCACTGCTATTACAAGTCTGTGCCGCTGTGCCTGGCCTCAGACAGTTTTTATTCTTTATTTTGAGATAGAGTCTCGCTAAGTTGCTGAGGCTGGCTTGAGCTTGTTATCCTCCTGCTGCAGCCTCCTGAGTCCCTGGATTACTGATGTGTGCCACTGTGCCCACAACAATATATTTTTTAAAGTTTTATCTTTTCATGTTTGAGTCTTCTTTTTTTTTAAATTTTTGCACTGGAGATTGAACCCAGGGGCACTTAACCACTGAGACACATCCCTAGCCAACCCCCCACTTTTTTTTTTAATATTTATTTTTTAGTTTTAGTTGGATACAATACCTTTATTTAATTTATTTATTTTTATATGATGCTGAGGATTGAACCTAGGGCCTCGCATGTGCTAGGCAAGCACTCTACTGCTGAACCACAACCCCAGCCCCAACCATAGCCCTTTTTTATTTTTTGTTTTGAGACAGGGTCTGGCTAAGTTGCTTAGTGCCTCACCAAATTGCTGAGGGTTGATTGAACTTGTGATCCTTCTGCCTCAGCCTTCTGAGTCATGGGATTACAGGCATGTGCCACTGTGCTGGGTTCATATTTAAATCTTTTTTTTTTTTTTTTTTTTTGGGTACCAGGGATAGAATCCACTAAGTCACATCCCCAACCCTTTTTTATATTTTATTTAGAGACAGGGTCTTGCTAACCAAGTTGCTGAGTCTTTTTTTTTTTTTTAAACATAAACCAGTAGTGGTCATTTATTATAATATTAAATATTATATACTGTACATAATTGTACATGCTGTACTTTTTTCTTTTTTTTTCTAATCCTGGCTTTTGAATTCACAGTCCTCCTGCTTCAGCCTTCTGAGTCACTGGGATTACAGGTGTGGGCCAATGTGCCTGGCTTATGTTTAAGTCTTCATTTGGAATTGATTTGTATGTGTGGTGTCAGATTGGAATTCAGGATAGTTTTCCCCCTATGGCTAATTGTTTTTTTCAGTATTAATTTTATACCTAAGTCATTCATATTTCAAATTCAAATGGAAGAGATAAACTGGCTCTATTTCCTTTATTGGTCATGTGGTATTTCTGTCTTACAGGTTCTTTTTGTCATTTTGAAAACACTTCCAGGTGGACATGAAAGATTATGATGAACTTCTCAAATACTATGAATTATATGAAACTATTGGAACAGGTAATTGCTATTTTTTTTTTCTTGGAGGCAGAGGATAGATCAACTATTTGAGAGTATAGTCTTTTGAGGCTTTTTAGTCTAACTTATTCTGTATTAAAATTTTCTACCTAAGAAAAAGTGGAGCAAGGGTAGAGGAAAGTAGTAGAAGGGCTTTATATTGCAAGGACTTTGACTTGTATCCTAAGTAAGTCATTGGCCAAAAAAAAAAAAAAGGGAAAGAAAGAAAAAAAAAATTAAGTCATTGGAGAGTTTTGAGCCAAGGAGTGGTGTGACCTTTGTTTTCAGTGGGTCACTGTGTTTTATGGTGAAAAGATTGTGGGGAAGAGGGAAAGGGCAAAGGTAGAGAGAGGTTAGGAAGCTATTGTAATAATTCAGGTAAGTGACTCTGGCAGTGATGGTGATTTAGGTGAGGATGATAGTGACAGTGATGAGGTAGTTATTGAGGTATAACATGGTAAAACATGTGAAGTGCACTGATCTTGATAGGTTGATCAAATATATATATCTATTTATATTCACTCAGGTAAGAGAGACCATTTCTAGTCAGTACCTGCTTTTCCCCCATGTAAACATTAATATTTTTCCTCCACAGTAAACCAGTGGGATTTGTTGATGTTTTGGCTATGGGGTATTATAAAAGAGAGGAAATAAGGATGGTTCCAGGGTTTTGGGCCTGAGAGCACCTGGGAAAATGAAGGTGCTTCTTACTGAAATGGTAAAGAATTTGGAACAGGCTACCAGAAGCTTCTTTTTGGAAGTGTTAATTTGAAGATTGAGAAATCTAAGGAGAAACATTTATTCTGCTTTTGACCCAGTTTTAAAGCATAATTGCTTATCCTCCGAATTTTAAAACTGAGTGGAAGTTTTATATAATTTGTCTTTGGTCTCAGCAACTTTCTATTATGTTCTAGCAATGTTAATTATAAAACAGTTGTAGCTGGATGCAATGGCGCATGCCTGTAATCCCAGTGGCTTGGGAGGCTGAGGCAGGAGGATCACTAGTTCAAAGTCAGCCTCAGCAAAATCGAGGCACTAAGCAACTTAGTGAGACCCTATCTCTACATGAAATACAAAAAATACAAAATAGGGCTAGGGATATGGCTCAGTGGTGGAGTGCCCCTGAATTTAATCCTTGGTACAAAAAAAAAAAAAAAAAAAGTGAACAGGTGTTTCTGCTTGAGTCCTTGTTTATCTCTTTGTCATAAATTTTCTTGTGCATAGGTGGCTTTGCAAAGGTCAAGCTTGCCTGCCATATCCTCACTGGAGAGATGGTAGCTATAAAAATCATGGATAAAAATGCACTAGGGGTAAGTTTAAAATTGTTCTTTTAATATTCTCCTTATAGAGCAGTTTTGTGATTAAAACCTGAATATCCTAATTACTATTCTTAGAATAATATTTTTATGCCTTTAAAAAATGTATAGAGATCTGTGGTTTTAAAGTAGTCTGGGTGGGTGGGAGGGTTACTTTGTCCTTCAGATTTTAATGTAGGGCGTTTGAACTCTGTAACATTCATTTTTTTTTTTTGGTGGTTGTTTCATAGTCTTTTTTTTTTTTTTTTTTTTTGGTGGCACTAGGGATTAAACCCAGGTCCTTGTGCATTTGAGGCAAACACTCTACCAACTGAACTATATCCACAGCACTGTTTCATAGTCTTGGAGGAGTTTCTGAGTATTAATATCTCCCATTTTTACCCTTTCACAATACTCTCACTCACGTTGATATATTTTGTAGTATAGATAAGTAGATAGATAAGTCTTAGATCCCAGCTTTTTATTCAAAGTGACTTTAGAAGTTATCTAATGAATCCTTTTTTTAATCAGTATTTTTTTCCTTTCTGAGAATGCTTCCAGGTTTGAGTTGTTCATTACCTACTAAAATAGACCATTCAATTTGTGGTTTTGGCTATAATATATATAAAATTATTATTATTTTTATATTGAAGTAAAACCTGTTTCTATTGATGGTCCTTTTTGTGCGTTCTATGCCTTTCTAGTGTTTGAAGTTGTTAGGAGTCTTCATTTTCTAATTCCCTCTACCATCCTTCATGTGGTTTGTTTCTGGACTTAATTTTTGTTTCTAGTCTTCTCCTGAGAGTTAGTGAACTCTAACTAGTCTCTAAGTATATACCTGTGGTTTGCCCTCCCTCCCTTCCTCCCTCCCTCCCTTCCTTCCTTCCTTCCTTCATACTATTGGGGATTGAACCAGGGGTGCTCCACCACTGAGCTATATTCCCAGACCTCTTTATTATTTATTTTGAGACAAGGTCTGGCTAAGTTGTGCAGGCTGGCTTCAAACTTGGAATCCTTGTGGCCTTAGCCTCCCAAGATGCTGGCTGTTTCTTTTTTTTGAGGATCAATTTTGAAAATTAAGTTTTTTCTCTGACTAAAATCTTTTAAGTATTAGAAAAGAAATTTCTAATTTCAGACTAGCTGGGCATGGTGTTGCATGCCTATAATCTTAGCAGTTTAGGAGTCTAAGGCAGGAAGACCACAAGTTGAAGGCCAGCCTGGGCAACTTAGTGAGACCCTGTCTCAAAATAGAGTAAAAAGGGTTAGGTATGTATCTTAGTGGTACAGTCTTGCCTACCAGATGCAAGGCCCTGGGTTCCATCCTGGTACTCCCCCCCCCCCAAAAAAAAAAAAAAAAAGTTAAAGAAAAATGACTTTTTCTTTTGGATTGAGTTAGTATTATAATTATTCATAGTTTACACTTTAGTAAACAGTATAAACATTTTAAGCCTTGCATGTACTAAGCAAGCACTGAGCTATGTCCCCAGTCCTTTTTAGATTTTATTTTGAGACAGGGTCTCACTAAGTTGCCCAGGCTGGCCTTGAACTTGTAACTCTTCTGCCTCAGCCTATAGGCATATACCCTGTTTGCCCAGCTGTAACATGCTCTTAATTATGAAACATAAAAATATTTTTTAAATGTTTTCTTATTGTTGGAATGAGACAGGATTTAGCATTCATTAATCATTACCTTATTTTTTATTATTAAGGATATAAGCCATGATTAACATACATAAATAAGTCACAGGAAACTAAGGAGTTTTGATGTAGAAATGTGATTTAATTCTTTGAATTCTCTTCAAGATATATGTTAAAAAATCTGACAATTATTGTTTTTCTTTTTTTAAATTCTGATTTGTTATACATAATGGCAGAATACAATTTATTTCATATTACACATATAGAGTACAATTTTTCAAGACACTGATTGTACACAAAGTATTTTCATACCATTCGTGTCTTATACATGTACTTAGGGTAGTGATGTCTAACTCATTCCATTACCATTCCTATCCTCTTATCCCATCCTTTCTCCTTCCTCTCCTTTGCCCCATCTAAAGTTCCTCCATTCCTCTCATGCTCCTCCTCCAATCGCCATTATGGGTTAGCATCCTCATATCAAAGAAAACATTTGGCCTTTTATTTTTTGGGATTGGCTTGCTTCACTTAGCATTATATTCTCCAATTTCATCTATTTACCTGCAGATGCCATTTTATTTTAATGCTGAGTAATGTTCCAGATAATTTATTTTTAATAATCTATTGAACAATAATTCAGTCTTCAATCTTTGTTTTTTTTTAGTTCTCAATACTATATTCATTAATCTAATAAAAGAACATTAAAACTCATTTTTCTTGGGCTTTTAAACATTGATTACAAATTTAATTTATTCTCTCGAGCAATTTAGATTTTAGTTTCCCCCCCCCCCTCTCTCTCTCTCTCTCTCTCTCTCTCTCTCTCTCTCTCTCTCTCTCTCGTACAAGGGATTGAACCCAGGGGCGCTTAACCCCTGAGCCACATCCCCAGCCCTTTTTCATATTTTATTTAGAGACAGGGTCTTGTCTAGTTGCTAAGGGCCTCACTAAGTTGCTGAAGCTTGCTTTGAACTTGCACTCCTCCTGACTCAGCCTCCCAAACTGCTGGGATTACAAGCATGCACCATTGTGCCCTGCTTGCAATTGATTTTTTTTTTTAATATGGAAAGCTTCATGAATTAGCGTGTCATCCTTGTGCATGGGCCATGCTAATTTTCTCTGTACCAATTTTAGTATATGTGCTGCTGAAGCAAGCACTTGTAATTGATTCTTGATCAAGACCTGTTGTCTGGTTACATAATTCTAGATAATTGAATCTTGAGCCCTTGATGATTAGCTTGAGTCCATTTTTTGGGGGGCGGGTACTGGGGATTGAATTCAGAGGCACTTGACCACTGAGGCACATCCCCAACCCTATTTTGTATTTTATTTAGAGACAGGGTTGTGTTGTTTAGTGCCTCACCATTGCTGAGGCTGGCTTTGACCTTATAATCCTCCTGCTTCAGCCTCCCAAACCGCTGGGATTACAGGTGTGTGCACCACGCCTGGCACTTGAGACCATTTTTATAATAAGGTTTTACTTGTTATTTCATGGGATTTCTAGGTTTCTGTCTTTTCAAACATTTCAGCTTGGCTTATCTTTCTCCCTAACCAACTTTTTTTTTTTTTGGATCGAACCTACATGTGCAACAACTCCATCCCATTTTGAGATAGGATCTTGCTAAATGACTGAGGCTGGCCTCAAACTTGCAATCTTCCTGCCTCAGCCTCCCAAGTTCCTGGGATTTTAGGCCTGCACCACTGAGTGTGGCTCTTGATTGGCATTTTGTTGTTGTTGTTGTTGGTACTGGGTATTTAACCCAGGGGCTCACTGTTGAGCCACATCCCCAGCCTTTTTTATTTTTTTGTTTTAGAGAGGGTCTCGTTAAGTTGCTTAGAGCCTCACTAAGTTGCTGAGGCTGGTCTTGAGCTTGCAAACCTCCTGTTTCAGCCTCCCATGTCATTGGGATTAGAGGTATATGCCACCATGCCTGACCTTTTCTGTTTTTGAGCAGTTTGTTTTAGGGCTTTTGATAGTTTTTCTGTATAGTATTGAAGCTGCTGGTGTAGATACTAGGAACATTTCCTATTAAATTATTGCTCATTTGAAATGATGTTTTGTCACAGAGTGATTTGCCCCGGGTCAAAACAGAGATTGATGCCTTGAAGAATTTGAGACATCAGCATATATGTCAACTCTATCATGTGTTGGAAACAGCCAACAAAATATTCATAGTTCTTGAGGTTAGTAGTATGTTCCAGAGACCTAAAACTTTTGGTCACTTTATCAATAGTTGAGAGAAAATTATGTTTCACCTAAAAGATTAAAATAAATGTTAAGTGGTTTGCCTGTTTGAGTTCTGTCTCTAGTAATTTAGATAATTAAAGTAGGCATATATAACAAATTTATGGTATATGTACTCTCTCTAATATACCCCTAATGAGGTGGTTTAGATTATTGGATAAAATAAGCTAGAATTTGGTCCCAAAGGGAAGGATCCATTTCAGTTCTATATGGTATATTGATTTCCTAGGTCTAATAAATATCTACAAACCTGGTGGCCTAAGATAGTAAAAATTTGTCTTAGGGTTCTGGAGGATTGAGTTCCTCCCAAATCAAGACATGGGCAAGATTGTTTTTTTCTGGAGGTTCTTTCCTGATTCCTGGTGTTTCCTGGCAATTTTTGGTGTTCTGTGGCTTATGGATACACCAAACCACTCCATTCTGCCTTCATTTTCAAATGGTCTTTTCTCTTTTGTGTGTCATTGTGTCTCCAAATTTCCCTCTCATAGGAACCCAAGTCATTGGATTAAGGCCCACTCTAATTTAGTATGACTTCTTCTTAATTGGGTTATTTTTACAAATAACTTTACAAATGAGGTCGCATTCATAGGTCCCACATTAGGGCTTGAGCATATCTTTTTTTGTGGGGGGGGGGCAGTTTAATTCACAGCATATAGAGTTTCCAGTCTATGTGTTATGCAAACTAAACTCTTTCAAGTTTTAAACTGCCCTTTGTGGCATTAAACATAGTTTTGAGAACTTGTGTCATTCATCTCTTAGTTTTAGCCAAAGAATGTGTAGCTACACACTGTTTTTACAGATTAACGCTGTTTTAAATACATTTTAAAATTTGTGTTGAAAGTTTTGGACCTAGAGCTATTTTTATTTTACTATAGATCTACCCATATGGTCTGCTATAGTGATTTTAAAATCTTTTTCTTTGGAGGCAGGGTCTTCCTATGTTGCCCAGGCTGTACTCGACTTGAACTCCTGTATTCAAACAATCCTTTCTCAATCTCCTGAGTAGCTGGGATTACAGTGCATGCCACCATACCTGGCTGAAATTCCTAAAAAAAATAAATGAAAACTCAAAATATTCATGAACCTTGGACAAAATTTAAAAGGTACAAGAGAATATATGTTAAAAATAAAATCCTCTCTACCCTGTATCCCATTTATCCAATTCCTTTTCCTCTGTGTCATTCACTATTTTTCTTGTTTCTTATGGATACCTAGAAATATTTTACATATGTATGTGTATGTTTGTGTGTGTCTATGTATGTATAGCCTATGATCACAAACTATAGTACTTTGTACCTTGTGTTTTTCCCCACTTAACATTTTATTTATTTATTTTTTATAGTACTGAGAACTGAACCCAGGCACTCTACCACTGAGCTACATCCTCTGTTCTTTATGAAAATTTTATTTTGAGAGGTCTTGTTAAGACTGACCTTTAACATGCTGTGTTCCTTCTGCCTCAGCTTCATGAGTAACTGGGATTATAGATGTGGCCACCAGGCTGGGCCCACTTAGCATTTTAGCTTACCAATTATCTATGTACATTCATGGAGATTTTAAATGTTTTTTTCTCTTTGTTGTTATTTTTGTATTTTTAAAAAAAATTTAAAATTTTGGATGCTTTTTCTCTTTATTATTTTTTATGGAAAAATATGAAATAGTTTGTTTTCTTCATATAAATCTTATTGGATAGAGTTTTAAAAAATTACTATTGAGGCATAATTTGCATACTGTAAAATGCACAATTAGGTATACTGTATATACTTATGTACTTATCACCTGACTCAAGTTATAAAACATCTCCATCATTCTGGAAAGTTTTCTCCAACCTTTTCAAAGTAAATTTTTATAGCAGTACCTGCTCTGCCTTTCCCAGTAACCACTGATTTCTTTCACCATAGATTATTTTTACCTCCTCTAGAACTTAATGTGAATGAATCATATAGTCTGTACTCTTGTGTGTTGTTTATTTTGCTCAGCATAATGCTTTTGCAAGTCACCATATCAATATGTTATACTCTTTTGCACTTTGCTTTTTTAATAATACCTGATATTGTCCCATATTAGTTTGTAAAGAGCTCTCTCTCCTTTTTTAAATTGTTGCTGTGAATTTCATTTCTTCTTTTTAAATTATTGCCACGAATTTCATTTTATAACTGTGACATAATTTATATAGTGCGAGCATTTGGTTGTTGCTATGGTATGAATGTCAGTGTCCCCACCAAATTCTATACTGGAATGTAATCTCCAGTGTGATAGTATTAAGAGGTAGGGCCATAAGGAGGAGGGGTGAGAACTCAATTAGTTCTCCTATAAAAGAAACTTCAGGCAACCTGCTTATTCCCTTCTGCCATGTGAGGACACATAGCTAGTGCCATCTATGAGTAACAAGTCTTCATCATACATAAAATCATCTGGCACTTTGGTCTTTGACTTCCTAGCCTCCAGAACTGTAAGCAATAAATTTCTGTTCTTTATAAGTTATCCAGTGTAAGGTATAATACCATGGATGGGCTAAGACAGTTTGTTTCCAGTTTTCTGCTTTTATAAACAGTTGTTGTTTCAGTGAATGATGTTTAATATGCATCATTGTCAGTTTAAGTATATTTGTAGGAACAATTCTTTGAGGAACTGTGAGGTCAAAGGCTATATGCATTTATAATTTTAATTGACATTGCCAATATAAATTTTTTTTTCCCAAAATGAAATAAAATTTTAATTGGAAACCGAGTTTACAAAAAGTATTGCTGCTCTAGAGAAAGGATGGAAAGCCTAGAGCTTTGAGCTCTGGAACCTCTTCTCCCCGCAAACACTGAGGTTCCTCTGTGCAACCCGAGTCTTTCTAATGCAGATGGAAAATCACTAGTCTTTGGACAGCAACCAACAATAATTACTGGAGAAATAATTATTGCTGCTTTAAAAAAATTCTTAGATAACTATTGGGCATGGTGGTGCATACCTGTTATCCCAGTGACTTAGGAAGCTGAGGCAGGAGGATTTTAAGTTCACAGCTAGCATTAGCAACTTTGTGAATCCCTATGCAACTTGGAGAGGCCATGTCTCAAAATAAAAAATAAGAAGGGCTGGGGATGTGGCTCAGTGGTAAAGTTCTCCTGAGTTTAATCCCCAGTACCAAAAAGAAAGAAAGAAAGAAAAAAAGGTAACTGTAGTAAATGGAAGCATATTAAGATGAGAATGGGTTGTAATTCTTTGCTATAAAAATATAAAACCCTGAGTGAACCTTTTAAAACCACAGTGTAGTTAGTTCTACTTTTGTTTACTGTTAATAAAACTGTTCAAGAAAAGAGTTATTGTTCTCATTCCTGGAATAATTATTGACTTGTTTGATCCTTAGAGTGTATTTTTGAATATGCTCACTCATCTCCCTTGCCTTTAAATTTGAATTAATATCTGACTTCAACGTAATTTTTTTAATATTCCTCTGAAGTTATTTCTGTAAGCTATAACAATATCTATTTGACTCTCTTGCTGTTGAAGTACTGCCCAGGAGGAGAGCTGTTTGACTACATAATTTCCCAGGATCGCCTGTCAGAGGAGGAGACCAGAGTGGTTTTCCGTCAGATAGTGTCTGCAGTTGCTTATGTGCACAGCCAGGGTTATGCTCACAGGGACCTCAAACCAGTAAGTGACTGTGACATACTTTCATATTTATCTGAGAGTTCAGCATTATCTAACTGGTGTTTTCGGGCTTCTAGATGTTCTGTTTAAGAATCTATCTAAGCTTTGCTTCTTTTTCTTTATTATTATTATTTTTTAATATTTATTTTTTAGTTGTAGTTGTACCCAATACCTTTGTTTTATTTATTTATTTCTATGTGGTGTTGAGGATCAAACCCAGGGCCTCGCATGCACTAGGCGAGTGCTCTGCCCCTGAGCCACAATCCTAGCCCTACTTCTTTTTCTTTTGTTCCAGTCAGAATCTATCCCATTTCTTTTTTCCTCCTTTTGAATTATGGTAGACTGTTTGGATAGATAGCATTTTTTCTATCTGTCATTTATATGTCATTGTAAAAGTCCTTGTAATCAGTATTTTATTTCTAACAAAAAAGAGTCATAGAGGGTTTCCGTTTGGCTGTTTTTCTAACACTGTGCTCCTTTAATTTAAATCCATCTCCTCAGGAGTTCAATGGAATCAACAGACTCCTTTTTTTTTTTTTTGGACTGTACTGGGGATTGAACTTGGGGCTCACTACCAGTGAGCTATATCCCTAGCCTTTTTTTAATTTATTTTTTTTAATTTTAAGACTGGGTCTGGCTAAGTTGTGGATGCTTGCCTCAAACTTGGGATCCCCTTGCTTAAACCTTCTACAGACTTGACTTTTTAAGGATTGCGGAATAAAAATGTGAATATTCTTTTTCAGTCTGCAGGCTAGTGGGTGATAGTAAATATGGATTTAAAGGTTCAGGGACTTAGAATTGGTCTGAGAAGATATGGCAGTTTTGTTATCCTTTTTTATCTTTTTATACCCAACTTTTCAATTTGAAAATTACTCTTTAGGTTTAAACTTTCCTTTGGCACAAATTGTGTTTGCTTTTAGTTGGCCCTCAGAGTACCAGTGAGAAATGGTTTATGCTGGTGTGTCCTGTGGTGAAGTGGTATACTTATCAACATTCCTTATCTTTCTCCTTTTATATCTTATTATTTCACTACTTTCCAGTGATTTTTCATCTTATTGTACCCAGGATTTTCAACATTAATAACCTTAAATCATTTTAAGAAATGGCTAGAGGTGGGATGTAATATAAGGAAATAAGAATATAATTATTGCTGAGCATGGTGGCGCATGCCTGTAATCCTAGATGCTTGGGAAGCTGAAGCAGGAGGATCATGAGTTCAAAGCCAGCCTCAGCAGTGGCGAGGTGCTTAGCAATTCAATGAGACCCTGTCTCTAAATGAAATACAAAATAGGGCTGGGGATGTGACTCAGTGGCCGAGTGCCCCTGAGTTCGATCCTGGGTACAAAAAACAAAAAAAGAATATAGTTATCAAAATATCTTTGTTTTCCTAGGAAAATTTATTGTTTGATGAAAATCATAAATTAAAGCTGATTGACTTTGGTCTCTGTGCAAAACCCAAGGTAAGTGCAGAAATAAAAATGCATTTATTTCCTTGTAAATGCACCCCTTAATGTGTTATTGTGCTCTGACTTCCACTTGGTCTTCATTGAGCTTAATTGCCTCCATTGTGAAGAATGTTAAATTTGCCAGTCGTGGTGGCGCATGTTTGTAATCTCAGCAGCTCAGGAGGCTGATACAGGAGCATTGCAAGCTCAAAGCCAGCCTCAGCTATTTAATGAGGCACTAAGCAACTCAATGAGACCCTGTCTCTAAATAAAATACAAAATGGGGCTGGGTTTATGGCTCAGCAGTAGAGCACTTGCCTTGCAAGTGCAAGGCCCTTGGTTCCATCCTCAGACCACATAAAAATAAATAAATAAATAAATAAAGTCATTAAAAAATTAAATAAAATACAAAATAGGACTGGGGGTGTGGCTCAGTGGTTGAGTGTCCCGGGAGTTCAATTCCCGGTACCAAAAAAACCCAAAAAGAATGTTAAATTTAATTCCAAGCATCAGTAATTTGTATAAATCCTTTAGATGATTCTAAAATAGGTAGCCAGGATTGACAGCCACTGGTCTAGGTCTAGTGTTGGTCCTGTTGAAGACCCCATGGGTAAGCTGTGAGAGAATTTGTAGCACCAAGGCCACATGAAGTCATTAGCATGAATGCTAAATAGATCATGTGCTTGCAGTTTGAGTGTATTGCCACTAGATGATGCCTTTGTTCATAGGGCTAGGAGTTGAGAATTTGTTATAAACCTATTTGTTATTCAAATGATTATGTAACTAAGAATTAGTTATATTTCGTGAAAATCCCCTTTCCTTAGGAAAGAAGAAGGAAAATGTCCAGATGAACTTCTATATACCATTAGGTATTTCTCTAATTTGCATTCCATAGTTAAGCACTGGTATTCTTCAGCATAACTTCTCTTTGAGGTGACTTTGAACTTCCCAGGTTTGCTTTCTGCAGCAGATCTCCTGTGTGGCTGCCTGTTGGAGGTTTCTTCTTGAGTTCTCTAATGATGGTAGTTACAGTCTCTAAAATGAGCTGTCTACACTCATTAAGAATGTCAAAATTGCAGACTTGTCTTGGCCCTTTGTAGTCCCATGATTATTTCCTGTCCCAGTCAGAATTAGCTAGGTGCAAAGGGAAGCAGATTTTGCCCCTTCAGTGGAATGTTTGATTCTTTCTGATCCTCTTCCCTCCCTTGGCTCTTCAATGACTATCAGTGGAACCTTGTGTTTGGGAAGCAAATGCTAGAAGGTATTATTTTTTTCTAGACATATAAAGATTATACTTTGAACAGATAAGCTTGTTTGAGTCATGATGTCCACAGCAGGCAGTGGGAAATGTTTGTGACAGACTTCATTACCCTTTTTTTTATGGCTGCCACAGATTTGACCCGCATAGAGCCATCTAAGAAAGCGGGGGTGGCCTGGGAGAGAATTGCCTCCATCTTCTGTGAAGAACTCATTTCTGGGCATATTTCATTTATAAATGAGATCTCAGTTTCACAAGTCCTTTGCCAGCTGTAAGACTATAGGAGTTGGGCAGTAACTTCATTTTCGTTGTCTTGATATTTCTGTGGAGGAGAGGAGCATGAGCAAATTTCTCAACAGATCTGGGAAGCTAAGTTGGTGATTCTCTTATAACTGAATCTAGAAATAGGTCGTCAAGGCCCTGTGCTACATACAATTTTGCTTTCTTTCCTCTAAGGAGAAAGAAGCTCTCTGAATTTGTAAGGATTTAATATTGGAGATAGGGGCTGGTAAAGACATGATCATTTCTTTTTGAGTATTTAAGGGTGGGAAGACACAGGGGCTCGGATGTATGCTAGGCTGATTATTGTGCACATGAATATCTAGGGAAGTATGAACCTGACTTGACTGAGTGAAGGAGAAAAATATTTCATTTGTGTCAGGTGGTAGTGGTATAGGAAATCCAGAGAAGCAGAGAACACATGTGCATATAGACATATATGCAAAGAATATCAGATTGGCTATAGAAGTCTTTTCCTTATTTGGGAAAATTCTTCATTTAACTTCTTTTTGTGTTCAAAGAGTGTTTATCAAGGTTCAATACTCTACTTTTTTTTTGGCATTGGGACTGCATCCAGGGGCACTTAACTACTGAGCCACATTCCCAGCCCTTTTAATTTTTCATTTTGAGACAGGGTCTCACTAAATTGCTTAGGGTCTTGTCAAGTTGCTGAGGCTGGCTTTGAATTTGTGATCCTGTCTCAGTCTCCCAAATTGCTGGGATTATAGGCATATGTCACTGTGCCCAGCAAGATTTAATACTGTTTAGGGCTGTAATTAGTAAGTGTTTCACTTAAAAAAAATATTTTTTAGTTGTAGATGAATACAATGCCTTTATTTTATTTATTTGTTTTTATGTGGTGCTGAGGATGGAACCCAGTACTTCTAGGTGAGTGCTCTGCCACTGAGCCACAATCCCAGCCCTAAGTGTTTCATTTTTATCTTATTGACAGGGTAACAAGGATTACCATCTACAGACATGTTGTGGGAGCCTTGCTTATGCAGCACCTGAGTTAATACAAGGCAAATCATATCTTGGATCTGAGGTAATTATTCATTGATTAAATCAGTATAATCAACATATTTATTGGTGATTTATAGTTGAGTGACTCAAGCACTGTGTATTGGGGATATAACAATGAAGTAAGTAATCTTGTTAATCAAAGAGTTTAGTCTGTTTGGGAGTGAGATTTATAAACTAGTAGATGGAATTAATAATTTGTGATAAACATAATAACCTGTAATATACTTTTGAAGGAGGGATATATTTCTGGTGTCCTTATTGTGGTTACTTTTGTATTGAACAATGCCATAGTTTGGACTGGTTCGTCCAACTGGGTAGAGTACAAGGTCAGGATTGCAGCCTTAGTTTTCAGAGAGGCCAATTAGCAGAGAGAAAACCTGTCTTTTGTCCATAATTGACTTTCCAAGGCCAGCAGTCCAGGCTTCACCGGCTTTACAATTGCTACTTCAAGCTCGTTTGTTTTTCCTGTTTTCTGCAGTACTAGTGTTGCTGATGTTAGTATCATAAAGTTAAAAAAAAAAAAAAATTAAGTCATCAATAGCTCAGAAAGTGCTGGGTGGAACAGTCTTCTTTTTTTAAAAATTAAATTTCTTTCTTTTTTAAGGTGTTGATGAGATATTTATTTATTTATTTATTTATTTATTTATTTATTTATTTATTTATTTATTTATGGTTCTGTGAATTGAACCCAGTGCTTCATACTTACTTGGCTAGGCAAGCACTCTACCACTGAGCTACAACCTAGTTCCTGGAACAGTCTTCTTATTTCAGGATTTCAGGACATCTCCAGATCTTTAATATGCTCTTGTGCAATGTGATCCTTTGGGAGGGAAATGTCACAGGTAGCAGCTTGTCCTGATTTTATTTGCTTATAGAATTCACTTTTCATGTGGACTATCTTTTGGAACTACTTTTTCTGCTTTCTTCTCTCATGTAGGCTTTGATACATCTATGAAAATCTTTTCTATTATTTTCTTCATCTTTTAGTTTAACCCCAGACATAAAGAAACTTTTGGGAAATACCAAGTTCTTATTATTTTTTTCTTTTTGTGGTGTTAGGGATTGAACCCAGGGCCTTGCACATGTTAGGCAAGCACTCTACCAACTTAGCTATATCCCCAGCAATACGAGGTTATTTAGTTTGTAACATGAGAAGATGGGAACTAACTTGGTTTTGGCAACTTGATTTTGATATAATCTCAAAGGTATAGTATACGATAAAAATAGCATGAGGAACTTTGATATATTTTTATTCAAATTTACAATTGTTTAATTTTCCCTATTTGCTTTATTTTGTCTTTGTGTATACATATCTATATGCACATATTATTAATTTTCTCAATCATTTGAGAATAAACTGGAAGACAGGTGTGGTGCACACCTATAGTCCCAGAGATTTAGGAAGCTGAGGCAGGTGGATCACAAATTTGAGACCAACAAAAAAAGGCTGAAGATGTAGCTCAGTGGTAGAACGCCCTTCAGTTTAATCTCCAGTACTCTGTTTTTGTTTTTTTTTTTTAAGTTGTAGAGAGAGACAATACTTTTTAAAAAAATCTTTTAAAAAATACCTTTATTTTATTTATTTATTTTTATGTGGTATTGAGGATCAAACCCAGTGCCTCACACGTGCTAGGCAAGTGCTCTACCACTGAGCCAAAACCCCAGCCCCAAATCTCCAGTACTCTTAAAAAAAAAAAAAAAAAAGTAAACTGGAGACATGTCCTCTTTTCACTAATTATGCATATCTTTCCCCAAAGCAAGGCTCTTTTCTTTTTCTTTTTTTTTATTAATTGTTCTAAACATTACAAAGCTCTTGACATATCATATTTCATACATTTGATTCAAGTGGGTTATGAACTCCCATTTTTACCACATATACAGATTGCAGAATCACATCAGTTACCCATCCATTGATTTACATATTGCCATACTAGTGTCTGTTGTATTTTGCTGCCTTTCCTATCCCCTACTATCCCCCTCCCCTCCCCTCCCCTCCCCTCCCATCCCCTCCCATCTTCTCTCTCAAGGCTCTTTTCTTTTGTAATTGTAATTATAAAAACAAGGGAATTTCATGTGGATGTAATTTATTCAGTTACAGTCTATGTTCAGATGGTGTTTCTTATGTCAATGATGTCCTTTTTAGCTTTATCCCTGCTCTCTGCTCCCCATCCAGGATCACACATGGCGTTTAGTTACTGTATCTCTTTAGTATTCTTTAGTTTGCAACACTTCCTTAGGCTTTTCCTTGAGCTGGTAACGATGGTCAAGATTTGAACTGAGTGAAGGACTTTTCCATATTTGTCTAATCTCCCAGAAGGAGTGATACTCATAAGCCTAATCTTACAAGATTCTTAGAAGGCTGGTGATAAGGCCTTACTAGTCTGAATGTGTCTGAGTTTTTTCCTACATAATTTTGTTTTATTTGTCCATGTTAGTTGACTTTCCATCCTTCTAAGACAGTGCCTTTAGGACAGTGTACTAAGGAATCATCTGGGGTACTTGTTAAAGCATGCAGAGCTCAGAGCTGTACCCTTGGAAATTTTGGGTTGTTTTTGAAGTTGGGGATTTAAGAATCTTCATTTTAAAATAAGCAGTTTTTTAGGTGTTTCTCATGATTATGGTCCAGATCATGCTTTTAAGGACATGTTTCAGGGTAATATCTCAAAATTCCTTTAGTAATATCTCACAGGAAATGGTTTTAAGTCCCTCTTCTAGTTATTTTTTTATTTTTTGGTAATTGATAACTTATAGACTGGATTTGCTTTGGCTTATGATTTTAGTAGATTAATTTATTCTTACATCTAATTTGAAACTGACGGTGCTTTGAATACTTTTTCTGCTTTCTTCTCTCATGTAGGCTTTGATACATCTATGAAAATCTTTTCTATTATTTTCTTCATCTTTTAGTTTAACCCCAGACATAATGTCTCTGTTGACTTCTTACGGTACTTGACAAGGTCATGTTAGCTTACTCTTTCCTGTGTTGCCTCTTTGCTTTGAATGAGTGCCATGCCATCATGCCTCAATTTATAGATTAAATATTTGACAACTCTCTGGCATAAATTGTTAATTTCTGACCTCCTACAACTTGGAATCAAAATCACATGTCAGCTTAAAAGCACATTGTTCACTTGTGGCATCATAATAGAGTCCTAGTAATTTATGTGATTCAGTGAACAGGACAGAATAACCTGGGTTATTCTGGTATAGGTATTATCCAGATGTGTGATGCTGCCTGTTATTTAACTTTATTTCCCTTTTCTTTGTTTTTGTTTTATATTTTATTTTTTTAATATTTATTTTTTAATATTTAATATTTAGGTGGACACAATATCTCCATTTTATTTTTATGTGGTGCTGAGAATTGAACCCAGTGCCTCACGTATGCTAGGTGAGCGCGCTACCACTTGAGCCACATCCCAGGCCTCCCTTTTCTTTATATATATATTTTTTGTGATATTGGGGATTGAACCCAGAGGCACTCTACCACTGAGCTACATCTCCAGCACTTTTTATTTATTTTACTTTTTATTTTTGGACAAGGTCTTGCTAAGTTGTCAAGGCTGGCCTCAAACTTAAAATTCTTCTACTTCAGCCTCTTAAATCACTGGGTCCCCCTTTTTGACTTCTTTAAAAAAAGGCTAGGGTTGTAGCTCAGTGGCAGAGTGCTTGCTTAGCATGTGTGAGGTACTGAGTTAGATCCTTAGCACTGCATTTAAAAAAAATAATAAAATAAAGGCATGTTGTCCATCTACAAGTACAAAAAAAAATGCCATCCTTATCTCTTAAAATTTTTCTAAGGATCAAATGAGAGTGGGAACTATTACTGATTGTGTAATACAACTTTTACTGGTTGTGTCAATACTGATCAAGTCAAATCCTGCTTGAAAATAACAGTTACTGATTAGGGCTCATAGACACATGGATATCTCACATAAAGGTTAAACTCCATCCTTCAAAGACAATGTCATTAAGATATTGGAGATTTATAGGGCTATTTGTGCTGGCAGGCTAGTTTCTAGCCCCTATATTTGAAAAAGTCAATCATTGAATTTTTTAAAAAATAATTAATTTATTCCAATTAGTTATACATGACAGCAGAATGCATTTTGATTTATAGTACATAAATGGAACACACTTTTTCACTTCTGGTTATACATGAAGTAGAGTCACACCATTCGTGCAATCCTACATATACCTAGGGTAATGATGTCCTTCTCATTCCACCATCTTTCCTACACCCATACCACCTCCCCTTTGCCCTTTCCAAAGTTCCTCCATTCATCCCATGGGCCCCCCCTTAATCCCCCATTATGGATCAGCATTCACTTATCAGAGGAAACATTTGGCCTTTGGTGTTTTGGGATTGGCTTACTTCACTTAGCATGATATTAAAATTTCTCTAAATAGTTTTTACTGTGTAACTTAGTCACATTTGTAGATTGCCACGAAATTTTCAGACTTGTTTTGACATCCCCACACCTGTTTACATAATCCTCATATGTAACTGAGATCCTTAGTAGCTCTATAGAATTGCTTTCAGAATCTGAGACCTGGCCTCATTCTTTATCATGCCCAATCCATCCAAGCAAAATAATTTTTTTTTTTCCTATTAAGTGTTAGCATATAGCTAAGAGGAAAGTTCCTGGGTGGTCTGCCACTGATTGGGTGACTTTGGACACACCTGCCTTTCTAGACTTCAGGGTTCCAGACTAGAATGAGCAGGTTGAATTGGATGGTCTCTTAGCTCTATTTCAGCTTTTTAAAGATTCTGTGGTTTTATTAAGTATCTTATCATTCTGAAATGTGTTCTATATATATATATATTTTTTTTTTTTTTTTGAATGATTTTTTTTTCTTCCTCTTAGGCAGATGTTTGGAGCATGGGCATACTTTTGTATGTACTTATGTGTGGATTTCTACCATTTGATGATGATAATGTCATGGCTTTGTACAAGAAGATTATGGTGAGTATTACAAGGCATAGAATTTCTTTTTTCTTTTTTTTTTTATAAGTTTATTTCTTTATAAGTGGTGCTGAGCATCGAACCCAATGCCTTACTCATGCTAGGCACTTGTGCTCTACCACTGAGCCACAACCCTAGCCCCAAGGCATAGAATTTCAGTGTAAAAGTTTTTTACTTATTATACTTTATGCTTTTGGAATGAAGAAAAAATTCTGGAATTAGGTAGTGATGATAATTTTGTGTTTAAGCCTTTTTGTGTGTGTGTTGCTGGGGATTGAACCTAGGGCTTTGTGCAGGGTTAACACATGCTCTATCACTGAGCTACAATCCCAGCACCCAAAACTTTATGAATATATTAATATCTAGTAAATCATATACTTTAAAAGAATAAGCCAGGTGTGGAGGCATATATCTGTAATCCCAGTTACTTTGGGAGGCTGAGGTAGGAGGATTGCAAGTTTGAGGCCATCTTGTAGCATGTATGGGGCCGTGGGTTCAATCCCCAGAAACCCCGCCCCCCTCAAGTAGAAGTGCTTCAGAAAAGGATGTGGGTGAATGCATTCTGGCAGAGTAGACACTATGAGCAAAGGCATAGGGATGGGAGAAGTATGGGAAGGAATGGTCAGAGATTATTGTGGCTGGACATTGAATCTATACCATCTTTAGGTTAGAAGATTTCTGAATTAACTCTCATTTCTGGAATGTAGTATAGAGTTGAAAGTGGCAGTTGCAGTTGGCTTGTTGCTTAACCCCTAGAAAGAACATCAAGTCTAAGGGCACTGGGTTGTTTAATTTTTCTTTATTTAACTTAATTTTTTCCTATGATCTGTCTTGGAAAAAGTCTTTAAAATTGATTATTAAACTATAGAGAGGAATTTGGGAAGAGGTGGAATCACAGTTGTTCAACTCCTTAAAGGCTGAGGAGCTCTAATTCTGCTGGGTCAACAAAAAAGTAATGATAGCAATAGTGGTTACCACCCCTGCCTTGGGGGTTGTGTATGCATTTTTCTCCTTGGTAAGGTGAGATCCATGGGCTTGGGCTGGAAGCCAGTCTCCTGGAGTGTGCTGATGTAGCCAAGACAGCTTGCGTTTTCTCTCACTTTTCTTGAGATTCCTCCAATCCTTGGAAGGTAGCAGTTTTTGCTTTGGTTCCTGCTTGCTGACTATAGCTTTATGGGGAGCATTTGGGGAGCTGGTGGAGGGTTTGAATAGAGAAGTGCTATGATTTGGTTTAGTTTTTAATAGGATTGCACTGGTTGCTGTGTGGATAGACTGTAGGAAGCAAAGAGGAAAATCAGGGTTACTGGGGAAGCAAAGAGGATTATCAAGATGACTGTTTGGGAGGATATTATAGTGATTCAGAGATGTTAGTAATGGAGATGGCAAGAAATGGATGGATTCTGGATGTCTCTTTTTAAAAAAATTTTTCTGTTAGCATAAAGTAAAATTGGCCTTTTTTTTGAGGTATTGAGTCTATGAATTTTATAGATTTATGTAACCCCCCATCATAGTCAGAATGTAGAACCTGATGTCTTTTGTCTTTTGAAGGTATAACTAACATAATTTGCTGATGTATTGAATGAGTGGAGTAGCCTGAGTGACTAAAAAGTTTGGAGCTGCCATTAACTGAGATGGGGAAGACTTGGTAGAGAGAGGGGATGACCATAATTCAGTTTTGGACATAAAGAATGTTTCTATTTTGTCTAGCTTTTCATATTCGTTGGCATAAGGTTGTTATTTATCCAGCTATAAAACCCATAACCTGGAGGTAACAATGTTAACATATTTATCAGATTTTTATGTTTTTTTTTTTCAGACTTTAGTCTATACATGTATATGGAATCATATATTTTATCCTTCCCTCCCTCCCTTCCTTCCTTTTTTTTTGTGATACTAAAAATTGAACCCAGGGTCTCAGCTTACTAGGCAAGTACCCTTCCACTGAGCTACACCCATAGCCTTTGTATTTTCTTGTTGGGTTACCTGCTTCCCAGTTTATTTTTGCACAGATGGCAGCATACCCTAAGCATACTGTTTTGCCTCTTGTTTTTCTCTCTTAACAGTGTATTGGAAATCATACCACTTCATATCTAGCGCAGAGCCTCTTCATTGCTTTTGGGTGGTGGGCAGTATTAGAAATTGGACTCAGGGGTATTGTGCTTGCTAGTTAAGCACTCTACCACTGAGCTACATCCCTATCCCTATTTATTTTATTTAGACAGGGATGGCTTCAAACTTGAAATCTTCCTGCCTTAGCCTCCCAAGTAGCTAGGATTATGGGGATGTACCACCACACCTGGTTCTTCATTCTTTTTAATGACTGCACAGAACAGTATATGTTTGTACCATAATTTATTTAACTGATCCTATGTTAATGGACATTTAAGTAATTTCCCAGTGGTCATTTTGCATATTGTGAACATATCTGTAAGAAAATTGCCAGTTCTCAGTACTGCAAAAACGATAAATCAAAAAAAGAAAGGAAGAAAAAGAAAATTGCTAGAAGAGTTGCTGAGTCAAAGGATATATGATTAGAAATTTTCATACATATTGCCATATTACTTCCATCAAAGTTTTATTGGTTCATACAGTTACCAGCAATAGCAAGACGGTACCAATTTTCCGTACCTCCATCAATATAGTACATCACCTTTTTGCTCTTCATATTTAAGATTATTATTATTATTTTTTTTTGCTGTGCAGGAATTTTAACTTTTGTATACGTGTGTGCAGTACTGGGGAATTGAACCTAGGGCCTTGCATGGTAGGCAAGAGCTTACCACTACATCCCCAGCCCTCAATTTTTATTTAGTCAAATCTACCAATCTATTTATTTATTTATTTATTTATTTAAATTGTTTTTCTGATTTTCTTTTTTTAATTGATTTTATTTTTTAAAAATACATGACAGTGGAATGCATTATAATTATTATTACATATATAGAGCACAATTTTTCATATCTCTGTATATAAAGACCAATTCATGTCTTCATACATGTACTTTGGATATTGATATTCATCACATTCTACCATCATTGCTAACCCCCTGCCCCCCTCTTTTCCCCTCCCACCCCTCTACCCTATCTAGAGTGCATTTATTCCTCCCATGCTCCCCCTACCTACCCTGCGATGAGTCAATCACCTTATATCAGAGAAAACATTCGGCATTTGTTTTTTTGAGATTGGCTAACTTCACTTAGAATTATCTTCTCCACCTTCATCCATGTGTAAAACCCTGAGTTTGATTCCCCAGCACTTTTCCTGCAAATGCCATGATTTTATTCTCTTTTATTGCTGAGTAATATTCCATTGTGTATATATGCCATATTTTTTTAATCCATTCATCAACTGAAGGGCATCTAGGTTGGTTCCACAGTTTAGCTATTGTGAATTGTGCTGCTATATAGTTTACCAATCTTCTATTGTCAAGTTTGGAAAGGCTTTCTGACTTAGGTTACTTTTTAGAGTTTACATGTTTTCTTTTTCTTCTTCTTCTTTTTTTTTTTTTAATGGTATTGGGTATTAAACCCAGGAGCATTCTACCTCTAAGGTACATCCTTATCACTTCCTCCCCACCCTTTTAAAAAACATTGAGGCAAGATCTTACTAAGTCACTCAAGCTGACTTTGAATTTGCAATATTCTTGCTTTAGCCTCCTGAGTTACTGGGATTACAGGTGTGCGCCACTGTACCCAGTTTATTTTAGTGTTTTTATGGTTTCATTTTTTTTTTATATTTAAATATTTGTTCATCTGGAATTTGCTTTGGTGTAGTTTCTTGACTTTAAACATTTTTTAAGCTAAAAAATTAAAGAAATCCCAGTGACTTAAGAGGCTGAGACAGGAAGATTGCAAGTTCAAGGCCAGCCTTAGCACCTTAGTAAGACCCTGTTTCAAAATAAAAAATAAAAAGGGCTGGGGATGTGGCTCAGTGGTAAAGTGCCTTGGGGTTACATCACCAGTACAAAAAAAAAAAAGTTATAGTTTGTTTTCATATTCTAGATTCTGGTATGTATGATTTGAAGCTCCTTATTAATAATGTATGTAAAAATCCTTATTTCAGATAGTCTTGCTAATTTCAAGTTTTGTACACAAACTGTCTTGTCTAATTAGATCTTTTTTTAACCTCCTGCTCTGCATGATGGACTGTACTAAGAGTAAAGGTGTCAGTGCTGTGATAGTTGTTTACTTGTGCTTGTATTCATAGTCTTATCTTTTTAAGACTTTAATCTGTGGTTTCTCTGCAGGAATCTTCTCTAACCACTTGCTATTTTGTGAGGATTTAGTTTATTTAAACCACATAGTATAATCTGTAAATCCATTTAACTATATTTATATGAAGCAAAGTACTTTACAATACAAAGAGTAGTGAAAGGTGGCACTACTGTGTTCTGTCATGTGTCACTGTTTCATTCAAGGAAGAATGTGCTGTTTCCATTTTCCTTAGGAGTGTCTTACTGTAGGTTTTAGAGTGACTAGTGAGGGTTCACACCTCAGTACCTCAAATAAAAGAAAAAAAGATTTCATATATTGTCTGTATTTATACAATTATGTATACATTTTTGTGGGGTTTACATAATCCACACATTTTGTGGACTCTGCCCCCTCCTCCTTTAAACATTGAAACATTTATTTATTTATTTGCAGTGCTGGGGAATTGAACTCAGGGATTTACACATGCTAGGCAAGTAAGTGCTCTACCATTGAACTACATCCCCAGCCCACTTGAATGCTTTGTTTTATTTATTTATTTACTTATTTGGTATTGGGAATTGAACCCAAGGATGCTTAATCACATCCCCAGCCCTTTTCATTTTTTATTTTGAGATAGATTCTCATTAAATTGCTTAGGACCTCATTAGATTGCTGAGGCTGACCTTGAACTTGTGATCCTCCTGCCTCAGCCTCCTAAGCCTCTGGAATTACAGGTGCACTCCACCATGCCTGGCTGAATGCTTTCCTTTAAAGATTGCTTTACCTATGGCAGCATGTATAGATCTTTCTTCTTCTTCTTCTTCTTCTTTTTTTTTTGTTTTTTGGTGGTGTTGGGTATCCAGGGCCTTGTTTGTGCTAGACAAGCTCTGCACCACTGAGCTACATCCCCAGTTCTTAAAAACATTCTTTATAAAGAAGTAACTAAGCTGGGTACAGTCGGGCATGTCTGTGATTCCAGCCACTCAGGAGGCTGAAGCAGGAGGATTGTGAGTTTCCAAGCCAGACTTAGCAATGATGAGTGCTAAGCAACTCAGTGAGACCCTGTCTCTAAATAAAATACAAAATAGGGCTGGGGATGTTACTCAGTGGTTGAGTGCCCCTGTGTTCAAAACTCGGGGGGAAAAAAAAAAAGAACTAAAGTTCCTTTGATTGCTTCTCCAATATCCTCCTTCTTTCCTAAAATCCATTTACATTTACTCCTACTTGTTTGCTCCATAATTACATGTGCTCAGTAATACAGCACATTCTCAGCATGTTCGAGACCCCATATTCAATCCCTAGAGCCACCCTACCACCACCCACACACACACACACAAAAACTAAAGTTCCTTTGACTGCTTTCTTCAATATCCTTCTTCTTTCCTAAAATCCATTTACATTTACTCCTTACTTATTTGTTCCATAATTACCATTTTACATTACTGTGGTACATTTGTCACACTTAAGGAACCAATGTGGATATATTACAATTAACTTTGTACTCTGTACTTTGAATTTCATGATTTTTTTTTTTAATGTCCTTTTTCTGTTCCAGGATCCTTCCAGAATGCCATATTATAGTTAGTTATCATGCTTCTTTAGTCTCCCTCTGATCTCTGATAGTTTCTGGGAATCCAGTATATATTTTCTCAGCTGATTTATCTGGTTGTCCCGATACTATGCATCAGTAATTTATTGTTTTTCTAATTACTTTAAATGATAATTTGATTATATACTAAATTCCTATAATTCTTCCGTTCTTCTTCTTTTTTTTTTTTTTTTTTGGTACCAGGGATTGAACCCAGGGGTGCTTAACACTGAGACACATCCCCAGCCCTTTTTTATATTTGGATACTGGGTCTTGCTGAGTTGCTTAGGACTTCACTAAATTGCTGAGGCTGGCTTTGAACTCACAGTCCTCCTGTCTCAACCGCCTGAGCTGCTTAGATTACAGGTGTGGGCCACTGTGTGAGGCTGTACAATTCTTTGTCTTTGCTTTTTTTTTTTTGTGGTGGTGGTGGTAGGGTGGCCCTAGGGATTGAATATGGGGTCTCCCACATGCTGAGAATGTGCTGTATTACTGAGCTGTTCCCCCGACCCTTTGGGGTTTTATATTTCATTTCATTTATCTTTTTGTCTCTTCTTATATCTAATTGTTTCAGTTACTGTACCTTTTAAATATTGTTTATTAAATATCTGGGAGAATTAACTTATTCTGTTTTCTCCCCAGATTTTTTCTGTTTTTTCTGCTATAATTGTTTTCCCTGGTGTACTTTTTAAATGGAATGTTTAGAAAGGTAGTAGATCCACAATTTCATTGAATAAAGTCTATTACATGTTAAAAATGGATGGTTTGATAACATATCTTTAGTGTTGATAATGGTGAATGAATGAGCCAGATTTGGAGACCTGGCCTTGGGTGGGTTTTTTTTTTTTTTTTTTTTTTTTGCATTGTATGAGGTTCAAACCCCTTCCAAGGTTCTGTATTCTCATGGCATAGTAATACAGTGCTGTTTGCTGTTTATTACTTGATCTTTTTATTTGTTAATGCCATTTGAATCTGTGGGTCTTATTAGTACTTTCTTTTTCTTTTAGACAATTATTGTTACATTATGGTGTATCTACAATGGTGTATTCTACAGATATAAAAATGAATGAGGGGGGCTGGGGTTGTAGCTCAGTAGTAGAGTGCTTGCCTACCACATGTGAAGTGCTGGGTTTGAGCCTCAGCACCACATAAAAATAAATAAATAAAAAGTATTAAAAAAATGAACGAGGGACCTCTTTAGATGTTGATAATGAAATGGTGTCTAAGATACATAAGTGAAAAAGCAAAGAGTAGAGCAGTATGTGTAATGTACCATCAGTTTTGTGAAAGGTAAAGTAGCTGGGTATGGTGGTACATGCCTGTAATCCCAGCTATTTAGGAAGCTCTGACAGGAGGATTTCAAGTTCAAGACCAGTCTCAATGAGATTCTTTCTCAAAGTAAAATTTAAAAAGGGATTGTGATGAAGCTCAGTTTCAGAGTGCTTGCCCCAGCTTGGTTGAGGCCCTGGATTTCATCCCAAGCACCAGAAAAAAAAAGAGGGTATATTCCTCTTATTTGCTGACGTATGACAGAAGGTGGTAGATGATGATAATTGCTATTTCCTTTGTAGAGGAAAATTAGAGGAGAGGGATAGAAGGGAGACTTCATTCTATGCCAAATACTTTTAGATTTTGAAGCATGTAAATGTTTTTCTTCTTGTTTGTCTAGTTACTCTGGCTAGGACTTCCCTTACTATGTTGAATAGAAGAGAATGTGAGCATCCTTGTTTTATATTTCTGATCTTAGAGGAAAAGCATTTAATCATTTCATACTGAGCACAATATTAGCTATGGATTTATAATATGTTGAGGAAGTTTTCTTCTATTCCTAGTTTTTCTAGTGTGTTTATCATGAAAACATGTTGAATTTTGCCAATACTTTTTCATGTGTCAGTTTAGTTGATTGTATTGTTTTTTTCTTTGTTTTGTTCATGTGGTGCATTACATTGATTTTAGCATGCTGAACCATCCTTGTATTCCAGGAACAATGCCACTTGGTCATAGTGTATACTCCTTTTAATATGTTGTTGAAGTTGGTTTGCTAGTGTTGAATTTTAAAAAGTAGAATGATAAAGATTTTAGTGAGTTTGAACCCAAAAAGCTAATGGGGAGAGTAGGAGAGGTGACTTCTGCAGGTCAGGTCTGAGACTTTGTCTATAGGTGTACAGAAATAGAATTCAGTGGGACTGCAAATTGGTGCAGCTAATGTGGAAAGCATTATGGAGATTTCTTGGAAAATTGGGAATGGAACCACCATTTGACCCAGCTATCCCTCTCCTCGGTCTATATCCAAAGGACTGTGTCCCCAGCGTACTGCAGGGACACAGTCATATCAATGTTTATAGCTGCACAATTCACAATAGCTAAACTGTGGAACCAACCTAGATGCCCTACAGTAGATGAATGGATTAAAAAAATGTGGCATATATACACAATGGAATATTACTCAGCAATAAAAAAGAATAAAATAATGGTATTTGCAGGTAAATGGATGGATTTAGAGAAGATAATGCTAAGTGAAGTTAGCCAATCCCCCCAAAATAAATGCCGGATGTTTTCTCTTGATATAAGAAGGATGATTCATAGTGGGGTAACGAGGGGGGAGCATGGGAGGAATAGACAAATTCTAGATAGGTCAGAGGGGAAGGGAGGGGGCATGGGGTTAGAAATTATGGTGGAATGTGATGGACATTATTATCCAAAGTACATGTATAAAGACATGAATTGGCGTGAATATACTTTGTATACAACCAGAGATATGAAAAATTTGCACTGTATGTAATAAGAATTGTAATGCATTCTTCTGTCATATATAAATAAAAAAATTTTTAAAAAGTAGAATTCTATGCTTTTTTGAGATGTGCTCAAATCTCTTCTGCCTAGAGCATCTGCACCAGTTGTTTTGTTGTATTTCTTTGTTGTGTTTTCTACTCGCCACCTGCTTTTTTTCCTCCAAAGGGATAGAGCTTTCTGAAGTGGGTATCTTGTTTATCTTTATGTCCCTTTGCACATGGTTGCTCAGGAAATAATAAATTGTTTGCTGGCATGCATATTCTTATTCCATTGTAACAAAAGTAATGCTTAATATTCATGAGCTATTGTTATTTGCCAGGCTGTGCTCTAAGTGAGGCATTTTCTATTATTGTTCCCCATCTATAGTAATTTACTCAGGGTCGTAGAGCTAGTAAGTAGCAGAGCTGGGATTTCAAACCATCTGTTGAAGCTCAACTTCATTCTTTCAGCTCTAGTCAAGCTCAGTGCCCAGTATTGTTTCTCAATTCTAGTTCCTAGTTTCATGAGAATCAGAAGCCTACAGAAGTGCCTCCGAACCCAAGCTTCTTTTTGTGCCCATGAACTTGGGAGTGCTCCCAGTCATCCCATCTTTTCAGATTTACCTATATTATAAGTTCTCCTAATTCACATTAGTATTATTATGTACCAGCTTTTCTACTCTCTTTAGAATGTCACCCAGTAGAATACTTACTGGTCCTGTTTTTTTTTTTTTTTTTTTTTTTTGTATCAGTAGTGTTAAAGTATTGCAGTAATCAGGGTCCATGTTTCCAGGGTCCATTCTAGCCCCGAGTAGCTCTAATTTCTTTGACTTATTTATTCACATTCTGTTTTTCTTGTTTGTTTCAGCCTAGCATTCTCTTATGTTAAAATTTTGAACTTGATTTTCCTGTCGTGTGGTGACAACTTTCTCTGTGAGCATTGTGCTACTAGTATATTTCTTAAATATTTCTGATCTAAGTTGTTGATTTAAAATACTGAATAAATCTTTCCTTGGTACTTCCCGTGGAAGTAGTAGCATCCATCTCCTACTCTCAAAAAAAGGGTCAAGAAGTGTAACTGGCGCCAGTTAGGCTGGTAAGTCAAAAGTAAACATAACTGGTGGAAACCCAGACATATGAACGACAGGGTATGGAGAGATTCAAGGGTTGGATCTTGATGCTTAACAGTGATTATGGGGGAAAAAAAAAGGAAATAAAGCATGTGCTGTCCAGTGGCTTCTAGAAGTTCCTGGTCCATAGTGTCAAGGAGCTGGAATCTTCCTGTGCTGAGATTGCTTATAATGTTTTCGCTTAAGAGTAACAGGGGCTGGGGTTGTGGCTCAATGGTAGAGCTTTCTGAAGTGGGTATCTTGTTTATCTTTATGTCCCTTTGCACATGGTTGCCTCACATGCTCAAGACCCTGGGTTCGATCCTCAGCACCACATAAAAAATAAATAAGTGAAATAAAGGTATTAAAAAAAATATGTGGACATAGCAACCTAGCAGGCCATCAGAGTCACCAATCACAATGCTAGACTGCACAGTGAAAAAATTGAATATATGGCTCAGCATGCATTTTATTTGTGTTTAAAATAAAAGCATTAAAACTGCAGGGAAAACCAGAAACAAAACCCAAGAACTGAATAGAACAGGACAACCCCTAAGTATTTGGGTATTAGTTTTTAGTCTGTCTCCAATATACCTTGTCAAGATTTTGTAGTCTTATCCCCAGAAAAAAATAAGTGATTCTACTGAAATTGAATTATATTCATGATATTCCTAATTTACTGACTTAAGCTTGAGGTTTGCTGTGTTTTTCCATATCCAAACTTTAAACTGTTATGCTGTTTATTTGTCTTCACTTGTTGTTACTGCAAGTTCATATTTACATGGCAGCCGTGGAATTAATGCTATTAATTATTAATATATTGTTCCCCAGTGTATTTATTTATTTGAATGCACTAATGGATTCTGAATTAATCTTTTGGGGGTGAGTGCTTACCTTCAAATAATGTGAAACGTTACAACAGTAATGTCCTAATAGTAGATGCTAGATCCAAGTTTTGATATTTTTGGCAAATCCAATATCTTTTGCAGTGGAATGAATGTGGTAGAGAATGTCTAACACTTGTTCAGTAGAGATTTGGCCTTCCTAATTAATATTATTTACTAATACTGTACATTCTTTGTTTCTCCTGCTCTGAATTTCATTTTTTAGTTTTTCATGTATTTGCAAGTTGAAAATTGATTCAAATTAGGACTTTTATGCATTATTGTGGAATTTAATTTCACACATTATAGATTTTGAAATTTATTGTAATCTTGGCTCAGAACTATTGTTCCGAGTCGCAGTGTAATACAGTCTGCTGGTTGAATCTAATTAAGGTGTCGTATCACTTGCATGCAGTATGTATCTTTGCCTAGAATGTTCTAAAATTCCTCACTTGGGAATAACATTTCCCTCCGTTCTTGCCTTGATTGAAAAAAACCAGCAATATTTGACACACTGTATGTAACTCTTGTTTAAGAGGCAGGCTTCATTTATCTTTTGCATTTGTTCACTATTTTAACCAAAATGCTCAACTGCAAATTCTGGCATGATTACTAACAGATTGAGTATTAATATTATTAATGTCACCTATATTCATTTGCTATCACTGCATTCAAAGACAAGCATGATGTACTCCAGTTCTGGTACAGAAATATTAGAATAGTATAAATAATTTAGTAAATGTAAGTTAAATGGCTGTACAGTTTAAAATTGCTGCTGCTATGCGTGTGTGTGTGTGTGATTGTGGATCGAACTCGGGGACTCACCAGTGCCAGGCAAATACTCTACTACTGAGCTGCATACCCAGCTCCAAATTGCTTCTTAACAGTTATAATTTATAATTTTAAAGAAAATGGGCAAAAAAATAGGCAAGCTGTCTCTTTATAAGATTATATTTTTATAATAGAGTTATAGAGTTGATTGCAGTACTATGGTTATGTGTTGGAGAGATCGCCTGCCTTTCTTAGAACTATGTGAAAAGTGAACAGTTTTAAGCCTGCTAGAATTCCCAGGATTATCTTGCTTAGCCCACAGATCTTTTTTACCCCCTTCCACTTGGCTTTTACCCGCTGTTGCCCTTGCTCTCATTTGCAAGGTATTCATCCTTTAAATAAAGAAACAAAAATCATCCAAAGACTGTACAGAAACAAGGGTTAAGGGGCACAGCCTTGGTTGACACTGGGCATTTTGTTGAGATGCTCTTCCCCAGCAGAATTGTTCCCTAAGGTTTTTTCTGTTTGGTCTTTGGATATGTATTTTAATATTTAAATAAGTAGCCTTTCTCTTTTTACTTATAGTCTTTCTTAGACCTTTTCAAGCACAATACGATAGAAGAAGTATCTCTTCTGGTCCTACTTGGCTATTTTTTGCTTAATAACTGTTTCTCAATCTTGGCACTTTTGACTGACTTTTTGTACCAGGTATTCTTTGTTGTGTGTGTGTGGGGGGGGACTGTGCTGTGCAGTGTACGATGTTCAACAGTATCTATGACCTTTACTGACTCATGCCAGTAGTATCCCCCAAATTGCGACAATCAAATGTCTCTAGATACTTCCAGATGTGTCTTGTGGGACAAATGAGAACCAAAGTCTTGTAACATTGAACAAGTGATTAATCTCCCTTGCTGAGACTTAGTTTCCTGATTTGTATAATGTGGTTAATAATTCTTGCCTACTCCACAAGATAAAATACACGTGTTTTGTGCATTTTGAAGTGCTGTGTAGAGATAAGATGTTGGGTGAAGTCTGGCAGCAGAACCCAGCTCTGGACTCACTTTTTGATGATAATCCAGTGCAGAGAGTAAAGCTGAGAATGTCAGAGGATGGTGATGAGTCACAGGCCTCGTGACTTGCTTGTGGATGGTATTCTGTCCAAACAGGGTAAGTGCGTGGGTGCGTTTCAGGAGGTGATGTGACCAGAGCTTGACTGGTTGATACATGTTCCTTACCAGGCAATCCTGAGATTCTGAAGCAGTTGCAGTGAGGTAGAGCCCATTGGGCAGCATATAGCATTCCTCAGAATGGCCTTAGCCTTTTTTACTATACTGACTCTTTCGTCTTTGGCATACATGGCCAACATGCCCATCTTTAGAATACTACTACTCTTTTGAGTATCCCTATCTCCCTCTCCTATTTATTTTGGATTCATTAAACATTTATGGTTTCTTATGTGCAAGGTATATTGTGCTGGGTGCTTTCATACGCATACTCTTTTTATTCCTTTTTAATACTATAAGTGGCATTGCTTTACAGATAGCAACTGTTAGAATTATATAGTATTAGTGGTTGCAACAACAATAATAGAAGAAACTGACTTTCTGAGTTCTTACTGTATACCTGGCACTGTGCTAAGTACTTTATATATATCAAATCATTGAAGCCTAACAACAATTCCAACAATTCTATGCAATATATACTATAATTATACCTTTTATAGATGAGGGAACTGAGGTATAACAAGGTTAAATTGCTCCTCCAAGGTCACATTGCAAGTAAGTGGTAGAGTTTGAATTTGAACATAGGCAATTTGTCTTTGGAGCCTATTCTTTTAGAAACCAGGGTCAAAGAAATTAAATAACTTGTACAAGTTCATGGAGCCAGAAGGTGGCAGAACTGGGATTCACACATAATGCATGGCTCTAACTTGTGTCTGATGCACTAAACCCCACATTTTTTCACTTGTCCTTCCTGCTTCTTTCTGGGTAGAATTGCTAGAGTGGAGGTGGGCGTGGTGGTGCACACCTGTAATCCCAGTGATTTAGGAGGCTGAGACAGGAGGATCATAAGTTTGAGGCCAGCCTTAGCAACTTAGCAAGGCCCTAAACAACTTAACCTGTCTCAAAAAATAAAAGGGTTGGGGATGTGGCTCAGTGGCTAAGCGTCCCTGGGTTCAATCCCTGGTAACTAACACACACACACACACACACACACACACACACACACGCTTGCTAGCATGTGCTAGAGAAGCATAGGGAATCTCTTAAAATGATACTTCAAGAATTCAAAATGGGATGCTAAAAGGCAAAAAAAAAAAAAAAGGAACTTGAAATAAGTCTAGTGGATCTTTCTTCATTCAATACTTTTTTGATACTAAAAAGTAATACTTTTTACTTTGATGTAAAAATACATCGGGTTCTGTGGAGTACTTCTACTTTTAGTTAAGAGTACTTTTGTTTTGCATGGTAGTTTCTGAACTTTAAAAAATAATTTTTATATATATATATATATATATATATATATTTAAAATTTATTTTAGCTGTAGATGGACACAATATCTTTATTTATTTATTTTATGTGGTGCTGAGATTCAAACCCAGTACCTCACACATGCAAGGCAAGTGATCTACCACTGAGCTACAACCCCGGTCCCTAGTTTCTGAACTTTAAGGCATACTATTTCTTTTAATTTGGTGGTTTGGATTATGGGCCTGCTGTTTGGAGCAGATGAGAAAGAGCTGGAACCTGGATCCAGACTTATCCCTGTGGTGGGTAATGCTGGTGGGAGAGAAGTAATGTAAAGCCAAACCCTTATAGATGGTGAATCAGTTTCCTAGGGTTGTTATAACAAAGTACTACAGTGTGGTGGCTTAAAACAAGAAATTTATTCTTGCACAGTGGGGAGTGGGATATTGTTCAGCTCAGCACAGATGGGAACCAGAGAGTAAGCAGCAAATAACACTGCAAGTGGTCACTGTGAGGGAAGACCACCTGGAATACGTGGAGGTCTTGACCAGTGAGTGAAGCATGAGGGAGGACACACTAGGAGCAGGCTGCAATCAGAAACTCAGGTAGGCCATGAGCATTTGATCAGAAGGGAGGAGGGTCCTTGTTCCAGGCTGGTCTCTATTCTCTGTGGGACCTTGGTAAGAGCAAGCTGAAATATTTGAGACCAGGCAAATGGGCAGTCTGCCAAGAATGAGAAAAGTCAAGTTCCCAGGGTTGAGATCATGAGAAGCCTTGCTTTCAGGAATAAGGAAAAGCTCAGCTATAAGAGGGGAGCCATCTAGGCCAGGGCCAATAATAGAACAACTGTGACTTAATGCTAAGTCCCAGAGAGTTGGCCCAAGCATCTAAAAATCCCTTCTTGATTTTTGGAATTAGGGATTGAATTCAGGGGCACTTAACCACTGAGCTATACCCCAGCCCTTTTTATTTTATTACTTTTAATTTTTAAAATTTGTTTTATTTAGTTATACATGACATTAGAATGCATTTATGCATTTTGAGAGAATATGGTAAGCAAAATAAGCCAATCCGAAAAAACCAAAGGCCGAATGTTTTTTCTGATATTCGAATGTTAATTCACAATGGGAGAGGGCTAAGGAAGAATAGAGTTACTTTATTTTTTATTTTGAGACAGTCTCACTAAGTTGCTTAGGGTCTTGCTAAATTGCTTAGGTCCTCACTAAGTTGCTGAGGCTGGCTTTGAACTTGTGATCCTCATGCCTCAGCCTCCTGAGCTAATGAGATTACAGACATGAACCACTGTGCCCGACTAAAAATCCCTTTTTTCTAGGGATGTGTGTGGAACAGATAGTACTGGGCCTTCACATTGGGGTTCAGATGGCCATATAGGAGTGGCAATAGTAAGAAAAGAATTAGGAACTTCCTCACTGTAGTTCAGAAATCTTTAGTTTCTGACTCTGGCAAGAGTTAAGGCTCCCTGGTAAGAGTGGGCCCTCTGCATCATATTGAGTGCTTTAGATAGAGGGAGGATGAAATTTTTAATATTCAAACGTCATCTATAAAACGAAAGCAGTTCCCTTTCTAAAATATATTTTTTAGGTTAGTTTGTTTACTCTCATCAGAGTTGCTTTGACATTGGCATCTTTTCTGTGTAAGTTTGTTGCTTGTGCTTCTTTGGGACTCAGATTGCTTCTTTGATATGGAAATCCAACCTCCTGTGTGGTCTTAGGACTCTGAATGACCCATATCATCTGTTTCTTTCCTCAGTTGGACTGATTTTTGTAAGAATTATGTCCTAGATAGTTCATGAGAACACAGAAACCAAATGCTGATGTTAATCAGTTGCTTCTCCTATTTAGTGTCCTTTACTTTTTTTAATTTTTAGATATTCATGATAGTAGAGTGTACTTGGACATATACATCCATGGATTATCATTTATTCTAATTAGGATCCCATTTTTATGGTTGAACATAATGTGGATATTGTTTACATTTTTTTGTTTTTGTTTTTTGCTCTTGTCCTTGTTTCTCTGGACTAGGAATTTGTTTTATTAGTTTTGGAGACTTTTGGAGTTTGCCATATATAGTTCTTAGTTTAAGTTTTTAAAATTTTTTTTATTTTAAACATTTATTTTTTAGTTGTAGTTGGCCACGATACCTTTATTTATTTTTATGTGGTGTAGAGGATCGAACCCAGGGCCTCACACATACTAGGTGAGTGCTGTACTGCTGAGCGACAACCCCAGCCCCATTCATAAGTTTTTGTATGCCAGATTATTTGCTTATGATAAATTGCTAGAAGTGAAGTTGCTGGCTCAAGGATATGTAATTTTAAATGCTCCCCCCCCCTTTTAAAGCTTTTAATACATATTTCCAAATTACTTTTCAGAAAAGTTCATACTTTCTAGTTGGATATATAATCATTCTTGTTCCTAAACTCTTATGAACGCTGGACAATTTTTTTTTTTTTTTTAACAGTTTGTCAGCTTGAAAGCTGGATATAGTGGTGTATGCTTACAGTCTCAGCTACCTGGGAGGCTGAAACAGGAGGGTCATTTGAGCTCAGGGATTTGAGACCAGCCTGGGCAACATAACAAGACCCTGTGTCAAAGAAAGAAATAAAATTTGTCCGTTTGATAGTTTGAAAGACAGTAAGTAGATTATATTTTTACTTAAATTGTTATTTATTGTTAGATTAATTGAACATATTTTTTGATTATTCACAATTTAAAAGTTTTTTGGGGGGGATTTTACCTGTGACTATTCTTTGTCCATTTTCTTCTTTTTTAAAAAATATTTTTCTAGTTGTAGATGGTCACAATACCTTTATTTTGCTTATTTATTTTTATGTGGTGCTGAGGATCGAACCCAGTTCCTCACACGTGCGAGGCAAGTTTTCTACCGCTGAGCCACAATCCCAGCCCCTCTTTGTCCATTTTCTTTTGTAATGTATGCTTTTTACCTCATTCCTCCATTTATTTAACAAAATTGAGCCCATGCAAGGGTCAACTACTATTCTAGGTGAACAAAATGGACAAAGTAGACAAAAATTGCTATGATTAAGGAGCTTATATTTGAATGTAGTGAGGCAGAAAATAAATAGAATATAATATGACATGTGGTAATAAGTACAGTAAAGAACATTAGATGTGAAAGGGAGATAGAGGATGTCTATGGGGCTCAAGGGGAGGTCTCACTGACATCACTGGCATTCAAGTGGAGACCTGAAGATTAACGTACAGGCTCTGCTAATACCTAGCCAAAGTGTTACAGGCAGAGGGAACAGTGGATACAAAGGCCAGAAGACAAGACTGTTTTCTCTTCAGACTGTAGTTTGGTGATTAAGGGGGAGAATGAGGAGGTAGGTTTGAAAAGTAGCAAGGAGAGTGACTTTGGAGTCAGTATAAGGAATTTGGATTTTGTTCTGAGCAAGTTGGGGATCCATTAGAGAGTTTTAAGTAGTGACATGACATGACTTAACCCAATGTGTTCAAAGAACATTGGTGGTGGTAAGTGGAGTCTAGACTTTGGGGAACAGTGGTAGAATCTGGGACTATTGCAGTGTGCCAGATGACTTGACTGAGGTTGGTGGTAGAGGGTAAGTAATTCTGGATGCATTTTGAACAGAGCCAGTAGATATTGAGTGTGGTGTGTGAGAGAAAGGGTAACAATGATTCCAAAGTTTTTGGCTTGATAAACTAGTAGAGCACAGTTCCATTAACTGACAGGAGAAATGTGGGAAGAAAATATTTGGTGGTGGTGGTGGTGACATCTTTCTTATTTATGAGATCTTTTAAAATGGTTTTGTATTTTCACTTAATCTGCATGAAATTAATGATGTACTGTCAATGACAGTTCAACCTTAATTTTTCTCAAATAATTATCTTGTTATCCTAACATCACTAAACTTTTTTTTTTTTTTTTCTCTTTTGGTGCCATACCAGGGATTGAACCTAGGGTTGCTCTACCACTAAGCCATACTCCCAACCCTTTTTATTTTGAGACAGGATCTTGCTAAGTTGCCAAGGCTGACCTTAAACTTGAGATCATCCTGCCCAGCCTCCTGAGTGGCTAGGATTACAGACATGTGCTACTGCGCCTGGTACATCACTAAACAGTTTGATCTCTTCTGTGAGAAATTATTGTGTTATTTCCTCTGAAAAGGGAAAGAAGGATTCTAACATGTACGAGTGTTTAGCAACCCCTGGTCTTCTCTTTAGTTGATGACATTGTGATCATAATTTCTGAGTACACTGGGTTGTAAATATTTGTCTCCTGAGTCTTTTTCATTTCCCAGAAAAGGTACTTGCTTTAGAAAGTAGCTTTTATCAGTTTGTCTCAATGAGTATAAATTCTTCCTTGTGAAAGATATATGACTTATTTTTAATCACAGTCTCTGTCCTGCTACAAAATACACTTTGCTTTGCTTTTTTGCTATTTTCTTTTTTCTTCCCCTTTCCTTTCTTTCCTGGATTGAACCTAGATGTTAGGTAAGCACTCTATTATTGAACTTATTCCCATCACTCAGATTTATTTTCTATGGCTTCATTACTTTCAACTGATAATTGAGATTATAAACTGCAGTTTGCTTCAGCAATCAAATTGGGTACAATGGTTTACTTGTTGTCTGTGTACTCATACTATGAATTCTCAAGCCCTATAACATTTGCATTTTCTACAGTTACATTCTCTGTGTTCCAGTCCTTTTCTTTCATTTGAATAATTTAGAGGTGATGATGATATTTAATTTGCTGGATTTCCTTCTTTAAGGCAAGAAAATGGATTTCTTATTATTAATAATTTTACTGAATCTCCTAGTTGGGTAAAGTCTTCAAATTTGAAGCTAAACCTATAGTATATCATTACTTTTGAAATTTGGGTCAAGGCTGATTGAAAATAAATGTCTTCTTTGCTTTTTGTAGAGAGGGAAATATGATGTTCCTAAGTGGCTCTCTCCCAGTAGCATTCTGCTTCTTCAACAAATGCTGCAGGTAAACTTTGTTAAAAATAATAAAAGTCTATCATAATTGTTTGATTTAACTTTAAGGTATCTATTTTACTATCACATTTATCATTATTTATTAGCTTTAAGAGGATTCCATCTATCAAATCAACTTTGCAAATATCCTCCACTAGTCCTGCCCCCTTTCCTTCCTTTCTGTTCTTTTTTATGGGAGATTGAATCAGGGCCTCTCACATGCTAAGTCAGTGTTCTACCATTGAGCTATACCCCTAGCTGGATCCTTTCTTAATGATGTAACACCTCCACCCCCATTTTTTTGATCTGATATGGTTTTTCTTACTTTTTCTTGAGTGTTTTTTTTTTTTAATCAGCTCTTGTTTCACTTGCTTCCATTGTCTTGTTCCCACCCTTGTATTTTAGATATACAGAACACACTGAGCGAATGCTGGAACAAGCTGGTATACAATTGAGGGAGTCCTGTGATCTAGTTCAGTGGTTCTCAAATTTTAGTGTGTGTCAGAATTGCCTGATGGGCTTTTATTTATTTATTTATTTGGGTATTGGGGACTGAACTCAGGGGTACTCTGCCACTGAGCCACATCCCCAGACCTATTTTGTATTTTATTTAGAGACAGGGACTCACTGAGTTGTTCAGTGCCTGCTGAGGCTGGCTTTGAACTTTTGATCCTCCTGCCTCAACCTCCTGAGGCACTGGGATTACAGGTGTGCGCCTCTGTGCCTGGCTTCAATGGGCTTTTAATACATAGCTTACTTGGCCCTATTCTTAGAGTGTCTGATTCAACAGATCTAGGGCCAGGCTGAGAATTTGCATTTCAAACAAACTCTCAGATGATGCTGGTGCTGGTGGTCTTGGGACCATACTTTGAGAACCACTGATTTAGTAGAATGAATCTCCAAGAGTGAAAAATAGGAGTACTGAAGTCTAGGTATCCACCCTACTCATCAAAACCTAAACTGGTGTTGATCTGTAAAATAGGAGTTTTGAGCCTGCCTCACTGCTATGCAGTATTAGAAGGATAAAATGAGATTGCTATGAAACCATTTGAAAACATGAGTATCTTACTAGTGCAATATTTTATTCATTATGTATTCAGGAATATCTTCCACTTTTTCCATCTATTAAGCCATTTCCACCTCGTTTATTCAAAATTTACCTCAGGCTCACCCACCTTGATTAAGTAGGGCCAGACCACCAAATCTCCATAATGAGATTGAAAACGCCTCATCCTTTCTTCTGGACTCCAAAAACGTAATCTTTGTTGATTAATTTTTCTCTCCTCACATTTGAAAATTACAAATGGGAAAGAAAGGTGTGCTTTTCAACTTGTTCTGTGTGAATGTAAGCTCATCGGAGGTAGAGATTGCTTATTCAATATGAATGCCCTGCATTGTGACTGCTTGAATATTAAATTGGTGAATATTTTCCGTGAATAGGTTTTCCAGCAAAAGACTATTACATCATACAATAGATTGACTGAACTTCATGAATAATGTCCATACCAATGAAGTTCATGTTTGTTAAACATTTTTCTTCTAAGCCTGTGTTGGTTGCTATAGTTTTCTTGCCCCTATTGCCTTTTTAAAAGAATTTATTCCAAGGCCATTTTAAGGTCTTTGACAGCATTTTTGTGATAATAAAGTTTACATCTGTTCTGGTACATTTTGAGTTCTCAAGAGGAAAGGTGTTCTATGTTCTCTATTTGAAATATTAATCTATAGCTGCTTCTTAATGACCACTAGGTGGACCCAAAGAAACGGATTTCTATGAAAAATCTGTTAAACCATCCCTGGATCATGCAAGATTACAACTGTCCTGTTGAGTGGCAAAGCAAGAATCCTGTAAGTAAAATGAAATCCAATGGAATTTTAAAAAAATATTTGATCTTTGTGTGAATTCAGGATTTACAGTGATGTAATCTAAATACAAATGCAAATGCATTTTGTAGGTTTACTCATGATATTGTTATTTAGGAAACTTATACCTGATAATATGTTTGCTTGATAATCTCTAGTACATTGAATAGTTCCTTAACCTGGGCCACATATGAGAATCACTTGGGACCTTAAAATAAAACAATACCTACTCCGCACCCAAGAACACTTAATGAGTATTTTTAAAAGCTTCCCAGTGTTTCTCATGTGTAGTCAGGATTAATGCTCTGGGAGTACTGGGCAAGTTACTTAATTTTGCTAAACCTATTTATTCATCTGTAGAAAGTAGGTTAAATCAGTTCTACTTCCCCAAGTAGTTATGAGGTTACAATGGTTTTCAAACTTTTTTGTTGGGGACTTTTTTACATCTTAATATTTATTTATTCATTTAAAAGTAACAGTAATAAACCTATCACATACATATAATAATGTAGGTTTTTTTGTGTACTGGAGATTGAATCCAGTGGTTCCTCTCCACTGAGCCACATTTTTTTTTTTTTTTTCAGACAGGATCTCATTAAGTCATTTAGGGTCTTGCTAAGTTGCTGAGGTGAATCTCATACTTGTGATGCTCATGCCTCAGTGTTCTGAGTCACTGGGATTATAAGTATGTGCCACTGCATCTGGCCATGTCACAAATATTTTTATAAAGAAAAGAAGATTGCAAGTTAAGACCAGTCTCAGCAATTTAATGTGGCCCTTAGCAACTTAATAAGACCCTTTCTCAAATTAAAAAGGGCTCGGTATGTATGTAGCTCAGTAGTAAAGCACCCCTGGGTTAAATCCCCAGTGCTCCCTGGCCCCTAAAAAAATTCTTTTTTTTTTTAGCAAGAGTGGCATGTTTTACATCTTTGCAGTTTTTAAAAAAGTTTGGTTTAAGCAAGGTGCAGTGATGTGCACCTGTAATCCCAGCAGTTTCAGAGGCCAAGGTAGGAGGACTGCAAGTTCAAAACCAAAGCCAGCCTTGATAACTTAATGAGACCCTATTTCAAAGGAAACAAACAAACAACAACAACAGAAATGGGTGGGGATGTGGCTCAGTGGGTTTAATTCCTTGTATCACCACCAACAAAGTCTGGTTTAATAGAAGACACCTGTATAATTGACTCTTTCTGTATTCAGTCTGAATATGTTATTTTGATGAAAGAATACATGAAGAAAATGTAGCCTCATGCAGTCATAGTAGGAAAAGAAGAAATATTTTAATAGCCCTTTCAGATATTCTTGATACTCCATTAAAACTTGACAAGTGGTGGTTCCTTCCTTCCTTCCTTCCTTCCTTCCTTCCTTCCTTCCTTCCTTCCTTCCTCCCTTCCTCCCTCCCTCCCTCCCTCCCTTCCCTCCCCTCCCCTCCCTCCCCTCCCTCCCTGGAGTTGAACCTAGGGACACTCAACCACCGAGTCACATCCCCAACCTTTTTTTTGTATTTTATTTAGAGACAGGATATTGCTGAGTTGCTTTGTGCCTTGCTAAGTTGCTGGGGCTGGCTTTGAACTCATGATCTTCCTGTCTTGGCCTCTCAAGCTGCTGGGGTTACAGGTGTATACCACTGTGCCCACCTTGGATTTTTTTTTTTTTTTTTTTTAAATATTTATTTTTTAGTTCTCGGCGGACACAACATCTTTGTTTGTATGTGGTGCTGAGGATCGAACCTGGGCCGCACGCATGCCAGGCGAGCGCGCTACCGCTTGAGCCACATCCCCAGCCCCCCACCTTGGATTTTTAAAGATTAGTTACATGTGCAATCTGAAATATTATTAATGAATTCTTTATACTCTATCCCACAAAATCCACTCATTGGTCCTTTGACTCTTCCCCATATATTGGTCATTTGGGAAATTCTTGTTCACTGAGCTGGGCAGATCTTCCTGATGTTGATACATTTCACTGTACAATATTTTTAAAAAATCACATTCCAACACTTCAAAAAAAAATTCACATTCCTTAAAAAATCGCTATTAATCTCATCAGAAAAATCTTTAAGTATTGGAAAGCTGTCAAGTTCATGGTGGCAGATACAAGTTTTCCAAAATTGTAATTAAAAAAAAAATCCAAATTATATCATTGGCAATAAATACTGTCAGTTAATTTCCTTGTGGTATCAAATTTATTTTAAATTTGATAAAATGTCTGCTAAGTATCCAAGTATAAATTAATAACAATAGTTTTTCAGTGTTTTTTCAAATAAAAATAGTGTTCTATGAAAAAAAAAAAAAAGACTAATTGAGCTAGTAACAGCCACACAGGTGCTTTTTCCAGACAGCCATCACACTTTTGTGTTCAGAATCACATCATGCATACTTTGTGTTTTATCACACACAATAATAAAAACGTGTACTTGAGGTTGAAACTTAATAGGACTTAATTGTGTTTACTTTTTTGGGGGTGGTGGTGATTGAACCTTGGGCCTCACACATACTAGGTAAATGCTCTACCACTGAGTTACAATTCCAGTCCCTGTCAAGTATTTAATTGAAACTGACTGTTACTGTAGTATGCTGGTTTTAAATCCTTTGGGAATATACCGAGGCATGGGATATATGGGTCAAATGGTGATTTCATTCCAAATTTTCTGAGGAATCTCCATACTGTGTTCCAGAGTGGTTGCACCAATTTGCAGTCCTACCAGCAATGTATAAGTGTACCTTTTTATATGCCAGCAAATGGATGGATCTGGAGACAATCATGCTAAGTAAAATAAGCCAGTCCCCAAAAGCTAAATGTTAAATATTTTCTGTGATACATGGAAGCTAACCCACAATAAGGGGGTGGTAGTAAGTGGAATAGGAGTTCAGTAGCTTATACAATGGTGAATGGAGGGAAGGGCAGGGAGGTAGGAAAAGGAAAGACAGTGGAATGAATCTGACATAATTTCCCCATGTACATATATGAAAACAACACAGGGAATCCCACCTTCATGTACATCCGTAAGAATGGGATCCTAACCAGAATAAGATATATTCCTTGCTTGTAAATTATATCAAAATATATTCTATTGTCATATATAGCCAAAAAGAACAACAACAACAACAAAAAGTTGAAAGCCATTAAAAAAAAGAAAAAAGAGATTCTGGCTTTTTTTTTTTTTTTCCTGAAATGTGAGTACACAACAAAAAATACAATATCTTAGTACAGTTTGGTGCCACCGCACTGATTTTTACTAAGGCACCAGCATTGTTATTCATTATTGCTTTGCTGTTGTACCATCAGTGCAAATGTCAGGACTTTGAAAAATGAAAAAATAGTATTATTATAAAAATAGTTTTGACTTTGGAGACCCTTAGGGTCTACAGATCACACTTTGAAAAACAGTCTAATATATAAGCAGGAGAATTCAAAAAGCATAAAGTGCTATTCATGTTTAAACAATTATTTAAATATTATTCCTATAAAATCTATTTTTAAACAAATGGCATCTTAATCTTGGTATGAAAGAATGTGGATACTTTGTTTTATTTGTTAACTATTGCTACATTAAAAAACAAAAAAACACTTTAAAATCTAGTAGCTTGGGCTGGAGTTGAACTCAGTGGTAGAGAGCTTGCCTCTCATGTGGCCCAGCAAATAGCTGGTCTTTTGATTGAGGCTTAGACCAATCACCCTTGCTAAAATTACCAGATGACTGAAGCCTCATGAGCGAAGCCACACAAAACCAGCGTGAGAACTGCCCAGTTAAACCCATCCCAAATTGCTAGTCCCAAGAATTGTAAATTGATATTATTTTAAACTACTAGATTTTAAAAATTATTTTTAGTTGTAGATGGACACAATATCTTTCTTTTTATGTGGTACCGAGGATCCAACCCAGTGCCTCACATGTGCTAGGTAAGTGCTCTACCACTGCGCTACAACTCCAGCCCATGATATGTTTTTTGATTGAAACAAATGAAGAAAATACAGCCTCGGATACATATATTATAGGAAAAGGGATAAGTATTTTGGAAGTCTTTTCAGATAGTTGGGGATATTCTGATGTTCCACCAAAAGTTCTGTAGTGGAGCAGGACATGCACATAGATCAACAGAATTGTTTATAGGAAAAGGGATAAGTATTTTGGAAGTCTTTTCAGATAGTTGGGGATATTCTGATGTTCCACCAAAAGTTCTGTAGTGGAGCAGGACATGCACATAGATCAACAGAATTGTTTAAAAGTGGTTTCAGACATGTTTGCTTTCTAGAATAATTACATCAATCCCAGTAGCCAACTGGTCTTGGAAAAATAGACTTTGCTTGGTTCAAGCTCCTTCTCAGTCTTTTCCCCACAATTATCACCATGCAATCTGCACTAAAATCCTTCTTGATTCTCTTTTGGCTCTCAACTCCTAGAATTTCTTTTCTTCATATTCTTCCTGGCCCTCCATGATATCTTTAATAGCAATCAAGCAAACACAACTTAATCCTAGTAATTATCAACACTAAGAGCCTAAGGACTATGCAGGAAAAGAGCCAGCGAAACTGATGTGCTCCTTGTAAGGTAGAGAGTGGGCGGTACAAATGCCTGTGTTCAACCATTGGGGGTCATTGTTTCTCCATGTGTGGAGGGCTTTGCATATCTTCTCAGCCATGATCCTGACTGAATAGGATACACAGAAAAGATACCAAAATGAAGAAAGTCTCTTTCAAAAACCCAAAAGTTTTTTATTTGGTATAAAATAAAATACATAGCTTGGCATGGTGGCGCACACCTATAATTCACGCTCTTTGGGAGGCTGAGGCCAGAGGATCACAAGTTAGAGGCCAGCATCAGAAACTTAGTGAGATCTTGTCTCAAAATAAAAAATAACCAGGACCCACTTGAATCAAAGTGTGGAATATGATATGTCAAGAAATTTGTAATGTTTTGAACAACCAACAATAAAAAATTAAAAAAAAAAAAAATAACCAGGGCTGGGGATGTAGCTCAGTGGTAGAACACCCTTGGGTTCAATCCTCAATACTGGGAAAGAATTTTTAAAAAGTAAAATATATAAAGTTTTGGGTGTTGTCAGAGTACATGGTTTTCCTTACATCTAATTTAATAATTGCCAATATTTGTTAAGTATTTATAATAGTTTTCTATTATAATAAGGGCCACTATAATTAGTAGAATAATTATACAACCCTATAATATAGATACAATTCTTAGAATAATCTTTAAGAGTCAGGCATTGTGCTAGAGACTTTTTTAAAAAATTTTTTTTGTAACTCATTTAATCCTCACATTAACACTAGCCTTCTGAAGTAAGTATTATTTTTACCTCTATTTTTCAAATGGAGCAACTGAGACACAGAATCATTAAGTAACTTGCCTACACTCAGACAACTAATAAGCACAGAACTAAGATTTGAATCCAGACAGAAGGGCAGTGCCACGGAATCAATCTGATAGGTCAACTGGTTTAAGTTTGGGGCCTGTATCCTCTGCACCTGCATTCTTTGTGACAAGACATGCACACCTGGTCTTTACTAGAGCAGAGTCATAGAGAGGTGGCATTGTGGCATGATAGAAAAAGCCTTGGGCTAGAAATGAAAAAATGTGGTCTTGGGTGATATCAGTAGTCTTCATTTTATCATCTCTAATGTTGGTATTTTGATGTCAATCTCCTATGAATGTTTGGGTCCTGTTTTGCCACTTATAGAGTACTTTTACATGTAGTACCACTTCTCTATTTTGTCTGCTTTCCAGAGCTGTTGCAGGATCAAATGACTTATATACAGAAGAGCTATATGGGATTGTTGTTGCTTTTTGAAATATTTGTTTTTTTTTTCTTTCAGTGTTGTTTTATCAAGAATAAGTTATAAAAAGTAATTCATATTTACTTGGATATTTAAGGTATACATGCTGTAATAACTCTGTACATGATTTCCTCTTTCTATTTCTATGCACAGATCTAGTACCCAAGTATTGTATCAAATAGAAGTTATATTCAGTTCCATTTTCTTCACTAGTGAACAGGAAATGTAGTAGGCACAGATAATCCAAAATAATTGATTAGATTTTTATATGCATTTTTGTTTTTAACCTAATTCGAATATATGTGGCTGAGAATTCAGAGCACATAAAACAAAGTATAGAGCCCCCTTGGAAAGCCCATCTTGATAAGCCATGGTTTTCAGACCCTTTGTCTTTTCTACCACCCCTTTTATTTTTCCAGTTCAGGAGCCCAGCAGAAAAGATAGCACCTTCTTCTTACCCTTGCTATACAAACCTTGTAGTAAAAGTATAGAGTAGGAGGCTGTGGAGGAGAGAGGATTTTTTTTTAAGGGAGTAACTTAAGATCATGGAGAGAATCCCTAAAGACTTACTTCAACAATGATGACAGGGATGAGAAGATACTAAACTGGGTGTTAAACTGTTTGGGCTTCTGAGGTTGAGATCATTCAAAAGGGAAAATCTACAGTTCTGGGAGCTGCCCAAAGCAACACAATGAAAACTTATTCTTAGCATTTTGAACTTGCATAGTACCACTATTTTAAACCTTTGTAGTCTTCATTTTGACTGTTACACATGAGGTTGTGCTTAAACCAGTCAACAGTGCTAGTTTGTCTTAGTCTATTCAAGTTGCTGTAACAAAATACCATGCATTAGGGATGAAATTTATTTCTCACATTTCTGGAATCTTTGCATTTCAAGATCAAGGTACTAGCTCATTTAGTGTCTGGTAATGGTCTGCATTCTTATTTATAGTTGGTTCCCTTGCACTGTATTCCTCCAAGGTGGAGTGAGGGATCTCTCTCAGGCCTCTTTTATAAGCCCCATTTCCTAATATTGTCACATTGGTTTCAACATATGAATTTTAGGGGGACACAAACATTCAGACCACAGCAAAGTCATTGTCTTTATTGTTTTTCTCTTTTTATGATGGCATGATGATTTTTCTCTTGAACCCATTGTTACTAGTATGTCCTTAAAAAGGGAAAGTCATGCTATTGTTCTGCTTTGTGCTGACCAAACCTCTTTTTTGTTTGGTTTTGAATACCTCATTGTTTTGTTTTAATAATTTTTAGTTGTTGATGGACCTTTATTTTATTTATTTATCTATATGAGGTGCTGAGAATCGAACCCAGTGCCTCACACATGTGAGGAAAGCCGCTCTACTACTGAGCCACAACTCCTGCCCACTGAATACCCATTTTGAAGATTGATGACAACCTGGCATTTGTGGTCTAAAAAAAAGTGGCAGTGGGCTGGGAATGTGGCTCAAGTGGTAGTACGCTCACCTAGCATGCGTGAGGCACTGGGTTCAATTCTCAGCACCACATAAAAATAAAATAAAGATATTGTGTCCACCTAAAACTAAAAAAATAAATATTAAAAAAAAAGTGGCAGAATGATAAGTGAAGTTGGGGCTGGGTTGTGGCTCAGCAGTAGAGCGCTGGGCTAGCATGTGCGAGGACCTGGGTTTGATCCTCAGCACCACATAAGAATAAATAAATAATTAAAAAAATGATAAGAGAAGTTAATCATTTAAACAGTGGTTGAAGAAACTGGAAAATAAAAAACTTGCATGACTGGGGATATAGCTCAGTTGGTAGAGTCCTTGCTTCTCATGCACAAGGCCCTGGGTTCAATCCCAGCAACACATACACACACACACACACACACACACACACACACAAAGACTTGGAGAGGAAAGTTTGCCTATAATAGCAATATTCAAATTTATGAAAGGGTCTTCTAACAAAGACGAAATAAACTATCAGTAAAAACAGTTAACCATTTTGTAAGGGCCTAGTGTGCTTAAATGTTGTACTGGGTACTCCCCATATGTTACATATATTGCAAAGACTGTACCATCTTCCTTTTACAGATGATGAAACTGAGATTTAGAGGTATAATCATGGTCACATAATTATAAAGTGATATCACAATTAAAATCAAAGTTTGTTAAATCACAAAATCTGGGCTGGTTGCCGTGGTGCACTCCTGTAATCCCAGTGGTTTGGGAGGCTGAGGCAGGAGTATCGCTAGTTCAAAGCTAGCCTCAGCAATTTCGTTAGACACTAAGCAACTGAGCAAGACCCTGTCTCTAAATAAAATATAAAAAAGGGCTGGGATGTGGCTTAATGGTACAGTGCCCCTGAATTCAATCCCTGGTACCAAATTAAAAACCCAACAACAGCAAAAGAAAATCTGTTAGCTGTCAGGCTATACCAACTCATAGTGGGTAGTCAAAGGGAGACAGACCTCAGGCAACAGGGAAAAGCTAACCATCTGAATGATTCTGAGTTTCTTGCATAAGAGGACTTGAAGCAGGAAGTAAAACATTGCTTCCTGGGGCTAACATGAAGAGAATGTCTTACTTTGGGAAGGTGAACTTTAAAATTACTTTCCTTAGGCTTCTCTTCAAATGTGATCATTTGAATTCCTTTCTAGGTCCTGCCTTTTTGTTCTCAGTGATCTGATTCAGTTCATTTTTGGCTCTATTTTTGGTGCAGTCCCATGATGCAGGGATCTTAATACTTTGACAATTTCCATCCCTAAGTAAAATGAAATTTATGTAGAAACTCTGATTCATTTCTTTAAAAATTATGGTTTTCTGTATATTCAGCACAGTGGTTACTGTGTAGCATCTATGGCATCATCAGGGGGCTCCTTGGATTGTATTGATTGAAACATAACCTGAGGTACAATATGCTAGAGGTCTGAGCCACTTTTTTTTTTCCTTTTTTTTCTGAGCCACTTTTTAAACACACTGTTGTACCACTGACTTGATGGCTGCTCTTTGATAAAAATGTTAGTGTAGCTCTTACAGTTGGGAAGGGGTACAAGTCTCTTTGCTGCACAAAGACATTTTAACAATTGTTCAATTGACAAGTGGGATAAGAAGAACTGGGAAAGAAACCTATCATCTTGAAATGCTTATTGTTAATTGATTATATCTTAAAAAATTATGAGGAATGTTGGGCTGGGAATGTAGCTCAGAGGTAGAACGCTTTCCTAGCTTGAATGAGTTCCTGGGTTTAGTCCTCAACACTGCAAAACCAAACCAAAACCAAAATCAAACCAAAAAACCAGACTTAAGGAATGTTGATTTTCTTTATTTTCTACATTTTTTTAAATTGGTTCATTGTAGTCATAATAATGATGGGATTTGTTGTTTCATATTCATATATGTACACAGTGTAACAGTATAATTTAGCCAGTATCGCTCCCCAGCACTTTCCCCCTCCCTCACTGCCTCAGCAGTGTTGATTTTCTTAAGGAATATGAATGCTGGGCAGTGATGTTGACCCCAAAGTTTGACAGATTCATATTGTTTTTAGCATGTTGGTGTTTGGTCTTATAAAACAATTATGATGATTTTTAAGTTGGAAAACAAATAATTTGTAATTTTTTGTTAATCAAATTTACAAAATTCTTTTTTGTAGTTTATTCACCTTGATGATGATTGCGTAACTGAACTTTCTGTACATAACAGAAACAACAGGCAAACAATGGAGGATTTAATTTCATTGGTAAGAAATACAGCATGAATTTAAGAATAATATCTTTTGTTTCATTGTTTATCTTATTAGTATATTAAAATAAGATAGCATTTCCAGACCTGTAATTTTGTCATCAATGTAAATATTGTACTCATGGTTTCAATGCAATTTTTTTTTGTCTACATGAATACTCTTTACTTAAGACATTGATTAAAGATACTGATAGGGAATAAATAATTAAGGAACAGAGCAAACTAATCCACAGAGAATTGACAGTTCTTATTTTCACTACTTTAAAGTTCTTAACATAGAAATGTGGTTCTGCTGTAAAAAGTGAGTTAAATACAGCACAGTTTTCTTCTTAACTAAAAAACAACCTGGTAGAAACATAAATACCATGAAATTATCAAGATTTCTGATGTTGCATCATTTCAAAATGTTTTAGATGCTCAATGTCTGGATTTTTCCTGGATTTTTCCCCTAGAGACAGGCATTCACAGGTGTCTTTGAGTGCAATCTAATGTGATAGGCGAGGATCATACCTAGCTTTGCTTGTGTTTCATACTATGTCTTTTGTCACTTATGATTTGTGTTTGTTTTTTCTGTACTCCAACTTGGAAGGTAGAAATTTTAATTAGATTTTAAAAAATTGAATAAAGCTTTACTTAAAGCATAATTCTTTTTAGTGATTAAAAAGAATTATGCTTTAAGTATAATTAAATGAATGATCTAATGAACAAAGACTCTGAGATATGAATGGAAAATCTAAGTATTTACTGTTTCATGGGGAATGCCTTTAGAAGAATGGCAAGAATTGGAAATTGCTGGAAGATATGATGTCTTTATTCTTGTAACAAAGAAAATTTGAAAAAAAAATTATGCCTTTCTCTTTGGGATGATCTTAAATAGAAGACTGTGTTTCCAATACAAAAATTTTCTTTTAAAATTTTATAAGTTTTGAACACCTACAAGAGTAAAGAAACTTGTGTTAACAATGAGTTTCAATGCACTCATCACCCACTTTCCACAGTTGTTAATGTTTTGCCAGTTTTAACTATATCCCAACCACTTCTCCCTTCACCTTTTCTAGCTGGAATATTTCAGAGAAAATCCCAGATATTGTGTCATTTTATCTAGGAAAAAATTTATGAGATCCACTGATTTTAAAAATCAGAAACTTGAAAGTAGGACAGCTAGGACAATGGTGCATGTGTGTAATCTCAGCTGCTCAGGAGGCTGACGGGGGAGGATCACAGTTTTTTTTTTTATTTGTTTTAATTAGTTATACATGACAGTAGAATGCATTTTGACACATCATACATAAATGGAATATAATTCTTATTCGTCTGGTTGCACATGATGCAGAGTTATACAGGTCATGTAATCATATATGCACATGGGGTAATAATGTCTGATTCATTCTATCATTCCTACCCCCAAGCCTCTCCTCTCCTCCCTTCAGTCCCCTCTGTCTAGTCTAAAATACCTTTATCCTCCACCTTATTGTGAATTAGCATTCGTATATAAGAGAAAATATTTGGCCTTTGCTTCTTTGGGATTGACTTATTTTGCTCAGCATAGTATTCTCCAGTTCCATCCATTTACTAGCAAATATCATACTTTCATTCTTCTTTAAGGCTGAGTAATATTTCATTGTGTGTATATACCACAGTTTCTTTATCTATTCATTTGTTGAAGGGCATCTAGGTTGGTTCCACAGTTTAGCTATTGTGAATTAAGTTGCTATAAATAGTGATATGTCTGTGACACTGTAGTATGCTGATTTTAAGTCCTTTGGGTATAAAACAAGGAGTGGGATAACTGGGTCAAATGGTGGTGTCATTCAAAGTTTTCTGAGGAATCTGCATACTGCTTTCCACAGTGGTTGCACCAATTTGCAGTCCTATCAGCAAGGTATGAGTATGCTTTTTTGCTCACATCCTTGCCAATATTTATTGTTGCTTATATTTTTGATGCTTTCCATTCTGACTGGAGTGAGATGGGATCTCAATGTAGTTTTGATTCACATTTCTCTAATTGCTAGAGATGTTGAACATTTTTTCATATATTTGTTGATTGATTATATTCTGTGAAGTGTGTGTTCAGTTCCTTTGCCCATTTATTGATTGGATTATTTATTTTGGTGGTGATGAGTTTTTTGAGGTTTTTATATATCCTGGAGATTAATGCTCTAGAGGATCAAAAATTTGAGGCCAGCCTGAATAACTTATCAAGACTCTTTCTCAAAATAAAAAGTAAGAATGGCTGGGGATGTAGCTCAGTTTAGAGTGCCCCTGGGTTCAATCTCTAGTACTGCCAAAAAAAGAAAAAAAAAATTTACGTGGTATCCTTTATCATAAAATCTCTATATTCCAAACTTAAAAGTAAAACATGAATTAATTGCTTTCCTTACTTCGGTTTAGAAAAGATAATGAAGCATATTAAAGATTATTTTCTGTTGGTATATCTCTCCAAAGATCTTTTTGAGTTGGTGTTGTGGTTCAGTGGTAGAGCACTTGCTCAGCACATTCGAGGTCCTGAGTTCAATCCTCAGTACCACATAAAAATAAATAAATAAATAAATAAAAGGTGTTGTGTCCAACTACAATTGAAAAATAAATGTAAAAAAAAAAAAGATCTCAATTATTCTGAAAGTTAAATATGACTGATATTGTGCCTGCAAGTAATAGTTTTTCTTCTTTTATATTTTTATTCTTTTTTAAAAAAGATTTTTAAGTTGTAGATGGACACAAAAAACCTTTATTTATTTGTTTTTTTTCCCCCTGTGGTGCTGAGGATTGAAACCAGTGCTTTTCACGTGCTAGACAAGTGCTGTACCACTGAGCTTCAACCCCAGTCCCTATATTTTTATTCTTAAATATATGTTTATTCTCATGTCCAGTTGTAGGGATGACTAGGATACAGGCTGCTCCCTGTAGGTCAGATATTCTCAACCTTGGCTGTATATTGGCATCATCTGGCATCTTTAAAAAAGAATTCTGATTTGCAAGTCCCATCCCCAGAGGTTATACCTCAGTTGGTGTGAGGTATGACCTAGGCAGTGGAATTTTTAAAAAGCTTCTCATATTATTGCATTATGCAGCTAGGAGTTAAGAAACCCTGTTTTAGTTTTTTACTATTCAAAGTGCAATCTAGGACCAGCAACATCAGTACCCCTAGGGTGCTTGTTAGAAATGCAGAATCTCAGGCCCCTGCATAGACCTACTGAATCAGAATCTGTATTTTAATAAAATTCCCAAGTGATTCACATGTACATTAAAACTTAGGAATGTTGGTCTAAGTCAGTCTTTCTTAATCAGGAGTGATTTTTGCCCTCCTCGGGGTATTTGTCAATATTTGAAGACATTCTTAGTTGTAAGAGCTGGGATGTGTGGGTAGAGGCCAAATTAATTAATTAATTAGTGGGTAGAGGCCAGAGATGTTGCTAAACACCCTACAATACACAGTACAGTCCTTTATAATAAAGAATTATCTAGATCAGAAGTTAGTAATACTAAAGCTCAGGTCCCTAGTCTAAGTAATATCAGAGAATTCACATTAGTTTTAAGTATTTTCTAATGTGAAGAGCCCTGAGAAAACCAAATTTGAGATTAGGTATGGCCTATTATAATTGTGGCATCTTGGAAGCTCTGCCTTTACTTTGGGGGCTTATTAGACAGGACACAGAGAGAATGATACATTGTGATCCATGCTGGTCTGGTACTGCTGATCTTTGTGTAAATACAGAAAAATATTATTCCCAAATATCCATCTCTTGCAGGACTCTCACTTTATATTATGTATGTGAGCACTTCTGAACTGCTTTTTATATGCAGTAGTCAGAATCTCCTGTGATTCATGATTTTGAGCCCCACTGGGATTCTTAACACTGGTGCCTGAGCTTTCCATTTACTACTCTCCTTACTTTCCCCCATTCCTTCAGCAGCAGGTGGCTCTAGATTGTGGGAGCAGCCAGTTATCTGAAAGGGGAAGTTCACTGACAGTCAGGTGTGCATGTGAGAACATGTTCAGACCAAGACAGATCCCTTCCCTCACCTCTGTGATGCAAACACCCTTATGTTTAAAGATTGAGGGTCTCAGGAAGAGGGTCAGGTGAGGGGTAGAGGGCTACTCCTCAATTTATCTAACCCTGCTTCTTTAGCCAGGTGCCTATGAACTTATTTAACATTTAATTGATGGTTTAAAAAATGTTTTAATTTCCTAGAAATGGAAACTTCTTTCTAATAGGGTAAATTATCACCTTTATACATTTGACTTTCAAAAGAGGGAACTGCCTAAAAGGTAAGGGAGACGTTAGTTATGTTAGGCTTGTGGATTGACATCACCTGAAAGCATAACTAATGTGTTGATTTATCTGTTATTGAACACAGAACTCCCTTGTGCATTTATCAAAATGGGAAGTATACAGTGGCTCTGCTAAAGAAGTTTATAAAAAGTTATTTGCTTTTTTTTTTTTTTAAACTGAGGGAAAAGGGAGTATAGAGAATGGTTGTGTATCTCCTAGGCATGCTTAGGGGAAACCCATCTATCTGGGTGTGGTGGCACACGCCTGAAATCCCAGTGGCTCAGAGTGTTGAGGCAGGAGGATCACAAGTTCCAAGCCAGCCTCAGCAATTTAGTGAGGCTCTAAGCAACTCAGCAAGGCCCTCTCTCAAAATGAAAAAGGGCTGGTGATGTGGTTCAGTGATGAAATATCCAGTGCCTTGATAAAGTTAGGCCATTGCTGATAAGAAAGTGACCGCTTTTTTCTCATCCATTATCTGTAATCAATTTGCAGCATCTCTTTCAAAAAAAGTTGGCTAGCACACAGGACACAATAGATGTGGGAGATGGGGAAAAATCTTTAATGTAGTTGTGGGAAAGTTGAGGGTGATTATAACTATTTAGTTGTCACCCAATTCCCAGGTACCTTCTCCATGAAGCCTTTTCTGTTCTTCTTTCCCTCTGCCTTATCTGGATGAAAGGTAACATTCTACAATAATTTGTCATTGGTGTTTTATACTTTACCCACTAGATTGGTTGGGCCATCTTGTAAATTTCAGAGCATATACTATGATTGGGGCCATTTAAAATATTAAATGATAAAACTTATTAATAAAAACAGTTGGTAGTTGACTTATTTAAGTCATGTACTTTGTGAGGGAATGCCACAGCATTAAATACTCAGTACTGACCATTTATGGTGGTGCACACCTTTAATCCCATCACCTTAGGGGCTGAGGCAGGAGGAGGACAGCAAGATCAAGGGCAGCTTGGATAGCTTGGTAGGGTCTGTCTCAAAAATAAATGAGAAAAGAATAATTAAAAAGTACTGGGGCTATAGCTCAGCCCATAGAGTGCCCCTGGGTTTTATCCCCAGTACCACAAAAATTAAAAACCTGCATTAACATTAAAAAAAATTTTCAATACTGTTAAAATTTAACACTGTTGTTTGGCAGAGCCTTCTGTCTTACGAGTACATTATTTAGAAAGTTTCAACTAAAAGTGGTGGATTGAGGAGATATGTTTCCACCTAATACATCCTGAATACTCACTAAAGCAACAAAAAGGGATTTTTTTTTAAAAGGAGCAAAAAACTCACAAGGACAGGGCTGGGGTTGTGGCTCAGTGGTAGAGCGTGTGTCTTGCACATGTGAGGTGCTGGGTTTGATCCTCAGCACCACATAAAAATAAATAAACAAAATAAGGATATTGTGTCCGTGTATAACTGAAGAAATATTTAAAAACAAAGATAATGAAAGAGGAGACAAAGGGATGTCAATAAAATTTTCAAAGTTAAAAAATAGATAAATGGTAACTGATTCAACATTTTAGGGAAAGTGGAAAGCTCAGTGCCTAAAGTGGGAAAAGGCAACAAGCAAATTGATTAGTGCCCAGGAGTTCCAGAAAGGCTCAGGAACCAGAAGTACCCGGAACCTCTGAAGTTAGGAGGTGAGAAGGACTGGAAGCAGATTGATTGAAAGTCTATATTAGGAGCAGTGTGGACCCTAGATCTCTTTCTGTATTTTGTGCTGCATGCAGCCACTTATTCCTCACCCAAGTACTCCCCGCAACAAGGTTGGGGATTTTTACCTCTTGAACCGGACATAGCTCAAGTGGGGGTGATCAACCATTCTAAAACAGATGCATGGACACATAAAGTTTTTATATTGAGCAGCAAACTGCCCTCTCTAAACCCTTTCCCTATTCAACTCTGAGAATGCTGGAACCAGGGTTTTATCTTATTTTCAATGAGGGTGATGAAAATATTGTAAGATTTATCTCTAGGAAACATCCAGGAGGAAAGACTTACTTACCAGTGGTTATGTGTTCAGGTTCTTGTTTGTTCACCTTAGAGAAAAGCCCTCAACAGCACTCATCCTACCCATTGAGGCTCTAATCAGCCGTGTAATATAATTCTTCACTTTTAAATAGAGACAGATAACCAAAGATCAACAGACATTTGAGGAAAACCTCTAACATGAAAGTCAGAAATCAAAATAAATGGAGTAAGGTAGGTGGGAGGAAGATGAAAAGAAAAGTAAAGATAATCAGAAAAGACATAATACAGGGAATGGGAAAAAATGTCTTAAAAATGACAATATTTTCAGAAATGCGAGAAGCTGTTTTATTCTCGAAATAGGAAATAGATAACTAAAAGAAGCAACTTTCAAGTGACAGTTTTTGCAAATCTGAACTATGCCCACAGAAGTGAAAACTGCAGTAGAAATGTTTGAAAATTAAATCATAATGTAGAACCTAAAAACAAAGAGATACAAAAATAGAAGAGAAAGAGTAAGAAATGTCCAATATATAAACAATAGATGTTGCAGGAAGATAAAACAGAAGGAAACGGGAAGAAACCATCAAAGAACTATTGTAGAACTAAAGTATAAAATTTCCAAGGGTGAAGTGGGGATTAACTAGGGCTTGCCATAGTGGATGAAAATAGATCTATACCAGGCCTTTTCTAGTGAACTTTCAGAAAGCTGGGGAAAAAGAGATCTAACAGGTTTTCAGAGACAAAGCAAGAGACTTGGGGATGTGAAAGACTAGATTTTTCAGTAGATATATTAGAATCAAGGGGTCCCTAATATCTTCAAAACCATGAAATTATGAAAATTATTATTATTAGAATTCTATAATTGGTCAAACCAGAATCAAGTATGAGGTTAGAATGCTTTCATGTATTTGACATGCAAGATCTTAAAAAGTTTCTCTCTCTGGCACCCTCAAAATTACTGAAGAATGGCTTCCATCAAAACAAGAGTGTAAACCAAGAAAGAGGAATACTTAGGACCTAGAAAAGTGGGGGTGCATCTTAGGATAGAGGTGAAAAGTATTCCTAGATTGACAGGTGGTAGGCTGAGTAAGAAGCCAGTTCAGGGTAGAACATGAAATGCAGTTTTTGGGTAGAATGTTTCCAGAAGGGAGGAGACAGGTTAGCAGATGTGCTGTGAACATATTGAGAGGAAGTCTTTAGTGTTGAAACTCCTGGTTAAATTAGAACAATGGACTCTTTAAAAATTTTTAACCACAGAAAAAACAAAGTTTTGTGAAAAGTAGAAACAAACCATAGCACCCTATGCACCCTATGTAGTTTAGCTTCTGGGCTGATACTTCATATGGCCATATTGATTGTTAAAATATCAATAGCGTCTTGGGCCTGGGGTTGTGGCTCAGCGGTAGAGTGCTCGCCCTGCATGTGTGAGGCGCTGGGTTCAATCCTCAGCACCACATAAAAATAAATAAAATAAAGGTATTCTGTCCAACTACAACTTTAAAAAAAATACTACAGTCTTTATATTCTGATGGGTATAAAAGCAGTACCACAAGTATGCTCCCTGTTACCTTTCTTAAACACCTAGGCACTACTTTCTCTACATCCCACAATTAAAAGGTTAGTAATTGTTATGGCAGGAGTCCCTGGGTACCCTGGTCACTGCTTGGCCTCTTTTCTGATTGGTTGGTGTCAGTGTACCAATTAAATATTTAGAAAATTATCCCTACTTAGTTATGAATAATATTTGTATACTCATAATGTAAATATTAATCCAACTAAAAATTATGATAAAATTACAATAGGAGGATTCAGAGAGATGTGTATGGAAGGGAATGTCTTATAGTGCAGCTAACTTCTTATTTTCCATACTAGGAAATCTATGGATAACATCTGAAGCTGAAAAAGCTTAAAACTATATAAGCAGTTAATTTAGAAATTTAGAATTAATGGCAGAAAAAATAGCTAAGTGTTTAGAAATTGTTCTTCCTGTGAAGTGAAAATTATAAGAGTCTAGAGGTGTGGTATAAAGGATTGCTATTTGTCATTATATGCCTTTGTAAAGCTGTCGACTTTTAAAATCCTGAATGTCTAGATCATTGAGAAAAAAAAATTAATAGTGTTTTAGTAGATATTAATAATGTTTTAAATAGAACATTAACAAATAATTTTAGTCATCTAAACAGCTTGATTTCTTTTTCCTCCAGTGGCAATATGATCACCTCACAGCCACTTATCTTCTTCTTCTGGCCAAGAAGGCTCGGGGAAAGCCGGTTCGTTTACGGCTTCCTTTTTCCTGTGGACCTGCTAATGCCACCCCAAAGGTAAATGCTAGAACCTCTCATGTGGATGCTTGCTAGTCTTGCCATGTACTACAACTCTGATGTCAAGGAGCCAAAGATAAATATTTTAAGACATAAACATTTTCAAGAGGAAAATAGGAAGTTTTGAATTTGAATTTTTTAAAAAATATTTTTTAGTTGTCAATGGACCTTTTTTAAAAAAATTATTTATTTATATGCAGTGCTAAGAATCGAACCCAGTGCTTCACACGTGCTAGGCAAGCATCTACCATTCAGCCATAACTCCAGCCCCTAAATTTGAATTCTTAAAGTTTGAATGTTAATGTGGCTTTTTGAAAACCTTCTCCCTCTACCCTTTTTACTCACAAAAGCAACTCATAATTATTGTAGAAATAGATTAGCTAAAAGGAAAATAGAATTGACTTGTAAACCTACTATGTATAGATGACATAGCTAATATTTTACTGTCTCCAATCTTCTCTAGTGTACTTGTTTATATAATTTATGCACACACAAGTCTTTTAGAGGATGTGTAATTGAATTGTAGGAAACAATTTTAAAGATCTGTGAATACAAGGTATATATGGCCCTTGTCAATCATGTGCTACATGATTGTGTCATATGTCTCAACCAGACCTAATCTGCTTCTCTGCTTCACTCTGTAGTTGGTCTTTTTTTTTTTTTTTAATATTTTTTTAGTTGTCAATGGACCTTTATTTATTTACATGTGGTGCTGAGAACTGAACTCAGTGCGTCACATATGCTAGACAAGTGCTCTACCACTGAGCTACAACTCCAGCTCCTGTAATTGGTCTCTTGACCAAACTCAGAACTAAAAGTATAGTGCAAGTGGCTGTTATGTAAAGAGATCTTTGAAGTGAGATAATCTTATTCCTAGGATGGTGTTCTAGCTATTTTTGGAATTTATTGGGTTGGTGAATACCCCATGCCCAGACAGATCTTTTGTGTGTTGACTCCATGAATCAACCTATCATCCTTCTGTCACAGATTCATTTAGGTCCAGGAGGATACAAAATCATGAGCTTTGCATCTGATTAGGTAATTGCAGAAAGGTATTAGATTCCTCTCTACTTAGGATAATCACTTAGCTAAATTTTAAAATTTATAACACGTCAGTTAAGTTGTCTGAGACATTTTCCTGAGTCATTGGATTTTCTTATATTTGACTTGGCATGATCTCAGTTGAGATACTTAAATATGATTTGTAAAGTATTCAAGTGAAAAATATATGGGAAGATATTTACTCTTATCTTCCATTTACCCTATAATGAACATTTTTTCTAATAATTTCATTATTGGGTTAGTCATTGAGTCAATTTTTATAGCAGATAGACTTGTGTGTGTGTGTGTGTCTGTGTGTGTGTGTGTAGTTGTAGATGGATAGCATGCCTTTTGATTGTTTTTATGTGGTGCTAAAGATCGAACCAAGTGCCTCACACATGCCAGGCAAACATTTCTGCCACTAAGCTACAGCCCTAGCCCCTCAGATAGAAGTTTTTTTTTTAAAATTTATTTATTTATTCTAATTTATTATACATGTCAGCAGAATGCATTTCAATTCATAGTACCCATATAGAGCACAATTTTTCATGTCTCTGGTTATACACAAAGTAGAATCACACCATTCATGTCTTCATACATGTACTTAGGGTATTGATGTTCATCTCATTCTACCATCTTTTCTACCCCCATGCCCTCTCCCTTTCCCTCCCTCCTTTTTGCCCTATCTAAAGTCCCTCCATTTCTCCCATGCTTCCCCTGACCCCCATTATGGATCAGCATCCACATATCCCAGAAAACATTCAGCCTTTGGTTTTTTGGGATTGGCTTACTTCACTTAGCATGATATTCTCCAACTACACCCATATACCTGCAAATACCATGATTTTATTCTCTTTTAACCATAGATAGACCTTTTAATGTCAGGATGTGAAATTGAAATCAAATTTGGGGTCTTTTTTTTGGTTTTCGTTATATTTATTTATTTTTTCTTTAGTATATATGACAGTAGAATCCATTTTGATATAGTTGTACAAGCATGTACATCTTATTCTAATTAGGACCCCATTCGTGTGGATGTACACTTTGGGCCTTCTTCTGATCTTTATTCAAATCATTGAGCCTTGAAGCAAGCCACATGATCTATTTGTACTATTTTCTCCTTTGATAAAATCACCCTTTTCCTCAAAAATTCTGAACTATCAATCAATAGATGGCACATTCAGTGAAACAATAATACAGTCTGATCCAAGATTCATAAAAGATCACACCATCATCAACATTGTTAGCATTTCAGGCCCCATGCTGGATCTTGGGAAACAAATCTATATAAAGTGTGATACTTGCTCTTTAACAGTCAAGTTGAGGTATGATTGATCTATCTATCTGACTATCTGTCACACTCTATTATAGGGCCAGATGGTTGCCCGGTAAGTGGCTAAAGTTATGCTGTAGGGGATTTTGAGAGCAGGAGTGATAACCATGAGAAGTTTTGTGAAAACCATGAAAATGAGTTTGAAACTGGACTCACTTTGACTCAGCTGAGTTTAAAAAAAAGGAAAAGAAGGAGCATAGTAATCAGGATAAGATAAATAGAATTAGCAAAAGCTTAGGCACATCATAATGCTTAATGTATTCTGTTGACAGTAACTAGGCTTGTTTGCTTAAAATCAAAAGTTCAAGTAGGGGAAAAGTAAGAATGAGAGAACAAGAAAGTTGGAAGGGTGGGGAAGAGCTAGAATGTAGAGAGCATGTCAGAGTTTTAGACTTTGTACAATAGGTAATTGAGAACCATCAACTTTTTTTTTTTAATATAAAGGTTTTTCTTTCTTTCTTTTATTTAAGTTGTTGATGGATCTTTATTTATTTATTTTTTATGTGGTACTGAGGATCGAATCCAGTTCCTCACACATGCTAGGCAAGCATGCTACCACTGAGCCACAACCCCAGCTCAGGAACCATTGATTTTTGAGCAAGGAAGAGATAAGACTATGATTTTGAAAAATTTACCTGTGATATATAGAATTGTTCAGTCAGGGATGGTATGTGTTTAGTTATTTCCTATTGCAGGACCCATGACGGCCATCATTTATACAATACTGAACTTTCCCCCACTGAGCCTAGACTTAACTTTAGTATTTTCCTCATCTTTGCATTACATGCAGCCAGTTCTAATTGGGCAATTCTGTAGAACTCTGTCACCTGGTTGAAAGGGTGGGGGTGGAAAGATAGTTAGCAAAGCCACATTGTCTGCATAGTTCAGGTATAAGCTTTGTCTTGGAGTAATGGCAGTGGGTCTAGAAAAGAAGGATGAGGTATAATAAATTCAGGTAAACTTACTTGGCCAGATTAGCATGATGAAGGAAAAGGAAGGAGGGAGAAATAAAAAAAATACAATAATACTCCATACTCTTAGACTTTAGGGTGAACATGGTATACCCTTTGTTTATAAAGGGGAAAGAATGAGGGAAAATACATTAGATGCTGATGAAAGTGTTAGCACAGAACCCCAAGTGTCATGTCTGTGGGAGATGTTTCATAAGACTAATTTACTCCTGGTAGAAACAATTAATGTTTTGTATGTTTTTATGTAAAACACCTGAGTTTCAAAAGTCATTTCCTTTCCATCTTCTGCTTTGTCAAAGCTTTTTATTTGTAAATTTACAAACAAGTTGTCTGATATTGTAGTGATTGTGTGATACTGATAAGCTAAGTAAGTAGTATGCCATATAACTTAAGAATGTTCTAAGACACATTGTTTGAGAGTGAAAGAGTCTCCTGAAAATTAAAATAAAAACTTTTGACTTGTTGTTTTTGTATTTGATGGTGAGCTCATCCAAATTCCTGTCTTTTATTTGTTTCTGCTTCCAGGACCTTCCTCTGTGCCTGGAACATACTGTTTTAAAAATCAAACAGTGTTGCTATTATCTCTAATTTCTTTTATCTTTTAATTCAATAGTCAAAGAATCTGAGCTTGGAAGATGTGACAAGTGATGAAAATTATGTGGCTGGACTAATAGACTATGAATGGTGTGAAGACAATTTATCAACTCCCCAAACACCACAGGTTAGTAGTTGTTATTACTATTTAAGGCAGAATAGGTCTCAATTATAAAAAAACACCTAGACTAACATGATGAGATCAAGTGTGTGACTGCAGATTTATTGAATAACAACTGAAAGTATTATTGAGAGATTATTGGAATATTAATGAAAGGGAAGGCAATTATTAGCAAGTTTAAAAAAACCAAGATTGAGCCAGGTGTGGTGGTGAATGCTTATAGTTCTAGTGACTCAGGAGGCTGAGGGAGGAGGATTGTAAGTTTCAGGCCAGCCACAGCAACTTAATGAGCCCCTGACTCAAGATAAAAATTAAAAAGGGATTGGGCTGTATGTAGCTCAGTGGTAAGGCACCTTGTGTTCAATCCCCAGTACCAAAGAAAAAAGAAAAGCCATGACTCCATTTTGTAGCACTATATTCTTCCTTTAAAAAAAAAACAAACAAAAAAAAACTTAAACATAATTTACATGTAGCTAAGTGGTTAAATCCTCCCTTCCTGGTATATAGATCTATGTTACTTGTCAGTAGAACAGACTAAAATAAAATAATCTACATGAATTAAAAAGAACTGGATATACATTTTCAAATTTCCTGGTATTGCCAATAATAACCTTTTTAAAAAAAATTTAAAATTTGTTCTAATTAGTTATATATATGACAGTACAATGCATTTTGACACATTGTACACAAATGGAGCACAGATAACAACCTTTTGATAGTATCTGATGTTTAAAATGTGTGGTACTGAGGTTTGAACCCAGGTAGTATTTAATTTTAATAAAAATAGTGCAAGGTAATTTGGAAGTGATTTAAGCATGCTGCAAAAAAATTGACTTTTCTTTTTCAGTGTGCTTTGTCTGGTAACTTTCTTTTTTCCAGTTTACCAAGCACTGGACAGAATCAAATGATCTGGAGTCTAAATCATTAACTCCAGTATTATGCAAGTCATCTGCAAATAAATTAAAGAACAAAGAGAATGTATATACTCCACAATCTGCTGTAAAGAATGAAGAATGTTTTGTATTTCCTGAGCCAAAGACTCCAGTTAATAAGAACCATCATAAAAGAGAAGTACTCACAACACCAAATCATTACACTACACCCTCAAAAGGTATGTGCTAAGTGAATTAGGCAATGATCAAAATGTTTCAAATTTCATTGTTCTTACTGTGTTAAACATATATCAGGTCAGAAATTGCTAGCATTGCTGTCAGGAATTTCTAGAAGTCAAGTTGCTTCTTATTATATGCTATTTGTATTATTTGAAATGAAAGCATATTAGTTAACTTATAATCATTCTCAGATAATACTGAGGGTTTTTTTCCCCACATTTAAAATATTGAATCATAGCATCATAGGGTAGCACAGTTGAAAGAGCGAGTTAAAGCTTGTCTAATCCAACTCTCATTTTTTCACATCTTAGACACCTGACTCAGAGGGCTGAAGTGATTTTCCTAAGGTCATATATTCAGGTTTAGACCTTGCTTGCTTAGTTACTCCCATTTAGAATGACTCAAACCAAAGTCTCTGCAGAACCCTTCTGGATACTCATCTGGATCTCCACATCTGGTTTCTGGTCCTGTTTTCCCTGTTGTTATTACTCGCCAAACACAGTAGATAGGGTAAATCTGTGATGTCCCTCTAGGTATCTAAGTCTATGTCTAGTAATCACAACTCTCATTGCCCTTGGTTTTCTCTTTAGTTTAAGTATCACCAGTTATTTAAACGGTTTCCCTTAACCCTTTGGTTACTGGCCTCAGCTGGATATATTCTACTTTTGTCAATGTGCCTGTTAAAATATGGTACTTAGGACAAAAACCCAATTTTCTAGGGTTACTAAGAAAATTAAACAAGATAAGACAGTCTTACCAAGATAAGGTAGTAAGTGTCATAACAGCAGACTCAGTCATGTTTATTATAGCTGCGCATAGTATGTAGTAGGGTCATATTTGCCAAATGAAGGAATAAATTAGGGCCTAAATGAATTTTATTTACCTTGATCCAGTCCATGTTTCTTTTAAAATGACACCTAAGCTTTATTAGCCTTATTTGTACTTATAACCTAGTACAAAAAAACTTTAAGAATTAGAGTCTTTGTTTTATTTTAAAATCCTGGGAACTCAAATTCTGAAGCATTGCCTTGTGAACTGCTGCTAAACTGCTTTTTACCATTGTGCTTCTAGTTTGGTAATGGAGTTGATAACCAGTTTCAGTGGTCAGTCTATTATCCATAAATATGTTATGGAAGACTTTGCCTGATTATTTGCTAGAAGTCCCATTATTGTGTTAATGGCATTTTTATTTCATCAATTCAAGTCCCAAAAATGTGAGGCCAGTTTTGTGTGATGAGTGTTTTTGTTTGGCTTCCTGTGTTACAAGGGTTCAATGTGATAACAGCTACATGTAGTAGGATCCCAAGGTTGCTATGATTTTATCTTTTTCCAATGAGGTATCTCATTCCTCTGTTATTTCTCTCAATATAACTATAGTGTCCTTTATGAGTCATAGATTGGTCAGGGAAATAAGATGAACCTTAGCTCACCTTATTTTATTAGTGGATTTTTAAAAAACCTGTTGACAATATAATCTTTACCATTATTGATACTTTTTATGTAACTGAAGGTTTTTAAATGTGAATGGTTTGAAATTTATTATCTTTTTAAGTGTCATCAGTTAACGTATCTTGTCCCTGTGAGATTGTGTTGGTCAAAAAGCTTTTATTAGCTGTTTTTCTTTAAATGTAAGAGCTGCCTAAGAGGGAAAGTGGCTGAAGCTATAATTGATAGCTTCCATTAGTGTATTTTATTTTTGCTGTGAGTTATTTTTGACACAAACATTAATTTCATTTTTGTGATTCCTGCACAATCCAGTCAGTGAGAGTTTTCAGAGGACAGCTATGTGTAGTAGCAGATACTTTCAGGACACAAAGATGAAAATTATTTTCATGGGTACTTCTGATTGCTATTATTTTCTTCTTATTGTGGAACTAGAGAAAATAAAGCTTAATATTTATAAATAAAATCAAGCCTACAGTCTCTCTTGAAAAACTTGATATCATATCTTTGTTATTATAAAGTAAATATTATTTCTAAAAGGTATAAAACTCTTAGATCATGAATGAAAAGTTAACTATTTAGTAGTAACCAGATTTGTTACTGAAAAATTGATACAAACTATCTGAGATTCAAATACCCTAAATAAAGTAAAGCACAAAATTCAGGAATTGGGAAATATAAAAAATAATGGATCTCATATTTCTTTTTTTTTTTAAGTTTATTTAATTTATTTATTTTTATGTGGTGCTGAGGATTGAACCCAGTGTCTTACATGTGCTAGGCAAACACTCTACCATTGAACTACAACCCCAGCCCTCATATTTCTTTAATAATTTTTATCAAGCATTTTCAGGGGACTGATCACTTTGCCTAACAGAAGTTGAGTAGGGCTGGGAATGGAATTAACACCTTATAATGCTACATCAATTATGGCATAAACTGGGGCCCTTGAATGAATATAAATTGATTTTTATTTGTAGAAGGAAGAATTATTAATCATGAAATTTATATTTGAATGATCTTTTAGATGTATCATAATAATATCATAAAATGTATGGCCTCAGTTTGCAGGAAAGAAAAGAAGAGCCACACATCAAAGACAAAATGATTTTGTTTTTATTATAAAACACATGGATATACTTCCTTTGAAAATTTGATCTGGGGCTGGAGATGTGGCTCAAGCGGTAGCGCGCTCGCCTGGCGTGCGTGCGGCCCGGGTTCCATCCTCAGCACCACATACAAAGATGTTGTGTCCGCCGAGAACTAAAAAATAAATAAATATTAAAAAAAAAAATTTGATCTGGGGGACTGGGGTTGTAGCTCAGCAGTAGAGTGCTTACCTAGCATGTACAAGGCCCTGGGTTCGATCCTCAGCACCACATGAAAATAAATAAATAAAATAAAAGGCATTGTATTCAACTACAACTAAAATATAAATATTTTTTAAAACATTGAGCTGCGTGCAGTGGCAGTATACCTGTAATTCCAGCAATTCAGTAAGCTGAGCCAGATGGATTTCAAGTTTGAGGCCAGCCTTAGGTATTTAGCGAGACCCTGTCTTAAAACAAAAAAGACTGGGGTTTAAGACTGTGGTTGTAGCTTAGTGGAAAGCACCTCTGTGTTTAATCCCTAGTACAAAAAAACTTTAAGAATTAGAGTCTTTAACATCATTGGGTAAATAGTAACAATATTTCAAGTCAATAGGTAATATATACAGTATTGGTAGAAATTTTGGAACCATAGTACATCATCTACATATGGTTTTTGTTTTTTCTAATAGCTAGAAACCAGTATCTGAAAGAAACCCCAGTTAAAACACCAGGAAATTCAGCAGGAAGAGACAAGTTAATGACAAGTGTCATTAGCCCTGAGAGGCGGTAGGTATTCAGTTTTTCAGACTCTGAGATTTTTTGCTATATGTAATGAGATTTCTCTTTTTATCTTTGATAACTCTAATTAAGGGGAATCATGACATATATGTTCTATAGGAATGTCTGCAAGATGATGGTCTGTGACCATTACCAGAGCTGTTGGCTCTGCCTTCTTCATGAAGTGGAATTATAACTGATTAGCAGTGGGACTGGCACCGTTTCTTAAAGTACAGATGGGAAAACAATGGCCCTGCCTCCAGCTATCTAGAGTTCCCTCTCTGAGGCCCATCTTTCCTTGCTCATCTGCCAGTAGAGCATAGGTATCTACTCACAACAGCTTCCCCCAGATAGTAGAGATACTAACTGGGTATTTGAAAGAAAACCCACCACTGTAGGATGAAATATTCTGCAACAATAAGGGCCACTGTTTTTTATAACTTTTTAAAAAGCATGATACATTTTGGTGGACAGTTACAGTGATTAGAACATGTAAATGACACTGTAGAATTATTACTAATTTTCTTGATGTGCTAATGATATTGTGGTTATGTAAGACAATGTTCTTATGGAATTGTATACTGAAATGTTTCAGAGTGAAGTGTCATGGTATCTTCAGATATCTCAGCAAATATTCACATACATTTAATGTATTTATACACATTGAAGAAAACCAATGTGATAAAATACTAACAGTTGTTGAAACTAGGAGGACATATAGGTGTTTGTTGTATTATTATTCCCATTTTTTAGTATATTTGACATTATTAAAAAGGGGGGGTGTAGTTTTGTCAACTAGCACTTGCTTGGGGTGAGGGGACTGACTCCTCTCCAGTGGGATATGGCTTTAGTTCCCCCGAGGATGAGATGATCTGGCCCAGGCACACCTGGTTGAGGCACTCCAATGTGTGTAAAGGGACACAACAGGGCCTGTAAGGGCCCAGCAGGCAGGGAGCCCAATGCTACTTGTACTTTGTTTTTTTAAGGTGCCGCTCAGTGGAACTAGATCTTAACCAGGCACATATGGAGGATACTCCAAAAAGAAAAGGAACCAAAGTGTTTGGGAGCCTTGAAAGGGGGTTGGATAAGGTCATCACTGTGCTTACCAGGAGCAAAAGGAAGGGCACTGCCAAAGATGGGCCAAGAAGGCTAAAGGTAAGTGTATTGGAATTCTCTAATATAGATTTCAGAAGATGACTGCTTTTTGTTGTTATTCTTTTTTTATTTTTATTTTATTTTTTTGTAGTTGTAGATGGACAGCATGCCTTTATTTTACTTATTTTTGTATGTGGTGTTAAGGATTGGACCCAGTGTCTCATACATGCTAGCCAAGTGCTCTGCCACTGAACCCCAGCCCCAGCCCTGTTATTGTTTGTTTTTAAGAAAAATACTGAATGAACTGATTGGTGTTTTTTATTTACTTATTCTTTCCCCTGAATTTTGGAGCACTTACTATATGCATTTTCCTATGCAGTGGACTTTGGGAATGTAGAGGTAAATCACATAAATTCTTTCAAAAAGCATATGACTATAATTCAAATATTAAAGATCAGATGGAGGGATTAATCATCGAGGCAACATGGAGAGGGGAGGTGTGGGGAATGAAGAGCTGCCTTAAGGGTTGGGGGCTGGAGCTTAATTGTTGTATCTCTGGCACATAGAAGAGTCCCTGCCACATAGGTACCTTGGCAGGCCCTCACAAAATATTAGCATGTGTGAGAAGTTGATTTAAACTTTGAATGTCAGGTGTGTGAGGAAAATAATGAGGAACAGGCTGGGAAGGAAGGCCAGGAGGTCCTAAAGGGCCTGGCTGCCGCAGTCTGGCTGGGCACAAAATCACGAGCCACTCAAGCAGGAACAAACTTTATTTCTGAAACTCCTGCCAATGCCATGCACGCTCCCAGGAAATATACCGAACCACACACCTGGTGTTCTCCAAGGCCACACTACTCCAACAGGAAAATCCCTCCTCCGGAAATCCCTCCTACCGCACTTCCCCAACCAATGGGAACTCTCCGGGAGTCCTGCTACAGCTCCAAAGTAGCAGGCCAAGGTGGACAGCAGGGGTCTAATATCCAATTGAATGCAGATCTTAACATAATAATATCATCTCAATGGCTTGCTGGCGTCACCTTTCAACCAAAAACGCCATGCATCATTCCTAGTTGGCTATGGCTCTCAGCACCTGGCTAAGAGGTTTGGATCCTTTTTTGATAGAAGTGTCTGCCTTAAAATGGGTTAATCTGTCAGTAGTATGAACAATATATTTAGTAGGGAAGGAAAGGAAAAATAAACTGTTAGTAGATATAAAATGCTTCTTCTTGGATTCTCTCTGAGCATTCATTCAAACATCCAATGAATGGTGTTTCTATTGGGTGGAAGGGAAGAAGTTAGTTTAGAGGTAAAGGGATGAATAAGACACAGCTCATTCCCTTGTGGAACCCATAGAGCAGCAATGAAAACAAGCTAGAACACTGCTCTGACACCCTGGGTTCAGTGCTGTAATAACTATAAGTTCCAAGAGGGTGGGACCCAAAGGAGGGATGATAGTTCTTGTGATTTGGGGACTGGGTCTGTGTTTAGTTTTTGTACCAAGACTCTGAGTAATTTTGCATGGTCTAGGAAAATGCTGAGCAGTTGCTCAGAAAGGTGCTTGTGAAGAAAATGTTCTGTGGTCCCATTTATGCCCTGCCTCAAAATGGAAGATGGAACTTGCCAATTAGTATTGGTTGTTATCTTGTTGAATTGATAGTACACTGGGAAATTTTATGTAATGTATGGCTATTTATTCACTATACGTATTTTATTTTATTCTGAGATTTCTTTATTTGGAGACAGGCAGTATTTCAAATTCTAACATTGGGATTAAGAAAAACGTGAAATAAGTAAAATTAAAGAAAGTTATCCAACTACAGGTATTATTGAGAAGCTAAGCAGATATCAAATATTAACGGGTAATATTCTAAAACTTTACCTATGTATATTGTTTGGAACCTCACTGCATTTTTCTAAAAAAAACTGCTGTGGTGTAAATTGGTGTTTCAGGTAGTCTCTGAGCACTTCCCCCATGTAGAAGAAAAACCATGAAGATTGGAGATCAGGAGACCTGGGTTCTAGCACAAGTTTTATATTGTATAGTTTGGACAAGTACTTTTATCCTGATTTCTTTAGTTTCTTCATTTGTGTAATCTGGAGATAATGCCTACCCTGGCAACCTCATAGAGCTGAACTGTACAAACAAGCTGTACAATTGGATATGGCATTGCACATGGAATGCTTTATTAGTATAACATATCATTCCAATGTTAGGGATTTTTATCATTGTTGAGCATTTTAACCCCAGTATAGCAGAACCATAGTCTTAATTAGCACAAACCGAAGATCTGAAGCTTGATATAACTTTGCATTTTTGAGTCTTTTTAATGCTGTAAGTTTTTGAAGGCCTGAAGGACTGGCTTTAGGAAATCTCATTTTTTTCTACTAACTTCTTATATTAAAAAAATAACCTTATAGAAAGGGGTTCTAAGAATAGTAGAACAATTAGTTTTTTTTTTTTTTTGGGGGGGGGGTGCACCAGGGATTGAGCTCAGGGGCATTCAACCATTGAACTGCATCACCAACCCTATTTTGTATTTTATTTAGAGACAGGGTTTCACTGAGTTGTTTAGTGCCTCGATTTTGCTGATCCTGCTGTCTCAGCCTCCTGAGCCACTGGGATTATAGGTGTGCACCCTACCCTAATTTTAGTTTTTAAGATAGCAAGTCATATGCAGTTAAAGCCACTTTTAGGAAGCAATCTATTAAAAAAAAAATCTCAAATTTAAAGAGATAAATTAGGATTATTCTTTATTTTATGAAAGCAATAAATTGTGATTTGGAAATGTGTGATTTATTATCATCTTAACAGAACTAATTTAGTTTGATGATGAGCCTTGGATTGGAAGCTAAGAGATAGATGGTCCCATCCTGATTGTGCTGCTTATTCCCTTTGTAATTTGAAGCTGAGGTTCCCAAACTCCAACCATTTAACACTTGCCTTCACAACATTTGCTTATTGACATATCCTCTGTACTATTTTTGATCTGATATTTTGTTTATGGTGATCCTCTTTTAAAAAATAGATTTATATAGGTATTATTGACATATAATAAGCTGTACATATCTGAAAAGTACAATTAATATGCTTTGGCATTATATTTATATATGCTTGTAAACTTAACACAATCGAAACAACTACCTTTTTTATTTTTATTTTTAAATTTTTTATAGTTTTTTTAAAATCTTTTATTGATTTTATTGTCTTCAATAAAATAATAAAATAATAAATTTTAATTTATTATTTTAATAAAATAATGAAATTTAAATTTATTTAAAAGAAGACTGTTATTTGTTTTTGTTAATTTTTATAGATAAGATTGAAACAAATATGTAAATATTAAAGTAAAAATATTTTTTCATGTGCCATCTGGAGTTTTCTTGGATATCTCCAGTGATAATTTATACCCCACTATGGAAAACTCTACCTTAAATTTACATTCTTTCTTTGGGGCACATAGGTCTTAATTTTGAAAATTAAGGAAGCTAGTTCTTTTCTACCTCAGCACTTTGTTATTTATAAAAGTAACTCAAATCTCAAAAAGACATAGAAAATATGATTTGGGCAGTAAGAGAACTACTAGGAATGTGCAGTTTTTGTTCTTTTCCAATACCTAGTAAACAGAGCCTATCATGTGATAAGTATCCAATATATCAAAAAATAGTTGTTTGCTTATTTATTTATTTATTTATTTTTTTGTGGTACTAGGGATTGAACCAAGGGATGTTCTACCAGACCTGCATCCCAGCTCAGTCTTGCTAAGTTGCCCACTTGTTAGGTGTGCACCACTGCACCTGACTCTAGTAAATAGTTGTTGAATAAGTAGTTATATGGATATCAATTATGAATGAATATCTTAGAATTATGCTGTCAGTCAATGAGGAACAAAAATAACATTACTTTTTTAAAGGAGTACCTATTATATTCATTTCCTTATTCAGTTGTCATAGAATCAGCTCCTAGAATTCTGTAATAATCTTTTTTAAAAAAATTTTTTTAGTTGTAGTTGGACACAATACCTTTATTTTTGTTTTTATTTTTATGTGATGCTGAGGATCGAACCCAGCGCCTTGCGCATGCTAGGTGACTACTCTACCGCTGAACCACAATCCCAGCCCCCTATTATATAGTCTTTGAATATTCCAGAAAGAATTAAGGAACCATCCAACTATATACAAGCAAACTTTCTAGGGCATTTGTTTCATATTCCCACAGTTTACATTTTAGGACTATTAATGTCTTTATCTTGATATGAGAAGGTAGAATTAGGTACAGCTTAAACAGGTAAGTTGAGGCTATTAAATATTTATGTCTTAAAAAATATTGATTAGGTCTGGCATGGTGGTGAATGGGCTATTGAGGTTCCTGATACAGGACTGCAAATTTGAGGTGAGTCTCAGAAACAGTGAAACCTCCTTGGGGGATGGGAAGGAGGGAGGAGGATGAAATTGGCAGGATAGTAAGATGGAAGTATAGAGTGGAATAACTTGGATGAGGTTCCTAATAAACATTGTTTCTCCAAGCTTCCCTAGCACCATCTTAATAGAATTAACCAAGTTCGCTGTCAATTCTTTCAGTATTTTTCTTGAAATATTTCTGCTTGAAAAGATGTTATATTGAGGAATTTTGGATCTCTAGATCAGATAGGATGGTCTTTGGGCTTATGTAAAGGTTTACTTCTTGTTCCTTTTTTTTTTATAGCTTCACTATAATGTGACTACAACCAGATTAGTGAATCCTGATCAACTCTTGAATGAAATAATGTCTATTCTTCCAAAGAAGCATGTTGACTATGTACAAAAGGGGTAAGAAGCAAAATTAGAGACGGTTGCATTTATTACTCTGTATTGGACTTTAAAGAATGTGAGTTGATTCTTTTCCCATCTTACCATTTAAAAAAATTTTTTTCCCATCATTTTTTGAAAAGCTTTTATGGTAGTATCATTGTTCATAATTTATTCTCTTCTATTTGAGATATTAAGCACCCCCTCTTTTTTTAAGCATTTTTAAATTTTTTGATAGTTTTACATGGAATTACCGCATGGATACAAACACAATGGTCTTGATCATTAACCTGCTCAAAAACTGGAGAAAGTTGAAAGCTACTAATATCTTCCCAGTTTCGGGTGCCTTTCTAACTTCCCGCTGGAATGGAGTAAGGAAGGTCATCATCAGTTCAGAATACCTGTTAAAATTTGTCCTTCTAGGGCTGGGGATGTGGCTCAAGTGGTAGCACGCTCGTCAGGCATGCGTGCGGCCCGGGTTCGATCCTCAGCACTACATACCAACAAAGATGTTGTGTCTGCCGATAACTGAAAAAAAAAAAAGAATTGTCCTTCTAACAGGGAGCGGGCAAATTTGAATGGCCGGAGCAGGCCCCATTAAGCATAATTTGTTAAAATTCCCCGGTAAGGGCTGGGGTTGTGGCTCAGCGGTAGAGCGCTCGCCTCGCATGTGCGAGACCCTGGGTTCAATCCTCAGCACCACATACAAAAATAAACAAATGAAATAAAGGTATTGTGTCCAACTACAACTAAAAAATAAATATTAAAAAAAAATTCCCTGGTAATTCCTCACTTCATTGTCTGACTCCTCTCTCTCAGACTGGACCCTTCCGTGGGCCTTTCCCTGTCGCCATCTTGACTCTCCCCCCTTTTTATATATATTTTATTTTTTAGTTGTAGTTGGACACAATACCTTTATTTTATTTATTTATTTTTATGTGGTGCTGAGGATCGAACCCAGGGCCTTCCACATGCTAGGCAAGTGCTCTACCGCTGAGCCACAACCCCAGCCCATAAGCACCCCTTTTGAAGTTAAACTTTTATCTTGGAATGAGAATATCTGAACTACCAGTTTTCTTTTAAATCCTGTTTTCCTTTGATTCTTTATTCTGCAACAATATTTATAGATTTTTATAGTGTGTATAAATTTTAATGTAAATGAATTAGACACTTTGAATAAATCAAAGATTTATAGAGAATCCTTCTCTTTGTGACTGGCTATCTCATAGTACTGGGTTTTCAGTACTTCAAACTTAAACTTTTTTCTTGCTTTTGAGTACTCTGACTCCTTGATGACAGTCTCATGGTCCAAACAGCCAGACCTTTTCTGCTTATCCAAGATCTTCATATTTCTAAGCAATTTCCACTAATTTATGTCTCTAAAATGTTTTTTTTAAAGTGACTAAGTAGATTCACTGCATTTGTTTTGCATCATCAAGACAAATTTGGCTCACAGGATCACATTTCAGTCCATGGTCATCTGGCTCCATTGCTTTGGGCCTGAGGCAAGGCAGAATATCATGGGAAGGGCACGGGAGAGGGAAGTAACTCACCTCATGGAAGCCAGGAAGCAGAGAGAGGAGAACAAGACGTAGTCTTCAGGGGCATGCCCCCAAAGACTAACTCCCATCCAGGTCTCACCTCCTATAGTTTCTACCGCCTCCTAATAATTCCATGAAATTGTCCTCAGAGCCCTCATGATTCAATCACTTCCCAAAACCCTATTACCTCTGAATATTGCTGCATTGTGGACAAAGCCTTCAAAGTATGATCCTTTGGGGGATACTCCAATCCCAAATATAACAGCTGTTAAAAGATTTAACAAAAATATGTAAATAGAATAGTTAGTAAAGAGTAAGATTTTAAGAGACTTTTTTTTTTTTTTTTCTCCCAAACATAACTTTACTTGTTTCTGTTTGCAGATGCTGACAAACATTACTAATGTGAACCTGGGTTTTCTTCTTTTGGCCTCTTTAGAACACATCTCTCTAACTTACTCTGTTCTCTTCATGCTTAGGGGCATATCTGTGATTCCAGAACTTCTGACTGAGTCTCTGTCACAAGGCTTTGGTTGATCATTGCTTCAGCATGTGATCTGATGTTAATCATTACTTTGTCTTCCTAACTTCCTGAGCAACCACATGGGTCTCTTCCCTGACCCTTTCGTTTTTCTTTGTTTTTCAACATCTTTGTGACAAAGTAGAAAGAAAAGTTTTTTCATTGTTGTGATATTGTAATCTCTGTCATATTACATTATTATCTTTTTCCAGTTAAGATAAATTGCTTTTAAACCAAATCATTTTATGCTTCATCTTTTTATCAAGAACCTTAACTATAGGGTGCTCCTTTTGGCATTTCTGATATTGACTTCTTATTTATTTTTATTTGTTTGTCTGCTTATTTTTAAGTGATCAAGCAACTTTCCCAAAACACTTGACTAACATAACTAGTAGGACAAAGAATGATGATAATTTGTGAAACCTCATAAAACATAACAGATTAAAAAACAAAACAGTGCCCAGTTATAGCTTTTAAATATTTAGGGAACCTAAATTTAAAATTAGTCCTTGTTTTTATTGGAAATTAGATAAAACTCTAAAATCAATGTAATTTAAACATAGTGTTGTTTATATGAATTCACTTTATGTAACTTTTCAAGATCATTTCTTTTTTTAAAAATATTTATTTTTTAGTTATAGATGGACACATATCTTTATTTTTATGTGGTGCTGAGGATCGAACTTAGTACCTCACGCATGCTAGGTGAGCGCTCTACCTCTGAGCCACATCCCCAGCCCCAAGATAATTTCTGTTTCTTAAGATGAATTTAAAGCTTCACTTAACTTAAACTGGGCCTTTCTGTGAGGGCAGGTAATGTGGCAGTTCTAACTACAAGTGCTCTATGTTTCAATTGTGGGGATGTATCATATCCTTAGACTTTCTTTTGCTTTCCTTTCTGCTATAAAATATTATAATGATCATTACCTCTTACTACCATTAGAAAATCCTCTAAAATACATGTTCTGTTGGGTTGGTGGCTTCTGCTTCATTTATAAGAAAGAAAGAACTGTCTAACAAGGTGCAACTACATAAAATATTTTTAATCTTCCTTGTACTTTGCTTTGTTGGGAACATTGTGGAAATGTCCTAATGTTCCTGGATTATACTGCTGAAAGGATTACATGGAGAATGCCAGATTTCCTGAGCATGAATGGCATGCATAGCTATGAAAGAAGGGCTTTTCTTTGGAGCAAGGGAGAATTCTGGTAAAGCCTTTTCATCCTTTTCTATCTTGGATTTTCCTTTAGCTTCTGGGAAAACACCAGTCATACTCTATCACTAAAGCATACCTAGGCCTTTTGGAAACCATAAGCAGTAATACATTGCCTAACGTGAAATAATGGCTTATTTCCCCACCAGCCTTTTAGAAGCTTAGAAATCTCTTGTATTATCCAAAATAGTCATGATTCTCCTACTAATTGGTATCTTATCTTGTTTTTCACAGCTATACACTGAAGTGTCAAACACAGTCAGATTTTGGCAAAGTGACAATGCAGTTTGAATTAGAAGTGTGCCAGCTACAAAAACCTGATGTGGTGGGCATCCGGAGGCAGCGGCTTAAGGGTGATGCCTGGGTTTACAAGAGATTAGTGGAAGATATTCTGTCTAGCTGCAAGGTGTAATTGAATGGTTTCCATCCTGCTTTGACAAATGTGGGTGTGATACATAGAGACTGATGTGATTGGTTTGAATTTAAAGTCCATTGGAATTACCAACTCATTTCTAAAGAGCTATCTTAAAGACTAATATAATGCCTTTTTGTTTTTAAGAAAAAGGTATAATTTTGTGGATGAATCCAAGGCAAGTCTGTCATTATCTGTTACTGTCTTTTTTAATCATGCGATGTGTATATTAATAAGTATTGACTTTTCTTGATTCACTTTCATATGTGAATGTAAGCTTTTACCTGTCCCTTTTAATGTGTAATTTCTTTCTGAAATAAAACTGTTCGTTAATATAACAGACTTTTCTTCTTTATATTTTATTTTGATCCAAATAAAATCTCTAATGGTTTCCTGACTATTAAGTAGAGACTGTTTGAGTGTGTTTTATCTGTTATCAAACATGCCTTGGGCAGAAAAACAGATAAGAATTCATTTGCATAATTTTTTTCCTGTCTCTTATTTAAGTAGGATTTATTGAAATCGTTAACTAAGTCACAGCTGTGGTTACCAGAGTTAAACAACATATTTAATATGTTGAATAAAAGAGTATTGACTTTAGTAAGTATGTTCAGTCAACAATGGTAAATATCTAAACTATGAACCACCATGAAATTTTACTTTATGGTAATTTCCCTAAGTCTCAATGTTGGCCCCAAATTTGTATTTTTATTTCATTTTATTGGTCTCTAAAGGCCAGAACTCAAGTTACATTTGTATAGATTTTACCAATTACACTAGTTGGAGAAAAATTAATACTATTTCGGATCAGTAGCGATTGAGTGTTTTGTCATGTATTTATTTAGTAATCATTTAATAGGTGCTTCTAAGCATTGAGTCCTGGAGCTTAAGATGATACTGTCTTGTAAACTTAGGGAGTTCAAACTCTACTAGCGGGGGCAGATGTGTAGACCAGTATTTATAGCATAGAGGAGATGATCTGAAGGTAGGAAAGATTTCTTGAAACAGCATTTGTGGGGCTGGTGTAGTAGCTCAGTGGTAGAATGCTTGCCTAGCACATGTGAGGCATTGGGTTTGATCCTCAGCACCATATAAAAAAACAGACACAATACCTTTATTTTATTTATCTTCAACTAAAAATATTAAAAAAGAAAGAAAGAATGAATGAATCAGCTTTTGTTCTTGAAGAATATATAGGAGTTTACCACAAAGGGAAGAGTGGAGTATGCCGTTCTTGATGGTGAAAAGAGTATGTGTAAAGGCATGAAATTATAAAATTGAATTAAATGTTTAGAATCAGAAAGTGGTGCAGGGAGGAACAGTAGGAGATGAGGACAGAAAGTATAACTCATAAAGGAATTACAATACTCTATAAACTTAAGTTTTTTTTGTCAGGGGAGAGCCATTTAAATAATAAAGGGAGGTTTAAGTTTTTCATATTAGCTTTATTGAGAGATAATTTACATATTGGAACATTGGCTTCTTTAAAATGTGTACAGTTCAGTGGTTTTTTAGTATATTCATAGTTGTACAACTATTATCACAATTTAATTATGTAACATTTATCCTAAAAAAGAAACCACTGGTGATGGTCAGTCTCGTTTTCCCATCCCTCAGCACTGGCAACCACTAATTTATATTCTGTCTCTAAAGATTCACTATTCTTGACATTTCATGTAAATGGAGCCATACATGTATTGCCCCTGGAGTCTGATGCATATTGGGGAGATTGAACCCAGGGGTGCTTTACCAAGTCCTTTTACTTATTATTTTGAGACAGGGACTCAAAATGTGATGGTCTTGCTAAATTGCAAAGGCTGATTTTGAATTTGCAATTCTCCTACCTTGGCCTCCTGAGTTGCTGGGATTATAGTATGTGCCACCTCACTCAGCTGGCTTTTTCTCTTGACATGAGGTATTCAAGATTTATCATGTAGTCATATTAGTACTTCATTCCATTTTGTAGCTGAATAATATTTCATTATATGGATATATCATATTTTACCCACTTATCAGCTGAAGGATATTAAGTTGTTTACACCTTCTTGTTATAAATAATGTTGGTGTGAACATTTGTGTATTTTTTTGTGTAGACATGTTTTCAGTTCTCTTGTGTATGTATCTAGAAGTGAAATTCCTGGGTCATTTAGCATTTTAGGGAACTATCGTATTGTTTTCAAGTCCATTTTACAATTTTATTTATTTATATATATTTTTTAATACATGTATTCTTTTTTTGCATTACAATTCTTAATACACATATATACCACAGTTTTTCATTTCTCTGTTTGTATATAAGGTATGTTGACACCAAATTCAAATCTTAATACATATATTTTGTATAATGATGACCATCACATTCCCTCATCCTTGCTAATCTCCTTCCCCATCCCTTTCCCTCCCACCACTTTTCCCTATCTAGAAATAATCTTCCTCCCATGCTCTCCTTCCCTACCCCACTTTGAGTCACCCCCCTTATGCCAGAGAAAACATTCGGCATTTGTTTTTTTTGGGGATTGGCTAACTTCACTTAGCATAATCTTCTCTAACGCCATCGATTTACCTGCAAATACTATGATTTTGTTCTTTTTTATTGCTGAGTAATATTCCATTGTGTATAAACGCCACATTTTTTTTTTTTTTATCAATTCTTCCGCTGAAGGACATCTAGGTTGGTTCCACAGTTTAGCTATTATGAATTGTGCTGCTATAAACATTGATGTGGCTGTGTCCCTGTAGTATGCTGTTTTTAGGTCCTTTGGTATAGTTCGAGAAGAGGAATAGTTGGGTCAAATGGTGGTTCCATTCCCAGCTTTCCAAGGAATCTCCATACTGCTTTCCAAATTGGCTGCACCAATTTGCAGTCCCACCAGCAATGTATGAATGTACCTTTTTCCCCACATCCTTGCCAACACTTGTGGTTGTTTGTCTTCATAATAGCTGCCATTCTTACTGGAGTGAGATCGTTATCTTAGAGTAGTTTTGATTTGCATTTCTCTGATTGCTAGAGATGATGAGCATGTTTTCATATATTTGTTGATTGATTGTATATCCTCTTCTGAGAAGTGTCTGTTCAGGTCCTTGGCCCATTTATTGATTGGATTATTTGTGGGGTTTTTTGTGTTTTGTTTGTTTCTTTGTTTTTGGTGCTTAGCTTATTGAGTTCTTTATATACCCTAGAGAGTGCTCTATCCGATGTGTGACGGGTAAAAATTTGCTCTCAGGATGTAGGCTCCCTGTTCACCTCACAGATCCTTCCTTCCTTCCTTCCTTCCTTCCTTCCTTCCTTCCTTCCTTCCTTCCTTCCGTCCGTCCGTCCGTCCGTCAATGGACATTTATTTATTTATATGTGATGCTGAGGATCAAACCCAGTGCCTCTCACATTCTAGACAAGCATGCTACTGCTGAGCCACAGCCTCAGACCCACAGATTATTTCTTTTGCTGAGAAAAAAACTTTTTAGTTTGAATCCATCCCATTTGTTGATTCTTGGTTTTAATTCTTGTACTATAAGCATCTTTTTTTTTTTTTTAATTTTTTATTGTTGGCTGTTCAAAACATTACATAGTTCTTGATATATCATATTTCACAATTTGATTCAAGTGGGTTATGAGCTCCCATTTTTACCCCATATACAGATTGCAGAATCACATCAGTTACACATCCATTGATTTACATATTGCCATACTAGTGTCTGTTGTATTCTGCTGCCTTTCCTATCCTCTACTATCCCCCCTCCCCTCCCCTCCCCTCCCCTCTTCTCTCTCTGCTCCCTCTACTGACATTCGTTTGTCCCCCTTATATTATTTTTCCCCTTCCCCTCACTTCCTCTTGTATGTACTTTTGTATAACTCTGAGGGTCTCCTTCCATTTCCATGCATTTTCCCTTCTCTCTCCCTTTCCCTCCCACCTCTCATCCCTATTTAATGTTAATCTTCTTCTCATGCTCTTCGACCCTACTCTGTTCTTAGTTACTCTCCTTATATCAAAGAAGACATTTGGCATTTGTTTTTTAGGGATTGGCTAGCTTCACTTAGCATAATCTGCTCTAATGCCATCCATTTCCCTGTAAATTCTATGATTTTGTCATTTTTTAATGCAGAGTAATACTCCATTGTGTATAAATGCCACATTTTTTTTATCCATTCATCCATTGAAGGGCATCTAGGTTGGTTCCACAGTCTAGCTATTGTGAATTGTGCTGCTATGAACATCGATGTAGCAGTGTCCCTGTAGCATGCTCTTTTTAAGTCTTTAGGGAATAGACCGAGAAGGGGAATAGCTGGGTCAAATGGTGGCTCCATTCCCAGCTTTCCAAGAAATCTCCATACTGCTTTCCAAATTGGCTGCACCAATTTGCAGTCCCACCAGCAATGTACAAGTGTACCCTTTTCCCCACATCCTCGCCAGCACTTGTTGTTGTTTGACTTCATAATGGCTGCCAATCTAACTGGAGTGAGATGGTATCTTAGGGTGGTTTTGATTTGCATTTCTCTGACAGCTAGAGATGGTGAGCATTTTTTCATGTACTTGTTGATTGATTGTATGTCCTCCTCTGAGAAGTGTCTGTTCAGGTCCTTGGCCCATTTGTTGATTGGGTTGTTTGTTCTCTTATTGTCTAATTTTTTGAGTTCTTTGTATACTCTGGATATTAGGGCTCTATCTGAAGTGTGAGGAGTAAAGATTTGTTCCCAGGATGTAGGCTCTCTATTTACCTCTCTTATTGTATCTTTTGCTGAGAAAAAACTTGTTGGGGCCTAGCCCCACGTGATGAAGATTAGGGCCTACTTTTTCTTATTAGACGCAGAGTCTCTGGTTTAATCCCTAGATCCTTGATCCATTTTGAGTTAACTTTTGTGCATGGTGAGAGATAGGGATTCAATTTCATTTGTTGCATATGTATTTCCAGTTTTTCCCGCACCATTTGTTGAAGATGCTATCTTTTCTCCAGTGCATGCTTTTGGCACCTTCGTCTAATATTAGTTGTAATTTTGTGGGTTAGTCTCTGTGTCCTCTATTCTGTACCATTGGTCTACCAGCCTGTTTTGGTGCCAGTACCATGCTGTTTTTGTTACTATTGCTCTGTAGTATAGTTTAAGGTCTGGTATAGTGATACCACCTGTTTCACTCTTCCTGCTTAGAATTGCTTTAGCTATTCTGGGTCTCTTATTTTTCCAGATAAATTTCATGATTGCTTTTTCTATTTTTATGAGGAATGCCATTGGGATTTTGATCAGAATTGCATTGAATCTGTACTGTGCTTTTGGTAGTATGGTCATTTTGATAATATTAATTCTGCCTATCCATGAGCAAGGTAGATCTTTCCAACTTCTAAGGTCTTCTTCAATTTCTCTCTTTAGGGTTCTGTAGTTTTCATTGTATAGATCTTTCACCTCTTTTGTTAAATTGATTCCCAAGTATTTTATTTTATTTTTTTGAGGATATTGTGAATGGGGTAGTTTTCCTCTTCAGAGGATTTGTCACTGATATACAGAAATGCCTTTGATTTATGGGTGTTGATTTTATATCCTGCCACTTTGCTGAATTCATTTACTAGTCCTAGAAAACTAGTAAATGAATTCAGCAAAGGTATAGAATCATATCATCAGCAAATAGTGCTAGTTTAAGTTCTTCTTTTCCTATAGTTATTCCTTTAATTTCTTTCCTCTGTCTAATTGCTCTGGCCAGTGTTACAAGAACTATGTTGAATAGAAGTGAGAGAGCATCCCTGTCTTGTTCCCAGATTTTAGAGGGAATGCCTTCAGTTTTTTTTCCTTTTAGAATGATGTTGGCCTGAGGCTTAGCACAGATAGCCTTTACAATGTTGAGATAAGTTCCTGTTATCCCTAGTTTTTCTAGTGTTTTGAACATAAAGGGGCACTGTATTTTGTCAAATGCTTTTCTGCATATATCGAGATGATCACTTGGTTCTTATCTTTAAGTCTATTGATATGATGAATTACATTTATTGATTTCCTTATGTTGAACCAACCTTGCATCCCTGGGATGAATCCCACTTGATCATGGTGCATCTTTTTGATATGTTTTTGTATTCGATTTGCCAGAATTTTATTGAAGATTTTTGCATCTATGTTCATTAGAGATATTGTTCTGAAGTTTTCTTTCTTTGAAGTATCTTTGTCTGGTTTTGGAATCAGGGTGATATTGGCCTCTTTTTCTATTTCCTGAAATAGATTGAAGAGTATTGGTATTAGTTCTTCTTTACAGGTCTTGTAAAACTCGGTTGTATATCCATCCGGTCCTGGGCTTTTCTTGGTTGGTAATCTTTTGATGGCTTCTTCTATTTCTTCACTTGATATTGGTCTGTTTAAGTTGTGTATATCTTTCTGACTCAATCTGGGCAGGTCATATGACTTTAGGAATTTATCGATGCCTTCACTATCTTCTATTTTATTAGAGTATAAGGTTTCAAAATAATTTCTAATTATCTTCTGTATTTCTGTAGTGTCTGTTGTGATACTGCCTTTTTCATTACACGTCATTTTACCATTTTATAATCCCACTAGCGATGTATCAGAATGCTCATTTTTCCACATTTCCTCCAACCCTTGCTGTAATGTTTTTTAAAATTTTAGCCATTCTAGAGGGTTTGATTTACTTTTACCTAATGATTAAACATCTTTTCATGTGCTTATTGGCCATTGGTTTTTTTTTTTTTGAAGAAATGTTTATTCAGATCCATTGCCTATTTTTAATTGGATTGTTTTTATTATTGTGTTTTAAGAGTTTTTTAAATAATCTAGATATAAGTCCTTTGTTAAGTATATGATGATACATATGACAATGATATGATAGTAAATATATGCAAATATTTTTCCCTTTCTGTGAGTTTTAATTTTTTTTCTATTTTTAGTTTTTTTAACTTTCTTGAGAATATATTTTGAGGAACAAAAGTTTTAATTTTCTGAAGTCTAAATTGTCAATTTTTTGGTAAGATACAAGATAAGGATCACTTTTAACTATAGAATATGACACAATCTGAAACACCTCATAATTTTTTTAACCATGAACATAATGCAAGCAAGTACACATAATGTAAGCACTTATACATTACTAGCTCATTTGGGCTTTGATTTGCATTTCCTTAATGACTTTGGAATATATCTCTGTTAATACACAGACAGACAAAATATTTATATATAAATATTCATATATTTACTATAAGTGATTCTGTTTTTTTTAAAAAAAAATCTATTTCATAATTGTAACATTTAAATTGGAGTTTTAAACTTTACTTTAAAATATATTTTAGGGGAGATCAGGCTTACTGATGTAATTCACCTTTTTAAAGTACATATTTTGATGAATTTTGATAAATCTATGTAGTTATGTAATTATCACCCTGTAGTTGAGATTAGAATATATATATATATATATTCTATATGTATAATGTGTGTGTGTGTGTGTTTGTGTATAGTAGTTGGACACAATATCTTTATTTTATTTATTTTTACGTGGTACTAAGGATTGAACCCAGTGCCTCACATGTGCTAGGCTAGCTACCACTGAGCCACAACCTCAGCCCTGAGATTAGAACATTTCTATCATCCCCAAAAGTTTGATCTTGCTCTTTAGTCAGTCTTTCTGCTTCCCAGTCCCTGGCAATTGCTGACCTTTCCTTTTCTACAGTTTTGTTTTGTCCAGGGTGTTACATAGATAGAATCAGTCACTGTGTGGAATGTTTGTGTATAGCTTCTTTCACTTAATATGATGATTTTGAAATTTATGTGGTTGCCTATCTATGTTAAAAGCTCATGGTTTTTTTGTTGTGAATAATAGTCCATCAGTTGAATAATACCAGTTGCATATTCCTAATCTGATAATCTAGAATGTTCCAAAATTTGAAACTCTGGCAACATATTAAGTGCTCACAATAGTTTAGATTTCACAGTCTGGGAATGTTGGTCAGTGTACTTGCCTATTTTTGTGAGACCTTGGATTCTGTCAGTACAGGAAAAAAAAAAAAAAATCCCCTTCCCCACCCCAGAGCATTTCAGGTTTTAGATTTTTTTAAAAATTAGGATACTTTTTTTTTCCAGGATACTTTTTTTTTAACTTGTAGATGGACAGCATGCCTTTATTTTGTTTGTTTGTTTGTTTATTTATTTATTTATTTTTATGTAGTGCTGAGGATTGAACCTAGTGCCTCACACATGCTTGGCAAGTGCTCTGTCACTGAGCTACAGGCCTGGCCCCATAAATTAGGATACTTAACCTATAAAATCTATGTGCATATCCCCCCCCCCAAAAAAAAAAAAAAAAACTAAAACTAAAAATCTGAAACATTTCTGGACCCAAGTGTTTCAGATAAAGGATTCTCAACCTATTCCAAAATATGTTTACCCACTTACCAGGTGAAGGACTTCTGAGTTTCCATTTTGGGACTTTTAGGAAAAAAGCTGCTGTAATCATATATGTGCAGGTTTTGTTATATGTATGTTTTCATTTCATTTGGGTAAATATCTGGGAATGGAATTGCTTAATCCTGTGGTCAGTGTATAATTGTATAGGAAACTATCAAAAATTACTTGAACATAAGAGAAATAATACACATATTGAACCATTGTTTATAATAGGAAAAAAATCATAAATTAACCAAACATGCATCAACATGGTACTAGTTTAAAGGAATTTTGACAGTGGTGTGTTATCTAGATGTGAAAAAGAATCAGAAAGATTTTTACTGATGAGACATAATTTCTGATAGATTATTTAATGAGAAGAACAAGGAGAATAATGTCCATAGTATACTTGCATTTATTTTTTAAAGGGATGAAAGACTATAAGATGCATACATATATAGTAAAAAATATAAACGCCAATATAAATGACTGTATACATGTGATTGTTTGCATGAATAGAGCTGAGGCAAAAGAAACCAATAATATTGGTTGCTTTACAGGAGCAGAATTGTGTTTTGGGGACATAGAGATGAGAAAGTTTTTGAGGAAGAAAAGTTTATTTTGGCACATGGTTTCAGTTTGTGGTCAGCTGGCTCCATTCTCTGGGTCCAAAGTGAGGCAGAACATCATAGTAAAAAGATGTAGTGGAGGAAAGATATTCAGCTCATGGTAACCATGAAGCAGGGAGAGGTAAAAGTGCTAGGTACAAAATAAAAACCCCAGAGGCACACCCCCAATGATCAGTGACCTATTTCTTCCAGTCATGCCCTTCCTGCCAACAATTACTGCCCAGTACAGTAGTCCTTTCAAACTATTAATCCACCAAATGTATTAATCCACTGTTAGGTCACAGTTGTCATAATCTTATAATTTCACCCTGATTATTGCTTCTTTGTCTCCTGAACTTTTGGGGAACATCACATATCAACACTAACATTTTTCCCTGACCTCCAAAAGCTCATGCCCATCTTATAATGCAAAATACATTTAGCCCTTTTCCATGGGCCCCTGCAATCAACAGTTCCAGCTTTGTCCAAAGGTCCAGGTCCAAAGTCTCATCTGAGACTCAAGACTCAAGGCTATGAGACCCTGTGTAAAGATTAAAAACAAGTTACATACATCCAATACATAATGGCACAGAATAAGCATTTCCATTCCAGAAGTAAGAAGTAGGGCTATGGAAAGAAAGACCAAAACCCAGCTGGGCAAAGTCCTATAGTTCCATGTCCAGCATCTGGGATGCATGGTGATGAGATGTGATCCCTGCAGGGCTTGTGCAGCCAAGTGCCTATGGCCTTGCTGGTTGCAGCTCACATGTTCTCTCTTTGAGACTGGCTCTGTCTGTAACAAGTAGCTTTCCTCAGCAGATGTCTCTCTTTTCTGGCATCTCTTAATTCAGAGGATCTCCATTAGCTTCAGCTTCATTCTCACAGCTTCACACATTGTCCACTCAGGGGCTATCCACAGAAATTCTGAATCTGCTTCACTTTACCTGGCCCCAGGCTTTCCTTTGAAATCTCCATGAAAGCCTCCATGACCCCCTACTTCCAGCATCCTGATTCCTGCAGAACCAGCACCATGTTGATGATGCCAAGGTCTGCCTCCAGCTTGAGCAGTAGTTGGACCCTCTTTATCACAGCTGCAGGGGCCTTTGAGTGTCTGGGCAGCTCTACACAGTGAAATGAATCCAGGGGAAACAACTTTCTAGCTCTCTTGTGTGAGCTGAGTACACCCATGCTCTCTTTTTAAATTAGTTTTCACTATTACACCCTTGAATCTGCTATGGTTGTGGTCTTTCTGATTCCTCAGGTGCCTTCAAGGCATTTTTCCTATTGTCTCTGTGCAAAGTACTTAGTTTCTTTTTAGTGACAGTGATCTCTTCAACAACCACACCTTTCTTGGCTCCAATTTTGCATGTTATTCTGTGGCCAAGCTACGGTTTTTTCAAATCTTTCTTCTTTGCCTTGTGCTGTCAGTGTTCAGAGTAAACCTAGCTAAAAGCTGCCAACAATACACATGCTACTACCTGAATACTGTGCTGCTTTGAAATTTCCTCCATCAGATTAGTTAGTCCATCACCTTTAGATTTGGCCTAACACAGTGTCTCAGGACATTAGCAAAAGGTAGACAAGTTCTTTGCCAGAATGTAAAATGAATGGACTCTAGTCCATTTCCCAATAGGTTCCTTGTTCCCCTCTGAAACTTTATGAGCACAGTTTTTACTGTCTGCATTCCTGTGGGCATTCTGAATGCCTACAAAAATAACCCATTAAGTCTGCTTATTTGGGCTGGGGATGTGGCTCAAGTGGTAGCGCGCTCACCTGGCATGCGTGCGGCCCGGGTTCGATCCTCAGCACCACCTACAAACAAAGATGTTGTGTCCGCCGAAAACTAAAAATTAAATATTAAAATTCTCTCTTTAAAAAAAAAGTCTGCTTATTTTATTCTAAGTCTTCTTTAGTCTTTTGCAAACTCCTGCAAACCAGTTCCAAAAGCTTCTGAAGCACATGGTCAGATTAATCACAACAAGAACCCCACTTCTTGGTACTAATTTCTATTTCAGCATCTTGTTGCTGTGACCAAAATACTTGACAAGAACAACTAGGATGAGGAAAAGTTTATTTTGGGCCCACAGTTTCAGAAATTCAGTCCATAGTCGGTGAACTCCATTGATCTGGACTCAAGATGAGGTGGAACATCATGATGGAAGACCCTGGTGGAGGAAAGCTGCTTAGCTCACGGCAGCTAGGAAGCAGAGAGATTGCATCTTTAATGCACCTTTGTCCCCTTGCTGCCCGTTTTTTGCAACCAAATGAATATATTCCATTTTCTAATAATAAAATTCCAATTAAGTAAAGGATTGTGCCTTAAAAGGGAAGGAAAAACAAAATAAAACCTCTACTAAATTGTTTACCAAAGTGGCTGTATTATTTTTTCCTCTCCAACAGAGTGTGTGAACATAACCATTTCTTTATATTCTTGTCAGCATTTTGTATTGTCTTTTTAAAAAAATATTTAATTTTTAGTTATAGATGGGCACAATACCTTTATTTTATTTATTTATTTTTATGTGGTGCTGAGGATCATACCTAGCACCTCGCATACTAGGTAAACACTCTACTGCCGAGCCACAACCCCAGCCCAAATTGTCTGTTTTTTAAGGAGTTTACCCATTCTATTATACATGCAGTAGTTCTCACTTTGTCTTTAGTTTATATTTCCTAATTACTAATAATGTTGAGTGTCTTTCATGTATTTATTTGCCATTCATATTTCTTTGCTGAAGTATTGTTTAAATCTTTTGTGTCCTGCCTTCTAAATTTTTAATACTGGGGCTGGGGTTGTGGCCCAGTGGAAGAGCTCTCACCTAGCACATGAGAGGCAATGGGTTCGATCCTCAGCACCACATAAAAATAAATAAAATAAAGGTTTAAAAAAATAAAAATAAATGATTAATACTTAAAAAATTTTAATTAACACATAATAACTACATATGCATGGGGTACAGTGTAATATTTCAATACATGTATACAATGTAATAATTAGATCAGGGTAATTGGTATATCCATCACCTTGAACATTTCTCTTTCTTTGTGTTGAGAACATATTTTGAAATATACAATTAATTTCCAACTATGGTTATTTTACTATGCTGTAGAAGGTATCCAACAGCATCCCTGTACTCATTGACCATCCATTCTTTTTTCTCTCTCCCCTTTCAGTTGTGCCTTTTTATTGGGCTATTTGTTTTTTTATTAAATTTGAGCTGTGAATGCCTTTATTCCCAGTGACTTAAGAGACTGAGGCAGGAGGATCACAGATTTGAGGCCAACTTCTTAGTAAGAACATTTTAAAAACAAAAGCAAAAACTAAAAGTAGATGTTGCTCAGTGGTAGAACATACCTGGCCCAACCCACAGCATAAAAGAATGGAAGGGAAAAAAATTGAGAGCTCTTTATATATAATTTTATATAAGTGCTTTATGAGACACATGCTTTTCTCCCATCAGGGACTTCATTTTCTTAAAAATGACTTTTGAAGAGTAAGAGGTTTTAATTTTGATGAAATTCAGTTCATCAACATTTTACTTTTATGATCTTATGCCATATCTAAGAAATCTTTGCCTAATTTAATAAGGTGATATAGATTTTTTTCTGTTTTTCTTCCAAAAATATTTATCATATTAGCTTTTATATTTTAGGCTGTAATCCATTTAGAGTTGAGTTTTGTAAAGGGGGTGAGGGTTTTTTATTTTTGTTTTGCATGTTGGTGTCCAGTTGTTTTAACACCATTTATTGAAAAGATGTGTCTTTTTTTTTTTTCCATCAGCATCTTTGTCATAAGTCAATTGTCTGTGTGTGTGTAGATCATTTTCTGGACTTTATTTTGTTTCATGTTTCTGCATGTCTTTCTTTACACTAATATGTCTTGATTATTACAACTTCGTAGTAAGTTTAAAGTCAAGAAGTATGGATCTTTCAACTTTGTTCTTTTTCAAAATTGTTTTGTTGTTTCCATACAGACTTTAGAATCAGTTTGTCATTTCACATAAGAAAACCTGCTGGGATTTTGTTTAAGATTATATCAAATTTGGAGCTGGGGTTGTGGGTCCGTGGTAACATGCTTGCCTTGCATGCGTGGGGACTGGTTTAGATCCTCAGCACCACATAAAAAAATAAAATAAAGGTATTGCATTCATCTACAACTAAAATAAATAAATAAATAAAAGATTATATAAAATTTGAAGATTTATTTATAGAGAATTAACATCTTAATGATATTGATTTTTTTGATTCATGAACATGGTATTTGCTTTTATTAATTTCATCAATACTTCCATGCTTTTTGATGCTTTGAAAGTGACATTTTAAAAACTTCAATTTTTAATTATTCATCACTACTATGTAGAAATGCACCTGAGTTTTATATGTTAACCTTGTGTTTTGTGATTTTTAAAAATTCTCCTGTTTTATTAGTTTTTAGGGGGTAGATTCTTAAGGATTTTCTGTGTAAATAATTATATCATTTGTGAATAAAACCATTTTCTTTCTTTCCTTTCAATCTAAATGCCTTTTCTTTCCATTTTTAGCCTGTTATATTGACTAGGACTTCTGGTGTGATGTCAAAATAAAAGTGGTGAAGAAAACATTCTTGTCTTGTTCCTGATCTTACCCATTCTTTCACCATTGAGTGCATTCACTATAGGTTTTTCACAGATGTTGGATTTCAGATCAAGGAAGTGCCCTTCTATTCCTAGCTTGCTGAGTGATATTTTTTTCCATGAGTGAATGTCGAATTTTGTCATATGCTTTGCCTGCTATACTGAAATAGTTTTTCTCTAAAATTTGTTCATGTATAGCAAATTTGCTTTTAATGTAACTACTGATATAGTTGGGTTTATAGCTACCATGTTACTATTAGTTTTTCTTTCATCTACCTGTTTTATATTCATCTTTCTCTTTTTTTCTTGTCTTCCTTTGGATAAAAATATTAAATATTATTTGTTATCCATTAACTTGTGTTAATCAGCCTTTTGTCACAGTGACTAAAATATCTTATAAGAACAACTTAGAGGAGGAAAAGTTTATTTTGGGCTCATGGTTTCAGAAGTCTCAATTCATGGTTGGCTAACTCCATTGCTCTGGGCTTGCTCTGCGCCCAAGGTGTGACAGCACATCATGATGGCTGAGAAAAACTGCTCAGCTTGTGGCAGCCAAGAAGCATAAGTGGGTGGAGCACAAGAGTCCAGGAACAAAATATAAACCCCAAAGGCATGCCCCCATGGACCTACTTCCTCTAGCCATACCTTACCTGCCTGCAGTTACCACACAGTACAGTAGTCCTTTCAAATTATCAATTCATCAAGTGGATTAATCTAATCATAATCTAATCATTTCACCTTTGAACATTACTGAATTGTCTCATACATGTGCTTTCAGGGGACACCTCAGATCTAAACTATAAGCCATATTCTACAATTGCTTGTTCTCTTTTTAGTAGTCATGCTAGATTATAAACATATATCATTACTATAGTCTACATAGCACTTTTCAAACAAAACAAAATTCTTCCAATAGCTTAAATACATTACCTCCTCTTGCTTTTTGTACTATTGTCTGCATTTCAAATTTCAAGAGACAATTATTGTTGTTTCACAGTCCTTACTTATTTCTATTACACATTTGCCATTTTTGTTGCTCTTTATTCCTGCATTTCCATGTTTTCCTCTGTGGTCATTTTTTGGACTTTGTCCTTTGCCAAAAGAACTTCCTTTTATATTCCTTTTAGTACAGATTGGTTGGTGGTGACTTCTTTATTTTTTAAAGACATTTTTTTTTATCTTTTATTTTAAAAGATTTTCCCACTGGGTATAGTATTCTAAATGGGCAAGTTTGTGTCCCTCTTTCTCCATTCAGCAGTTTAAAGATGTCATTCCATTGTCTTCTGGATTCTATAATTTATTTTGAGAAGTCAGCCATAAATCTTACTTACTTACCAATGTTCCTTCTAGCATCTTAAATTTTTTTTTGTTTTTGACTTTCAATAGGTTGATTATGATTTAGGTAAATGTTTGTTTTGTTTCTTGGAATTTCTGCTGGTTGGAGATTGTTGAGAAACTTAAATCTTTATTTTAATTTTTTTTTTTTTTTTTTTTTTTACCAGTTTTGGAAAATTCTCAGCTATCATCTCAAACTCTTCTGCTGCATTTTCTATCTTCTCCTGGGGATCCAATTACTTGTAAGTTAAACCTTTTCATTGTATCCCATTTATTATTTTTTTAAAGTGCATCATAGTTACACATAATAGTGGGGCTCATTTCAACATAAGCATACAAGCATAGTATATAATGTGCTTCACTTCAGTTCCCAGATCCTCTTTCCCTCCCTTCATTTATCTTTTATATACCTGTATATTTCCAATTCTCCTCTGTGTGCTTCAGTTTGTTTATTGACATGTCTTCCAGTTCATTAATTTTGTCTTTGGTTATGCTAAATCCACAATCATACTCATCTATTGGTTCTTAGGCATGGTAACTGGCTTTTTAAAATGTTTGTTTTTTGGTACTGTAGATTGAACCCAGGGCTTCCTGCATGCTAGGCAAGTGCTCTAACTTTGAGCTCTTTAAATCCTCAGCCTGTTTTAAATTTTATTTTTGAGACAAGATCTTGCTGCATTACTCAGGCTTTGATTTATGCCCTCCTGCTCAGTCTCCCAAGTAGCTGGTAATGGTATTTTTAGCTTTTAGATTTTCATATGACTTTTTAAAAAATAGATTTCAGTTATTTGGTGAAAACTTCCATCTTTTCATCTGTTTTCTTCATTTTGTCTTCTATTTTCTTGAACATATATATCAGAAAATTTTAAAAAGTCTTTGATAGTTCACAAACTAGAATCAGTATGGGTCAATTTTTATCATGTTTCCTTCCCTGTGATTTTCAACATGTTTCTTGGCACATCTAGTAATTTTTTAATTGAAAGCTAGACATTTTATATTAAAGACTGTCAAAGCTCCAAATCATATTTCCTTCAAAAGAATTCATTATTTTTTTTTTGGTGTTGAGCAGAGAGGATCAAAGGTAATCACCTTAATTCCATCAGGACTATGCTGATGCTTTCAGTTGAATCAAAGAATTCACCTGAGATCCTGCTGTGTTCACCAGGACTCATCCTCCCAGAAGGTCCTGAAATCTGTTTTATCTCTTCCACCCTATAAGATTGTATAGAAAACTGATTTCGGTTAGTTTTTGGCTTTTTTTTTCTTTTTGCTTCCAGCTTCACATGGCTCAAAATTTGTTAATATTTTCATATCTTGATGGGGTGAAACTGACTGGGTGTTTGAAGCACCTCAAGTCCCCAGTTAATTTACTCCAGCCCTGCACAAACTTTGTTGCTTCTCTGGTATTCAGCAGTGTCTCTCTCTCTTTATGGACAAGGACTGGACTCATCTCTCCACATAACTCTCCTTTCCAAGATTTTAGCTGTTTTAGTCCTCATTGCTTCAGCAGTTCCCTGATGCTTTTAAACAAAGAAAAAAAATTAATGCAATTTTCTAGTTGTTTGCAGGAACATTGATCTGTCACAAACCATTTCATCTTACTTTGAGAAGTTCTATTTTATTCTTAAATATGCAAGTTGAAGTTTACTGAATTTATTTTATGACCCACTGATAGGTTGCAACCTGTAGTTTATAAAATATTGGTTTAGAATGGGGGAACTTGGTGGCTGAGAGAGCAGCTAGGTAGCTGTTGCCTAGGGAAAAACCCAGGACATGGCTAGAATTATCAGAATTTAGGAAGTGATAGTTTATCGAAGGGGAATTAGATGGTGAAATAAAGAATGCTCTGATGTTTCTGACACACATGTAAGTAGATAGGCAAACCATGTACAACATAGAGAATAAATAATACAGGAAAAGATGTGTTTTAGGGAGTTAAGTTCACTTTCGCACACATTGAGTTAAAATGCCTTTATAACACCCAGGTGGAAACTAATCTGTGGAAAGAAATATGTATTTGAAACCCAGAAGAGATGGGAGCTGGAGATGTGAATTTGCTATTCATTCATGAATAGGTAGTTTCCCAAAATCAATTTTATGTATTTTTATCATTCATAACATTAATTCAGCTTAGAAAGGCTATTATTAGTTCTACTCATCAGACTAGATCAAGTAAAAATAGGTACTCTGACAGTGCTAAATCTTGCTTAAGAAAAATGAAATGTCAATGGTTCCCATATTATATAAAATTTATCACTTAGCTCTAATTCTGTAGGACCAGTTGGAAGATTAAAGGGATATAGAGGTGAGCTGAAGAAACTTAGAGGAGGAAGAGTTATTTGGGGTCACAGTTTCAGAGGACTCAGTCCATACATAGGTGACTCCATTGCTCTGGGCCCAAGTTGAGGCAGCATATTATGGGAGAAAGGTCACAGAGGAAAACATCTCATGGCAAAGTCAGGAGGCAGAAAGAGAGAAAGAGGGATGGGGGGAGGGAGAGAGAGAGAGAGAGGAAGAAAGATGCATCCTGCCAGGGCACGCCCAGTGACCCACCTCCTCCATCCATACCCCACCTCCCTATAATTACCACCCAGTCATTCAAACTAGGATGGATTGATTAGGTTATAGTTCTTACAATCCAATCACTTAACTTCTGAGCATTCCTGCCTTAACACATGAATTTTTGTGGGGAACTGGACACCATACATCTGAACCATCACAGAGATAAATATGATTTAAATTGTTGACCTTAAACTAAATTGATAGTTATGAGTCTGCTTCACTCTTCATTAACCAGTTACTCCTGGACTTCTTTGTAGGGTATCTATGAATTTTATGCCCAGAAGAAGAAAGTATGAAGAGATGATATAGGAACTTGTGAAAAATGGTTGAAGGAATTGGGAGTTTGGAACCTGGAGAAGACTTAGGGCATTCCCCTCAAATATATATATTTTTTAAAACTGGAAATTGAACCCAGGAGCACTTTACCACTGAGCTCCATCCCTAGTCCTTTTTATTTATTTATTTTTTATTTTGAGATAGGGTCTTGCTAAGTTGCTGAGGGTCTCACTGAATTGCTTATGCTGGCCTTGAACTTTCGATCCTCCTTCCTCAGCCTTTTGAGTAGCAGGCATGACAGGTGTACACACCCAACCTCAAATACCTGAACAGCTGTCATTTGTAGGAGACTATGGGACTAGTTTTGGATGACTGACAGGCAAAGTAAGTCCAGTGAAAATTTGGAGATAGGTCATACTTTTGTCCTTTGTATTATTTAGAAATGACTAGAATATAGCAGGGGACTTAGCATATATTTACAAAGCTGAACCATATTGACCTTAAGCTCACTATAAAGAACTTCCCAAACCACTCAAAGCTACATGAAAAGAAAGGGCTTCTTAGAAGTAAGAGTAGTTTCCCTATCACTGGCAATGTTCAGGCATGTTGGATGACAGTTTATGAGATATGTCATAGAAGGGACTTGAGTATTGAACTAAACCCCATAGTCCCAAAGCTCCTTTTAACTTTAACATCTGTTATCTAGTAACAATATGGAAGATAATGAATTAATTGGTTGGATTTGGGAGTAGATTGAATCTGGAAGCTTTGGTAGCAGCATTTTAGATAGTTTTGAATTTTATGGAAATTGGAAATGATAAGATGATGAGTGAGTTGCATAAGGTAAAATGATTGTGTTTGTTGGCTGGAAAGAAAATAATCATTTTGACAGCTGTCATGTATTGAGCACCCACTATTGCCATATAGTATGCTAGACAAGTTTAATCAAGATCTGGCCAATTATGTCATGCCAGTAAGCTTGTGGCCTCTTTTGGTAAAGTTTTGTTGAAACACAACAATACTCATATTGTCTGTGGCTGCTTTTGTGCCACAGTAGTAGAGCTGAGTAGTTTGGGCAGAATTTGCGAAGTATTTACTATGTGAGCCTTTATAGAAAAAGTTTGCTGATCTCAGATTTATATAAATGCTTTCAAGTCACCACCACAACCCTATATATTGTACCTATTAATTCATTTAAATCTATACATGAACTCTGCAAAGTAAGTCATTTCTTTTTTACAGAGGAGGAAGCTGACACACAGAGAGGTAAAGCAGTAACTCTCAAGGTCATAGAACTTATAAGTGCAATCGGTTTGAAACAAGTGTGACAGGCCCCAAAGCCTATATTCTTTCCTAAACTAGCAATAAAGAACTACCTCTCTCCTGAAGCTTCACTGTAGAGGAAATTATGATTGTACATAATATTTATGAAAAGATTACTTCTCCATAGCAGCAGTCTTACATAAACTGGTAAAACATAAGAAGACTTCACTAATTCAGACCATATTAAGTGTAATAATATATAATTGAATGTGTTATGTGATTCTTATTAGTAAAAGCAACAAGTTCAAAGTGTCTTCCTTTGAATGAGGAGAAAATGGTCCACTAAAAAAAATAAGAATTGAAAGATTTTCAACTTCTGGATTCCAGAGTCATTTCATGCATTTCAAAGATTTTCTTGTTGTTTAACAGAGGTCTGAGGTCCTAACACTCTTCCCCTACATTTAGTGTCTATCCTACTAACATGTTTGGGGTTCTAAATTATCAGGCTAGTTTGTACATTCCAAAAAACCTCAGCCATTTCCTTGATAAAGAGAAATAACTTGCTTTGAAAGATAATCCTAGTTACCATACACAGAGTCATAGAGCAGAAAGACGTAATTTCATAGGAGATTTTCAAAGAGGTATGGTGGTTAATGGGACATTTCTTGCATTTGTCCTGAGAAATATAACTGTCCAGAAGGCCAGGATGTACTGAAAGGTGAAGGTGGTGTGCTTCAATGTTTTAGTGTTTGGATAAAAAAAAAGATGGGGAAAGGGGCATCTGTTAGGATTTAAAGTTTTAATTTGATTTTTACAATTTAATGTACATTTAATGATAAATTTGATTTTGTTTGGGGCTAGGTGTTAGGAAGCACTGACTTATAGAGTCAGAGGGGCCCTTAAGAAGAAAGTTTATCTCCCTGCTCCTCACCCCCTCTCCTGTCCCTGCCATGTCCTTAGCTGAGAGGAAGAGCTTTTTTTTAGAGAGAGAGAGATGGAAAGAAATCACAGGGGACAAGTCCAGGGTGACAAGATCCACCATCCATCATGGCTCCTGACCACGAACAGTTGGAGCCTTTCTCTTTACTCTGTGAGTTTTTTTTTAATTAACCTTTTTTCATTTTTCCTACTTTAGAATTTCACATTATGGTCCTTTGTTCATTCTCCTCTTTTCTCTAGATAATGAAAATGGATATAATATGAACTTAAACTCACTTGCCCTGGGTCATTGCCAGTGCTTAATAAAAGTGTATTAGTATTTGTAGTAATGATAATAACCCACAGATAATGATGTCGCTAAAGACCAAAGGGTCCCCTTGTATGAGATGCACCCCCCCTTCCAGTCACCTAGCTTTGCCAGATTTAACGGAGACCTTGACTGCTTCAGATAGTCATTGTCCCTTTTAAATTATCAAGGTTTCATGGAGACGAGCATTCTTCACTTAAGGGATTTCCAGACTGTCTGATGTGCTGGGCTCTGGATAACCTTGTTCCTATGTCATCATATGTCATGCTGCCTCTTGGAAATTGTTTCCGATGTTTGCAAAAATGAACTACTTAAAGGAAAACTAAAAGAAATTCCCTTTGTTCATTTAATACATACTCGTGTGAGAGGATGGTGAAAGAAACGGAGGTGGCCCAGCTTTCCAGAAGTGAGCATGAGGAGCAGATGTAATAGGCATCTTCAAATATTGGAAAATGTGTGGAAGAGGGATTTGGCTGCTTCTGGGTAGACCTGTGGGGTAAAAAGAAGACCAAACATGTGGGTGTAATAGGAAGCTAGGTTTGAAAGGGGTAGGGATGTGGATCAGCAGTAAAGTGCCTGCTTAGCATGCTCAAGGTCCTGGGTTCAGTTACCAGTACCTAAAAAAATAAAAGAAGTCAGGTTTAATGTGAGGTAAGACATTTCCCTTAGTTCTCTGAGAAGGAAAAATGCTTGCCTTATAAGTGGCAAGTTCCCTGTCCCAAGATTCTCAAGCAGAAACAGGAGAGCCCCTCCACTGAGTCTGTTGAGGAAGGTTATAATCCTTACATGATGTTCGAACTCAATCATTTAAGGTTTCCTTTGAACCCCAAGAGGCAATAATTCTTTGAGATACTTGATGTGAGAATCTAGGTCCTGGATTTTAGGTTATAGAGTGGGAACCCCAAGGGATTCTTAATGAAAGCTTCAAGTTTAGGAAATGGCTTTAGAAAGAGGAAACTGAGCCCTTTCCAATGGCCAAATGTCTCTTCTTCCCCAAGGTTATATGAATGGGTCTAAGTCCTGGGAAAACTACAGCTGGACTCACGCATTATAAAATATGGCCCTAAAAAATAGAGTTCAAGGGAGATGGGAGAACAATATATCAGCAAAGGCAAGAACAAAGAACTTTGAAGGAGGAATAGGCAACAGTAGGAAGCTGCAGAGGCCGAGGAGGCTGAGGAATGAGAAGAGGGCATTGGGTCTGTCCTGGACAAACTGGGGGACATTTCTAAAGTGAAGTAGGGGTAGAAGCTTGACCTCAGAAGACAAGGGAGGTGGAGGCAAGAAATGCAGACCATATGCTCCTGGTTTGGCTAGAATGATTGAGGTGGAGGCTGGACCGGTAAGACTGATAATAATTGATGGCAGAAGGGAAGGAAGATGGAGATGAGAAATTTCTCTGTTAAAGATGGAGAGGCTGGTAGATTGGGAGAAAGAGAGAGGACTTCAGTATGGTATTTATAGTTTGTAAAGTACTTTTCAGGTCTGTGATGCAATTTGATCCCTTTAATACTATAAAGCCTTTAAATGTCATCTCCATTTTTCAGATGCACAAACAGACCTCATGCAGATGGGACTAACTTTAAAGGGAAGGGGCGAAGTCTTGGTTTAAAGGGGCTTTTAGAGCATGGCTGTGGAGGAGACTGCCAGAGGTGAAGAGTTTCCAAGTGCATAAGTGACTTGCTAAAATTAGTCACTCTTCACTGCCTCCAGCACCAATGACCATGACCTCCATTTGGGGGTTTTTCTGCTTGGAGCTTATCCCTTACCCTTGAATATTAATTTTCGTCTTCTGACTTTGACCCTCTTCTCTTTGTATTATTCTCATTTCTCTGGATGAGCTCATCTATCCTATGGCGTTTTTTTTGTTTGTTTGGGTTTTTTTTTGTTTTGTTTTTGAGGGGCCTGAGCCTTTTGTACCCAGGGCCTCGTGTTTACTAGGCAAGTACTCTAACACTGAGCTATACTACATCCCTAGGTCTTTTCATTTTGAGAGAGGGTCTTTCTTGCTAAGTTGCCCAGGCTGGCCTTGAACTTGGAATCCTGCCTAAGCCCCCTCGGTAGCTGGGTTCACAGGTGTATGCCATCATACCCAGCTTGTCCTATGACTCAGTGGCTCCCAAATCTGTACATTTGGACTACAACTTTGGTCTCAGTTCCAAACCCATGTCCATGTTTCCACTGTTTAGCTCCATTTGAATACTTCATAGGCACCTAACAGCCAATATTGCTAGACCTGAAATTATTATCCCCTCCAAATCCCTGTAGGGTGACATACATCTTGGGTTGCCTGATTGAGTCCCAGTCTCTGTTGTCCCTGCCTGATATTAATAGTACTCCCTTTTACTTCACAAGTGTCCTGGTTTATATAGCATATCACATGGTCACTCAATGCATTTTGGTTTGACCACCCACTCAAATGCCCATTTTTATTCTTACCTTTCTCTTGCTTGCCCCATATTCTGTATTGTTGATCTCATTTCGGCCACTGGAGGTTAGGGGAGTGTCTTATTCACTTGATATTCCCTGTGCCAAGCAGAGAGTCTTGCCTAAACTCGATAAATGTTTAGTTAAGAACATGAAAACGGAGTTAAAAGGATTAAGTCAAGAGCAGGGAAAGTTATAGACCTAATTTCTCATTCTACAGCTAAGTATGGAAAATGAGGCCTAGTATGGAAAATGGACATGACCCAGGTCACATGGTCAGTTAAGGCAGAGTCAGCATCAGACCCAGATTGCTAGAACCTCTTCGAGGCTATTTTCTAGGTGGTTTAAATCTTTTCCAAGTAACTAGAGGGACAGCTCAGCAGTCAACCTTCATTAGGGGTGTGTGTGTGTGTGTGTGTGTGTGTGAGAGAGAGAGAGAGAGAGAGAGAGAGAGAGAGAGATGGAGGTTTGGGATGTGGCACAGAGGGGAAGAATAGATGTTCTTGCTTCTGACACTGGGCAAGGAAGCCGAGTTGCCCTTTCATGGGTTATTTGAGAGGTACCCACTAGATTCCTTTGGGAATGTTTTCATCATGTCGTTGCCAGGCAGGAGTAAAACCAAACCTGATCTCACAGTATCTCAAGTGTTGTTGTTGTTGTTGTTTTTTAAACTAAGATGCAGATGCCATGAAATACATCCTTACACGACCACACCCTCAGTAGGCAGCTTTGATATAATTTATTTCTCAGTCTGACAACTGAGCATTGATGGATGTGAGGACTCTAGAAAGAGGTTAATGATTTTGATTTTGAAAATATCACTTCCCTTTTCTGAACCTTGGACACCTCATTTGTAAAATGAATGGGTTGTACTATATACCCTCACAGTTGCCTCTGTCCCGGAATCCCATCATATTAAAGTTCTTCTTCCCACTGCTTTTGAAAACTTAACACATTCATATACATCACTTTTTACATCTCTAACATATATAGTTTAAATATATATAAATATATAAAAAATAAATCTATAAAAATAAATATATACATAAATCTGTGTCTCTGCTTTGTTCCTGAATATCTCTCCTTTTCTTACATTTGATACTCAAGCTCATCATTCTTAAATGTTGAATCCTCTTTCTTTTCTAAACACTCTAATAAAGCTTATTATTTCAACCATTTATATTTAACATTAAAGTTTAATCATGAAGTTGTTAACCATAGAAAATTATTAAATAAGTGAGTTTGAAATGAACATAGAACAGCTGAAAAAAATGAGTAAGTATTTCAGAATGAGCACTTTGAAAAAGAAATTTATGCATAGAAAACAATGGAGAATTACAATTAAGAGCTCTGGGGATCTCGAACTGATTTGTCCAGCTATTACATAGTCATTTCAATTTAAATTAAAATTGTAACTATTTTCTAGTCTACTAAAAATATGAGGTGTCACATTAAGAGTTTTAATGGCGCGTCTCTAGGGAATGCAAAAATGCAAGATTGTAGCACATAAATAACTATATAGTAAAGAGCGAATAAATTCTCTGCCAAAAATGAATATGATAAAAGCAGAAATGACAGTGGATTATTTTATCCCCTCTAGTGAAGCGCAGCTCACACATTAGAGCAAAGAAACAGTTCACAGGGTGTCTAACTCTATATCACTTTGTCAGAGCTGATGAAAAGAACAACACAAAAAATTTTAACTGGTTGATAAACTCAGGCGTAAATGAGGCCATGTGTTTTGTTCCCAAAGTAAAAGTATTTTTTTTAGCCACAGAAAGTAGGTTGATATTAATATTTGATATTCCTAATGAAAAAATTGGATTAGTCAAGGTTTCAACCACTGTAGAACATATTTAAAGCAATCAAAATTCTGGAAGAGGTTAAAAAAGATTAAGTCAAGAGCAGGATGTGTGACTTCCAGGAGTAGCAAACCCTGGAGGGTGTGTGTATATGTGTGTGTGTGTGTGTGTGCGCGCACATGCATGTGTGTGTTCATGCATATGTATGTGTGTGTACCTGTGTGCTTGCCCATCTTAGAGTGGTCAGTCGAGGTGGGGAGAAGTTCTGTTGATAGGACACAACTTGGAACTTTATTGGAATATAAGTATAAGTTTAAAAGAAGCAGCATCTGGAGAAAGAAGAGAGTTAATTGAAGTGAGAACCTATGAGTTTGGTTGAGCTTCCTGGTAGCCAAGATAAAAAAGAAAATAGAGAATTTTTAGTTATTGTTGTCATAATGTTTTCCTACTTCTAACTTCTTGGAGCAATGATTTTCAAACTTGATTATATTTTAGAATGATCTGGACAGTTTTAAAAATACTTCCTAAGAAATTCTGTTTGATTTGTCTAGGGTGGGGCATGTGCACCTAGCTACTTTTTTTTTTTTAGATGGGGTCTCTCTAAGTTGCCCATTATGGCCTCAACTCACAAGCCTCTCATCTCAGCCTCCCAAGTTGCTGAGGTAACAGGTGTGAACTAACCACACCCAACTGCATCCATATTTTAAAAATACTCCTCAGGTGGGTTGGGTGCATGGCCAGACTTATGGCTCAGTGGTTTAAGGGAAATAAATGAGTAATCACTGTTCTATAAGAGATGCAGAAATTCTTTTTTTTTTTTTTTTTGGTACTGGGGGTGCTTAACCACTGAACCACATTCCCAGCCCCTTTTTTGTATTTTATTTAGAGACAGGGTCTCACCAAGTTGCTAAGTGCTTTGCTAACTTGCTGAGGCTGGCTTTGAACTTTCAATTCTCCTGCCTCAGCCTCCCAAGCTGCTGGGATTACAGGAATGTGTCACTGCGCCTGGCTAGATGCAGAAATTCCTTTTTTTTTTTTTTGATGGTGCTGGGATTGAACCCTGGGCCTTGTCTATGCGAGGCAAGCACTCTACCAACTGAGCTATATTCCCAACCCCAGAAATTCTTAAGGTAGCTAATTTCATATTGATTGTTAATATAAAAGGAGTATTGATTTGTAATTCAGTCGCGGTATTTCTAAAACAATTCAAATTTCAGGTTTCCCGCCACGTGAAATTACCGGCATTTGTACTTTCAGTAATCCATCTCTGAAAATCATATACTTTATATGGAAATATGGACTGGCAGCTTATTTTCCATTATTTTAAGTGGGAAGCAAATACAACAAATTGCTTGTCAACTCAAAACGTTTAACTACATTTTCCTAACACAACTAACACACAGCCAGATGCCTTTATTTAGTCACAAACAATCAAATTGGGGTGTAAAAATGCTTCCAACATCTCTTCTCGTCATCAAATGAGCAATAGTGTTGTTCATGTGCAACGACAAGACTTCTAGTACTAGCTTATCTGAGATGTGCCTCCCTTTTGCTGTTTCCTGGTATACTCTTCAAAATTCTGCGTGTAATCCTGATGGTCTCCAAGCTGAAGTTGGAATATAACTTGAGACTTTTTTGTGCATTGTTTTGTTAATAATGTCACAGTGAGTTTTTTTGAAGTCATATATGTATAAAATTTTCCTGTATGAATATTGGCTGAAATAATATATTGGAAGATATGTATGTTTTGTGAAATTTAGGAATAAAAACTAAGACATTCTAAAATGGATACAATGGCATATCTTGAGGCTAAGGCAGGAGGATTGTAAGTGTGTAGCCAGCCTTAGAAATTTAGTGAGACCATGTCTCCAAATAAAAAGTAGATTAAAAAGGGCTGCCAGGATTGGGATTGTGGCTCAGTGGTCAAGCGTTTGCCTAGCATGTGTGAAGCACTGGGTTCAATCCTCAGCACCACATATAAATAAATGAATAAAGGTCCATCAATATCTCAAAAATATTTTTAAAAAGACTGCTTATATAGCTCAGTGGTACAGTACCCCTGGGTTTAATCCCCAGTACTGCACAAAACAAAACAAAAAAACTAAGATATTCTATCAGGAAAATGTTAAACAGAAAGACTTTCTGCATTTTTGAACTCCAACATGGATAACCAGTGCTGAAAATTGAATAAGGATTTTCTTTTTTCTGTTTTTGACTTCAAGTAATAGAACATCCTCATTAAAGTGGGTATTCATAACACAAGTCAAGAAACGGACAGTCACAGAGTTGGTCCAGTAGCAATGTGATCAAGGGCTATTGCCATTCTCACTTGCTTTATGCTTTCCCACACTCACGGTGTTGGGAATATCTCTCTTCAGGGCCAAAATATGGCTGCAGCTGCTCAGAGCACCACATCTGCTGTTAACAGAGTCCAGAAGCAGGAAGGAAGGGCAATGCGAGAACTCCATCCTATTAGTCTCTCTTTATAGTGGGAAAGAAGTATTTTTCACAAACCCTCAAGCAGAATTCTCCTGACATCTTGCTAGTAGAAAAGGGTTACATGACCATTTGTAGCTAAAAAGGAGACTGGATTCTGCAATCTGTATTTGGGGTAAAATTGGGAGTTCAAAACCCACCTGAATCAAATGTATGAAATATGATATGTCAAGAGCTTTGTAATGTTTTGAACAACCAATAAAAAAAATTAAAAATAAATAAAAATAAATAAAAAGGAGACTGGAAAGGAGTTAATTCACATCTTCAGTCTCTGTAGATGTGCAAAGAAGTTGGATAGAGGGAAGGCCGTTGGAAAGGTCAGTAGAGGAAATTGTCAGTAGGCAAATTGTACATCCTTAGACAGGTCTCTTAACCTCTACAGGTTGACATGGTTTTCTGATAGCACTTTTGTTTGAATTTGAAGATGTCTTGATTAGGAAAAAGATTCTCTGGAGATTCTTGGGGTACGATGTCACATAAAATTCTCCAAAAATCTTGCAGTAAAGAAAACAGTTTAACTTTCTTTTTACAGTCAACTCAGTGTTTCCAAAATATATTTGACCACAGTACCTTTGAAGTTTTAATCAGTCAGAAACTTGTTACTATGCTGCGAATCCAATGTTCCATGGGAGTTTTCAGGAAACACAACTCTTTTTAGATTGAAATATCCATTTTTTTTTTTTGTACTAGGGATTGAACTCAGGGGCACTCAACCACTGAGCCACATCCCCAGCCCTTTTTTTTTGTATTTTATTTAGAGACAGGGGCTCACTGAGTTGCTTAGCACCTTCCTTTTGCTGAGGCTGGCTTTGAACTCAAGATCCTCCTGCCTCAGTCTCTCAAGCCACTGGGTGTGTGCCACCATGCCCAGGCTACATTAAAATATCTTGAAGACAGTCTTCATCTTTAAATTTTCAGAGTACTCAGTAGAGTTTCCAGCTAACTGTTTTTTATTTTTTAGTCACAGCTTTAATCTCACCTCCTCTGGGAGTACATCTCATCCATCCAAACTAGGTTTACATGGTGTCTCTCTATCTCCATCTCTGTGTTTATCTCTGGACCTGGTTTGTTACCTATCCTGTCTGTCCTCTTCTCCTCCTTCATAATACCACATTTGCAATAAATTATCAGGTATGATTGTGTCTTCTGTCTTGCTAGATAAACTGTAAGCTACCTGATAGCAGAGATAGTGTTTTGTTCACAGCTTTATATCCAGGGCCTTCCACAATGGCTAGTTCACAGTAGATGCTCAGTATATGTTTTTGAATCAATGTATATCTCACACATGGCAGAATATAGAAATATTTATATATTGAACACATTTTGTTTTATTTCCTAGCATGATCTCCCCCAATCCTCTTCTAGAATTATCCCCTAATCTCCTATTCTATCCATATGATGGTTCCCACTGGTAATTGGACCTTGAGTGGGCCAGTAATCTCTCTCCAAGAACTTTAAAAATTTGGGATGGATGGGTGGCCAGGTTTTTTCCTCCCGTGGATAGACATATAAGAGGCAAAGCAGGAATTCTTGGCTGCCATATTTCTTTCTTGTTAAACTAGAGAACTGGAGAAGACTTATCTGGAAGGCATGTGTATGTGTATGTGTGTGTGTGTGTGTGTGTGTGTGTGTGTGTGTGAATCATAGCTACCCATCCAGAGAGAGAGATAAAGAGAATGTTCTGATAAAGTCTGAGCTCCCAGGTTTTGCCTGTTTTTTTTTTTTTTTCTCATGATCCTGTTCTTGTGTTCCATGGATTTCTCTTTTTATCCTTATAATAACTTCCTCAGTCTTGCTTAAGTTCGAGTTGGTTTCTCCTACTTGTGAATCCTAACTTACATAGTTTGCTAAGGGAAGTATTTAGTGAACATGATTCAAGTGAACTAAGAAAGGGGACCTAGGGCGTTTGGATTTGTGAACATTTATCAAAGCAGTGAGCAGAGGGACTGAGTGAATTCAAACTGAGTGAACCATGGCATGTCAAGAAAAGGACATATTAATCTATTTGTGTGCAAAGTGGTTTTGAGGATCTAATGAGTCAAGAGGTGCGACTGTGCTTAAACACTGACATAGAAGGGAATTTTATGATGAACTCAGAGATTCATTCTGGGGTGATAAAAGACTACAAAAATCCCAAACCACAGGCATTATCAAGAACCTAATGGCCAACATTCTGTAACTGTCATCGTCCCATCTAATGCCCAGACCTCTTCTGCCTTCTCCTTGAAGAGCACTCAGTCCCACGCTGCCAAAGCACCTGGCTCATCTGCATTCTGTAGGTGTGTTCAAAGTCATTCAGCTTCTTGTTCCTTGTCTGCCCTACCTGGAGACATTCTCAGACAGTGTGAAGGACACTATCAGGCCACTGTAGGGTGACTTTGTGGCTGAATAATGCATGAAACCAGCAGTGGCCAAGTGGGAGCCTCCCCAAGTGAATGGTGGGTTGAGAACAGGGTCTAGCCTCCATCTGTGGGGACCTGACTTTTCCATCCATGGGATCTCTCAGACTGATGGCTCAGTCCATATGGATGAAATATCTTTAGTGTTTCCTTAAACGTGTCTTAGCTGGCTGGAAGTGGGGTATGGATGGTTGAATTAGTTAACAATGCTTAATAGTTTCCAAAGGATGCTTATGTCTCATTCATATGGGCCCCATGGTAGCTGTGGGAGACTGAGGGACCAGGGATTGGTAACAAACTATGTAAGTTGACAAGGAAACAGAGGCCTCAAGAAAATAGGACTTGCTTAAGAGAAGTTTGATCTTCTGGGTGGACTTTTCTTTTAATACTTCTAGATTAACTGAATTCACAACGTTTTCTGTTCTTAGGGCAAATTGGAATGTAAGGATAATTTCTCTAGAAAAAGTGTGGTATTCTGGTTCCCAAACCTGTCTTCAAACCAAGATAAACAAGGGAGATTTTTAAACAGGCAGATCACTGAGACCTATTTCTGGAAAGAATTTGTATTCCTAGAAGTTTCCCTAGGAGTTGCTGATGAACAGCAAGGTATGGGAACTATTGGAAGGGTGAGGGAGGCATGGTGTATAGGTCAGGCCCCTTTGTTCTGCTGTGGCTTTACACTGACCCTTTGTGGCCCCTGAGCCTCATTTTGTTCATCCATACAATGAAGGGATTGACCTAGAATGGGCAATCTCAAAAGTTTCATTCAGTGTTTACTGTCTGCATGTCCTATAGGCTTTGCAAATTTCTAGTCCCTGGAGGATCTAAAACAAAACGAACCCTGATAAAAATGGTTGGAGCAGATGTTTCGGTTGCATTCCCAATATCTGTTCTCTTCTCTTGTCTAACAGAATTCCAGTATTTTTTTTTTCCCGGATTTCTCTTGTGGCCATGAGCTTGGGGGAAAAATGACTCCATCTTCCCAGTCATGAGATTGACCTTGGGTGTTATGACCCATTTCTGGTCAATGAAAGAGGAGGAGTGTTTTCTAGAGGCTTCTGAGAAAGAAGGGTACTCATTATTCTTGGAGAACTTTGGGAAGTGACCCTCTCTTTCTTAAGTGACCTTGGGTATATGACCCATTTCTGATCAATGAAAGAGGAGGAGTGTTTGCTAGGGGCTTCTGAGAAAGGAGGATACTCATTATTCTTGGAGAACTTTGGGAAGTGACCTTCTCTTTCTTAAGGGGTATAAACAAGGAAGCAGACTGTTTGTCTTGGCAGCTGTTTTGCAAGCTCTTTCAAATGAAGTCCGTTATTGACTACAGAGCAGGAGAACTGCATTGGTCAGGGTAATTATCCTTAGCTGTTTCTTTCACAAACCCTCAAATATCAATTCCTTGACACAATGCCTGGTTTGCTTCTTGATCACCAGTTGGAAATCTGGAAAAAATATTTCATGTGATGTTATGGACTTTGTTCTCCCAAAATTCATTTGTTGAAATCCTAACTCAAGTATCTTAGAGTGTGAGGTACAGAAGACAGGTCTTTGAAGAGGTGATTAAGTTAGAATGAGGCTGTTAGGGTGGGCCTGACTCTAGCCTGACTGACTGTCCTCATGAGAAGAGGATACATAAAGATATAAGATAAGAAAGGATACATAAATTATGATACATAAAGAGATGCCAGGGCTGTGCGGGCACAGAGGAAAAGACCATGTGAAGGTACAGTGAGAAGGCAGCCATCTCCAAGCCAACAAGAAACCAAACCTGTGGACACTTTGGTCTTGGATTTCTAGTGAGAAAATACGTTTCTGTTATTAAGACCACCTGTCTGTGGTATTTTGTTACCGCAGTCCTAGCAAATTAATCTGTATGGTCATTGAGGAAAAGTAGCTCCTTCCTGCAGGTGGTTCTGCCATCCCCTTGCACTGGGTTCCTCTGGATCTGGTTGGAGATAAGAGAAACCACAATGGAGGACTGGGTTAGAGAGGTTTCCATGAGCCAGGTTTGGGGGTGGTGCACACTCCTACCCACCTTCCATCAGCTGGGAACTCAAAGGGCCACATCAACAGAGTACTCTAGCTGCATGCTCAGGAAATGTACTCTAGCTGCATGCTCAGGAAAAAGAGAAAATGGGTCAGTGAAAATCCAGTCTCCACAAAGAATGTCAAGCGTATGTGTTGGCAAGGCTGATCCTCCAAGGTGACCCACCCAGGAGTCTGCTCTACCTCTGAATCCAGTGATGCAGCCTGGGTATCTCCTTGTTGTTTAGGCCAGCTTGCGCCAGCCTTGCTGCTCGGCAGTGCTGAGCACTTCCTAACCAATGCCTGTCTAATCTCTTGTTTCGTCGCCCATTGCTGTGCTGGGGGCTGGGGGAGGGGCTGGGTTGTCATTTGAAGTGAAAAGCAGAATGACGGGGAGTGGATCTGGGCCTTTCTTTCCTAATAGAGTTGTAATATAGAATGTGGTGTCCTATAAAATGATTCTTAAACCTGATATCATAAAGCCAACAGAGTGTAAATTATTAATAAATTAAAAAAATTCTTTTCTGTATATCTCTCTCTTTCACAAATCCCAACATCTGACATCACAGTTACATATTTGTAGAGTGGATGAGAAAATGAATGAATGAAGTTTTTTTTTTCTTATTTTTGGGGGGGGTGCTCGGGATCAAACCCAGGGACTTGTGCATGTTAAGCACATGCTTTATCACTGAGTTACACCCCCACCCCTGAATGAAGGCTTTCTTGATGACTTTCAACCTTATTTTCCACCTCATCATTGTCACCTTACTTCTACCTCCTCTTATGTACCTTCTACTCCAGCCAAAAGGGTATGTATGTTGTCGGGACCAGGTCGTCCCTTTGCCCGTGTTCTTTCTTGTGAACGGAGAGCCTTTCCTCTGTTCTTTCAGGCCTGAAAATCCAGTCTCCCCAGAGACGGACTGTCCAGGGTATGTGTTGGTCCCCAATAGTAGAATGGCAACTCCATGAGGGCAGGTGTGGTCTCATCCACATACACCCTGTACCCTTGGACCTTGTCCTCTCAGAACAGGGCTCAGTGGCTGCTTCTTAGAACCTAAAGAAGCAGATGGACTGGAAAACTTCCTCGTAGGAAATAACCAAACAGCACCTAGCTGCTGAATCCAGGGCTTGCCCCTCGAGCAGATGACTCAAACATCTTGTCTGTTCTCCATTTCCTATTAATTTCTCCCCTTTTTCACTATGGTAAAAGATACATACTATTTACCATTGTAACCATTTAAGCATGAAGTTCAGTGGCGTTAAGTATATTCACGATGTTGACAACCACCATCTTTACCTATTTCCAGACCTTTTTATTGGTCTCCATAGATATTCTATGCCCATTAGACAATGACTCTCCATTTCTGCCTGTCCACTGTCCCTGGCAACTACCTGTCTACTTTTTATGTCTATGAATTTGACCATTCTGGGTACCTTATATAAAATAGGGTCTTATAGTGTTTCTCTTTTTGTGACTAGCTTATTTCACTTAGCATACTGTTCTCAAGGTCCACCCATGGTGTAGCATGTGTCAGAATTTCCTTCTTTTTAAAGGCTGAATAATATTCCATTGTATGTATTTACTACATTTTATTTATCCATTTATCTGGCTATGGACACTTGGATTGCTTCCACCTTTTGAGTATTGTGAATACTGCTGTTATGAACTTGGGTAGATAAATATCTGCTTGAGTTCCTGCTTTCAATTCTTTTGGGTTTATACCTAGGAGTGGAATTGCTGAATCATATTATAATTCTATGTTTAAGGCTTTAAGAAGCCGCCATACTGTTTTCTGTAGCGCCTGCATCTTACATTCCTACCATCCCTTTCCTATTTTTAAGCCAGAATTCATCCTCTGCCACAGCTCTCCAGTATCCCCCATTCATCTCCCCTCCCCAAACATCTACCCTGTGTACAAAGCGGATGCGACTGTCCCACTTATTAGAGAAAAAAGTTGCATTAATAGTTAAAAGTGGTATTATGGTCGGGGCTGGCAGTGGGTGATTGATGGCCTCCATTACACCCCATTAGATATTTTATTCTTGTTAAATGAAGAGCAGCCAACTTTGTCAAGTATTTTTAGTTCCCTCTGGTCTTATTGGTCCGATCTATTCTTCAGGATGGCCTGTAAATGGCCACATATGGCTGAGTGTCTGCAGGACGGATGGCCGTGCAGCTGGCGTTCATTGGCCACCAATTTACCCTGGCCCCCTTCATTGTGAGCCTGACAGCGCTGGGGAGCCTTGTAGATCTAACCAAATATATCTATTTTCTAATTGTCTATTTATCACCTTCTGGGGATTTGTGGGCCTCCTATCTGCAGGCAAAGGGGGGATGGCCTTGAACAATGATCCTTGTCAAGTCTCTCGCTCGCTCTAAATTAGGGCCTAGTTGCTAAATAACTAATTTAGTCCTGCTATCAAGCTGAAAAAGTGGGTATTCAGCGCAAAGTGCCAGCTGGGGAATTGATTATGTCTTCTCTCAGCGAGTGTGATAAACCTGCAGCCCGAGCCACTGTGGAAGACCAGGGATGGCTCCCCGGGGGTGGCACATTTCATCACGAGTGAGGCCGGGTCCACTCCCTGCATGGCAGCTGAAGTCTGGGGCACAGGCCTGCCCGCCACAGAGCCTGTGGGAGCCTGCCCCTCACGGCACCCTCCTGATCTGTGGCTTCTGCTTGGAGCTGTGGGGATGTTTGCATCTGTCAGAGACGGGGACCAAGGTGAGAATCAGGGAGGGGAGAGGAAGGTCACTCTGACAGCCCCAATTTCCAATTAGAGTGAGATTATTGAAGGTTGGCCCAGGCCCGGGCGGGGGAGGTGGGAGGAAATAAATGGGAATAAGAGGCAGTTAGGAAAATGTATTAAGAGCAACAACAAACAGATTTTGAGCACAGAAGAGCGGTGGTAGCTGAGAATAGAGAGTTCAGGTTTACTGCTTGAGAAATCTAATAATGACGACAACCATTGTTTACTCAGCCCTCCCTTCTGCCAGGCGCTCCACCAGCAGACTCCAGATCCAAGATCTCCCCGGGTCCTTTCCCGTCCAGGCAGATGTGGGTTCCTGCCAGAATTTGTATTTGGAGAAAAGGAATTTCAGAAGCATCACCTAATCCCCTTGTCTTAGGCTGAACTCTGGCTATAAATCTCTCTCTCCCTCAAATTCTTTGACAGTGTCTGGAATGCCTCCATAATTCTTCATTCAACCGATCTTTACTGAGAAGTCTTCTGCGTGCAGGGGCTGCAGTCGTGAGTCACCAGACCAGGCCCTGCCTTCACGGAGCTGATCTTCTGGTGGGGAGGGGAGGCCAAACACATTGATAATACAATTTCTAAAACTGCCCTTTATCATCCTGAAATTAAATCGATAAATACTATATTCCACTTATTCACGTAATTAAAAAAATAAATATAGCATTTAACCTGTCATAGAATGGGAAAAAAAAAGGAAAGTAATTTTAATAATATATATTTCAATATTTAAATATTTGGTCATAATTATGCAGGAAAAAATAATGGAGCTAATTAGGCTCTTATGTTTAACTTACCATGAATGTTTGAATTTAACAAAAAAATATATCCTACTGAATGTTGATGACATTTTTCTCTTAATCTTTGACATCTTGAGAAAAGAGGTTAAGAAAAAAAGTATATTGGCAAATATACTTAGAAATGCTTTGAAGATGGCAGCCACAAAGGCAGCCTGACCACAGAAATAGTGTCAGTGACTCAATGTCATGTGTGGTGTTCCTGATGATGATGTCATCTTCTAAAATGATGAAACTCCCAAGTTGAAGAACACAAAATAATCTCTTTAATAAACAAACAAACAAACAAAACCACTCTCAGCTTCCATGTTGGTTTTATTCTTAGAAAAGTCATTATAAATTAAACCAACCATATCATCATTTGTGTTTGAGTGCGAGATGAGATAAGGTGGATTCTAGGGGAAGATAATTATAAAATGGTTTTGACCTACAAGGACGTCTTGTTAAAATTGGAGTGTTGTGAGGATATGAGACTGTGATACCTTGTGGGATGGTTAACATCCTGCCTCCCAACTGCTGACAACCAAAATACCTTCTTGGGGTTAGTTCTGCCCCATGGAGGGTCTCCAAACTACCTAAAAGACAAGCAAATAAAGAAAATAAGTGGCAGTAATTATAATGATCCAAATAAGATTGACTTGGTCTGCCTGGGGTTGTAACTCAGTGGTAGGATCTTTGCCCAGCATGCATAAGGCCTTGGGTTCCATCCTCAGCACCACAAAGAAATTTTTAAAAAATAAGAAATTATTAAGACTGAGTAATGGGCTAGAGAGAGAATTAAAAGCTAGTTTGGATGGGAAAGTCAGTGTTTCTGGTTTGGCAAGGGTTCCTTCTAAACCCATATGCTCCTGGGAAAGAGGAATGTACAGGATTCATTTTACCATGAGGAGAAATAAAGGAGAGCCAGGAAGTTGGCTGCAGTGGGGGCCAGCCACTTTTTCTTCATGAACCTCAGTTTTCTCATCTGTCAAATGGAGAGAGTGATCATAGCATTGTCCTACTGCCAAGTTAATGAGAAGATCTCATGTGATGGGAGCAAGTGCTTTAATCACCATAAAGTTCAAGAGATCTTGTTTGTACTGGGAAAAATTAGAAACAACTCAAATGCCTCCCAAAAAGGGGATTGGTTAAAACATAGCATGCCATAACCACTCAGTTAAATGTCATGTAATCATTATAATGATGTGAAATAATATTTAATGCTAAAGAAGGATGTTGATGAAGTGTTGACTCAGAACAACAAGTTCCAAAATAATGGGTAGAATGTGGTCCTGTGTTGGCTATTTAAAGAGGAAAAGCAGATAAGCAAATTAACAAAAACCAATAAACAAAAATTAGTTGCATATGAAAATTACAACTGAACCCATCCCTGGGAATTAGAGTTTTTGCAGTTTTATTTTTGTGTATAATGAGATGTCTCATTCATGTTTGGAATAAGAAAAACAAGCCACAAACATGATTTTTAAGATGCTTGTCACATGCTGAGACCCCTACTAATCATTGGTACTGTGTCTGAGTGGGTGGCCAGTTTAGTTTTGAAAGCCTGTCCTCTTTCTTGTAATTCACATGCACAAAGGTAAACAGTGTGGTCACTCAATGTCCAGGGAAGCTATGTCCCTGTGAGGAGCAACTGCCTTTCTGTTTATTTGGTTTTCTGTCTTCAGAGCTCATGTTGGGCCCTCCAGGTTCTTATGAACACTACTTATGATTCAGTGAGTTGTGTTAGGTATTATTATTATTATCATCATTATTATTACTATTCCAAGGGCATTGTGTGTGCTAAGCACACATTCTTCCATTGAGCTACATCCCCAGCCTCGGTACCATTATTTAAAATGTTTTTTTCTTTACAATGTCAAGGTATTTCTTTTCCAGATACCATTATTTTAATCCTCATGACAACCCTATGAGGTAGACATTGTCACTTCCATTTATAGGTAACAAAAGTGAAGCCCAGAAAGATTAAATGACTTGTTGCTGGTCATATGTCTTCTAAGTGGAAGAACAAGGATTTAAATCTGAGATGTCTTACTCTAAAGCTAGCTCTGAGCCAGAGGTTTGTAACCACTTGGGAGATTAATTGTTGGCCAGTTTTTTTGTATCTCTATAAATGTGGTTGAAAAATGACTAGAGTGTCAGTTTCCTCATTGCTAAATGTAGATAAACAGCCACTTCACACCAGGCTGGGAGACTTAGCAGGGTAGCAGATGAGAACAGTTCTGGTACACTGTTTGTACAGAGGAAGTGCCTGGTACACACTGCTGCTTTTCCCTGGCTGGGGTCTGGGCTGGGATTATAGTCCTTGCCACTGGTCTCTCCTCAGACTGGAACCTGGTGTGCTGGTGGTAAGTCCCAGGAGGGCAGCCCTCAACCAGCCTCAACCTGGACAGGTTCTTCTACTCAGCCTAAATCTCTCAAATTACAAGGCTTATTCTCAGCCACTTAAATTTCACCTCCAAAGCACTATTTGGGAAAAACATATTTGTTCAAAATAACTCCAATCCATGCTATGTTTCTGATAAAGGTCACTCTCTGGAGTCAAAGTGGAGACAAAAATGCCAAGTACAGATTTAATAATTTTTCCTTATAATTGCAAGTGTTGGATGTTATAAACAAGTCTCTTAAAGATCCCTTTAAAAAACAATACACTAAGTGGTTAGTTTGCAGAGCTCATGAATAGAGAATGGGTACTTGGGGCCGGGAGTATAATTTCCAGTGACAGCATCATGCATGGATGAAAAACGTCCTGTATCTTCAATGACTTAGATGGAAGCAAAGATGATGTGCTCTAGCAAGCTGTGAGAGGACTTGAGAAGTGACTCTGGTGATGACAAAGATATCAATGTCAATGTCAAAGATGTATATGAAGAGTGAGTACAATTGCTTCATGAAAGAACACGGAAGAAATTCTTTGAACTATACTTGTCATTTGCATAAGACTTTATATGTTAATTTCCAAGTAACATATTAATTTCTAGTCACCACACCAATATGTGTTAATATATTTTATGTATTGAAATTAAATTCAAAGTGATCTTGTTTGTACTGGGAAAAATTAGAAATAACTCAAATGCCTCCCCAAAAGGGGATTGGTTAAAAAATAGAATGGCTGAGGTTGTGGCTCAGTGGTAGAATGCTTGCCTGGGTTCAATCCTCAGCACCATATAAAAATAAATTTAAAAAAAAGTATTGTGTCTGTTTACAACTAAAAAATATTTTTTAAAAATAGCATGATATAACCACTCAGTAGAACATTATGTAATCATTAAAGTGATGTGAAATAATAGTTAATGCTAAAGAATGACATTACTTAAATATACATGTAACTAATTTTAAAAAATTAATTAAAGATTATGAGAAGATCTTGGGTTATCTTGTCTATATTCCTAAATGTTTATATATGCAAGTTGGTCAAAAGCTGTTTTGGAATTTCCAATGGGGAAAAGATGAATCTGCCTACATTCAGGATTGTCCCATGGTTAGGCACATTTACTATAGACCTACTATGTGCTAGGTGTGGTGTCAGAAGTAGAGTGAGGGAGCTTGGATAGAGGAGAAGCCAGAATCTCAAACCACCAAGGAGGCCTCCTCTTTCTCTATGGAAAGAGGCCTGATGGAAGACTTTCATGTGCCTGACATTATCACTGGAGGGCCTGGAGGGAGGTGAGCACTTGCCTACAGTCACACGGAAGAAAACCCAAGTCCTTTGACAAGGAAAGAAAGGACAACAGAAAGCCAGGCAACTCTGGTCTAGTTGTCAAAGACTATCCTTCCCATAGAGCAACGTCCTGACCCCTGAGCCTGAGTTTGGCCTGAAGAGAAGCAAGGGTCCAAAGGGGACCTGCATTCTTTTGTGTCATGGGAACATCCACTCACTGGGATGAGCAGGTCTTTAAAGTGGGGCTGACAACATCAGTGGAGTCAATCATGATTGCTCCATGCTGCCAGAGATAATTTTGAAAATCTATGTGTCTTTGGATACTTTTAAATTGACATCTAGAATATAATAATTTTAAATAATTACAAAGGTTGTAATGTCTAGTGTATTATGAATATATACATTATGAGATAAAATTCTTACATTGCTTTTTAAATGTATCCAATAAAATACAAATATCATAGCAATTTGATACCACCATCCTTTTAAAAAATACATGAATGAGCTCTTATTTAACAGCAGGAAATTGTATTTCCAATCCACTTCCCCCACAGAATTTTATCCTAATGTAATGTATTTTTATGCTTGAAAGTCTTTTATTGATTTTTCTATCACACTTCTCTACAACAAAAAAGATGTATATAAATTGAATTTTAAAAATTTCTTCTGACCATAATCCTATAAGTATTAGAAAAAATTCTTCTGGATTGAGTTATTATCTCAAATAGTAATAATGCAAACTTGATAAAAACAACATGAATGTATGTACATGTTGTTAAACAATTATTAAAGAGTTAAATTATATTAGAAATGTGTCGCTTAGTGAGATGGATGGGGGCAGGAAAGCCTTATGCAGCCAAGTGGGCTATGAGCTACAAAACTCTAGGGATAGTCATTCCCATAGGGTATGACATAAGTGGCAACCTCTGGAGTTTTTTTTAGTGGACAACCTATACAACTAATACGGTGGCCCTGGATTTGGGAATGTGGTGATTGTAGTGCCTTGATTAAAGATAACATAGAGAACACCATTTCTTAAATTGTCTCTTTATTTGATCCCAGAATTTGTGACTCAATAGGACGATGCACAAAAATGAGGTTCAGGGTGAAAAAAGATGTAAAAGTGTTTGTAGTGAAGAAGGAGAAAAGGAAGGAGAGGTGGGAATGGAAAACCGCATGATGCTTCCACCACGGGCAGACCATTTTAAGGAAAGAACTCATATGAAGTTGGGGCCCAGGAAATTGATTCCTTTAGCATAATCTGTGCTGATTATTCTCCGAGGGTAGACCCCCAGGGGGCTGGGAACCTCTGGGACAGCTCCATTCCCCAAGGCACCATGCTGATGGAGCTGTCCACGGTGCTGACCACGCAGGCGGGGCTTTCCACCAAATCCAGAGTCCATTATAAACCCTGATCCTGACTGTGAGCCTGGTGGATATTTCACCCCAGGCTAAGGAAGAGAATAATTATAACAGCACCCACGTGTTAAGAAATGAATAAGTTCTGTGCAATATTCTCAGCATTTTTCTAATCGCATTTAGTCCTCCCCAAGCAAATTAAGAAGGTACTATTATTCCAGCCATGAGAAAACAGAGGTTTTTGGACATTAAATAACTTGCCAAAGTCATACAAGGGTATGTGGAGAAGGGAACTTTCAGACTACTCAGATCAACCTAGTACTGAAGCCCAAGCCTTTTTCTACCCCACCACGTCTTTTTAAAAGATTAAAGGAGAATGAAACTACTGTATTTATGAGCCTACTATGATCCAGGTACTTTGCACATTGTTAAATTTAAATTCTACTATAACCCTGAAAAGTGACTATGATTATCTTATTATAGAGGAGGAAAATGAAGTCCGAGGTAGTAAGCAGAGGGCCAGAGCTTGACCCAGGGTACCCCCATAACCAAACAAAAGCCCTTTTCCTCCATTAGGATAGCCCTGCAGCCACAGCCCAACCCAGGTCTGAACCCAGAGCCCAGGACCCTTTACTATAAGTCCCTTGGTATAAACCACCCCAGATTTCCCTAGGAAAAATGAAGGATATTGAAACAACAGCAACAACAGCCACTATTGGAATGATTGGCTTCTGAGTCCATTTGGCCCAGGCCCACATTCCCACGACTATTTAATTTAATCTTAAGAATGCTTCTAAGCCTTGGCCATTTGCCAGATACTCAGCCAAGTAGTTCTGGCGGCACTGATGACCTCCGTTGCTGCCACTTGACATGCAGCCTTGTCTAAAAGTCCACAAAGACAGGGTCAACATAAACCTACAGGAGTTTGGTGAGGCAGGGATTGATACTGGTGGGGCAGCTGGGAAGATGCTATGAATGTGGCAGACTCTGAAAGGGACATCATTGCCGTTTAATTAACTCCCTCGAAACAGGCAGCTTAAGCCGAAGGATCTAGAAAACTGTGACCATAGGTCTCAGCGCGGGATGTAGTGGCTGAGCCTCTCTAAGCCGCTGACTGGGTGAATCCTGAGCTATGTCAGTGCAGGTCTCTAAGCTTAATAATTTACTATTAAGATGTTCACAGTATTATTTGGTGAAAACAATTACAGCTAAGTACACTTTGGCTTCTGATAGGATTACAAGAATCAGTTCTTGACCAGGTCCCTCTCCTCATTTCCCTGGCAAGTAGGAACACTCAGGGACGCTGCTGAGTGGAGTCACCCCAGGGTCCTGAAGACCTCAGCAGCCCCGTGGGATTGCCAAAGTTGCTGTCAGCAAAGTCCACCACTCTAGCCAGCCTGCCCTGCGGACGTGCTCCATTGCGCATGCTCTGGAGACCGCCTTGGGAGGACAGTGCCTCTCTGGCGCCCCCTGTGGCGTGAAGTGAAGCTTCCTCACCAAGGGCCCTTCTGCCCCTGTTCCACACCCAAACAAGTGGGGGCGTGATGCAGAACCCCTTCCCCGCCTAGTTATGAAGAGGCGGAGGCAGTGTTGCCTCAAGACCCCACAGCATGACGTGGGAAAAGGCAGCCCAGATTCTCAAAAGCAGCTCAAGAACCATGGCTAGCACTTTCCATGTTGCAACCAAGTCTGAGTATATGTGTTCTTTCTTTTTTTTTACATTCCTTTTTTTCTTTTCTTCCTTCCTTTCTTATGTGTGGTGCTGGGAATCGAACCCAATGCCTTGTGCATGATAGGTGTGAGCTCTACCACTGAGCTGCATCCTCAGTTCTTATTTTATTTTGAGATAGATAGGATTTCACTAAATTGTCAAGGCTGTCCTCAAACTTGCCATCCTTCTGCCTCAGCCTCCTGAGTAGCTGGGATTACAAGTGTATGCCATGGTGCCAGGCCTGAGTATATTTTTTTCTGCAATCCTGGGCCATTTAACTTCTCTGAATAAAGATACCAAGTTTTGGGGCCACGCTGATTTCTTTCTGTCAGACCTTTCATTCTTTTCCATGATTTTTAAATTTTGTTTTGTTGCCATTTTTCCTTTTGGGGTAACTTAAGAATTTCTAGGCAATGAATTGAATAATAACACGTTTATTGAGTTTCTACCATGTCGTAGGTGGTTTTCCTGAGATATGTCATTTCATTCTGCAGAGTAGGCAATGGTGGCTCCATTTTACTGATGAGGAAACTGAGGTTCAGAAGGTGGAGTGACTAACAAGGTTTCAGCTGGTCTTTGGTAGAATTGATATTTGAATTCAGGTCTCTCTGATTCTAGAAAGGATGCTCTTGCAAGTTAACTCTTGAGCAATCTCCAGGCCTGTTTCATGCCTTCTCTGCAACCTTTAAAGCATAACATCTGTCACTAAAAGCAGTCTAGACTTCTGTTGGTCCACATATGGCATTAATCCACCATAAGAGCATACCCATTTAGCTGTGTGGTGTTGGCAAGTCACTCACCTTCTCTGGATCTGAGGTACCTCTTCTGTTAAAAAAAAAAAAAAGAAACACATGGAATGGACAATTTCTCAGGGACTTTGTGTATCCCAAAGTCCTGTGCATCAAATGCCACAGTAAATTAGGGACTTTGTGGAGCTGCAGCCCTTGTGAAATTCTCCCCAACTTGACCTTTTTTTAAATTCATTTCATTAATTCCCTTATTCATAAGAATGCATTTTCATTTCATGGTTCCTATGTTTAGTGCTTTCTCCTGATGATGCTTCTCTTCCCCGGTATAATTTTTTGTTCCATTAATTTCCAAGGACCATTTTGCCAGATCAGAGTGTTAAGAATCATTCACACCTCTTCCATTTGTCTAACCAACCGCTCATCCATTTCTCTCCAGAAATAATTGTATGTGGTTCAATAAGTTTATTGTTCAAATCTGTTTACACTTCAGGATACATCTCATCAGGATTTGCTATAAAGGGTGGAAGCCAGTTTCCAATTATCATTATTATATCTATTTCTACAAGTTTTCCAAATATCATTTTCTTCATCTTCAAGAGCTGTTTCTATTTTTTCTTTAATTTATTTTTCTTTCCTGCAGAAAACAGAGCTGAAGAGAGGAAAACACTGATTCTTTTAGATACTTATTTGCCTGTTTTCCCAACTCACTGGGGCTAGTGAGTCACCTGGGTGTGATGTAGTTTTTTTTTTTTTCCTCTGTTGATAGCTTGCATCTGCCTGTATTTTGAGAAGTTCCCCATGAAGGGGGCTTTGGACTCTATCAGGCTGTGGAGAGAGCAGGTGGGGAAGGGAAAGTGGGGAGAGAAGAAAGAGAGGCATAAAAGTAAATGTAGCAACAAGAACAGAGGAAAGAGATGTTACAGCACCCAGTTTCAAGACAGAATGCCAACCAGTTGCTGAAGGAGACCCAGGTCTGTGTGCTTCTGAAATGCAGGACCCAGGTGGTGGATAAGAGCTTGGCGGTTGGGGGTGGTGGTGAGGTGGGTTCCTGTTCTGTTCCACCAATTAGTAGTTGAACACTGAGTAAATTGCTCAACCCCTCCTGTTGGAGCCTCAGTCCCTCAACTGTGAAAATGGAATACTAATAGTTCCCATTTTCTAGTATCAGGTGGGGATTTATGTATCTATCTATTTATCTTTTAGGTTCCTACAATGTTCCAAGCTCTGTACTGAGTCCTGGGAACATAGCAGAGGGCAAAACACAGACCCTGTCTCTGTATTTTTATGGTTATAATCAGGTTAGGGCAACATATGTCCATTTGTTAATGAGTCATGTAAAATGTACAAGGACTACAAGGGACACCTGATGCCCTGGATTCAGGGAGCCTGAGAGCCCTCAGGTGAGGAGCAGGGAGGCTGCTGAGGACAGAGGCAGGTACGTTGGTATAACTGGGATTTATAGGCAGCTGTGGCTAAAGGCACCAACGCTTCCCTTGGGCTGCAGCTATATCCTCTGCTACCTGAAACCTGGGGTCAGCTTTCTGCTCAGCTCTGCAGGTGGACATCTCATCATTTAAGGAGTGTCTCTCTAAAAATGGTAATATAAGGCTGATGAGTCCTAAATTTACCTAACCTGTCTTGTCACCAGTCAAAGCTAATGACACCAAGATAAGAGTAATTTAAGATGTTTTCAAGTTTCCAGGAATAGCAAACTCTGTGGTCAGTTCAGCCCAGGATGGGAAACATGGCTGCCTCCCAAGAGGGAGGAATCACATCATGATGGGAACCAATCTGCCCCTCAAGAATAACAACTTCCCGGGAGCTAGCAGAACCTTGCAGAACAAGACCTGAGATGATGATTGACTGGACCACAGTTGAACCAAGACTGCTTGACTCTGCAAGCATGATTCAGACCCCTGTTTTTTTTCCTTTCCTATATAATCTGATGCTTTTGTGGGAACCCTGACATCAGGACTTAGGACTCTGATGTCCCTGCTTCCTAGTGTGGCCACACTGAGTAATAAATTCCTGTCTTGCTTTATCTCTTCTCATTTCTCTGATTGGATTCTCAAGGTGGTGGGTGGCATTACCTGTGGGGAGAGAAAAAAGAAAAAGAAAACGTAAGTGTAGCGGCAAGAGGGCACTGGGGAAGAATAGCGTTGCCTTAGATTGGGTAGGGGAAGTGATGGGAGGGGAGGGGTGGGGATGTTGGGATAGGAAAGATAGTAGAATTAAATAGACATTATTACTGTATGTATGTATATGACTACATGATCAGTATGATTCTGCAACATATACACTCAGAAAAATGAGAAATTATATCCCATCTATGTATGATATATAAAAGTGCATAAATGCATTCTAATGTCATGTTATAACTAATTAAAACAAATTTTAAAAATTAAAAAAAAAGAACAGAGAAGAGCCAGGCATGATGGGGTACTCCTGTAATCCCACTGGCTCTGGAGGCTGAGGCAGGAGGATCACGAGTTCAAAGCTAGCCTCAGCAACAGCGAGGCACTAAGCAACCCAGTGAGACCCTGTTTCTAAATAAAATACAAAATAGGGCTGGGGATGTGGCTCAGTGGTCGAGTGCCCCTGAGTTCAATCCCCAGTAAGCGCCCCTCGCCAAAAACAGAAAAAAGAACAGAGGAGAGAGATTGTACAGCACCCAGTTTGGGGACAGAATGCAAACCCGTTGCTGAAGGAGACCCAAGTCTGTCTGCTCCTGAAATGCAGGACCTGGGTGGTGGTAGCATGGTGGATAAGAGTTTGGGGGTCCAGTGATGGTGATGTGGGTTCCTAAATTTGTGACTCAACAGAACTGGGACTCCAGTAATATCTGGGGCAGAGCAGGTAGGGAGCCTAGTTTGCTGGGAAGCTGGTGGAAGAGGACACCTAAGATGCACACATGCAGTGAGTAAAAGCAGTGCTTTCTGTAGGTCCTTGCACTGTGTCTACAGGTCCTTTCTGGGGACTCCAGCCATTGCCCTGAGTGGGAGTAGAGCTGGTGAACTCTTTTGATCTAACCGCAGGACAGCACGGACATGCCCAGGAGGAAGGAGCTGTGGTCAAGGGTCTCAGAGTGAGGGGCATTAGGATTCTGGGCCCAGCTGCAGGAGGGTCTGGAGTAAGGTGACACATGGGGTAGGAGCCAAATGATGTTCTAGAGCTATCTTCATCAGAGGTTTATATCTTTAGCATATGAGAAGCATTTGGGGAGCTTACTTAAGATGCGGATGTCTGGACTCCGGGCCCCAGAAACTAACTGATCAAGTTTGGGCTTGGGCCCAGGAATCTGCATGGTTATAAGAGCATTGGAGGGAGGATCCCACTGAGGAGCTCTGCTCAAGGGCACCTTGGCCTTCTGAAAAAATCCATGGGTCTTACCCGGATTCCTACAGCCTTAGTCAGGGCAGCTGGGAGGCTTCTTGAATGCAAGAATCCTTCCTGTCTGGGTCTGAATGTGCTAATATTAGCAGCATCCCAGAACCTGAGAAGACTGAGCTTCTTGTTAAATCCATGTAGCAGCAAGAAACAGGAAACAAGGAGCTATAGCATGGTATATAATTTCAATGAAGCTGTGAAAACCTGATCAGATGTTCCACCACCTGCAGCAACAGCCCAGCGGGTCCTGTGAACATCAGCAGGTCCAGTGTACAACTGGATTTGGCCTGTGTTGGTGGCAGACACCCAGGGAAGGAGGAACATTTGCAGCTCATTCAGAGAGGAACCCAAGCCCTGGGGATCCTAGTCAGGCGCAAGAGCTGGCCAGGGCTACGTTTAGGTGCAGGCTTGGAAGAGGCAGTACAGAAGGAAGCAGGCAGAGAGGGACAGGGGAGGGGAGAACTCGTGGACTTTGGTGATAGGGTGACCAACCATCCTGTTTTGTCAGGGACTTTGCTAATGTCAGCACTGAAACTTTCATGAACCATCCCCTTCACTCCCAGATCAGGGCAAACCAGGGTGGTTGATCACTATTTGGTGGCTAAGGAATTGCATTCTGGAAATGCCAGATTTCTTTGTGGTATAGCAGAAACTACATCTACCCAGAGCTGGAGGTCGAGTCTGGCTCTGCCATCGCTGTGTGAGCTTGGACAAGTGCCTTCGCCACTCTTGGATTTAGTCTTCTGATCTGTGAAATGAGTATAACAACGGCTCCTTCATAGGAGAAATTAGGGAAAGAGCAAATGAGATGATGCTTATAGAACTTTAGCAAAGTTGTAGGCACATTTATTTATTTGACAAATATGATTTGGCCACTGTGACCATATTTTACCATATTTCATTGAGTCTAAGATGCCATCAATTGATTGTATGCTGTACAATAATTGTTTGACTAAGGACAAATATGCTGCTGATTACACTCTGATCTGTTATATACCCATCTGCAAGTTATATTCCAATTTCAAAGATGTTAAGATACGAGACAATGCAATAGCTAAACTTAGGGAACCAACCTAAATGCCCTTCAACAGATGAATAAAGAAAATGTGGTACATATACACAATGAAATATTACTCTGCCTTAAAGAAAAGTGAAGTTATGGCATTTTCAGGTAAGTGGATGAAATTAGAGAACATCATGCTAAGTGATATAAACCAATCCCCAAAAACCAAAGGCTGAATGTTTTCTCTGATAAGTGGATGCTGATCCATAGTCGGGTGGGTCGGGAAGAAAGAAGAAACTATGGATTGTGCAGAAAGGAGTGAAGGGAGAGGTGGGGCTATGAGGATGGGAAGAACAGTAGAAAGAGACAGACATTATTACCCATATACATGTATGATTACCCTACTGGAGTGACTCTGTACCATGTACAGCCAGAGAAATAAGAAATTGTGCTCCACTTGTGTACAATGTGTCGAAATTCATTCTACTGTCATATATAGCTAATTAGAACAAATTAAAAAAATAGAAGGGAGAACAGTAGAATAGAAGAAGGGGATTGGGGGGAGGGAGAAAGGGAAAGGGGATATACTGGGAAATGAAATTGATCAAATTATATTGTTTTATTGTGTGCATATATGAATATATTATAATAAATCCACCATTATGTATAATTAAATGCACCAATAAAAAGGGGAAAAAATAAAAAGATGTGAGAAAGTGGCCGGACATGGTGGTACAAAACATCTACTCAGAAGGCTGAGACAGGAGGATTACAAATTTGAGGCCAGCCTGGGTAACTTAGTGAGAGAGCCCATCTCAAAAAAAAAAAAAAAAAAAAAAAAAGAAGAAGAAGAAGAAAGAAAGAAAAAGAAAAGAAAGAGGGGCTGGGGATGTGGCTCAAGCGGTAGCGCGCTCACCTGGCATGCGTGCCGCCCGGGTTCGATCCTCAGCACCACATACAAAGATGTTGTGTTCGCCGAAAACTAAGAAATAAATATTTAAAAAAAGAAAAGAAAAGAAAGAATGTGAACAAGTGCCCACCTTGAGCCAGCTACCACATTGGCAGCCTCCGGGGCCCCTGTGAGGATAAGGCCGTTGCAGTCTCCACCTTAGCTCAATTAATTAACAGCTTGGTGCAAGCTTCTGAGCAGAGATTCTTTTCTTAAAAATCCTGAAGTGTAAGTACATCTCCTTGAGGAATGTGACAGTCATCTTGTGTTCTCTTTAAAATGTCATCATGTCCTCACATGCAGTGTGCTGGAAGGGAAAATGCTTGGTTCTGTTGCGACAAGATCCGACTTGGATCAGTAATCATGTGAGGTTTCTGAGCCTTCTGTGTAAAAAGAAGGGTTCATTCGGGTTCAGAGACCCTCCTGGCTTTATCTTCAGGGACCCATGGCTTACAGAATGGCAGAGGGCCCTCCTTCAGTTTCAGGAGGAGCTTCGGACCAGTCACGGTCTGGTAAGAGAATGTAGCTGTCAAGGGGGAGGCCACCAGGCAGGGAGGGGGGAGGCAGCTTGTGGTGGGGTGGGCGGGGAAGCTCTGCTGTCAGAGGACTCGGCCCTTACTTAGAGGGCACTGGGACTGAGGGGGCTTCAGGGGGGATTCGCTGACTTCTCCATCTCTGTTTCCCGCTGCTGTTTTGTCATAGGAGACACAGTTTGTTCCTTCATCATGGGTTCCCTTTTATGGAATGATCCCGTTTGTTGGGCTCCAGAACTGTTCCACAGAACTCCAACAGCATCTCTCTCACCTGTGGGGTGCTGGGTCATCCTCCAGAGGAAGCTCCTGGAACGTCAGGTTCTGAGCTGTTTTCACCCTGTTATGGGGAATGTGAGGTTGTCACAGACTGCAGGGACAGTGGCTACTGTCTACCTTGGCTCCTGTTATGGGTTAGATATGAGGTGTCCCCCCAAAACTCACATGTAAGATAATACAAGAGCATTCAGAAGTGAAATGATTAGATTATGAGAGTTGTAACATGGATTACATTAACCCACTGACATGGACTAACTGGGTGGTAACTGTAGGCAGGGAGCGGGTGACTGGAGAAGGCTTTTAGGCTTATATTTTGTCTCTGGTGAGTGGAGCACTCTCTACCTCTCTCTGTCTCTGCTTCCTGATTCCCATATCCTGAGCTGCTTCCCTCCTCCACACGATGCTGCTGTGATGTTCTGCCTCACCTTGGGCTCCAGAACTGTTCCACAGAATTCCAACAGCATCTCTCTCAGCTGTGGGGTGCTGGATCATCCTCCAGAGCAATGGGGCTGTCCCATGGACATGACCTCTAAAACCATGAGCCCCAAAATAAATGTTTCCTCCTCTGCATTTATATATATATATATTTTATTTGCAGACAGACACAATATCTTTATTCATTCATTTATTTATTTTTATGTGGTGCTGAGGATGGAACCCAATGCTGGGCAAGACCTCTACCACTGAGCCACGACCTCAGCCCCTTTGTATTGTTCTTGTCAGGTCTTTTGGACACAACGAAGAACAAGCTAACTCAAACAGCTCCCAAGTAGTATGGAGCTAAGGGCTCAGAGAAATAATATCCAGGGCTGAGAGTGTTGTTTGCCTGGAGATGAACTCCAAGGTATTTAGGGGCAGATTCTATTTCTCATTAAGTAACCCCTGAAGCCCAGGCATGCCAGCTAAGTAGGGAGTGACCACTGCAGGCTGAGGGTGGGGTCACCTTCTGGAGTCCCTTCTGTGGTAATCTGGGGTGGTTATGAAGGGACAGAATCGGAAACCTATCCCAAGACTCTGGTTGAAGGCAAAATCATTCCAGGTTGAAATGGGGCTGAGAACTGGACAGCTGATGTGGCAGTTGGAAATATACACTTACTGATGTTTTCCTCTCTTTTTTTTTTTTTTAGAGAGAGACTGAGAGAGAAAGAGAGAGAGAATTTTTTAATATTTATTTTTTAGTTTTCAGCAGACACAACATCTTTGTTTGTATGTGGTGTTGAGGATCGAACCCGGGCCACACGCATGCCAGGCGAGCGCACTACCGCTTGAGCCACATCCCCAGCCCTCCTCTCTTATTAAAGTCCTGTTTTTCATTGTACATCTAGAGTAATGCTAAGAAAAACATAAAATAATAAAAATAAATCGGCAACCCCACAATCAAGAGTCAATCTTCTTTAAAATTGTGGTGTATTTTGTATCTGTATTATTTTTTTTCTAAACACAGTGCCAGGATAAGAGTACAGCTGGAGTCACACAAACCATATGTTTAAATATTTAATATCTAGATCATTTTTCTACAGAGTTATTTTTCTTCTAACATAGCCAAAGTTTATCCATGAAGATGGAAAGGCAAAATTCAAATCACAATTAGTAAATATTAAAAATTTAGATAAAAGTATTTCAATAAAGCAGATTTTAATTTATTTTTTAAACATTTGATTAAAGCTGATTAAATATTAAAAATAATAAAACTATGCTATTTGATTGTCAAGGTCTATCTAGTTTTTAATATAAAGAATAGGTATTGTGCTTCATGCATTGTATATCTAGAGCTATGCATAAACAAGTTTAAGAGTAAAATGAATTATTTGGGATTGCAAAATATTCCTCAGCTGTTATGTGCAGCTGTTGCAAATATCCTGCTAATTAGCAGGCACCTTTGGCACCATGAATTAGAACTTGAAGAAAAAGCAAGAAAGGACACTTGGCACTACTGGGAGATGATATTCTGTTATGCAAGAAAATCTTGCATTTCTTGCTATTCAAGAAACGATATTTGACAAATTAAGTTCTTTGCTTTTATGTGCAAGAATCTTCCAGGCACTCTGGAGCCATGTCCATCTCTGATGTCAGCAGCAGCACAGCCCACCCAGGGCTGTGGCACTGGGATTCAGACCTGCTTTGTCTCAAAGACAGGGGGCGAGAGCTGGAGACACATTTCCTGGGGTTTGAATGATGTTAGTCCCGAGTTGATGTTTAGGGTTATGCCATGCAGCACTGAGCACCAGATCCCAAGTAACAGAAGTGTACACATCTTGTCTTCTGTAATAGCTATTTGTCTGTGTGTACTCATGAAATGTGGAACCTCCCGTACCATTGGACCTAAGGCCAGGCCTAATGTCTATGGGTATATAAATATATATTCACACACACATTATATATGTCATATATAATTCACACATAGATGTTGTATATAATATATGTTATATGACATATATATGTAATTTAAAATAAATATATTTACTTTAAAATTCTAAGATGTAATTTTTATTCATTTTATTGTAATTATGAACACATCTAAAGTCTAATTTTTAACTAGTGGTAATTATTATCTTTGAAACTATGAATATATCTATGGGATAAATATATATGTATATAATTTTTATATGTATATATATAATTTGAAGATATTAAAATATATAGGACATATTATTTCCCCAGTTTTCTAGTACGAACATTTTTTTCATAAACAAGTATTTATATATTTATTTTGTCATACTGGGGATTGAACCCAGAGGAACTCTACCAAGCCACATCCCCAGCTCTACCTTTTTTAATTTTGAAACAGGTCTCACTAAGTTGCGGAGGCTGGTCTCCCTCCTGCCTCAGCCTTCCAGGTTGTTGCGATTACACATGCACATCCCTGCACCCATCTAAATATTCTTTAAAAAATTTATTTGTAATCATTGTACAATATTCCGCAAGACAGATATATCATCATTTGCTAAACCAGCTCTACACTGGTTGTTTCTGATTTTTTCACTTCATGACATCTACTCCTGCTTCCAATTTTTGTGTTTATAAGTTTTCTCTCCTATAAACATTGTCGCAGTGAGCATCCTCTGGGGTACATTCCTGAAAGTGACATCAATTGGTCGAAAGGGATATATATGGTGTACTTGTAATTCAGCCAGGGACGGGTCTATTAAAAAGCCTATATTGAAATAATAAGCTCTGTTTGTGTCCCAGGGACATGACACCTGCAGCCAGCAGTAGAACTGGCTCAGGGAATTCAGTCTGGAGTTCTGGGTCCCAACTCTGTGTGAGTGTGGCCCAGCTCCTTTCCGTGTCCAGGCCTCAGTTTTTCTGTCAGTACAAAGGAGAGTTGGACTAGCTGTTTCCTCAGAGTCCTTTCGGTGGGAGATGCCCTGGTTTTCTCTCTCCTTGCTGGGTGAAACCAGGCTCACCCCCCAGGGCTCTGTCCTTGAGACCACTCTGCCCCCTGCTGGTGGGTTGCCAGATGCCAGCCCTGTTTCCGACTCCCTCAGGGAGAGTCCCCTGCCAAGTCAATTGTTCACTGTGAAACCTGGAAGCGACAAGAGGTTGAGAAGATGGTGACATCACCATTAATATTGGTGACATCACCATTAATATTTGCTTGGCCATCATCTCACCATAGGAAATCATATTCTTTGTGCTTTTCTTCCGAATGTCTCATGTCATCCATTTGTCCAGCAAATGACCCCAAGTTTCTCCTTCAAGCCAGGGCTATGTTAAGGGCTAGGAATTTGGTTTTGTCCCTGAGGAATGCCCAGGCTGAAGGGGCAGCAGAACTGGCCACAGGTTATTACTATATAATGCAGAAAGAAAGACATGGAGAATGTGCTTTGGTCGTTCTGCTCTTTGGCTACTGTGGGACTTTGAACTCCTGCCATTTGTTTGGGTAAAGATCCCAAATAAATATAGACTAGGTTGAATGGTGTCCTGCCCCCCACCCCAGATTCTTGTCCACCCACCCATGAATGTGATATGGGGTCTTTGCAGATATAATCAAATTAGGACAAGCTTATACCAGTAGGCCCTAGGTCAATGGCTGGTGTCCTAAGAAGAGAAAACAGGCATGGAGAGACACTCAGGGGGTGCCATGGGCAGGCAGGCGGAGATTGGAGAGGTGCATTGCCAGCCAGCTGAGACAAGGACTGCCAGGAGCCACCAGAAGCTGGAAGAGGCAAGGAAGGGCTCCTGCCCGAGCGTCTTTAGAGAGAAGCTGACCTGATTTCTCTGAAGAGGGTAATGGTGGGCTTAGCCTCTGGAACCATGAGACAGTAAATTTTCGTTGTTTTAAGTTACCTAGTTTGTGGTGATTTGTTAGCCCTAGGAAACTAATAAAACAGTAACTCAGAGAGGAGGAAAATTGGCAAAGTGTGCAGAACTAGAAATCAAAGTGTGTGTATGTGTGTTTGTGTGTGTGTGTGTGTGTGTGTGTGTGTGTTCACACACTGGTACCTACATGCTTGAGTAGGAGTATCTGGAAGGCCTGAGTTGTAGGCTCATCTCAGCTGCTGACTGGCTGTGTGACCTTGGGTTGAGTCCCTTCCCCTCTCTGGGTTCAGGTTTCTTTAACAATAATTTTTTTTTCCTTTTTTGGTAAATGGATGGAATGCCTTTATTTGTTTATTTATTTATTTATTTTTAATGTGGTGCTGAGGATCAAACTCAGTGCCTCTATGCTAGGCAAGCACTCTGCCCCTGAGCTATAGCCCCAACCCTACTGGTTTCTTGGTTTGGATAGAAAGGTTTGAATTAGTCCAGTGGTTCATTCATTCAATTGTTCATTCATACAATTCATTCTGTGTCTGATTAATGTCTTAAAACTACATCTTTAGGATTCTGCCAAAAACTATTATTTCTTTTTTAAGAATCAGAGCCCTTTTTCTCAAATAAAGATAAATATAGGGGTTTATATATAAAGGAGTATAGGTAAGCTATACCAGCCAGAAGACTGCTTTTTTTTGAGAATCTTGGACCCTTCTTGAAGGACTGAATCCTATACTGTCCCTCTGGTATTGAAAGGGTGACATTTGCTGTCAAATGATTGTGGGCAACAAAATAGAAGGGAGCCATTTCTTCATTATTATTTTTTAAAATTTTTTTAGTTATAGTTGGACACAATACCTTTATTTTTATTTTTATGTGGTGCTGAGGATCAAACCCAGTGCCTCACACATGCTAGGCGAGTGCTCTACTGCTAAGCCACAACGCCAGCCCCTTCTTCATTATTTAACAGAAAGCTTTGTTTAGTCTTTGGGGTTTGTGGAACTTTCACATGGGTTCAGAGAGGGTGAGTGTATTAGTATTCTGTGGCTGCTGTAACAAATTATTATAAATCTGGTGGCTTCAAACAATAACAATTTATTATCTCATAGTTCTGGAGGCCCGAGTGCAAAATCAGTTTCTCTGGGTGGAAATCAAGGTGTTGGCAAGGTCACAGGCCCTCTGGAGGCTCTAGAGAAGGTCCACTCCTTGCCTCTTTCAACTTCTGGTGGCTGTTGTTTTGTGGCTCTGTCCCTCCAACCTCTGCCCCTTTGACTACATTGCCTTGTCCTCTCTCTGTTAAGCCTCCTTCTACATTTCTCTTAAGGACACTTAAGCCTCTTTAAGCCTACCCACCCCAGAGAATTGAGGAGACTCTTATCTCAAAAGCCTAAATCTGGGCTGAAGATGTAGCTCAGTGGCAGAGCACTTGCCTAGCATATGTAAGGCACTGGGTTCAATCCTTAGCACCACATAAACATAGACAAATAAAATAAAGGCAAACTGTCCATCTGCAACTACAAAAGATTATTTTTTAAAAAGCCTAAATTTAATCATACTGGCAAAGTCTATTTTGCTACATAACATGTACAGTCTAAGCCAATTCGGAGGTGCATGCCTGTAATCCCAGCAGTTAGGAAAGCTGAGGCAGGAGGATTGTGAGTTCAAAACCAGCTTCAGCACAAGGTAGGTGTTAAGCAATTCAATGAGACCTTGTCTCTAAATAAAATACAAAAAAGGGCTGGGTTCAATTCCTGGTACCAAAAAAAAAAAAAAGGGATGAAAACCTAGTCCAGGGATGAAAACCTGATATCTTGGGGTGCGTGTTGGGGGGTGGGCATTTACTTTTAGCCTACTAGAAAATGATGTGTTGGGTGGGGTTGTGGTTCAGGCAAGCGTGGTAGAGCGCTTGCTTGGCATGCGTGAGGCACCGGGTTTGATCATCAGCACCACATAAAAATAAAATAAAGGTACTATGTCCACCTACAAATAATACACACACACACATATAAATTATATATATATATATATATATATTTAAAGATTATATAGAAAAAAAGAAAATGATGTGTCTATATGAGCCATGGCAGAGACCTGTCCTGTTGATCTCCCTCTCTCTCATTGTTCCCATCCACACTCTGCCTAGTAAAGAAGTTTTAGAAGGAATTTGAAGCCCTTTTTTAGATAAGAGATGGAGATAGGGAGTCGGGAGGAGGCACTGTCTGCCATTAGCCTCCTAAACAGCTCCTGTTGAGCTCAGGGTATGCAGAACTATTCTGGTGGGGAAACAGAACAGGGCCCAATCCAGTGCCATGTCCAGAGGCAGTCCTTTGTCAAAGGTTCATTCAACCAGGAAGAGAAATTGCACATACTGAACAAAGAGCTTCCCACTCTCATTTCAACAACTCTTTGAATGAGAATATTAGGGCCACTTTATAGATGAGAAGTCTGTCTGTCTCCCAGAGAGAGAGAGAGAGACTCACTCATGGCTATGTAGCTGGTAGATGGATGGTCACATTGGGATCCAGACCTTGCATCTCCCCATCCTCAGTGTGAAGGCTCTTGAGTGCACACTTGGGTCTGAGTTTCTGCTGCTCCAAAGCAAGGAATGTGCTATGAGCATGGTTGGATCATACTTTAATTAACCCCTAATGATCTGCACTATTATAAGCAGAACCTGGAATAAAATTACTAAAATTCTTACATCTTTGCTGACACAGTTAATCATTTTTTCCAGAAAATTTTTTAGGTTTGGAGCTGCAGTGTCGAAGGGTAAGCTCATGTTGGCAGCCACACCTGCCTTCCACAGAGGTTGTTCTGATCTACATTCTGTGCAGTGGTGTTTGAGGGTCACTGTAACTCCCCACATTCACCAGTGCTGGCTTTTATCAACTTTTAATCTTTGTCAATTTGATTATCAAAAATGGTCTCCAACTGATTTATTCTGTGTTTCTAAGATTATTAAGGATCTGTGTTTATAGGCCAAGCAGATGTATGTATTTCTAGGGCAATTTTCCTATTTCCTATTTCCCCCATCGGTGGGTTTGGGTGGAAATCTGATAGATTCCTAAGCCTATCTGGTGCGTGAGGACAGGAGACAGTGACTCCCACTTTATTGACGAGGAAGCTGAGGTTCATTGAAGGTAAATGACTTGCCCAAGGTCACTGGAGCAAATAAGTGCTGGCCCTGAGACACTGAGCTCTGAAGTCATTCTCTAGTACTTTGTCCAGTGCGTCACATTGATAAATGACCCTCTCCTATGGTTCTGGGGGGGGGGGGGAAATCAAGCCTGCCTTGTTTCAATTTAGTCTTGATTCTTAAAATAATCTATCCTGTAACATACAGTAGAGTTAGCAGAGAAAATATGTTCTGCCACTTATTGCTAAAGGAGCCGGAGATCCACGGTGGGCTGTGACCCTTTAAGAGCGTGCCCTCCATTCTGATAAATCAGGTCCTGGAAGGCCGTGTGTGGAGATTAGTGCTGACGTGTGTGGAGACGGGTGGTGCAGTTATTAACAGGACACCATGGCTGCAGATGAGCTGGCTCAGGGCGCACATGAGCACCTGGACTTCCCAGGGAGGCCTGGATGCTAACAGCAGCCTGAACTTGGGGATTATTCACCCACCCAGGGGAGGGTTGTGCCCATTCTTCCATCCTACTCTGTCCTGTTGGTCTTGTGGCCACTTGTAATGCTTAGAGTAGGGGGATGAAAGAGCTGAGCCCCAAATCTGGCTCTGTGTGGTTTTATGTGTGACCATATTCAACTCCCTGCTCCCCTCTGCCTTAGTTTCCCTCATGTCCAAAGGCCTGAAATGGTAGTCTCTTCCAAGTCTAAGTCGCTTGGTGTCCTCCACTGCCTGTCTCTGGCCTTTCTGCCTCTTGGCCGTCTGAACACTGGGAGGACACAGAGTCACAGAATGTGGCGCTCAGTGGTACCTTCCCATCCTGTTATCTAATCTCAGGCCACAAACTTGGGTTTGTGAGAAAGGTGACTTATCTTTCACTGTCAGGCCTTACATTATCTTTTGAGTCATTCAGCTATATAGCAGGAAGGTCATCTCAGAGAACTGCAAGTCATCTGTTTCCTTCAAGGTCTCTTCCCACACTGCATCTGTCAGATTGTGTCTAAATTTTGAGTGGGGTTCACTCAGTTCCTTGGCAAAAGAACTGGGGGCCGCCTGCATTCTGGGAGACACCCATTTCTGCTGACAGCCTTTGAGCCACAGTCCTGCTGGGTCCTTGGTCAATGCCCACGGGCTGCTGCTCCATTGTCTGGCACCCCCAAGACAGACCTCTTCTGAAGGGACATGGTCTCAGTTACCTGCCCGACTGCTAAGGGGCACTGCTCTCTACAGATGGCCATTTCTACTCCATCCCTCCCACAGCACCCTTAGTCCTCTGGAACAGGCTTGTGTCTCCCAGGTCTCTCCCAATTTCAGACTTTTCCAAATCCAGCTGAGATTTGCTCTCCCTACAATCCCAGGCTCAGACCAGCAAGAGTAGAGTTTAGGGCTGTTCTCAGGGACTCTCTCCCCAACCCATGCCCAGATGCTCAAAGCCCAGCTTTCCTTCTGATAAAAAACCATCTTCATACTTTCTACTCTTCATGCTTCTCTTCTAAGGCCAGAGCCTGGGCAGCCAGGGAGTGCCCATGGTGTTGGCAGCTGCCCAGATGATATGACTCAAGAGGGTGATTTGCCATCCTCTCTGCCATTGCCCCTAGGCCAACCTCCTGGTCACACCTTCTCTGCCACTCCCAACCAGCCAAAAAAGGGTGGAGCCGTGGCTCAGCTGGGGGCTGCAGTAGTCTCCACTAATTGGCTTTGGTCATCATCTCAGATTTGACTCTGGACTCCACACTTCATGATTTTTTAAAAAAGCCTTTATTGTTTGCTTTTATTACTGCACAAGTAGTCACAGTAGTGCACATTATGAAAGAACAGACTGTGCTATGATTTGTCCTCTCTGAAGCTCATGTTGGAGTTCAGTCCCCATTGTGAGTTAGGAAGAAGACAGAACCTGATGATGGAATAGAGGTGGGGCCTCTGGGAGGTGCTTAGGGTTAGAGTAACCAGGGTGGAGGTCTCATGATTGTCTACTGGTGACTATGAGAGGGGAGTGAGACCAGCACATGTCTCTCACCAGGTGATGCCCTGTGTCATCTCAGGACTCTGCCAGCAAAAAGGTCATCACTAGATTGGGCCCCTCAACCTTGGACCAGAATGTGAGCCAAAATAAACTAAAGTATACCTTACCCAGTCTGTGGTATTGTTATTGGGAATAGAAAATGGACATACAGATAAGTAAAAAGAAGAAAATAAAAAATCACACATAATCTCAACCTCAAGGGAAAACATGTTTCAATATCTTGAAGTCTATCATTTTCTCTGCATATATATTTTTCATGTTTATACAAAAGGAATCAGAATGTATGCCTTATATTTCACTTATTATAATTCTAAAATCTTTACGTTCTACTAAATAGAATTCTGCAATATTATTTCCAACAACAACATAGTATTTTAGATGGGGAAGAAATGTAGCCAACAATCACTATTATTTGATATATGGGTATTTCTAATGCCTTAATTTTGTTAAACTGAACAATATGAAATTTCTGATTTTTTTTTGTTTTGTTTTTTTGTTTCCAGGGATTGAACCCAGGGGCATTTAACCACTGAGCCACATTTGTTATTTTGAGACAGGGTCTGCTAAGTTGCTTAAGGCCTTGCTAAGTTGCTATGTCTGGCTGTGAACTTGCAATCCTCCTGCCTCTGCCTCCCAAGCTGCTGGGATTGCAGGTCACCACTCCCAGTGAAATTTCTGATGTTTGATTCCACCTTAGAAAGGGCGACTTCACATATTTAGTCTGGCATGAATACTGTGATGAACATCCTTGACATCAATCTTTATGTCATTATTTTTATTACTTCTAGGATTACATACCTAGAAATCCCACTTGGAAGTGAAAAGGGACACATGCTTTTAAACAGGTCCACTGATTAAAACCTTCTGCTGTGTGTTCAAAGCAAACCAAGAGAGAGAAGGGTAAGGAACAGTTAGGTGTTAGGCTAAGCAGAAGTCCCAAGTGATTCTCTCACTAGGAGTGGCCTTGGACAAGTTTTAGCTCATAGGAGTCACCCCTACTTTGGAGAGCAATCAGGTTTTCATAGTGGAACAATGACATTTTATTTCAAAGATGTGAATATTTCAGCAAAGGCTTGGGCATTTCAAACCCTGTCTAACTTCGGTCAGGCTTTAAAACTCTGTGTAAGTTTAGGATCCTCTGATCTTGAGATCAAAATCCCCTTTTCTAGGGAAAGGTGACAGTAATAAGGTGGTCTTGCCCTTTCTGCTCCTTAGACATGAGGACTTTTTAATTTTAAATACTTTTTTTTTTAGTTGTCAATGGACCTTTATTTTGTTTATTTATAGGCAGTGCTGAGAATTGAACCCATACCTCACACCAAGCTAAGGCAAGTGCTCTACCACTGAGCCCCAGCCCGACATGAGGGCTTTTTAAAGGACTCAAAATTACCTCCATGATTTTGAATGTTTAAAAATGCAACTTGGCCTTGAGGGTGGACCCAAGCCTGACTGTGGAGGGAGGTTCTGATGGATTCTGTGGCAGTAGACCTCTTGAACCATCCAAGCGTGCAGGCTGAATTTTAAAAATAATTGTCCTTTTTAATGATGTAAAACATGTCATCTAGATTAAAAAATAAACACACTTTATTACTTTCCCAGTCCTTTCTTCCTCTCTTCCCAGGGCCAAATGGGGATTGCTTGAATATTTCTGGCGTATTTCACATATTTAATAACGCCCTTGGAGGTTCTTCCACATCTGATGAAAATGTGGGATTAAACTCTGCCTATAGACACTGTTCACAGAAAAGAAAACCAGTGTGTGTGGTGTATTTATATGTGTGAGTGTGTGTGTGTGTGTGTGTGTGTGTGTGTAGGTGGATGTGTCTGTGTTGGGGTGGGGAAAGCCTCCTGTTTTGGAAGCAGCTGGGCCTACAAGTCAAGAGCTTTGTACTTTTTATCTTGAGCAACAAAGGAAATTGTTTCCCTGCTCTCTCTCCTCTTTTGGGGGTGGGGGAGATGAGAGAGAAGAAAAGGAAAAAAAAAAAAAAAATCACCGTGGCTAACTAAGCAAAGTAGAGCCGCTTCTGGAGAGAGCCAGGCCTTCCTGGCCAGCTTTCCGCCAGCTCTCCTGAGCTGCAGCGAATCCAAGAAAATAATCAAAGCTTTAATTTATTTATACATCTCCTCTACAGATACTATAGATCCAGCGACTGCGCTTCCTAATTGATGCGCGCGGAGCCCTCCCGGAGCCTGCCGCCTGCGGTCGCCCCAGCTCCGGCGGCCAAGTGCGGGGTCCCCAGGCCGCCGCCTTTCAGAGCGCCGTCCCCAGGCCCCACGGCGGCAGAACAATGGCTGGTGGCGGCGGTGGCGGCGGGGCCCCGGCGGGCTGCTCTGCGGCCGCCGCACCTGGGTGATGGGCACCTCCCGAGACGCCCCGGGACTGAGGACCTGACAGGCGCGAGCTGCCTCCTTAATAGACTGCGGGAGTGTTCTCCGGGAGAAGTCGGCGGCGGTCCCCGAGGAGAGATCATCAGGCAGAGTGGTCCCCGGAGCAGGATTTATTAGCAGACAGGATGGGGAAGTTGATTAGCCTCCGCGGCTGAACGGACATCCTGTCAGACAGGCCTCTTAATCCAATCACTTACCTGTCGAGGGCAGCGTCGCCGCTGTGCGCTCGCTCGGCGGCCCGCGCCTCGGCCTCCGGGCTGGCTCCGCGGGGCTCCCCGCCCAGGACGCGGGGCGCAGGCCGGGACCGGGGGACACAGTCTCCGTCTCCCCGAGGCCGGCTCGCTCCCTGATGTCGTCTTGCTGTTCATGCAACTTGTCCTGCACAGAAACCTCACCTGACCAGACCCGGCTCCTCTCCCCATTCCTGAACCTCTCCAGTGTGCCTCCCTGCCCTTGCTCCGGTTATGAAGATTTTGCTTTTTTCTTTCTTTCTTCTTTTTTTTTTTTTTGACAGTCATTTTGCCATTGGAGATCTGGCTCACAAACCCCGTGTTTCCTGATCGCATCTCCCCTCCCTCCAGGCCCAGGTCATTTCTCCCACCTGGGAAGCGTTATCTGTCTCTGCCTAGGTCCCAATCCTGCCTCACATCACTTACCAGCCCTGCGACCTTGGCCAGATGACCTCACTTGGGCTTCTTTCTTGGGATGATAATAGCAAGCTCTGCATAGGGTTGCCTTGAGGACCAAATGAGAGGGTGCACTTAGACAGCTGGCTCATTGTGGTGCTAGGTGATGGGCATTTGTCCTGCTCTGTGTGGGGGTCATCTTGTGTGGTATTAGCCCTTAGCTGTGGTGAGTTCCATGAGGACAGAGGTCAGGCCTTCACCATCTCCTTCCCCCATAACCAGTACAGACCTTTAACAAGCTGAATATTTGTTGAATGAATGAAACAACTGCCTGCCACATTGTGGAACAAGTATGGTGAATCATTTTTCTGAGTGACCCCACAGGCTTCTTCTCTGGCTGAGCTGACCATGGAAGAAGCAGGGAGGTGAGGGACAAGGGCCCCCATCTGCTTTCATGTGGCAGGCATTGAGATGTGTGTTCTCTCTAGCTCTTGTCAAGAGTTTAGGAATTCAGACCCTATTGATCCACTGCATCTTCAGAGCCATCAATCATCATTAAGAAACAGGACCTGAACCCCTGGATAGGGTGGCCAGCACTAGGTAATTTAGAGGATTTTACACACACACATACACACACACACGCACACACACATACAGAGACACACAGACCACACACATACAGACGTGGCTAAACAAAGTCAGCTTAGACCAGAACTGAACACTCAGCAGGCAGGGAGGGAAAGAACAAGGGGACTTGCAGAAATCAGAGGAAACTGACCAGGAAGTGTATTAAATTCTACTTCCTGGTCACAGATATTTGTGGTTGACCATAATCGTCTGTGAGTATTTGACTGGCAAAAGTGGATGCTGAGGTCACACCCAGGCCTTGTCACCCGCTACTGATGTCCACTTTTTCCTGCTCACAACCATCAATCTTGCCTGGGTCAATGTCGAGGTCACTAGTCTCTAGTTCAGACCATCTTCTTTATTTCCCTTAGAAAACAAACAGCTGGGTGCGGTGGCACAAGCCTGTAATTCCAGAGGCTCAGGAGGCTGAGACAGGAGGATAGTGAGTTCAAAGCCAGCCTCAGCAAAAAGCAAGGCATTAAACAACTCAGTGAGACCCTGTCTCTAAATCAAATACAAACAATAGGGCTGGAAATGTGGCTCAGTGGTCCAGTGCCCCTGAGTTTAATCGCCGGTACCTCCCCCAAAACCAAACCAACCAAACAAAAACAACCCCAGAATAACATTTGCCATGTCACAGCCATCAGGCAACTATTTCATACCTTGGTGTTTCTTAAAGATTTCTAACCATGCTTTGGTGATCTTGGTGTGGCAGAACTTACCATGTTAAGGGATTCAGAGCACACAGGGGCTTGTCAGGTGCTGCTACTTACTGATTAGCTGTGTGATCCTGGGCAGGGGCCAGGGAGATGGGCATTTAACCTCAGTGAACTTTAGTTTCTTCATCCATCAAATAGGGATATTTGTTTTACCATCATGAGGAGAAATTCAAGTGTAAAATGAGGTAATTATAGAAATGTGCTTTTAAAAAAACAATACTATACAAAATTAGGGTAGAATTACTATCATGAAAATGTTTCTAAAACAGTGATCACCTTCAATGCCAGATGTGCAAAAGCAGAGGTGACCAAGCCTCTCTGTGTCCTCAGTGGGTTCACAGGCTAATGGGGAAAAGAGAGAGAGGTGGGGATATTGGCTAAGACACCAGGCAGAAGGAAGTCAGTGTTCTGGAAAGGTACCAGGACAACACTAAGAAGGTACAGAAACTAGGAATGGAACACCCTCTGTCCCCTACCTTGGGGCTGGAGAGGCTTCATGGAGTGGGAATCATTGTGTTGCACCTGGAATTAAAATGATTGGGGAGAGGATCACAGGCAGAAGGGACAGATGGGGGCCAGATGGTGATGAAGTAGGGTAGGTATGCAGTGGAGAGCAGGAAGAGTCGGGTGGAAAGGCAGATGGGGCCAGATCTGTAAAATCTCGGGAGCCTGGCTGAGGAGCACCAGGCTGCAGGGGCCACAGAGGGTTCTCAATAGGGAAGAGATAAGTTCTGAAGTATGTTCTGGAAATCATGGGAAGATGGTAGTCTCCAAGATGGACATGCACAATTGTCTGTGCACCTGGAAAGAGGACTTTTCCTAACAAGAATGTCTCAGTCTCTCCCATCACAGCCTCAGTGGAGAACTTGTACCTTGAGAGCCATCGGGAGAGCCTAGGGGCTGGGCTTGGAGTTAGACCTGCTCAAGTGCTGGCTTACCAGCTGGGGAACCCCAGACAAGGAGCGTAACTTCAGTGTCTCTATTTTTAAAAGGGGACAATAATCATAATGAAAATGTATTAAACGCCAAATGATTTATAAGAATCATCAGGGGGCTGGGGATGTGGCTCAAGCGGTAGGGGGCTCGCCTGGCATGCGCGGCCCGGGTTCGATCCTCAGCACCACATACAAACAAAGATGTTGTGTCTGCCGAAAACTAAAAAATAAATATTAAAAAATTCTCTCTCTCTCTCTCTTAAAAAAAAAAAGAATCATCAGCACAGACAGTACCCTATTTTATAGATTGGGAAACTGAGGCTTATACTAGCTCTATATAATTTATGAAGTCCCTTTATGTGCTGATGTTTGGGAAATGCCTACTGTGGTCCAGGTTTATCATACACCTTTATCTCTTTATCAACACAATCCTGAGAAGTTGGCAGAATTTTTTTTCTACTTTTTGGAAGAGGAAACAAGCTCAGAAGACTCAAACCAGCCAGCCAGAGTTGGTCAAACTGAAGCTCGCTGCTTCCAATCTGGAGCTTCTGTTCTCTCCAGTATAGTGTGTACAATCAGAGAGGGTTAAAACCAGCTCAAAGACACACAGCTGGTGGACAGCCCTTGTCTTGCTGTCTGTTTCAGTGGATGTGATGAGAGTAAAATGTCAAGATTTTCCCCTTTGGGTTGGGGGACTTTGCACGGGGGTAGTCAGTCTTTAGAACTGCAGATTCTACTGGATTTGTTGTCTGACAGATTTGCTGAACACTTCTGTTGATGATGATGTCAATATGGAAGAAGAGGGCATGGAACTGACACTTTAAAACTCCCTATCCAGAGCCACCCTCTCATCCGCCTATCTTCCTTTGTCTCCAATTCTTGCTTTGAGCATTGCTACTCAGACCTGTAATGCCCTCTCCAAGGGGAACCAGCTGTGGCTTCCCCAACCCTCTCAATAAGGTGACACAACTCCGATTTGTCTCCTTGGTTCTCCTGGAGTCAGAATCTTCGAATTTCCAACAAGTTCATGGCTTTAAAGCTCAGAGTTGCATGCACAATGTAGATGGGGGGGCAGTGAGATTCAAGGTCCTGGTCCCCCTGCCTTTTAAGGGAGCTCTGGAGAGAAAGACCCAGATCTAAGGAGAGGAAACCAGGATATTTTCTGAGATCACTGCATCATTATTTGAGACCAGGGGCCTCCCACTAAATATCCTGAGGTCTGGAAGTGGTTTGTTGTGAACCTTGGACACAGATCTCCTTGGATCTCTATGGAAGAGCCCACAGGGACAGATGCCTGTATGTCCCTGTGCTTCTCCTGCCCTGGCCTCTGTGTCTCCTTACAACCTAAGTGAGAGTTGAAGAGGAGCCAGTGGTTCAAATGTACATTCTGGGCTGCATGACCATGTGACGCTGGCTGGCTGTGCTCAGCAGCACCCCCCGGGGTTGGGGAGGAAGGAGACAGATGTTTGGGATTTGGGGAGAAGGGACAAAATCTTGCTAGGGATAATCTCTGCATCCCTAGCACAGAGTAGGTGCTCAGAAGATGTGTTATTGAGTCAAAGGGTAGCTGAGAAGGGTCCATAGGGAGCAGGGAAGGATAAGGGCCCTCTAAGCTGAAGAAAATACATAGGCAAAGACCTGGATGCCAGTGCAGGGGAGTTCAAGTCCCTTCTGCCTTTGACCTATTCTAGGGCCCCAGAAGCAGGCTTCCCAAAGATATTTTTATCTCTGGAAGCAAGGGCCCATCCTGCTCTCAACATCTGTTTTTTTTTGTCTTTGAGCATCTCTGATGGCTAAAAAATGGATTTCTTTCTTAAACTAGGTGGGCACTGATTCTTTTAGAGATCTCTACTGCTGCTCCTCAAACTGCCTGCTTTTTTGGTGCCTCATTATCCAGGGCCTTGAGGTCCAGGTAAAGGTATTTGGTATTTATTCTGCATGCAGAAGGAGCTGTGGCTGGATTCTGAGCCCGAGGACCATGAACAGACAGCACTTTCCTCAAAAAGACACCTCTACTCTCTGGGCTGGGCTGGAGTCTTAGTGGTAGGTCAACTGGATGCCTCTCCCTCCTTCTCTCTCTTTCTGCACCTATTCATAATCACTGCTTCAATTCATGGACCCAAGTGCAGAAAACCAGTAATAATCATTTCTCTTCTCAGACACACAAGTTCAAGGCCAGTGGCCATGGGTATGGGCTGGGAAGAGGCACAAGAAAAGTTAGTGTATTCAGATTATCCCAAGTCAGGGTATCATGGAAGCCAGTGCTTCTCAAATCCCTTTGCCCCTCCGGAGTATTTTTTGTTTGTTTGTTTGTTTGTTTTTGCAAAACCAAAGATGGCAGGCAGGTGCAGGAACTTGTCTCGGGGCGAAGGGAGTCTCCCGCTCTCCTCCGGCCCTGATGGAGAGAAGCAGCTGGAAGTCTGTGGCAGATGGTAGCAGTGGGGAGGCGCTCAGTGGGAGAGGCAGCAGCCCTCCACTTGCCATCAGGGATTGCAGTAAGGCAGGTCTGGGCACCTTCACCTACCCCAGGATCCCTCCTGACCTTTGCATTCTCCAAAAAATGTCAAGGTGATGACAAGACACATCTATCGCATCTCAGCCATCATTGCAGTTGAAAGATGGGCCTGGAGCAGGTGGACTGCTTCAATTATGATGGATGAGGATGGTGACAGCTCTCGGGAGAGCTGCGGGAACCTGGCAAGTGTTCACTCAGCTATGACTCCTCTGGTAGCAATTTGACAAGATCAGAGCACTTTATGGAAGTGGAAAGTTTGGGGACCTTGGGGTTTGCTTGGTCCAGGGAGTCTGGATTCTGAAGCCCTCTGGCAGCCACACAGGGCGGGCTGGCCACTGATGGCAGCTCTCTTAGGAGGACCAGCGTGGGGAAAGCAGGAGTCACTTGCAGGGAGCCCATGAGGCCTCTTGGCCCTGGGTACCAAGTCTTTCTTCCCTGCCACTGAGAACAGTCACAAGTTTCCAACTAGGGGACATCATCGTTGCTATAACTACAATGTCACAGGCTTTTTCTGTGAGCCATACCTGGTGATGGGGACTAAGAGATAACGGTGAATGAGAGAGAGTCTCATGGCATTTCCTATGTGGACTCTGAGGTGACCAGATAGCCCCATCTGTGGTCAGATGGAATGATAGGCATGTTGCCTCTCTTCTCTCTTCTCGGAGCTTCTGTTTGTCTCTTTATGGGTATGGTGGCTGAGTATTAAGTGAGGGAACCTACAAGGAGCCCTCAGCTTGTCACCAGGTGGGTTCAATAAATGTTGGATTTCCTCCCCCATGGATTCAGTTGTCTTTTGGTGTATTTCTTTAGTCATTCAGTAAACTTGGCAGAGCACTTCCTGTGTTCCAGGGGCTGAGTGTGGCTTCTGGGGATTCAGTGTGATTGCAGATGAGGGGCTGATAGCCTTCTGTGCTCAGGGAATGAGAATATATTTAGTCTCTGTTGCCCTGAGGTGGTTGCTGGGCAGAGGTTTCCATCTTGCAGGATGAAAGCTGGGCATAGTCTTGGTTGCAGTCCTCCTAGACCGGAAGCTGAGGCCCTGGAAACCCCTGGACCTTCCAAGCATTGTGTGTGTTGGGGGATTTCTCTGCTTTGGCTCAGCTCTGAAGCCAGGATGCAGAGGGTTTCTGACTCCAGAGGATGACCTTCCTTGAGCTGGGAGGGAACTCCCAGGATGGGCAGCTTGTATTCTATTAAGCAGCTGCTGACTACACTGGGGATTAGTGCTAGGTGGAGGAGAGGCAGAAGAGACTCAGTCAAGTCCTAGGGAGTCTCTGGCTGGCAGAGGGAGAATGAGGTGACAGGCAGACTAGCACACATACTGGTCAGAAGGTCCTGGCAATGGCCTAGGTGAGCTCTGAGGAGGGTGCTGTGCATTCTGCCAGGGGGATCAGGGAAGGCTTAAGAGACAGCATATGTATTAGTCAGGGTTCTCTAGAGGAACAGAATCAACAGGAAGTATAGTTATAAAAAGGGGACTTATTAGGTTGGTTCACAATAGTCCATAATGACTGTCTGCAGGCTGGAGAGCTGGAAGAACCAGTAGCCACACAGTCCAGAACAAGAGGATCAACAGTGCTACCCCAGTGGCAGTGTCTGCTTTGGAAGAGTGAAGAAGCGAGAGTCAGATATCCTCAGAGGATCACAGCAGCAATCAAGAACCTGTTCAAGAAGAGCTTGCATTTGCTGCTGCATCCTTGTTCTTCCAACTTTTATTCCATCCAAGCCATCATCCTATTGGTCCATGCTGCCCATGCTTAAGAGGGGTCTCCATTTCAGTTGACTATCCCACATGCCAATCATTCCCAGACACACTATAATCCTCAGCATCTCTTAATCCAATCATGTTGACAATTCAAAGTGATCATTATAGGATATTTTCTCTAAACTCAGAGAGATAACCCAGAAAGAGTGCGTGGGGGGGGAGCACCATATTGGAACTCTCACAGAGGGCACCTGGGCAAGCCCTTCCTAGGCCCTGGGGTGCCCCCTCCACTGGGTCCTCCTGGCCCAGGCGCTTGCAAGTTCCCTCAGAAGTGATACCCTAAAGTTCTCTCAAGTAACTGCAGTTCCTTTTTGAGACTCACTGTGTGCCCCAGGCAGCTAACAATGGCCCCAGGTCTCCAGCTGTGTTGTCACCCTCACTCAGGATATAAGCCAGAGGATATAACCCGTTCTCTCTTGCTTTATAAGATGCTTGGCAAAATTATACCCATGAATATTGTTACATATTTTAACAAACTATTTGCTATAGTTTGGATCTTAAATGTCCCTAAAAAGCACATTTGTTAAAGGCTTGATCTCCAACCCATGGGCCTACTGGAAGGTAGAAGGAAGCTAGGTCACTGGGTATGTACCGTTGAAGGGGATATTGGGATGGCACTCCTTCTTGTTTGTCTCTCTGCTTCCTGGCCACCATGAAGTGAATAGGCTGCCTGTGTCATGTGTTCCCACCATGAAGTACTCTGCCTCCACAGGGCCAAATGACCATGGACTGAAACCTCCAAAACTGTGAGCCAAAATAAACCTTTCCTCCTTTTAAGTTGACTATATCAGGTGTTTTGACACAGTAATGCAAAGCCGACTAATACACTATTGTATTTTGACTGGGAAAAAGATTTTAATGGTGATGACAAGAATATTAAAATCACTCACTAGTTATGTGTCCTGGAAAAAGTCTGTATTTAATTGGCTCCTTTATGAAATGGGGACGTCAGTCCTGCCTGGTTCCTACTCTAGGATTGTGTGCAGTCTAAACTCCAAGAAATAGCTTATAGAGGAGGACACTGGGGGGTGGTGGTGGTGGTGGTGGTGGTGGTGGTGGTATGAAATAGTTTCCAAGAAACTCATGGCCAAAGTGCCCAAGGAGCTCTGCTCTGCTCTTTCAGCCCTTTGTTGGCTGGAGGCAGATGTGACAATTTGGGTGGGGGTGGGTTGTAGCATTTTCCTCCTGGATCCACGTGGCCAGATACTGACAGGGTATGTTTTTCCTCTTTTCCATCCCAGCCTACCTTTTGGGAGCACCTTTCATTCACACATTAGACCTTCAGCAAGGAAGAAAGTGTGCTCAGGAGGGAGGATATTGATCAGGTCTTTGTGGAGCTTGGAGGAGTCTGCAGCTTTAAGGCCCAAAACTCACTTGTGCTAACACCTTCACTGGCTCTTCCTGATCTCCACCTAACAGCCCTTCCAGGGCAAATAGTAGAGACCCAAACCAGAGGCCAGAGGCCAGGCCTGCAGCCAGAGAGGACCCTAGTCAAACTTTCCCACCCACCCTGCCCCACCACATTTCCTGCACTGGGCCAAACAGCCTCAGATTCCCCAGCCTTTCTGAGGCTGAGAAAGGGATATGGTGCCCTTTCAACTTGCTAGGCTAATGTTTCATAAGTGGAGGTAAACTGCATAGGATTGGGGTCCAACTGATTTGAATTTAACTCCTTGCTCTGCCATCTTCCTGCTGGGTGACACTGAGCAGGAAGTGTCACATTTAATCTTTCTAAGTCTCAGTTTTCTCACCTGTAAAGTGGGGATTATAATAGCACCTGTTTCCTAGGGTGATGGCAAGGTCTAGATGATGTGTGTGACACCTGAAGGCCCCTTTTTAGTTTTTCTACTCCTTCTCCTGGACAGTGCTCCCCAGTGTTCTCAGGGCTGCAGGACGCAGTTCTGCACATCCCTGTCAAGAGCTTGTGATCAAGTGGAGCCAAACAGTGTCCATTCTTGAGATTTTATACTCTAACTGGGAAAAGAAGGGCCCTTTCCTCTCTGCTGTAAAGATGCAAGATGGAAGCTTGATGTTGCCTGCAGACAGGGTTCCAGACTGGGAGAAAGAGCTAAAGCCATAGGGAAAAAAATAAGCAGAAGAAGAGAAGTGGAGAACAAGAGAGCCCTTGTTGTGTTTGAATTACTGGGGCCAGTCACCTCTTTGACCAGTCTCATCCCTATTCTTCTTGTGGTTTTACTATTTGAGAAATGCCCATAACATTTCCCTTTTGGATTAAGCTGATTAGAGTTGGATTTCTTTCACTTGCAATCAAAGGATTCCAACTAATAAATATACTCAGCACAGTGCCTGGCTTATAACAAGGGCTTTGTCAGTGGTATCTCTCAGTGTTAATTCAAGTCTGGCTTTGTGTGGCTTGATATTGGTGCTGAATTTTCATCTCACTTACCCTTGGCCTTCCTGTCATGAGAACTTGTGCTTCCTCCCTGCCACCCAGCACCCAAGACTCTTCGTGGCTGTTCGTGTGATACACGAAGCTGCTGGGTAACTTGAGTCTGCCTGGGGCTGAAGGCAGCGGCATGGCCCATGTAAAACAGGACCATGGACAGTGGCAGCTCAGAATGCAAATGCCTGCCACAGGACACAGACACCATCAAGCTGCCTACATCCTTCCCCATGTCGGGGCCTGATAATGAACAAGTAATTTATGTCTAGGAGTCAGTGGAGCCTGTCATGGGCCAGGGCTGAAATGTTACTACGAGGGATTCCTAGGAAGGTCGTTGCCCTGAATGTCACTGTTAAGGGTTGTCTGTAAATGGCGTCACCTTGGAGGCATCCCCTTGTTCTCTTGGCTTCTTTGCAGGGAGAAGGGTGCACTGTTGAGTGGTGGGCTGGGAAACACAAAGGGCTTCTTTTGAGTCATGCTCTCATTCTGGTCCTGGATCTTTGCAAAGTCTGACCTCAGATCCCTCACAAGTAAGAAGGGGAGATCCAGAATGCACTGGGGCTTCAGCAGATGAGCTGAATTTGTGAGCAGGGAGGGCAATACTTTGGCATTCTTCTTTGTGCGGAGGACAGGGGGAAAGGCTCCAAAGACCTTCTATCTAAATTAATTTGAATCAAATGTCAGATATGACAGGAATAGTGTTCTGGGGACAAAGAAACAGAGCACCTCTTTTTGAGGGCATGAGAAGAAGGGAAGGATAAAGGAGAAATCAATAGACTAGTAAGTAGGTAAACCTCTCAATCCCTTTCCATGGGCCTACGACTCCCTACCTGTTAATGGACTACAGAATCTTTGCTGTCCTGGGGTATAGTCAGAGCATGCTTTATTAGTCTCATTTTTATGGATGAGGAGACTGTGGCTGAGAGCTGAAGTCATATAGCTTCTGTGCTCTAGATTTGGGTCTTTGGATTCCTAACCCAGCACTCCACCCATTGCCCAGCCTCACCTGCTGTTTATAGAAATTAAGGGATGTCTTCCGGCAGAGAGATCTAGTGGGATCTTCCCTGAAGTGGCCCAGATGACCTTCCCCCTCCCTCTATCATTCAGAGTTAGGGTTCCTCAGGAAATTGCTGGGATGGGGAGGGGAGAAGGTGCCTTGGCGTCAGGTTTGTCTTCAGAGGAGATCTGGCATTGCCTCAGCCCAGCTAGGCCAGGCTCCAGGGGAGCATGTGGAATAGGGTCATGCCTCTATTCCTGCACCACAGCGTTCCTTGTCAGGGACTTCCTTCCAGCTCCATTTCCCCTTGCATGTTGGAGGAGGGTTTCTGGCCTGCAACATGATCAATACACCCTGAGCCAATGTTCTGTGGTTTTCTTTTCTTCCCGGGGGGGGGCCCAGATTTAAATTCACTTGGTTAAATAATCATACCTAATGAGCCTGCTTGCCACTCATCCCACAGCTGTGAGCTGAGCCCGCTGGGGCACATGGGCTGGGTAAACATGTTACAGGAGTTGGCAGTGTCCACTGGGTGGGAGGTGTGAATAGCTTGGTTGGCACCTGTGGCTTAGGCTTCAAGACAATACTCCTAAACCTAGATTTTCCCTTTGAGATCCCTCTGCAGAACTCTGGGAGGAAGATTGGACCTGAATTATCATGTCCATTTCACAGATGGGAAGATGTGGCCCAGAGAGTGGAGGGGGACCAGCAGCAGGGCTTCAGGGTCCTCTCCACAGGACTCTCTCTTTTGTATCTTTCCCCCACCAACAGCAGGTGCAGCAGAGACTGTGTAGGTGTGCAGGGCTCTGGGCTCTGGCCAGATGCTCCCTGAGCAGGGTGGGTAAAGCCATTTCTTTCACAGCACTTCAGAGCTGAGAATCCTTGAGCTTCATGCACTTGGGACTGTGCTCCTTTCATCCCTCTATGGATCTTTCTTTCTGTTTGCAAGAGCATCCTTATCACAGACTGTACTGATATTTATTTATTTATTTATTTATGGTACTGGGGATTGAACTCAGGGGCACTCAACCACTGAGCCACATTTCCAGCCCTATTTTTGTATTTTATTTAGAGACAGGGTCTCACTGAGTTGCTTTGCACTTCACAAAGTGGAGCCAATCAGGGTCCAAATAGGGACATTATTGAGAGTGAAAGCAGGCACTCTTATAAGCACATGGAGACAATGGCATAAGCCAAGTCTGCCCTGGCAAACCGGATACATGAGCACTCAGTGATGTTGAAGTAATGCTCATGGGCTGTCGTAAGCATGAGATGATAAAATGCTCAGAACAACCTGCATAGAGCTGAAAGGCCAAGTTCTTAAGACAGTGTTATTGTTAATTTGGCTTATTTTTTCATCTCAGGAGACTGTGTGACTTTTTTTTTTCTTAGTGAGAGAGAGAGAGAGAGAGAGAGAATTTTTTTAATATTTATTTTTTAGTTATCGGCGGACACAACATCTTTGTTTGTATGTGGTGCTGAGGATCGAACCTGGGCCGCACACATGCCAGGCGAGCGAGCTACCGCTTGAGCCACATCCCCAGCCCCTGTGTGACCTTCTTTTGAGAGGGGGATCATGGTCTGTTCTGAGCTTCTTTGCAATTCTATGTAATGTTTCATCTGCCTTTTTTCCCCAGGGCTACTCTTTGGGAAGACCCAATGCGGCAAAGTGTGCCTGCCTGGAGCCCGGTGACCACGATGGCCCGATGTCAGATGTGTAGATGTGTTTCAAGATCTTGGAGGGTACACATCTCTGACTCAGGGATAGAGGTCACATTTGGAGGCTCGCTCCTCTGGCTTCTCTTGCTCATACTTCCCATTGCTATTATGGAATGTGCATTGTTAGGGTGATGGGTGGGTGGTAGGAAAGATGATGCTATTCAGAAAAAGGTTAGGCCTAGACAACCCTTCTAGAAAGTTCACTCATGGAAGTTGGCTTGAGTGTGGGGATATGTGTGACCATACCTGCTTCTGTGGGTTGAGACTGGATCATTAGGCTGGCCTCTGCCCTGACATCACCACCCTGGAGACCCTGGGAAAACCAGTTATGGAGAGAGCCCTGGCAAGAAAAAAACCTACCAAAGGACACCAAGATATTGGGAATCTTGCCATTCCTGGGTGTTGCTAACCACAGTTAAGATTTTAAGGCCAGGTCTTCCAGTCTAACAGGTGTATGCATGTATGATTCCTGGGAGGGAATTTCATAGCTCAAGGCAGAGGCATCCAAAGGTAACTTGAGGTTTCCGATAACTGGGCTTTTCTCCTATCTTGCGCCCTTGTTCTGCCTGATGCAGAAAATCGATCCCATGATTTCTCACTGAAGTCATGATTACTCAGGGAGTTAGTGCTTGGAGCTGAGCTCTGTCACACTCGGGATTGCTTTCCGTCAAGGTTTTCTCTGTCATGCCCTCTGGGCTGATTCTAAGTGGTGGGAGGGTGCTGTGACTCTGCCTCTTCCCTTCTGGCCCTGGGCAGGGAGGGGGGCATCCTTTAAGCTGGTGTGGCTACACCTCCTTTGGCCCCCTTGATGTAGGACAGAAGAGGCTGGACACTTGAGGAGTTTTCAGGAAGAAGGTTTATTAACTGCAGAGTACAGAGAGGCTATCATCTAAGACATTCTCTGGATGAATAATCTGAAAATTCTTTGAAGTTTATACCCGGTGGGAGGAGGAGCTTGAAGAGTCACTCTTTTTTTTTTTTTTTTTTTTTTTTTTTATACTGAGGATTGAACTCAGGGGCACTGGACCACATCCCCAGCCCTATTTTGTATTTTATTTAGACAAAGTGTCTCACTGAGTTGCTTAGCGCTTCACTTTTTGCTGAGGCTAGTTTCAACTCATCATCCTTCTGCCTTAGCCTCCCCAGCCGCTGGGATTACAGGTGTGGACCACCATGCTGGGCTAAGATTTACATTTTTGTAGCCATATACATAGCAGTATTTTATATGTGTGTGTGTGTGTGTTCACAGATAGTGCTTCTTATACCATTTTTTAGTCTAGTCAGAGGTTTTACCACAAAAGCAGACATAACATCAAATGTGCTGCCAAACAGCCTTTGCAAGACAGAGTAACTCAGTTCATACAGAGAATAGGAAGTTCTAACCCCCATTGATTTTTTTTTCAGAAATTTTTGCTTATATTCTGTTATAAAGCTTTCTGACAAGAAGAGGGACTTAATGTTACAAATATGGTGGGGGTTTCTTCTTAATTATGGTAAGGGTCTTCTGGGTGGGGGGTCTGTGATCTGATTCGCCCTCAGGAAGGCTGTCCTGGCCATTGACCTCTCAATGGCCTATGATCTTTCCAGCCAATGTCTGTGCCCCATTTGGAAAACACAGGAATTTGCTGGAAGCCTTCCCATGCAGTCCTGGTGCTGTGGGGAGCTTCACGGGTGTGGGGGCAACACTGCTTCTCTCAGTCTAGATGCACACATCTCCCCTCTGTCCTCCAGTGGCTGCCTCCTCAGTGGCACTGGGCATGGGCTCGTGAGCTGTCTGCCCTGGGGTTTCCACGTGTATCTAGGGCCTTCTAGTATCTTCTCCCATATTTGGCTCAAAGGGGGAGATGGCAGAACTCAGTGCTCCCCTATTCCAACAACTGAGTGTAACCTTGACTGCTCCTTCCCCTTCTCCCTGGGCCCCAGAGCCTTCTACAGAGTCAGAAGTGGGGTACAAGGGCGTCTGGTGCATTAAGCCCACTTTCCAACTCGCCTCCTCAACACTTGGGAATTTTCTCTGCCTTCCTCTCAACTTTGCTGTGAACCTGAAACTGCTCTGAAAAATATAGTCTATTAAAAGTGGAAGAGTACCATATATGCTGCATTGTTAACTTTATAATCACCCCCTCCCTTCCCATCATTCCCCTTTGTCTAATCCAATGAACTTTTGTCTTCTTTCCACTCCTCTTCTTGTGTGTTAGCATCTACATATCAGAGAGAACATTCAACCTTTGGTTTTTTTGGGACTGGCTTATTTTACTTAGCATAATAGTCTCCAGTTCCATCCATTTACTATCAAATGCCATAATTTAATTCTTTATGGCTGAGTAATAATCCATTGTGTGTGTGTATGTGTGTGTGTGTGTGTGTGTGTGTGTGTGTATATATATATATATATATATATCACATTTTATTTACCCATTTATCTGTTGAGGGGCACTTATGTTGGTTGCATAGCTTAGCTATTGTGAACTGAGCTACTATAAACATTGATGTGACTGTGTCACTGTAGTATGCTGATTTTAAGTCCTTTGGATATATGACAAAGAATGGGATAATGGGCTTTGTAGGCTGCACACCCCATCAAGAGTACACAGGGCAGCTGCTCCAGTGAAAGTGTCCGTTGCTCTGAGAGAGTGGCAGACCCCAGGCTATGGAAGGGCAGAGCAAAGAGCAATCAGTGGTCTGGGAAGTATGGCATGTTTTGGAGAAGGTGTCAGGAACTCATTTTTTAATGAACAGGAGGTGAGAGATGGAGACAGAGAAACAGACAGTCCAGAAAGGGGGAAATGATGTGGGCAAAGGGGGAAAGTGCATGTTTCAGGAAAAGCAGGCAGTCTTGTTGCTGAGGGGAATGTGGCGTAGACATCAGAGAAGGACTAGCTGGACTCTGGCCAAGCAGGGAGACACCCCAACATCTAGCTCTTGCTGGACTGAAAACTCTCTGGCTGGCTCTTACCCAGGTGCAATGGGAGCAGGCAGCTGAAGGGGCAGCGGATAAATACAGACACCCCATTGAACTTGAATGTCAGACAAATGAGGAATAATTTTGTCCACATAAACATGGAACATACTTAAACTAAAAAAATTACTTTTGTGCAATTCAAATTCAACTAGGCATCCTGTGTTTTTATTTGCTAAAACTGACAGCCCTGTATGTGAAGAACGCAGTAGTGCTGTGGCGTCAGAGGTGTCATTACCATTTTTTGGGCCATTGCTTCATGAGCAAAGACAGATCGAAGCATGTGAATCCCCACTGCACCTAAACGCAGATAAACGTGACGAACGGTAATGACTCCAGAGGAGCCGACAGGAGCGTCTCCAGGAGCAGGTGAGTGATGGGCGCTGGAACCCAGCATCTGGACACTGGAGCTCAGCCCTACCTGCCATCCCTGAGATGTGAGGTTCACGGGGGGTCTCTTCTGAAGGAGCGAGGCTCATGCCTGGAGAAACAAGGTAGTGATGGGTTCCCAGGCTAGCCCACTCAAACAAAGCCCGTTCTTCTGTGAAGGGACAGAGTTTTGGCAATACCACGAAAGAGACAAGTGATGGGGCTGAGTGGAGTCCGCCTTCTATTTGGAACTTTATTTCCATGGTGATGGGAACTCGGTAGTCCCTGGTTGGAAAGGAAGATGGAGGCATAAGAAACCTAACTCCTACAACCCAACCTTGGCTGCAGTGGTCGCTGGGCCATGGTGCAAGGAAATGGAGGAGGAGCATGTGGATATTAATGGAAACTGGGGAGTGATTTAAAAGGTGGGCTCCTCCTCACCTTTCTTTTCCAGCTATCAAGCCCTCTGGGAGGAGATTCTATTTACTAAGCACCATATCTGAGCTAAATGCTTTGGGTACATTGTCTTGAGTAATTTCATAACGTTTGTTCAGTGTAATTTTGTTTTTATGGAGATAGAAACTAAGGTTCAGAGAGATGAAATAACCTGCTTAAGGTCATAGAGTTCAAAAACAACAAAGCCTCTATCTATGTAGCTTCCAAATCATGGTTCTTTATTCTGGGTTACATTCAAAATATCTCCTTGGGGCTGGGTGTGGTGGCACTCGCCTGTAATCCCAGTGGCTTGGGAGGCTGAGGCAGGAGGATCATGGGTTCAAAGCCAGCCTCAGCCTCAGCAAAAGCGAGGCATTAAGAAACTCAGTGAGACCCTGTCTCTAAATTAAAAATACAAAATAAGGCTGGGAATGGGGCTCAGTGGTCGAGTGCCCCTGAGTTCAATCCCCAGTACTCCCCCCCCCAAATAATCTCCTTGGAAGCCCTTCCCAGGGGCCCCAGAGTCTGACTACAAGATTCCATATTCTAACCCCTGAGCTGTCCATATCTCCTTGTCCAGCTAGTTCCAGCATGGACTAGCTGGTCATTTACCCACCAAGGAACTTGCCCTGTGAGTGCCCAAGCTGGTGGCTGTTGCTGTGTTCTCTGGAGGAACTCTGTGTTGGGACTACTTTCCTCCCAAAGCCCTCCTGCACCATTTTGTTGCTTGCATACGTTCCTGTCACTAGTGTGGTTGCTGAATACAGTTTCCGGGAATCTCTGAGCCTTATTTTGCACTTATTTGTGAGTCTTAAGTAGAGGGCTCTTGGAGTAGAATTTTGATTCTTTCTCCTGGATTTTCCAAATGTGTCCTTGGAAGGGAGACCATCTTACAGGTTTACCAGCTAGCACAGTGCAGGCAAGAAGAGCTGGTGACAAGACACCTCCCCTGCATGAACACTGACCAGTCTACATCTGTTTGGATTGTTTGATATCTAATGCCTCAAGAGAGCGATGTTGCATTAGTTAAGGTAAAGCTAGCTCTGTCACAAACCCCCAAATATGTGATGGCTCAAGCACAACAGACGTTTATGTCTCACTTGTAAAGGACCAGACAGATGTTCTGATAGGTGTAGGGCTGCCAGATAAAAATAGGACACCTAGTTAAATTTGAATTTCAAATGATGCATCATTTTTAAAGTACAAATAGTTTCCAAATGATACCTATCTGCATAGTGGTCCCAAGGGCCCGGATCTGGTCTGAGAAGGTGGTTCTGGTTGCTTCTGTCCCCAAATTGATTTATATTATACTAAAGACATATTCATTCCTAATATGAAATTTTAATTTAAATAAGTGTCTTGTTTTTGTTTTTGTTAATCCTGGAAACTCTAGTTTGGTGGGTGATAGATACTCCCTCCATATTGGTTCAGGGACCCAGATTCCTTCACCTTATTCCCAGCCACCTTCAACCTATGCTGAAGGTCCTAACACCCATTTGCCTCAAACTGATGAAAAGTGAATGAGCTTTGAGCTGTAACAAGAGCCAGGACTGACTCTGCTCTTATCCCATTGGCCAGAATCAATCACATGGTCATGCCTAACTGCAAAGGAGCCTGGGAATTGTGGCTATCTCTGTGCTCAAGGAGAAGTTGAAAAAGTTTCAGGAACAGCTAGCCAGAAAGAAAATAATAATAATAAAAAGCTTTTAAAGAAGACATTGTGCATTTTCTAGGGTCACCCTTTTAAGACTACAGCTTCACTTTAGCAAACGCGCACCCCCGATGGAGTGCCTGTTTGTCATGAAGGTCCTTTTCTCCACCTCCCGTGCAGAAAACAAACAGTGTTTATTTCTTCTATGTTAAGAATATTTTTTCAAGACAAAAGCTTAGTAATGGATTGTAGTTTTATATTCTTGAACAAGCAGCAGGAGGGTGAGTCTTAACTTTGAACTTATCAAAGGCCCTCCAATTCACATGCTGCCATCCTAACCCCAAGGCCGTGGTGTGCTTAGGAGGTGGGGCCTCTGGTAGGTGAGTAGGTCTTGGGGATGGAGTCCTCCTGGTGGGGAATAGTGCCTGTTATGGTTTGCATGCGTCTCCCAGGGTTTATGTGCTGGAAATTTGGTCCTGAGTGCAGTGATGTTAAGAGGTAAGGGGACCCAGGCACCGTGGCACATGCCTGCAATCCCAGTGGCTGAGGAGGCTGAGATAGGAGGATTTCGAGTTCAAAGCCAGCCTCAGCAATGGCGAGGCACTAAGCAACTCAGTGAGGCCCTGTCTCTAAATAAAATACAAAATAGGGCTGGGGATATGGCTCAGTGGCTGAGTACCCCTGAGTTCAATCCCTGGTGCCCCCCCCCCCCAAAAAAAAAGAAATAGGTAAGGGGACCTTTAAGAGGTAGGGACTAGTGGACTGGGCCATTGGAGGCCCAGCCCTAGAGCGGGATTAACATAGCTCCTGTGAGACCCCAGTTCCCTTGGAAGAATTATAAAATAGCTAGCCATACTGGTCTCTCCCCAGTCTCTCAGGTTTTCTATCTTGACATATGATCTCTCTCTTTTACGTATGTTCCCACCATGATACTATCCACCATAACATGATGCAGGTGGGGCCTTACCAGAGCTGGCATTATGCTACTTGGACTTTCATCCTCCTAAACTGTGAAGAAAATAAACTATTTTTCCTTACATATTACCCAGCCTCAGGTGTTTCATTATAGCAATGGAAAAATGCTAATATAGTATTTTATAGAGGGCTTCCTTGTACTTTCACCATGTGAGGACACAACAAGAGGATGGCTGTCTATGAATCAAGAAATGGACCCTCACCTGACACCAAATCTGTTAGCACCTTGATCTTGAACTTCCCAGCTCCTCAAACTGTGAGAAATGAATTTCTGTTATTTATAAGCCACTTAGCCTCTGATACTCTGTTAAGCAAGCATCTGGAGCAGACTAAGACAGCATCCGGCAGACCTGGAAGGGACCTTGATAGAAGCCTGGTACAACCTACTAGCTGTGGGTCCTTGGGCAAGTTACTTAATCTCTCTAAGCCTCAGTTTCATTATCTGTGAGCTAATGGCACTTACTTAATGAGTTTCTGTGAGGACACAGTCCCGTCCGAGAGTTGTCATAGAACCAGAGCTCAGCAAGTAGGAGTTACTTTGTAGCTTCTGACTCCTCTGTGTTTTCATAGCAGGGATCCAAGCTGATCCTGAACTGGACCCGTTCAGGGGATTTATAGAGGGTCCTCCAGTAATCTGCCCGTGTCACCAAGGAGATGCAAGTCAACAAACTCAGCCTGACAGCCAGCCTGGTGTCATCAGCAAGGAGGACTCTGACTTTGTCTGAGCATCTTCTGGGTCCAGGCCCAACACAGACTCCTCTGGGGCCTGTGGGGAGGGAGGTGTAGTGGGCAAACATGGAAGACCTGTCCTACTAAAACTTGTGCAAAATGTTGGGACGCACATCTTCCTAGCACCAAAGAAGAGTGGAGGCAGTTCCCACAGGGACACAGGCTGTGTGGACCATGCAGAGCTCAGACACATCCATGGTGGAAGGTGGTTTAAAGATGGTCACAGAGGCAGTAGTGGGTCATTGTCCCATGACTTGGCAGAAACTTGGAGGAGAGGAAAGAGAATCAGTAGCTGGTAAAAATAGATGAATTTTCCAGAAGTAATTGAGAAGCTGCTGGAAGCAGCTAGAAAGCCAAAATTATGTGGCTCTGATTAGAATCAGTAATGATGTGACTCCATCCTGAACCCAGAGATGATGTGGCTGGGGTGAGCCAGGTTACATCTTTTTTTTTTTTCCCCTCAAATCACTCCCCAGACTACATTTGATTGCTTTTTGTAGGAATGTGTTTCCCTGACTTCCATCCAACAATGGACCTGTCCTCCTGTGTGGGGGTGAGTGGCCTTCAGTGGACAACGGTGTGCCTTCCTCGATTCACACTCAACCTCTCTGTTCCTTCCCTGCCTGCATCCTCCACCCCTCCAATTACAGAAAGATTGTCTTTTGGTCTCGGAATCATTAATTTTGGTTGGTAGCTCTTGCCTGGCAGAGGTTTTCTGCTCTGAAACACTCCGATTATAAATAGTTCAATAATACATGTCCTCCTGAGTTTAAGACTCTGGCTTATGTAATTGGAAATCTGGATGTGAAGCAAGTTAAAGTTGATGCCATAAAGACAGTAAAATAATTAATCGCTTTGCTCTGTTGAATAGATTCAAGGGCACAGGAACAGCCTTGCGGCCAGGTGAGTCATCAGGAGTGGCACTGGCTGTCACAGTGATCTTGGCAGGCCCTGGAGAAACAGGCCCCAGAAATCAGTAGTGGGGGTCAGAGGATGGGGCCTCACCAAGGTGGAAGCCCCCACATTTACCAGAGCCCTGCTTTCCAAGGTGTCAGACATCTGTCTCTGCTGACCTTCCACCCTCCCTCTGTGTCCTGTCCTGGGATTCTTGAGAATCCTGTGTGTCCTCGGGTGCATACAAGCCTGATCCAGCCCTTTTAGCCAACTCCCTGGACACAGTGGCTTTGATTGGAAATATCCCTGTCATCCCACAAAGGGTTTTCACATCTTGTTCTACCCCTCATGATGCTCTTCGGGGCAGGCGGAACATTTATTCTTTCCTCTCCGTGTGTCCTAAGGGAAAATGGAGGCAGGCTGGTTTGGAGGGAGATGTCCATCTCAGGTGTATCTTTCTCGAAGTCACACAGTCAGATGATGGAGCTGGGCTTGCAGTCCCACTTATGTGATGCCTCAGCCTGTGCTCTTTTATTTATTTTTGTACTGGGGATTGAACCAAGGGAGGCTTAACAACTGAGCCACATCTCCAGCCCTTTTTTAATATTTTATTTAGAGACAGGGTCTCACTGAGTTGCTTAGGGCCTTGTTAAGTTGAGGCTGACTTTGAACTAGTGATCCTCCTGCCTCAGCCTCCTAAGCCACTGGGATTACAGGTGTGCACCACCACACCTGGCTAATGTGCCATTATTCTAACCACAGCTCCTCTTGGGGGATCTTTCTATTTTTTGCCTGAGTCTGTCCGAGGTGACTTCTGGAGTGAACACCCGAGAGCAGGGGACAACTCAAGGCAGAGGAGACTATCTCCCGAATCAGACCCACCTGGGTTTCCGTCTCCGTCCCACCACTCAGAAGCTGTGTGATCTTGGAGCATTAATGCCACCACACTGAGTTTTTGTATCTGGAGAGTGGAAACCATAACGATGCTGCTTTGACAGCAGCCATGAGGCTTAAAAGGGCTTTATCTGGAAAGTTCTGGCCCACAGAAGTGTTCAGTTACCAATCACTCCTGGGAACTTTGTCATCTCGTTTTCTGGGTGGGACGAACACTCAGTAGGAGCTTAGCAGACAGTTGAGAATTGCAAATGACTTGGGCATGGTGGCACAGGCCTGTAATCCCAGTGGCGTGGGAGGCTGAGGCAGGATGATCACCAGTTCAAAGCCAGCCTCAGCAATTTAGCAAAGCCCTGAGCAACTCAGTGAGACCCTGTCTCTAAATAAAATACAAAAAAAGGAAAAAAGGATGTGGCTCAGTGGTCAAGTGCCCCTGGGTTCAATCCCCAGTACCAGAAAAAAAAAAAAAAAGCAAATGGAAGTTGTTTGCCTGCTGAATACCTGCAGGCAGTCAGTGCAGGTGGCTATAGCATCTGAGGAGCTGTGCCCTCTCCTGAAAGATTTCCCTAAGTGACCCAGAGCAGGATATGGTGGGGTGGGGATGCGGGCTAGTGCCTTGCGCTGGGCAGGGCCTGGCATGTCTTTGGGGTACATGGTCTCTGATGGGTGCTCCCACTCACAGATCCAGCCCTTCCCCAGCGACTCTGAGGAGGAGAGAGGCAGGGCCGGTGTGTGCTCCCATTTCACAGAAGGGGAAGCAGAGGCAATGGGACTTGCTAAAGTTTTCCCTGGAGGAGGGATGGAGGCCTGGGTTCCTCTGTGGGGATGATAGAGGACCTTGAAGTCAGCTGGTGGCACACAAAGGGTGGCAGGTGGCAACGTGAGCATGTCTGCTGTCTACAGTTAGCGATGCACTGCTTGGGTAAGGAGGGCCTTGCTCAAGGTGACTGTGAGCTTCCGAATTCTCAGTGTGGTGGTGAATGAATCCCATCCATCCTGGGGAGAGAGGGAGTCCAGACCCTCACCCTGCCCAGCCTGTCTGGTGGGCATGAGCTCTCCAGACACTCAGAGGAGGGTGAGGGCCATTTTACTCAGGACCCCAAAAGCTAAGGACAAGGCCTGGCATTCAGCTGCCCAATGCCTGTTGGGTGACCTTCAGGTTGTACTTTCCTTGTTGGGGGTGGGGGGAGAGGAAGAAGAGGGCTTAATCGTAGGAAGGAGACAGTGTGTGAGTGTGTGTGAATGTGTGTGTGTGTGTGTGTGTGTGTGTGACACATCTCCCCAGCTTCTTTAGGCGGAGGAAAGGGCATCCAGCTGAGTCTCTTCCCACATCCTGTCAGTCAGGAGGAGAAACCTGGAAAAGAATGACTGATGTGGGGGGCTGGGGATGTGGCTCAAGCGGTAGCGCGCTCGCCTGGCATGCGTGCGGCCTGGGTTCAATCCTCAGCACCACATACAAACAAAAGATGTTGTGTCCGCCGAAAACTAAAAAATAAATATTAAAAAAAAAAGAATGATGTGGGGATAGTTCACCTTGAGAACCTCCCTGAGATCTGAGCTGGAACCTGTTTCTGCCCAACCTATGGGACAGAACCCATCTACCCATGATTACAATCAATACTAGTTAGCAGGTGTGTCAAGTACTATTTTAAGTGCTTAGATGTATCAGCTCAGTTAATCGCCATGTTATAGACTATAAACTAAGATGTGGAAGGCTTAAACAGTCGAAGGTCACAGAGCTACCAAGTGACAGTCAGGATTCAGAATCTGCTCCTAACCCTCTGTCATTCCCTCCCACTGATAGCCACAGAGGGCCATATGCATTAGGAAACACTTTCCTGAAGCAGCTCAGCATCTGTTAGGGGGTCAAGATAGACACAAGCAAGGTGCTCTGGGCTTATGAGAAGGAAACAGGACCACAATTATATGTGTGGTACAGGGTGTGTGTATGTGTTGTGTGTGTGTGTGTGCCAGCTGTGGGATGTGTCATGTGTGGGAGGGGTATCTGGTGTGGAGGGTGTGGGTGGTGTATTTCTGTGGTCTGTGCATCAGAGAAGAGTTAAGGAGAGTTAGCACAATGAGTGGGGAGGGAGCTCCAGACAAGGGGGCAGCATGAACAGAGGGACAGAGGCGGTAAAATGCTGTGAATATGCAGCTTGGTTGGCATGTTGGAAGTGCAAAATATTGTCATGAAAAATGAGACGGGAGATGACTGGCTAGAGCAAGATTGTGGAGGGCACTGGTTATCAAGCTACCGATTGTGGGATTCACTCTGAGAGGTAATGACTGCAGGTCTTTAAAAAGCCAAGTGACATGCTCTGAAGCATATTTCTGAAAGTCAAATCTAGCAGTCATGGGTAAAGATGAATTAGAAGGGGAGAAAAGATGAGACAACAGGAAGAGAGGAATGAGATGAGCAAATAAAGACTTGAATGGAGCCAGAGATGGTGGTACATGCCTGTAATCCCAGCTTCCAGGAGGCTGAGGTAGGAGGATTGCAAATTTGAAGTTAGCCTCAGAAACTTAGTGATACATTGTCTCAGATTAAAAAGGAAAAAAAAATAATAAAAAGGAGTGGGGTGTATGTAGCTCAGTTGTAGAGCACTTGCCTAGTGTACACAAGGCCCTGGGTTCAATCCCCAACGCTGCAAAAACAAAACAAACAAAAACCTGAAATCTGAATGAAAGCAAAAGGAAGAGACTAGTGTTAAGAGGACATGGGGAGAGGGTGAACAGCTGAATGGGGACTAGATGGGGTCTCTGGACTTTCCAGTCAAGAAAAGAGAGAGAGAGAGAGAGAGAGAGAGAGAGAGAGAGAGAGAGAGAGAGAGAGAGAGAGAGAGGGAGAGGGAGGTGTCACTGATGGAGAGAGATGGAATGAGTTTGGGGAGGTGATTCTCTCACCCAACTGGTCTACTCCAAAATCACCTCCTCAGAGGGGCTCAGCTTTCTTCCCTCACAACAGTCATGAGTATAAGGAAAATGATCATGTTTATAGGTCCGCTTTTTGTCTTTGCCTAACAAGCCTAGAAAAGAGCAGGGATTCACACCACTAGCCCCCCCCCCCGTTCCTGCAGTAGTGTCTGGCATTATAGTAGATGATCACTAAATATTGTTTTAATAAATAAATGAATGAATCACGTGCTGGAGGGGAACTGTGGGGCAAACATACAGTTGGAGTGGAGATCAAGAATCTCTCACACTTGGAAATCAGTAGTACTAAGCCTAGAGTGTCTGAGATGGTCCAGAGAATGAACAGAAGGAGCACTGGTTCATATTTTATGTCCCCAAACACCTCCTACAAAACCTGACACATAGCAGGTGTTGTGTGTTTGTTGACCAAATTAACAGATGAGCTTACTCTTTGGCTTGCAGTTAATCTTCCTCCTGTGCATAAGGGGCTAGTGCAAGAAGAGAACAGGAAGCGGGTTTTTGTGTGAACTGGGGTCCAGAAGTGTTTGATGTGCTGCGATTCCCATGGACTCCAGGCAAAGGAAGGAGCACAAAGAGGGATCACACAGTTATCTCTTCTACAGTGTTGGGGAGGTGGGACTTCCTTGGGCAGGTAGTGACCAACGGGGAGGTGCACTGTGCAAAAGTCCACTCTCCAGAACAGGACCAGGGGGCTGCCCTCAGCTGATTGGCTTGCACCAATTCCTGGCCCCACGCCCACCCAGGGGAGGGTTCTTAGGTTCCTGGGCTCCCTTCTCAGACTTCAGCTTTCCCTGGGCATTCATCAGATGGCTTCTTGTGCCACTGTGCCAGACCACGTCCTTCAGAGGGTTTCCATCGCCCTTCCTTCCTTCCTTCCTTCCTTCCTTCCTTCCTTCCTTCCTTCCTTCCTTCCTTTCAGTTTTTTTTTTTTGATACTGGGGATTGAACCCAGGGGCACTTAACCACTGAGACACATCCCCAGCCCTTTTTGTATTTTATTTAGAGACAGGGGTCTTGCTGAGGTACTTAGGGCCTTGCTAAGTTGCTGAGGGTGGCTTTGACATGCCATCCTCCTGCCTCAGCCTCCCGAGTCGCTGGAATTATAGGCATGCGCCACTGCGCCTGGCCTTGTGTCCCCTTTTATTCAGGCTAAAGCCTTCAGGGTTAGCTTAGTGAGTCTGGTTTAACAAATGTATTCAGCACTTCTTGTAGTGGGAGGACACAGCTTCAGATCGAGTCCTCATGAGCCTCACTGCCCCTGGGTGGAAGCAGAAAGCAAGCTCACCCACCAGTCTACTGTGAAACTGCACATCGTTGTGAGTGGGCCAGGAAACAAAATAATAGTGGCATCATTTAGGTAGATCTATTTGGGAAAGAGACATTGCAGCTTGGCTTTAGGTAAGGACTCCATTCACCACAAGGGCAGTTGGAGGTGGTGGGATTTCTCCAAGAAGTCTCCAGGCAGAAGGAACAGAAAGGGTGAAGGTCCTGAAGCTGAAATGAGCTTGCTACATGCTGGGCTGAGCAGCCAGCCTGAAAGAAAGGCCAGAGATGAGAGAAGGGCAGGCAACGTGGCCCTCTGACTGTTTTCTGGAGTTGAGATTTACCCCCCTTAGGACATCAGGGAGCCACTGAAGATTTTTGCAGGGAAGCACCATGTGCTTTTAAAGCAATTCCTCTGACTTTGTGTGGAGAACAGATTGGAGAAGAACATTTTTGTCGGGTGACCTAATTTTCCTCTTCATGGTAGCTAAAGTGAGTCTAAGATGAGCGACATCTAGAACGTTGAGTTGAAAGGTGATGCGACAGAGAAGGCACAGACTAGCAGTATCCTCTCTCGAAATGTATGAGCTTGCCATGTGGCCGCTGGCAAGTGACTGTCAGGACTCCTATCATAAGTGGAGGGAGGGAGAAAGGCATGGGGTGTCTCAGAAGCCACATAGATCTACCCAGGTCCACCTACCACTGGTATCCCAGTGCATTCCATATATTTTCCCAGGCTGGACTCTTCTCCTGTCCTGGGCAGCTGTAAGGCCAAACTTATATTTCCAGATTCTTCCATTTCCTTGTCAAAGTCTCCTTGCTTTGATGTTCTGGTTTCTAAGAGACATTGACCTGTAAGAATATGACCACCACGACCCATAGTTGAAAGAGGGTCCAAATAGCCCACAGCAAGTGAAAAATGATCTGTCCAGACAGTCCACAGTGATTGGAGAGGAGGATGATTGGGTGATCTTCCAGAATGTAGAGACCATGGGAGCAGGGATGGGTAAGATTTTATTCCTTGTTGCACTCCCAGCCCTTGCCCCTGTAGCAGGTCCTCCATAGATATTTCTTGTATGGATGGTGCTTTTACCATGTTTTCTCAAGCATGCTGTCAACTGTAAGAAACACTGTCAAGCCATTTATAACTTTTCGGGAAACACAAAAGCCAGACATGACATTAAATATGCATAGCAATTAAAAGATGCATCTGGACACTAAAATGTGAAAAAGCAATATATGCATTTGAGAATTGAAAACATGGTGTGATAACAATCATCCCTCTGAGAACCAGTTTGCAAAGGACTCATGTGGCCAGTTTAGCTGTGAAGGGACCATCACCTTCTCTTTTTCCCACCAGTTCTGGCTTTATGCAGACACAGCCCTAGGCCTGCGGATTTCCTGAGCCCAGTTTTCCTCTTCTCCAGAAAGTAGTCAGAGCCCCCGCCATCAGCAGTTGTGCATGGATGAGCTCCCTGGGCCATCTTGCCACTGACTTTGTAAATGACCACCTCCACAACATATTTTCTTTGGAGTTTATAGGAATAATGAAAGTGACATAGAACTGTGCAGCCAGATTCAAATGAAAGGACAAATGTAGTTGGCCAAAATGAACAATTATAGGAAACAAAGGGAAAATAACGATTAAAGATCTTTCATTACAGCCGGCTAATTATCATGAGTTCTGGACTTAACTGTTCAGGCATAGAATTAAAAACCTTAATTATATTGTCACCTTTGTCTCTCAGCTCCCATTGCCACAAATGAATCCATTTACTGTAAGTGCCGCTGATGAGCAGAAATTGATGGCAGTCCCAGCGAGGTGGGAGAGGGGGCCCAGGAGTGTGAAGGGGAGGGGCGCGCCAGGCAGCACTACCAGGCCCGCACAGCTGGGCGGCATCTGCATTCCAGGACATTATAAATTAGAACCACTTTTAATGAGACAAATACAGGTTTGATGGATTTTATGATTTCTTCTCCCCTTCAAACCACTAACAATGCTCCTCCTCTTTCTTTCTTTCTATTAGAGCTGGGCTCTTGTTAAGCGATTGCATTAATGGTCTTTGGAGACAGGCTGAATGTGGGAGGACAAGGGGGACTTCCCTTGTGAGGGCACGGGAAGGCTCTTCTCTCTGAAGGAAGACAATTCCCAGCTGCTGTTCCAAATGGGAGCCTTTTAAAGCCTGGCTCAGTGAGTGGAAACGCAAGATCACTTTGAGAGTAGGGAAATTGCAAAAGGAGGCAGCTGGCCAGTTAGGGAGCTAACCCCCTTCTGGCTAGCCAGGTCAGTGAGAGGTAGGCATGGCTATGGCAAAAGTGGTCAATTTCTTGACTTCAGAGCTGTGAGGGCTGTGGTGCAGCTAGAAGTGAGGAGCCCTAGAATTAGAACTGTAGTTCTGGTCACAAACTCAGGAGCCAGATTGCCTGGCTGAAGTGCAGGCTCCATCTCTTGCTTGTAGCCCTGGGTAATTTACCTAACTTACTTAGTTAGGTTTTGCATTGCTGTGACCAAAATACCTAACAAAACCAACTTGGAGGAGGAAAAGTTTATTTGGGGCTCACAGTTTCAAAGGTCTGAATGCATAGGCTTCCTTACTCTGGGCTCAAGGTGAGGCAGGATATCATGGGGTCTAGTGTGGAAAGTTGCTCAGTTCACGGTGGGATATCAGGAAGTGGGGTACAGGGAAGATGCACCCTTCCAGGGCAGACCTCTAGTGACCCACCTCCTCCAACTACCCAATCTGCCTAGAGTTACCACCCAGTCATTCAAACCAAGATGAGCTGATGAGGTCACAGCTCTCACAATTCAATTACTTTATCTTTGAACATTCCTGCATTAACACTGGAGTTTTTTGGGGGACACCTCACATCCAAATCATCCAAACTGTACCTCAGTTTCCTCATCTTTATAAGATGGAGCTATTGATAGCATCTACCTCAGGATTGTTATAAGGATTAAAAAAATGAATATGCATAAAGCACAAGCTAATGCCTGTCATATTGTAAGAACTATGTAAGTGTTAAATATACCAAGTTAAATACATTTCTAAATTCAAAATTTATTCCCTCTAAATGGCAATGTAAACTGGAGTGTATTACCTAACGTCCCTGGGTTTCAATTTCTTTTTTCTTTTTCTTTCTTTCCTTTTTTATTGGTACTCAGATTAAGCCCAGGGGCACTTAATAACTGAGCCACATTCCCAGCCCTTTTAAAAATATTTTATTTAGAAGCAGTGTCTCGCTGAGTTGCTTAGGGCCTCGCTAAGTGGCTGAGGCTGGCTTTGAACTTGTGATCCTCCTGCCTCAGCCTCAGGCTGCTGGGATTTCAGGCATGTGCCACTGTGCCTGGCTCTGGGCTTCAATTTCTTCTGTAAGATGGGGGGAGTTAGCGTGTACTTTAGAGGTTTACAGTGCAGAGTCAATTAGAAAATGAGTGTATAGCTACTTTGTACCATTACTATATAAGCTCCAGGTCTGTTGTGCACCAGTTTAGGTTTCAGTGCTTTGGAGAAAAAAGGGCAGGTGCGTAATCCTGGAGGAAGTTAGCCTGAAATCAGCTTCAAGCCTTGTCTATACGGCTGTCTGGGATGAGGGGCTGTTTCCGGAGGCACTCACTCTGGGAGCACTGTGTGTGGTTACCCCGACTGGAAATGAGCAGAGGTCTCTGCCCCTCCTTGCACATCTGGGGATGGAGTGCAGGCCACCCTGGGGTCGGTGGAACTCCTATCTCCTGTCTTTGGGAGAGTCAGGAGGCTGTGTTGCCATGGTGACACGGAGGAGTTAATGGGATGGAACTCCTCACAGGGTTGACGGTGGGGTGGCAGTGGCTGCATGGTGTTAAGACACGGAAAACAAAAGGGGAGTACCTGGGCCACCCAGGGTCACCACCAAACTTAGCTCACAGGGGTTTTGGGCTCTGCTGCCAGCGAGCAGGAAGGAGTCTGTGGCTGAGGATATTTCTTCCTGTCATCTGTCTCTTCCCCTCTGCCTCCCTCTTCCCCTATCAAATAAGGGTCCTGAGGAAGGACAAAGACGAGGACAGGAAGGAGATGTCAGGGAGATGCCAAACAGACTGGGCAGAGAGAGGGGCCCCAATCAGAGACAAGGGACAAGATAGAAAAATGTCCCACCTTGGGGTGTGTGGAAGAATTCCCCTATGCTGTCACTCATGCCACAACCGAAGATCCTGGGCAGCTGTGAATGATGGGTAACCAGGCACTTTTATGTTCTTAAGCACCTTTGCTTCTTTAGAAACCTCAGGAGTAAGCAAAGCGCGGTTGATTATGCCCACTGTGCTGAAAAGCGAGCTGCGGCTCAGTGAGGTGCTGAACCTTCCCCAGGGCTAGGTTCTTAAAACCAGGACACTGGCGGGACTTCAGGGGTGCGGATGGGCAGAGCCCCATGCTACTCTCACTCCAGGTCTCTTGGCCTTTGTGGCCCTGGCTATCTGTGCAGAAGGCCAGGTCCCTTCCTCAACCCTGAAATCAGATCTCTGTGTAACTAAAGCCAATCTGGTGGAAGCAGCTTCTTGACTCGACCCCTCCCCCTGCACAGGGCCCTGTAGAGTTAACAGGGGGCCTGGGGAGAAGGACTGGACTGGACACCGGGAGTGGGCCAGCCTGCATCCTTCTCCCTCATGAACTCCGTGTGTGACCTTGGGGCAGCTTCCTACCTCTGAGCTTCAGCTTTCTTTTCTATCAAATGGGGACACACACGACTTGCCTTCCCATTTCAGGGTTGGCTCTGGATGTTGAACCACTTGGTAAGTTGGGTACTACGGTTGGGAAGGGGCTTGAGTTGGGGTGCTGGCAGGTGTGTCCGTTGACCTGGTGTCACTGTGGCTCCCAAAATTCTCAGAATAAAAGCCTGAGTTCCTCAGCCTGGCCCAGAGGATCCGCCCTGCCCTCAGGAGGACACTGCCCCTGAGCCAACTCTATGAATACCCTCCTGATGCCCGGGAACTTTGTCCCTCTGTGCCCCACTGTACTGTAGCATCATCTGTCAAGACAATGTCTCTAAGCGTAACTCCCTCTTTGGCTAGACTAAGGACCTGGAGGACCTGCCCATTGAGCTCCATTTGCTGAGAGCCTGATGGGCACGGGTGAGCTGTCCTCACTGCACAGATGTGGAGACTGAGGCTCACCTCAGAGAAGTGGCTTACCCAAGTTCCCTCTGTGGCTGGAGCAGAGGTCTCGCGTTCTGAATCCAGGTTCAATGCAATGCTGACTCCTCAGTCTTTATTCAGGTCGCATTCTTGAAGCCGGGTGAGTCTGTGGGAGTATATACCTCTATGAAACAGGGTTCATTTTGTTGCAGATGATAGAAGTAACTTTAGTTATTTAAGAAAAAAAAAAGGGACTTAAGATGGAGAACTAGGTGCTTATAGAATCTCAGGTGGGCTAGAGAAGAGGGCCATGATGTGGTCAGGTCTCCAGAAATGTCTCCTAGAACCACACTTCAGAATTGACCTGCCAGGGGAGTTCTCACCTCTGCCACCACCAGGGAAGAGGGATATCTGGGAGCAGCCATCAACTAGATCCACAGCAGTAAAATGGCATAGCCAAGGCTCTGCTTCTTGATGTGCTGAGACTCCTGCAAATACTTTGGCACAAGCAAAAAGGGCATAAGCAGCAGAAACACAGCCCCTGCCACTCTTTAACCTGTCAAAGGCACTTTCTCAAGGACATGTGATTTGCTGAACTTAAATCATGTCTTAGCTGCAAGGGCATGTGGGAAATTTGAATTTTGGTCTTCTTTTTTGGGGGAGGGGTACTGGGGATTAAACTTGGGGGCACTCGACCACTGAGCCACATACTTAGCCCTATTTTGTATTTTATTTAGAGACAGAGTCTCACTGAGTTGCTCAGCACCAGCTTTTGCTGAGGCTGTCTTTGAACTCTTGATCCTCCTGCCTCAGCCTCCTTAGCGGCTGGGATTACAGGCGTGCACCACTGCACACCTTGACTCTATAGTACGGGAAAGCTGATTGGAAAGAGGGCAGAAAAGATATTGAGCACTGAGCCACCAGAGTGGTATTAAGCAAAGGCCAAGAGACCAGGGAACAACTTGGACCAGGAGTGCAGTTTGCCCAGGGGAGGACCTGTCTTTGGCCAAGGCTTTTGCAGTACCCCATTTTAAGCAAAGGTGCATTGTATTTAGAATCCAGCATCCAGAGGTCCTGCTAACTAACTGGCAACCTTGGACAGCCCCTCACGAGTACACGGAGACAACTGCAAGCTACTGGAGGGACTGATGGGGAAGTACCTCCACGGCTCAATTTCACCAGAGTCTGGGGGTGACAGTCTTTAAGATTTTGGTTTCTGGGGTCAGGCCACTTGCCATATAGGATTTCGTTCTGAGATCTCCCTTCATTCTGCCACCCTCTGCTGAAAGCCAATGCCCAGGAGTGATTAAGAGCAGAGGTGTGGATTCACAACTGTCAGCCAAGCACTCTCCCCGGCTGGGGCTGGCTAACACCTTCTGAACTCTGACTTCCCCATGTCCCCTCCTTAATAAAGACGAGGCACCGACACTCAAAGAGGTGAGGTCAGGACTGTGTCCCAGCCAGGAGGCCAGAACTGAAATCCTGCTGGGTAGGATCCACGTGACCCTGGGTGACTATTGACCCTTTTAAGCCTGAGTGCTTTCATCAGTAAAATTGTCTTCCTCCCAGTGCCATCTCCAGGGTTAAGTTAGGATGAAAAGAGACATTGCTCACACCAAGTGCTCACCACAGTGTCCAGCACCCAGTGTGGGCTCAACGAACTTTTGCTTCACTGTCATCATTGTCTTTGCTTCAAGTCAGGGTCCCTACTGCTGTGTCATAAGCAGGGTGTCATCATTCCTTTTCCTGTCCTTGGGAGTGTCATGGTAGGGCTGCCCCCAAGCCTACTGAACACAACCACATGTTAACCACTTAGTGCGTGACCAGAGCTGATCCTGGGCCCTGAGGAAAGGGAAGGGTAAGTGAGCAAACCAGGCAACAGCTTTTTTAGCCCTGGCTGCACATTGAAAAATACTGAGGCCAGCTCCACTGGCAGAGATCAGGTGTGATTGGTCCAGGCTGGGCCCAGGGCATCATGTTTTATTCATTTATTTATTTTTACAGCTCCCTGGTGATGCTAACATGTAGCTCAGGCTGAGACACACTGAACTAGGTGTGCTGCTCTGGTCTGATTGGGTAGATCTTATTGGTCCATATGTCTTACCAGTGTATAAACTTGGTTTTGCTGAATCCTTGAAGGTTAGGAATTAAGATTCTCTCTTTATGGATGAGAAAACTGGGGCATGTAGGCTTTGGTGACCTGGCTCCATCCAACTGGAAGGGCAGGGAGGAAACACAAGAGGGTAACTCTTTTCACAAAGCAAAACCCTCTGGAAAGAATTACAGGCAATGGAAAATCTTTCTCTAGGTCCATTTGGCTCTTGCAAGAGCTGAATGCTCAGACTGGTGAGGACCAGGCTGCCTGTCTTGCCTTCCTTTGATCCCATCCAGCCCTTATCCCCTGATGCAGGGGGATGGGGAAGGGGGTCCTGCAGTTCTTTGAAGCAGGCTTCAGCTTGTCCCAGGTAAAGAGGCCTGATGTGAAGAGGAGGGAATTCTTGTTTGGAATGAAATGTGGGGGAGTCAGGGGACTGTCAGTGTGGTGCATTCTTAAAACCTGGAGTCCCAAGAGCAGGTTGTCACACTAGCTGGGCCCTGAGATTGGCCGCCTGATCCTCCCCATGAGGATTTCACCTCTTGCCTGGTGAATGGGGCACATTCATCACCCTGAATGTCTCAAACATTGAAAGAGATGGGATTATGGATGGCACCAGGAGAAAAATGGAGTCCCAGCTCCTGCGTAAATGAATTTATCTATTCCCAGACCTGGGTCGAACCACACTGGCCAGAGGAAGTCATTTATCTCTTTGAGAGATGATTTTAGAAATACAGTCAAAGACGTGTCATTTCTGTGCTTCCAACTTAAGGGTGAGAGAGGAAGAACTGGTGTCCTCTGCCATTGGAAGACAGCAGGAGGCCCCACTGTGACCAACTGATCTGCCTGACAGCAGGGTCCAGGCACCGGGTGCTAATTACTACATCCTTTTCTGAATTGGAGTCTGGGTTGTTCCTCTTCACTTCCTTTTGATTATCTCAGGGCAATTTTGAGAGAGCTGGGGACGAATTAAGCAGAGCTGGTGTGCACATTATTACGGCCTCTCTCTGGGCTTAAATGACTCTCTTGAAAATAGGCCTTTTTATTTATCTTCTCTTCTCCTCTCTTTAAATTGTAGCCCAACCCTAAAGGCGTGGATTGATTGTGCATATCCTTTGCCTTGTAATGAGCCTGTTTATCACTTCTGTGATTCTGGAAATAGGAATGGAGATGGGGCTGCTGGGGCCTCGGATCCTCCCACCAACCTCTCTTGTCCACTCAGACCAAAGGCAGCTCTGTTTCTAACCCTTCAATTTTTAAAGAAGCCACTTCAACTTTGCATCAGGGAGAAGCAGATGCATGGTGGATGTGGCAGGTGACTGGAGTTTTTGTTTATTTCCTCGTGATTGGATGAATCATGGTCCCAGGATGGGTGCTGTTAAAGGTCTATTTAGACAAGGGAAACCACACCCGTTAACTTCCTGGCTACAGCCTGGTAATAGATTCACACACAAAAAAAATGGGCCCCAGGCCCATGGGGGGGAGACCTTGCCCAAGTGCACTTCATCTGTCAGGGTCGGGAAAATCTGTCCCGGGACACTGATCTTCACCCTGACTCGGATTCCAGGAGTTAATGCAGAAGCTGGGTCACTGACTGTTTCTACAACCTTCTTCCAGTCTTTTCTTCATCTTGGCTTTGTCAACATTTTAACTCTTTGACAACTTTTTGGGGGGAGGGTCAGAAAGACAGAGCCCATGCTGAATGCTTTGATACGTGTGTTCTGCAGGTGAGATGTCCCTTGGGGCACCACAAATGGACTTCAGGTTGGAGGGGATAATGCTAGTTAACCCACATGGCTGCTCTGTATCAGGCCCTGTGCCAAGGACTGACACATATTAATCATGGGATCCTCTCACAATAGCTTTGGGACACAGTGTCATCATCCCCGCCACACAGATGAAATCACTGCAGCAGAGCGACTATACAACTCGTGAGTGGGGAAGTCAGGATCAAATCCAAACAGTCTGGCGCCTCAGTTTGAGCTCCTAATTTCTGTCCCACAGGGCCTGTCCCAGGTCTTAGGAGATGGACAGGATGGTTCACTGATGTTTCTCAGGTGACCCCATGCTGCTGCCCTCTTACCTGACCACATTTTAGCTCCTCTGCCTGTGCCATGCCTGTAGAGTGGTCTTCTAACCACTCTCTACTCCAACCTGCAAGGACCACCCTAATCCAGAGAAGCTTCCTGACATACCCCTTCCCTGGGCTCCTCCCTACCCTGCTCTTAAGGCTCCCAAAGGTCTGATTTCTGGGTGCTCCCAACCCTTCTGTTCTCATCATCTCCAAACACACCTTTCATGGATCCTAACCAGCCAAACAGAAGGACTGCCCACATTTTCATACCTGTTTTCCCATGTCCAAGCCTTATCCAAGCTGTTCCTCTGGCTGGGGATGCCTGTTGTTCCCCCAACCCAGCTCTGTGACAAGTGCCGACCAGCTAGATCTTGTGTATTCTTGGTGCCTTGTTTGCAAAGGAAAATTTATTGTTCCTTTTTTTAGACTCCCCCCAAAGAATAGATGCTCATTTTTAGAGACTTTGGAAGAACTAGACAATCACTCTGAAGAAGAGATAACTTGAAATTCTACATCTACTGTCAATATTCTGGCATATATCATTTTAATCTATATTTGTTCATTATTTTTTATTGTGAAACATTTTAAGTACAGAGTCGAGAAGAGCCTAATATTCCTCTATACACCCACTCTCTCTTTAATCAACTCCGTAGTTTTTCTACACATAATTGCAAATTTAGTTTAAACACTTTAGGGTGATGATGTGAAAATTGTCTATACTGTTTTGAAAGCTGTTTCCCTCCCCATCCTCCCTCCCCACTTGATTAATCACAGATACTTTCCATGGTTAAAGAGTATTCTTTAAAAAGCTACATAATACTTATTCAGTTAACCAATCTCCCTTTTTGGCACATTTATAATTATTGTAAGCAATGCTGCACGTCCATGACTATTTACCAAGAACAAATTCAGAGATGTAGAATTATAGGATCAGAGAATATGAGCATTTTGATGTATTCTGCTAAATTAGCTTCTCGAGTGATTATGCTCATTCTCCTTTACATTTCCATAAGCAGCATATGAGAATATCAATTTTGATTCATCTTGGCGAGCATTGAGTATTATCATGTTCATAAAATATTGTCAGTTATGAATGAATGAAGGAATGAATGATAAGAGCCTTTTATGGGAGTGATAATGTCTCTTTGTGATGTCGCCACCATACTGCCATTCTCCTGTGACCCTCCTGTGTGAATGTGTGTGTGTCTAGGGGACCAGGGACCATGAGGGCTGGCTTCCAGATTATCTTACTGTGGCTTTTAGATGTTAGCCAAGTCTGGGAAGAGACCATGCAGCCAAAGTAATCACCCTTCCTTGGGCCGGGCTAATGTGCTCCTCCCTGGCTGCTAGGATCAATACCATACTTACTGCAGATTAGCTAAATGAGCCAGCGCAGCTGGGAATGAGCTTCCAGAAACAATTACTATGGAAAATGCAGCCATATTTTAGTGGACACCACATGCGTGAGCCTCTTTGCAAATATCAATATATATTTGCTTGCTTGACAAAAATAGATCAGACTGAAGTCAGGAGATTAATCCAAATGATTGGACTGTAAATGATCCTTGTTGTGCAAAGTGTGGCGAAACCTTGACCTTTTCCGTGGTTGCTGTTGTTCAGATGATGCTGGAAATAACCCAAAACAGGCTGCTGGTTAGTGCAGCCTGGTGGTTTATTGTGGGTAGAACTTATAATGCTGCTGCTGAAGATAACCAATCATATTTGTGTAGCATTATCTCACTTGATCTTCATCACCACCTCGGAATGCTCAATAAATGCTTAGTTAATAAATAAATGCATTTAACAATTTGCGAATAGCCTTTATGGACTTGGCATTGTTCTAGGTGCTGGGGAAACCGTCTTTTCCAGTGGAACTTGCAGGCTAGCCTGGCAAGAATGAAACGGAACAAGGAAAGATGCATTGAGATGAGGTCGAGGCAGGGAAGGAAAGATGATGCTGGGAGGCTGGGAAAGAAACCAGGTCGGGGTGGTCATCCTTATGGTCAGTGAGCGGCTGGGGAAGCCTTCTCTGAGGAGGTAGCTTGAAGTGAGGATGAGCCAGGGCAAGAGAAGGAGAGAGAAGTTGTTCTGAGTCGAGGGACCAGCATGTGAAGAGGGCACAAAGTGGGGACAGACCTGGAACAGACAGCCCAACAGACAGGCTGCTGTGTAGGGCCAAAGTGTGGTGAGAAAGAGAAGAGCCTCCCACGAGGTGGGAGAAGCAGACAGCAGCTGGAGCTCTGTAGGACACAGTAAGGAATTTAGGTTTTATTCTAAGAGGCACAGGGAGCCATCAAAGGACTTTGTTCAGGGGAAGGACATGATCCAATTTGCATTTTAAAAAGATCACTCCAGGTCCTGGGTAGAGAATGAGAAATATTCTATATTCACTTTGATAGCTGGCTCCAGAAGAGTAACAAGTCTAAGTAGACAGGCTGGCAAAGTTGGGGTCCTTGGGTAGATCCTTGAAAGGGCTTTCTGGGATGGCCAGGGCCTGCCAAGGCTGCAGGCTCTGATTCTGCGTTTTGTCTGGTTTCACATCTCATCTCGCAGTTGCGCTTTCCCTGGGGAAGGTTTGTTACTGGCGTGATTCTTGGTTCAGTAAAGTAGAAAGGCAAAGGATGGAGAGGAAAAGAGGGAGCTGAGAGTTTTCATTGTTGATTCCAGTGCCCCAGCCCTGGCTGCAGCAAGGTGCGGTTTTCATCCCAGAGAACAGCCCAGAGCCCCTTCTTGCTGGGCTCAGTGGGGGGGTGCCCTCAAGAGGGGTACTCCAAACTCAGGCACCAGACTGGAGGTGGCTAGGGTTCTGAGGGCAGGTGGCCATCAAGTTCCACTGTCCTAAAGATTGAGAGGCTAATTGGTAAGGTCTCTGGCTACCTGGGTACTGAGACTGTGCCTGGGTTCTTGAGATTTCTCACTGCTTTAGTTGAATCTTATTTTTTTCCTTCTAGTACCTAGGATTGAATCTAGAGGGACTTAATCACTGACCCACATCTCCAGCCCTCTTTTTAAAAAGCCATTTTATTTAGAGTCAGGGTTTGCTAAGTTGCTTAAGGCCTCACTGAGTTGCTGAGGCTGGCTTTGAACTTGTGAAACTCCTGCCTCAGCCTCCTGAGTCACTGAGATTATAGGCATGCACCACCACACCCAGCTCTAGTTGAATCTTAAATGTCCCCCAGAGGCCCATATGCTAAGGGCTTGGTCTTCAATTTGGTCCTATGGGAAGGTGGTGGAGCTTTTAGGAGATGGAGCTTAGTGAGAGGTCTTTATTGAGGTTATTGAGGCTGTGCTCTTGAAAGGGATTGTGGGAACTGAGCCCCTTCCTTTTCCTCTCTGCTTCCTGTCTGATGAGGTGAGTCTTTGCTTCAACATGCACTCTTTTCATGATGTGCTACCTTGCCACAGGCCCAAAGCGAAGGGTCCAACCAGTCATGGACTGGAATCTACAAAACTATGAACCCAAATAAATATTTTCTCTTTATAAGTTGATTATCTCAGGTATTTTGTTCTAGTAAGGAATGGAAAGCTGACTAATGTGTTTACCTTGAGCTACCCAGGCAAAAATCCACTGTTGGGTGGTATTCTGCAATGGGTCACAGTCTTCTGTCCATGTTCTTTCCTCCACAATCTTCTAGTTCTCACCCATACCTTCTTTACCCCTTCACACAAGTATAAACTGAAGGAACAACCACAGTGTCTTTTCTGTGTGTAGCTTTTATTTAGACTTGTAGCTTATAAGTCTAGATAAAAAGGTTTGGTGTGAGTGAACTATGAAAGGAAGGGGATAAAACCGATCATTCCTTTTAGACCGAAGTCTAAAGTAAAGTATGTGTTAAATGTTTAATGGTTCAACACTAAACAATGAGGAATAAAATGTAGAACTTCCCGACTAGTTGAGGGAAAGGAATTAGAGGAAAAAATAACCTAATGAATGCTTTAATGGCTTCTAATATAGAAAAAGACAGAGAAAGAGGGAGAGAGAGAAGGAGAGAAAGAGCAGTTGAATTTTTTCATAAACAGGCTGAATATTCTCATTGGCCACAGAAAACCTGGGCTTGGTCTTTCAGGAGCTTGGGGAGTGGGGAGGCCAGAACAGGCAACCCTAGTACCTGTGTGTGCAGTCAAGGATTCACCTATCTGCCGGCCCTCAACTTCAAGCCCCTAGGTGGCAGGACCAGACCCAGCCCCTTTCTATGTCTGCAGAACAGGGAGGTTCCATTCCTGAAGAAGAACAGGGGAAACACTGTTATTGCTCCCCACAAGCTTTGCCCTTACTTTTGGCTACTGCTAACTTCTGAAAGGAGTAAATTCTTTTTGTAAAAATATTTATTTAACATTAGAATGCATTTTGACATATTGTCCACAAAGGAAGCACATCTTCTCATTCCTCTGGCTGTACGTGGCTCAGAGCCACTACAGTAGTGTATTCATACATGTATATAGGGTAATAATGTCTGTCTCTTTCTACTGTCCTTCCCATTCCCACAACCCCCACCCCTCCCCTCTACATAAACCAAAGTTCCTTCATTCTTCCTTATCCTCCCATCCCACTATGGATCAGCATCTGCTTATCAGAGAAAACATTTGGCTTTTGTTTTTTTGGGATTGGCTTATGTCACTTAGCATCTATTTACATGCAAATGCCATAATTTCATTCTTCTCTAAGGCTGAGTAATATTCCATGTGTATATGTACCACATTTTCTTTATTCTTTCATCTGTTGAAGGGCATCTAGGTTGGTTCCATAGTTTAGCTATTGTGAATCAAGCTGCTATAAACATTGATGTGGCTGCGTCACTGTGGTATGCTGATTTTAAGTTCTTTGGGTATAGACCAAGGAGTGGGATAGCTGAGTCAAATGGTGGATCCATTCCAAGTTTTCTGAGGAATCTCCATATGCTTTCCTTAGTGGTTGCACCAATTTGCAGTCCCACCAGCAATGTATGTGTGTACCTTTCCCCCACATCCTAACATTTATTATTTCTTGTATTCTTGATAATTGCCATTCTGACTGGAGGGGGATGGAATCTAGGAGAGGTTTCAATTTGTATGAAAGAAGTAAATTCTGCTCCCACTCTGAGGATAAAAAAATGCCTCAAAGAAGACCCAGAAGCTAAGAGACCTACATGAATGTGAATCTCACCATTCACCAACAGAAAGAAAGCTCTCAGAACTGGGGGATATGACGCTTTCATACCACAATGACTTCCCTTGCCACTGTCCCTCCTCCTCATCTCCACTCTCCTCCTCCCTTTTTGACTTTAGCTGGAGTTTGGCTTAGAATAAAGCAGTCCTCTGAAAGGTACTGAATTTCTCCCGAGGAGTAAAAGAAACTTGAGAATGTCTGGACTTTGGTTCAATTATCTCTGGCCCCCAGAGCACTGGGGAACCAGGTGAGAACCAAGCCATCCAGAACTGTGATGACAATGGTAGTTAACATCCATCTTATCTCAGAATGAGGTGTCTTCAGAGAGGACTCATGTCCACACCACCCACACTGGGAACCTCTGTCGGAATCACACCAGAGAAGGCAGGAATAGGGCCGTGCTGGAGGATCTTGCTCTGTCTAGAAAAGTGCATCTGTTCAGTCCCCGACCTTTGCTAAGTACACCAACTAATGGAGCGAGAGACATGAAAGATCTTCACAGGCCATGTGGAAATGTAATTCAAACCCAGCCTGAGGAGGTCACAGTGAGTTAGATTAATTTTCATCCTGCTCTTTCTTGCGATGCTAACCTTTGCCTTACGAAAGAGTCCTTTAAAAAGAGATAAGTCCATGTTTATTTGGCATTTGAAGGAGTTTTAATCCTAGCAACCTTGTTGAAAGTGCCCCTGTTGCCTTGGGATTCGGCTCAGGAAATCTTGTATTGATCCTTTACATCAGAAATAATTGTTCTGGTTCAAAATCTTTCAGGTATTGGAAATTCAAATTAAGCCATTTGTGAAATTCAGTCTAATGAGGTTTATCAACTGGGAAAGTCATTTGTCAGAGGCATCTGTTGGTTTCCTCATCCCCTCTGCCATTTCTATAGGGGCCAACATCTCTGTGTGTCCCACGGTGCAGTTGAATGGGCACCTTCTTTAGTCTGGGCATCTACACCCTGCAAATGGTGTTCTTCGGCCACTCTGTCAGCCTCCCTGCCCCCAGGTCTCTTTCCTTCCCAACCCTTCCACATCTTGTCTTCTTCCATTTCTGTTCTGGCTCCGGTCTCCTTTCCATTGCCCCGTCTCCTCTGTTTCCTCTTTCCTTTTAGCTTCCTGCCAGGCAGCCTGCTTTGGTCCTGCATTCAACAAGTCTGTCACAAGACCAGTGAGTATCACCAGCCAACTCCATCAGAGGCCTCTGAAACTCCCCAGATCCTCTTCAATGTGTGGTAGTTTGACTGCTTGGGATCCTGAATAATGAAAATGTATCACCAGGTTTTTATTCATAGCATTTTTTTTTTTTTTTTTTGCCTGAAACTCCATCTTTCACCTGCCGAGGGCTGCTTCCTGAGCACGGGGGTTGAGAATTGACAACACGTTCCCAGCTCTCTTCTCTAGCCCTCTGGGTTCCACAGAGTGTGATCTGGTGTCCTCTCAGCCTGGGGCACCCAGAATAAAAAGCTCCGACCTCAGAAGCCTCCTTCCTTTTAAGCATTTTAACTGTCTTTTGTAGGACTTTGTCAGTGCTGGGGTTTCTTAGAAGATAAAGGGCCAGACTGGAGAGATACTTGGAGAGAAATGATTGACAGGGCGGAGAGCCATGTGGGAAAGGGGGTACTGAAGATGTTTATCCTTTTTTTTTTGCCTCCTCTTTTCCCTCTCCCTCCTCCTTCTTTCCCAAAATGTCTCCAAGGCCATGCTCAGGCCTTTGCTGATGTCCAGTTCCCTGAAGTCCCACATGAACTTCCTGTGTGTTTGTCCTTATTCCGTTTTCCTCTGATTCTCTCTACTTCAAACACAGGAGAGAGAATTTCCTATTGCATTCTTTAGAAACTCTCTCCCATTACTATATGAGGATGTCCTTCTTAATTTCTTGCCTTATAACAAGCTGAGTGTCTTTAAAATGACACACTTTCTGGAGGTTTACCAGCAATCTGTGACATTCTTGGTATTACTTCAATCCTCTTCAGGTGACACTTTCCCTGTGGGTCTCTTCCTGTGTCTGTCTCTGTGTCCAGATTTCTCCTTTTTATAACAATGCTAGTCATCATGGATTAAGGTACCCTCTGATGACCTCATCTTAACTTGATTACCTCTGTGAAACCCTATTTCTATGGGCTGGGGATGTAACTCAGTGGTGCAGCGCATATCTAGCACGCATGAAGCCCTAGGTTCAATACCCAGGTCTGCAAAACAAACAAACAAACAACAACATCAACAAAATAAAAACCCCAGACAAACAAAAACCTGTTTCCAGGTACTGAGGGTTGAGACTTCAATATATTTTTTTAAAAAAATTTTTATGGGGGGGGGACACAATTTTGCCTATAACAACAGCTATTATTCTTTCTCCCTTCTCTTTTCTCTCCATCCCCCCCCCCTTTTATTTTTCCTTCGTGTTAACTTTGACAAAGATGACCATTGCAGTTCTGGGCTTACAGTCTTCCATCTTAGCCTCTGACCATCTTTTCTAATAGTCTTAGCAAAAGTCCCTGATTGCCTCTGATTGGCTGTGCTTGTCTCAGGTGTCCATCGCTGTGGTGTTCAAGCTGGCCATCCCTGGAGCTGAGTCTAGGGCTAGTCCCACTCAAACCACAGAGTGTGTGAGTTGGGCAGAGGTGGTGGTCCAGAAGGATGACTCTGGTCTTGCTTCTTGCCAGGTTGGGGGGTGCCCAACTGGCAAGAGAAAACAAGAACCTCAAAAGAATGTGGTGAAGAAGCCTGGAGTGCTGCCTTCAGCCCCCTTAAGTTTGTCGTCTGGGGTGGGGTTGGGCTTATTTGGAGAGGATGGTCAAAGAGTGAGAGGAGACCAATGGGAAGGAGAGCAAGAGGCCACTTGGAGCTGCCTGTGAGGAAGCACTTCCTAGGCACACAGCAGTTGCAGGTGGAAAGGGCTTTAGCCATCCAACTCCCGTCCAGGAGGTGAGCAAGGGATGTTGTGCATCTTATTGAGGATGTTGTAAAGGCAGTTCACAGCAAGGAAGGAAAGGGTTAAATCAGTGGCTTTCAAAATTCTTTACTGTGACCCACAGAGTCAGATTGATATTGTGAATCAGCAAGCTTGCGCTCTCTCTCTCTCTCTCTCTCTCTCTCTCTCTCACACACACACACACACACAAACTGAAACAAAAGTTTCACAAAGCAATTTTCCTTTACTATAAGTGATGCACTCTGACATTGTCCCTTCTCTTTTATTTTATTTGAAAAACACTCTGAGCTCAGTAAATTGATTTCCCAGCCTGGAGCTTGAAACCCGAACTAGATGACCCCTGAGGTCCCTGCAGCTCAGTGATTCTGGAATTCTGACAGGTACCATTGGGCCAGGAGGGAGGAAAGGTGGTTTGGTAGCACCAAACATCACCTGCATAACTAGAGGTGACACTTGACTAAGCGCAGCTCTCTGGACCCTAAATTGCTGCAGCCTGATTTCTGATGTTCCTCTGGGCTCTCTCCTCCATCTTTGATGACTGCCTTGTCGGCCAGGGAGTATTTGTGACCACCCAATATTTTGCCCAGAGTCCTTCAGAGGCTCTCCATTGTCTATTTTTTTTTCCTCTGCTGCCTTGACCAATTTTCTATGAATCTCACTCAGTATTCTCCAAAACTCTACCCACTTCAAGCTGCCCCTCCTCCACTCTACAATCCTCATGTTGGATCCTACCCTTCCCTCAGCTTGGACGTCCTCCCTCCATTTCCCCTTCTCTAAATTCTCTCATCCTCCTGGGTAGCAACAAAGCCCCTCTTCTAGCCTGCCTTGTCCACTCCCAGGTAGTCATGTATTGTCCTCTCAGCCTGGTATTGTTGAATGCGTGTAATGAAAGCTAAGGAGAAAAATAAAACAGAGAAGGAGATAAGGAACGCTGGGCAATTGCAGCTGTAGATGGCAGGGCCAGGAAAAGCCTCTCTAAGAAGGTAACATTTGAGTAAAGACATGAAAGAGATGAGGAGTAGGCCATGTGGACGCCTGGGGAAGCGCCTCCCAGGCAGAGGGGAGAGCAGGGCAAAGGCCAGGAACACATCTGCCACTAGGAGAAGAGAGGGTGGAGCTGAGAGGGAAAGGAGAGGCAGGACTCCCTGGAGTCTTTGTTGGAAAATGGAGGGAGTTGGCTTCTCCAGGAAGCAGACCCTGGGAGGACGGTGGGCAGAAGATTAGTAGGAAGTGTTCTTGCGATCAACACCTAGGAAAGGGAAAGAAAGGGAAGGGGGGAGGAGGAGAAGTGTAGGGGAGGGCAGGAAGTTGGACAAGGCAGAGGGAGGTGCGGAGCAGTGACTCAGTCTCAATGGAGGCTTGTGCTGGCTCCATGGGGGGCTCTGGAGATGGGCTGAGCTCTTACAGGTGTCCTGAGTCCGGGTGAGACAACCAAGCCTCACACTCATAATCAGGCTTTGGGTGCGGGAGGGCCCCAAGAAGGGAGTGTGACCTTAGTAAGGGGACTTTCTTGGGTTGATGCAGTCCCTGATGGGACGATGGCTGTGGGCTGGTTCTCCCAAAGGGGAGCCCCAGGGGTAACGTCTCGTATCCACTGTAGACTTAGAGACCAATGTGAGGAGCCTGTTGTTACTCAGGGAGACTCTGGAGTGTTCTGAGAGGAAAAGAGAGATAGCTGGGCTTCTACAGGATCCCCAGGCTGCTGCGTGGAGAAGAAACTGCAGGTCTAAGCGAGGAAGCAGGGACATGTGTAGGGAACCGATGGTGCACAATCCAGGTGAGAGGGTGGCAGCCGTGGAGGTGTGAGAAGGGGTTGGATTTTGGACGTATCTTGAAAGCAGAGCTGGTAGAATTTGCTGATAAATTTGATGTGAGATTTGAGAGAAATGGAGGAAGCAAGGATGTTTCTCAGAATTTTAGTAAGAGCACCTCAAAGGTGGTTGTGACTACCCCAGATGAGGAAGCTTAGGTTTAGAGGAGGCTGGGGAGGAGTGGGCAGTGTTACGCATGCTCAGTTTAGGGCGCCCATTAGCCATCCAAGGAGGCACGGCCTGTAGTCTGGAGTGCAGGTCACAAGTACAGGTGGGGTGTATCATTTGGGGGGGGGTTATGAACATCTGGAGTCTGTTGGTGGATTGTATGTGTGAACGATATGGGGAAATGGTGGCTATAACCTCTGGACAGACACTGGGATGCTTCTTCATGAGCTCTTCTAGGTTTGGACTGAGTGCTGGTGGCAGTGGTCTCTCTAGGGAGTGTCTTAGGCCATATTTTGAGGAACAATCTAGGGCTTCCCCCACCTCCAGATGGTCTGAGCTCTGACAGGTCTCTGTGCCTGAATTGGGGATGTTGAGAGTGAAGTCTTGATTTTGGGTCAAGGGTTGAATGAGTGGTCCCTAAGGTCCCTTCCCACAGTGAGTCTAGGATTTTGTGTGGCTCCGGAGCCTCCTCTCCCTTCACTCCTGGCCTTGTCCCTTCTTGTGCCCAGTTTGTTCCACTCTGGAGCCACTTCCTCTGAAGATGTTCCTGGTGTTTCCTTTACCTTATTCTCAGTCTACTCAAACTTCCCAAAGATATCAGTAGCAGGCAAACTGAAGAGCAGAGGGGCGTTGACAAAATGAATTCTGACAAAGATAATTGCATGAATCCTTTATAGCTCAGCCCTAAACATGGCTCCACACTGTCAGTTTTTATTTGATTCAAGTCATGGAGGTGAATGTTCCCCTGTAGATGGGAGTGGTGGGAGGCAGGTGGGAATGGTGCTGTGGGTCAGAGGTGAGATGTAACCCCTGCTAGGGAGCCTTCTGGGGCTTGGGCCTCAGTGCCACATCCCTGAGCTTCCTTTGGTCTGGGGACCTAGATGGTCTCCAGGATGAATAGATGGATGCGTGAAGGGCTTCCGGGACCACCACGTTGGCATCGCCTGCCAGGCTGGGGATTGTAGCCTTAATGAACATTGAGTTTCTTGATGAAGCAGGCACAGGGTTGTTCCCCTGGGTAAGAAGAGAGAGCCACTGGCAGGAGGGGTCACAGTGACCTTGCAGAACTGCACTGCAGCTGGCTCTCCTCAGGGGTCCCTGCCATCATTGCTGACAGGGGCCTCTGGGCCACCATAGCCCTCCAAGCATGCTCTCACGTCCAAATGCTCTCGCTCCAAACTTCCCGGCTGTTGTTCATTGGACTGCATACCAACACCTAGGCTCCTGGGCTTTTTTGGATCAGGATCCAGGTGCCTTTGGGATGCTTGGTGTGTATGCTCCCATGGACAGACTGTGTGGCCAAGCTTCGCCTATCCTGGCCCCTTTGACTGGAGTGACCTAACTCAATGTCCTGATCTTGTGAAATCCAAGTCATCCTTCGGCAGGTTACTTTGGTCCTTAAAATCCTTCTGAACATAGGCTGTAGCAGCTGCCATTGGCAATGAGATGAAACCTATTTACCATCCCGGATCTGGAAGAGGCAACCAAAATTTAACCAGCATTGTTGTCTAGTGATGTTGGAGATTAGTTTATGTGCCGTAGGTATAAGAAGTTAGTCCTCTGCTGGGGCTGGGGCTCAGCGGTAGAGTGCTCGCCTAGCACGTGCGAGGCCCTGGGTTCAATCCTCAGCACCACATTAAAAATAAATAAATAAATAAAATAAAGGTATTATGTCTGCCTACAACCAAAAATAAATATTGAAAAAAGAGAAATTAGTCCTGCTCCTGTTATGACAGGGTTTCATAATGTTCCCTGGTGAACATTTGATCATTGTGTACAACGTTTAATCAGTATGGCATGAACTTAAAGAGCTGGCCAATGACCTACCCTCCTGGAGGTTATGTTGAATGGTCCCTTGGCTGTTTAATGCCATGAGAAAAATGTAAATAGATATATGTTTGAATTCTCCACATTAAAGACATGAATGTTGGGTAATTATATTTCATCAATCATGTCAGTGTGTAAAGCAGTCAAATCAGTGAACTTGGCCCAAACCTGCGCTCAGGCATTGTCCAAAGAGACCAGCAAGGCAGAGCTATTTGGGACTTCTCCTTGCTTCTTTATTCAGGGGTTCCCCTTAACCATCACTGCACAGAATAACACCTCAGAAACTAGGTGTGGGGTGGGATGGGAGATGTTATTTCAATCAAGAGTATCTGAGAAGGTTGCCTAGAGAACTAAGAGTAGTTACACTAGGAAGGCAGAGAGTTCACATACCTCTACCAGTTACTTATCTCAGCCTGATGTCCTTATTTGTAAAATGAGGGCGTTGAGCCCAATTAAACTCTGGAACATTCCAGAGACCTGGTTTTTGATGCCATGGTTTTGAATGAGCAACCAGGAGCAGGATGGGCATATTGAAGACCAAATGTATGTATTTACCAGACCACCCAAACAAAACTAGCTGGCACTGCTCAGTGCAAGTGAGGTAAGGGCAGGTTTTTGTCTCCAAGGGCATCACCCATTAGCAAGGGTTGGGGCCAGGATGCCTATTACAAGGCATAAAGTAGGAATGACCAAAGAGAGGTGCAGACACTGTCCCCAGGAGCGGGGACAGAGCAAGTCTCCCTCTTACTAAGGAGTATGTGTGGATCCAGGAAGTCTTTAAGGAAGCAGTGACTTTGAGCATAGTCCTGCGGTTGGCTAGGATTTGGAAAAGAAAGGGGAAAGACCCTTTTCTGTCCTTTACTGGGGGCCTGGCACATCAGAGGTACATGGGACATGCTGGCTAACCAGCTGCTAAGCCCCTGCCTATATATCTAATTCCTCCTTAGGGTTCTTCGGGCCTCATGGGGTGTTGCAGAATGGGAGCACAATGGCAAAGATGAGCACAGTCTGTCACTTGTCATAGCTGTTCTGAGACGCTGACGGTATGGTCAGGAATCATTTTGAGGAAAGGCATAGAAACCCACGGGGAGCTCCAGTTAAAGAAAAACAGGAGTTACAAAGGTACTGGGAACTCTCAGGCACCCAGTTACAAAAATCAAAGATGGGCCTCACGGGACCTGGGAAGACCTCAGGCACCTTCTCTGAGTTTCTACTTCACTCTTTGTGTTCTCAGACTGGCTTTTCTGCTTGTTCACACATGGCCCCTCAAGGCCTCTACAGAAGGGTAATTTCTGCCTTCATCTTGACAGGTCTTCCTGCTCCGTTCCCTTTGGCCAGTATCCCAGTGTCCACATTCCACATTCTCAGGAGAGAATCTGGTGGGGTGAGCCTGGGTAAGATGTCTGCCTTGGGTCCAATCAGCTGGGAGTGGCAGAGGGCTCAGGCCCTCACACGCTGTAGATTGTTTCTTTCCATGATATTTTTTTCAAGAAAAGATAGAGAAGAAAAGATGGGCTTCTCCACCAGGAAGAGCTTCCATTTCCTGGACTGTGACATGTAGTATGGGTCTCCACACCTGCCGTTTAAGAACTTGAGCTCCCCCGGGGAAGGGTATATCATCCTAGGTCTGTTTCCACCACTGTCGGCGTGATGAATATTAACAGACCACAGACAGCGTAACCAGTGCAGGAGCAATTGTCTTTGTCTACCTGGTATCTTTTCTCTAGAGCAAACCAGGCACTTTTAAAGGAATTTTTTCTATGTTGAAAGTAGGAATGATGAGGGGCATTGCTCCCTTCCAGGCTAAGCGTTTCAATGGCCTTATTGGTACTCCCAAGTTCCTGGGGTCATTGTAGGGGTCTCTAAATACTGATAACCCCAACTGAGACATAGTCAATGCTTGGACCTCAGAGGGTATCTTCCTGTAGAAATAGAAATGAAATGGTCATTTGGTTCCCAGACCAGCACATAAAGGTTAGGTAATAAATCCTTTGTGATCCCTCATGGCCATTTAATGCAGACTTCTCTACATTCATGTGATGAAAAATAAAACTAGAAGCAAAATTTTTCTTAGGGTTAAAAGGGAACTCTGCAATCATCTTACTGAGATCTGGGAGAGTTTTGACTATATTCAAAATTGCATGCTATTCAGGGTCTGAATTACAACTGAACTAACAGAAGCAGTAAGCATGCAAAATACCCAGTCCATACAGCTGCATAAGAATTAGATTGTTGAAACTGGGCATGGGGGTACACGCCTGTAATCCCAGCTACTCTGGAGGCTGAGGCAGGAAGATCACAAGTTCAAGGCCAGCCTCAATAACATAGCAAGAACTTGTCTCAAAATAAAGAATAAAAAGGGCTGTGGATGGGCTGTAACACAGTGGTAGGGTGTACCTAGGTTCAGTCTCTAGTATCACAAAAACAAAAGAAAATAACTACAAGACATTGTTATGTTGTTGTTTATTTTGAATACTGATTGCAGGTTGAATTACATGAGAGATGATAGTGAGATACATTTAGGGAGTTTGAAAGGGCTTCCAAATATCTTTAAAGAGACTCAAGGTTATAATATGTGAAAAATCTCTCTTTTATATAACATATATATAATGTATGTCTGTATCATATTATACTAAACACACACGCAAATACAGGTAAGGAAAGAATCTCTCTCTTTTTTTTTTTTTTTGCTTTTAGAAGTTGAAAACTGCATTCCTCTGTGTTTCTCTGCTGTTAGAGGACTATAGAGCAGTATTGTCAAGTAGAGCCTTTCGCAGAGAGAGAAATATTCCCTACTGCACTGTCCAATTCAATAACCACATGTGGCTCTTGAGCCCTCAAAATGTGGGTAGTGCAACAGAGGAAACTGAATTTTTAACTGTCTTTGATTTTAAAGAATTTAGCAAAACATTATTGAATTTAAATTTAAGTGTAAACAGCTACTGTGGCAAGTGGCTACCATGGTAGGCAGTGCACCCACTACTCAAGGTTCTCAGCCACAGACTTGGGGTCAGTTAGGGGGAGATAGGGTCAGACAGAAGTAGTTTTAGAGAAGTTGCCTGTTTAGAGAGGATGCTGTGAGAGGCAAAGAGAAAGAGTGCTTGATACTCTCAGTATCCTATGGGGTTAAATAAGGAGGGTGAACAGTGGTCTGACACATTTGTGGTTTGGCCACCGGGGGACGCCACTGACCTAGTGCAGCTTTGTTTCTGAGGCAGGAGTGGCCAGTGTTTGTGTTGGGGAGGCAGAGGATGTGACACAGAGAAGCAGCAGCCGGTGAGTCAGAAAAAAGGGTCAAAGAAGAGGAGGATAGTGGCTGTTTCAAAATAACCCTATGAGGCAAGTATTATTTAATCACTCCCATTTTATAGATGGGGCAACTAAGGTGTGGATATTGGATAGATAATTTGGACAAAGTCATGGGTCTGCTAAGTTCAGATTTGGACTCCAGAGTCTGGGATGAGTACTCTGCTCTGCTCCTCCCATGGGGATCCTATCCCTACCTGGTGCCAGAGTCCTGCCTAGAATGTGTCAGTATGTCATTGCCCAACTGGGTTGTCAGCACTCAAGTCCCCCTTAATGTGAAGATGTTGGGGAATTTTATGTGAAATATTTAAGATTTAATCTTTTAATTTTTTCCCCCTCTAGTCACTCTTTTCATTCATTTATTCATTCAGGTGTTCAACAAGCAAACATGGAAGATGTTCTGTTGCTGAGGCTGGGAATACCAAGCCCCCAAAGAGCCTGGCCTTGGGAACATATAGCTCAGCAGGGAGCTGTGAAATGGATGGAAATACCCTCCATATAGTGTAAAGGGCATAGGACTTTAGGACAGGGACAGAAACAGAAGACTGGAGGGATCCTGGTCAGCTGGGGTCTCCTGGAGCTTCCTGGAGGAGAGGGCACCCTGGAGCTGAAGTTTGAAGTAACCACAGGTGTCCCTGTTGGCTTTCAGTACCCTCCTGCCTTGGGCTCACAATCTATGTCACTAGTAGGAGGATGACCTTTGACAGGAATTAGGGAACTCAGAGCCATTCAGTGTTCAGCAGCCCTGTGCGCTGGTGAGAAGCAGCCCATTCAGGCTCCTCCTGCCTCCTCCACACACTGACCTCCTTCAGACATGCAAGACCAGCCAGAGGGGCCCTCTGAGGCCTGGCCTTCCACACAGGTCTTGCACATACTCTGGGTGCCTGGATTCCTCAGAAGCTGGCTCCTGAGGCTTGTCCAGCAAGGCTTGGAAGCCCAGGTCCCTGAAGACCTGCTAGTTAATGAGTTCTGCAAAAACTAGGTCTGTCTGTAATCGAAATGGGAGTACAAGGCTCACATGGTCCCTGAATTAATTCAGTCCTGTTAGGAAAGAGCATGGCAGAGTTTCCGCTGTTGCTGGCAGCATCCACGGAGAGGCTCTGTCTGCATTACTTCCATACTGGGACCCATTGTTTTTCATCACTTCAGCACAATCTGGAAAACATTCTCCAAGTCTATTATTCCTGTCTCCTGCTGCCACACTGAGGCAGTTGTTAACAATGCCCTTTGCCCACCTTGGACCCCTCTTCCATTTAAGTACCAGACTGATGGGCAAAGACAGCATTTAATGATTGCTCCAGACTAAAAATTCTTATTATTTTATTTCCTTCTTACTCCTGCCCACTATCTCTCCAGATGGGGATAAAATAAATGAAGCTGGAATTATACCTGCCAGAAGGTCTGGATGCAGTGGGGAAATTTTTCCAGGTATGTTCCTGAGATCTCACAGGTCACCACCATCCCCACCCCCAGCCCGGCCATCCTCCACATGCTCTGGGAATAGGAAATCAGAGTGTCTAAAATTCCCTTAGCATGGAACTGTTCTGAATATCCAGAGTGAAAGAAAGAAGAAATTCAGCAAAAGGGTTTTTCAAAATGGCAACCTTTAAGAGACATAGTGCCCGCCAGAGGCTACCTTGATCCCCAAAAGTTGGGCCCCAGGGTGATAGCACATAGCCTTTGTACCTTCTGGGATTCTCTCTTCTCCTTTCTACTCAAATGCCATCTTCACTGGAAAACCTTCCTTGAATACCCCAGAATTAGTTACTCACTCCTGTACGCTCCCCAAAGACTGTTTGTCTAGTAAGTGTTACCAGCTTATGATGCTCTTCTGCATTACAAGACTGTCGCCACTTGTGATGGTTGGTGAATTCCTATAGAGGAGGCTTTAACAACATGCACATTCAAGAATGGCTCCTTTTCCTCCTCTTACTTGCTGTATGATTTTGTGCCAATTCCTCCATCTGCAGCATGAGAATAATAACAAGCCTGTTGTAAGGAATAAATTAGAGGCCAGCTTCCTTCTCTCCACCTTGCAACTCTTTAGGTCCACTACTGTGAGAGGGCTGGAGTTCTGGAGTCAGACCAATCTGGGTTTGAATCCTGACTCCACCATTTTCTTGCCATACTTGGCCCTGTTACAACCTCTCTGTGCCTCTCTTTCTTCATCTACAAAATGAGATGAATATTTTTATTATACAAAAAATAATATCTGATCTGTATCTCCTACACTTATTGGGAGGATGAAACAAGGTAATGTCTGTAGAATGCTTTAGCATAAGTCTGGCACAGACTAAACTTTCAAAAGGTTAGCCATTATTACTCCTTTGGTTGTCACTAAAGCTGTAAGTTTGTGGGGGCAGAAATCTCAGCCTAGTACAGTGCCCAGTGCGAGTGGAGCATATGAAGAAAAGGAAAATGATTCATTATAAACTTGGAAGCATGATACAAATATAATGCTCAAACATGTCACCTTTTGCCAATCAAGGTTAATGTACATGATCAGAGTCTGCCCTAGAGAATATGGGCCTGGAAAGTTGACCGGGACCACCTGAATCTGGGGCTGTCACCGTCCCCCTTTGTCTCCCAGCTCCTAAAGCCTCTGCCAGGTGAGTTGGAGGTAATAGACACCCACTGACAGCCAGAAACTTAACCCAAAAGGAAAGAAAATCCATGGCTGCCAGCTCACATGTAGCCGGGAGCAATTGCTAGTGAGTCAAGGTCGATGGCCAGACAGATGGGAAGAACCAAACAAGGGGCTGGCATTTGCTAAAGTTTGCTGATTCTCCAGCAGGAAATGTGCAAAACTGAACCACATGGGGCCTGTGGAAACCTTGGCTCTCCTTTTAGGGCCTAGGGCTGCCCTGAGCATGTCTTTCTGGCCCAGATTCATATCCAGGTATCTATGCTTACATCTGTAGCTCTCTAGGATATGGATATCTGCATGGCCAACATTTATCAAGGGCTAATCGTGTTCTGGTTTATGTGGACCAACCTGTATAACATTCAGTCACATCTATGCAATGGACACTACAGTTTCCTCACTATGAAAGAGGGATGGTAACAGGCCCTTCAGGCGTTAGTCAGGATCAGCTATGTTGTGCTGCCATAACGAGCACCTCCCAGGTCTCAGTGGCCTGAAGTGGCCTCAACCACATTGAATGTTTCTCCTGAGTTAGCCAAAGGCATTTGTCCCTGTTATTATCAATAACAGTGAGGCCCAGGCTGACAGGATAACCACTATGTGGAACAATGCTGGTCACTATGACAAAGTGAGCAAGAAAGAGTGGCAGCTTATGCATGGACTCCGAAGGCTTCCTCCTGGAAGTGACAGCACTAATGCTCACATGTCATTGGCCAGGGCAAGTTACATGACCACATTTAGCTCCAAAGGGAGTGGCAAATATAGCCCAGGTTCCAGAAAAAACTGGAAATTTGGGGTGGATGGGAAGGTAACCGTGTCACCTGGATCGATGAGTTCACACTGCATGCACTTAAGCAGTTGGCACCAGAGAGCCCTGCGTGGGTGTTAGCTAGGAGCACCACGACTGCTCCTATTGTTTGCTTTGAAGATGAGGAAATAGCACAAGAAGCCAAGTAACTTGCCCAAGGTGATACAGGTGAGCAGGAACTGGCAAAGATTGTGGCCTATGCCACCCCAGCTCCTGGGAGCCAAGCATGGCCAGGATGGACAAGGGGAGCCCTCCGAGCCATGTATAGGATGTCACCACAGCAGCCTCAGGTAGGGGTTAGTACTCCCATGGGTAAGATGGGGAAGCAGCTCAGAAAAGATGGAGCGGCTTGTCAAACCCAAAGGCTGACTGGGATTGGGGCCAGGGCTCGTATTCTACAGTCAGTGGGGCTCCTCCATTGCCCCCCACCTGCCCACACCTGTAGAGGAGGCATAGACAGGGACACAGGATGGCAAACAGCTTCCTGGACTCTTTCCTTAGGGACTGAGTCTTGGCTGTTTGCGGGGACTCAAGGGTGAATTCAGTAAAGAACAAGTACCGGTTTCTACTCCCAAGAGGAGTGTGTGTGTGTGTGTGTGTGTGTGTGTATGTGTGTGAATGTCAAGAGAGAGAGACAGAGAGAGAGAGAGAGAGAGAGAGAGAGAGAGAGAGAGAGAGAGTCAGAGACAGAGACAGAAAGAGCAGAGAGGGGCCCTCAAGGGGAGGTCTGGGGTGACCCCCGAGGAGGCAGACATGGCTTCTAGTCAGTGGAATCCAGTGGGCTTCAAGGAAGAGGTGGCATTGGTCTATACATGGAGATGTGGGAGGAAACTGTGGACCTCTGTTTAGAGTGTTTGGAGGAGTCAGAGTGTGGCCTGTGTGGCTGGGGTCAGTCCTGATGTGGCAGTGTTGCAGTCTGCAGTTGTAGGATCAACACTGACCTGCCATCCCTACCAGAAATGGCACAGAATGGAATGTTTATCATGACACTCCGGCAGATGGCAGCAAATGTCTGGAGGAAGGGGTGCTGGCTGGCCATCCCTGTCTGCCCCCAGATCTGCTCTCCACCCTTCTCCCCACTGCTTGATGCCTGGGGAAGGCTGACCTCTATGCCCAGCATCAACGACTTTCCTGCCTCTGGCTTCCTGTTCAGCCAATGGGAGGCACCAGCCGGAAGCCAGAGGGTGGTTAGAGAAGCCAGGGTACTTACTCCCCAGGCTAATAGTGGCTGTGCCCTCTGTCACCGTCCCCTCCAGATGTGATTGTGGTGGGACTTCATAACTGCTTTTCTCCTGATTTCCCCTCAGACCTAAGTGTGGTGATAACTCCCTGTTTCTAGGGTGTTCCACTGTCCTGTGCTGGTTTTCCTTAAACATGCTAACAGTTTCATAAATAATGTCTCCATTAAACTCCTTCCATCACCCCTTTTGGCTGAGCCATCTGTCCTTGCCCAAACCCTGACAATACGGGGCTCTTTCATAATCCATGCAAAGATGCTATTTGGACTTGCAGCACTTTTGAAAGCCTGCTGACCTTATTCTGTGGGTCTTGGGGGAGTTATTCTAAACAGAGGGAGTCAGGGAACAACTCAGACTCTACCACACATGGGATGAAGGAAAAAAGAGGCTGAAGATGGGGTAGGGGCAGCATGATGAGATCTTGTGCTTTATTTAGATATTTCAGGCACTGACTAAGGGTCTCTGTGAATGTTTGGTGTGCTGAGATGAGTTGAATTCTGCAAGCCAGGACAAGTCAGGCAGGGGCTCAGGGTGCAAGTGATAGTGACTAGCAGGTGCTTGCCTCTCTTGCTCTCATCTTCAGGATGTGGGTGCTGTCTCAGTTTCCCCATTAGATTGTGAGCTTTCTAGGGCAAGCTCGACCTCTCATCTCTGTCTCTGCCAGCACCACTCAGTGGGAGGACACAGGAAGTCGTCCCTAGTGAGGTTACCTGAGCTGGGCTCAGCTGGTTTGAAATGACCTGGAAACCTCTTATTGGGTGGACCCAGGTTTCCCCTGGAAGATATACCTGTCCATATCACAGAAACGTCTGACTTGCAAGGATTTTAGAAAACACCATTTTATTCTTTTTCCAAACATACAGCAAGCAATCAAGAACATTCCTCCTGAGTCCGGTGCTATTTCCTCTCCAGTTCACTGCCCCTCAAGCCAAATCCCAAGTCTGCTTTAATGAATATAGAAAACTCACTTGTCATTAGTTGGACAAAAGCTAATGGACTGGAGTCCTTGAGGACAGTGGGTCTCTTGAGCAAATTAAACACTCCCCTTGCAATCTTGAAGTCAATGTTAAATTGTTTATCAAACCCTTCCTTCTCAGGTAGCATTAAGGTGAAATTTCCCACCTTCTGGCCATTAGGTCAGAAAATTTTATTGAGCTGGAGACAGGAAGGAGGTGGTAATTTCAAAACTGTTTTGTTTTGAAGAGGAAAAAAAAAGCATATTGCTTAGGGTTTGGAGAAGGGTCCATAAATATACTTCACCTCTGGTGTCACTCTGGCCTTCGCTCATGGCAGACATTACTAATCAATCATATAATCCTTCCTGTTAACTCAGAACAAAAGTCACGTGCAATCCAGGGCTAGGGTAAGTGGATTTCTGCAGTTTTGGTACTCAGAAAAGAAGATGCCTCATGGGGTAGACACATGAGCACTGGGCTGGATATCAGAAAGCCAGGTCCCAGCTCTGTGGCCTGACCTTCCTTTTAGAGGCCAGTTGCCCCATTTGCCCACATGGGAAACCTTTCCTAGCTGCTGCCTGTAGCTGTTGTGAAGGTCTGTCAGGGTTTGGCTGGAGGAGTTTGCCAGGGCTGCTGAGTGCTGCCATACCAGCCGCACTGTCACGGTAGTCCTGGTGTCTTCGTCTCTCTCTATATATATATTTTTCTATAAAATAACAACCAAGACTAGCTATTTATAAATGAAAGAAGTTTATTTAGGATCATGGTGCTGAAGGGTGGGAAGTCCAAGAGCCTGATGTCACATCTAGTGAGATGCCCTAGCATGGTGGCCTACGCAAGGGCAAGTAGCAGCCTGTGCAGAAGGCAAAGCATGAGGGGCAGTCCCACTTTGTGACAGCCTGCTCTTGCAATAACTAATCCAGATCTGTGAGGGCAAGAATGGATTCCCTTGAGAAAGATATCAATTCTTTCTTCTTGAAGGCTCCACCTCCCAACATGGCCACAATGGCAATTGGATTTCACCATGAGTTTAAAGGGACGAACCATATTCAGATCATGGTACCTGGACTCTGGCATTCAGCCAGCAGCAACAAGCTCTCCAGGAATGAAGATAGCTCTTTATAGCTTTCTGCTCAGGGGGTTGTTGGCACTTGGGTCCTGTGTGCTGCATAACTACATGGTGGCCTGTGGGGTGAGGAGTGTGACCCGGGAGGATGTCTTGGGTCGACAGCTCTCAGTGCAGTATCTAAGAATCAGAATACTGGAATATGGAGGGAAGGAGATAGAGGCCTTGTCCTTTGTGGCAGAGATTCATTCACTTATTTACTCATTCGTTTACTTACTCATTGATTCATTCACAAATGTTTTCTGCAGGGCCAGATCCAGGCTCTGATGATTCACTATTGACTTCACTTCCTTCTATGGACCTTCACAGCCTCATGGGTAAGGGGCCCTATAAGTGGCTGTGACTTTGGAGATAAGCCTCCATCGACTGGCTGTGTATTCTTGGACAAGTCATTTAATCTCTCCAAATCAGTTCCCTCATTGTGAAACAGAAGCAATGTCCTCCTCAGGGGAATTAAATGAGATCATACATATAAGAATGCCTGGTATCTGGAACTCAAGCAATGCCAATCAACTGCTGGATATATGGACCAATAATGCCTCAGCAACTGCTTACAGAAATGGAATTCAGGGAAATTACTCAAAAGAGGGGCTTTCAAATGCCGGAAGTATTTTGATATTTGTGCAGGGTCAAAACAAATATTATTTGACTTAAGACTGTGAGGAGCATGTGAAAGGCTCAGAATGAGGCCGTTGAAAATTGAATAACTTCACTTGCAGACACTGCATCAATTTCATTCAATCTGTAAGCGTTTGTCTCTGTATTCAGGAGGAAAAATGAATTCAGCTCCATCAATCAGCCTGTTCCTGGATGATTTGGGGAAAGCCACCCTCTTTCAAAGGCCCGGGCTCAGCCTTGTCTGGAGCAGGGCCACTGGTACTTGACTATTTCTGTGGTAAGTTGGGGACAGTACATGTGTCCTCAATTGGCCTTGTTTTTTCTCTGTTTTCCCAAGTCAGGCTCCTGCAAAGAGCGGCTTTAAGAAAATGTCTCAGCCTCATGTTTGGGGGCATTTAGAGAGGATTGGGGAGGATATGTTATGGCTACCTCTGTGTCCACTGCTCAATGCCATGGGAGTGACACATAAATGGGGCACTACTACCAGGAAAGGCCAAGAGCAGGTGGACGGGAATCCCGGAAGGCTATTTACTGTCTCTCATCACCTTTCCTCCTTATCTCCACTTCATTATACTTAACCTGAGTTGCTCCTGAGCATTCTCCTGGCCATGGTCAAGTATGGAAAAAATATTTTTCTGGACATGAATGTTGCTGAGGAGGAACTGTATCTCCAGCACCCAACTGGCCATTCTTCCTGGACCTGCAAGTATAGGTGTTGACATCAGAAACCAGAGATTGAAGAGAGTGGATTCTAAACATATACACCATCTACAAGGCCTTTACCCATCCCATTTTGCTCTCCTGTCTCCTTTCTCTCACCTGCTGGCCCATCTGAAGTTATACTGGATTCTTTAGGCTAGGACTTTGCACTAGGAGCAGCATTTCTATGAACTGAGTGTTCAGGTACAACAGTTGTGACTGAAGGCATGAAGAAGTGTGGATGACTACACTCCCCACCCCTGGCCATGAACTGCCAGGCAGAGGTGGGTAGGTGAATGGGGCCCAGACATGTCAGAATCAGGAGACACTGCCTTAGTAGGACAGGGGAGCACTGGAAAACAGCCAGTTTTGCATTTGTTCTGCTCAACCTCCCCAATAAAAGGAAAATAGAAAAGGAGGAAGGAGGAAGATGGTCTCATGAGAGAATCCAGCTGTAGGATTTGCGCTCCTCTGAGAAGACAAGCCGCGCTCAGCTCCCCCCAGCCCCGCCACCCCCCATGATAGAACAAGCTTTGATTGTGTTAAATGTTGAGTATGCTCATGCCACAGCCCCTCAGGGACAGATTCTGGTGAAGATGATAGATAGACCTTGGAGTGGGAGAGCAGATGATGTTTGAAAGCACAGCGCTGGGGGAGAACCAGTCTGGGGCTCAGAGAAAAGAACACATTTTGTTTGTTTTTGTTTGTTTCAGCCAGATCTTGTTCAAGGGAGTCAGAGGGGAGGTTGCAAATTGTCCTTTTTGTCTGCTGTGGAAGCTCAGGTTTAGGGCTGCTGGTGTTTAGCATCCTATGCTGCAACGTCAGAAGCCCCCACTCTGGATCAGGCCTTGTGAGGTCTCTGGGAACACAGAAAGAAATCAGATGTGCTCCCTGGCCTGAAGGGTTGCCTCAATCTGGGGGGAGATGGATTGTGTACAGACAAGGATGATGTGGAGTGACTCGTGCTGTGATAGAGCTGACATGGGGTGGGGGCGTGTAGACGGAGGGAGCAACTGATGAGCTTGTGCGTGTGTGGTGTATGTGCCAGGGAGGGGCAATTTCTATACTTGTGCCTGGCAGGTCTAGGTAATGTGAGTTTTGCTATGTGTGATGGCCATTGCAAGGGGCTCACGCAGAGGGAAGACAGAAGTAATAATTGGAGAGAAAGCGGGAACCTGCTTGCGATGGGCCTTGAGGGTACTGGGAGACCAGGAATAGTTTAATAGAGTAAGGGACCCAGTAAGATGGGAGTTTCAGGGGGAAGGGTGCCTCAGGATAGGAGGGAGAGGAACAGGCATAAGAAATAGAAACAGTGTAAGAGGTGATTCCATTTCCTTCCTCCCCTGCCCTGGGGTTTTAGGTTGCATTTTGTAAAAATCATAGTTGCTCAGGAGCATTTCCAGGGGCTGGGAAGTACTTGCTACTAGGCAGAGTGGGGTGCAATCATTTTACCCTTGCAGTATAATTACCCATGGCAGGCTCTAGGGGAGAGGGTTGTGGGGTAGTGAACTGGGGAATCAGGAAGAAGGGAGGCAGTGTGGTAAATAGTGGTTGGAACACAAGCTTTGAAACCAGACAAACCTGGCTTGAAATTCCAACTCCACAACCTTACACCTACCATTGAACACTTCTGTACCAATCAGGGTAGTCTAGATTACGTACCAGTAACCAAAAGCTCTGAATTCTAAGTAACTTTAAATGACAGGGGTTGATCTCTTGGCTCATTCTTTTTTTTTAATTTGCTGTTTTTAGTTATACATGACAATAGAGTGTATTTTGACATATTTACAAACATGGAGTATATAACTTCCCATTCTTGTGGTCGTACATGATGTGGAGTTACACTTGTTGTGTATTCATATATGAACATGGAGAAGATATGTCTGATTCATTCTCGCTACCTGCTCTTTAAGGGTTTGCTAGAGGTTCCTTTCATGAGTAATTCCATAACCCAAGTTTGTGGAAGCTTTTTTTTTTTTTTTTTGTTACTGCTTCTGCAATGACCAAAGCAATGTGGATTGGGTAGGTGACTCATTTCCTGCCTCTTAAAGTGACCCTCTTTCTATTCAAATCTTATTGGCCCAAACTAGCCTGGCTGTGCCTATTTTTCTCAGGGTATAGGAAAGTGAGAATTGACATAGCTGTAAACAATCCAAATGAGATTCAAGTCTCAATTGCTTTATCTGTAAAATGGAAATAAACGTACCCGCCCCAACTGGGCACTGTGAGTCTAATGAGATAAGGCATGTAACGGTTTAGATGAAATATGGTCACACTTGAACAACGACAGCCCCAAACAAGAAAAGGTATGGGCAGCCAGGGGAACAGGAAAAGGCAGGCACTGGTTGCTTTCGGGGGTTTCCTAGACAGCATGGTTGATTGGTCCAGAAAAACACGCTGTGCCTGCAGCAGCTGTAGCGGGAGCTGTTGCTTTGTGTATGACCCAGGATCAGTCCCCAGTGTCCCTGAAACTCCTGCCAGTGAAAGGCTTTCCTATCCCTCTAAGAGGCTCAGGGCTGAGCTGGGGGTTCTCAGAAGCAGCTCCAGGCCTCCTCTCCAAGGCTGCACATTTCAAATACCAACTAATGCCTTTCCTGCTGCTGCCACAGCCCCATGGAAATAGCATTTCTATTCCAGGAATCAGTTCCCATTCATCACCGTGAAGCACAATACCTGGGGGGACATGGTGACTGAGACTTCGTGAGTCTCCAAAGATGGGACCGTGTCTGCATGAGCTGAGTAATTAGAGCAGTTTTCTACACACATGCCTAATCTTTATTTAAGACATTTCACTTAGGTACACATCCAAGTTATTCAAAAGTCAGTTTGATTGGAGACATGTATATCATCAAACTGTTTCTCATCTCTATTTTAGAACAGTCAAGTCAGCACCAGTAACCATAATGCCAAGTATTTACTGAGGCTCACTATGGATCAAGCAACTGTGCTCAGCACTTTGCTTGAAATAGCTTATTTAATTTTCATAACAACACTTCGTTTCTTGTACCTGATCTGAGAAGCTTGCAGATTGTTTCCATATGAAGGAGTCTATTAATTTTTAAGGGTAAATGCATGAAGAATGTCTAGTGTGAGAAACTGAGAAAATAATGGTAACTAACATGCATAATGTTCTAGGCACTTGGGTGTACTGGATCATTAATGCCCTTGAGAACCCTGAATGATTTTACAGTTAAGGTAACCATTTTACAGTTAAGGTAACTAAAGCATAGAGAGATGATATACTTCTTTCAACATCACAATAGCTAATATGTGGTAGAACCCGGATTTGAACCAAAGTAGTTGGATTTTTTTTTTTTTGTACCAGGGATTGAACCCAGGGGTCCTAACCACTGAGCCACATTCCTATCCTGTTTTATTTTTTATTTTGAGACAGGATCTCTCTAAGTTGCTCAGGGCCTCACTAAGTTGTTGAGGCTGGCTTTGAACTCCTAATCCTCCTGCCTCAGCCTGGTGAGATGCGGGGGTTACAGGCATGTACCACCATGCTCAGCTAGTTGGGTTCTTATCACTCTACCACCCTGCATCTTGCAGTCGAGCAATCTCAGTGTCTTAAAATACTGGAGGAATCATTATGGGAAGACAATGATAGGGAGACTTTTTACTAACTTCTATATCAACAGAATGAGGCTCCATGTGTAAGCAAAGAGGCAATTTTGACTCCACCTAAAACGAACTACCCTTCAATTGGTATTGGGGCTGCTGTAAGATCAAACACATGAGCTCCCTGTCACCAAAAATCCTCAAGGATGGTCTGGGTTGGCTAGAATGAATGAGGCCCTGGGTTCAATCCCAGCATCAGAAAAAATAATAAATACATAAAGGGTTGGGTAGCCACTCCCAGGGAGGTGAGAGTATGATTCTTTCTTTGGGCTTGAGTTGACTTAAGTGGCCTTTGCTATCTTTTTTTAAATATATTTTTTAAATGTTGATGGACCTTTATTTTATTCATTTATTTATACGTGGTGCTGAGAATTGAACTCAGTTCCTCACACATGCTAGGCAAGTGCTCTACCTCTGAGCCACAACTCCAGCCTCTGCTATCTTTTAACGTAACAATTCTATGCACACAACTGTCATGACATCTGATTGTGCAGAATGGTTTTACACTAATATATCCTCTTCCTATTGAAAATAGGGAGCAGACGATGAAACCACATGGCAACATCTGAAGGCCTAGGGTACTTCACCAGAGCTCAGTGGCATCATCAAATTAAACTCATAGCAAAGCTATTCTGACACATGATAATGATGCAAATAATTGCTGTTACCTGGACGATCAATTAACCTTAGTTCACTTCATTGATTCTAAGTAGTATCATTTTCATTAGTCAAACTCACAACTTTGTTTTTCTTTTCTAGCTTTATTAATTTACCTGACTTTTAAAGCAATGCTCACTGTAGTCATTTTTCTTGATGCTATGTGGAGTTTTATGCTTCTCTGTGTAACCTCAGGAGGGTGGAAGCCGGGGCATCACTTGCAGGGCTAGTACAGCCAGGCAAGAGCTAAGAACCTGCAGGATGGGGAGGAACCTGGGTGAGGGAGACCCTGCAGGAGCACAAGTCAGATAAGCCTGGGTCTGGAGGGAGCAGCCATGGCAGTGGGTCAAAACAGAAATCATAGCACTCCTGCCAAGTGTCCCAGACCCTTAGGGGCTAAAGCCCACGGCAAGGAGTGAGGAATTGGTGACAGGTGACTGGAAGAGACTTGGTCTCTGCCTCAGCTTCTGGGCTATTATATGGCTTCCCTGGGGCAGAAGACAGTTCTTGGTGGGTGGGTTTTGGTTCTGGATGCTGGGACAAGAAATCAATAGTAACACAGAAGAGAAAAAGGCCCAGAACAGGGGTCCCAGAACTCCTGATAGCAAGTCCAGAGGAGCGTTCACAGGCAAATGTCCCGCCTCCCCAACTCTTTCCCCCACTGGAGGCCACAGGGCCAGGATTCCAGTCCTAGGACTGCTCTTGGCTCCTGATATAAAGCCTCAGTAGCATCCCTCCCTCCTCTGGCTCATCTTTCCAGCGGGGGAATTGGGATCGATATTTCCTAAGGAACTCCTGGTTCTGAAACACAGTGGAGGCAGTTCTCAAATAGCTCCTTTCCCTTACAAAGAAAGGACTGGCAGGGAAGTTAAACCAACTTGGAGTCTCTCTCACCTCTGCTCAAGAATGGAGGATTTCTGTGAACTGGATTTTTTGATTTACAGTCCCAGGAGCCATGTGGTACAAGAGGGAATAATAAGCTCTTTAGACTTGGAAGCTCCTGCAAGAAATGATAGATGTCCCCAAGGGAAGGTCTATCCAGGCAGGTATCCCCAGGCCCCCAGCAGGAATCAATCTCCCTGTCCCCTGAATGCCCGACATCTCCCTCATTGTATTTTCTACCTTGTCTTTTAAGCAGTTGCTTCTGTGTCTTATATCCCCCAACAGTTCACAAGCCCCCTGAGGTCAGCCACTGTGCACCTGGTAGGCTCTTGGGCAAGATTCGTGGTGTGGCTGCTGACTGGCCAGCTGCCTGGGACTTCTCTGATTTTTAACCAAGTCTTCTTGCTGAAGATGAAAGTGTCCCACATCATCTGGTTGGGATGATGTACCAGAATTTGTGCTGCACACAAATGTACAAAAGTTCTGGTACTTTGGGGTTCTTGGCAAATAGAAAAAAAAATCATGGGTGGGGTGGGTAATGGAAGTGGCTGAGCCATCCCCTGGAATGAGACACTGGAAGCTTCATTGTTCCTGATGAGGGCCCTGACTCCATCAGCACCACAGTGCAAACCCCTGGTGGCCTGGGCCTCAGGCTGTTATGGGGTGTCCTCCAAAGCTTTCTTGCCACTGTCTTAGTATTGGGGACTTGGTGGTATTATGCTTTAAATGATCAGAATAATTATTAACGGAGAGCTTACCTTTTGGCAAAGTATAATTATGTCATTTGTTTATTTGCTTAATTGATTATTGCCACTTCCACTAGACTGTGAGTTCCAGGAGGAAAAGGACAAATCTGTTTTGTTCAGATCTCAATCACCAGCTCCCAACACAGTTCCAGGCACATAATAGGTGTTCAATAGTATTTCTTGAATGAACAAGGAAGGTAGTGGAACTGAGACTAAACCTCAGCCTGCCCGACTTTGGAATCTGTGTTCTAAATATTACTCAGCACAATGTCCCTCTGATTTTATGCCTTTCAGCTTGGGTGGCCCATTGTTGCTAGGGAAAGAGACAGCTAATCTCCAATTGTGTCCAAAGTAGTTGTCCCCCCAGTCCAGGCTGGGAGTTACTCAGAACCTAGAGAGACCAGGCAAGCAGTGTGTGAAGTATGGTAAGAGTAAGGCTTCTAACTTCTGACCATGCTCAGGTGTGGCAGGACAGCCAGGAGCCAGGATGAGCTGACCTACCAAGTGTAGGCCCATCTTGTTCTGCGGGGGCTGTGGGGACTTGACCCAGGTGGCCCCAATTACCCAGGTCTGGCTGTGGAGGGCAGCTGATGGCCTTGGGGTTTGGGGCTGCATATTGGGGACACAGTCTTATAGCTATTTCCTTCTGAAGAGGAAGAAGAAAAAGGAGAAGGACAAAAAGAAGATAATAAAAGCAAATTGCTCATGGTACCTCTTTTTGGCAAACTTATCTTATTGAAATTAAGATAAGCTTGACAGACTTTTGTGAGCAGTTTTTGGGACCTATCTGAGAATAACTTGCCTTGGGAGACTTCTATTAGAACTGACTCCACAACTAATAATGTGGTCTCTGTCACTTAACTCAGAAGTCCCTCCTGGACCCGCACAGTGAAGCGTTAAGGAAATGAAATCTTTTTTTTTTAAAACATATACAGCAAAGTTTGATTTGTTGGAACATTTCTTCAACTGACAAGTTACAAGCCATGTCTGAGAGGCCCACTGGGAACTTTCAAAATTTGAGCAGCAGTTTCTAATCACTGACGATCATTAGCATTTCAGTGAATAGATTTTTGATAAGAAAAATCTTTGCTCTGTGGGAAGAAAAAAAAATCCTGACATTTGATAATGCAAACAGAGTAGCAATTTTAATTAGACCTCTAGCCCTCTTTGGCATGGCAAACATTGCACAAGATCCAGATATCTTCTATTTTGTAGAAGGTGAATGTTAGGCTGTGTCAAGGTCATTGGTACTGGTACCATGCCACCCAACTGGATCTCTAGAGCAAACAACAACCAGTATTTCCTGAGCACTTATTACGTGCCAGATGCTGTTGTTTAACATACATTATTTCAATTAGTCCTCATATCAATCTTGAGAGAGAGCTACCATTGTTATTATCATTCCCATTTTTTGGATGGGAAAACTAAATCTCAAGAAGGACGTTATCCCAAATTCCCCCTGCTTGTTAGTGGTGGAGACAAAACCGAGGTCTGTGTGACTCCAGTCTCCATACTTACCTACTGAGCCATACAACCTCCCACATGACATTCAAATGGGGACGAGTTGAGTGAGCGGGAAGGAGCAATAGGCTCTCATCCTGGCTCCATCACTGAGTGTGTGGCAAGTCATGTGACCTCCGCTGGCTTCAGTCTCCTTGTCTGTGAAATGGGGATCCGATCTGTCCTATCTTCTTCACTGGGTTCTTGGGGCTTTTGAGAGGGGGGTGGAACTAGACCCTGAAACCACATATCTTCTTTCCATTGACCTTAGCTCCACCATTTCCACCCAGAGGAAATTTGATGTGAGTTTCAGGAATTTCTAATCAACTCTTGTGTCTTCTCATGTTTATCGTCTTTGGATTAAATACCTCTTGTCACTTCAACCAGTCTGCCACAGCACTGCATTTAATACTCTGTATAGCATCCATTATCTACAAAGTGGAGTAACATTGGTCACTATGGAGATTAAATGAGCTAATGTATGATGCTCCAAGAACAAGATCTGGCATTATTGAGTATGTGTGTAGCTGCCTGCCCATTATCCATTCTTCCCTTTTACTTTGTGATGATTTTATTTGGTGCATCTGGAGGACATTATTGCCCAGTATTCCTTGCAGATACGGGTTGATCCATGGGGTATAACTGCACACAGAGAAGTCAGATCTTAAGTGTAAATTCTAACAACTTTATGAATACAGATTAAGATAAAAGTTTTACAGGTAGTTTTCCTCTGACCTCAAAGCAATCACTAATCTGTATTCTTTTACTGTAGGTCAGTTTTGCCCATCTAGAATAAGTGCAATTATTTACTATACATTTTGTGCCTGGCTTCTTGCATTTGTCATAATATTTTTGGGATTCATCCATGGTGTCACATATCTGTAGTCTGTTCCTTTATGTCTCTGAGCCATGTTCTATTGGATGACTATACCACAGCTTGCTCCTTCATTCTTCTTTTGATAGAAGAATGAATTATTTTCAGGTTTTTTAAACAATTGTGGATAAAATTTCTGTGACAATTGTTATATCAGCCTTTTTATGGACACATGCTTTAATTTTTCTTGGAAGAATACCTACAGGTGAAGATGCTGGCTCATGGTAGATATATGTTTAGCTTTTCAAGAAATTGTTATACAATTTTCAAAAGTGGTTGTACTGTATTACATTGCAAACTGCAACGCATGTGAGTTACATCATTTTCAACAGCTGGTATTGTCAGCTTTTATCATTTTAGCCATTCCAGATGTTATGCAGTGATCTCTCATTGTGGTTTTGATTTCCATTTTCCACTCTGATAATGTTCATTTTCTTAATTTTTTCCTTCTATGATTTATGCTTCCTATGTCTTTTCTAAGAGATGTTAGCTTACTTCAAGATCACAAAGGTATTCTACATTTTCTTTTATTAACATTATTGTTTTCACTTTTACTTTAAGATCTGCAATGCATCCTGAATTGGACTTTGTGTATGGTGTGAGTCGGGGTCCAGGTTCTCTGTTTTTCATATGAATATTCACCACGCCAACCCCTTGGTCGGACATTTTCCTTTCTTCATTTAAGAGCTTAGACTTCCTTGTTAAAAATGAAGTGAGAATGTATACGTGAGCCTATGGCTAGATTGTTTATTCTGTTCCATTGATTTATTCATCCATCCTATCACTGAAATCACATTGTTTTGATTGCTATAGCTTTTTTGTGAGTTTTTAAATTGGTTAGGGTAAGTCTCCTCATTTTTAAAATTCCATTTCAAGATTCTTTTATCTAATATTAGTCTTCAACCTTTCCAACTAAGTTTCTAAAACTTTTTGATTAGAATTGTATTTTTTTTTTGGTACCAGAAGTTTAACCCAGGGGTGCTTAACCACTGAGTCACATCCCAAGCTCTTTTAATATTTTATTCTGAGACAGGATTTACTAAATCACTTAGGGCCTCCCTAAATTGCTGAGGCTGGCTATAAACTTGCCATCCTCCTGCCTCAGCCTCCTGAGCCACTGGGATTACAGTGCACCACTGCACCTGGCTACATTGGATCTTTTGTTAATTCAAGGGAAATTGACATTATAATAATATTTAGTGTTCTAACCACATGACCTTTTAATTCAGTTTTTTAATTTACTTAATTTAGTTAGGTCTTTTAAATTCCTTTCAACATTATTTTATGATTTCAGTGTAGAAGACTTATACATCTTTTATTAAGTTTATACTTAAGCATTTGATATTTTTAAGTACTATTATAAATGGTATTTATTTTTAATATCAATTTTCTAATTATTTGCTCTGAATTTTAGAAATTCAATTGATTTTTATATTTTTTTGTATATTGTGATATTCTAAATTCATTTATTAGTTAGGGTAGGTTTGTTTTATTACATTTTTGTAAATTCTTTATGTTCTCCTTTGTGCATAGCCATGTTAATTACAAATAGAGACAATTCTACTTGTTCCTTTGCAATCTGTATGCTTTTTATTTTTCTTGTCATATTGCATTAGCTTGTCTTTTCCCCTTTTATGTATCACAATTTTTGTACAAGTCAGTCTTTACAAAGGCCTCATGTCATCTTTCTTTTCTTTTCTCCTTTTGTCTTCCTAAAAAATTACAACTAATAGGTTGCCAAAATCCCTCTACTCACAGAATTGGTGTCTTCAAGACTTAAAGAAAAGCTAAAAACATTTGGATTTAAGTTTTCTTGGATAGGATGAGATTTAACTTATGTAGTAGTTATTAGTGCTATTTGTCAAGTATATCCAGGTTTCTCTGATTTCTGGGCAGAAGCATTGTATTTATTCTGTCTGGGTGAGGCTTTGAGATTGGCTTTGGCTAAGAAGTGAGCTCTGAAATAATGTGTTGCTTCTATTCCAGGGCATTGAAGTACTAAAAAGTTTCCAGAATTTTATTTTCCTATAGTACATTGATCAACAATACTTGAAGTGAAAGCAACTCCATCTATTTGGATCTCTGAGTATCTACAATTAGCAAAGCCCGCATTGCCAAACCAAAATGGATGCATGGCTTGAGGTAGAAATAAAACTTTATTGTTTAAAGGCACTGAAACTTGGAGATTATTTGTTATATCAGCATCACCTCACCCGTCCTGAAAACTTGCATGAAGTTTCAAAGGAGAGGTGGCCAAGCAAAATGATAATGTAAAAGAATACACTATTTTCTTCTCTGAGTGAGGCAAAAGAAATATACCCTCAGAGAAACCAACAGTGAGCCAAAGCTTATAATATTATGCATGTCTTGTGTATAAACAGCTCCCTAGTGCCCAACACAGAGTAGACATTTAAAAAAAATGTCTGGCATTCAATTAAGCCAGAGTTCTCCTTTCAGCTTATACTCTTCATAATTAAAAGCACAGCACTTCCCTTTTCCCTACTACCTTCTTCTTGCCTGCAAATGGAAATGACAAAAACAACTTGCCCTCAAGAATTGTTGGGAGAAATTGTGCTGATTGCAAAATGCTTTGCAAAATGTAAAATCCTATCTAAGTGGCAATTTTCTCCATTGCTATGCCAATTGTAATAAATAAATATTGTTTTTTAAAGCTGGTTCCTGGCTTGCTTTCCTGCGGTTATTCCATCAAACACTCCAACATGCCTGGGGTTATTGTCCACCCTGGATTTGCATGTGTGTGCATGGTGCCTGTGTAATGCTGTTTGTTTACCGAGGACTTGAGTAAGCCCATCTTGTAGCAATAAAACTGGAGAACGATGTCATAGCCCATTGGAGAGGTGATGGGTCAGAACAACTCACTCAGGAAAAGAACACTATGTGCTCCCCAAGGGCAGGGGGCTTGTTGCATTCATTTCTGCAGTCCTAGTGTGCCTGGGTTAGGAAATATTTTGATCCTTGGCTCAGCTTGGATTGAAGCTGTAAATTCCTGGCTCCTGTTTCAGCCATGGGTGGAGGCCAGGAACTCCCAGAAACTATGCACCTGCTGATGGTTAAACTCATGTTCACCAGCCACTTACTGTGACTATATTCTAGGAACAATGAGGAGTATAAAAATCACTTACATAGCCCTTTGCCCCAGCAAGCTCCTAGTTAGTAAGGAGCTGGGGGAGACATTTAATCATTCACTCACTCATTCTCATTCATATACCTATTTGGTAATTGATTCTCCCAATACCAATTCCACTAATATTGACTGATATTCCAGGTACTATTCTAGCTACAAAAAGTCTCAGCCCTAGGGAGCCTGTGTTCTGTTAGAGGGAAACAAGCATTAATCAAATATTTATGGTAATAAATATTTTATCATAAAATGTGATAAGCACTGTTGAAGAGGAATTTAGAGTGCTGTGAGCATAAGAAATTGAGGGAAACAAACTGTGTTAGAGCAGGGAAGTCAAGGAAGGCTTCTTGAAGTTGAGACCTAAAGAATGGATTCAGAACTGGCCATGTTGGGTGGGAAGGGGTTCGGAGAGAATAAAGTCAGACAGAAGAAACTGTATATTAATACAAGACAGGCTATATGAAGGGGCAACAAAAGAGGGGCAGATAACATGCAGGGGGTGGTCCTAGGAAACTGCATTATTACTAGAGGGACGGGGAGGGCTGCCTATGAGAGGTGGTGTTGGGCTGGGCCTAGAAGGACAGGAAGGACTTTCACAGGTGGGTGTTCTACAGGGGAAAGAAGGAATAGCACAAATGAGGACTCAGAGGCAGGAGAGGAAGGCTGGGGGATCTAGCTCCAGCAGACTGTGGAGAGGCTTGAATACCAGGCTAAGGACAGTGCACTTTGTCCCATTGGCTGCAGGGAGTCACTGAGGGTTATGAAACAGGAGCAAGGTGTGATCAGAGTGCTTGGGTGAGAGACTCTCCCTATCCCCTCCGAGACAGCCTGGCACATAACCCAAAAGATCTCAGAGTCTCTGGCCACCCTTGAGCTCAGAGCGAGGTTCTAGTGGTCAGCTTTCTTCTGTCCCAAAGCCTCAAGGAAATAGTGAAAAAGAAGCAGGAGGGGACACGGGGTCCTAAATTTGGGGACTTCTTCCCTTTTGATGAGAGAATATATGCATGAACACTGTACCCAAAAAGGCTCAGAGCAGAAGGCTATTTGAGTACCAACTATTGCATGAAACAAGCTGACCCAAGAAAGGACTTTGTATTAGTTTTGGTACTCTTTCAGGTGCAAGGGAAATAATGCCAATGCAATCTATAGTAGAAACAAAAATAATTAATTGACTTATGGGATCAGGTACATCCAGGGTAAGGCACTGGCTTTAGGCATGACTGAATCCAGGGCTTAAATCTATCCTCAGGATCCTCCCTTTATCTATTTCTTGGGTTTGCTTCTGTTTGTGTATTGGCCTCATTATTTCCCACTGCTATGGAGCATCCTAGATTCAGGTAAAGAAAAGAACTGTTAAAAGCTGTATTACAGAAAAAAGGACTTTCTGTATATACAAGTCCCAAGGAAGTGCTCTAATTGGTCCTAGTGGGTCACATGTCCACTTCTTGGACCAATCACTATTGCCAGAGAGAAGAGGTACTATTGTTGGCCAGGCTCATCCCGAGACTGACTGGCAGCCTCAGTAGATCACACACAGTGAAAGAGAACAGAGCCCCAGTGGAAGCTGATAAAAATAATCCAAGGGCTAATATGGTCCTTTGCTCAGGCTGTCCACTGTAGAGGAAATGATCCATGAGAGAGTGCTTACAAATTGTTCATCCTAGAAGCCTGGGAGATCAGGTTATTTAAGGAGAGACTAACAATATAAACAAACATAACATTATATATATATATATATATATATATATATATATATATATGAATGGGTTATATATATATATAATTTATATGTATTATATATATGTATATATATATATATATATATATATATATATGTGTATACTTTATATGCTTTTGAAGATAGGCATGATCAAGAATTTCAGAATGGCAAGATGATTTCTGCACTCAGTAGGGATCTAGTTGCTCTTCTGTGGGGTTTTGATGCCACAAAGGAAGCAATTCTCTTCTGTTGGAGGAGGAGCCCTGTAGGCAGGAGACCGGCCTCACTCTGTGACCTTGGATAAGTCCTTTCCTCTTTGTAGCCTTCAGTTTGTCCACTTTACAGTGAGGGGGTGTTTCAGGTCTGCTGTAGATCTCACAAACTATGGCCCATTTCCACAGAACCAGCTCTTTAAGTTAAATCACTTTACAGGAGAGACCTATGGTCCCCTCAAGCACTGGATGTCCTCACAGGAAACAGGTGCGTTCTATCCCACCAGCTCCCCTCCAGGACTGAAGAGTCTGGAGCACATGACTTGTGATGAGGTTAGGAATTAACTACTATTTTGTGTTCTCCAAGCTCCTGGCCCCTGGTTCCACTGACCACAAAGAGGGAACCAACAAAGAGAGCCTTTACCGGCTATGATTTCTAAGAAGCAGATGTACAGGATCACAGAGATGCTGGGCTAGAGGTCCTGAGAGTTCCTGAGGAAGATGACCATCCTATGCTGGAGGCTCTTCCCTATCTCCAAAAGAGTGCTGCTGGTCAACACCACCCATCCATTCTTGGACTCCTCAGGCATCCAATTTGCTATGACATCACCCTACAGGTCAGAGAAGAATATCCTACCAAGAGGGATATCCTGTGCAAAGGCCCTTAGGTAGGAGGGAAGGAAGGGGGGGTGAGGAGAGGGGGAAAGGGAGAGAGAAAGAAAGAGGGGTGGGGTGGTCAGAGATACTCCTCTCTTTTAGGGAACTGAAAGCTCAGTGAAACTGGAGTATTGACAAAATGCCAGGAGCAGGAAAAAATAGGGAGGACCTTAAAGACTGAAGAGTCTGAATTCTGTCTTTCTGAAGAAAGCCAAGTAAGGGAGAAACTTTGCCCTTTGCAAGAACCCTTGGCTGTGTTGTGGAGGAAGACTGTGGCACTGAGCCGGTGCCTGGGAGCCTGGCTAGGAGAGCAGCGTGAAAACCTGAGAGAGATGACAGATGTCTACACTGGGGAGTCAATGGGGTTAGACAGACAAGAGGACTGAAAGTTTGCTGGCAGCCTGTGGTGACCCACTAAATATAGGATACGACCCAAGTCTGAGCCAGGTGCCGTTGACTGGGATGGGGAATCTAGGGAGGCTTTGGAGAAGAAGTAGTTCACCTGGGTACGTGGGCATGTGCAATGCATGTGGAGCCATCTGGAGATTTGGGGGATGACAGTAGAGGTGGGAGGTTCAGACCCTCCCCCAGATTCATGTCTACCCCACAGAGGCCTCAGAACATCTTACCTCCCTTGGGCCTCTAAAAGCATTAGCTCAACTCACCTGGTGCCTGGTGTTTCTGAGTGGCATTTTGTTTATTGTTTTTATTCTTGTGGAACCTGGGGTCTCGAGATGCTAGGCAAGAGCTCTACCACTGAACTACATCTCCAGCCCAGACATATGTTTAAAACAGGGATTTCACTTCCTTTCTGGGACTTTCTCTGGGAGAGCTCTTATTTACAAGGTCTTGAAGATCCAGAAGGGCCTGTGGAGGGGGCCAACTGGGGCCTAGGATAATCACTCTCTGGGGACAGAGAGATGCCCTTGCAGTTTTCCTTCATCAGTGACAGCTCCAGGACAACTGGAAAGTAAGTAGAGATTGAGAGGGAAAGAGGTGGCCATGTAGGTACCATTTCCTTCCTGTGGACTGCCCAGTGGGCGGGGCTCATCATAGCCACATCTGTCTACGTATGTTCTTGTTTTATTAAACATTCCATCGAAGCATTTCTCATGGGCCCCTGAGATGGTATTAATCTTATTTCTGCTTAAAAATGGAGACTAGCTCTCTGGATCTAAAAGAAAAGAAATTAGAGTCTAGGCCCTTTTAAAGGCTTAGGAACTACTGAGGCGGTGTCAGGAATGGATCAGAACCCTTGTAGAATTGAGTTTACATAAAAGCAAAAGGCACAAAATTGTGTCACAAGCATTACATGATTATATTCTGGATTTAGAAAGTGTGAGGTGTATTGAAGAAAAGGAGAAAGGGTTGCCCAAACCTTCCCCTTCCCTTAGCCTTGGGTAGAGGAGGGACTGGGATCCCCACCCGTTGTCCTGGAGGTTCATTGCCAGCCAGGGTAGGGCAGGGAGGGAGGCTGGCTTACTGGCAGGTGAACGATCAGGCAGGGGTCTGTCCCTCTCTCGCTGTGGCCTTGGGCCACCTTCTCCGGAAAATGGGACGAGGTCCCTGATGGTGGGGGGCCTCCAGCCAGGGGCTGAGCTGATGATGAGCATGAGGCCGGAAGGAGGGAGCTGGCTGGAAGCTGGTAATTAATAAATGAAATGCCCTGGGACTGCTGCAGAGCTGCCTCACATGACATATCTGTCGCAGGCTCGGCAAACCATTAAATGACCATTTTCTGACAGAACGACTTCCCAGCCGCTGCCGAGCTGCCACGACTTGCCAGGGGACGCATTTTCTCTTCTCACCCCCACTTCTCCATCCTCCACCCCACTCCCACCCGCTTCCACTCCCTCCCTTCATCTGATCTGCCCTCCCTGCTGGGCTGCAGGTCCCTGGTGTCTGTCTTTTGCTGTCTCTCTGCACTCTCTGTGTGCTCTGTCTCTTTGTCTCTGAGAGTGTCTCTGATTGTCTTTCCATCTCTCTGTGTGTCTGCACAGCTATGTGGCTGCCTGTTTCTGTCCCCTTGCACTCCCAGTCTCTCTGTCTCAGTCTCTCTGTGTGCATGTCTCTCTCCTCCCCTTCTTGCCCTGACATCTCTTCTCTCAGATCTCTTCTCCCTGGCTGCTCTGGCTCTCCCACCCCTTAGTGCCTGGCCCACTCCACCCCTCTCTCCCTGCTTTTCCTGTCTGTATCTGGTTTGACTCCCCCTTCCCCCTACCAGCCTTTCTCTGTGTCTGGCTCAGCCTCCCCCCACTGCTGCTTCCCCCCTCCCTGGCTGCCTGACGGCTCCAGTTCATTTCTGCCTGTTTAATTGGGCCCCGGATGAGTTTGGTCGACAGGGCCATTCATCATGTGGCCGCGGCTGGCGGCGGAGCCCGGGGGAGCCTGGCTGACAGCTCCGCTAGGCTGGGATGCGGCCTGCGTCGGGAAGTTCACATATTTGGGCATTAGTGCAGCTATTAGTTTAACAAGCTTCGTTTATCCTTGTCACTACCACTTCAGCTTCCCATGTAATCATTTGAAATGTAGATTACAGCCAGACAAATGGGACAGCACAAGACGCGTGGGGTGGAGGGAGTGACACACAGCTCGTTAGGGCCGCCTTCCCAGCCCCATCCCTTCCCAAGCAAGGCTTTGATTAGCTTAATATTCACATGATTTCAGTGGGAAGCACCAGTCACCTGTGCTGAGCCCAGGCGATAGGCGGAGGTGCCCAGGGTGCACCCAGGTGAGGATCCAGGCTCTGCCAGGGCGCATCCCTCCATCAGAGATCACCCAGCCCTGCAAAGATACATACCAGTAGCCAGGGCCTCAGAGTCTGCCCCTGAAGCACCTTTCAAAGAGTCCTCATCCGCAGATGAGGTAGCTTCTAGATAGACCCTGGCTGTTCCCTCCCACCCTGATTCTGGTAGCCTGGACCCTAGGCTACTCATCTCCCTGTGTGACCTGAGTGAGATCTGAGCCTCTCTGGGTTTTGTATCCCCATCTGGAATATGAAGAGATTAGATTAGATCATGTGAGCCCACTTGTCCCCATTCCCCTGCCAGACCCATCTCACCCTGTTCCCTGACGGAGCCATCCGCTTTCCGCTTCTTTCTATTCTGTACGCTGAAGACCAAGGGCTCTCCTACAAATGTAAACCTGGCTGTGTCCAGTGATCTTCCTGGCCCTTGATAAAAGCAGAACCCTTAGAAGGGCTTGGGGCAGGGGTAGGGGAGGGCTGGGGGCCTGGCACTGCCCCCCTCCCAGTATTCTCTCTGGCTGCCCCTCATTGTTTCCACACTTCAGTTCCCTGCACTCTTGGCAGCTGTCAAACGCCCAGTTCTCTGGGGTTTTGTACATGCTGTTTCCTCTTCAGGAACATCGTTGTCCCTGTGCCCCTCCCCCAACTCCTCTTCTCAGACATCTCTTTCTCATCCTTCAGGTTCTCAGTTTGGACGTTTCTTCCCCAAGAAAACTGTTCCTCCCCTACCCCACCCAGTGCCTCTTCTCCTATGTGCTCCTCAGAGGCCCAGCCTCCAGACCATAGCTCTGAACACACAGGATCTAACTTGCTATTGGTTTCCATCCCTTACTAGACTGTGAACTCTATGAGGGCAGGGGCTGCATAAGTGGAACTTGGCCCCAGGATGCTCCCCTATAAAAGTCTGTTCAAAGAATTGGGTACAACCAGTGATGTGCCTGAGAAACCTCGATGGGGAGGCAGCCATGCACCAGGGTTCTCCAGGTAACAAAAGTATTGTGTCAAGACCCCTTTCTCCTGGTTCCCCTCTTTCTCATCCTGCTGGCTGTGCATGACTTCCACTTATACATGCAGCTCCAGAAGGATTAGGGTCTGGTTTCCACTGGAAAGGCTCCATTGAGTCAGTGAGAGTTCCTAGAGAAAATGCCAGCCCCCTCACAGAGTGTAGCTGAAAAGAGTTTAATGTTGAGTCTATGTGCAGAGGTACAAGCATGGGTCAGGAGACAATGTGGGATGGGGTGGTGTCTGTAGGGATGAGAGCAAAGGGCAGGGAATGTTGTAGACAGAATCTGGAAATCTTGGAGCCTTGGAAGGGAGACTGAAGGAAGATGTGACTCTAGAAAGCAGCCACTACCAGAATTGGGGGTGAGGGGAGAGGGAGTAGGGACAAGCCATCTGACCTCTACTCTTCTCTCCCTTCAGTCTCCTGCCAGTCAGTGTCCACCCTTGGCTAGATCCATCCTATAAGAAGCTAGAGGATAGGCATTCTGTATGATGTAGTCCCTGGGGATCAACCTGGAATACAGGGCAAGGCACAGCAAGGAGATAGAACTGGGGTAGGGGGTGGTAGGGAGCAAGTGGAGAGTACTTAGCATACTGTGGCCCCACAAGACACCTCTTTTCTGCAGGGCAGCCTTGCTCACCCCAGAAGAGCCACAGAAAAACAAATTTCAGGACCAAATGAAGATGCCCAATGGAGGGTTCCACATGGAGTGGACACTATCATCCCCTGCCTTCTACATTCATCCCTCTACTGTTACATCTCCCTGCTCAACCCAGCCGCCCATAGTGGTCCTCAACTGAGTTTCTTTTTTCTCCTCTCTCCCTGCTGAAAGCTTGTTTCTATTTCTTCTTGACACCTTCTGAATAATGACACCAGACCTTGAAACCAACGAGTCGTGAATCAAAGTGGCTTCTTGCTATCACAAAAGAGATGTTCTAAACCCCAAACATAAAGATCGTTTTATCTTTATTAATAGTTTAATGCATCTGAGAAAGCTATTTGACATTTTTTACACCTCCAACTCTTTCCTTCATGCATTGCTGGTCAGATTACACCAGGGTTCAGCCACTTAAATCCACTTAATAACTGACTAAATTGTACACTGAATTTACATTGAGCTACAAGCTGATTCTGGGATACAGATGAATTTTCTAGTGGGAAAAAAAAGTCAACACCCTGACTCCAAAGTTGTAAATCTGCTCTTATAATGAAAAAGGAATTAGTCAAACTATTGGGATTGATGTCATGTTTAATGGCACTTCCTGATGGAGACTTTGCAGCAGAGAGTGAAGGAATGTACCTCGATTAATAATTGGGAGTGAGACATTTTCTTCACCTATATAATTAAAGCACCACACTTGCAAACACAGATGTGAAATTAATTGAAAACACACGGAGTTTGCATGGAGAACAATTTGACCCTTCCCAACTGCTGGCAGACCCAACGCATATCAGTTCACGACATTGTGAGGAGAAAGATTTGGTTATTAATGACATCTGAATTGGAATATCATCTAGTTGGCTCATTTTTATTATAGGTACACACACTCACACATGCACGCACATATATATGCCACTACCACGATTGCATCACAAACACATATCCAAGTACAGAGGACTGCATTTAAAATAGACAGGTACACAGAGCATACCACACACAAAACACGACACCACATATAGACACATATGCAAATGTTCTCTCCACAAGAGATCCACATACATGGGTCACATATTGTACATGAATACTCCCAAGAAAGACTTAGTGAAGAAAAGGGAAAAACATGTTCTCTGCCTCTTCCCAACTTCCCAGAAAGGGGAAAAAAAAATTATAACTGTCAGAAATGCGATAGGACTGTCAAAGACATATGGAAAAACCCCAAACCAACCATGTAAGTTGTGAAACATAAATCCCAATTCTATTTGTTCTCTGACAGTGTATAAACCACACATTTTTCATCAAGATAGAAAATTAAAGTCCTTACCAGGTTCAGAATTGTCGGAGAAGTTGGATAGAAACCCTAGTTGTCCTGGCAAAAGGAGAAATATCGGTTGGGACCAAGGTCTCTTTCAGGACCACGGACAGCGGCAGACCTCGACCTTGTCCAGTACCCAGGTCTGTGATTGGCCAATCATTACACAAGCATATTCCTCATTTAAAAAATACTTTGGTTAAGCATAGGTTCAGCTTCTGGGCAGTCTTGAGCAGCCTTAATCTCCACATGGCTTGTGAGCTGTGTCTTCCATGCCTCCAAATCCATGGCTAATTTTTTTCCCCTCCACTGAAGCTCACCTGTCATTTCAAACCTCCAAGTAGCCTGCTTTAACTGCAATTGGCTTAACTTGTTCCTCACAAGGAACTGTCCCCCAATAACTGTCAAATATCCACTAAAATCAGTTAATCCCAGCCCTAAGAGAATTAGATAATGCTACTATGTGCCATTCAGAGAAATGTCTATTTAACTCTGCATCTGGTTTTCCTTTCCTTAAGTCATAAGGAAATGTTCCAGTAACTTCTAGCAAAGCTTAGTGTTTTCATGTATTTCCTGACAAATGTTCTCAAAGCTGAACAAGAATATTCTTTGGTTTTGCTAGACATTATTCTTCCTCAAAAGAGCCTCATGGACTGGACAGGCATCTCTTTGTGGAAGCCACACTCCCCTGTCCCCAAAGATTGCTCCTCATGAACTCCCAAGTATCATTTTATTTAATAATTGCCCTTAAAACTACTGTTGATAAGTATTCTGCCTCCACTGGCAGCCTGACACTTCTTTGGCTTGGAGGTTATTTCCAATGACAGATGCCTTATTGTGGTCATTTCTGCAATTTCATTATCCTACCTTCTAAACTTTTGGTGCTAATGTTCACTAGTGCTCTAGCTCACTGCCCCAGCAGGATAGTTTCTGAAGCTTCATAGGGCCTTTGAGGGGACAAGGGTCACTATAAGGAAATCCAGACCCAAGAAATGATCAGTTCTCTTTGATCACTCAGATCTGACTCTAAGTCCTCCTGATGAATGTGTGGTCCCTTGAGTATGATTCATTTATAACCAGACTCATTGGGCTTTTGAGATGGAAAAACTAGAGATCACATGGGTTAATCTCATGTCCCATACCCCATTGCACAGATGGAGAAATTGAGTCCTAGTGTGGACCTTCTCATATGGGTGTGAGAAATCTGGCATGAAGATACAGTACACTGGAGGAAGTATTCTCAGCTGGCCTCTTTTGAATTTCTGAAGCATCCCCACATGAGTCTACCCTATCTCCCATGGGAACTTCAATTCAACTCCACAAATATATCTGGTAACAATTGGCTGAATAAATAAAGAAATGTGTCTCTAGTCTGAACCAACTAGGCAGTGTGGATATAGCAGGACTGATAGTCATGTTCCAACATCTCCTTGCTCCTTTTCCCAGAGTAAACGGAACTTGTAGCTGGACAAACAAGACCACCCAGGACACAGATCACATTATTAGCATCCCTTACAGCTAGATGTCACCATGTGATTCAATTCTGGTCAATGGGACACATGCAAAAGTGTCAGGTACCAGTTTCCTGGAAACTTACTCAAGGAACAGCTGAGAGTTTGTGTGTGTGTGTGTGTGTGTGTGTGTGTGTGTGTGTGTCCTCTGCCTGCTTCTAGAATCCTGACATTCCATTTTGGGCTCTGGGGCTGAGGGACACAGTCTCAAGAGGACCAAAGATGCCTGAGTTTGTGTCCTGTAGGCCTCCCCAGGCAAGCTGCCATATCAGCCATGGATCACCAACCCCTGGACTCCATATGTGAAAGAAGATAATCTGTCTTGTTTAAGCCACTATTATTCTGAATTTGTCAGTCATTCACAGCTGATATGATTCTAACTATTACAGGCAGTAAAATAAATATTTAACAAGGATTTGGGGAAAAGAAAGTCCTATTCTTTCTAGCTTTGCCAAGAACAAAACTGGACTTTTTCAAAAGGAACTTTTACTAAGAAACCAGACTACGTTTGAAAATATTTAAACTAAAATGATTTGTGTACATGTGCATCGACCCCTTTATACATATGCTTTACATAAGCATAGATTATCTCTGGGAGAGTTCACAGAGATTATCATCATGGGAAAGAAATGGGAGTCATGAGTGTCTGGGGATTGGGAAGGGAGGCAGTGAGACCCACCTGCCTAAATTTTTATTGTTTGAAATTTTTAGCCACATGTGTATGTGTTACCATTTTTTATAAGCACAATTGTAAAAACAAATAAAAGTTCATTTTACATCTTAGAGGCCCCCAGTCCAGGTACTATCCGATGAGCCTTTTCAGTGCTGCTAAATGGATATCCAGCTCCTACTTGGACACCTCAGTGACAGGGTTCTCACCTTCTCCCTAGATACCTTTATTTGGAAAACAAGAAAAAAAAATGAGGCCAACCCCTCCTGAACCTCCCTGGGGAAAATATAGGGCCTCCTCATGGAGCAGCAGCAAGTGTGCTTGGCAGGTGTGGCACATCCCAGATGCTCTGTCAAGGCACTGGCTATAGGAGTACACCCTTTTTGCAGGGTTCTCCTCCCTTCCCACAGCACCTGAGGGACTCTGCTTGTGAACCACCATCCTCCTACAACTTGCCTCCCCAATCCCCAGAATAGATGCTCCCTGTAGGCAGAGACCAGGTCCCTGTGCCTAGCTGAGATCCTGGCATGGAGTAGCCATCAAGGAGTATCTGCTGGCCATGCTTTTAAAATGCACATCCTGGCAGCTCTTCCAAGCCACCCCAGTAGATTAATGATTTTTGCTGTAATTTTAGTTTTTCCTAGATTCAAGCTGCATCAGGGACTTCCATTGTGAGGCTGGGGGCTGGAGGAACAGGGCCCTGGGCGCTCTGCCTGGCTCCTAGGCATCTCACCAGTCTTCTGCTGCCTGTTGCTTGGCCAACCAGCTTCTGAGAGCATTTAAGATGACTGCCCAGCCAGCCTGGGATAGTGTCTCTCAGGGACCTCTGTTCTGGGGTCACACTACCTGGCTTCAAGTCTTGACCATACTCCCTACCAGTTATTTGATGGGGGTACGGTCATTCTCCAGGTTTTATGTCTGCATCTGTAAAAGTGAGGATGATAATATTTGTCTTTATCTTGCAGTGTTAGAGTAAGGTTTAAATGAGATGACATGTGAAACCAACATATCAAGGAGACATAACTCTTGGGGTATAAACATGATGAGTTAATCCCTCAGCTCCCCTAGGTGTACTATGTAAAAATATCCCCTTCTTCTTCCTGGAAAGGTTGCAGGAGCTTTGACGTAGCGGTTGGATCCCAGAACTTCCTAGGAATTTCCAGTTACTAGAACTGTTTGGTTTTGGTATTTAACATGAAATCCTGTTTTTGTTTTTCTTGGGGTGGTAGGTGTTGGGGATTGAACTCAGGGCCTCAAACATGCTAAGCATGCTCCCTTACCACTGAGTTACACCATAATTCCACAGTCATGTTCTTTTTGAAACTTCAATCCCAAACATTCAAAGCTGGTATTTTCTCTTCCTCCCTCAGAGAAGACTGGACTTTTCTGTGGCTCCAGCAGCCCACAGAGAAGCTATAGCAATCTTCTACTGCTACACAAGTCACCACAAACTCACTGTCTAAAGACAACATGAACTGTCTCATGGCTTCTGTGGGACAGGAGTTTCTGTGGCTATGACTTAGCTGGGTCCTCTCCAGGCTGAAATCAAGGTGCTGGCTGGGGCTGTTACTGCCAATGCCTGGGAGATAGTTAGTGCTCTGGTGCTCTTCCATGTTCCTGGGTTGCCAATAGAATGTTGATTCACTGTTTGAGGACTGTATTTGATTCCTACAGGTCTAGACTTGTCCTCGGCTCCTGGAGGCTGCTCACTGTTCCCTGCCACATAGCCCTCTCCACAGTATTACACTCTGCATCTTCAAAGCCAAAAGGAGGGCAACTATTTCTCTGACCTCTAGACTCTCTTTGAAAGAAATGGCCTGATTAGATCATTCCGCCCAGATAATATCCATTTTGATTAACTTGAAGCCAATTGGTTAGGGACTTTAATTAGCTCTGCAAAATCTCCTCACCTTCCCATCACATGGTGATCCCATATGCCTCCCATTCTCACTCCTGAACCCAGTTCTTGGGGGATGGGCCATGGGGCTCTGTTTCCTTTGCTCCTTCCCCCAACCCCCCACCAGACTGTCCATCCCACAGCCTTCAGCTTGCCAGGGGGTGGTTCTTTGTGGGGGGCAAGTTCCACAAGACAGTGCAAAGGTGGCTATTATCAATGGTGTCCCTACTGCCCACAGGCACATGCATATCTTTGTCCATTCTCCTTTCTCAGTGGCAGGTCCCCAAATCTGCTGGTGAAGAAGATGCCCATACCAGGAGGGGTGTGAATTCAAGTCTCCCCTTCTTGAAAATACCTCTAGACTTTCAAGGGATTCTCTTAAAGCCATCATCCCTCAGCTTTAGAGAGAAGCAGTAGCAGTCCTGCCCACAGAAAGGGAGGGTCTAGCCTGTGTCCTGGACCTGCATATTTCCTGGACATGCATGTTCCCAGAGCTGACTGCCTCTCCCCACCCAATCTTGTATTTGTGGTGATAACTGTGGTTGGGGGGCTGATTAGAAGTGTGTTATTGGGTCGTCAGATCCATTTTCTGAATTGTCACTTCTCAGCACTTCAGGAGATGACTGTACCCAACTTTTGGAGGTTTTATGAACCGTTGGCTTCAACTTGGGATCTTGGCCGTTCAATTCTGGGACAACAGGAGACATTCCACTAAATATCCATTGCCTGGGAGACAGTTAGTGCTCAATAAATGCTAATAGGCATTCTTACAACTCATCCAGAGGTCTATATTTAGAAGCAGGGCACAAGGTCAGATGGACCAGGAGCTGAAGACAAACCCCGAAACTCCTTTAACTCTTCCAGGACAGGAATACAATTGCTCTCTGACACTGGCCTGAGTTCAGCCAAAGGATAGGGCAGAGTGAGGCGCAACGAGCTGGGCCTTGCATCTTCATGCAGTTCTTTTGCTTCAGTTATTCTGCTTTTCACTGCCCCCAGAGTTGGTAGAAAAGACCTGTGTTCAGCTGAGGTTGGAGGTGTCTAGAATTCGCAAGTGTCTGAAAACATAGCTTTGGCCAGCTGTCTCTAGACGGTTTCGCTTCTCTCTCACTACACTGGGAGACTGCTTCTCAGTCTCCCTTCCTGTCGGATGTGGCCTGAGGACCAGGTTCTGGGCAATAGAATGTGAGCTAGAATGTGTAGTCCTTCCAGCCTTGCCCACGATAACCTCCCCAGGTACGATCCCCAGGCTTTCTTTTTTTATAGGCCTGATGCAGACAGACAAGGTGAACCCTGAGGCTACATGTAAAATGGATGAGCCAAAAATAGAGAGACAGAGAAGCAGTGCATTGTAGGACCCTCTGAGTCCTTTCCAAGAGTCCAGCAAGCCGGCATAGCACTTGCTCCCCGAAGACTGGCACCTCAGCCTGCCAGGAGGGACCACACCTCATCGGCACTTCAGCCCACAAGATCGGCACTTCCGCCCGCGAGACCGCACCTTGATTCCCGAGTACCCGCGAGACCGCACCTCTTCACGCGAGACCTGCACCTTTTCACGTGAGACCCTACTTCAGCCCACGAGACCGGCACTTTCACCCCTGAGACGGCCTCTCAGCCTGGAAGATCAGCACCAAGGCAAAGAAAGGCTTAACCCTCCTGGAAGGTGAGCAAAGGCCTCACGACCACGGGTGGAACTGTTAACGGCCCTCAGGCAGTTGGCGTTCCTTCTTCCAGAGAGAAAGGGTAGAGGAACATATCCTGTTTGACCAATTGGAAATGCCCACCACCCTTTGGGGAGGTTTACTGGTAGCTTGGAGAAGGCCTGTGTACAGAATATGAAAAAGCTGCTCTCAACTTGCCCCCCCCCCACCAACCTTTTATAATTTTTTACTAATGTAAAATGTAAAGAGTTTGCCGACGTATGATAGAAAATAACGTCTTATAAATGCCCATTTGTTTTTAAAAAATCAGAAGTGTCTTTTTGGAAGTGACCTTTCAAATGGATGTGTTAGACCACCTCTAGGAGTAGCACTTGTCCCCGTTGGTTAAGCGGGTTAGAATAGAGGACATGGGGAAGACTTTGACCGTCAGAAGAGGGAGGGCCTGTGCTAAATAGGTTTTATGTAAAAGACATTTTCCTATTATAATCATTATTTTGTGTGTGCATTTTATTCCTCATTACTGTATATATAGTTGAAAATGCTAAGTACTTTAAAAAAATATCTAGACTTTCTAGATGTTCTAAAGTGCTGGAAACAGGTAAAAAGTAGAAGTGGTAAAATATAACACATTTTGTAAATTTCTTTTAAAATCCTTAGGAAATTTTTTTTTGTGTGTGGGGGCAACAGCCAACCCCCTGTTGAGTAGTACATAATGACATGCTCATTATGTCAGTTGGCATCCTTTTAAAAGTTGTGTGCTGGTTCTTGGGAGCCCATGCCAGTGTGCTTACATTGAGGCAAGAGTTGTTCCTTAGGTCTATGGATTTTGTTTTACTTTGCTGTGTATATAGTGTATATAAAGGACAAATGAGTCCTGATCTACATCTAGTCTTTCTAGGTGTTAAAGAGGTTGCCAGTGTATGACAAAAGTAGAATTAGTAAACAAATTTTGTATGTTTTGTGTTAAAAATTCCTAGGAAGGATTGTCATCTGAAAATTTGGGCATTTTAGCTCACTGCCTTGGTGAAGGGCCAGAATGCTTATGTTATTAAGACATTTGCAAATTAGAACTATTGTTACATGTGTGCAGTTTATTCAAAACTGTCATGTACATAGTGGACAAATTGAGTCTTTACTTGAAACATCTAGTCTGTCTAGATGTTTAGAAGTGCCCAGATATATGTTAAATGTAGAGGTAGTAAAATATTACTTTGTAAATATCTTTTTGATAAATTTCATATGAAATTTGAAATTATGTTTTAATCTTTTGGGATTAGAAATGTTAAACCACCTCTGTGAGCAGTGTAGTACTATCTGTACATGTTCAGTGATGTGGAGGAGGTGAGAAAGAAGCAATTTCAAAAGGTAAGATGTTAGTGTGTTCATATTTGTACATTTTCACATATCAGTTTTCTGTATGTTTTATGCATTTTGTTCTGCTGTGTATATAGTGTCTATAATGGACAAATGAGTCCCAAATTTGCAATATCTAGTCTCTAGAAATTAAAGAGGTTGCCAGTGTATGACCAAGTAGTTAGTAAAATTAGCACATTTTGTATTTTAAAAAAAAAGAAAAGAGAAGAAAGGAGCCTGAGTCCCCTTGTGGAAGGCTGTCACCCTCCAGGAATGTATTATATACGGGAAAATCAGATTTCTGCTGTGTCAACTTTGAAGTTACAGGACATGCTCATTACGTTAGTTGGCATCCTTTTAAACTAACACACAAGTTCACACAGTGGGGGAGGAAATGATTGCACAGCCACATAGGGCATGCTTTAAGAATTTCTGAGAGTTTTAAAAGTTTATCTTCCATGCTCTGTAAAGTACGCACAATGTTTTAATTCCTCTTTGCAGAAAGGTTTTCATTCTAAACCCTCTTCAGGGGCCTTCCCTATTAAAAAAAAATGCCCATTTATAGAAACTACCACTTAGCATTTTTGGAACTTGTTATCCTAGTCAGCAGAGTCTAAGTCAGGAGGCTTTGAACTCGGACAATTACTGCTCTTGATTAACAACAAGAACTGATGAGTTGGCCTTTCCAGTGTGCTAAGCAAACTCAGCCAAGCAGAAAATATCATTGAAGGGGAAACATCAGGAAGTGATTTTCTTGGTTACATTACAGCCGTCGTGATATTTACACATGTTTGTGGATAATGTGGGCATCTCTGCTGCTTGCATGGCCTATCAGTTGACACCGTTGGGTTTGACGTGTCATGTTTCCCACTTGACCTGGGCTGTAAACGTCATCCTGTAACTGCAGGCAGACAGCCTTGTGGAAAAACCACAGGCCAGGTGTGGTCAGACCTGATTGTGAGATCCTCACCCTGCCCCTTTCGAATCCCACTCCTCCAAGTGGGGCTCATGCCAGGTCCAGAGGTTAACAGGCAGCTTTGGTCTTATTGTCAGACAACTCAGTGGAAGCAGGAAGAAGTACCCATTCTCTGCACAATTACCAGCAATGGGTGTTTTTTTTTTTTTTTTTTTTTTAAATGAAGTCAAACCATGTTTTAAATTCTGTAGTAAACATGCTGTGATATTAGTATGTGTTCATTTATGAATAATCTTCACATGTCTTTTATCCATTTCTCTATTGAGGATGGTAGTACTTTTTCAAATACTTGCATACAAAATTTTCACGTTTGAAGGACATTGCCTCTTTTCACATTTCTTAGGTTTATTTTCCCAAGTTATTTACCTTTGAATTTTGTTAATTTTTCTTAGAGAAATAAAAGTTCAAAAAAAGTCACTCTTTTCCTTTGAGACTTTACATCTTTTTTAAAATTATGAAATCACTTTTATATGGAGTTTTGAAATATGTATAATTCTTATCAGTTTTGTAAAAATTTTCTTTTTCTGAACAGTACTGGAGATTCAGCCCAGGGTCTTGCACATACTATGCAAGTGCTCTACCACTGAGCTAAATCCCTAGACCATTTTATTTTATTTTTAAAAAATTTTGTGATAGGGTGTTGCTGAAGCTGGCCTTGAACTTTCAATCCTTCTGAATGATCCTCTTGAGTAACTGGGATTATTAATTTTTTTAAAATTTTAAAGCAACTTCTTAATCTACAAGGAATTTATTTGAATGTAAGGAAGGAGAATCTTTCTGGGGCTACACTGGAGAGTTGAGAATTGAGGGGGCAGAGTCTCTGGTGTGGACAGAGAGGGACAGATGTTCCTGGGTAGAGACAGTGTTAGACTGGCCAAGGCAGGGTCGGCTTATCCAAGAGGGTCTCTTTATTTTCAGGTGTGTTGTGGACTGAATGGTGTCATACCCAATCCATAAATTGAAGTCCTGACCTTCAGTACTTCAGAATATGACCATGTTTGAAGATATGGTCTATAACAGGTCTATAAGGTAAAATGTGAGTTCATTAGGGTGGTCCCTAATTCAGAACAACTGGTGTCCTCTTAAAAAGAGACCAGGACACAGACATGTAGATGGGAAGACTATTTGAAGACATAGAGCTAAGCCATCCATTGGCAAGTTAAAGAGGGAGGCCTGCTAACACCTTGCTCTTGGATTCTTTGCCCCTACAACTGTGAGAAAACAAGGCTCTGTTTAAATCACCCAGTTGTGGTACTGTATTGTGCGGTACTCAAAACGAATACAGGATAAATACTCTCAAGGCTGATCTCAAGTGGGGTCACCAAGACTCTTGTCACCATCTGCCAATAAAATCAAGCCAAGATAGCTATGCTAATTTTTAAAAATGTTTTAAAAGTTGTGTAAAAATCATATTCATTGAAAAATCAGGACATATGAATAAGCAAAAAGTCAAGATCACCTGGGAGTTAATGCTCCCAGTTGTCCAAGATCACAGTGGCTGGGTCTCCTGTAGACAAAACCTCTTGCTGATGGCCACCACCTTCCCCCTGGGCTTTGAAGACTATGTGTTTCTCCTAGAGACAGCTCAGGAGGCAGTGTTCAATGGGACCTCAGCAGCACTAAGTCAGTCAGAAGAGTCCCCTCCCCATATCACCACACAGCTGACTAGAGATTCCAAAGCGGTTAAGTCTATGGGGCTGGAAATGCATCTGCTCCCACCCCTCAACAGCCTCCTAAGGAGGTCTTAAGTATCTGCCTGCACCTACCACTTCCCTACCCGCCTTGAACAACTCTACCTGCTAGGAACTGACATGACCCAGGATGGCCCTCCCCTTCCATCTAGGACCCAGGTTAGCCCTCATTTGACACAGGGCCACCACAGGACCTCACAGGGTGGGCTTGAGGAAAGGGCCATAATACCTGGTGAGCTCAGAGGTCAAGAGTCTAGTGTATCCTCACAACACATGCATATCCCTAACCTTGGGGCTTTGTGCCTGCTGTTACCTCCCTCCTACTTTCTCTGAAATTTCCTGTTGACATCCTGCTCACCCTTAACAGCTCAGTTCAAAACCATCTCTTCCAGGAAGCCTTCTCTGACTACCTCTTGCCCAGCTGAATGGAATCCTTCCTCAGCCCACACTTCCCTGCCTGCCCCATGAGTAGGTGGCACTAGTCACATGATGCCTAGGATTAAAATATGCCCATCTCCATCCCCAGACAGCAAACTTCTGGTTGGTTCATTTTTGCATTCTACTTTCCTCCTGCACTTAGCACTGAGGAAGTTCTGATAGACTTTTGCCTTTGGGTATAAGGTTTTTTATTTCTTTTCACTATAGAAGACATTTTGACAAAACTCACATTTGTCATTTGGAAAAACTTTCCCACAGTACATAGCACTTTTCCTCATAATACTGAGGTAAATGTTATGAAGTTTGTGCCCATTATATAGGTGAAGAAATCAAGGCTTCTAGAAGTCAAGCCATTGCTTACATCAGCAAACTGACCATTAAAAGCTGGATCTGAGGCTACCAGTCAAGGCCCTTAGGAGGCTCTGCCCTCTGCCATATGGGGATATCTTGGTGCTGGATATCCCTGTATTCAGCATCTGAGGGCTTGGCTCCAGAGGGAGTTTGAAGAATGAATGGGTCTGAGGCCTCCCACACAGGCCTCAGGCCTGGCCTTCTTGCCCTTTGTGACTGTCCCTGGAGGCTGCCTGAGCATGCTCAGGGTTGGCATTTCCATCCTCCTTCCCTGGAGGCCTCATCTGTTACCTCTATGCAGCTATCATGTGGGGGCTGCACTTGCACTGATTACTAGAGATACTGGTGCCCCATTTCTGAGGGCAGGTATGAGGTTTCTGCCCCCAGAAAACTAGGAACCAGAGCCATGGAACCAGGGCCTGAAGTGCCTGCCCCGCTTCACCAGTTCCCACAGGTTTGGGGTCCAATTTCAGCTTCCAAACACAGCTGCTTCTGTTTGAAGTTTGTGCTGTAAATGCCTTGGGAAGTAAGAAGGGCCAGAGCTCTGCCAGCGCTCTCTCACTGTCTCTCCCCCAGGAATCATCTTCGTCACCATTCATTGCAGAAATGAATGGAGGCTGTGCAGCCTGCTTTATTAAATATGAATGAGTCGCAGTCCACGGCCCCCACGTGGTCACTCGCCCACTCCATCTCTGGCAATTACTGAGTTGCACACACTGTGCCAAGGGGCACAGCGGTCCCTGCCTGCCCTTGCAGACTGACATCGCCTGGCAGGGGCAGGGTTCAGGTCTGCAGCTGCCCTGCCCTCTGATGAAAAGCCACTTCTGGGCTCCCATGTGGCCAAAATGCTCACTTCTGAAGGCTGCTGGAACAGGCACCTCCCTCAGAAGGAATGTGGATCTTGGGCTCTGAGTTCTGGCTAGGTACAGTTTGTGCTTTAGCGCCTAAAAACCAGGTCGCCTGGCACAGGTGGTTTCTGAGCTCTGTCTGTTCCCAGACATTTTAGGTTCCTGGAGATTCAGGCTGGATTAAGGTTAAAAGCATGGATGCAGGCATTTTACCTGTTAACTTATCCTCACAATAACCCACTGTATTATATGTCTGATATAAGCAGAGTTTCTCTTTTGCTTCATTCGCTGCTCTTATCCCCATTGCCTGGGACAGAGTAGATGTTGAATGAATGAATGAAGTATGTATCACTGACCATTCTAGAGCTAAAGACTTTGAGTTTAAAGACTTTGGCTAAAGTTCTACAGCTAGTGGAACAGCAAAGACAAGTCTGGGAGGGCAGGGGACAGTGCTCATCCATTGCAGCGCCCTGCCAACCTAGCTGGCAGCTTGCCAAGGGCAGGCCCTACCCCTCTGCCCACTGCACATAGAAGAGTTGAGTGATATGGCACATCATTCTGGACCCATGAATTTGTTTTGACTGGGATTTAATCAGGAGCCATCAAATTCCTCACAATCCCACGTGCTTTGGTTGAAGTTGTCAAAGAGCATCTGCAAATTTTCTAAAAATGAATGAGATAAAATTCTCTTTCTGAACTTAAAAAATTACTTTTATTTTAGGAACCAATAAAATTATGGCAAATATTTACAAATAATTATTTCACATAAAGGTTACATAAAATCAATTCTTCACAAGTAACAGTCACTCATGAAAAGACACACAGATATTGAAACTACGCCAATCTTATTGCATGTTTTTCCAACTAATCTAAAATAAAGGTGTTGCAGTCAACCATTTAACTTAAAATAAAAGCACAAATTCCAGGTTTGACAAGAAAAAAAAAGTTAAAAAATTAAAACAATACCCCACCCCAGTTGCCTCCCAAGTCCCACCCCAACCCCTGCCCTCCTCCCAACAAAAGAAAAATATGTCCAACATCTTTGGCAAATTGGCACTGCTGTAATTACATTCAAATATCATTACACACAAAAGCAACACACGTCACTAAGAAAGAAAAAACCACCAATATTTCAAGTCAGTTATTTTCTACTAGAAAAAAAGAATACAAAACATAACACATTTTAGGAAGCATTTTTTTTTTTCAATCTGTTGGAGAAAGATCATCTCCGACTTTCAAAGGCAATTCAATTTTTTTGTTGGGTTTTTTTTTGTACTTTTTTTTTTTTTAATAAGTAAGCGTCTATGCAGGCATCACAAACTTTGGCGGATACAGTAGATATGTATTTCTTTGATGCTGGAAAGTTGGTCCCTAAGATAAAGTCATCTGTCTCAAAGAATGAAAAGCAAAATCCATGTGTCTTCCTGGCAGAGAGTTCCATTTGCAATGTAATCTGCATTTCTACAAATACTCAAATGTCCAAAGGCCACTAGAGGGTGGAATAACCAGGGCAGCATCTTCCAGCAGGAATCAGGGCCAAACTAGAGTCGGAATTCCATCCTTACCCTATGTGGGAGGCCCAGCAGTTAGGAACAAGAAGTGTGGCCCTGGCAATGCCAGGCCTTCACTGCCTGCTCCCCCATACTGTGCTGGTAACTTGGGGCCAGGGAAAAGGTTTGTCTCTTCCTGAGCCCCAGGACTGGCTGCTGCCAGGTCTGCTCACCTTCTGTGACCAAAGGCAAGGAGAGCAGGCAAGAATTGGCACAAGGAGACTCAGCACTTTTTCTGAGTTTCAAGTACATGTGAGGTCTTGGGGTATGTGCGTGTTTGTGTCCGTGTATGTGCTCTGGTATGCACACCATGGACGGAAGGCCAGATTCCGAGGCTCTGAACTTGGCAGGGTGTTTAAAATAGACTTGGGATTTATTTATTTTCTTTTTAGCTTGATAGCAATTAATTGGCTATTGATTGGTTGGAATGTTCAACTCTCCATTTCCTCAAATACAATAAAATAGTTTCATTAAAATGTATTCATGCTTGAAAATAAGGGAGCCATTAAATGGTTTCCTTTCTGTTCCACTCCAAGGAAAATGCACCGTTTGTAAATCAAAAATCCATCATCCAAAATCACTTGTTCTTAATGGTGCTATTGGAGATGAGAAATGTGGCCATAAGCATGGTAATTTGGTGGACAAGAGTGGCCCAACAGCCATAGCCACAGGGTTGGTGGACCTCAGCAGGTGAGTCTCCAAAATGGCTGAGTCACAGAGGGAGACATAGAACTGCCAATCCCCCCCCCCATTCTGCTGTTTTATCTGCTTCCCTCCCTGGTTCTGCTCAGAGCTGCAAAAAGCTAAAGGGCAGTGCTGGCCCTCTGTCTCTCCTGCCACAGACCAAGTGCCCATCCCGAGCCAACTGCATTTGAGAAACCATTGAGATACTCCTGGTAAAGAGTATAGCTATGTTTTCTTCTTGTGCTGTTCAGGTGTCTAAGATGTGGGCAAAAGAATATATAGACATACACCCAACTTGGGGATGAACTAAACTGGATCCCCTGGACTGAATGTCTCAAATGGCAGTGACATGATACTGAGATCCCCTTCAGTACTCAGGGAGTCCAGTAATGGGCCCTCCCTTGGTGCTGAGGAGCTACCAAAGAATGAAAGGAAAACCAGAATCTGCTGCTTCCAGTGAGCAGCAGTTTCACAGCCTCATCAGGTGCATGTACATAAGGGACTCACTGCCCTCCTCTGCAGCCAACCTCTAGGGACCTGGCTGCCTGAGTTGACAGTGGGGAAGGGCATATCAACACTGTGGCTCCCCCCATGAATATGCAAGAGGGAATCCTGAGGCCCGGGGACAACAGGGGACAAGGGGCTGAAGGGGCCACCAGAGGTGGGGCAGACTGCAGGCTAGGAGTCACGGCCTGACTGTCTAACTTTCCAATCATGTATTTTGTTACCTTTTAAGAAATGCACTTGCCTCAGACCTCTCCAAGGCCAAAAGAACTAAAAGAATATATTCACCAGGAACACCAGTGTGCGTGCCTGGAAACCATCAGAGGAAGGCTCCAGATGGGTGACAAGGCCAGGGCTGCAGAGTCAGCCTCTCCACAGGGCTGCTGTGGAGCTGATCTAGCCCAGAGTCCTGCAGGATCAGCCCTCTCTACCTGGGCCTGGCCTATCCAAGGGCCTGGATTTTTCTCTACATTCTTGGGATGATATATCTGAAACATAGCTCATTTCCAGCTATCTGTAGGGAGTGCTTGCTTTGTTTTTCAGATTTGCTCCCCATGGCTTAGAGCTATCCTCCAGCAGAAATGTTGTCCACAAGGGGGTGGCTAGAGCCAAGGCTGCCAGAGGCAGGGCAATATTCTGGGGTATGACTCCTCATGAAGGTATTTCATCCATCAGTGCTCTGTGGCCACAGTTGGGTTCTTTGTTGTATGCGTGAAAGGCTTCAGCAGCATTTAGCTCTCTTTAAGAGCTAAACCACCACCACTCCCATTCACCTCACCCTGCCTTCAAAGCCAGAGCCAAGGATGTGACCAGAAGGGTGAGTTTGCCTATTTCTGCCACCAACTTGCTAGATGACCTGAAGCACATCTCTCACTTCTCTGGGCTCCCACCTTCTCCAAATGTACGATGAAGGTCAGGGAGGTGAGGAAGAAAGGGGGCATTTGACAAAGATTGGGAGGCAAGTTGAGGGCCAATGGGTCAGATTTGGACCACAGATATATTTTTCTCTTGGTTGACAGTGATTTACAAGTTTCCACACTCCTAGGCATCATGGCCCCACCATGCCATGCTGCCTCTTGCCTTGCCTGGGGAATGGGATGACATTGCCTGCCTGGCTGGGAAAGCAGTTAGTTGAGGGCCCTTGAGATTGCCATCTGTGTTTTGGGAGCCTGTGGGAATCCTAAATCCTAGCTCAGGCACTCCTGCATATCGTCACAGTCTGCTCCAAATCAGAAAGAGCAGAGAAAAGTGAAGTAAGGGGACAGCTTATAATACTGGTACCCTGCACCTTGAGAATGGGATCTGGGCCTGCCAGGCATCATGGTGTATCCTTGGACAAGGTCTGACTACCTCTGAGCTCAAGGTGCAGTAGGGAAGGAGCCTGGATGAAATCTCAGAAGCATTGGTGTGAATTTGAGGAAAGACTACAAGTTTCAGTGTTAATGGGAATCAGTGAGACTGACAAGTCCACTAACCCCAGGGCCTTTCCGGAGGCCAGCCTCCAGGTTCTGTTCTTCCCTCATTGTGGGTCTGGGGGTGTTTCTGGAGGATTGAGAGACAGATGTTTTCGAATCCTATAGTCCCACAACAGGAGCACAACTCTGTAGGGAGAGAATGGGGCCCAGATATCAGAGTTTATTTCATCTCTGTCTTACCTGATGAGCCCCAAATGTCAATCTTCCCATCTGTGAAATGGGCATTAGTCAAGGATTGCAAAGCACCATACAACATCAGATATGAAAGCACTAACCCTAACCAGCACACTTTGGGAAAGGGATGATGAATTTGATATGTTTTCAGATTTCTCTAGGTTGGAGTTAAATGAATGGTATGAAAATGTCCTTTTTCAAAAAGTCAGAGCTGGAACACACAGCTGAAGGCCCATGGAGGAATGCCCCAGGCCTCCTACCGGGATGCTGGTGAAGCCCCAGTCTCAGGATTTCCATTCAGAATTCTCTGGCATCTACTTAATAACTTGTGTCCTTTGAAACTATACTCTCCAAGCTCCCAGGCAGTTCTGCTGGGCAGCCTGGGAGCTCTGAATCCATGAGAGCAGGTGTGTATGTGAACTTCCGTGTGCATCTGTGTGCTCTTGTGCTTCTGCCTGGCAGCCCAGGAATCATGTGGTTGTCTAATTAATACAAATCCATCTGAGGACTATCAAGGCCTCAGGTGAGAGAGGAAAAGCTTGGAGGGAGCCCCTTACAAGGGCAAGATCAGGAATGGGACAGGGGCAGGGGCTGCTGTGGTGCCACGTGGGCTCTGCAGAGGAATGATGGTACGTGTCTTTAGCAGCTAGTTCAGTGGGGGCTGACTTCTTCCTAAAGACTGAAACCACAAGAAAGGACCAGGACCCAAAGATATGGGTGCATATCATTCCAAGAGAGGAGTGGCTAGGGGCAGAAGCCCAAGAGGCCTATGCCAAGGACCCAACACCACTTCCTGTGAGGGAGTAGGAGGGAGAAAGGGAGGAGCCAAGTAACATCCTGCTCCACCCTTACCTGGCAGGTGGAGGTTGGGGCCAGTTTGCCTCAGCTCCTGGAGGGGGCTTTGGCTCCAGCTACCTTCCTTCTCTGCCAAACAGTTTCCACAGGGGTGGGTACACCTGCTGTGACTCTCTGGTCTCCACCTCTGGCCAGGTACTGGGTTTCCTTGGTAGTTCTAACAGCCCCAGACACCAGTCTAGAGCAGAAACCTCTCTTGCCATCCTCACTGTCAACTCCTCTCCCAGGAATATGAGATGACAGAAGGGGGTAACAGATCACCATGTGTTAGGGGTCCAGGGTCCAAGTCCCAGCCTATTTCCACCAGTCACTGCTAGGGAATCCACTTTACTGAGTCTGGGTCTCTTGTATTCTACAAGCCTGTTGGAGTATGGGGGAACGAAACACTTGGGGATGGCCAGAGGAAGTCTTCTCTAACTCTCTGCATGGTCCTGGGTTTCCCCAAGCTGGGCTTCAGTTTCCCCTAGGGTAGCCAGACTAGGTCTTTTTCAGGGCCCTTATAATTCCCACCCCTCAGAGTGTTCTTGTTTCCCATTGGATCCAAACATTAGCAGGACTCAGGTATCCATCCCCATATGCTTGCTCAAAAATGGAGGACATGCCCCCAGATGACCCTGTCACAGCCCCAGCTCCCCAGGAGGGAGGATGAGAAGAAGAAAGCAATCAGGCGACCCTGCTGTAACAAGTTAGCCAAGGCTCAGGAAGGAAAAGGCAGCTGGGGCCAGAGGACTCACGGTAAAGCAGAGGTGTAGCCAGGATAAGACCTGCTAGGCCTGATGATCCCAAGTCCAGGCTCTTTCTACCCCAGCTCTCTGCTAACCTGGTGACATATAGACATGAGAGACTGTCATATAAGATGACTAAGCCTGCCATCATGGCTATAATTCAGCCTGGTTTTAGATGGAGGCTCTACCTGGCCATTCTGAGTTGGCAAGAGAGACTGTACAAGGAATTGAGGTTCCAGGTGAAGAGATGGTGGCACCTGGCACCCTCATCTCAAAACCACTCCCAAGTCACACACAAGTTCATCACTGCTTGTTCTGTCCCTCACCCAGGAGGCCTTTCTCTGTCTCCCAAGTTTTCCCAGCTGACTTCCTCTTACCAGCCTGGCCCACAGTAAGTTCCTCAAGCTCCCTCTCTGAGCTCTCATGGCCTTGGCCACAGCTCTGACCATCCCAGCCCTTATATCAACAGGTAGGCCTATACTTTATGAAGTTAGGTATCTGTTGCCAACCCCATGCCTTTGGGCCCAGCTATATGCTCAGCTCCATGAGGATGGGGAGGTGCTACCCAGAGAGGAGGATCAGAAGTTCTGGCTGACTGCTGTAGATTCTGTGGTCCATGGTGCTGGGAAAGTCCTTGTTGCTAACTGTTGTCTGTCACTGGCAGGCTTGCCCAGAATCCACTTGCTAGGTTCCTGGAGGATGGGTGGGTAAAGTGGCCACAGCAGGTGTCCCAAGTGATTCAAGCCTGGGTGTGCCTCAGAAAACATTCCAATTCCACTCAGCAGTTCCAGTGTCTGAGGGGTCAGGAAAGCCTCAGGCCCCTCCCTGGGGTCTCCAGACCCACCCAGCCCTGACATTCAAAGTCCATGACATGATCAATACTCAGATGAACTCTTACTTTAGAACAACAGCTGAAGGCTCTCTCAGTCAGTTCTCTTGGAGTCCTTAGATCTGGAAAAGAGTTGCTCATACTGCAGTGGCCCCAGGGAAATGGAGGCGGGAAACCAGGACATCTCCCCAAAGTGTATTCCTCTTGGGAGACTTCAGGTAGGAGCTTGCAGCCCAACCAGCCCAGTAAGACTCCTAGTCAAGACACTAGAGAAGTAGGAATGAGCAGGGGACTGGAGCCCTGTGGTGGACATTCTCAGTCCTAAGGACAGCTTCAAGCCCACCTGATAGGAGCACTCAAGGCAGAGGGGATACTCTGCAGAGTCAGATTAAAGATGTCCTGTGACACTGTGAGCTCATCATGGGATGGGAAGTCTGCTCATGTGGACCTTTAGGTCCACAGAAAAGCAAAAAGGTGTGTATACACGGGTGCTATTGAAGCAACAAGCTATCTTCCCTTCCCAGACCTATGGTGGATAAGATTCACAGAGGTCAGACAGCTGGGGGACTGGCAGGTTGGGCTGGGCTGCAGTTGTCTGGCAAACAGTCTATTGGTTGTCAGAGATCTGGTCACCACTGGGAGAAGCTCACTGATTGACACTTGAAACAGACAAAGGTTCAGAAGTCCAACAGGCCTACCATAGAACTTGGCAGGAAAAGGGGAGGGAAGGAGTTTCAGATGAGTAGGGGTTGGTTGGGGGATGGTCTTGTTGGGGCCCCTCTGGTTGTCTTGGTAGGGAGGCTGGGAGGCTCGCTCTCTCAATGATATGTGTCATAAGTGCTTGGCGCCTGCCTGGCTCCGAGGGTCAGTGACGGTCATAGGCAGTGGCAGCGGCAGGCGGAGCGGCTCCTCGGGCAGCAGCACTGTAATAGTAGGGGGAGCCTGGAAGAGATGAGAGAGAGCACTGAAGTTGGACCTGGGGTCCCCTGTTTATAGTCTGCCCATCTCTCTCCCTTCTGTCCCCTCACCCAGCTGAAGTCACTGTCCCCTCTCACCAAGATCTTCATCTTGATCTGTTTCCTGAAAAGCAAGTCTGATGAGGGCAATAACTACACCCAAGATCTCAAGGCTCCTTGCCACCAAGGGCTGGGCTCAGCCAACAGGGGCCCTGGGCTCTAAACCTGGGCCTCAATTGCCTGCTGTAGTAACTGATATGCTACTGGAACAGTCTTGCCCGTTTGTTTTACCACTATCTATGGTGGCTTTCCTGCTACTGTGGAAGAACTGAGTAGTTGCAACGGAGACTGTGGCCCACAAAGCTGACAATATGTATTATCTGTTTCATTGTAGAAAAAGTTTGCTGGCCCCTGATCTAGAAAAGCATTCAGGCTTTATCCAATGCTTTGTGGTCTAACTCTTGCCAGCTTCTCTGGACTTAACCTCCCACAAGGACTGCCCCTGCCACTCACATTCACATACCACACTCCAGCAGAAAAGAACTGTCTGCAGTGGTCTCAAGTATACCATAATGTGAATGGCAACTGTAGCTGGCTGAGCATTTCCTCCGTTCTTTGCATGTATTATCTCATTTAAATCCAGGGGCAGGTAGTTAACCCACTGATCAGACTCAGGCCTCTGTTCCTTTTCCCATGGTGGCCTCCTGCTTGGAATACCCAGCCTGTGCCCTTTCCTGTCTGTCTAACTTCTATGCCTCCTTCAAATCCCAGTATCCCACTCTCTCTTCTGGGAAGCCCCCTGCCCTGCACTAACACTCCCCAAAAGCCTGGGCCACACACTACAACTACTTTTTTCTGTACTTCCCCCATTCCAGGGTGGAGAGTTCTGTAAAGGCCGGAGCTGGGTTCTGATCTTTTTGGCGTCTGTCCCCAGTTCCCAGCCTGGAGCCTGGCCAGTTTAGCTGGGGTTTTGGTATAAATGAACAGTAGCACTGAGTGAGCAAACAGTAGTGAAGAACCCCCTCAGCTTCCTTGCCATCCATTCATCCATTCAGGAACTCACTAACTTATTTACTGCTCCTTTCCTGACCCTGTTGGGTGCAGGGCTGCGGAAAAAATGTTAATCATCAGCCTGACCCAGTCTGATGTTGAGTCAGGAAGAGGATTTGAGCTCTAAGAAAAAAGCTCTAGGGAAACACAACCTGTTCTGGCAAGTCAGCCTCCTGGAGGAAGTGGAGTTGGGCTGGGCTTGGAAGACAGAGTGACTGGGAATGTGTGTATGTAAAAGTGCAGGTGCAGGCCCTTCCTGTGACATCAGGACAGAGCCATGGGGGCCTTCACATCATGCTAGGTTCTTCCCACTGCCTCTGGTCTGCTTTCTTCAGTTCTGCAGTCTGTGTATGGCTTCCATAAGATCTGCTCTGATCTAAAACTCCTCCCCAGGGGTGAGAGGAGCTGGGGGAATAGGGCATCAGCTGGTCTCATAACCACAAAGTTAGAGCAACTAGGCCAGTCTCCTCTTTTTATAGGTGAGGAAATTGACAGTCACTAAACAAAATCACATGCCCAAAGCCACAGAGCCTCATAAGTGCCAGTTCCTGGCCTGGGATTCAGTCTGTCTTCCCCTATCTCGGGATTCTTTACATAATTCAATAACCCTAATCCTAACCCTACCTTTATTTTAAATATTTTTATGTGGTGCAGAGGACCGAACCCAGTGCCTCACATGTGCTAGGCAAGCACTTTACCACTGAGCCACAACCCCAGCCCTAGCAAGCCTCTTAATTTCCCAGATGAGACAACTCTTATTTATTCTGAAACTCACCCACTCCAATCCAAACCAATCTGGTGATTCTCCTAGATACCATAACTGGGGGCTGAGATCTGGGGTTTGCCAGTGAGGCTCTCTACCGTATCTTGGCTGTAAAACCTTGAACATGTGACTTTGTTCTTCATCTGTAATAGGGGGTCACAGTGGGGCTATTGTGACCATAAAATAAGGATATGAGAGTACTGTGGATTGTCACTTTTCTAAGCCCTTCATGTCTATTAACTTTTTTTTTTTTTTTTTTTGGTACCAGGGATTGAACTTGGGCGCTTAACCACTGAGCTACATCCCCAGCCCTTTTTATATTTTATTTAGAGACAGACAGGGTCGCACTAAATTGTTTAGGGCCTACTAAATTGCTGAGGCTGGCTTTGAACTCGTGATGCTCCTGCCTCAGCCTTCTGAGCTCCTGGGATTACAGGTGTGCCACTGTGCCCGGCCATGTCTGTTAACTCTTAATTTCCACAGCAATCCTATCAAGTAAGAACTATTATCATACTCATTTTATAGATGAGAAAAAGAAGGTTCAGAGAGATTTTAAGAAAGTCATAGAGCTAGTATGTAACCAAAGGAGGTGGCTTGAGAGAGCAGTTTAGCATGCATCGCCTCCACTCTAAACTCAGCTCCCCCTAGCAGATACACTTTTCTCTCCTCCTGCCATTCAAGGAGGCAGCATGGCCTTTAGGGGCAGGACAACAGTGGAAACAGCCTGGGAGGCATGCACACCAATCCCATGCCTAAGAATTCCCAGAGACATATTTCTCTTGCCTGCCCAGCCACCTGGAGACCTGACTCAGATACCTATCTGCCTTCCTCTGCTCCTCCTTCTGTGGGATAGAGACAGCGTCAGGACAGCCTCTTACAGAGTAGCTGCAGTGCCAGCCCTGCATCTCTGCTTGAGGACAAGCCTAGGGGACAGGGGTATGTGTGTGAACAGAGTCTCCCCTGTAGGCCTGGCATGGTACAAGGGCAGAAAAACCACAGAGGGGCTAGGGTTGTGGCTCAGTGGTGGAGCGCTTGCCTAGCATGTGTGAGGCACTGGGTTCGATTCTCAGCACCACATATAAATAAATAAATGCACATCAACAACTAATAATGTATCAAAAGAAACAACAACAGCAACATAGAGGCTGCCTCACGAAGGGGGTGGCAAGGGATAGGAAGTGGATGATAAGGTTCCCAGCAGATTCCTGGCCTGTATTCCAGCTCCCCAGCCAGCCACCTCTGGCCCCCTGCACTGGCTCACCCGCTCCCAGAGCCCAGTATTGGCCAGACTAACTGTCTAGAGCACCTTGTATGAGAGTTTGCATTTACGGTGAAAAATGAAAACATCACCTCACAAAGCGCTCTGTCTTCCTGGTGCCCATTAGACCTCCATCTAGAATAAACTTGTCCTTTCTTCTGTCATTTTTCCTCTCTAATTCACATTATCATCAATTTACTTCCTGACACAGTCATTCCGGGCTGGCTCCCTCTCTAATCCCTTTACAGCAGCCAAGGCACTCCTATTCTAATCCTAATTGACCGCAGCCGCCCTTTCTCTCCGCCAGCCCTGGCTGCCCCCTGGTCCTTATCAGCCTGGGGGGACCCACAGGATGGGATGCTGAGTCACAGCTTCCCCCACTGGGCATGCACACAGGGAGGAAAGTTCTCTTAAGAAGGTGGTGCAATGTGTCTTCTGCCTTCATTTGATGGCGTTGAAGGTCCTCACTCAGTGAAGAGGCCTCACTCAACCAGGCTAGCCAAAGTGTAGGCAGCATGTGCCAGGTTCTGAGAGCAAATGGTGGATGGTTGTGAGCATACTTGTGTGTGCCCGCACACGCATGCATGCAGGGGCTCACCTATGCCCACAACTCCTGTTGATTCTGCAGGAGCACCATGGACCACAGGACAGGTTTCCATACCCTTGGCCCCTGGCACATCCCCCACCCTCCTGTCAAAGAAGCCATCAGTCTAGCTTCAGGGCACATGCCAGAAGAGCATCATGTTCAGTGCCTTCCTGAAAAGGTCACCACGGTGACTCTCCTCATTTTACACCTAAGCCAACCAACTCCCAGACTGGTTGATGGCCTGACTCAGGTCAATCCTGGGGCCATGTTTATGCCTGGAGCTGCCCCACAAGCTTTGAACTCCTCCTGTGTTTGCAGTTTCCTTTGCAGAAGACCTGCCTCATTGAGTGCATCCTCCCAGCTTCCCTTGCTGCCTGGGCACAGCATTGCAAACTGGAAAGAGGCCTTTCCAGGCTGTGCGTTATGTGGGCTCTGCCCATGAGCTTCTTGAATGTGACTTTTAATGGAAAGGGAGCAACTTGAGGAAGTGGACTAGAAACTCCATTGGTTGGGAGTGGATGGCAAAGAGCCCCAGCTTTGGGTGCGAGCAGGGCAGAGCTTGTGATGCTTAAGATGGGGCACCCTGAGAAAGCTGCAGCAGAGAGCAAGTGGCTATGGGGGTACCAACCAGCAGCATGGGAATGTTTGCAATAGAAAAGCCCTGGTAGGGTGGCTGGGTGTGTTCCTGGTTGTGAGTCCCATGCCTACCCCCCATGATTCTTGAAGCCCCTAATGTTCCTTAATCTGTTTTTTCCCCTTAAACCAGAATTTGTAACACAAGTCTGACAGATACAGATACTAAAATAGACCATTCCCCTCATCACATACAATCTTTGAGTGCTGAAAACTCTCAGGCCTGTTTCTACATAGGAATGAGGTCTATTTCCAAGCTGTAATATTCTGACTGAATTAGGGACAATCGGAAAACTGCATCATATATTGCCTCTGAATACAGGCTCTGGAGTCAGTGGAGTCCTCATTCTGCCACTTGCATGCTGTGACCTCATGTGAATTAACTCTTCTGAGCCTCACTCTCCTCATCTGATATGTTTTCCATAGCATTGTTGAAAGAACCAAATGAGATAACCCAAATGACGGGTTTTGCCCAGTGCTGGATACAATTAGCAAGTTCTCATTTAGATGAATGGAGGGTTTTTTAAAAATATTTTTGTAGTTGTAGATGGATATAATACCTTCATTTTATTTATTTTTTTGTGGTACTGAGGATTGAAGCCAGTGCCTCATACATGATAGGCAAATGCTCTGCCACTGAGCTACAAGCCCAGCGCAATAAATGGGGTTTTGATTCCTCTTCCTCTTCCTCGCGCTATCTCCAGCCCCCCGAACGGCCCTGAGCACCTCCCAGCACAGACACGCCTGCCAAAAGCTCCCTCATTCCCCCAGTGAACTCTCTGGGACAGAGCCTTCATCTTCCCCAAATCAGGGACTAACAACTAGGGCTGTGACCTCGATTTCTCCCCAGTTTGAACAGCAAAAGCCTCAGAAATGGTGCAGCCACCCGCTTTGGTTCCTTGGACACCTAGCCAGCAGCCCATGTAGTCAGTTGCCAGCTTCTCAGCCTGGCATTCAAGGTCCCCCATTTGTGCACACTCCACAGACCACCCCACCTGCAACCCCATCCTTTTGTCACACCTGCCTCAGCAGTTTTGTCCTCACTTCTCTACCTCTTGAATTTCCAGGCAAAAAAATAAAGTCCACTGCCAACCTACAGGATGCAAAATCAGAAAAAGGTGCCCCTTCTGGGCAGGACTTTGTGTCCTATGTGGGTTGGATCTCAGCCTCCATGTGTCCCCATAGGCAGTCAAAAATGGAAGCCCTGGGTCAATGTGACCTCCTTGGAGTCAAAGCCTCATCAGAAGGAGCCACTGCTCCATACTGTTGCCCAGGCCTCCTTTGAGCCATTCCCTGTTGTCTCTTAGAACTGGGACCAGGGCTCTGTCTGAGGGAGATTTCTAGGGAGGGACTTCTTGGCACAGGACTCACCCACTTGCCTCCACCCTTGCTAGAAGACACTGGGTCAGGGAGACCAGAGCTGGCCCATACCTTCTGGTCCTTGAGATGGACAACTGGTCAGCCCAGAGAAAACCATCAGGTAAGTGAGACCCTTGTTCAATACTTAGAAATGATTTTGACCAAATCAAAAAAGAAGTCTGAGATCAATCTGCAGATTCAGGTCCTCAGGGAAACTATAGTTAGTAAGAAGCTCACAGGCTTCTCTGAGATTGGGATTCTCCCCTGCACAGAGACCCGCAGCACTAATTGGCAATGTGCCTCATTTCATCCACAGTTATGCATGACATGCCAAAATGCTTTGGGCAGCCCAAGGCCCCAAGGACATGGAATGCTGGTAGCAAGAGCGAGGTAGTGTCTGTGCTGTCTGTCTGTCCTAATCACTAAACCAGGTTTGGGAGGGGATCAAGGCTAAGACTTCAGGACTTCCTTCACAGACCTATGCTTTATCAACTTGAGTTTGAAGACCTCAGGTTATTGCTTTTCTGATGAAGTCTATGTTTCTCAGTCCTGAAATAATTAAGGATCCAGGGAATTAACAGGCTCTCACTTAAAAAGGCCTTGTTAAGCTGGACAGACAGACCAGAGTGGTCTCAGAGGGCCCATGTCTGACCTTTTGCTCCTTCAAGTGGAAAATTCTCAGCTGACCTTGGGGAGGGATCAGTGTTGCTGCCTGCAGGCTCCAACCACAGGTGGAAAGTGACATCTATAACCCAGGGTCTCCGCTTTAGAGTTCCTCAAGTTCCAGTTGGCACTCACCAGCTGGTTTTATGTAAGTTTATGTCAGCAAAACAAAAGACTCTTAGACTTTTGAGGGCTGAGTTAGTCCTGCTTGATCTTAGAGGAACCCTAAAACATTGATGATGTTCACAATCAGACTGGCACCAGTCTTGGACAATCTGCCAATTTGAAGTTTGGGCAGGAGTTGAGTACTAGCTGAGCTCTGCCTGGCAGGCCTTCAGCCATAAAGCAGCAAGCTTCCAAAGGAACTGGCACTGCTGCCATTCATGGCAGACATCACCAATCCATCAGTGGGCCTTAGCAAGACAGTTTTCCAGGAAGCCACCACTGATCTATCCAACTTTATATCTTTACTACCTCTTATTTAGAGAGTTCTCACCATATTTTAATGGCTCTTAAGAAATACAAGTTCCTCATGGGCAGGGAATTTTCCTACCTTCTTTCTCCCTCAGTGTTTTTTTATTCTCTTCACCTTCTATGACATTTTCCCCCAACCCCCCAAGAATCCTGGGGAGGAATGGGAGCATGAGAAGAGTGGCGTTACTGCCCTAAGGGCCTCATGCAACCCCTGTATTCCATTGTGTGGGGCAAGCTACCCACCCTACCTTGGTGACTAAAGCTCAAGATGTCGAGGGACCCTGGCCCAATGAGAAGGTTCAGATGCAGCAGCCCATGGCCCAGGGCCCTGGCAGACCTCTGCCAGTACTCACCAAGCAGCCCCGGGTTGGGGAACCTCCAGGAGTCGTTGTACGAGGAATACTGAGGATGGCTATAGGGACTCCCGGAAAACTCACTCCCTGTAGGTGGAGGAGAGAGAAACAGGAACTAAATATCAAATCAAGTTTGGAAAAAGCCCTGAGTCCCAGCCAGCCTGAGTGCTGGTGCCATTTGCCTTCGATATAAGCTTCAGGTACGTTTTATAACCAATAAAGGCAGGTTGGGGCCACATCCTTATTAAGTGAGCAGCCAACCTTGTCACTGTTTATTTCCCTCTAAAGCCCTTTGTATCCTGGGAGTGAAAAGCATTCTTATGTTGGCACCATGGAGCCACCAAGTTCCAGGTGTTCTAGGGGTCATTGGCCCATTTTATAAGTCTGAGGGACTCACAAAATGGCCTTGATACACCTGCCCAAGCACAAAGCCCTAGATCACCATGCTCTCAGTCCTGGCTGAGGCCACTCCAGAACCTGGAGTGCTTCAGCTTCACGGCCCATAACCTCAATTCCAGTCTGGCCTGTGAGTGCTGGGGTGGCTGCCTGTAGAGCCTCCTGTAGTCAGGGATGAGACATAAACCCAGACCCTCTCATTGTAGATGCAGATGGAGTCTTCTAGGCACTCTGGGGCAGCTGTCAGTGGCTCTTGGTATGCTCAGGCAGGTACTATGAGGTGTGCCAGGATGGGAGGTAGCATGGGATACCCCGAGGATTGGCCCACCAGCTTAAAGAACAGTGTACTGCATCTGGCTCTTTCCTGGGTACACAACAGCCCCAGGAGGGTATCCTACCAGCAGCCAGGTCAGAGGCAGGAGCCTGAATCCTGTCCTCCACACCCTTGCTGTCTTGCTGTCGCAACCACCATGGCCTGCCTGTCTCACTCTGTGGCCAGGGTCCCCAGGGGTCAGGCTTGGGCCCTGACCCTTCATTGGGTGCCCCTGTGCCTGGCAGAGGGTGTGTCCAGTAAAGGCCCTGGGGCAGGGCATGGAAAGTCAGTTGTTGAGTGGTTTTCTTCAGCTACTGGGTGCAGAGCACAGGGTTCTCCTCTGTTGGAGATGACAGGCTTTACACAGCTCCATGAGCATGACTCCACAACACCCCCATAGATATCTATAGAGGCCAAAGGGCAAGAGTCTCCAGAAGGGGCCAACCAGAACTCAGAACCAAGAGCAATGCTCTCTCCTGTGGCCTAAGCCCAAATGTGTGGCCCATGGGGCTTGGCCAGGTAGGGGCCCAACAGTGAGGCTAAGCCGAGGGGCCAGCCCTCCCTGCTACTGGGACCAGTCAGCCTCTTCCCACCTCCAAGGCACACAGGCAGAGTGCGTGCATACACACACACACACACACACACAGACACACACACACACGTGCGCTCCTCCTCAGGCCTCTCTGGGGGCCACTCCCAGCCTGACAGGCTGAGCCTTCCAATTCTCTGTTTTTTATGCCTCAGTGGTCAGGGTGTCAGGTTCTGGCATACGGAGGGAGAGCATGGTGACAGTGCTGGGCCGCAGCAGCCCAGCCTCAGCATATCCATCACACCACAGAGCCGCCTCCTCCTCCTCCTCAGGGGCAGGGTGGGGGGAGCAGAGACATAGAGAAGGGACACCGCTCTCCCCTCTGGCTCTGGGTGCCTGTGGAGCTGCTCTTTCAGAGGCACTTCCTGACAGCACCATGCCTGGACCTGGGGCATCAGGCTACCGTGGCAAAGGCCATCTATATTTAGCAACATCTTTCCTACTGCCAGGCCCAGTCCGCTGCTGCTTCTTCCAGGAAGCCTCCCTGATCTCCAGCCCCCAAAAGTGCAAGTCTCAGGTCCACTGGGGTGGGCGGGGACTGTGTTCATTTTGTACATGTTGTCCATCCCCAAATTGGCACTGGCTCCTAGAGGCCTACAGGGGGCCACAAAAACAGCTCCCGACTCCTCTAGAGGATGCATCTAACTCAGGATCACTACCCTCCACCCCATCCCCACTTGCCTGGCCTTATAGTATTAGTGACAAGGCTCTGGGATACCTCTTCCCCTGGAAGTCCCTCTCCTGCTTCTCCCTAGGCAGACCTAGTTTGCTGTATCAGCCCCAAGCACCAGATTTTCCCTGCCCTGGATGAACATCCTGGGGCATGGGTGTCTGGCCTCTGTGACTCCTCTATCTGTATGCCAGCCCCCACAGACAGAGGGTACTCAATGGACCTCTCGTAGCTTCCTGGCTTCTTCTGTTATAGATGTCACCATGGTTCCCTCCTCTACTCCTTCTAGTTTTCTTTCAGGCAAGACCCTACTATGAGGCCTTCCCTGACCACCCCATTCCTCTCTCTTGCTCTATTTTTCTCTATACAGAGCATCCCACTCCAATCTGTCCTGTTTATCATGCTTACCTTGTTAATTACCTGCCCCTTCCACTAGGCTATAGGCTCCTTGGGGAGCAGAGAGACTTGTCCATGTCTCTATCCCACCCGTCAGCACAAGGCCTGGCATCAAGCAGGCATGGAAAACTATTTGTTGAATGAATGCATGGATAAAAAATGGGAGCTTCTAGGTCAACCAGAGATATACTACCAGAGCAGACTTCTCTAACTCAGGTGATGGCTAGTATTACTTCCATTATTTGTCCCCATAGTCAGGGGTATATCCTGCTGTGTGCCAGAATTCAAACCAATTTCTCTGACTTCATTGCCTACCATACCATCCTGCCCCTCAATGGAGCAAATGAACCTACTGCCCCCGCCATGGTGTGCTAAGAGTTGTGATATGATAGGCAACCTCAGCCTGGGGCCCCTGCTCTATGAGATGTCCTAGAAGACTGGTGCACTCTAGATAAGGGGAGCTTGACCATCTCCAGGGCATGAGGCTTACCCAGGGGCTGGTCCAACCTCCTATTGAGGACCTGATATGTATGGTGCCAGAGTATCTGAAGTGCTAGATAGGAAGCTGGCTAAGTATAGGGAGCCCTCACCCCATGAGATATGGGGAGGCCAGGTCTTCAATCACCAAGGAAGCTATCTACATTACTATTCTATCCAAGCCACAAAGCTTACTGGGAAGCAGTAGATCACAGGAGGTTCAAACCCACAAGCTACCACTGGATCCCATGGGCCTCAGTCAGTTTGGCACAGAAGCTGGAAACAAGGGTCCTGGAGCCAGTGTGGATTCAAATCCTGGGTCTGTCTCTTCCCAGCTTTGTGACCCCCAACAGGCCACTCAATCTTCCTGTGCTACAATTTCCTCCTCTATTAAATAGGGCAATTGAAATCTTGTTGTAAAGACCATGTGGTTTTTGTAGAGGCCACATGAACAGAGTACCTGGCACACAGTGAAGGCTCAGCAAATGCCACCCCACGATGACAATGACCCTGTATCAGTCCCCAAGACCTCCTTGCATCCAGAATCTCATGTAATGCTCTTGACTATTCTGTGAAGCTCACAAGATGGGTACAACTGACTGCACTTCATATGTGAGAAAATGGAGCCTTCAGAGGGTGGGGAGACTTGCCCAGGTTGGGGGATCCAGGCTCCTGTCTCCCAGCACAGGGCTCTCTTGCCTCAGTGACACTACTTTCCCACCTGGGCCCCTTTTTCCCCATTTGTAAAAGGACAGAATAGTCCAAGTCCTGTCTAAAGGTCCTTCTTGTCTGCTGAGCCTGATTGTACTCTGCTGCCACAGGGTTGTTCCTCCTGGCCCTCACAGCTGCTCTGGGCCCCACCTGATCCTGGGTCCCTGAGCTCTAGGGGGGGTCTAGTCCTTTGCTTCATTTTCCCTGTCTGAACTCACTGCCATCCTCTGAGGGGCACTCACCTTCTTTGCTGAAACCTCATAAAAGCTTTTTGGAAAAGTGAGGTTTGTCTAGCCAGAGGCCTGGGAGTACCTCTGGGGAGAAGGGGAGCTATGAGCCTAGCTTTAAAGGATGGGTAGGACTTTGAGAGCACCGGGAGCTAGGCACCCCAGGCCAAACAGAGGTCTGGGGCTAGGTGGTCAGGGTGTGACCCGAGTAGCCAGACCTCCTGTGTGGCTGCTGTAGAGCAGAGCCAGGATGGGACAGGATGTTAGCATTTCCTCCTGTTGTGGCTGGGACAGCCAACGCTACAGGCCAGGGAGTGGTAGCAGCTGGTGGATAGGCTGGAAGAGTAAGCTTGGGGTCCCGGAGATCCACCTGTGGTCCTGCTGCCACAGCACAGGCGAGAGGGGACACAGCTTGGGTGGTGACATAGCCATACAATCAATAGGCACAAAATCTTCCTCAAGAGCAGGAATGATATTCACAGGGCAAAAAATGCAAATCCCTGGTTCTGGCTTTTGCTGGGGCCTCCAGAGGTGCAGCCAGAAGGCCCAAGACAAAGATCATACAATAAATGCCTTTTCTAAAGATTTTTCCCAGCACAAAGAACAAAGATATTGCCCAGCATTCGTCACCTCTTTCCACCAACTGATCCATGCTTTGGGCATTTCTCAAAAATGCCTACCTTGTAAATTGGAAACATATTCTTATTGCATTTATAGAAAAGATTCTATGAGGCCTGCTTGGGGTGCCAGCTTGTGCCTAGGTGGCTGTCACTCAGTGGGAGGTACACAGCACATGGGCCCTCCTCAGAAAGAAAGTGGGTACACATAGGACAGACACTGACTGACACAGAAGTCCCTCTACTCACTGGCTGTGTGGGCCTGGGCAAATGATTGAACCTCTCTGGGCTGAGTGTCCTCATCTTGAATATGAGCCTCTGGTCTGAATGTCCCCACTAAACTCAAGTTGAAACTTGAATCTTCATTATGAGGTATTAAGAGGGTGCAAATTTAATCAAAATATGGTATTTGTAGGTATTTCAGACTTTTTGGGATATAAGGAAGGTTAAAGGAGGTCATGAGGGTGGGATCATAAGGGTGAAACCCTAATTCAATGGGTCTATATCTTTATAAGATGATGAAGTTCTATCTTGTTATATGATATTCTTTGTCATCTTAGGACTTGGTAGAGTCCCCATTTGTAAGAAGGACTTCACCAGATGCCACCACCCAACCTCAAAATTCCTAACCTTGAGAAATATGAGCTAAATCAGACTTTATTGTTTATAAGTATTCAGTCATAGCAGCAGGAAGTGAACTAAGACAAGCACCTACATCACAGGATGGTGAGAGACAAATGATATAATGTTCCTGGAAGAACAAACCTATCTTCTCCCCATGCCAAAGAGACTGGAGAAGGTGGGAAAAAGAAATACCCTCCTCTAACAACTGGATCAAGCTCTAAAAGGAATTTTTGAGCTTTCACTGCATTCTTGGATATGCAAAGGGAAGCCAAACTCTGGGTACAGGAGTAAAGTTGGAAAGAGTTAAGTGCTGTACTAAGAAAATGGAAGGAACTGAACTGTGGGAACTAAAGATGCACACAACCCATGGTGGGCAGGGGGGATGTTTAAGAAGAGAAAGTTCAAAGAAAGTTCCCATCTTAAATTGTCTGTTGGGAGTTTAACCTAGCCCCTGCCCACCTCCCATAGATTCACAAAGCCTGCTACACACTTGCTAATAGTTTGTCCCCTCCAAAACTCATGTCAAAATGTGATTGTCATTGTAGCTCTGTGAAAGACGGAGGTCTTTAAGAGGTGATCAGGTCATTAAGAGGGGTTAACACCTTTCTTAGGAGAATGGGCTATTATAAAGTGCCCATTCGCCTTCTGCCACATTATGATGTCCTGGCTGGACATCACTGCTATGGCCTAGGACTTTCCAACCTCCAGACTGTGGGCCAAAATACACTTCTCTTCTTCGCAAACTATTCATTCTTAGGTATTTTGTTATAGCAACAGAAAACGGACTAACACAACACTCCAAGGCTGGCATTGCTGTTTTCTCCCCACATGAAAATCAGAGGAAGTGGTTGGGTGGGATGAAAGAATTTAATTAGAGAACAGTATAGATCATGGAGCCCAAGAAGCCTGAGCCAGAGGTGAGCATGGGAAAATGAGTCTCCACCTGGAGATGTTGCAAAATTCTCGGGGAAGACATCAGACTTTTCCATGAGATGGCAAACGAGGGTTTGAATCAATCTTATCTGAGTTCAAGACATGGGGTGGCAGCAGCTCTTGGTATTGTTTGAAGAAGGGAAAGGTGTGGTGAGGCCAGAAGAGGCCACTGCATGTGCAAAGGCAGGGAGGAGGGACCAGCAAATGGTTCATAATGGGAGTCCTTGGCTACTGTCATCAGGACTGAGAATAGAGGGCTGTCCAGGGTCACATTCAGGATGTGCTCCAGCCCCCACTCTTGTTCAGAGCTGCTCATCCTGGAGGAGAAGACAGAAAATGGCCTCTGGAGTCACACAGACTCAGGCTGTAGACCAGGCTCTGCTGCTTATAGGTTGTGTGGCTTTGGGATTGTGGATTTACCTCTTAAGCCTCAGTTTCCTCATCTGTAAAATGGAGGAAAGGGAAGTCCCTATTTTTTAAGCTTGTGGAGAAGACCAAGTGACTTTGTGGTTACAGATGATCTTTGTAAACCTGTGTGAGGAGCAATATGAACCTTCTCTTCACTGATGGTGGAGATATCAAGCTCAGCAGAGGGAGTGCTCCCCATACTCCTTCTCAAGACAGAAAAGCTGAAGGGATGTTAGAGGGACATCTGTAAGGCCACCACCTGGTTCTGCCATAAATTTTTGTTTGTGCTTGTCATATGTCTCCATTTTTTGCATTTCCAAGTAAATTGCAAGTATCAGTACATTTTCCCTTAAGTACTTCAGCATGCATATTATTATCTGAAGTTCATTATTTGTTTAATGAACAAATTTTTCTCTTTGGATATAAAATTTACACATAATGAAATGCACAAATCTTCAGGGTACTATGGTGTTTTGAAAAATGCATGATACCCAGGTAAAGCAAACCCCTACCAAGTTACAGAACATTAACTCACTCCCAAGAGAGAAAGTTGTCTTGTGATGAAGAAGAGAGACATCTGACCAAATGAGAACCCGACTCTGGGGATCTGAGTCATCTTCTCATGCATGCAGAGCTCTGAGGTCAGCACTTCTGCCCAGACCCTGACTTGCTGAGACTCCTGACCGGCCAACTGAGTCCCTCCTCAAACCTCTGCCACAGAGCCACTAAACAAAGAAGTTGGAGGAATGTATGTTCTTTTCTCAAAGACTAAGAAGGAAAGCAGAGGCTTAAGAAACCAAGGATTTCTCCCAAACAGCACTGTATTCTCAATACAGAAGAGCTGACTATAAAGACCAATGTGATAACATGAAAATAAAAAGTTTCGGGGGGCTGTGATAAGCTGTGCTGAATGCAACTACCCTGGAGATTCCAGGAACAGGAGCTTCACCAGAATCAGAGGTGTTTTCAGTTTCCCCTTCGCTCAAAGCTCTGAGATGGCAAGAAAGTCAAAGTTTTCTAAAATTCTCAGAAGTGACAGGTAAACGGGCTCAGTGTAGCTCTTAATTAACCCAAAACGACACCTGCCAGATGATGGGGATTTGCAGAGCGCACTGGGGGCCGACCCCATCTGCAGATGGTGGGCTCCCACCTCTGCTCGAGACCTTGGCCGGCTGTAATTAACATACAGAAAGTCTTTCAAAGTGACTTCGCAGCCAAGTTCTATTTCTGAAGGAGTCAAACTGGGCTTGGAGAGAAAATCTTTGTGGAGGAGGAGGAGGAGGATGGAAAGAGTTCAACAGGGCCATGAAATTTCTTCAGCTTCTCTCTGAGGCTTTGTAGAAGTGTCACGTGCAGCAGATCGGGGGTCAGTGGGTACCGGGCATTGCTGCACAAAACTGTCTATGACTTGTGTGATCAAAACCATGGCCTTTCACAACATGTCTATTTAACAAATAGATCTATACATCCACACAGCACTATATTTAATAGTTTAAACTATTATCTATAATGTACATATAGGCAGGATACATACATATATGGGTATACATAATATGCATAATGTATATATACATACACTCTGGATTCTGGGGCCCTCTGAATGAGCTTGAGCAAGCCAATTCTCACCAAGCCTCAGTTTTCTCATCTGTGAAAATGGTGTGCATGGAAAAGATTCATATAAACGACCTGCAGGAGGCTTCCCCTCCTGTCTTCACTATAGACAGGAAGGCCCACAGCCTGGGCCCATGAAGGCCGAGGCTGTTCACCCTCCCTCTCTACACAACAAGACCTTCCTGAGCTCCCAAAAGGGAGATGAAAACCTGAGCTCAGTAAAGGTCAGCCCTGTCAACCCCGACAGCCCAGCACACTGCACATCGATCCATCGCTGGGAAAAACCTCTTCTCCCACCAGCTCAGGCCAGCCATGAAGGCCTTCAGAAAAACAGGGAAGAGAAAAACCAAGAGAGAGGGCGAGCATGAGGGGGAGAATACACAATGCTTCTCGTTTCTGTTTCTCGGGGAGAGCCACAGACTTTGTGGCTGAAGAGTAGCACTGGGTAGGTCACAGGGACACTGGGTAGAGACCAGGGCCAACCCACGTGAGACTCTGTCACTGGCCAGCTGTGAGGCAGCTTAGTGACCTTTCTGGGCCTCAGTTTTGTCCTCTGTAAAGAAGAAGCTGCTATGCCCATTTCCTTTTGTCTCCACCTATGAAAACTCCAATGTAGGGAACCTCTGGTGATTCCCTGCTGCCTGACAGTGCCCCTGCCCTAGGCCACAGGGTACCCCCACATCTACCAGCTGACAGTCTATCAGAGGCAAGAACTGGAGCTTTTGGGCCACATGATGTCCATCGACACAGATTGATGGCTGTCCAGTGTTTTGAAGGAACAGTGTGTCATTAGTCACAGACCAGGCAATTTCTATCTTGTCCTGGCCACAAGGCTGACTTCTTTTATCCTGTGGCCTGCCTGGCCATTGTAGGCATCTCCACCAGAGACTGTGGCTATCTGTGGCATATTTTAATCAGTTCTGGTCCACTGTTCATACACTGTTTTGCTGTGGTCTTATTCCAAAATTCTGTCCCCTCCTGTCAGTATCTAAGCAAACAGTGGGCAGGAAAATAGGCAAATGATCCCTGCAGACTCACAGGGTGCTGGGTAACACCTGATTTTTGTGTGGGGGGCAGACAAGAGAGACCTCAGCATCTGGCATGCCAGCTCCTAGAGCATTGGTACACCCAGGCTGGAGTGCCCATAAGTGGCACACTCATTAGGACCAACACCCAAGAAGGCTCACGATTGAAGGCCTTTCAGGTCTGCTACCATGGACCTTCCCAGTCACTATCTCCTGCCTTGTGCCAGGTCCCAGGGCTCCACACGACCTGTGTTCCCCATGCGTGTGCCACATGGTCCTCTTCATCTGTTGTTCCTTTCATCTGAAATGCCACCTTCTTTCCCTCCTCATGTTCAGTTTCCAATTTGTCAAGACCTCCAATTTGTCAATACTACCTCCTCCAGGAAGCCTTTCTGGATCAACTGTCCTGCTAAGGGCATTCCCCATTTTTCCCTGATTGCCCAACCCTGGGCTATCACTACATTCTCTAGCCAGGCTCTGGGTCATTTGTGACCCCATCTAGCCTCCCTTGCTGTTGAGTCTGTATCCTCCTCAAGGGCAGGAAGCAAGGCTGACCGTCTGTGACAGATGGACCCTGATAGCCTCTTCCAGCCCCAACATAGGGCCCTGCCTCCAATACACATGCTGACCGAGTAAGCACTAGGAGTGCCCAATAGTCCCTTGAGCCAGCCCCAGTCAGAATCAGAATGGAAACAGGTCATGAATTTCATGCTGGAAGAATTGTGCTGGAATCTGTGTGAGGAGTCCTTGATCCCTGCAGAGGAAGCCAGTACAATACAGAGAGGCAAAGGGGCTAAGTCTGCTGCAGGAACCACAGTGCAGGTGCCACTTGTGAAGAGGGGCTCAGGACGGATGGTCTCCAAAGGGCTCGGCACACCGCCTACCCCAGACCTTGACAGACCTCCCCTGACACATAATAAAGCACTAATTTTGGATCACTTCAAAAGAGCACAGGAGTAAAAACTTTAAAAAGGAAGGAGCAAAAACATTACTGGTAGTTATAACCCAGACCAGGCTAAAGCTGGCTTGGAAAGATAAGAAAGTTCTAGGTTTTTCTTAGAGCCTTTTCTCTGCACCCATTTTACCACTGGAAGATGCTCATCCTGGAAACCTGAAGAGTTTCTTTGAGGTACCAGAAGCCCCTGTCTCATAGCCTCACCCTCTAGACTCCAGGTTCCACATTCAGGTGGGATAACATTGAATTGTATTCCCAAGAAAATCCAGCTCACGTATCCGTGATGGATGCTTAATAAACTCACGAGGTTCTTGTGCATCCGGCCTAAGCTGGATTCATTCCAACCAACTGTCAGAACACACTTTTCTTGGAGCTACTCAGAGCAGCATTAGAGTTGGAATGCATGATTAAAAAGTTGGTTGTGGTAGAAAGTAACACTGTCTCCCCACTCCGCAAAGTTCTAAGATTCCTCACGGACCACACACACTGCATTTGGAGAAAACTTATATTACATTTCTGACTTGGGGATCTTTTTACTTTTATTGGTGATGGGCTTTTTTTTAATGCTTTTTTTTTTTTTAGTTGTTGATGGATCTTTATTTCACTTATTTATATGTGATGCTGAGAATCAAACCCAGTGCCTCACACATGCTAGGCAAGCGCTCTACCACTGAGCCACAACCCCAGCCCCAATGGGCTTGATTTTAGTCAATGCATTCCATTTGGCATTCAGGGTGGCTTGACTCCATTCAGAGCTCTGTGCTGGGACTCCAGGGGGATACACAGTAGACAAACCCAGGCCTCCATGCTCTGGGGACTCCCTGTATTGAAAGTGATTCTTAGATCCAGACAAGACATGGGGGTGGCAGTAAAGGGCAAGTGGATTCAGAAACAGAGTGAAAGTTGTGATACATTCATTCATTCAGCTAAGGTATCCAGGAAGGCTTCCTGTAGGAAGTCATTGCAATCTGGGCCTCAAAGGATATTCAAACTTCAACATTTAGAGGGTCACTAGAAACATTTAGAGGGTTCTACACACCAGCCCAAGCTATTTTCTGAAGTGTTGAAGTGCACAGAAGGGAGTCCCCAGCTCATCCCAAGCAAAAAGCCAGTCCAGCAGGCTGCAGTGTGTCCTGGTGCTAGAGCTGGATATCGAAGGCTCCTCTGAAGGCCCCTGTTCAAGGCTTGGTCCCTGCAATGGAGCTGCTGGAGGTGCTCTGGAATTTCAAGAGGTGGGGTTACGGGGAGGTCCTCAGGTCATTGAGGATTGTGGGACCCCCCTCCTGTCCTCTGTGCTCCCTGGCTTCCCATGTGAGGGCTTGGTACCTGAGAGGCAGTGGAAGACTCCTGGACACGGAGCCAGTCGGTCCTGGTCAAAGCCCACCAGCACCTCGTGGTAGGGCGAAGTCACTTTAACTCTCTGAACATAAGCTCCTCATCTGCAGTGGCTATTAGGACACTCACAGGAATAAGAAATATTGATGCATTTCAAAGCCCTTTGTGAATTAAAAAGTGTCATACAAATGTGAAGGGGATATTCCATATTTACCTCCATCCTTTGTGTGACTGTTGGAAAAAATGGGTACACTGGGGCTTTTCTTTTTAAACAAAAATTATAGTTCTAGATGTATTTCTTATATTTCAACAAGTATCTAATTTTCTTTTTCTGGTACCAGGGATTGAACCCAGGGGTGCTTAACCACTGAGCCACATCCCCAGCCCTTTAAATTTTTTTTTTTTTTTAATTTTGATACAGGGTCTCACTAAGTTGCTTAGGGCCTCACTGAATTGCTGATGCTGTCCTGGAACTTGCAATCCTCCTGCCTCAGCCTCCCAAGCTGGGAAGTGTCTAAAATTCTTGACTGAGGAAAGAAAGCCTCACACTAGGAGAGCGTCAGGGCCCTTGATCTCACTGCGTCTCAATCACAGTGTGGCTTTGGGCACATCCCTTCCAGGTTCACTTAGCTTCAGTTTCCCCAAGTGGACAATGGTGACATGGTAGGAAGACAAGATTGGTTGGTGTCTGCTCTTTCTGTGCTGAGGAACACTGTGCTCTGCAGCCCCCACCACCCCCGCCACTCCTATGCAGATGACCCTCTGTTTAAATCAAGAGTCCAACCACCCACCTTTTCAGAGTGTTCTGTGAGGTCTTTTTTGTGGGCAAATAGACAATTTCCACCAGGTCGACTACAAAGATGAAACAAGTCCCCAGCCCCTGTCACCAGACCAGGACTCTCCAGTACAGGGACCCAGTAATGTCCCCACATAGCCCCAAAGCCTATAGGGACTCCTTCCCCCAGCTCAAGGCTGGCCCAGAGCTGACTTACTTTTCCGCGGCCTTGACCTTGGCCTGTTCCTCAGAGCAGCCAGGGGTCCTCTTCTGAAGAAACTGCCTCCCCCAGCTCTGCTGGCCTGAACGCCCGTGGCTGACTAATGAGACGGAGGTGAAGGTGTCATACCTTGCTGGGAAGTCACAGTGCTAGTCCCGACCTGCACCGCCTGCCATCAAATTTTAATGCTGCTGCTGACATATTTATGGAATGCCTCACCAAGTGTTTGCGAGGAGACCAGACAAGATTTACCTCCACAATTACTCCCACATTGTGCCGGCTTCATGGCGCGCTGGCAACTCGGCCGCACCGAGGCTCCAAGCCCCACTGTGCCCCAGGAACACACTTCATTCTGTACACCTTTCCTGCCCCCAGCAAGCAGGGCCCGGGCTGGGGAGGGGGAGATGAATCAGACACGGTCCCTGCCCACGGAGAGCCCGCGGTCTGCAGGAGGGAGCCACACACACATAAATTACCTGCGCCCTGGGTGGCTGGGGACCGGCACTGAGACAAGTACTAGAGGCAGGACGGAGGGGAGTTATTTCTTCCATCAGAGTCCAGATCAAGAGGGAGGTCAAAGATCAGGGACTCTCAGGGTGGCCACTTGCTTTGGTTTTCTTGGTCACTCCTGTCTTAGGCTTCTGGGGCTCTCCATCCCTCCCTTATGCTGGCCTCGGCTTCAGCAGCCTCTTTCAGTGTCTTTACACCTGTGCCGTTCTTTGGGGCTCTCCTTCCCAAAGCTGACTGGGAGTGCCACCCCTCCTTACCCTTCCTCCCCTGCCAACACATCTCTTCCTCTTTAAGTTTTACTGTCCCCCACTGCAGAGCTGCCCAGGGGCAGGAGCCATGTGCAGTGTTCCCAGCCAGTGGGTCTCAAACCTTGGAACCATCTGGGAGCCTGGAAAACTCCAGAATACCAGGCCACACCCCAGATGGTTCACGGGGACTGGAGTTCACAGGTATTACTGGTCTAGACTTGGAGGCAATTCCAGTGCACAGTGAGTTTGAGAGCCAGTGGACAGGGACTGGTCCTCAGGCTGTGTGGCATCACCCTCACCTGAGAATGCTTAGAAACGCAGCATCCTGGGCTGGTCTAGACTTACTGAGCCACAATCTGCTCTGTGAGATGATCCCCAGTGACATGAGTGACAAAGTTTGAGGAGCACTGATCCACGCTGAAGAGTTTCCCAGCATCCTCAGGGGCACACTGGTGTCAGTCTCCTGAAGTAGAGCCCCTAGGAAAGCAAAGCTCCAAGAGTGCTGGCCACTGCAGGCTAACCACCAAGAAAGGCTGGCTCATGTGGGTGGACTCCAGTCAGGACATTGGGGCAGGTGCCACCATTGCCAGAGAGCTTGACCAGACATGGGTTCTGTGGAGGGAGCTGAAATAGGACCAACCCTCAGCACGGTCCACACAACTTCCAAGGCTGGAGCCCTGATGCAGTCCTATCTCTACCACCAACTTACTGGAGCAAGGCCTTCCCTGTCCAAGCCTCAGTTTCCCCAGGAGCACAGTGAGGAGGTTGCCCTCAAGTTGGCTGTGCTGAAGGAAATCTGTTCAACTGACACTTTCCTCTGTGTCAGCCAGTCCACAGACCTGGCAAAAAGGCAGCTTTGGGAAAGGAAGATGTCTTGGGGAGGACAAGGAAGGAGGAGTGGAGACACCACCCATGGGAACACATGCAGAGCAGTGGGAGAGCCCCACATGTGTGCTGGGGAGACCCATTGTGTGTCCACTTTACCTGTCCATTCCCCAGATACTGTCTGAGTGCCTACTGCTCAACACTGAGGACACAGTCCCCAATAAAAACAGACAACAGGCCCACCCTCTGTCAGCTTATGTTCTAGTGCTACAGACAATGAACAAGACAATTAAGTTAAAACAAAGCATACAGTATGCTAGATGGTGTGTTAAGGAGAAGACATAAAGCAGGAGACAGGATAAGAAACATTGGGGAGGAGGTAAAATTCTAGAGTGGGTACGGATGACTTTTCTGAGAAGGTGACTTTTGAATAAAAAGCAAAAGGAAGCGAGAGTTAGCAATGTGAATATCTGTGGGAAGAGCACTCCAAGCAGAGAGAACAGCAAGTGCAAAGGCCCTGAGGCAGGTGTGTGGGTGGTATGTTGGTAGAACAGCAAGGAGGACTGTGTGGCTGGAGAAGAGAAGTGAGAGGGAGGGAGAGAGGTGAGATTAGGGAGGGAAGTGGTCAGGCGATCATGGAAGGACAGTGGCTTGTACTCTGAGTGAGCAAAGGACATGGCCTGACTCAGCCTACCTAGGCTGTCATGTTGGGAAGGACTGAAGGGGGCAAGGGTGGGAGGAAGGCCACTGTAAATAGAGATTTAAAGATCGACCTGTCCACAGAGTGGAAACCGCTGGACTGGGAAGGGGATGTGGCCATGTAAGCAGAGATCAACTGACCAAAGTCAAGGATGCTCACAGGGTGGGGCTGTTGAGTAGAAGGAAAAGCACCTTGGATTCTATTCCTGGCTCTGCATGACCTTGGGCCAGCCCCTTCCTCTCACTGAGCCTATCACAAAAGCCGTAGCAGGGTCGCCTTGATGTGGTAGGATTCTGAGAGCATGGATGGGGAAGCTGGCACCTGTCCTGCCGCACTCAGGAAGGCAGGGCGAGGCATCCTGCTTGTCCACTAGGGGGAGCTGTGGCAATGCTTCCTCCAGCAGAAATGGAGTTTGCCTCATCAGGGGAATTTCAGAAGTCCCCAGCAGGGCTCCCTGGGGTGGGAACAGATGTGCCTCTGAGAAGTTCCCATAGTGCCAGGGATCCTGTGATTGGCAGAACTTTTCCTCTTCAAAAGACATTCTGGACAGCCCAACAGCAGCTATTTAAGAAGTTGGTTCCCTGGAACCCTGAGGTTCTGTCTGTCTCTTCCCATGACCCTAAATACACAAACCAAAAGGGTAGCTGGGGAAAAGGTCACATGGGAAGGAAAAGCCAGCCCTGGCTCAAGGTGTTTGGTGTCCAGCAGGCTGAATGGCTGCGGGTTCACACCTGCACATTCGTGGGCTTGTTTCCTAGCTCAGGCCGCAGGTTACTCCGAGCAACTCCTCAAACAGTCCCAGCATCTGCCCCGAGCCAGGCTCCATGCTGCATGGTGAGTGATTCTGCCACACAGCAGAAACTCAGGCTGTGAGGCCTCCTCTTTTCCCCTAGGGAGCCAGAAGCAGCTGAGGTTCTGAATTTCTCAGGGTTTTTACCTCTCCACTTAGCTGAAGGTCTAAAAGACCCAATAAGATGCCCTAAAAACAGATGGGGGTCGGGCAGGACAGCCATGTAGGGATGGCTGGGTTGTTCACTGCACAATTGCAGCCAGCCAATTGGGCAAATGAAGATTGAGATCTAGCCCGCTCTTTACTCACCAAACTCTGAATCTTAGCAGGAGGCTGTATCCACTTATGAGAAGGAAGGAACAAGGTCCTGAGAAGTGGCCTGGGAACAGCCTCAGGGAAGGTTCAAGATAAGCTCTATGGTATCAACTCTCACTCTCACAGTAGCTGCTGCTTTCTGCTGGCACAGACGAGGAGGAGAGCATACAGACAGATACAGCAGACCTTCAAAGACAGCCATACCTGCTCCCACCTGAGTTCTGTCCTTTCAACCTGCATTTATTTGGTACCAAGGATGTGTCAGGCACAGCAGGAGGCATAAATCATCACAAGGTGGGACGGTCACGCCCTTCGCAGGAACTGAGGGAGGCTGGCACAGTTCAGGAGTGAGGCCTGGGTTGCACTCCAGGCAGAGGCCTGATCTGGCTCTCCGGGCCTGCACTGTCTCCTGTTCGCAGGGCTCTGAGGCCTGGGGTGTGGCTCAGTGGCAGAGCACTTGCCTAGCATATGTGGGGGTGGTGTGTGTGCTTGGGTCCGATCCCCAGCACCGCCTCCCCCACCCCCAAACTCTCACACACACACACACACACACACACACTCATGGGAGTTCAAGGTCAGCCTGAGCAACATAGAGACTCCAACTCAACAAACAAAAGGCTCATCAAGACTAGGGGCCTTTATCCTGATGCTGCTGCTCAGGCAAGTTACAAAGAGGAAGCCAGCCTCCTCAGCTCCCTCCTCTGTGGCTTGGGACAACACCAACCCAACCTGACCTTGTGGGGCAGCAGTGGACGTCACAGGTGGGAGAATGGAGAGTTAGCCGGGAAGTTCCAAGTAAATGTCATCACAGTTGTGAAGCAGAGCCCCCTCACTGCCCCTCTCCACATCCCTGGAAGAAGCCACGGTGCACCCTCCCCCACAAAGGTACAGACCGAGGGCCAGGGATGTTTAGGAAACCGCCTTCCCTCAGAGCCTGGCAAACCCGGGGACAGTTCCACTGCCCAAGAGTACTGAGTGCTGGGCTGCGGTGTCCTGCACATGCCACCCCCGCCACCCAGTCCCCCACCCTCCACCCTGAGGAATTCCGTGCACAGAGGTTCTGGGTGCAGGGCAGGGTATGCTAAGTCAGGCCTGGGAGACAAAGAAGGGGGAGAGCTTAGCAGGACTTGAACCTGGTCCTTGCGGATGTGCAGGTAGGAGAAGGTGCCCCCAAGTCCCCCGGGCCACCCAGAACCCACCAGCTGGGAGAGTCCCTGAGCCAGGGGGCCACCACGCCACCCTCACGCTGGCCCCCTGCCCCAGGCCAGCCAAGGCTGGTGGCCCCAAGCATGGGCCAGCCTCCCCCACAGCCCACCGCCTGCCCACCTCCTCCACTGGCATGGTGGCAGGCCCTGCCTGCTCCCCCGGGAGCCCGCCGCCAGGCCTGATGGCGCTGACGGAGGGAGGGAGGCCGCCAAGCTGTCAGTCTGGAGGTGCCCCTCGGAGCCCCTCCTGGCTGGAGCAAGGAGGGTGGGCCAGCGCCGGAGCCGGGCTGTCAGGGCCTTCACAGAGACGAGGCCGGAGAGGCGCTGCCTGACAGCTCGCCCACCGAATTAGGACCATTTGCATGCTAATTTCTAGCGCTCTAAGGGCTGGCAGGCTGGCTGGGGTGTGTGGAGTGTGCAGAGAGAGGCGCTAGGCCTCCCCGCCCGCCTGAGATGGAACAATGCTTGACTGATCTAGCTGCGTTAACGAGCAAATTATGGTAATTTTGTTATTACAAATGCATAGAAATTTCCAAAGCAGGCAGCCATTTAGGGCAGCTCCCTGCCCCTCCCCGCTCCTAAATACCGAGCCCCCTGTTTGTACACAAGAGTCTGGCCCCAGCTTCTGGGATAGAGATTCCCAGGGGCCAGGCTTCCCTCAGAGGCCTCCCAGGGAGGCCCTGGGTGAGCTGGCTGGAGCTGGCTCTGGGTTAGGCCACAGATCCCTGCTGCTTCCCCAAAACCTCTCCCTGTTTATGTCCCCAGAAGTCTCTGTCTCGTCCCTGGGCCTGGGGTCTAGTAAAACTGCCACAATCAAGCTGTCTCTCTCCATTCGGAGCAGGTAACACAGACGGTCCTCCTCATCGCTGTGCCTGGGTTTTGAGAAATCCATTCCATCATGTCTGTGCCTAGACTATGGACTGGGCTCGGCACTGAGGAGAAGCTGAGGGATCGGATCGTCTGGTGAATGAATGAATGAATGACAGAATGAGTGGAGGAGGAGAGGAGGGAAGAAGAAAGGGAAGAGGGAGGGAGAAGGAGACTAGAAGGGATCCAAAAATGAGGACAATCGAGAGAGATCTGGGCCAGTCGGCTCGCTGGTGGTGCGATTAATCCAAGACTCCACCAGAGGAGTTTATTTGCCAATTGGCAACCCATCCCGGTATTTATAATTATCCACAGTAGAAATCACAATTTGCCCCAGTTTTCCTGGTGATCTTCCTTTTGATTGAAGGTAATTTGGGAAGCATGCTCTTGGAGTGCATCCAGAGGGAAACTGCTTCCAAGTCACTCCCAGTTCCCAGCAGGGACGAGTGGCCACTCCAGGGCAGGGCTGGGCAGGACAGCTCCGTGGTGCCACGCCGTCAAAGGCCAGTCAGTCCACTTGTGGAGCTGGGGGTGGGCGAGTGTCCACTCCTGGGCCTCCGCGTAGAACACCGGCAGCACTCCTATTTTATGATGGGGATTTCAGGTCGGGCCGATGTTATTGAAAGGTCAAGAAGCTGCCTCAAATCCATTTTGGAAGTCAGTGGGGAATAAATCACCAATTACAGAGGGAAGAAGGTCCGCTCCTGGTGTCTGAGGGAGCCGGGACTCACTCAGGGGCTGTGAGGCAAAGGCCTAGATAGAAGCCCAAGCTCTGTGACCTTAGCTGGGGTCCTGGTCAGATTTTTCTATTTGTTTGATTTTCTAACTGGGTCACAACTTCCAGAGGGAAGCTGAACCCAGGAAAAGAAAACAATCATTCCTTTTTGTCCAGCTACCTGACTGTGGGGGAAGAGCGGGGAGGGAGCTAGCACCTGGGCATGATGTGGGGCTCAGGCTGACCCTCTGCCAGGCCTGGGCCAGGGAGGCCACTGTCTGCATCCCCTGGAGCAGGGTAGCTGAAGTCCCTGAGGAGGCCAGGTCCCAGGCCTGGGGAAGGGATCTGGACTCAGGGATACAGAGCAGGGTGGGATGAGGAGTCCTGACTTGGTTGAGACCATCCCATTATTACCAAGTCTATAGAAGGAAGAAAGACAAAAATGCTTCTCTTACTTGCTTCAGGAAGGAACTGGGGGTGAGCGGGGACCAGAGAGCAGGCTACTGCCCAGAAAGAGGGCCAGCCTGGCTCCTGCTTTGACTTGTCCCGTGTCGCTGCACTAGCCTTTGCCATGTCCTCAGTGGCAAAGTCCCTGCCCATCTACCGTGGAGGGCGAGGTAGCTGTGGCATGTACAGGGGCCATCTCCAGACCTCTGTGAGGTGTGGCCCTGCCTCACCCTGCACAATCACCCCCAATCTTGGCCTCTGCTGACTGCCTGCCATGTGTCTCCTACAGGGTGGACTCACCCAAAGCCAAGGGCAGGGCCACGAAAGGCAAATGCCAATTTCTTTGCATCCATTTTTCCACTGGTTCATTCCCGGGAGTCCCCCCTGCAGGAATCTCCCACCCAAAGCACTTTTGCAAAGGCTGCCTACTCCCAAAGCCCAGTGCCTAATTCTAGGTGACATGGTGTTTGCTTCAACCCAAGAACCCTCTCCTTTTCTCAGATCTGCTCAAACCACACCCTTCTCTAGTGCCCCACGGAGAAAGCAATTTCTAAACTTTAACCCGTGTCCAACTCCAAGTTGGCAAAGTCATCCAGCCTCAACTATTCACTAGTTGTGTGACCTGGAGCAAACCCCTCTTCCTAACCCCTGTCCTGCCTCAGGCCACAGCGAGGATACGCTGAGGTGATGCATGCAGCAACACAGCAATGGCACAGCTCTGGCCAAGTGGTGCTCATATTCTCACCATTATCGTGAACGAGACCTCAGAATGGCCACTGTCATCCTGTATCCTGCTCTGGCAGGATAATGCCTGAGGAATTTTTGACCTGGGATTGCTCTTGAGACAAAAGGATATAATAAGCTGGGTGCGGTGGCACACGCCTGAAATCCCAGCAGCTCAGGAGGCTGAGACACGAAGATGGCGAGTTCAAAGCCAGCCTCAGCAATGGTGAGGCACTAAGCAACTCAATGAGACTCTGCCTCTACTAAAACACAAAATAGGGCTGGGGATGTGGCTCAGGGGTTGAGTGCCCCTGAGTTCAATCCCTCACAACCCCCCCAAAAGGACATAATAACACAGTTATCTATTTAAAAAATTTTCTTCCCATCCTCTTTTCTCTTTCTTGCTCTTCCCTCCTCCTTCCCTCTTTCTTCCTCTCTTTCTTTCAACCCTCCATTTAAGCCTCTGCGTTTTGGGTCCTTTATTCGGAGCCTCTGCACATAGACTCCTTATAAAGAAAATTCATTTGTTCAGGGTCACCGCGTGGTTTTTCATTAAAAACAAATTACCCGCATTCAGGGAGGACATCTGGGCTTCGCGGGTCCCATTAATGACTATATTTCCAGCCTCCCTGGCCCGGTTGGGCTCCCCTTGCCTGTCACCCCGCGTTCCCGGCCCCAGGAGGACAATGAGAGTGACAGTCAAGTGAAAGGGAAAACATGAGGGATGAGGGCGAGAGGCGAGTCCCCTGAGAGGGGAAGGAGGGAAAAGTGAAAAAAATAAATAACTCAAACAGAGGGTAACAAGGGCCATTGTCTCAGCATCTTCCAGCAAGAAACCGGAGCAAATATGGGGGGGGGGTGCATTTAAATGGAGCTCAAGCCCTGTTTAATTACAGACTGCACCCTAAACTCTTGACTCTGGACCAGACAAGAGGAGGGGGTGAGCGCTGTATTCAAATAAGCCCACCCACATCCATTGAGCACCTACTGTATGCAGGGACTGGTCAATGGAAGATTCTGAGAGGAGTTCCAGGCAGACTCAGAAGCAACCAGGAGACGGGCACACTTGGCCACCACAGCCCTGCTGATGCAGAGCACGGGGGTGCCATGGGGGTGCACTTGAGGGGAGGCGAGGACCCTGGTGGGGGAGCAGGCTCCCTGCAATAGTATTTAATTTGGGCCTAGGAGGATGAGGCGGAGGGAGAAAGGAATAGACTGGAACCAAGTGTGAGTTCCCTGGTGCCCCTGCAGGAAGGGCTTCTCCTGAGCCATGAGGGACTCTGGGTCAGGACAGCCATCCTTAGCCCTGAGGGAGCCTAGGGAAGCCAAGCGATTTCCCTGAGCCCAGAGTCCTTCCAATCGGATCCAATCCCAGGCACCAGGGCTCGGTGAACTTGAGACACAAGTTCCAGGGTCTTGGCCCAGCTGCTGCAGGCAGGCCATGTGTCCTGAAAAGGCACAGCGCCTCTCCAGAAAACATAAAGAAGACTGAAAAGCCCTTGACAAACTAAAGACGACAAAAAGCAGAAGACCCAGTCAACAAAATTAGAGATAAAACAGAAGCCATTGCTACTGAAATCAAGAAGATTAGAAACTATCCTTAAAAATATCCTCCAGTCAACTAGGAAAACGTAAAGAGATTGAGCTCTCTGGGCTCAGTTAGCCTCTGAAGGAGACAGAAATGCTCCAACCTGACAAGGGACTTCAGATGGCAGCAGGGATAACAGGCCTGTGCTCCCTCTTCAGATAGACAGCTCCATGCAGGTGGGGGCTGTGGGGGCTGCTTGTTGTAGAATTAGGTCATAAGCAGGGGCGGCTGGGCCTCATTTCAGGACACTCCCCTTGGCTCTCACTGCCCCTGAGGGCTTTAGGCACCGGAGAGAAGTATTCCAGATGGGGTGACCTTCAGGGTAGAGGTGGTGGCTGGTCCAGCTGAGGGCCTGCAGCTCATGAAGTCTTAGAGACAGGGGGCTGCAGATCCCACTAAGCCAAAGGGAGTGAAGCAGCCCCAGCAGACTGAAGCTGGGGTCTGGAAGGAGCAATAGCCTCGGAACCTTAGGGACCCTGGCCCTCCTCACCCAACCTCCCACCTCCCTCCCCTCACTCCACCTCCCAGTGGACAACAAACCTGAGGATTGTCTCCTCCCAGATCTCTCCCCTGCTCGGGGGAAGCATCACAGATGACTCAGAGGCTTTGCTGGGCAGCAGGCCTCCCCATTCTTTGATGTGGACAATGGCACTTTCTCACTTTCACTATTAGCAAACCTCTCTGAAAAAGCTCCTCAAACATGCCAGCACCCAGCCCTCTACAGAAATTCTGACATCCCCTTTCTAGGCCTGATTCTCCTCTCTGTGTTCTCAGAGTCCCTGGGCTTACTTGTTACTACCCCTGTCCCCCTGTAGGCCCTCACCAGGAGCCTGACAAGGTATCCTTAGGCTATGCCGAGGGGGAGGGAAGGGGAGGGGAGGAAAGGGGAGGAAGGGAGGGGGGAGGGGGGAGGGCTACCGACCTCATCAGCTCAAGGCCCTGGCTTTAATTATTATGGTCAACAGGTCTCTCCCAAGCCCCTCCTTCCCAGCCACCCAGGAACCATTTTATAGGAGGTGCCACCCCAACTTACAGCACATTAAATGTGCCACAATAATAATTTCTGTTCTAAAAATGAAAAAAAAAAAACTTATTTTTTTATAATCTTGCTTTTGAAATTATTTGGCCATAAGTCATTTAATCAATGACTAATTATGATTTTTCTGCAATCAAGGCATAGACTTAGAACTCTTGCAGAGGGAGAAAAATCTAACCTAAAAATTGTTTTAAAACATAATAAAAGTTTGATGAGCCTTAAATTTAGTAGTTAATGAAGTTAATGTCACAATGTGTAGACATTTCATATAACATTAATTAATGCCAGCGTTCCAGATTCCTTTTTGAATTGTACAGGCAAAAGGCAAAAAATAAAATTTCAGGCCTCAAAGTGTAAATTCCCGAAAACCTCCTAGACCTTTAGCTGGGGACTTCTCTGGGCCCCTGCGTCCTGGTTCAGGGCTCCATGTGGAACACCAACCTCATCATCCGAGAGCTCCAGTCTGCCAGGGACTAAGACGCACTCACAAATAATGTGAGAAAAAGTAGAAGGAAAGAAGAGCAGGACAAGGGAGCTGGGCGGGACGCCTCAAGCGGGCAGACCGCCTGCTGCTGTCCAAGGACGAAAGGCTTTTCGGAGCCTGGACACTCCTGCCCGGAGAGCACGGCCAGGCCTGGCTCCTCCCAGAGAGGGTGGCCATGAGGCCCTCTTGGCAGGTCTTTCAGCAAGAAGTGGCACTGGAAGCATTTACAGCAGAGTGGTTTAAATCTCAGCACTTAACTCTCAGTCATGTGTCTCTTCTACTTGCGGTGGGGGGTGGTCAGGAGCTGAGGACCGAGCTGCAGTCCCTGTCCAAGCCTTTGGGTTTATCTCTTGGATTCATGTCCACTCCACCTCTGGTCAGAATCTGACTTGACCATCAGGACTTCAGGACTAGGTCCAAGGACCAGCAAGGCCATCCATTCCCCATGGGACACCATGTACCTCCCGTGCTCCGCCTATACTAACCGGGTACACCAACCTTTTGGGGGGCCCTGAAAGAACAACAAGCCCAACCTGTCCCCACTTCATCTGCCCAAAGCTCAGACCTTCCACAAATATTCCAGTTTCTTCTAAAGCAAATCCTTTAAAATCTCCTAAAAGCCATCACAAGCCAGTTGTTTTATTTTGTATTTTTAAGTAAAGCAGCAGTAGAGGAACAGCAGGAGGAGGCTGCAGTCGGAACCCCGCGACCTCACATTCAGCCTTGGGTTTGAGTCCTGCCAAGCACCATCAGATGGAGCTGGACGCTACTACAATGTGATCCCCACCTGGAGTAGCACTGAAGGTGAAGGTGTCCTCTGCCAGTTCTGACGTCCCACTTCCTGGTCAGGCCAGGGAGCCCGTGACTTTGGGCAGGGCCCTCTTTCCCAGGTAGGACCCTGTTTCTGTGTGACATGTGTGAAAAAACAACATTTCCCAGCACCTGCCTGGGCCCATGATGTCCCCTTCCCTACCTCTACACTCCCCCAGGGGACACACTGCTTACCAGGATGGAATGGATTCTGGTCATCTGTGCTACCTCGCTTGCTCCAAGGCTCCAGATTCCTAAGTCTCTGAATCCCCATGCCAGGTGCGAAGGCTCTGAAGGTCTATCCTGGTCTGCACAGCAGTGGTTGGGGCTTCCAGATTGGGACATGAGATCAGCACATTCTCAGGCTCCTTCCTTCAATTCCTTGTCCACACAGGACAGCCCAGGGCTGTGGCCTCATCACTTCAGAGACCAAATCTGAAGGGAACTGCCCACTTAGAACAGAGGTGACAGGGCTCAGGCCCTTCAGTCGAGCCAGGAGGTAACATCAGTAGGATGGACACCACTGCCTTAGCAGCCCTGGAGTGGCAGGACCAGGAAGACCCCTCGGGAGCATTCTGTCTAGCATCCCTACCCCTGCCTCCTATTTTAAGAGACAGTAGAAGTCCTAAGGCCATGTTTCAAAGTCGCTCTGTATGGCAGCTGGAATCAAAACCAGATCTCAATTTGAGCAGGACCTTCGGGCCTTCCATGTCCTTTGCATCCCAGAATCTTTGATTTTGCTTTTTTTTTTTTTTTTTTCCTTCACAAGTGCAGTCAAGAGCTCAGAAAGCCTGCATGGGTGTGTTGGATTCTCCCCAACTCCAGGGTCACTTTGGGGTTCCTTGGAGCTTCAGTTTAAATACAGTGTCCAGATCAGGTCACTCCAGACTCTTGTTCCCTACCTGTGAGGGCACAGGTGGTCTCACCTCTCGGTCTCATGTCCAGATCTGCCTTGGCAGAGCCTGCCCTCTGTCAAGGCTACCAGATGTGCTGCTTGGCACCCAGAGTTTTGCAGGGGGTGAGGCCTGGTGCGGGCACAGGCCCTTTTCCATCAGGCCCAGCCTGCCCTCCCAGCTCTTCTCCTCCACCACCCCTAAGGCTTTGGCCACACAGCTCCTGCTGGATGCCTGTGCTCTCTGGCCTCTCTGGGGCTTCTCATGCATGGGTCCCTTACCCGCAGTGTCTTCTTGAACTGGCTAACCCACACTTCAAGTTCCAGCTCCAATGACTTTCTCCCCCAGGAAGCCTTCCCGATTCCTCCCATCCACCCCAATTTCCTCCAGCAGACTCAGCGGCCCCCCTCTCCTGATCTCCTGGGCACTTTGTACGTTCTTGGGTTTTAGCTCTTAGCATAGCATGTAGAAACGTTTTTCTTACTTTTCAAGTAGACTGTGAGCTACCTGAGGGCAGCAGTTAGCTGTGTCTGAGACACCCCACCTAGTCCAGAACTGGTGCTCAGTGTCTGAGGAAATGTTTGGAGAATGAACAAATGAACGAATGTGAAGTTTCATCCTTGCTGTGTCTGGGGTCAATTCCACATTCCTGGTGTGGCAGAGTGACTAGAGGCCACTAGAGGGCAGCAAAGAGTCAGGAACGAGCAACAGGTGTGAGCCCTGGAGACCAGGACAGGGTGGGCAAAGGCATGGAAGGAGCCTGGGAGCCACCAGGAGCCCCAGGGAGAGCTTAGGAAGAAATTTAGAGGTGGGAGGAAGCAGAACTAAGAATGAAGGCCTTTCGCCCCTTGAACAAACCCAATGCTTGGGCTAGAGAGGCCCTCGGAGGGCACTGGTCCAGTTTCCCATCTGATGCCTGAGTCCCCCAACAAGCTGTCTTTGGCTGCAGCTGGCCCCTCCCAAGCCTGCCCATTCCACTGGTTTCCCTTCTAGTTGCTGGGAAGGTTCTTTATAAAAAAGGCCGAAAAAGTGTCTCCCTGACTCCCGTTGGCTTGTTCCAGCATCACCTATGGACTTGTGAGGAATATATTCACCCCTGGTTCACATACCAAATGAGACCCACAGAAGGGAAGTGACATGTCAACTCACACAGGCATCCCTGACTGAGCCAAGCCACCATCCTGCCTGGTGCTGAACCCTATCCCCCTCTGGTCTGCATGTCTTCCACTGAGAAGCTTGTGGGACAGGCGGGACTCAGAACCTAGGGTGATCTTGCCAAGGGCACAGAAAAAGCCCTTCCTCCTTTCCCTCCAGAAACTCTTCCCCACTCACTCAGTTGGTGCCTAGGGAATTGCACAACCCTCATTTCCAAGGACCCTCACAAATAGCAGCCGAGGCAGGGTCAGAGAGGTCTCAGAACTGTGCATGTCACGCAGCTGCACACACTTTCCACAGTACCCCTCACCTCTCTTGGGGCACACCTCCATGTCTTGCTAGGCTCCACCCCAGTGCTCCTGGCCTGCTTCCCCACCTGTCCACAGAGGGCTTTGCCTGGAAGTCTGCTGGTCTCCCAAAGTTGCCAAGTCTAAAACCTAACCTTGTTCAAGTCCAAAAACAAATACAAACCCTATTCATCAGCCTCCTCCCCAACCACCTCCCCTTCTGGTCAACCCCCTTTCCCTGCCTGGGCTAGCTAGGCTGTACTCCCTCCCACAGGAACTCATGCCAGCAGCTGGGCTCAGTCCCCATGCTCCCCTTCAGAGACCCAGGACCCAGAGGCCCAGCTTTTGGCATTCCCTTTGCCGAATGCCTTTCTCAACTGCACCAACTGTAAGTACCTCTCTGTTTCCTCCAGGCCAAGGCATTCAGGGTCTGTACCCCCCACTCTGCTGGGCCATGCTCTCCCGTGACTATGCTCCTCTCTAATTGGCTCTCCCATAGGTCCACACACTCCACTGGTCTGGGCTCCACTGGAGAGCTCTTGGTTTTATGCCTTCCAGGCCAGGCCCACATAGGTGTGCCTGCTAGGCTGCTGCCTCCATACCACACCAGGCTCAGACTCTGAAATAAGCAATGCTACTACTATTAGTTGACACATATGAAGCTTAATGTATGCCAGGAAAAGTTCTAAGAATTTTTACTTGTATGATATCATTTAATTCACGTTTATTATCATCATTCCCATTTTAGATGAGGAGGAAACTAGGGCCTCATCTAGTAGAGAAGTTATATAACTTGCCACAGGTCACACAGCTACTGAGAAGCAGCATATTGATTCAGAACCAGGCAGTCAAGCTCCAAGTATATGTTCTTAATCACTCACCCTCCCATACTTCACTACACGCCTGCCAAGCTAGCAACCTGCCGCTTCTAGCCCCTGGTCAGCCCTGGCATCCTTAGCTACATTGCTCTACCCCCAAACGCATTATGGACACAGCAGATTGAGCCAAGCTCTCATTGGAAAATTCCCCATTTTTATTTCAACCACTGAGTCCTGAGTGCTCCTAGGTGCTAGGCACTCTGCCAGGAAGCAAGGATGCAGCCATCAACACACACAGCCTTGCTTAGTGTCCAACCCTTACACACCCACACAGGCCTGAAGGGAAGCCACTCACTAAAGTACTCCAATAGTGCTTAGTACTGTGAATGCAAAACACCAAAATGCTCTGGGAGAGGGACGGTTGGGGGTCCTGGTTTAGGTGGCACATGGTGGACAGAACAATGCCCCCTGGCCAAAAATGCCTAATATCCCAATTCCTGGAAGTTGTGAATGTTATGCTACATGGCAAAGTGGAATTAAGGTTGTAGGTAGAAAGAATTAAGGCTGCTAATTGGCTGCCCTGAAGATAAGGGGTTAGGTTTGGTTATCCAAGTGTGCCCAGTGCCATTACAAAAGTCCTCCTGAGTGAAGAGGGAGGCAGGCTCCTCTCTCCATGTTGCCAGCTTTGAAGAAGAAGGACTGGGCCACAAACCAAGGAAGGTAGGCAGCATCTATGAGCTGGAGAAAGAAAGAAAATGATTCTCCCCGAGGGCCTCCAGAAGGGACTCAGTCTGTGGACACTGGACTATAGCCAAGGGAGGCCCATTATGGACTTCTGGCCATAAGAATTGGAAGATAACACTTTTTTATTGTTTTAAGTCACAAATTTGTGGCAGTTCTTTATGGCAGCAACAGAAAATTGACACATTTAGGTAATGGGGGAGGCCTCTCTGAATAGACGAAACCCAAAAGGGTACAAGGGACCAGCCTTTTGTTTTTTGCACTGGGGATTAAATTCAGGGGCACTTAACCACTGAGTGCATCCCCAGCCCTTTTTATTTTTTGAGACAGGGTCTCACTAAATTCCTTAGAGTCCAGCTAAGTTTCTGAGGCTGGCTTTGAACTTGCAATCTTCCTCCCTCAGCCTCCTGAGTTGCTAGGATTACAAGCATGCACCACCACTACACCTTGAGTCCTTTTTTTTTGGGGGGGGGGGGGGTGGAGGTACTGGGGATTGAACTCAGGGACACTCAAACACCCAGCCCTATTCTGTATTTTATTGAGAAACAGGGTCTCACTGAGTTGCTTAGCGCCTCCTGGTTGCTGAAGCTGGCTTGACCCTGTGATACTCCTGTCTCAACCTCCCGAGGGATTACAGGCTGCGCCACCCAGTCCAGCCCCTGGGTTGAGGTCCTTTAAGCACAGAAGCCACAAGTGTGGAGGGGGAAGAGCAGGTGCCTCATTCCTCCTGCCAGAGTGCAGTAGACCCTGTGCCTGCCCTGTCCTGCAGCTGTTCCAGACCCCGACTCTGCCCTCAAGCTCTGCTCCATCCTCATCCTCTCCTCCTACTTGTTTGAGAGAATAAAAGCTGTTAGTTCACTGGGCAACTTAACTGCAAGGCATCCTGCAATGAAGTCCACCAGTCCATGGCAAGCAGAGTGCCCAGGACCACAGGGACCTGGCCATGTCCCTCCATGCATGTTGCTCCAACAGGCCTCCCATCAATCAGCTTCTGCATCTGCTGCAACCCAGGGAAGAAAGACCATGATACTGTCTGGACTTCCTGGCACTGTGGCCTAAGGCCCCAAAACAGGAGTCAAGTAAGGGGGTCATGGGACAGGGCACACAACTGTTTTTAAAGACGCTTACCTTGTTTCTTAGACTCACTGAAGCCAAAGGCAGTGAACTCCCTTTCTATTTCCTCTCCAGCCCAGAATTTTTAAGAGTTTCAAATGCCATGTCAATATCTGTTATGTTACACAAATACCTTCAGGCAGGAATCAAGCAGTTACACCCATCAAGACACTATGGAATCTTTGGTGCAAAACTTTTGGCATTTGCTGAGACTTGATGAAAATAAAATCTGAAAACTGTCTCCATTCTAAGCTGATACAATAAATCGGATATGCTTTCTTCAACATACCTGATCAGCAAAGGACTATCTACAGAGTTTGCAGAGTTGCAGAAACAGAATCTACAAACATTACAGAACAACTAGAAGCCACGTTTTGCAGACGTGGGGATGCCCTGGAGCCACAGGACGGACAACACCCTGATGACCAAATCCAATTCAAAGAAAGCATGAACCCAAGCTAACATTAAATACAGAACAATGTTATGTCTATTTTTTCAGGTCCCAAAGTTCAACTGCCCAAATGCACCCTGGAGATAGCCCCTCCATTGTGTGTCCTAAAAGCAAACAGGATAAATGGAAGCCTTCATTTATAATCTTTTTTTGGGGGTGGGTGGGTACTAGGGATTGAACTCAGGGGCATTCAACCACAGAGCCACAACCCCAGCCTTTTTTGTATTCTTTAATTTAGAGACGGGGTCTCACTGAGTTGCTTAGCACCTCACTTTTTTTTGCTGAGGCTGGCTTTGAACTCGTGATCCTCCTGCCTCAGCCTCCTGAGCCGCAGGAATTATAGGCATGAGCCACTGCGCCTGGCTGCCTTTGTGTATAAAGAGAAGCAGTGTCAGCTGATGTTTTTCAGAGCCTACATGGGAAAGCCAACCCGGAAGGTTTCCAGTTTCTCTGTAGATTGCACTGCCGAGCCTGCTGGAGGTGAGGAGGGAAGGCCATTCCATACCTGAAACTGACCACTGCAGCTGAGCAATCTCAAAGAAAGGGGAGTCGGAGAAATAGCTCCCCAGAAAGCTCAAAAGCTTTCTCCAAAGGGCCAACAGGCCTGTTGGGTCTGCAAAATGGGATCATCACCTTCAGCACAGTCACTATGAAGTAAGTGCCTCCTGGGCTCAGAAGCCAGAGAGGTAAAGAATCAGAAATCCAAACAAATACAAAGTGGAAATTCCTGATCCCTGGAACCTAATATGTGAATGTCATCTTATATGATGGGGCACAAAGGGGGATGAGGGTCTTTGCAAATGTGATTAAGTTAGGATCTTGTGATGGGGAGATTATCCTAGATTATTCAAGGGGGTCCCAAATGCACAAATACCCTTATAAGAGAGGAGATGGGGGAGACTGGCACACAAAGGCGATGTAAAGATGGAGTAGGGGGGGCCACCCTGTAATGCCTGTAATCCCAGATTGCCTGTAATCCTCAGAAGGCTGAGGCAGGGGGATCACGAGTTCAAAACCAGACTCAGAAACTTAGCAAAGCTAAGCTAAATAAAATACAAAAAAGGGCTGGGGATGTGGCTCAGTGGTTAAGTGCCCCTGAGTTCAATCCCTGGTACTTAAAAAAAAAATTATGGAGTAGGGAGAGGTCAAGACCCTAGACTTGGAGTCAAGTACCAGACAAGGGCTGCCAGGAGGCATGGACAGCCACAGAAGAAAGACCTAGGTCTTTTCCTAGAATGTCTGCAGCCCTGCCAACACCTTGATTTTGGGACAAGTCATACCAATTGCAAAATTCTGGCCTCTATAACTGTCAGAAAATAAGTTTCTAAGTTGTGAGCACCACATTTGTGGTGATTTGTTACAGCTGCCACAGGAAACTGATACACAGGCCCATGTAATTTTCCCTGCATCTCCTCCTTAGCCTGCACTCACGAAAGGACCTAGAAGGAGCTGGGGACTGTGAAGGGTGCAGAAGGTAAGAAGGTCCCTATGAGAGTGGTGGACATGGGCAGAGCTGATGGGGAGTAAACTTTAGCCCCCAGTGGAGGCTACACCAGGAAGTTTCCTGAAGCCAGTGATGTTTGCACTTGGCTCTGAAGGATGAAGCTGGATCCTGACAGGTTGAGCAGGAAGTAATCCAATCCAAGGCACAAAATGAGGAAAGCCAGTGACCAGTAAGAGTCCAAGGCATGCTGGGAATCAGCAAATGGTCAGGGGTGGAGAGCTGAGAGAAGAGGCCAGGAAAGCCAGCTGGGGCCGTATCCTGCTATGCCCAAAGGGCAGAACCTCGGCTCTGCCAAAAGAGGGGCCTTCTCTGAGCTGGGGACAGTGCTCACAAAGACAATATGCACAGGCTGCCCAAAAAACAGGTGTGGAAACTACCGTGGAAACCAGAGACCCAAATACATGACTGAGTAACAGGAGCTAAGGGTTGTGCCCACTGAGCTCAGCGTCCCAGCCCTGGTGCTGAACTGGCACCAAGTACTGGGAGGTGCAGAAGAGAAAGCAAGGAAGCCAGGCAGGGAGAGGAATAGGAGAAGGGAAGGGAATAGAAATACAGAAGAGGGAGGAGTCGGGATACTGGGGCAGCAGCTCCCTGGCCAAAATTCTTATTTTCCTCCCTCCATACTGCACAGCCTCCCTCTGTACCAGAGGACAGAGCGCCAGGGGGCCCTGTGGTCACCCCATCCTGCTCTGCCAGCAGAGTAGGTCAGGCCGTGCCCTTGCTTGGTCCTGTGAGTCTGGCTGCCACCACTAATGGATGAGAAGCCTTCACCCATTCCTGCGGGGGCTCTGCCAGGCCCACAGCCATTTGTGTGTGGAACCTGGTAATTAGGGCTGGAGGAATCAAGGGCCAGAGGGTAGGCTCTGTTTGGATAAACTCGAGAAAGTTCAGACGCTTCTCTGAACTAGGCCTCTTAGGGGTCTGCAGCAGGAGCTGGGAGGCCCAGCTGGGTGGCCTCGGTTTCAACCTACTAACATGCCCTCAGGATGGGGCATGGTGCTGCTGCTGCCTCCCCTTCTGCCATCACTGAGAATCAAGAGTTGATAGAGAGCACAGAGGCAGCAGTGGGCACATGAGAGGGGGAGGCTGCAGGGGATCAATTTCTTACCTGCAAGCTGTGTGGCCATGGGCAGCTCCCTGACTTCTCTGGGTCTCACACCCTTGAGCCTGCCCACCTTGCAGGGTTGTTACGTCAAAGGGTTCTAGAGAAAGGACTTCACATTCTATAAAATGCTGCATGAATATGAAGGGCCATTCCCGGGTATTTCTTGGGATCTGTCCTACTTGCTGAAGACTGGGCAATGAGAAGCTGGATGGGAAAGGATGTCGTGGGCCCCACCACCTCTGATTGCAACATTTCCCTGGGATCTGCCACGGGCCCATCCTTGTAGCAGAAAAGGCGAAGGTTTTGCAGGTGGAACCTGGCAGATCTTCCTGGCATTGGCAAGGCCCAGGGCAAGAGCACACACGGAGGCCATTTCCCATATGTCTCATATTTAAAAGTCATAAATCAAGCTAACAAACCGTTAAATGAAATATGCTCCATCCTCCTACCTTGTTAAATACATCTTCAGCACAACCTGGAAGTCCAGGGTGGAATTTAGATTCCTGGAACGACTTGGTATTCTGTGCCAGGATGTGCCGCCTGGGGGAAGCCCACCCTGCCGTGATCTCACCTGCTGCTGGCTCTACCCCATCACCACACAGGGCTTCCTACACACCTGTGGGATACTGGTCCTTACATCCAAGCCCTGTCCACATTCCCATTATGAGTCAGTCCTCAAGCCTAGGGGCTCACCATGGGTGACATGGGCGATCTTTAGGGGACAGCCCTGGGGAAGAGGCATGAAGGCACTCGGTCCTACTTGAGGCAGTCTCTAGTGTGTGCTGGAAGGTGGGGTGCAGGCGCCTCCCCTGGTCCTGCAGACTCCCCTGGTCTGTGGGATGCGGTGGGGGCTCTGTCCCCGGCAGGGCTGCAGCAGTTCTCAGAGCAGGTGTCCTTTTTGCCTGGGTCTAGGGTGGGTCTACCCAGCTTCTAGTGGTAGCCCTGCTTCCTCCTTTCTGGGTGACCCAGGCACTCCCAGCCCCTTTCTGGACTCAAGTTTTAAAAATAATAATAATTATTATTAATTATTAGCAAACAATTAATAATCACTAATAAATAACCACTAATAAAGCAGGAGGAAGGGCGCCCTGCCAGCTTCTCAGGGCTATTGTGAAACTCCAAAGAGAAAGTGGTATAGGGGGTGGGGATAAGTCCTCTGGCTTTTCTAGTTTCCTAGAGAGTCAGTGGTGTATTAGGTCCAGGCACTGAAAAGAGGTGTGACCCCTGCAAATGGCCAAATGAGAAAATGCTGCCCCTTAAAGGAAGTACAGTGACATGTAACCAAGACCTGATTTCTCCCCAATTTTTGACACCTTTTATAAAAGGGTACTTGGGTATCCCTGCTATGCTAATGCCCTGAACACCCGGCCACCCCACACCTACGTGTGCCCCAGCTCCATGATGCAAGGGGGTGTGATGTAGTGGTCTCCTTTACAAATTTCTTGAAACCAACACATTGCTGGCCAGAGGAGATTAGGTTTCAGTGGTGTTTAGTTTATAATCTGGTGACCCAAACCCAGCAGCCAACATGCCAATCTTGAATACACCATCCTCCACCCAAGGAATACGATGGCTAAGAGCAGCTCAGGGGTTTCTGCCACATGAATTGGGTGGGAGAGAGAGGGAAGAGGGAGAGGAGGCTGGGGAGAAGCCCCCGACTGCTGGCCCCACACCCCTCTGTGTTCAGACTCCCCATGTAGCCGACAAGGGGCTGTTTGAGTGACAGTCGAGGACTGCCTCTCTCTGATGGCCTCCCCTTGCTGCCGCTGCCTCTGTCCCAGACCCAGCCGCAGGGAAGAGGCTGAGCCAGACCTCCGCCTGATTTATTCAGGTCTGCTTCTCAGAAGCGCCGAGCGCCGAGGTCACTCGGGCTGTTTGGGGGGATGCCCCCCCTCGAAACCCCGTCCGCGTCCTGCTGTGGAGATGTGGACAGTGCAAACTCACCAGGCACCATCCCTGTCAGCGTCGGCGCCGAGTAGCTGCCCTGTCCGGCGGGGGGGACGTGTGGAGGGTACCCGGGGAGGGTCGTGCTTGCCAAGTCGCGGCCTGAGGAATCAAAGCAACAAATCACAGGGTGAGCATCTCCGCGGCCAGCTGCTCGTGTCCACAGCTCCCCGGACACGTCTGCACATTTGTCACATCCGGACGCTGAATGCCAACGTGCCCCCGGTTTCCCCCTCCACTCATGCGTGCTCGTGTTCACTCACACACACACACACACACACACACCTCCAGCCACCCTGGCTTCACTCAGCAAGAACCCAGTCAGGGCTCTGGCCTGGCCCTGGGAAACCAGAACGCCTCGGGGAGGTGGACCGGCAAAGGTGCCAGCCTACTGGGGCCACCTCCTCCCCAAGTGACTTGGACAGCCCCAACTTCTCACTGGTGCTTCTGAGGGGCCTTCTGCACAGTCTCCTTCCTCCAGCCGTACCATCTGACACCACCACCTTCAAAGACTCTCCAAACGCCTCCCTCCTCCTCTTCTTTGATGGCCCCACGGTGGGCAGTGGCATTTCTGCCTCAGTCCCTCCAGCCCCACGTCTAGCCCTTGGCCCTGAGCCGCTCCTTCACTCAGTGCTGATTCAGGAAGCACCTCCCGACTCCAAACACCGCTCTGGGACTGCGACTCGGAGTGAAGGCCTCTGTCTTCAAGGGGTGGCCACTCCAGCCATGAGAGTCCAGCTCTTTACAGGCAGCCACCCCTTGCATAGTGATGACCCATATTCCACACTAGGAAGCCTGCCTTGTCATAAGACATGGCACTAAGAGAATAACCCTGTGCTTCATCCAAGGATCCAAGAGCACTTGCTTCCAGATGAGGCTGGAGAAACCCTGAGGCAGCTGAGCACTGTGAGGGAGGCACTGCCGGGGTCCGTCGTCTCTTAGGGTGAGAGTAGGGCCTGCAGCCCTTCAAACTCCTATGGCCAGTTATATGTCCCAAGGTGACCACGGGTAAGAACAATAACCTAGATGTGGAGGTCACACTGTTCTGTGATTACCGTTGGCCTTGAGGGCAAGACACCATCTTTGAAGAGGGAATTTGCAGTTTTTCCTAAAAATAAGGGATATACTCACTTCCATCCATCCTGTTTAGTAGGCAGGAAATGAGGTGGCCTGGGGACTAGGCCAGCCTCTTCTGGGTGTGGACACTGAGGACGGGGATGGGGGTGGGGGTGGTGAGAGTAGAAGAGACCCTGAGATTGTGCATGAGCAACCGCTGGCCACACACAGCCGGACTAGGCCCTGGAGTGCCTCTACAGCCTCCCCTAGGGTCCAGGAACACACAGGTTGATGACGCTGAACCGAGCCCCACAAGTAGATAGATGGGCATAGGAGAAGGGCCACCTCTGACAGATGCCCCCCCCAAGGAACAGCCAGCGTGTGGGATAAGCCTTGAATAAATCAATAGTCCTCCAGTGCCGTTATTCAAAACCATCCAGCAACTCCTGGAGGCTGCCGCATGCCACAGGATGCTGCCTACTGTCCAGAACTTTCCAGAATACTAGGCAGCAGCAGACAGGAGGCTCCCCCTCCTTCTGCTCACTGCCTGCCTGGCTTTGGACTAGGCATCCTGGCTGAGTCTATTCACATGAGGCATTGTTAGTGGGGAGCAAACACCTAGGGCTGACGAGGTCTCCCACAAGAACGCATCCATCACAGCTATCGTGACTCCCCGGGAGTGCCCATGTTAAACAGAAAGGGAAGCTGGCAGAACCAGTCATGCTGACAATGTGGAGGAAGGAGGTTTGCCCTGACCAGTCCTGCTGTGCCTCTCCTCCAATCCAACCCCCACAGCACTGGGTGGCAGCTCCCATTTCTACAGGAATGGCATGGGCCCAAAATGTTTTCTAAGTGAAAGAAAGAAGCGGCTCTGCTAGAGGAGCAGGAGCTTTCGGGAGTCCATAACAGTCCCCTCATTCGTGCTCAGGAATAAATGCAAGAAGGGATCTGGGAGGGTCATCTTGACCAACCCCTGTGACCATTTTGCAGGGAAAAATTGAGTCCTCGTGTCGGGGGAGGGGAGCAACTGACTCCGGTCCCACAGGAACAGGTGGCAGAGTAGGTACCTCAGCTCAAATTTCCTAACAGCCCAGACCTCTTCTACTCAAGCAGTGCCACGGTGGGGTGGGGAGCACTCGTGTGCAGTCTTCCCCACCCACAGCTGTCAGAAATTCAGAGGCCTGAAGGCTGCTGGAAAGGCACCCAAGGAAGCGGAGTGATCGCAAGTCACACGCCTCAGCCAAAGATTGAGATGTCAGTGGCCAGAATGGAAGACAGGTAGAGAGGACAGCCAATGGCAGGGGCTGGCATGATGAGCAGGCTCCCCCACCAATCAGAGGAGCATCTCCCATCCTGGCCCCGCCCCCAGGCTCACACCCCGATGATGAAAACTACCAACACTTACACAGAAATTATAAAAGAAGAGCCTGTGTCCTAAGTATTTTAAATGGTTAACTCCTTTAACCCTCAACAACCCCATGAGGAAAGGTACTAATACCATCCCCATATATAGGAAAAAGAGACTTGTCCAAGGCGGTGCACTACTGGCCAAGATTTGAAGCCAAGCAATCCAGTGTCAAACTCCACTCCACTGCCCTGTGCGTGGCCCTGTCTGCTCCAGTGCAGAAGCTCCACTGCCTCCCAGCTGGGACACTGACACCATTACTTACTGGCTCCAGTTTGCAGAAGAAAACTCAACTGCACAGTTTTTATGGGTAAACGGTTGCGGTGGAGGCTGGGACATAAGAGGGGGACTCCACATCTGCCTCCTAAAGGGTGGAGAGCCTTGTCCTGATAGGAGCCTGCCTGGTGCAGAAGCCCACGCTTCCCAAAGCTGCTTAGGATGGATGAGAGGATGCTGGGAGGGAAGCACAGTGGATCCGAGGCAAGCTGGGCCTGGAGTCCAGCTCTCCTGCCTCCTGGGACTGGATTCTCCCTTCAATAGCTGGCTGCCCTTTTGGTCATGTTTGGTCAACGGTTTCTGCCACTGTTATATACGCTCTAAAACCTTGATCCCTCTAGCAAAGGTTCAGAAAATCAGAGCCTCACTGAAGCACTCAACTCAGAAAGCCAGATAAAAAAGCAATAAAAAGAATCAAGGGAAAAGAGGAAGAAGGAATCGATAAAGAAAAAGCAGAAAATAATGAATTAGGAAACAGAAAAGCAGACCCAACAATAAGCACAACCAAGAATGGCTATTTGAAAAGACCAATAAAATAGAACAACTAGGCCAAGATTTTTTTTTTTTTAAAGACACAAACATCAAGATAAGGAATGAGGAGAAGATATGACCAGAGACACAAAAGAGATGATATGAAGAAGAAGAAGAAGAAGAAGAAGAGAATACACTTCACACTAATAAATGTGGAACTCTCAACAAAATGTGTAACTTTTTGGAAAACACAAATTACCCAAAGTAACCTAATAACAGGTAGAAAATGCCAGAAGCTCAATAACCTTGGAAGAAATAGAATAAAAATGTCCTTTTAAAAAGTAAGACCTTAATTCAGGTGTGGTGGTGCACTCCTATAATTTCAGCAGCTGGGGAGGCTGAGGCAGGAGGATTGCAAGTTCAAAGCCTTAACAACTTAGTGAGGCCCTAAGTAACTCAGTGAGATCCTATATCTAAACAAAATTTTATTTTATTTTATTTTATTTTAAACAAAATTTTAAAAAGGGTTGGGGATGTGACTCAGTGGTTGAGTGTCCCTGGGTTCAATCCCTAGTACAAAAAATAAATAAAAAATAAAATGCTAGGGCTTCATCCATTTTGCTTGTTTTAAATTTTTTTTTGTACTTGTAGATAGACAGAATGCCTTTATTTTATTTGTTCATTTTTATGTGGTGCTGAGGATCGAACCCAGTGCCTTACGCATGCTAGGCAAGCGCTCTCCACTGAGCTACAGCCCCAGACCCCATTTTGCTTTTTACGGGGCAAATTTTAGTTAGTTCTTATTTTGGAAAGTTCTTTTAAATCCTCAAGGTACATATCCTTCTGTTATTAAACTTTCCCCAGATATAAAAATCAACACCTCTGAATCCATTTCACTAAGCTAACATTATGCTGATATAAAAACTTAAGAAAGGTAGCACAAACAATAAAAAGTGAAGGCCAGTTTCACTATGTACTAATACAGTCACAAGTTACTTGGGCTCTTCATTCTTGCTACTATTAACTTATTACACTGATTGGGTGTAATCACTGATAGAGCGATATTAGAAACACAACAGAAAGCCACAACCAAATGAGGTTTATTCCAGGTATGAAAGGATGGTTCAATATTAAAATATTGGTCAGGCTCTCAGGTTAATATATAAATTTCCAAATCCTACCCTTGAGTGTCTGATCCTCTGTGGAGCCTTTCTAAGCCCTTCAAGTCTTTGAAGTAACTGCCTCTTCCAAAGATGCCCCTGCTCCCCACCCTGTCCCCAGTGCAAGAGAGGCATGGAGCAGGGGAACCCACAAGCTGGAGGTGAAGATACTGGTGATTACCAAACAGCTCTTATTATGTACACTCTTCCTTTTTTACATGCATTAATTCCTAGTGACTCTATGAGGTGTCAACAGTTATCATATGCACCCTACAAAAGAGAAAAACTGAAGAATGAAGTTTGACATGTATAAAGACACGAATTGGGTGTCAACATACTTTATATATAAACAGTGATATGAAAAATTAAGGTTATATTGCAATGCATTCCACTGTCATTTTTTTAATCAATAATAATAAAAGAAAGAATGAAGAGTTTAAGGAACCTGTCTATGGGGACATTACTAATAGGAAACAGCGAGGCTTTGAACTGATGCTGGACACTGGGATCTTTTGAGCTGATGATAATAGAAACAAAATAGAACTGGGTGAGAAAACATACAGTTGAGGCTTTTATTGGGGCTTCCATTTAGGAAGGAAGACACAACTCCAGCAAGAAGACATCAGGCTGGCCCCCTAGAAGAATGAAGGGAGCTCGTTTTATTGGTTACAGCAGGCGTGGGAATGGTGGCTGACGAGATGTGCTCAGCTCAGGCATTTGGCCCTGTACTAAAGGTAAGTTACTGCAGCTGTTCAAGAGAAGGCACGCAGGGAGGGGGCCTCCGCAACGCAAGCTCACATTGTTGAGGGTGGCACATGCCAAGCCTCCTGGGTCTGTCTGCTCTCGGGCCATGAGCCACAGCCCATGAGTGCATTTTCCCTTTGTCCCTAGGGTGGTCCCCGACTCAGAACCAAGTGGCCTGGCCCCAGCCTGAGCCTCTGTTGGTGGGGAGAGGGGCTGGCAGGTAGGAGAAAATGGACAGAGAAGGAAGGCTGAGGAGGGGGATGGATTAGTCAGTTGAGGAACGGGAAGGGAAGAGCAGGGGAAAGCAGGAAGGGGAGAGTGGAGTCAAACACGGGCTGTGGGAAGCCAGACCCAGGCTGGGTATCTGTGCTCATTTGGGAAGAAACTCGCCAGCATTGTCTGCCACACTGAGCTCACAAGGGCAGGGTTGCCAGGTGCCTGGCACACAGCAAGCGCCCAATAACTGTCTGTAGGAGGCAGGACAAGGCCACCCAGAGCCCTTTGGCTGATTCCAGTCCCATGCTGGCTTCTGAACTTTTGTGGGACTCTGGACAAGTCACACTCCCCTCCCCCGCCAGCCTCAGTCTCCCCAATTTTAAAAAGAGGTCTGAGGCCAACGTGTCCCAGGGCCCGATAGTCCTAGTGTCCCGAGTGAGCACACACGCAAAGGGCAAGGGAGCCCCACATGCATCTTCCTGCCGTCGTGGCCCTCCGCAGCTCTGGACTCTCTACGCATCCCTTTGGTGCCTCTGCCTGCCGCCCAGAGGGTTGGAGACCTCCCGCACTGGCAGCCAGCTCTCCAGCTTCAGCCCCACAGGGGCTTTGTGCCAGCTCCAGCCTTGCCCAGGGTTTGCCATCATGCCAGGGGCTCATTCCTGTCCAATCCCTCCTCCCAGCCACTGGATGACACTGCATTGTGAAGAGCTAACAAACAGCCACACATATTCCCCAAATAACTCTGTCCCTGAGCCCCCCATTACCAAGGGGCTTCTTTGTATTGGCTGCATTTTTATCCAGAGAATGTCGCTAGAACCAGAAGCTTCATCCTGTGGCTGCATTTACTTTCCATGGTCTAGTCAGGGGCACCAAGGGCCCAGGTTGTCACCACGGTGAGCAAGGAAGTGAGGGACTGACAGCTGTCTGTGTCATCTGAGTTCCTGAATCGCTCCTGCTGTCAGTCATGGTGGGGGGAGGCTGTTGATGGACATTATCCATTTCATCCCCAGCTTGCAAAATTCCACATGGGAAGTGACAGGGGACTGACTGCAGGTCCACATACAAAGCAAGGCAGCACAGCACAGTGACTAGGAGTGTCAGGACCACCAGGCGCAGATTCTTCCTACCACTTTCCAGCTGTGTGACCTTGAGGGAGTTCCTTAGTCATTCTGAGCCTCAGTTTTCTAATTTATGAAATGGGATAGTAATAGCCAGTACTCAGACTGTGAGCCAGGTGCACATGTACTCCTTTATTCCTCACCATGACCCTATTAGAGGACTACAATTCACCAGTTTTGTTGAGAGGGGAAACTGAGGCATGGAGAGCGTAAGCAACCTGCTTATGGTCTCATAGCTGGTAAGTGAAAGGTGAGGTCTCAAACCCAGTCAGCCTTACTTGTAAGCCTGCGCTCTCCACCTCCACCCCTCTCACTGGGCTGCTGTGAGGATTATGGGAAGATGTGAGCAAGACTCGTGTGACACAGTGTAGAAGATGGGGTGCTAGGCCCCAAGCACCCCACTGGCACTCCATCAACTTGGGAAAGATGGTAATTAGACTTCAAAAATTCGGAATCAATCTCTCTCTCTCTCTCTCTCTCTCTCTCTCTCTCTCTCACACACACACACACACACAACACACATAGATACCAGGAATTAAACTCAGAGGCACTTAGCCACATCCCCAGCCCTTTTAAAATTTTTTCTTATTTTGAGACAGGGTCTCATTAAGTCCTTAGGGCCTCCCTAAGTTGCTGAGTTTGGCTTTGAACTTGTGATCCTCTTGCCTCAGCCTCCTGAGCTGCAGAATGACACTTTTTAAGCCAAGTAAACCTTTATGAAAACCCGGAAGGAACACTTTGCAGCTCCTCCCACCAGAGCCGAGGAGTCTGCTCTGCTCCAGGAGTTTTTCTGGGCTCAGGCACGTGCCTCTCTCTGGCCAAGCAGAAGCTTGAAACCCAGTGTGTGGTGGGGGAGCCCCTCTGTGCTTCCCCATCAGCCACCATGAATGAGAATATGCTCTGGTCCAAAGAGAAGGGCCCACATGTGAAGCAGAGATGGACCCAACCTATCCTGGAGCCAAGCCCAGCCTAGATCAGTCAGTCCCCAGCCGCCCTCTGGAGGCATGAGCAAGAATAAGTGATTGCTGTTGTAGCCCTGAGTTTCAGTGTGGTTTGCTAAGCAGCACTATTGTGGCCACTGCTGAACTTATTCTTTACTTCCAAACACACTTTCTGGGGCCTTCTAAGGACATCTATCTGAATCCAAGCAGAAGCTGGACACCTCCTCGTGGGACACTCACAGAGAGAATTTAAGCCTGAAATCTGCTTTGATATCCTCTAAGGACTCTCCTGGCACTGAGCTGTGTATTCTGTGACCTCAGAGAGTCTGGGTATTTTCAGCATCTCAGGTATGTCCCCAGGCTGGGGAGATACTACGGCTCATTCTTAGGTCAGATTCAGACCTCTGGACCAGGATGCTAAATCCAAATTGATGCTTCTAAACCTGATATGACACCAGAGCATGTAAATACATCTTGCCCAACTTGCATTGTCTTTTTAGAGAAAATCATCAAGACTTGGCCTTGCTTACTATTAGCAAGTAGTCCTTATGGAACTTTGGAACTCAAGTCAAAAATACGTGATTTAAAATAACTCACTCTTAATTCTGGGAGAGAGGGAAAGAATTGGCACCTACCCCTGTTGTACAGTTGGGGAAACTGAAGCCCAGAGATGAGTTTTGCCAGGCTCAAAATCACAGAGTATGTGACTTCATCTCAGATGTCATGACTTCTAGTTACAGGCTGTTCTTACAGGGTTATTCAGTTCCCTCAAGAGAACTGGCTCTCCCAGATGTTAAACATTCTACAGAGCCATAAATTTTATAATTAAAAATGTAAATCTGTTTGGGAGACAAATGGAATAGAATAGAATAGAAAGTTGAGAAACAGACTCAATTATACAGGAAATTTAGCAGATGCTGAAGCCATCTCAAACTACAGAGGCAAATAGGGACTTTTTAAAGATGAGGTTAGGAAAACTGGAGAGCCATTTGGAAAAAAAAGATTAAGTAGATTGATTCTCCACACCATACACAAGAATAAACTCAAAACATACCTGAAAGACAAATGTAAAAAAAATGAAACTATACAAGTATTAGAAGAAAACAGGTGCATTCTTCTTTAAGCTAGCTTCAGGAAAAGGCTTCCTAACAATCACTCAAAACCAGATGCACACACTACATACAAAAATTAACTCCAAATGGAGCAAATACCTAAATGTAAGCATTAAAACTATAAAACTCTTCAAAGAAAACAGGCATAAATATTCATGACCTTGGGGATTAGGCAATGGTTTCTTAGACATGACACAGGCAACCAAAGAAAAAAATAGAAAAACTGAACTTCATCAAAATTAAAAATATTTGTGCTTCAAAGGACACCATTAAGGAAGCCCACAGAATGGGAGAAAATATTTGCAAATCATGTATCTGATAAAGGACTTGTATCCAGGCTATACAAAGAACTCCTGCAGCTTAATAATAAAAAGACAAATAAACCAATTAAAAAATGAGCAAAGCATCTGAATAGGCATTTGTCTAAAGAAGAATAAATAAAATGGCCAACAAGCCCATGAAAAGATGTTCGACATCATTAGTCATTCTGGAAATACAAATCAAAAGCACAAAGAAACACCACTTCAGGCCCACTAGAGTGGTCAGATCAAAAAGACAAATTACAACAATCTTTGGCAAAAGATGAGGAAAACCGAACCTCAATACGCTGCTGGAGGAAATAGAAAATGCTGCAGCCACTTTGGAAGAAAGCCTGGCAGTCCCTGGAAAGGTGAAGAGTAGAATCACCACAGGACCCAGCATGGCCACTCCTATGTGTACCCCCAAGAGAAACGGGAATGAATGTCTCCAAGAAAACTTGTACCTGCACATTCTTAGCGGCATTGTTCATAACAGCCAAAAAGTGGAGACAACTCAAACGTTGGTCAACGGGTGAGCGGATAAAGAAAATGTGGTGTATCCTTACCATAGAATATTTGGCAATAAAAAAAGAATGAAATACCAACACGCAGCCACACAGATGAACTTGAAATCATTGTTAAGTTAAAGAAGCCAGTCACCAAAGACAACATATGAGTCTATTCATACAAAATGTCCAAAATAGGCAGATCTACAGAAGCAAACAGGTAGTGATTGCCAGGGGCTGGCCGAGGGGAAGGGGGGATGCTGATGGTGATGGGATTTCCTGGGGGGCTCTGATGGAGCAAGTCTCAAGTTGATTGTGGTGATGGTTATACACTCTATGGTTATACCAAAGCCGTTGAATTGTACATGTGACATGCATGGATTGTACGGTGTGTGAATTATATCTCAGTAATGCTGCCATTTTTTTATTTCTTATTTTACTAGTTCTTTTCAGTTATACATAATATTAGGATTCATTTTGACATAATTATAAAAGCATGGAGTATGTTTGCTCTAATTCAGTCCCAGTATTTCCCTTTCCCCTCCCCCCTCCCTCCTGTTCCCTTTCCTCTATTACTGACATTTCTGCTATTATAGTTTTTTTTTAATAATTACTGTCTTGTGGATATACATAATGGTGAGATTCACTATGGTATGTTAATATATGTACATAGGAAAGTTAGGTCAGATTGATTCCACTCTTCTTCCCTTATTCCATCCCTCCTCCCTCCCCCTTTATCCCCTTTCTCTGCTCCACTGATTTTTTTTCTATTTTGAGTGAATTTTCTCTTCTTTTTTTAAAATTATTTTGGACTAATTGTTACTGTTCTTGAAATTATCATCTAAATGGTCATTTGGCACCAAAAATGTTGGAAGGATATAATATTAAATAAACTGTTTTTAAACCAAATAAATTTATTATATAGGGGAAAAAGAGGCAATAAATGAAAAGACTGAAAACAATCGAATTATGCAAAACCAACAAAAACTCTTGGCTGACAAAATCAACATGAAGTCCAATGATAAATGACAAGTTGGGAGAAATCATTTGGAGCATATACTGCAGACAAAGAGCTGCTATCCCTATGCATCAAAACATGTAAAAATTGAAAAGATCAAAAATTCCATAACATCCTGTAATCCCAGCAGCTCAGGAGGCTAAGGCAGGAGGATCGTGAGTTCAAAGTCAGCCTCAGCAAAAGTGAGGAGGTAAGCAACTGAGACCCTCTCTCTAAATAAAATACAAAATAGGGCTGGGGATGTGGCTTAGTGGTCGAGTGCCCCTGAGTTCAGTCCCTGTTACCAAAAAAAGAAAAAAATCCATAGCAAAAATATGTATCTATAAAATGACCCTTAAGATGAATTAAAAGATATTCAATTTCATTCATATACTAGAAAAGCAAATTAAATTCAAAATGGTACAATCCCACGTGGAGGAGAATTTAGCAACATCTAATAAAACTATACATGCATTTACCCTTTGAATAGGAAATGATTCTTGTAGGAATTTACCCTAAAGATAAGTGCAACTTCAGCAATACAAAAATGTACATGTATGAGGTCATTCATTGCAGTATTATATGTAACTATAAAATGATTAGAAACTATCTAAATGCCCAAACATCTGAAACCGGTTGAACGGACTGTGATATGTACTTGCCGCAGAGTACCACGCAGCTGTACAAGAGGATGAGTAATGGATGGGCCTCTGAGTGGAGTGCATAAAATCCAGGAGCTAACCGCTGGCCTCTCCAATCCCTTTACAGAAGGTTGTCATTCCCCACATAATGCCAGGTCAGAACCCTTGGGAAAGTCCAAGGTCAGGTTCCAAATGACTAATAGGAAGCCTTGAAGGGACAGTGTAGAGAAGGGGCAAAAGTAGCCTACTGTCCCCTGGATGTGTGTGAGTTTGGAATGCTCAACAGAGGGAAGGTGTAAGCTCTCTGGATGCTTCTGGGAGAGAGGGCAGGGCTGGGCAAAGGCAAGCCATAGCTGATGGTGGTAGAGGACCTGGCCTCCAGAGGGCAGACGCATCCCCAGGAGACGCTCCAGCCAGCTCTGAGAGCATCAGGTGTCAGACATGAAGCCCCCCCACCCCACCCCCACCTCCGCCGCCTCGCCCACCCTTTCACACAGGCTCCCCAGTTGCCTCCAGAGCACATCTGGACCCTGGAACCTGGCAGGGTCAGGTGGAGCTAGGAGTCAGAACTGAGTTGAAACCTTATGGAGGGGTGGGTCTGTGTCCTTTCACCTGAACTCTGGGCCCACCTCTGGGACTCGTCAACAGAGCTACAGCCTTCCAGGAGGGTCCTTGGAGTCTAGGCCAGGCTCTTTAGATGTCTTACCTCCTTCCATACTCACAGCAACCCCATCATGAGTTTTTTATTATACCTATTTTACAGATTTTTATTCTCAAAATATCTGTAAGGCAAACTATTATCCCCATTTCACAAAAGTGGAAACTCAAACACAGAGAGATGAGGCACCTGACCTGGTCCCCGCAGTTAGTAAGAGATGCAGCCATATTCAAACCCAGGCCTTCTGGCACCTGATTCCTCCATGTTCCCCCAGAACACTCAGCACTTTTCCTCTTCCTGCTTTTGGACTAGAGGTCCCCAGACATCAAGAGCTGCTCTTGTCCCTCCCTCCACTGTCCTGGCCTGGCACACAGTAGGGGTGCAGAAAATGCCTACCAAGATGACATGAACCGACTGCCATCTCGCCAACATCTCAGAAAGCCTTTCGTCATGAACTCTTCAAAACAACTGGGCCTAACTTATCAGTTTCTGCTAAGATGCAACTTTATTTTCCAGTACATCCCATTTCTAGGTAGTGCTCTCTGTGTACACTAATGCAGGGGTGGGGGGGGTTGATATGAATCCAATTAACTTCAAATTTAGCTCATAATGAACTTATCTCATTTTTCTACCAGCTCGGTTCTCATCGTGTGGCAGTAATTAACCACTGGGGGTTGTCACTCCCAGACACATGACACAGAGATCCTCTAGCCCCTCGCTTCAAACCCTTGCAGAATTCATTACCCTGACGTGCAAACCCTTCACTTTGAATACCACAGGGCACCAATCCAGCTCCCCCTCTGCCCACCTGACTGTGAGTGTGAGTGAGAGGATAGAGCAGGCCACTCAGGGAGTCCTTAATTATTGTGAATGAGGTAGGTGGGGGCAGGAAGCTGGGGATGGCCTGGTGGCTTGGTGGTTGTCAGCTTGACAACCCTGGGGTGAGATGTTCTTCCCAGCGGAGGGAGGTCTCTGCACACAAGGACCACACTATAAAGGAATATGGTGGAGCTGGTTGGCAAGGTCCTTTGTGATCATATCTGCTGGGGACACTTCATTCCCAGGAAGCCTGCATACCCCGGGCAGTAGTGACCTCCACTAAACCCACTGCTCTCTGGGTGTTGGTTTTCCCATCCGAACATTCAAGCAGTGGGAACAGATGGCCTGAGCTTCTTCCTGCTCCAACATTCCATGAGTGACATCATTGTTCCTCTGTGTGGGTGGCAAGGAGGCAGAGCGGGTGGCTATAGAGACAGCAGTGCCCACCTGTCTTGGTGTCTGCCCTCCTGCCCACAGCACCAGACTTCCTGGAGACCTTGGATCATACCCTAGTAAAAGGAGGCTAAGCATCAGGCTGGCTTTCATGTCTCTAGGAAAGAAACTTCTAGAAGGAGATGGGGCTGTTGACCTGTACAACACTGCCATGGGCCTTCTCACCAAAAATGGGCATGGGTGAACAAACACCTGGCCCTGGACAGCAGTCCCTATTGGTGAAGGTTAGTTTTTAAAAGAAGCTGGATTTCTGGTTTTCATTTAGAGTCACTTCACTGGGGACTCTCTTGACTATGTAGATGCTAATAACTAACGCAGTTTTTTAATATGTAGACTGAAGAATAAAGAAAATGTGTCCAAGGCCATGTTTAGCCCTCAAACAATCAATTTTCCACCTTTACTCATATTCAAAATTGAACCCTGGTCCCCAGTGGAACCACCTCACCACCAGCAGTTTTACCCACTGTCAGGTCTGGCTAAGGACAAGAGCCCTGCCTGGGTGTCCAGGTGTCTGCTAAAGCGGTACCTACCCTGCAGGGTGCACAGGCCATAGCCTGGAGTCAAAACACGGAGGAAAGTGGGTTCTAGGAAACGGGGGCCTGAGCACAGCTAGCCCCACACATCCTACCATCTTTCTCGTTTCTGTGGGTGACAGCCTTAGCCTTCTGATCACACTGGCTTCAAAGACACCTATTCCTCATCGTGTCCAATCATTCCCCAGCCCCCTGGCTCCTCTCCTGCATGGGCTGACCTGCTCTGTGTCAGCCTGTTCTCTTTCCCTGTCCTCTGGCAATTCCTCCCAGACCTGCACTGCTCAAGGCCCATCTGGACTCAGTGAGGGCTCCAAAGCCAGCGTGTTGAGTCTTGGCCCCATGATTTCACCAGACACGCAGACCCTTCTACTGCTAGGATTTGTACAACATCTTCTCAGAAGACCGCTCTCACAGTCATAGAAACAGGAGAAACCTTCCTGCAAGTTAAGAAACATTATTTACAACTTTAAAAATGAGGTCTTAAAGGTGGGCAATGTGCACAGCTTCTTTATGCTATGGGGCAACCCAGGGCTCACGTCTGAGAGAATGTCCCAGTGTTTAATGAACTCTTTGCAGTTTGATTAGAGCTCAGATGCTGTGAAGTTACAGGCAAATATTAGGTATGAAAAATAACCCTGAAGATTTGGGCTATAATGCTTTGTTAGGACCTTAACCGATCTTGTTTCTAATCTAGTAATCTTATTCCAGCTTCCTTTTTTTTGCAGACCTGGATTGAACCCAGGGACTCACACGTGCTACACCACTATGCTCCCAGTCTCTTATTCTAACATTTTTAAAAAATGCTTTTCCTGATGCATGATATAAACCCTCTTCCTTAAATGCTCTTGAAACCAGTTTTACCTCTGTATAGGTTCCCTCAATAACAAATGGAATTAAATCTTCATTTTACATATTGGCCATTTTGCATTTGTACAAAAATTGTTATTGTTTGAATAAGTTCCCCCCAAAGGTCCCTGTATTAAAGGCTTGGTCCCCAGGGTGGCATTATTGGGAGATGGTAGGACTTTTAGGAGGGGGGGGCCTAAGAGGAGGTCCCTAGGTCATTAGGGAGTGTGCCCTTAAGGAGGATTGTGGGACCCTGGCCTATTTATTTATTTTGCTTCCTGGCTCATGAAGTAAGTGTTTTGCATCTCATGTATTACCTACCAGTGCCACCAGTGCCCCCACCAGAAGCCCAAAGAAATGGCTCCACCTAATCTTGGACTGGAACCTTCAGAACTAAATAAGCTGTTTCTCTTTATAAGTTAATTATCTCAGGTATCTTGTTACAGTCATGGAAATCTGACACACACTATATTTTTAACTTCTTAAAAGTACATTTTGACATCTATTGTGGGAACCATGCCTGAGACGGTGACCTGAGCTGAAGATTTTCAATAAATACTAGAGCAGAAGGCAGTGGACAACTGACAACTGTCACCTAGAGACTAAGAGAAATGGCCAATGCTGGGGACTTGGGGAGGGACCTGATCCTTCTCCGCAAACCTGGCTGGATGTGAACACCTAGGGCGCATCTCTAGGCTCACTGCTCGGCTGGTGCTGAGGATGTGTGCTGGTTCAAACAGGCTGCTCTGAGGTCCCCTTGGTTGGACCTGCTCCTGGTAAAGGGTGTGCAGATCGAGGGATTTGCTGGGGGGATACTTCACTAGAGGGGAAAGGTGGATCCCATAACATCCCACCTCAGCTTGTGGACTTCAGAGCACTAATGCTGACAAGATGCCCGTCAGGACAGCAGATCTGGTGGGCTCCTAACAACAGCCTTATTAGCCATCAGCTTAGGTGATGTTACTTACTTAGAAACAATAACCCTAAATTTCTTTTCCCCAAATTACTTAACCCTCAAGTTTAGCTAATTCCGACTGGCCTCCTTGTCCTGGCTAAACATCTAATCTGGACTTGTAGAGCCAGGAAGACAAATCTGAGAACCCAGGAATTGAGGTGCAGTGTACATTGCTATTATCAGCCCTTCCCATTCCTTCATTCCGCAGACGTAGTCCACTGCCCAGCAATCACAGGAAGTTATCAGACTCAAGTCCTGTGTTTCAGATTTGAGAGCATGTTTGAATTTCGACTGCCTGGCCTTTCAGAGCCGACCCTGGGGTTCAGTCAATATTTCCATGTACATTTGTGGCACGATCTTCCTTGAACTAGTTACTGTTGACCCAACACAGTAGAACAACAAAGGCAGTGTTCTAATCAGTGAAGATGAAGGGCCACCCCACCATGCTGATGGCTTGCAGCCTCCTCCAGGCACAGGGAGAAGGCAGTATTTACAGCAGAAGGATCCAGGGCAGCTGTGGCTAGTTCGAGAGTTCACTCATTCATCATTCACTCATTCAGATATCATCTGACTCCAGCTAGGTTTTAAGTACCAGGCTGAGTGTTTCAGAGGACCCAGAGATGATGATAATAGTGATAACAACTACAACAATAACCATGGCTTACATAGCTCTCAACCATGTGCCAGTGCTGTTCTAAATACACTGTGTGTACATCTCGTTTAACTATCACAGCCACCCTGGGAGATACAATTCTTTACAATCCTCAATTTGCAGATAAGGCACCCAGTAAGAAAGATGCCAACTGAGGTTCTGACTTCAGGAACCTATGCTCGCCCCACATGTCCCAAAGATTCTGTTTCAGTAAGAAAGTCATAAAATACAAATGAACTCCCCTTTGACCAGCAGTTCTGCTTCTAGTACTTTACCTGTGGAAATATACAGAAAAATACATCAAGATTTACAATGAAAGGGAAGGAAGGAAGGAAGGGAAGGGGAAGAGGGGAGGGAGGAAGAAATCCAGCTGTCTATCATAATAGCTAGAATAAATCAATTAGGATACTTCCTTATGATGGGATATTACAGTTCTGAAAAAACCATGAGGAAGATTTGAATGTGGGGATTATGGAAAGATCTCCAAGGTATATTATTAAATGAATCAAGCAAAGTGCAAGAGAACCTTGTGTAAGATATGATTCCACCTGTGCTAGTAAAAAACGGAAAAGATCTATATTCCAATTGATTAACAAACTGATAGCATTCACAAGACACGGTTAACTTTGGGGACAAGGATTATGGTTGGGAGGGCTGAGGTTGGGGGAAGGAGACTTATTTTTCATTTTATTTTTTTTTTCTGTATGGTTTGAATATTTAACCACATGCATGTATTACTTTCTATTCAAAATTAACATTCGATTTAAAATTAACTTTAAGAACCAGACACAGTCTGTGCCCCAAGGGGCTCTCACTGTCTAGAAGGGGAGATAATAATGAATCTAAGATGCATGAAGTGTGGGCTCCTCCCTGCCCCTGCTCTGGGACAGAGGTGTCAGGGAAGGAACTTCTTGCTTTCCAGGACAACATCATGATGCCAGGTGCACCTTAGCCAAGTCTCAAGGTCCCACCAGGCCTGTCCCAGGCCACCAGCTCAGGACACACATAAGTCATGTGAAGATGGAAATAGGAGCACTGACAAGTGCAGAAGGAAGTGACACTTTGCCCACAGTGGAAGCTTCTGGAGCTGGCCACTGCCCCCCCCCAACCCCACCTGCTGTGCCACAGTATCTGCTGAGCGCACACTGGATGGATGGAGTGCAGGAGAGGCACGATCAAACTTATCCTATTTGCCAGGCTCCCTTCTAAGAGCTTCAGGTATTGTATCGCTTAGTCACCAAAACGACCCTAGGAAATAGAAATTGTTCATGTCGTTGTGATGGGAGATTGAGCCTAGGGGTTAAGAGGGCAAGTACTGGCAGCAGCTGCCCGGATGGCTTATCAGCTGTTTTGCATTTTGGGGCAAATCTTGGTTTCCTCATGGATAGAATAGGGAAGCAGTGCCACCTCCTTAGACTGTTTAAAAGGACTGAAGACTTAGTACGTGTAAAGCACTAAGAAAGGTTGCCTGGCCCATGCAAATGCTCCCAAATGTTAGTCATGCCTGTTTTGACTTCAAATGTACAGAGGAGGCAACCAAGGCTAAGAGACATTAAGTGAGTTGCCCAAGCTTGCACAGGCACAAAGAAGCCAGACCTGGGGCAGGACTGGAAACGCCAGCAGCTGTGCCCTGCCACCAGGTTCCTCTGACCAGCATGGTTTAAGTCAGGGCAGAGAATCTGGTGTAAGCTCCTTAAGGCGCAGGCAGCCCCAGACCAAAAGTTAGAAAACCCTCCACTTCCTCACTATGCCTCAGGCACATCCCTCCCCTCCCTGAACATCTTGCCTGTGATCTGGGAGCCCAATCCCTCCACCTGGGGGAAGATGGCACAACACTACCAAGATCTGAGGACAAACCACCCATCCGGTTCAAGAAAAAGTCAATAGGTGAAGGTCTAAGCCTCTGATAGGCTTATGATCTCTCTTAAAGGGACTCAGGCCTGTCACAATCCTAAAGCAGGGCCACAGCCAGTCGAATTCTGGTCCAGAGGCCAGGTGTAGATGTCACAAGCAAGGCTCAGAACCGAGAAAGCCCAGCCAGAAAACACGGATGCTTTGTGACATGGGCTCCCACTCCTCAGGGGCGTTCCCAGATCTAACAGTGAGGCTGATGCTGGGAACCCACTGCTGAGGAGGCCCCTGTGAGGGAGCAGGGCTGGGCCGGTGTGCGGCTGGCCAGGGAAAACCAAGCCCACCCCGCAGAGGCACCTCCCAGGGAGCACAGCAAATTCATGTGCTGTAGAGAACACGCATTAAATCGCACTGCTGGGCTGGCGCCGCGGGCTGCCAGAGCGCCAGCCAGCCCGGCCCAGCCCTCCTCTCCCAGAGATGCTGGCTCAGGTAGCGGCTCACAGAGTTCCTGGCTGCTTCTGCGAGCTCTGGTGCAGCTCAGGCTCCTGCTTGCACGCCACCGCCAGTTCTGGGTCTCCGTCAGCCCTGCCCTGCATCCCCTGTGGGCCACCAGGAGCCCCACAGGGGATCACAGAAGTAAAAGTGCTCGTACAATGCAGGGGCAGGGGCCCTACTGAATAGGGAGCTTCGTGTCGTCACGTGGGGGCAAGAATATCAGTCAGCCCGACCGGGTTCAAGTTACCAGCTACGCACCATCTCAGTTGGGGAAACCGAGGCTCAGAGAGGCAAAGGGTCACGTCCAAGGTTCTCACACACAGCAAAGAGCAGAGCTGAGATTTTAGTCCTGCAGCTGGACGGCAGCCTTCCTGGAGGAAGAGGCATGGGGGCTGGGACTCCGTGGGTAGTGTTGTTCTGGAGGAGCTGGCAGGGCTGGGGATGAGGTGTGGGTCTGAACTGCTTGCCTCCCCTCGTTCCAGGGGATAAACCTCAAAGGAAAGACAAGCCAGGCACTGAGTCTGAGCTTCCTCAGGCTCAGGCAGAGGTGGGGCTGAGCTGCAGCAGCAGCTGATGTGTAAGGTATGAAAGCTGAGGTCCCAGCTGTGGGGACTAAAAACCTGACTGCCTTTACCTGACTTCTGCAGTCAGGTGGCACCACAGCCTGACGGACGCTAAACACCAAGGAGGCCACAGGGTTCAGTCTGTGCCTCTGAGCCTCCAGGGGACCTTGGGCCTCTGGACTCCCACTCCCCCACCAGTGAGCCCTAGGTCTGTTTTATATAAAGTTTAGCAGGAAGGTTCTAGCTGAATGAAAGTTTTCTTGGAAAAACACACACACAATCACACACACAAACACACATCAAAAAGGACCTTGACAATTGTTGGAAAAGAATCCATTGCCTATTCTGTAGGTAGGGGAGAACCCAGCAGGAGCAGGCCTTGCCAGAGAGCCAGGCACAGCCAGGCCTACGTCCAGAAACTCCCACACTTCTGGTCCAAATGTCCTTTCTCTTCTTTTCTCCTTTTCTGCCTCTCCCTTCTCTCTGCACAGAACATCCCATATGTTAAAACAAACAAACAAACTGACTCTAAGTTCTTTTCTTCCAGTGTCCCACGATCTTCTAATGTCCCTGAAGTGAACCAGGGATGCTTTTGCGAGCAGATTCAGGAATGCCAGTATCTTTTGGGGCCCCACAGACCTGGCCCACGTCAGCCAGGCCTCTGAATCTGCGAGGCAGGGCCAGGAAGGGGGACACACGTAGAATCCTGATGTCACTGAATTTGCCACTGACCTCTCCCTCTGCTACCAGCAAATGACTGCACCTCCCTGAGCTCTGCTTTATACAACTGAGAAATGGGAATAATAACCCTTGCTCTCCCTCCTGAGGTTCCTGGGCTTTGGAAACAGGAAAAAGAAAGAGGCAGGGGAAGAGAGGGAGAAGGAGAAAGAAGGCAGAGCCTCTGACAAAAATTAAATAAAATAAAATAGAAATATTCAAACCTGCAACCCAGTGTGACATCGGCTTAAGTTTTGAGGCCTTACAGGCCAGGGCTTGCCATCCCAGCCACTTGCATTCTACTTATGCCACCTCAGGCAGGTTGCTTAATTTTCACACCTCAATTTTCTTGTCTCCAAAATGGGGCAAATAGTACCCATTTCACTGGGTCATTGAGGTCCAAGCCACATCTCCCTGGAGACAAGACACGTGAAGTCCGGATTCACACATGTGAAAGGCCTCTTTCCCTCTCTGGTCTCTGCGTCCCAGGTCCCCAGCAGTGCCCTCCCATCCCAAGCCCCTTCTGCTTCAGCCATCCCCACCAAAATGAACCTCGCCGGGCAGGAGGACTCAGAGAATTAAAACATGCAATCGAGCAGCTTCTTGACGGGAAACGCTTTGGAAATTTTCGGCTCCATTTACTCCTCAATCTAATTTTGTCCTCGGATGCACATTATGTGCGAGATGGGATCTCATGTGGTTTGCCCAGCGCTCCACACACCAGCAGGAGGCACCCGGCGTCTCGATGGCTGCTCATGTCTCTCCCTGCCACGTGAGAGGCATAATGAGGGCACCCAGCAGGCTCTGGGGGACCCCAGGGCAAGAAGGCCCAGTCCTGACACCCTGGCACCCAATGGCTCCACTTCTCTCACCTTTGAATCAGCTTTTAATTAGGGAGCGTTGCCCTTAGCCAACTTCAGACACTGGAGCCCCACTCCACCCACCCTGAACTGTCCCCTTGCCTGGCTCCAGCCATCTCCAATTGGACCCTGCACTCCTTGCCTCCCCTCTGCTGTAGGTCAAGTGCAGAACCCCTCTCTGCCCTTTTCTGATCATTTTGCCTGGAATTGTATAGGCTCCAGCCCCCACCCCAACCTGACACTAAACAGCAAGTCATTCTCCTCCAGCTCGGCTCTGTGCTTTAGCAAACGCTGCTGCTGCGCCCTGACAGGCACTTGGCCCTCTCCAATGTTGTCACCCCCTGTAACAGAACCCGCCACCCGCGATACCCTTGCCCCACCCACTCACAGTCCCACTTTCCCTCCTTAGTGTTCTCAGGTGCCCTGGATGCTATTCTGTGTCCTAGCACTCTTCAAACTGCCTGGGACAGCTGTCCAGTAGAAGACACGAACCCGACCCTTCTAGCACAGAGACTAGTTCCTGTGCACCCCCATCTCCCCATGGTGCTCAGCATGATGCTTGGCACAGAGCTAAAAGCAAATGCTCATCAACTCAGAGGACATTTTTGAGACACTGTTCAGGGCTCTGCTTCTGTTAAGTGCTGAGGTTTTGTGCCCACAAGGACAGGAAGCTTTTTCCCAATGGGAGTTACTTTCTATGCCTCCACCCCATGGAAGAAAAGCAACCAACCAAAGCTCAGAAGCCACTCAAGTTCTAGCTAAAGAGAAATGCCTCTCAGCTACCCTCCTGACTCACAGGGTTGGGACCAGGCCACGGGTTCTTGCTTCTTCCCTCTCCCTTTCTCTTCCCGCCAGTCCAAGGAGCTTACTCTAACTCAGACCCTCAAAGACAACCCGGTCCACGGCTGTCCTTGGGCTTCAGGGTTCAACTGTCACAACCTCCATCCCAGAATCCAGGGTAATCACCCCATTTTCTTTGGGTGGTTTCTGGCAGATGTGTAGATGTCCTTGGATTTTAATTTAATGCTGTCTCAAACCCTGTAGCAAGAGGTGGACTAGAGTAGCTAAATGACTTAAAGAACAAGGTCCTCCTAACAGCCAAAGCCCAAGGGAGGGTTCCCAGTCCTTGTTTTCTCAGATCTCTCTGCCCACTCTCTAATTCTTCCAAATGTTTTTAGCTACCTGACACCATCACACACCCCTCTTTGCTTTGGGAAATTTTGTTCTTCAAGAGCTCAGGCTTGTCGAGACAGAAATCAGAAATGTGATTTCCCAGCCTCCTTTGCAGCTAGGGCACAGCACATCTCTGGGCCCACCAAGCAGATACACGCGTGCGAGTCTTTAATTCAGAAGCCACAAGAAGCAGGCACCACATGGAGTCCATCTGCTGAGGCAGAGGTCCCGTGGCGACATCCAGCGTCCAGTGACGGTCGTGTGAGTTGAAGGGTCTGAGTCCTCGGGTGATGGTGTGACATCTCCTACAGTACGGCTCGGGTCATTCCTGGCTATGGAGAACCTGAATGTTCCTAGGGAACCTGAATGTTCTCATATCCTTAGAAAATTCCCTTTTCTGCTTAACCAGCCAGAGAGACAATTCTTAGTTGCTGCAGCCTCCGAGATGGGAAGACGTTGTGATCTGCTTCGTCCCTCACCTATCACCTCTTCCCAGATTTCCCTATTTTTGCTTTTTCTTCAGCCACACTTGTTTCTCAGAGTCCCTTCCCAGGCTTCTCTGCTCTTGACCTCTGTCACCTGAATATCTTCACTGAGCAGCCCGGCCCTGCTCCTCCCACCATCTCTAACCCACAACTTCCAAGTCCACACCCCCAGCCTGACTCCTCCCCCACTGCCTTCTGGACGTTTCTACCAGTGAGCCAACGCATCTGTCCCACTCCTCTTCCTGTGGTACTTGTCTCAGCCAGTGGCTCCATTATTCACCCAGTTTCCCAACTCCAACCAGGGTCCCCCCCAGATGGCAGCTTCCCACCACCCCACACACGGGACTACTGCCAGGTCTGCCCCCAGCACGTTTCCTCCAGTCACATCTCCACACCTGCGATCAGGCCCCACCTTTTCCCTGGGTTTTCACCCCCATCCAGGGGCCCAGGCTCCTCACTGGGTCTCTTCCTCCTCACATCCTTGGTCAAGACCCTCAAAAGGGTCCCTTCAAAGTTGCTACCCTCCTTCTGACCCCAGGCACTTGGGAGCCTCGTGGGCCTGCCCTCCATCACCTCAGCTGCTTACCATGCTCTCTCTGGCTGGACACTCTTCTTTGCCTCTCTCCTCAGCCTGGCTAATTCCTGCCCATTTCAGTACTCGAGTATCACCTCCTACGGGAAGCCTTCCCTGGCCACCCACCATGCAACCTCAGGAAGGTATAAGTGGCCCTCCTCTCACTTCTGCCTCATCTGCCCCATGTCTCTCTCATGGCAGTTCCGCCTTCAAAAAAGGTTCACTGAGCACTTTATCTGGGCAGGAAACTTGCTAAGAAATGGACATGCGTGAGCCCATCTAGTCCTCATAACAACCGATGAGGAGAGTTATTCTCCTTTCCAGGTGAGGAAATCAGGGTCAGTCACTAACAGGGGGTCAAGGATTGGAGCCCAAGCCTGCCTGGCAGGTGTCCTCTGCTCCCCCATGGTCATGCTCTGCCAAACCCTCCCAGGGTGCTCTCCCAGGGTGCTCCCTCTGCGTCCATCTGGGGTGGCCCTGGCCAAGCCACTTCATCTTGATGAGGCCTCAGTTTCCCCTTTGGTAAAGTGAGGATCAAGTCTCTCCCTGCTGCCCTCCCAAGGATGGAAGGAGGATCTCAAAAGTAACAGATGCTAAGTCACTTTGTAAACTGTAAAGGATGGTGCATACACAAGAAGATATGAGCAGACTTTTAGGATTTGTTCCCCTGAAGCATCTTGGGACCTTCACCTAAGAACCAAAGGCCTTCCATCTGCACCTTCTTTTAGGGTGAGGGTGAGGGGAGGGTTCCCATTTCTTCCTTAGACTGGGATGTCCCTGGGATATTTAAAGTCCCCACCTAGCTGTTCCCATCCACCCCTCCCGAAACACAATTGTGACAGCTGAGCAATGAAAGGCAAGAGAGGGAAAAAAATCCATAAAGGCTCAGCAAAGCAGAGGCCAGTGGAATTCTCCAGCTCCTGACCACCAGTTAGTGACGTCAGGATTTATAACTGTATTAAATGGTGTGACAGGCAGCCTTGATATATCAGTTCCCCCCTCTTCCCAAATCACAGACAATAAAAGCTTTGGCAGTGAAAGTCATTCATCATCATAAAGACCTGAGACATCCCAGTCATCAATTTCACTCACATCCTTAATACACTGGAGAGGGTGCAGGAGTGAGCACCTCCAGAGGGGGAGGGAGAAAACATGGAGGGAGACTGAGCAGGAATAATTACAAAGGTCAAAGAAGGGATTCATCTGAGAGGGTGCCAGGGGCAGTGCTGGTCCCTGCTGGAGGTGTGCTCAGGACACAGAGAAGCTGAGCAGTTGATGGGCCTGCTTGGGACAGGCCCCTGGGAGCCAGGAATAGAGCCAAAATGGTGCTGGGGGACCAGAGGAGGGAGTAGTGGAGGGATGGAGCCACCTTGGGTCCTGGGCCTTGGGCTGCACCATGGGAACCTCTTACTCCATCAGCCACATTAGCACAAAGGAGATTTTAAAATAAGAAAAGCACAGATAGCTTTTCATAACCTCACTCTATATTAGCACAGAGGACTATGCAGGCCAACTGTGGTCCTCTTCTGGACAATACTTTTTGAGCAGTTTTGCAGGGTTGACATTACTGGTTGGAAGGATGCAGACCCTAACATCACCGGTCCATCCAGCTGGTGAAGAAAGACTCACTGCCCAGAGCTCTAAGTGTACCATCAGCCATTTCTACATCTTCCCTGGGCTCTCAACCCTCCTGTCCCCAAATCTAGCCATCTTGATCATGCATAGAAGTCAGGGATCCTGGGGAGGAGGAGGCAAACCCCAAGACAAGCTCCAGTTGACATGGCCAGTCCTCCCACCGCAGCCCTACTCTCAGCTTGAGGATGTGACAGTCTGTGGAGGTGAGCACCCCACTCCCTTATCCTTCCCTTCCCTGTGCCTGGCCAAGGTCCCCCACCCTGCACCTCCTGCACTAGTGTGTGGCATCTGATTTCCTCTTGAGTAAGTAAGGAATAGTGACCAGAAAGCTGAAAGCCCATGGCACGGGGACAAAGAGCTGGGGACTTTAATGGGCTTGTTCCTGAAGAGGACCAGGTGCAGGGGGCACAGCCATCTCCAGGTCTTTGGCCTTCCCTCTCGAAGACCAGAGAAGGAGGAAGAAAACCTACTGAAGGAAAGCAGTGACAATCATTTTTCTCTTGTTTTTCTTTTCCCCTCTGAAAACAAAAGAAGAAAGCTTGGGGGTAGGTGGGGAGTGGCTGGCCATGCTGGTCTCCCCACACTGGGCCACACAGCCTGGGCAGTGGGTGTGCACTGCAGGGGCTGAGAGTCCGCAGAGGCTGGGATACCTTCGGGTGTTCTGAATGGGCACTGCCTTAGTGTCCCAAGGAAGAAGGAACTTCTTCCAGCTGCTGTCTACCCACACACTGTGCCAAACTTCTCAGAGGGCCTGCTCCACACAGAGAGGAAGATGGATTTATGGAGGTGCCAGCTTTTGGAGGGTGAGTTGTCACAATGCCCTTCAGCCAAGATAAGGACCAACGAAGATTGAGGTCCCCACAGGCATCCCCAGATCAACACATTGGCTTGGTTTGTACTCTGTTCCCCAGATCAGGGCCTGACCCACTCAGACCTCCTCTGTCAGACTTCTTGCCTGGCACTAGTAAGCCAGGCTTGGTGAGAGCACTGTGGCTCCTTGGCCAAGCGTGTGGCCTCTTCAGTCTGCCAGTATTTGATTCTGGCTCCATCACTCATAAGCTGTGTGAGCTTCTGCCAGTTTCTATGTTTCTCTGTGCCTCAGTTATTGCACCAGGACAATGGAGACAAGAATAACTCCCTCCTAGGGTTGTTATGTAGATTAGATAAGTTAACAGAAAGTCAAGTGCTAAGACCAATGCCTGGCACAGAGCCAGCTGGATGCAATAGCTACTACTCTTGTCGGTGACTCTTATTGTATCCTAGCTTAGGCTGCGCAGGATGGAGACTGGGGAGAGGCCTCACTCTGAAACCCTACCCTATATACCAACTCCTCCTTGAGGTGGACAGGTGACACCATCCTAGACCTGGGGCAACAGAGGGGTACAAAAATGACTAACAGGTATGGAAAGACAAACACTTCTCTGGACAGGCTCATCCAGATAGGCAGCAAGCGTCCCTAAGGATCCAGGCTGAACACAGCCTCACCAAACATTTATAGACCATCTCAGAGTGGGAGTAGAAGTTCTATGGCCTCTCTGATAATGAAAATAAAAGCTAATAGAGATAAATTAGAGAGAGTTTTTTTTTTTTTCCTGGAGATGTGAACATTGTAGGGGGAAAGGACAGGAAGGCACTAGAAGCTAATGCATTGGGGGAGAAATAATTAGGATAATATCTTAAAATCAAATGTGCCTTTTTTGCTCACCAAAGATATGTGTGTGCAAGTGTGTGAATCATGTCAATAACCTTGACAGTGACCTAGAAGGGTGGGGTGCAGGGTGATTAGTAACAGCCAATCATGACAGCTCATCCAGCCAGCCAGCACTTCCTGAGTTCTGCTATATTCTCAGCCCTACACTCGGCTGGGCTGGAGGAGGCAGAGATAATTCAGAATCTCATAGTATACACAGAAAGAATCATAAATCAAGGCACAAGGGGGTACTGGGCATAATGGAAGGCTGATCGAGGACCCATGTAGGGAGTCTGCATGGGGTATGAAGAGGGTTTCCTGGAGGAGGGGGGAGCACCTGGGGACTGCTCCCAGGAGACATGCACTGAAGGCACATGGGCAGAAACTGGCAAGTCTGCTGGTTGCTCAGTCCCTCAGAAGGACATGAGAGCCTTTTACAAGCCAAGCTTGGACCAGCTCCTGTGCACATGCCTGGTGAGGTGGGACCCTAGCAGAATCAAGATGGGGGCTCTCCGTGAACTCATAGAAAGGGCACAGGTCCTTACACTGAGGGGGTCAATTTCACATACTTTCTGTCCAGTTTGCGCCCCCACAGTCCTGCAAGGAGAGGATGATCTGGGATTACAATTCCCACAGGGCAGATGTGAACACCGAGGCTCACGGAGGGCAAGGGGATCCTCAGAGGAGTTGGGATGATGCCTAGTCAGTCAGTCCAGTGCTCTTCCTGTCACAACAGATGCCACCACCTCTAGGCAAATGACAGCAGCATCCTGAGTAGAGACACCAGCAGGAACAAAGGCTTGGAGTCGGGAAGGGGCGTGGCTGAGTCAGAAGGTGGTAAGAAGACGGGACTGGATGGAGGGTTCCAGGGGAGGGCTTCCTGGAAGAGGTAGACAGATGGCAGTGGGGGGTCAGACTGGGGAGGAGGAGGGGGAAGGGAGGTGTTCCCTTCTGTAAGGAGGAAGGCGGAGTCTGGCATAGAGGAAATAGCCCTGGAATAGAAGGCAAGTGATGGGGGTTCCAGGGCTGTCTCACTTTGGGGAACTTGAGTTCTCAGTTCTCAGTGTCCCCATCTGTTCAGTGACAGAGCTGCAGGAGGTGATTGCTAAGGGCATCAAAATTCCAAACTCTCTTAACCTTAGGTACCTTGGAGGCTCCAACTTGTCACACAGTCGGAGACAGGGTAAGGACCAGCCACTGCTGCAGAGACAGCAGGAAACAGAGCCCAAGAGATACAGAGGTCCCCGTCCCCTCACAGATGATGGGTCCCCCAGGGTAAGGGAGGCAGGAGACTTTTCTAGGCCCTTGGGAGTGTGGTAGAAAGAAAAGTGGTTCCTCAAAGAATCTACATCTTAATTCCCCAAACCTGTGCATAGGTTACCCCACGTGGAAAATGGCATTTTGTAGGCTGGTTGAATTAAAGCTTTAGAGAGGCAGAGATCATTGGAATATCTGGTAGGACAATGGGATCATAAAGGTCCTTGTAAGAAGGTGGCAGGAGCCAGGCATGGTGGTGCGACCTGTAATCCTGGCACCTCAGGGGACTGAGGCAGGAAGATCACAAGTTCAAAGTCAGCCTCAGCAACTTGTGAAGTCCTATTTCAAAATAAAAAATTAAAAAAAAAAGGGTGGGGGTGTGGCTCAGTGGTTAAGTGCCCTTGAGTTCAATCCCTGGTACCAAAAAAAAAAAAAAAAGGAGGAGGAGGAAGAGGTGGCATTGGTGTCAGTGGTGGGAGGGCCAGAGTCACAGAAAGGTGACAACAGAAGCAGAGGTCAAAGCTGAGGGAAGATGCTCTCTACTGACACTGAAGACAGAGAAAAGGTGCCACGAGCCAAGGACTGTGGAAGCCTCTAGAAGCTGGCAAAGGCACACAGCAGGGTCTCCCTTGAGCCTCTGAAAGGAACGCAGTCCTATGGACATCCTGATTTGAGGACTTCTGACCTCCCACGCTGTCAGATAATCAATCCGTGTAGTTTTACAGTGGTCATCTGCTACAGCAGCAGCTAGAAACTATGACAGGAGGCCAGCGGAGAATCCAGAACAGTGGAAGAGCCCCGGCCCCTGCCAGCTGTCCCTCACCCTGAGATGTGAGGACCCAAGCCTGGCTCTGCCTCAGGCTGTTTTCCTGAGCTCCAGATTTTTAAGTAGCCCAGGAAGATGCTTAGTGCCCTTAGTATCAACTCATTTAATCCACATAACAAAGTTCTATCCCCATTTTATGGATAAGGAACTGGAGGCTCAGACACTAACAGTTGAGAAACAGAGGTCACCCATTCCTAAGTGGCAGAGCAGGGGTTCAAAGTCAGACAGTCTGATCCGGAGTCCATACAGAGATTAGGCAGTCCAATCAGCTTCCACAGGACCCCCTCCACACCCAGACCAGCCTAGCTGTGCTTCAAGGGAATGTGAGAGAGCTGTGCTTGGGTTCCTGCCATGATGCAGAGCTCACTACTAACAGGTCGGTGCTGGAATTTGGAGAAAACCATACCTTCCCCTTACTGGCTGGTGAACTCAAGCATTTTCCTTTACCTGTTAGTTGGACAAAAATAGTACCTATGTTTCCAAGAGTAAAGAATTAAATGACCCAAAACACATAACAAATGCTCAATAAACATTAGCTATCATCATTATTATCTCTGGAAGCAGCCCATTTAGCTCTCAGAAAGCTCCCACTGTTTAGAATTTCTCCTTTGCACTAAACTGAAGCTGGCCTCCCCATGGCTTCTCCTTATCTCTCCCCACACAGCCCTGAGCACCAAGGAGGCAGCAGCCAGACCCCAAGTGGCTCCAAGTCAGCAGCCTTAGACCTCCCTTGGATTACAAAGTTCCCTGCCCTCTTTCCTTCCTGGGCCTGTCCTCCTCTGTCTGCAGCTTTGTGGATCAAATGCTAAGAGGGACTCACCCTGTAGCTCTGAGGATATGGGTCAAGCCCAATGTATTACTAAAGAAAAGTCCCTGGTGGTTCATCCACATCTTTAGAGAGAACAAAGATCCTGCCTGACAGTTTAGAGTGTCTGTAAACTATGAAGCACATGTTTTAAAAATTAAAAAACATCAGAGTTTGAACCCATGTGTGGGAAATAAATTATCTGTGTATAACCTGGTGCATGGAACCTTCTGCATAGGAAAGGCTCTGGGGGACATTCACCAAACTGTCAACTCTGACAACATCTGCAGCATGGGTAGGAATTGAATGAGGGGTATAGTCGCAGGTCATTAATGCTCTTCTGTAAAACTGGAACTTATTTTATAATGACCATGTGGGGTTTTTTTGGTTAAAAAAACAATTATTTTAAATAAAGAGGAATGATGAGAGATCAAACCAAACTTCAAAGCAAAGAAGCCAAGAATGCATAGCTTTCCCTGGAGCAGCTTAGACATTACCTCCTCCCAAACCTCCCCAAACCTCCCCAAACCTCAGAGCCAAGGTAGAGCCATGGAGGGAGCCATGGTTCCCTCCACTGTGGGAAGAAGCACTTGGCCTCTTCCAGGGCATATCTGGTTTTCTTTTTGGCTTTGTTTTGTTCTGGATTGTACATGTATCCACATCGCAGCCCCCGTCAGACTGATTTTGTTGAGGGCAGACACTCCACCCCCCTCAAGACCTGGTCTCAACAAATAAGAAGGAGAAGTTCAGTTTGGGTGGTGAGTTGAGTGGAAGACTGAATGAAGGCTGGACGTGGTGGCCCACAACTGTAATCCCAGCAGCTCAGGAAGCTGAGGCAGGAGGATTGCGAGTTCAAAGCTAGCCTCAGCAACTTAGCGAGGCCCTCAGCAATTTAGTGAAACCCTGTCTCAGAATAAAACATAAAAAGGGCTGGGAATGTGGCTCAGTGGTTAAGTGCCCCTGGGTTCAATTCCTGGTATTAAAAAAAAAAAAAAAAAAGATGAATGGCAACAGCTCTGCAAACTACCCAGGCGCTACTGTTTGGCGCTTCTTCCTCCAGACAATGACAAGGCATTGGAGATCTCTGACCAGGAGAACAAGCTAATGAAATCACTATTTTAGGAAGATGGATCACAGCAGGGGGGCTGGGAAAGCTGGAGGCCCAGAGATCTGCTTGAAGGCTATTTGGAAAGGTCGGCTCCAAGCTGCCTGCAAGTGTAAAAAAATCTATGAGTGCATTAGGAGGAGCTCCATCCAGTTTTGTTTATTTTTATCCTACAAAATACAAGGTCAGAAATGAGTAGAGTACTTTCTGCTGAAATTATATTTTTTAATTGACACTGCACTTCACACAAATATTAATTCATTTATTCAACAAATAGTTCTTGGGAACACTGTGCTAACCTGAAAGCAAATCATCATTTTCTTTGATGTACATTTTAATTATGGAGATGCTTGAATTCCATTTTGACTTTAGAATGATCAGACTTCTGGCACTTCTGAACCCCTGAGTACCCTCCCAAACACTAACATTCCAAAATCCAGGTTCCTAGGAATCTAAGACTCTATCATTATGAATCTATTTAACATTTGAAAAACAAATGCCAATAGAATTCACCCTGGATTGTTCTGGAATGCAAGTACCCTGTGTCTCAGGGGAGAGTTCCAATCTTGGATATCATGTTTTCTAGCGGCAGCCCAGTGCATGCCCTGAAGCAGACCACTGCTGTTGCAAAGGGCCCATGACATTTACTTTGGAGAGAGTTGATACCTCACTGGGAGGAGAGGCTGTGCTGTTGTACATCCCGAGAACTCTGCTCGTGGTGTCCCAGGCGTTCTGCTCTGACAGTTTATGCACTGAGCTGATCCTAGGGAGACCCACTCCAAGCAGGCGGAACAGCCTGACACAGGCCTGGAGTCGGGGACTGGCAGGGCCAGCTGGGTAGTCCTTCCCGTCTTGACACAGAGGGTTTCTGCCAGGCAGGAGTGAGAGTAAGAGGAGACAAGACAGGATGGGGCGATGGGACTGTGCTGGGTCAAAAATCGCAAATGGCCCAGGGTGCTAGCTGGTCAATAAGCAAGAGCCTGGCTGGATGTTGTATGGGGCATCTGAAGGAGGCAGCCACTTGTCAGTCTCCCCCTGGTAGGGTTACATGGGCATGGAGACCCAAGAGGGACAAGTCCTCCGTGTTTTCCAGAGACACTAGACATTTCAATCTTTTGTTAAATCATCTGTTTTTTAAGGCACATTTAAATATAACTTTTTGGTAGTTGACACATTGACATGGTTCAGAAATTTAAAATGTAAATGATATTCCATGAAAAGTGCTCTTTCACACTGTCTGCTTAAGCATGGTCTTAATTCCTGAGGATTCTTCTAGAGTTTCTTTAACTTGCACAAATACAGATATGTATTTGCAATGTCTGAAAGTATATTATATTACACAAAAGGTAGCCTTCTGTAGATACTACTCTGTACTTTGCTTTTTTCATGAATTATGTATATCAAAAAATCCACTCAGGTCATATAGAGCTTCTTCATTCTTTTCTCTAGTCCAAGGCTACTCCAGGGTATGTATCAGCTACTCTTTACTTAATAAGTCCCCTACTGATGGACATTTGGATATTTCTTTGATCTTTAAAGAAATAGGTCTAATTTTTTTTATGTTTTAAAAGTGCTACACTGACCAAACAACCTCTGGACTGGGCCTTAGGGACACATGCCAGGAGGAGGGTCATATTAGGCAGCGCCTGGGTCCATGAATTCATAGTATAGATGTTGAGCTAACTGAAGAACCTGTTTCTGCTCTCACAGTTGAAAGGAAATCAAACTGAGAACAGCTTCATGTAAATACTGCTTGCAGATTCTTTGCCTTTGAGGCAGTGAGATCCCCATCACTAGAGGTAACCAAGCCCTGATATGAAATGAACTCCAGACAGGGTGAAGAGGCTACCCAACCTCTATGGTGTCTCCTGCCTCCAAGAGCCCCCACAGCCTGATTTACAGACTGGGCCCAACTGGCAGCAGCTCTAGGCACCTCATTCATTCATTCCTTTACACATTTAAAAGGCATTTTCTGAGGCTGTATCTTCTGCCAGGAATCCCTTTCCCCCACATCTTCTCAAAGCCTCTCATTATTCAGATCTCAGATCAATTGCCACTTCATCCCCCACTGCACCCCATTCACCACCACCCCTCAACCCCAGCCTCTTGCAATTCTTTCCCCCAGTTTATTTTCTTGAGAGCACATGCCAAAATAAAGTCACTCTACACGTTTGTTGTGTGTTTACTTTGGTGGCCTGGCTTTCCCCAACAGTCAAGGCCAGTAAGGACAGGGGCTATTCCCTGGGTCACCATCGTAGTCCCAGCCAAGCACAGAGTGAAAGCCGAATAACAGTCACCAGTGATATTACCTTCCCTTTCTGATGCATGGAGCAGCTCAGGTGCCCCAGCATCTTCCAGCGGAAGCTCCAAGGTTAACCACTGGGTTCCAGCTATCAAGCTGTATTAGAGCTTTTACTGTAATTTTTGCCGCACCTTGTGGCAGCCTAGATACGTAGACATTTCTCCTACTCTTGCTTTTCATTATTTATTATGACTTCACTCAGAGGGAAAAGATATTTAGTTGCATCTGATGCACCTCAAAAAGGCTCATAAAAATGGGTCAAAGGGGGCACTCCTCACAGGAAAGATGAACAAACGGCCCTTCAGAGCTGCCTGGCATCCGGCCGAGGAGAGCGGGATGGAGGAGGCCGAGCACATAGGGGTGGGAAGCCTCCTAGGAGAGCCCCAAGGCCACTCAGCCAGATTGAGGGTCTCCCACTGTGCAGCCCAACTTGCCTTGCTGGTCCTGAAGACTACCCCAAGGCCTGGAGTTCATGGGTTCCCAGGCCAAACCTGCACAGGTTTGGAGTGTTTCTCAGAAATCCCCAAACACACAGCTGTGTGTCCTGCCCTTGATGACAGACACTAGGACATGTGGGAAAGAGTCCCTGGACCACACCCAGACCTCCATTCCCCCTCCTCTCAGCCAGATGGCCTGACAATCTTCAAGACTGAACACTTTCTGTGGACCTTGGCAAGGTCAGGCCCTTTAAGACTCCCTAAGAGACTACATCCCCATACAGAGATTTGTCACTAGGTAAATTTCTCTTTGTCTTATGCCCCCAAGACAGCAGTAAAGAACTTTTTGGTACCAGGGCCTGAAATGTACTAATTGCTACTATCTATTGAGTGTTTACCATGTGCCTCCCCGCCACACCACCACTGTCCTAAGCCTCTCAGGGACCACTCACGTAATCCTCACAGGGTGCTGTGACAACTTGAGTGTGAGTCCTCTTTCCCAGGTGGGGAACTTGGGCTGAAGTTAATAACTCATCCAAGATTACCCAGATAGAATATGGTCATGCTGGGCTTCAAGTTCAGGCAGGGTGGCCTTCCCGCTCCAGAGACATGCTTAAAGAAATGCCTTCTGAAATTTGAATGGGATTTCTTATAAGTCCCTCTGACCTTTTTATGGCAGCAGGCTGGGAGGTGGGGCAGGGCCCTGGGTGAACTCCAGTTCCAGCTCTAATTCACCGAATGTGGCCTTAAGCAGGCCACCTCCCCTCTCTGGGCCTCAGACTTCCCAGGTATGAAGAAGAGTCAGATCCCATGATCATCCCACCCCGGCCCTGGACATTAGCTTGAAGGAAGGGTGGCAAGTGCTTATACTGAGTTCTGAGCCCTCCGTCCTCCCCTACAGCTGCCCCCACACACTCAGATACCCACTTCGCAGGTCTCAAGCCTTCTCCCACTACGACTTACTTTATCCCCAAATACAGCCAAGGGAGGCAGGTGGGGCAGACATTGCCATCCCCATTTCATGAGTAGGGAAACAATGAGACTTAGAGAGAACAATCAATTTACCCAAAGACAGGACCTATTAGATGGTAAAGTCCAGACTTAAACCTATTCCTCGGACTCCTAGTCTGGTGATCTTTCCTCCAGCCCTCAGCTACTGCTCAGATTAAAAAAGGCAAAAGAGGCGTGCTTTCTTGGATTTTCAAATTTGGGAAATTGAGGCTCCAAATACTGAGCCAAGAAAAGGAGCAAATCAGAGCTGGAGGATTCGGGAATTTGGTAACCACTCTTTCTTGGCAGGTGCTCATCTGCTGCTCTATAGCATGGTTTCTGTTGCTTAAAGTGGGCAGTGTCCATGGGAAGCCTCAGATTCCAGGGCCTGGGTCACCTACTAGGCCAGTGCCTTCTAGTCTTGTTGCACCAAAGGAAGCCTCTCTGCCTCTTCCTGCCATTCCAATCTACTAATGCAAAAATGTGGTTCCCAGGGGAAGAGAACAATAAGGACACAGGCTTGAAACCAGTCCTTTGTTCTTCTGAAGAAAAGATCACATGAGCCCAGCTTGGGGCAAGACTGCCAGCTCCTTGACCATCGGGGAGGTGGGTAGAAGCAGGAAGTCTGGTGCCTCACTTGCTGTCCTCTCTGGCAGGTAGGCACAGTGGATGCCCCATCAGCAGGCCTATGGCCCAAGGTCACACCTGCAGATAATTAGTCCCAATCAGGATAGGCCCAAACTGCTGACAGGACAGGAACCGGTTCACAAATGGTGAGCAGTTTCTGAACCGTGGCCCCAGTTGGTAGAGCAGGGGTTGAACTTAATATCGAATGTGTCATGTAAATGGTAGTAAGAAATGGACTTGCTCTCTAATGACATCTTTCTTGGACAGCGTGGAGTGTGAGGACTGGGATGGAGCAGCTCAGGGAATACCTACCTCCCACCCTGCCACCCCAGACCCCAGGTAGAGCTGTGGGCTGAGCTTGTGGTCTTATGGGGAGAAGTGGCCACTATGCTCTGGGTCTTGTGGGTAGAAGGGCAGAAGTGGGCTAGAATAGTCCCCCTCATAGATTCAGAATCTCGTCAGCAAGAACGTCTTCAGCACAGCCACCAACACAGGTGGTTAAATAAGTGCCCTGTAGCAACATGGAGCCCCCGACAGTTCTTAGGGGATGTCCTTCAAGGTGTCTTAACAATTCACAATGGGACCTAACTGCTTCCTAGAGGGTGCTTTGAAATTTTATATGATGGAGGGGCATTTGCTGGCCTGCAGTGGAACTGTCCCATACAATAAAAATTTTTCCTTCATCCTACACTGTTCTCATGTCCCGCCAAATATTCAGATGCGTAAAACAACAACAAAAACCTATTTACAAATATTCGAATCTAGAACTGAACTTCATTTACATATAAGTGTGAACTTGCAATTTCCATGGCCTTCATATACTCTGACTTTTCTAGGAAGGCAACTACCAACTATACCATGTAAATCAAGCAAACCTTTGTCTTACAAGGAACTTTGCCAAGAGTTCCTCTCCTATTTGTGAAATCCTGCTCAGGATGGGCAGGCACGAACCCCTGATCCTCACCCCTGCCTATGTCTGGTCAGGGGGCTGCATTCACAGTGGTGTTTCTGTGTTTGTGGAAAGCCCTAGGCCCCTCCATGATGTCACGGGGTTTAGACATTCAGAAGGTATGCATATCAAACACATATTACTTAATAATAAATAATGTTGCTTTTATTTCTTCTTTACCTCATCGGGCATTGTTTTGGCTTTATCTGAAATTAGATGTGAAAACAGTCTACATTCTTTATGAATTTAATTTCAGGAGAGTAAAGAGACATTGTAAATATTCACTATCCCAAGGGGACTCTGGGTGGGACTGGGTAGAGAATGCCAACTTGATTTATCCTTAGTATGTGATCAATGCTCCATAAAGCAGAGGAAGGGGTGTAGAGATCTTCTACCGAATATCACGTACAAGTGTCTTGATATAGTGTGTGTGTGTGTGTGCATGTGTGTGTGCATATGTGTTGTGGGTTCATATAATGGTTCCATTAACCAAAATATAATTTTTGTATTATATTTTGCACTGTCTCTATATTATAATATTGTATTATACTTTTATATAAATGGGAGCATACTTAGCATATGCTCACTTCTACTCAAATATGTATCTCAGACATTTATTCATGTCTGTACAGATAGCTCTACTTATTTTTGATGGTTTCATAGTACTTTATTGTATAAAAAAGTCATAATTTAGTTAGCCAGCTCCTATTGATAGAGGTTATATTGTTTCTATTTATTTGTTATTGTGATTATTTCATGACTACTATACATATGTAGATATCATTGTGCACCTGTGTGAATATATCTGTGAGAAGAATTCCTTAAAATGCATATAAAAGTTCTAGGTCAGAGAATAGGTATGTATATTGAAAAATTTGGTAGTTATTACAAGTTTCCCTCCCATAAGAAACTACATCAATTTATACTCCTATTACAGTATATACAAAAAAATATGTTTCTCATACCTTTTCCAACACCAAACCTTAATCTTTAAAAAGCTAATGGTATTGTTTTTAAGTGTCTCATGATTATTTTAATTTGCAGCATTAAAATTATGAATCAGATCCACATCATTTTTATATACTATTGGGGCATCTGCATTTTTTCCCACTGAATTACCTATACATACACTTTGCCTGGCTTTTCTACTGGCTTTTTTTTTCTTAATCATTCTTAAAAGTTCTTTGCATATTAAGGAAATTCTTTCTTACCTGTGTTCTACTTTTTGCCCCCCAATTTTGTTTGTTGTCTTTTGGATGTTTTGTTTTGGTTTGGTTTGGTTTTGTGCAGTACTGAGGATTGAACCCAGGGCCTCTCCACCACTGAGCTACACAACCCCAGTCCTTTTTATTTTATATTGAGACACGGTCTTGCTAATTTGCCCAGACTGTCCTTGAATTTGCAATTTCAACTCCTGCCTCAGTCTCCCAAATCACTGAAATTGCAGATGTGCGCCACTTTACTCAACTTCTTTTGGTGTTTTTACCTACATACAAAAGATTCACCATTTTAACAGTTATTTATATTTTTTCTTTATCTTTTTTTAAATATTTTTTAGTTGTTGATGGACCTTTATTTTATTTATTTGTATGTGGTGCTGAGAATCGAACCCAGTGCGTCACGAATGCTAGGCAAGCGAGTTACCACTGAGCCACAACCCCAGCCCCTATTTATAACATATTTTTAAAAGGCCTTTCCTAAGATTATAAATATTTTCCCTTATGTTTTTCCCTAGTTTATTTTTTCCATTTAAAGTTTTGATCAACTTGAAGTTTTTTGTTTTAATTAATATAATTATGCATACTTACGGGATGCACTGTGGTATTTTGATACACATGTACAATGTGTAATGATCCAATCAAGGTAAGTAGGATATCCATCACCTCAACAACCATTTATTTTGATATAAAGAATGAAGTAGCCAGGTACCATGGGACATACCTGTAATCCCAGCAGCTTGGGAGGCTAAGGCAATAGATCATGAATTCAAAGCCAGCCTCTGCAAAAATGAGGTGCTAAGCAACTCAGTGAGACTCTGTCTCTAAATAAAATACAGAACAGAGCTGGTATGTGGCTCAGTGATTGAGTGCTTCTGAGTTCAATCCCCAGTACTCCTCCAAACAAAAGTGAGGTAGGGGTCCAATAGGCTGCATTTATAAACACCTACATATATTTGGATCTGTTTCTGGACTCTCTACTCAGGTCCATTATTTGTCTGAAATTTTACTTTCAAGAACAATTTCAGTTATTGGAGCTTTATTGTATATTTTTAACTGTTCTAGGGCTTATACCCATTTTTTTAATTGCAGAATTTTTCTAACTATCCTAGAGTAATTATGTATCCAATATTTAACATCATTTGGACAAAGCCTCCTACCCCAAATCCGTTAATATTTTGTTTGAGATTGCTTTGAACTAAAAGACTACTTAGGGGAAATGGACATCTTCATGATTTTCAGTCTAAGAACAAACAACATCTCTCCATTTATGTCCTTCAGTGGAGTTTAAGTTTATTCCTAAGTATTCTCTATTTTTTGTTGTTGTTGATGAGCTCTTTTTCCCTATTATGCTATTGTTTGCTTATAAGAAACCTAGTGATTATATTGATAATAGATTATTCTTAATTCTTCAAAATTAAGCATATTTATGACTTTGGGATACTTACAGTCTTTTCCTACTCGATTATGTGACTTTAAGATATGAAGGCTCTTTGGTCATCGGTTTACCTGAAAATACAATCCACACCCAGACTTGCTGCCTAGGCCTGCTGCACCCTCTGCAGGCGCCAGGACACTTAACCCACCCGTTGCCCTCAGCGCCAACCTTCTAGGTCAGGGCTGTTCAACTCCAGTGCTTCTCCAGGTTGGGATTGCAGGATAAAGTGGGAGCTGCTGGCTGAGGGCTGTGCAGGCCTGTCCTGAGAGGCTGCTGCTGCTGACACTAATATCCCATGGCCATGTGGGAGGTGGCCCAGTGGAACTGCTCTTCTAATTTTTTAAGGGAAGCCAGAAATTCATATTATTTTTTAAGTGTGGCTCAAATTTTCTTAAAGCCCTATGTGAGGCAATTAGACATATCTATGTGATAGATGATTCTTTTCACTAGCTGGCCACTTCTATAGACAAGCACCTCAGAAAGGAGTCCTCGGCCTCGGTTCAGTGGATTATTATCCACAAGGATGTGCACATACAGATGTAAAGTCTTCTTGTGACTTGCCTAAGCCCAAGTTCCCCATGATCCCCAGTTCTCTTTTTTTTTGTTGAACCCCAGTTCTAATCATAAGCCTTCTCTCTGCAGTGCGGTCACCCTGGGATCTCATTTCATCATCAGAAGGACCCTGAGAGACCAGGACCATTTCACAGATGGAAAACTGAGGCTCAGTTTTCCAAAGGCAGACAGCAAGGAAGTGGCAGCCCTAGGATGGGCCCCTAGATTACCCCTGTGTGGTAGAGGGGACAGCTGCACAATCCCTGGTGTCCACTGCAGTGCCACTGATCACTACCTGAGACCTTAGCCAAAATATTCAATTGTCCTGGTTCTTTAGGCAAGAAACAGACATTCTTCTAACAGGACCCACCTCCCAGGGTTCTCCTGAGGGTAAAACAAACTCACTTAGCAGAGTGACTAGCTCTCAGTAAGCACTCAAGGAAGTGACAGTGACGATTATTACGAGTTGGTCCAGTCTTCTTTCCACTCTCCCACCCCCACCTCCCTAATTGTGCTTCCTTGAAAAGAATAAGGATCAGGTTTTGGGGGACTGGGAGCCGGCTCTCACTCTTCTAATTACCCCTTAAATTGGGCAAAATGGGATGCTGTGAAAAGTCCTGTCATGGACCCTGCTGACACCAGCAGAGAAGACCTCATTCAACGTCTGTGTAAAAGTTCACTTGGACTGAAGCTCCCTGGCTCCCTACCCCTTTGCTCACCTCTCCCAACCCACAGCTCAGCTGCACTGCAGGCTCCACCCCACCTCAGGTGCACTGGGATCAAGTCACTCTTGCCAGCCCATCTGACTACCATCTGGTACCCAGACCTGCAAACAGAGCTCTAACTATTTCAGCCTGAGCCCCAGTACTGGCCTTCAGGTTCAGGCCTCAGCTGGCCCTCCCTGCCTTGCTGCTCTGGCCTAAGGCATGCCTGGGACTAAGTTCCTGTCTCGCCCATCCCTAGTCCTAAAATTCCAACCCAGATCTAGTTCTCAGCATCCCTGATGCACGCACAGCCCACCTGCACATCTGAGAACTCCTCATCTCTGTCACTACTCACTGTGTTCTGCACACCAGCCTGTGGGGAGATCCGGCCAAACCCCCACCCAGTGCTCAAGCCCAAGAGCAGCCCATCAGTCCCCCACTGTCCACTTGTATTTCCTGCCTGCCAGGTTGGGCAACCCCCTGGAGATGGCCACTGAGCCTGTTCCTGGGGTTCCACGGGGCAGAGCGATAGAGTTATGGAGAGGGGTCCTCTGCAGCAACAAGCCCAACAGTGACAGGCCACATAAAAGGGTTCAGAGAGGGGTAACACTAGCTCCATTTCTTGGGTACCTACTGTGTGCCAGGCAAGAGTCAAAGCACCTTATACACAGGAACGTGTTCATCCTAGCAGCAGCCCTGGGCAGCAGGATTTTGCTATTCCCATCATACAGATCAGAAAACCACAGCCCAGAATTCTTACATGACTCACCTGAGATTGCACAGCTAGAAAGAGGCAGGCACAAGCCCAGTTATGAGTGGAAGGGCCAAACTCTTTTGCTTTGCCTTCTGGGGATGGAGCCCAAGAACTTGGCTCATGCTAAGCAAGTGCTCAACCACTGAGCTATACCCCAGCCCCAGACTCAATCCTCACACGGACAGTGAACATCCTGGCTACCTTGGGCCTTCCAAGAAGGCAGTTGCTTGGCACCTACCCAGCATCTTCCAGCCTAAGCCTCTGGCCTCCTTGACTCATCCCCTGTCTAGAAAATCAAAATGCCGCCTGTGAAGGGTTCCACCCCTCCCTGAAGCTGGCACCAAGCAGGGCTGCCTGGCTTAGGAGAGGGATAAATCCCAGACTTCTGAACACTTGACCCCACTCACAGGCACTCCCCACCCCATTTTTTTTTTTGTTCTCTTTGAGAACAATGTACAATTATGTCTCATCACAGCCAAAACTTCGGCCCCAGCAGTCTCCCCCTGACCTGTTTCAGGACCTCATAACCTCATTAAAGTAAATGGCCAGTCATGTCTAAAAGCACCAAGAAGCCATTCTTCCCCTCACCCCAGTTACCCTCACCTGTCACAATGGGGTAGGACTGTGGGCCCGGCACGCTGCTCCCGATGTCCGCGGGGGTGGGGCTGGTCAGGTTGGCCTTCATGTCGTCCAGTCCTCCGGCCAGTGAGGCCATGGCTGAATACTCGGTGGTCTGAAAGAGGAAGCAGAGACACCTTAGCACCCCCGTTCTGAAGCCCCCTAATCAGATGCCACTGCCATGTTCTGGGCTGAGCCACTCAGCTGGGCTAGTCCATGCTTGTGCTGAGGCCCACAGGGGCTCATGATTCCTCTGGCGTTGAAAGGATGGATTCGGCTCGACAGAAGGAGAGTTGTCCAGAAGTAACAACGGTCCCCAGGTGAAGAGGGGAGCGGGGGTCAGGGCAACTTCTCAAGAAGTTAGACCCTGTGGCCTCCAGGTTCCCCTGGCCCAGACCTAAATAGCCAGAGACATCTGTCCCCCTCAATGCCAAGAAGGAGATATCAGTAACCAAAGCCAGGTATAAATAGCAGTCAGAACAGTGTGTCTGATTTCTGTGCTCTCTATTCCACAGGATAGAACTGTAAAAACAAGGGTTTAAAAGAAACTGGGAGCTCATCCGGGCTAGACCCTCTTTCACAGACAGGTAAACTGAGGCCCAAGGGGTGAAGGGCTTCGTGCATGTTAGAACAGGCAGAATCTCAGCTCAGGGGATGAGTTACCATAAACTGTCACCATAAATCCCATACATCAAGCTCTCTGAGTCAGTTTGGCAAATGGTTTTAAATTCTAGAAGCATGTAATCATCTGGATGCTGGAAACCTTGGGGTGCACAGTCCCACTCATCAAGTCCATGCCAACCCCGTGCAGTGGCCATGCTCCTTTCTTTAGGCCATTTCATGAAATTGGTGCTTGCCAAGAGTCATTTCTTTGCCATCCAAGTCGTGTCAGAATGGCCTCCAGAGGAAGCAGGGAAGATACCAAACTGCATCTTCCCATTCAAGGAAGATCAAATTACAAGCATGAGCCACACATCCCTTCCTCTCACCAAACCCCATGCCTATTTTTGGTAAAAGAAAGCATTTGCAAACACTTAAGCCAAAGACTTTGGTGTAGGGAGCTTCCCAGGACCTTGGCATTACCATGGGGGACACATCCTTGTGTGTCCAAGGTTATGTCCTTGGCACACAGGGACAGAGAAGCAAGCAGTTTTCTGTAAGGGGTTGCAGGGCCCCGGGGTCCTGCAACTAAGGACTAAGCCACCAGAGGGAAACCAAAGCAGACACTGGGCAAGGGGCAAGTGGAAGGGATTCAGGTCAGGCATAATCCTGGCACTTTTCTCTGTAAATCAGTTAGAAAGCACTTCCCAGGCAGCTTCAATGCCAACCAGGGTTGATGGCAGCCATGTGTCCAGAAGGTGCTGCAGGCCCCGGAGCCCTGAGATGATGCTTCCTGAGGACAGCTGATCCAGAATGCCCTGGGCTCATCCATCATCTTCCAGTAGAGGCTGATTCCAAAAACACGTAGAGAAGAGCCCAGGCCCAAAGTGAGCCCAGGGACTTCTAAGGGAGAAGAACAAGGCCGGAGGGCGGGCCTACCTACATCAGGAATCACTATGAAGCTGCAGTAATTAAGACAGTGCAGTATTGGCACAGAGACAGATAAATAGACCAATGAAACAGAACCGAGGCCAGAAACTGATCTGTGCACATATGGAACCTTGATCTATGAGAGAGGAGACGTACAAATCAGAGGGAAAGGATGGACTCTTTAATAAACAGTGTGGGGTAACTGGTTATCCATTCAGAAACAAGGAGAAAAAAGAAATTGGATCTTTACACCAGACACAAAAATCAATCCCAGGTGGATTAGAGACCTAAATGCAAAAAGAAAGGCATCTAATGTGGCCACTCTAGGTCCAGCCAAAAGTCCTTGGGCACAAGCCTGTCCTTCATAGAAGAGGGACTGAGGGCCTTTTTTGTCCCCAGGTGCTCATATAGGGCTCCTCCTCCAGCAGCCTTTCCTGACTACAATTACTTGGGAGGCACGAGTCCCAACCTGCTGGCCCTGCCCATTGGCACCGGAGACAGCAACCTTACCAGTACATCAGTAGCTTATCAGCCACTTACTCTATCTACACCAGAAGCGTTACCTGTGTCCTCCATCTCATCCTCACAGTTGCCCCATGAAATAGCCTACGTTGTCCCCATCTTACTGATGGAGAAATTGAGACTCTTATTATAAGAAGGAAGTGACTTGCCTGAGGTCACACAGTTTCTAGGTCCCAGAGCCAGGATTCGACCCGGGTCCATCAAACTCCATAGTCTTGACAATGACCCTAATGATTTTACTACTATTGGTCCTGACTCATTAAGAGATAGTGAAGATCAATATGGTGGTCCCACCTATTTTTTTAAGGGAAAAGAAAATTGAATAGAACAGAAAATATCCAAGGTTCTCAGACGCAGAAAAGGCAAGACCTGGTTTATGAATCTTTGTTGCACATATCAGTGGCTGTATGTGTGTTAGATGGAGATAAAACTCCATTTCTTGCTCTAAGTTATGGCCAGCGGTGTTGGAAAAACACTGCCTTCATTGCATGCAGCAGGGAGCCGTTGGGGAAAGGTCACTGTCTAGACTTGGTTCCTGTAGGATGGAACTTGGTCATGGCATTAGCCTCCTAATTTGCTAACAATTAATTTGGAAGTGAAGCTCACCGGAAGCAGCTCCTTTAGTGCACTGCAAAGATGGAGGTCAAAACACCTCTGCAAGGCTCTCAGGTGGCATCTTCTAGAGTTTCTGGGTCCCTGAGGATGGGTTCCCAGATACCCTGCTGGAGGCCTGAGCATAGTGGATTTGCACTCCTTCCAGTATTCAACCCTCTTGTGTTCTACATGGGCTGTGAGACCAGACCTGTTCTTGGACAAATCCCAAGAGAAAAGACACATGGCCCCCAGAAATTCCAGCCAAGAAAAATAAACGCACAGAGCCATTCTCACAGGGCAGGGAGTGGTCATGAAAGGTCTTGGGGCAGGCTGTTTTTACCCTGGGATGAGCAATCCCTAACCAGGCTGAGAACAACTAGAAGAAGGCTCCGAGGTGATGGGACAGGAGTGACCCACAGACAGGACACATGCACTAGCTGGAGAGGGCGGAAGTATAAAGGGTCAAAGTGGAAAGGTAGACAACTGGGATCTGGCCGCAAGGAGTGCACATGAACACGTGGATGCGCAGTGAGTGAGTGCTCCCTCAGCCTCAAGTCAGCGCACCTGCGCCCTCCCCACCCATCCCAGGTCTGCTCCCTTCCCGGCCTCCAGCCTCCCCTCTCTGGTATGATCTTCAAGGGAAAGTCTGCTTCCCCCAAAGACGTGGCACCAACGCCATGGAGAACCGCAGAAGAGACCGTCTACCCCACCTCAGAGTGTCTTTACTTTCCAGATGGAAATTGCTATTTGATTTTGCTTTAGTCAATAAGTTCAGTATCCAAGTTCATCCAGTCACTCCAGCGGCTGGGTTTGGATCATCTCTTCAAGACAGGACATCTTCAACTGTGCGACACACACCTGGGGAGGTCCAAAAACTCCAGACTCAATCACCACCAGCTCCCAGCAGGTAAAGCAAACCTCCCTAAGAGCTGTGGCTTGGGGGACTTGGAATGAGGCCTCAGATGCCTCTTGTCATTGTCCTCCCACTTCACCACCTGGCCAGTCCTGCCTGAAGCCCAGCCCCTCCTCATTGATGGGATTCTACAGCTCTACACCTGCATGAGCCAGGGGATGCTGTCATTTCATTTTGCCCAATTATTCCCCAAATCCTCATCACTGTCTAACCCTTGGAGCTGCCAGTGATTTTTTTTTTAAAGGCAACTGCATCTTTCCAATGTCGGGAGCTCCCCAGAGCATTACTGCACCAGAGGCTTCTCAGGCACGCCAGGACCTGTCCTGCCTCGGCCTGGAAACCCACCTCAGTCACTGAGAGAACTCTTATACTGTCTGCAAAACCCAGCACAAATGTCACCTCCTCCAAGACATTCCTGGCCCTATAGCCCTAAAAATAAGTAACTACCCTCTCACTCTGCTTCCACACTTGGTGATATTTTCCAGAAAGACCTCCTTTATCATACTTCCCATCACGCATAATGGCTGTTTGTCTGTCTCCCTCCAGGTTGCCTTGAGAACATGGAACATACTGGTCCCAACGTGTTTGTTGAATGAATGACCCAGTAGCACTGTATAAGTCACAGCTCTCAAGAATTAATTGGCAGGTATTTGGACAATAGTTCTGAGTGATATGCCAACATCTTCTGCCCCCCTCTCACCTCTACCCCTCATCAAGTCAGGTGACTGGAAAACAATGTCCCTGTCCAAAATTAGACTCTGGGGAAGTGTCTTCTCTGGTATGTGATGGAATATTAGGCATTCAACATTTGTTATGAAAAGAAAAGAAAAGGACCATACAAAGATTATGTTCTTTTTGTTTTGTTTTGTATTTGGGTACCAGGGATTGAACCAAGGGGTACTTAACCACTGAGCCACATTCAGCCCTTTTTCATTTTTCATTTTGAGATAGGGTCTCACTAAGTTGCTGAGGCCAGCTTTGAACTTGTCATCCTCCTGCCTCAGTCTCCCAAGCCACTGGGATTACAGGCATGCGCCACTGCACCTGGCCAAAGGATGTGTTTTAAAACCTCTGCAGACACTGCCCACTAGAATATTCAGATTCTTCATCAATCACTTCTGCATTTCAGTACCAGAAAAAAAGGGGGGTTTTTCCCCTTGATGAATTGTTAATTTGCTTCTGACTGAACAACAAGAACTTTAGAAACCACTGCATATCCCTTTTTGCTTTGCTGCCAGGAAACTCCGTCAAATTCAACCACCATGATCATATCACTGCTGACTCCTGGTACAGTGATCTTCCTCTTTACATAATTTCTGAACTTCTTTTCACACTTAACTCATTTAAATACACTTAATAGCTTATTTTGCAGGCCACCTCAAGGCCTTTGGGAAAGTGGAAGCTGGGTGAGACCGAATGATAGAAAAAGAAAGATGGGCAAGAAGGAAGAAAGAGAAAAAAATAGAGAAGAGAGTAGAGAAGGCGTTGTGGGTGCCTCTTCTCCTGCTAACAGTAGCAATCTACTTGCATTCCTCATAGCTACTTGGGAAGCCACGGGCTGGCCAATGTGGGGCAGAGTAATGCATAGTCACCCTGCAAAAGGTGTCAGTATGCCTATACCCTTGGGAGCATTGTCCCATCCCACCCACCACCACCCCAGCAACTAACAGTTACAGGCAGTAGCTGTATCCCACAGTAGCTGTGTCCTAGTGCTCTGAGTCCTTGGGGCTCTTTCTTAGAATATCATCTTGGGGCTTCTGCTCTCTTCTCATTAGGGACCCCTGTGGCTGTCCTTGCTCCTGACTCAGGAAGAGAAATGAACTGAGGTCAGCAATTCACAGACCACCCCTTTCAATGCTACCAATTGGGATACAACTTCTTCTGCCTACCACCACAGACTCCAATAAGGCCTCAAGGTCAAGGTCAAGATCACCAGCCCCCTCATAGATACCATGTTCCAGTTAATGGAAAGCTTTATTCTCTCGAACATCAGTCAAGAGGATACTCAGGGTCTCTTTCCCAATGTGAAAAAATGGAGATGGGATGGACTTCCTTAGTTAACTTTTATTCATGTCATGTATAATCTATACCCAGCATTAGAAAGAACACTGGGATAGGAGTGGTCACAGCCAGGGCTTAGCCCCTTTCTCACCTGTGTGAAGCAAGCAAGGCCAGCTCCAGTGAGAAAGCCACACAGGGAAGAAAGAGTAAAATGGTATTTTAATCCTAATTCCTAGCTGCCTCCTCCTATGAGTGGGAGCTCAGAGAAGCTCAGCGCTGTTTGCAAACTATGCAACGTGAGATGTTCAAGAATCCTCAGAAAGGACTTGGGAGGCACGTGCCCCAGGAAAGTGCACACTGGGCATCATTTGGGTCCCTAGGAAATTACCTGGAAAAGGGCTGCCTGGGGCTGCACCAAGTATTGTCCCATCAGCACGGGGCACCACTGCCACAGCATGGAGGAGAGAAGAAACAGACACGTGAGAAGGAGGACCACAGAAGGAGTGCATGGCATCGGGACCGGCATCGGGACAGTGGGGCCATCGACTCAGATGGCCTCCTGGCCTGGAGGCCTCCCCATCACCTGCTGGGCTCCTCCAGACACAACGCCCAGCCGTGGGTGGCCCTTAGGAACCTGTCCAGAGCCAGGCCAACCACTCCCATCCTGAGGACCAGACACCAGCCCCCTGCACACCTACCCAGAGGAGGTAGAGGCTGGAGTAAGGTGGAGGGTCCTCGGGCCTGGGGACCAAGATTGAGGAAGCAGAAGGATCTGTCCCCAGGCCCCTCCCCTCACTGCTTCCCACCTGCGTGGGGACTTCCATTCAATGATCTGTAAGTCCCTTCTACTGCTGATCCCCTTTGCCACTATCAATGGCCATATAAGATGTGGATTCCATTTTCAACAAATGAAATGAAAGGTAAGAGAGTCAGAGGGGAGTCCATAGGTTAAAGGAGACTGGACACATCAATCTGTCACAACATGGACCCCGATTCAGGCAAACAGACTGTAAAAACCATCACGACATAAAATGGAACAATTGGAAATGTGAATACTGATGGAGTATTTTATGACATTAAGGGATCTGCTAACTTTTTAGGTGTGATAATGATATTGCACTTATTTATTTATTTATTGTTGGTACTGGGGATTGAATCCAGGGGTGCTTAACCCCTGGGCCACATTCCCGGCCCTTTAAAAAAAAAAAAAAAAAATATATATATATATATATATATATATATATATATATATATATATATATTTTTTTTTTTGAGACAGGATCTTGCTAAGTTGCTTAGGGCCTTGCAAAGTTGCTGAGGTTGGCTTTGTACTTGCAATCCTCTTACCTCAGCCTCCCAAGCCACTGGGATTACAGGTGTGCCCCACTGTACCCAGCAACAATTATGTATTTTAAATGGTCTTGTCTTTTAAAAATTCATTCCAAAATATTTACAGATGAAGTGACACAATGTCTGGAGTTTGCTTCAAAATACAGTGCAATTAACATAATGTGGTGTAGCTATGCAACGGAATTCTAATCAAAAGTGCAAAGGATACACATCACAACGTCAACAGGCCTCAACATGGATGGGCCTCAGAAACACTCTGATAAGTGAAAGAAGCCAGGCAGCAATGACATCCACTTATATGGATGGTCCAGACATGGCCAATCTCCAGATATAGAGAGTAGAGCAATGGCGGGTAGAATCTGGGGGTGGCAGCAGGGATTAACTTATAAACTAGAACAAAATATCTTTCTAGCGAGAAGGAACTGTTCTAACCCTGGACTGTGGTGATAGTTGCACAACGCCTTAAATTTACTAAAAGCCACTGACTTGCACACTAACAATGAGTGAACATTATGGTATAAAATTATACTTCAATAAATTCATTCAAAAGTAAAGTGGAGTACAGAGAGATCTGGGGTATGGGTGAAACAAGACTGGAGTTGGTAACTATTGCATCCGGGTGAGGGGATTAGACTAGTATTTCATCTCCTTTCAGAGTTTCCATAATTAAAGTAAAAAAAAAGAAAAAAAAAACCCAGCCAGCCCATGTTTGACTCGCGGCCGCTCTTGCTGGCACTCATAGGTGGTCCACAAATACTTGTGGGATAATGAGAGAATCCAAGAGGTCAAGGTCAGCCAGGAGTTTGCTCTTGACCTTCTCTTCCTTGTGCCCCTGCCCTGCTCCTCCAGCGCCAGGCCCCCTGCATCTTCAGGGACTCCAAAGTTTCAAACACAGCACGCGTCAGATTCTTGTCTGCCTAGCACTTTCCAGTTGGCAACGTCCTTGCAGGTACCTGACGTCCTTGGGAATCCTGGGGTGGGAGCAGATGCAGAAACAGAGCTCAGAGAGGGGAGCCCAGGTGTGCGGATGCCAAGCTCAGCGCCAGTCCCCAGCCCCAGAGGCAGAGCTAGAATCAGAGATGACTACACCACAGGCCCTAAGGGTAAAGCTCACACACTTTCAGTGAGACGTCCTCCTTCAGGGAAGCAGGCTAGCCGCAGACCCAACTCTACTGCTCCTGCTAGGCGGAGGCCAGAAGGAGCCATGGTCCACATTTTTAACCCTGGATATACAGACACTACACCTGGAAAAGTACGTGAGGGAGTAGCCCTGTCTTGATCACAGGATTAGATGGGTTGACAGGGAGCCTGGAGACCCGGCTCTGCCTAGGTCTCCGGGGCAACCTGGATAGACCCCTCCCCGCCCAGGCCTCAGTGACTCCACTTGACATTAACTCATGGCTCAGAACTGCCAGGGCCCTCTTGACTCCGACACCTCACTAAAGTCAGAGTAGGGTCCCCACCCTGAGCACTGGGCTCTCTTTGGTGCAGCCTCAGTCCAGGATTAGGCTTCACCCTGTGGGTTGGTGAAGGTTTTGCTCTCTATCCCAAGCCCCCAAATCCAGAGATCTGGCAGCCATCAGGGGAGGCAGGGAGCCCACTAAGGCAAGCAGGACAGAGGTCAAGTCTGACTCTGCCAAGTTCGTGGTAGGTGATAGTAGGCAGGCTCCTTCCTGTTCTAGGTTCCTTTTCTCATTTGTAACCTGGGGACATACAATCGGCCTCAAAAGGTCAAGAGAAGGCAAATAGGGAGTGATGAGAATGTCAAGTCTGGAGGGCAGGGCTTTTTCTTTCCATTTTTTGAGTTCCCAGGGCCAGATAGATTAAAAGAAAGAAAGAAAGAAAAAGAAAAAAAAAGAAAGGCACTTTTAAAAAGTCCACTGCAAAGGATGACAGGAGGGAGCCTTGTGATGGCACTGCTTTGAGTCCTGAGTCTATCACTGTCAACAGTCCAATTGTACTACTGAGTACAGTTTCACCAGATTATGTCATTGGGGGACACGGGGCAAAGGGTACATGGGATCTCTTTGTATGTCGTCTTACAACTACATGTGAATCTACAATTATCTCAGAATAAAAAGTTATATTTATTTTTTAAAAAGTGACAAAGTACCCAAAATCCTGGCTACTCTGGAGGTTAAGGCAGAAAGATCACCCATTCATTCAAGGCCAGCCTGGGCAATCTAGCGAGACCCTGTCTCAAAATAAAATAAAAATAAAAAGAGCTAGGGATGTAGCCCAGCCGTGGTAGAGAGCCCCTGAGTTCAATCCCCAGTACCAAAAAATAAAAAAGTAACAAAGCAAAAACACAGATTTAGCATGGAAGGATGATGACTATCTCTTGCAAAAGTACTCCATCATCCTCAAAGCATTACTGTTCACATTAACAAAGGGGAAGAATTGCCAAGGGTTCTGAAAGGCCTCGCTCTGTCAGGAAGTCCTCCATGATTTCCTCTCCTCTGTTTTCCTAAAACAACTGGGTTTGCAGATGTCTACTAAACACCTGTCACTCTACATTGCATACTGTTTAGGGTCCCCTAAAGAGTGTGAGCTTTATAAGGAGAAGCTGTGTTTCCCTCATCCTTGCGACAGCAATGCCTGCTTCGATCAATGCCTGTGGAACTAAGTGACTGGGACAGGTACTATGGCCTGGTATCAGAGGTGCTTCCTGGGATCACTGAGAGGATAGATGATGTCAAGGTGTTTTTACTCATCCGCAAGTACCCTGGGCATGGATGAGTCATGTTCTCTATTCTTTTGGTTCTCCAGACCTGTGACCAGGCTTGAATCAAAAGGGTTTGCAGTAGAATCGAGGGGTCTCCAGGAAGAGATGTGCAAAGTTTAAATGACTCATCTCCCCAACACCTGTTCTGTGTACGGCCTGCAGGTCCCCTTATAGCATACCCCAGAAGGTTCCCCAACAGTGTGGGAAAGCAGGAGAAGCCTTCAGGGAGGGAAGTGGAGTCAAATACTGTGGTTTCTGTTGAGGAGAAACTTTTCCAGCAATGACTAATCAGGAGGCCATTTTCTTGCCCTGGCCTCTTATAAAAATTTGGTAAGCCTCAAATCTCAGGGACCCAAAGGAGTTCAGGGATCATACAGGCTAATCTTTACCTGATGCTTAAAACCCACCAAATGTGTGTCGCTATGATGGGGAGCTCATTGCTTCTCGAAACAGCTACTCTATTTCTATCTCTATCTCTCCCCTCAGGCCAAAGGCCACCTCTCTGTCTCTTCTGCTCCTTGTCAGAACAAACTTTGTAAAGGGGGTGCTCTCTGAAAAGACCCCCTGGGGAAGGAGTACCTTCTTTGTCACTGAAGATTCCCAGAAACCTCCAAAAAAAGAAGGCTGGGGCAGGCCTTCGTGATGAATTCAGACTCTTCCATCTGCAATTTGGAAGACTCCAACAGCCCTCAAATAAACCTTCTCACACCTTAATCACAATGAAAAAGCTTGCATTTACTGGATGTGTCCTAAATTCTGGGGACAGTCCTAGGTACATAAATTTATTTAATCTTTTTATATATTTTTAGTTGTAGATGAACACAATACCTTTTTATATTTTTAAATTTATTTTTATGTGATGCTGAAGATCAAATGCAGTGTTTCATACGTGTGAGGCAAGCGCTCCACCACTGAGCCACAACCCCAGCCCACTATTCATTTAATCTTGACAACAACCCTATGGGGTGTTACTAACTCACATTTACAGACAATGAAAATGAGGCACAAAGAACCAAAATAATGTGAATGTGTTCAAATAACTCCCCAGCAGTATGACCCCAAAGTCCAAGGTCATGGATGGCACTCTGAACCACCTCTCTCTGCCACTATGACTTGCCCCATCAAGTTAGAAGGTGAGAACACCGAGGTTTAGAGACAGGTCACTGAGGTTTGGGTAAGTCACAAAGCAGGGTGAAGCTCAAGTTCTGCCAAAGTCTGAGCTCTTTGTCTTGATTCTAAATTGTCTCCTAAGTGATAGAGCCCAGAGGGGGACCCAGTTGCTGTACCAGGTGCATCTTCCCACATCTTAATCTTCAGATAACCTGCCTGTTCCTAACTCTGAATCCTTGCTTAAAGTCATTCCCCACGCCCACCCTGATGAGTACTCTCTCCCTCTCTTGGTCCCTATCTTATCTATCCATTAATTAGATCCTGGCTCAAGAACCAATATTCTAGAAAAAGCTTCCAGATTGGTTCAGCCATGGATGGTGTTGATTTTTATCCTTTATTCTTCTCATTTTATGCAGAGAGCTCCTATATGATAAACTCAGAGGACAGCCATCCCCAGATTGAATGCCAGCATTAACATTAGTGGGAAACAATAAAGAAATAAAGGGTGACATGTGGCATTGTTCGAACCATTGGAAAAATCAAGCTTCTGACTCATGGCTTGGTTCAAGCCCTCTCTGTTCTTTACCGAAGGTGACATTCTGGCTTTTAGAAAGATGAGAAATTAAAAGGAAGTCAATGCTAGTCTCAGGTTTTAGCTCTTCTGGGTAAGCCCGGATTTTAGAGAATGTTCATAAAAGAGAGAAAACTAGCAAGTGGAAACAGTTCACTGCTTATATGCCTTTTAATCAAGGTTAACTTTGTTTAAGAACCTCTGCTTTTCATTATGGAAATGTGTTTGCATTTTGCAGTGTTAATTCCATGAAGCTTGCACTTCAGACCAGGAAACAAAGCATGATAATCATTTTTTTGTGCTAATACCTATAATTTACCTAAACAAGCAAGCCATTTGCCTTGAGACTATACATGTAAACAAACATACTTCTCCTGAAGGCTCTATTTGAGTTTGATTTTTAACTATTCATTTTTCTCCCTCCTATACACACATATATTAATTCAGCCTCCTGATTTTATTTCCTTCACCTCTCTCCCACAAATCAAACCTCAAACAACATAAAACTGATGGCTAGAAAAGGCTTTACACACAAACAAAAGCCATCAAGCCAAAGGCAACCGAGATGCTCACATCTCCCTGTCCAACCATCTCCGTCGTGTGTGCTGGACCAACAAAACAGCCTCCCTCTGCCCAACTGTCCTGGAAAAACCCCAAAGTATCTCATTTTCACTTCCAGGAGGGGAAGAGGTTTGAGCCCCCAAATAAAAGACAAATTCAGTGAAACAAGAAGCTGGGAAAATCCAGGCAGGCTTCTCCTTGCCACCCCGTGTCAAGCTCACAAAGAGAAAAATCGTACCATCCGACATGGTTGGGAGAGTTTAATCCAAAGCAGTGCTAATTAATATCCCTGGCTTTCCAGAAGCCAGTGCCACATACAGCTGCGAGGGCAACAAGCCTGTTCTTCCTTCAATTTTATGGGAAGAACATTTTCATTACAGAGCCTCCTCCCAGGCCCTCCTCTCTCAGCCAGACTAGCCTCGAGAAGGAAGCCGGGATGATCCATCTATCAGGGCTCCTTCTCCCCCCATTAATTTTATTATTTATATCCCATTTTAAAAGTTTATTGGTGCAACTCCCTGTGCACCTGGCCAGAGTCCTTCTGACAACAAGCAGGGGCACCTTCCTGAATCCCCATGTCAGGGGGAGTTTATGCAATTTGTCACCAGAATATGCCAGCTTTTTTGAAATTTGCCTTGGAGGAAAAGCTGACTCCAAAGGCAGATTCCATCACCACCATTTAAAAAAATCATTATCGTTAAATGTGAAAGAATCTAAACTCACCCTTTTGTGAAGTATATGTGAACTTGATGGTGCAGTGAGCCATGGTGGTCCCCAGGGGCCCCTTAGAGTCCTGGGGGAGTCCTTATATGTAGCCCCCCACTCCCAGGCAAGCATCCCCAGTTGTTGGGACAGGCTTGATTCATCTTTAACCCAAACTGCCGGACCACAGGCAGCCCTACTGAGGCCACGTGTCTTCCCATTTTGTTCTCGAACCCCACTTGCCAAGGCTGTCTCTTTCCAGCCTCCTAGAGGGACCCCCAAATCCAATCTAAATGTCTCAAATTTACCTGTTTGTCTTTTATACATATAAATAGCTGCATTTCCATTCTCTCTTTGTTTCTCATTTTCATTTGGTTCTAATATCTGCATGTAAATGTCGGAAAACAGCATCTGTAATTGGAGATTATGAAGTATGGCCAGCTCCTGACAGGCTGCTAAGGAAGATGGATTATCCTCATTTTTCTGTAAATTTTGTCAATTTTGGAATTCATAAGCTATCAACACTGATCAAAATGGGACTTCACAGCTGTGTCAAAAGAGAGAGAGAGAGAGAGAGAGAGAGAGCGAGAGAGCAAGCAAGAGAGTGTGCGGGCAAGTGCTCGCAGGAGCCGGCATCGTGTGGGTGCAGCAGATTGGATGCCCAGCATCATTGTGACCACCCTCGTCCTCTGTCCCCTCCTCTCCACGCTGGCAGCTCCCTCAGCATGAGGCCTAGTCCCCCGACTAAATCAAATAGCTAAATCACGAGACTAGAAGGCCGCAAATCCTCCAAGGCACCCACTCAAACCCGGACTTAATTTATTGCCTTCCTTATTTATCCTGAGGAGTCGGTGGCTCCCTCTGCTCGGGCCTCTGAGATGTTCTACTCCTTCCAGACCATCACAGCCCACTTGAGGCCATTGTGTTGGTCTCTCTCTCTCAATTTTCCCATTACTGGGAGTAAGTACTGTTGGGACTCTGTAATAGCCCGACTGCAGCCCATATCAATAACAGATGAGGTTTAATCGTCCAACACAAAAATTATTTAGGCGCAGTAAGGACATTCAATGTCATTTGCATAATGGCATTTCTATCGCACGCACCTAACCCGTCTTGCATAAACAAGGCCCTGGGACCATAAATAATAATAAATCATGACGTCTGCACGCCTCTCGCGGTAATAGGAGCCACTCTTTGTGGAAATTATTTCAGCAGGAAATGGGCACCGTAATTTTAAAGACATGTGGCGTGGTGAGGCGCGGTGAATCACGTGCATGCACACACAAGCCCCCAGGAGCAGCCCGGGGACCTGCCCTGAGCCCACAGCAACACCCCTGGGGGCATCTGGAGAAAGAAAGCAGGTCTCCAGGAGACAAGTCCAGGAACTCTAGAACAGCCATTAGAATGTACCATTGTCCCAGGGAACAGGGCAGGAGAGGGAAAGACACAGAGCGAGAACTGGACTTGGACCTGGAGAGGTGCCCAGGCCCTGGAATCAGAAACTCTTTGCTCCAGGAGAACAGAAGCTCCCTGAGGGCAGCAGCTTTCGTAGGATATACAATGAAAGAGGAAGATCCTGGGCCCAGGTGGCGGGAGGATGGCGTGAATAGCAGAGGCACAGACTGGAGGAACAGAAGTGGGACCTGGCACAAAGGTGTCGGTACCACTGATCTGGTGAATAAATGGAGCAAAATGCTCAGAATCTCCCAAACACACTGGAGGCACCTGTGGGGTAAGAGGAAATGCACACCTGTACGCGGTGGCACATGCCTGTAATCCCAGCAGCTCTGGAAACTGAGGCAGGAGGATCACAAGTTCAAAGCCAGTCTCAGCAAAAGCAAGGTGCTAAGCAACTCAGTGATACCCTGTCTCTAAATCAAATACAAAATAGGGCTTAGTGGTGGAGTGGCCCTGAGTTCAATTCCCAGGACACCCCCCTCCCACCCCCAGAAAAGAGGAAATGCACAGGGGTGGGGTGCTGGTCATCAAAGCAGGTGGGTCTGCAGGCTTGATGGCAGATGCCCTGGATGAGGATCCTACTCCGCCACCTTAGACCCAGCCCTTGGCCCTCCATGCCTCAACTTCTCCACCTGTGGAACAAGCCTAATAACAATGCTCACTCACAGAGTTGTTCTGAGCAGCAAAGGAGAGACTGTGTAAAGCGACCAGTTGCTGATCAATTTGTGCTACTGATATCCTTTTCAGGAAGCAGCTGAACCAAGTTCAGGTTCAAGCTCTGCTGATACTAGCTGTGTGATTTAGGACAAGCTACTCCACTCCTCTGGGCCTCAGCTTCTTCCATAATAAGATGGTCCCCACCTATCTCCCAGAGCTGCTGTGAGACAACTGAGGTGCACGGTGCTGAAGCTCTGTTAGAGTAAAGTGCTGCCTGCCTGAGACATGGACTCTAACACCCCGCATGAGTGCAAAGAAAGAAAGAAGGGGAGCTTTCCTACACCTGCCCAATGTCCTCTCCAGCCACTCCCGGGCCCTGGAAGTACCCTGAAAAGCTTATGCTTTCCAAAAAGTTGTGGCAGGATACACACAAACCAACTCAAGTGGCACATTTTAGAAAAAAAGCAAGTTAAAACCACAATGTACAATTTTTCATCTATCATATTTTAAAGGTTGATATTCCACTCTGGCAGACTGTGGGGAAGCGGGTTTCCTCACTTAGGGATATGAACCTCTTTTGGAGAGCAATTTGACTCCCTCTTTTAAAATTCATAATCTGCATGCATAGAGCCAACCATTCCACTTCTGGGGATTTATCCTGCAGGTGTAGGCCCACTTGTACACAAATAAATGTATGCAAGGATGCTCATTGCAGGCTTTTTTGACAAAGAAAAAAATATTAAAATCAAATTATTGGGAAGAGTTTTTAAAATAAATTATGATACCCCATATAGAGAAATACCATTGTAGTTGTTAAAAAGAATGAAGCAGTATTCTACTGATGTAGAACAATCTGCAAGAAATGCTTGTTTCTAAAAAAAATAGCAAAACTAGAAGCATGTAAATAGTATGTTGCTATTTGTCTTCAAATGGGGAGAATTATATTTAAATATACATATTTAAACATATGCCTAGCCCTCACTCGATTTTGCATATAAATGCTCCTCAACTCGCAATGGAGTTAAGTCCTGATAAAACAATTGTAAATTGAAAATATTGAAAGTAAAAAATGTACCTAACCTACCAAATATCATAGCCTAGCCTACCATAAATGTATTTAGAACATTCACATGAGCCTACCCTTGGACAAAATCAGCAACCCAAGCCCATTTTATAACATAGAGTGGAATAGCTCATGTACAATACTGTATATACTATACAGAAAGTAAAAAACAGAATGGCTGTACAGCTATGCTTTTTGTACCCAAAATGGACTCAAAAATTCCTGAGTTAAACCATTCCAAGTTGGGGGGACATCTATATTTATAAATACTTATAGGCAAATCTCTAAAAATTACAGAAGCAACTGTCACCTGGAAGGGGAACAGGATGGCTGGGAGAAAAGAGATGGGAGGAGACTGACTTTTCCATGCATATAACAGAATTTCTCTGAAACTTTTACCATTTTGCATGTACTACCTATTAAAATTTTTTGAATGAGAAAATAAAAGTGTTGCTCAGGCAGGTGCTAATGAGCAGGGTCTGACTTGAACAGGGCCATGCTTGTGTCCATGGGCCCCTCAGGCCCCATCTGTCTTGAGAGGTGCCCTGTATACCCCTGCACCACTCAGCGTGGCTGTTATGAGCCTCTGGGGGAATGTGTCCAGCAGCAGGCAGCTGATGTGTTGATCCACATGCCCACCTGTGTCCAGCAGCCTGTCCCATGGCCCAGCCCAGGACAAGAGCTCAGGCCCTCTTGGTCAGATTCATAGCTCCAGGCAGTGTCTGGGCTGGAAGGTATTTGGGGTATCCCCACTCCTTTCCTACCATTTTCAGATGGGAGCTAAGGAGGAGAAATTTGCTTGAGACACTGTAGAAAGACATGGGGCCCCAAATCAGAACTTGGGTTCCAGGAAAAGCACCACTTGCTGTTAGGAGGAAGATGTTTCAGCATCTCTCTGGTTCTCACTTTGTTTCATCAGCCAAAGGGGAGTAAGAGCTTCTGTCAGCCCTCAAGTCACAAATGGATTAATAGGGATCAAGTAAGATCACAGATACAAAAGGGCACTTCACAGAACTTTTCAGGAACGGAAAGCCAAAGTCCCTCAGGTGTGCCGGGCAGGGCTTGAGGAAGATCCAGGGGTGGCTACACATGCAGGGTCCTGCTCCTCTGCAAGAGCTGTGCTCAGCTGCTGCCACAGCTTTTGTTAGGCTTTATTCCACTTGATCAGAAAGGTATTGTTCTTCTTCCTCTTTCCTAGATACAGGAACTGAGGCACAGAGAGTTTAAAGTTTAAGTGGGTTTTCCATGAGTACAATCTTACCTAGGTGGTGGCTACAAGGGCCCATGTTGAAGGTGAAGTTTTCAGCAGAAAAGTGGCTGGACACAGTGGAGCCTTTTCCCCAGAATGGGTGAGCACAGGAAGACCAGTTGCCATGAGAGGTCATGGCCAACCCAGCAGGCCTAGGCGGCCAGTTGGGTGCCTTCAGCACAGCCAACTCTACTCTAGGAGGCCGCAAGGGCCTCAGCCACTCACTAGGGAGCACAATACCCATCGTCCCCTGGCTCCCAGCTCTCAGCCCCCAGCTCCCAGGGCCTTCTCCAAGTCAGGCTTGCCCCGAGCCCTGCCAATCCCATTTATTCTTCTCCATCTCAGTTCTACCTGCCCCCAACCCAACCTCTTCACATTCTTTTCTCCCCATTCCCTGTCACATGGCCAGGATCCTCTTGCTGTGTGGGTCTCTGGTCTGTCTATAGAAGGACCAAGTTTACCTTCTCAGAGGCCTTGAGGTGAGTGTAAGCCTACAGGGATTCAGGGGGCACCAGGGTCCCCAGATGATCCCCAGTGCCCACCTGGCTGGCTCCTAGGATCCCACAGGTTCCAAATCCACTTCCCACCCTTTTTTTCAAATTGCCACATCTGGCACCTGAGAACATGAGCCTGGAGTTTTACACACCCAAGCTACTTTCCAAAATCAGAGCTTTGTGGTACAATGAAGCTGATCTTGCTTGCTTACTTCAGCTCTACTGAAGACATTGCCAGGTTTGTGGATTAGCTTAACATTCTCAAGGGCACAACCCCCAACACACACACACACACACACACAAGCCACACCTTCACAAACTACTTAATACTAGAAAAAAGGCTAAGGATTACTATGTAAGGATTCAGGATAAAATAATATTGCAAGATAATTTTCATAGTAAAATCAGAAAAGACTTTGAGAGGAACAAATGTGTTCCCAAACTTGCTTGTGCCAATTAGCCATTGGTAAATTCATAAATTCTCTTTGTCCAGTCACTCATTCTTCCATACCCTAATACTTTCCAGGAAAGACTGAAGGCAGATCACAAGGATGCAAAAAAATAGAGAGAGAAGCACAGAGGGAAGAATAGAAAAAAGGCAAACGTAAAATGGGAACAAGCTGGGTGCAGTGGCACATGCCTGCAATCCCAATGACTCAGAGGCTGAGGCAGGAGGATCACGAGTTTGAGGCCAGCCTCAGCAACTTAGTGAGGCTTTAAGCTGTTTATCGAGACCCTGTTTCAAAATAAAAAGTTAAAAGGACTGGGGATATAGTTCAGTGGTAAAGCACCCCTGGGATCAATTCCCAGTATAAAATAAATAAATAGGACCAAAGATAATAAAATGCTTCCAACAATGAACATAAAAACTAAGACTCAGTGAGGCCAAGTAGCCTCCCCATGACCATGAGGCTGATATGCAATAGAGTGGGGATGGAACTCAGGCAGTCTGGCTTCAGAGCCCACAGTCTCAACGACCCTGCTTCCCACAGCCTCCAAAGCCAAGATCAAAGCTAGAGGTTTACAAACTTGCATCAGGAGGGATAGCATTTGGTCCTCCTACCTACCAACTGGAGAAGAGAAACCTGCTAAGTGACTTAATAGAGTTCATGAGAAGCAAACTGTCCATCACTCAGGTTGTCTAACTGACTCTCAGTCCAAGCAGGATGTCTCCCCAGGCCCCTGACAACTCAAACCGAGCAGGGCATAATGGTGCACACCTATAATCCCAGCTACTCAGGAGGCTGAGGCAGGAGGACTGCAAGCTCCAGGCCAGCCTTAGCAATTTAGTGAGACCCTGTCTCAAAATTGAAAAATAAAGGTCTGGGAATTAGCTCAGTAATAGAGCACTTTCCTCCCACGTGTAAAGCCCTGGGTTCAATCCCCAGTACTGGGGGGAAAAAAACCCACAAAAAGAGACCTCACTGAATACCCTCCAGATACAGGGGTGATTTCCACAGATGCTCTTTTAGGATGTCCCTTATATAGGTTCAGGTATCAGACCCCAAAATGCAACTTGGTGAAAGTAACACAAAGGAGATCATCCAGGTGGTCCAGTTACCAAAGTAGTTTGATCTAAAATAATTTTAGAATAAATAGAAGACACATAGATTATATTTTTTCCAAGCAATTCTCTCTAAATATTGTATCTCTGAGGCAAATTAATGACAATAGGAGAGAAGCTACTCTGCGTCATCAATCAGATACAGTCCCAGCTGGGAGTGGCAATGACACTCTTATGTCTCTTAAGTCAGTGGCCTGACAGGGTCCCAAGCTGGAGCCTCCCAGAGTGTGCTGAACAATTACATACAGGGACAGGAATCTCTTCAGAAGATTGTTTTGGGTCTTTTCCAACACAGAGAACTATAGATGAGAGACTCAGAAGTTCTCCATTGAGCTCAGTCTTGAGGGTTATGAACTAGAAGATATTTGGGGCAGGTGTCCCATCTCTGTCATAAAAAAACAAAGGAAATAAAACTCACTGGACAACTAGCTTTGACCAATGCTTATTCCAGTAACTTCTAAGATGAAATCTATGCCAAGAGACCCAAATCAAGTAGACTGTCATGAGGGATTGTTATTTATAAATCTGTTTAAAAACAAGAAATAGATCCTAAAAATATAGAATATTTAAGTCACAGCTATTTTTTTCCAGCAAATTTTATCAGCTGGTCCAGTTGTCTGAGCCATTCCTGGAATGAGACAGAGGGGCCGGTCTTGGAATTCCAGCACCACAATCTCCCAGTGCATCGCCTTGGGTAGGTGACTTAGCTATTCTGTTCCTCAGTTTCCTTTTCTGTGAAACTAAGATAATAAAAGTCCCCACTTAACAGGGCTGTTGAAAATATTAAATAAGTTAATATATGCAAAGTGTTTAGATGCTTAGACCAATGTTTAGCACAAAGCCATACAGTCAGGGACTAGAGAGAGGTTCTGTACCTACACTGCATCCTAAAAGAGGAGCATGCAGGAAACTGCACTGCTCCATCAGGGAGCAGTTCCCTCCACCCCAAGGCTCATAACTGCCATGGTGTGGCTTCCCAAACCACAGGAACTCCACAATAGCAAGCCGTGCTGCTCTGAGCATGGTTATGTGTGTCTCTCAGGGCACAGATAGACAGCTTGAATTTTAAGCCAGAAAGCTGTTACTGAGAACCAGCCAGAAATCTAAAGAAATCCAAGCAGCTGACCTCAGTTTGTAGCAATGAGACAAGAAGCTTCCCTAGAACCAGCCCGCACCTGCCCCACATCACCAGCTTGAAACCTCTAAAGATGGTGACCCCAAACCTGCCCCAGTAGGGATCTAATGGCCAACGTCGGGTCCTCCCAGAATGTTTCCCTGTGGCTGAGCTTGGGCAATGAGGGGATCTCCTTTCAAGGTTACATTTGCCCCCAGAGTATAGGCACAGTTTTCTGACTAACCAGGTAATGAAAAAGAAAACCAGGTACTGAAGACAGGTCACAGGGACTCCGGGAACCCCTTGTGGGTTAAGTCCATTTTAGGCAACTTTACCAACAGCCTGGACTGCCACAGATTTGAAAACTTGGTGCCCACTTTCTGCTCCTTACCTGCTAACCATCGTTTTGGTATAATGATGTGTCTGCCATGCCCAGAGCCAAAAAAGGAGGGAAATGATTTTTTTTTTTTTTTTTGAATCCCAAATATCCATTTGAAAGAGGGTCAGAAGCCCAGAGATAAAGGACAGTGCTGCCCCTGCACAGTTATTATGGGACTTCTCTAGATTTATTCCATGTGCCATAATTTGGCACCCAGATTCTGTTCGTAAATGAATTTGTTGAGAAAAACTGACATAAATTAACACATCTGTTCCTAAAAGGGTGCTCCATGGGGAAGCTTGCCCCCTTTCCCAGCAGCTTCAGATGTGGCCCCACCAGGCCACCAATCCTCATACTCAGACACAGAATGATGAGTGCTGAAGTTTAAAGGTGATAAGATTATAAATATTATTATTAAAAGTGATAAGTGATAACCGTGTATCCAAACCTACCATATATGTCTGGCCAGGCAAATGTGATGCAAAAACTTTAAACTTTGCTGTGCGTCAAGTATCATCCCCTCAGCTACTTACCTGAAAGGGTTTGTTATGAGGATTAAATGAGATAACAGAAATATTTAACTATATGCACTTTCCAGGTTTATATATCTAATTTCATTAAATCATGTGTATTTATATATATATATAAAATAAGTAAAGCCTACATATGCATGTTATGTATGTGTTGGGCTCTCCAGAGTCATCCCCCATATCCCTACCATACTTCACCCTCTGGCCACCTGAACCTATCCCCTTCCCAGGCAGAACACAGATACACATATCTTCACACTTCTGCTCATCCTCCTCCCTTTCTACCACTCCACTTAGCAACCTCTCACCCTCTGCCCTCCCATTTCATGTGCAACCCCCAGATTATAAGCTCTGTGTGTGTGGGAACCTCATCTCTATCATTCAGACATTTCTTAAAGACATAAATTATAATGATCAATAACATCCACTGAGTGCTTCTCATGAGCAGCATCAGATTCCAGGACCAGGCGACACAGTGCATCCTGAACCAAAGTGTCCCTGAGAACATGGCCCCATCCCTTCCTCCAGGAAGGAGATGCCAGGTTCTGCAGGGATGGTCCATCAGGTATACCAGAGTCTGGAATTTCATCCCTCATTTCCCCCTTTGAGGCAGATAGAGGAGGCTGGAAAACTCCTGTCCTCTGTTACACAAAAAAAGAAAACATGAATGTGTTTGTTTTCAGGGGAAAATTCTTATAGTACAACTGGAATTAATAATTTATTACAAAGACGTCTTAGCTCCTCAGGCAGAAGTTCTAAAAGTGATACAAATTGTTATTTTGATTGCTTTAATGGGATTTCCCCCTTGAAGCCTGAGCTCATTTGCCTGTGTAATCTGTAGCCAGAAATCAGAGGAAACCTGGGGAGGAGAAAGTTCCCAGCCACTCTACAGCACAAAGGTTCTGCCGCTGCAGGCAAACAGAGCCTCTAATCTCTCGCCTCCCTGACCCCACCAGACAATTCCTGGCTACCAGGCCTCCCTGATGAAAACCCCCTCCAGCCCCTCTCCAACTTCCTACCTGCCCCACCCAGGCCTACCTACATGGGCTTTCCTGTGTTTCTCCCATAACCTTGTCTCTGTGCCCTGGGAACCTCCCATGTGACAAAATGCTCCTTAATAATAATAACAATAATAATAATAACAACAATAAAAATAACATTATGGAGTGCCTCTGATGTGCTGAACCCTCTGCTAAGCTCTCTGTGCCCATCATTTAATCAGTATGGCCTCCTGTAACACAGGCACTGTTATAATCCCTATTTTACATGCAAGAAAATCAAAGTTCAAGCATTGGTAACACTGTAGGTTTAATATAAAAACTTCATACACAAAGGAAGCTAATGCCTGTTGGGGAGGCGATGGTAACCAGCGAGCTCAAACTCAGGACTACAGGGAGAACCACAGGAACCCCAGAGGTATGCCTGCAATCACTGTCATTGCCAGCGTCTCCCAAGAGGCTCAGAACCAACACAACAGGTTGCAAAGTCACAAGCAGCTGCTTCCAAAGCCTGCACTGCCTTAAGCAGTCCTCCAGACATGGGTCTCTGACATGGGTATCTCCAATGGGAAGCACACCTCCCCCTGTCCTCAGGACACTCTGCAAGCTCACTGTTCCCCAGTGCCATCTCTAGGCCACCCTAGCTCTCTGCCACAGCATCTCCTCCTCAGATCTCCACACCATCTGCCCAGGCCAACCAGCTCCACATACTGTTAGTGAAATTCCCACTTCCCTCCTGAAAGATTCCCCCTTCCTCCAGACCTCCCACTTCACCTGCCCTTGACCTCAATGAGCCCCTTGGCCTTGATATCCATGCCCCAGCCTCAGCCCTATGGATGGCCAAAGATAATGCTTTATCCTCTCATTTAGAGCTGATCGACCTCTGAGATCTCAAAACCATAAGCTCCCTTCTGAAACTCCCATCTCATCGTCTTTTATACTCTTGTCTTAAAGAGCCAGGTCTTTCCAGGAGCCTCAGGACTGCTATAACCAACAGATGGTTAACGCTGTCCAGCCTTCCAGTGAGCCAAAAATGAGCAATGCCAATCCCCTGCCTGACCCTAAAACTACCTGGACCTTCTTAGACACACAAACATTGAGCTGGACTCAGTGATGGTCTTCAGTGAATTCATTTCCTCTGTTTCATAGTCAGGACCTCAGGAGAGAATCAACAAATCCATCTTTTCTCCAAAATAGAAGAGAGAAAAGCTACCTCTAATTTCCACCAGGTCCTGGTTCTGCTCCATGGATCGAAAAGGAGCCCACCTCTGCTTAGCTTCCCCTGGTGCCCCCTCAAGATCAGACCTCACTCTTGGTGTCCACTGAGTTTTCTGTTCTCCAGACCAGACAGCTCAGCTCATCCACAAGTTCCTTACAAGACGGGTTTGGAGTTGGGGAAGTGGAGTGGTATAAATGGCCAGCAGGATAAAAAGGGGACCAAGGTACAGGCCCTGGACTCTGCCTTGCTTCAGATCTGGCTTCTATCTGTGTGTCTTTGGACAAGTTGCTGTCTTCTCTTCTCTTAGTTTTCTCACCTGTAAATGGGAATATCTTTACACTGCCTATCCCCAGAGCATGGCTGGGGGGAAGGTACAGAAAGAGCTCGGCACAGTTCCCAGCACAGACTAAGTACTTAGAAAATGTTAGCTACTGGTCTAGTCCCTGGTTACCTCCTCTGGTCATGCTCCAATTAGTCAACATCATTCTTAAGGTGAGATGGCCACCTGAATCCCTCTAGGGAGTAGGGTGGCCAACCCAAAGGAGAACAGTTCAGAGTTTGCCTTCACTGACAGCCACATGGTTGGGTGCACAGCCAGATAAAACACCTAGATCTTTCTTATTAATGCTCCTGTTGATCTTCATGTCCCTTTGCCTCAGTTTCCTGAGCTATCACTTTTATAACTATGAAGGTATGATTTATGAAATGACCAATCCATTTTGATTTCTATGTCTGCCCCCAAATGTTCTAGCTATAAATATTTACCCACTGCTATTTTAAAGAACACAGTCTAGACATTCTTCTTTCATTAATTAGCCCTTAACATTAGTAGCAGAGACAGACTAGGTAAGATAGTCTTTTGTTTTTATTTAGTATTTATTTATTATGTGAATTTTTTGCAAATCATTGTACTACTGAAATTTACTCTGAAGCTCTTTTTCTAACTTCTTGAGTTGTTGCTTAGCTATTAATCTTTTATTTCTAAAAAAATGCATTTAAGGTTATGCATCTCTCTTAAGTACCACTTGAGCTTCATCAACCAAATTTTGATATGCACTAGGGTGATTTTTTTGGTTGTTGAGCTCTAGTACTTTATAATTTCCATTAGGATTTCTTATTTTGACCCGTTTTGTTTTTAGGGTTTAAACACAGATTTTGAAACCATATTTTGCTTTTAATTATCAATTTTTAATTTTATTGCATCATGATCAAAGAACATAGTCTGTGACATGGATTTTTGGTATTGTCAAGACTTGCTTTCACAGCTAGCACCTAGTATATTTTAAGTGTCCCATGTGTGGTCAAAAAGCATAGGTATTCACCAATTGTTGCCCTTTTTATATGTGTTTTGTTAAGCTTGTTCAGTATGTTATGCAAATCTTAACAAATATCCTTGCCAATTTTTGTCAGCTTGAGCTAGTTATTAATAGGAGGGGTGTATTAAAGTTCCTCAAGGGGCTGGGGTTATGGCTCAGCGGTAGAGCGATCACCTAGCATGTGCAAGACTCTGGCTTCTATCCTCAGCACCACATAAAAATAAATAACTGAAATAAAGGTATTGTGTCCAACTACAACTAAAAAATAAATGTTAAAAAAAATTCCTCAAAATTTCATGGGATTTATTCATTGATTTTCTTTCTTTTTTTTTTGTACTGCAGATTGACTCCAAGGACACATTATCACTGAGCTACATCCCCAGTCCTTTTTATTTTTATTTTGAGATAGGGTCTCAATACTTGCTGAGGGTCTCACTAACATGCTAAGGCTGGCCTCAAACTGGAAATCCTCCTGCCTCTGCCCCTGAGTCTCAGGGATTATGGGCATGTGTCACCATGCCCGACCACTGATAATTTTTGCTCTAAGTATTTTGAGGCTCTGTTGCTAAGTATATACAAGTTAAGGATTGCCACATCTTCCTATGAATTGTTCTTGTTATTATTAAGTAATAATCCCTTTGTCTTTGAGGGTGCTATGGGCCTTAGAGCTTATTTCCACTGATAGTGACATTGCTCAATCACATTTTTTGGTAATTATCACCTGGTCTATACTTTTCTATTTTGTTGCCTGTAACTTTTCAGTACCATTTTCCCCCCAGTACAAGCGATTGAACTCTACCACTGAGCTACATTCCCAGCCCTTTTTATTTTTATTTTTCTATTCCAAGACAAGGAGTCACTAAGTGGCCAAGGCTAATCTTGAACTTGTGATCCTCCTGCCTCAGCGCCCAAGTCACTAGTATTACAGGCATGCACCACCACGCCTGGCTCAGTACCATTTTGTTTTTAGGCTATTTTCCTATAAACAGCGTATTTATAGGTTTTGGTTATTTTATATCTCTTCTATATTATGTAAAATTTTTAATCTACTTACTGAAACTGCTCAAATGCTCGTATTTATGTCTACCCTCTACTACCTATTTTTTCATTTTTCGTTGACCATTCTTTTTCCTCATTTTTTTCCTTCTTCTCTGTCTTCCACTGGAGTACCCTCTTTTAGCTTCTTCTAGTTTGGAAGAAGGTTTGTTTTTAGGGTTTAAACACAGATTTTGAAACCATATTTTGCTTTTACTTATCAATTTTTAATTTTATTTATACATTCTGTTATTATGTATAGTAATGAGCATTAGTGGGTACTCTTAATTTGTTCCTTGACCTACCTTATCAAAAGTTTATCAATATATCTACCCTCCTCCTCCTTAGAAATATGAGAATCGTAGAATGTTTTTACTTCCATCAACCCCTTTCTTGTCTCTTTTTCTACTTTGTTTTTATACCCACAACACTAGTCATTATTCTGACAGCCAATTATCCCTACTGTATAATCCTATTTATATTATCCTTTATTTATCAATGTATCTGGTTATCATTGCTTCTTAAATCTCATCCTCTCCTTCTGTATTTTATACCTTCCTCCTTTTTTCCAGTGCCAGGGAGGGAACTCAGGGCTTGGACGTGCTAAGCAAGCACTCCACCACTGAGCTCTATCCCAGTCCTCATGTCTTTTTTGTAGCCAACATATAGTTGAGTTCCATGTTTCTTTAATAACTCTGACAATCTGTCTTGTATAAAAGGGTATAAATATGAATTACCATTTACAATCAAAGTGATTATTGATATAATTGGATTAATGTCTACTGTTAATGTTCTTTGCTCCTTTTTTTCCGCCTCTCTTTCTTCCTCTTCTAGTTTTAAATGAGCATCATATTATTCCATATTGTCTCTCCTGTTAACATTTCATTTATGCTTCTGGTTTTTTTTTTTTTTTTGAACCAAGGATTGAACCCAGGGGTGCCAACAACTGAGCCACATCCTTTTTTATTTATGTATTTATTTTATTTTGAGACAGGATCTCACTAAGTTGCTGAGGTTGGCTTTGAACTTGTTATCCTCCTGCCTCATGTTTTTACTTATATCAACCCCTGAGCTGCTGGAATTACAGTTGTGCAGTGCACCATCGTGCCTGGCTATACTTCTTTTTTTTTTAAGGTTTTTTAATTACTTTCTCTGGAATTCACAACATATATTTGTAACTAATCTAAGTTCACCTTCAAATAACATTACTCCTCTTCAATGGTGGTACAGGTACTTTCCAATAGAATATTCCTTTTCCTCTTCCCCACCCCTTATAGCATCATTGCAATTCATTTCACTTATCTATGTATATTAATCACCCCTTACAATGTTACTTTTAGAACTTTACACAGTGAACCTTTCAAATTAATTAAGAAAAAATACAAAATTTCATTGTACCTTCATCCATTCCTTCTCAGACTCCTGTTTTTGTTTTGGGGTTTTTTGGGAGTTTTTTTTTTTTTTTTGGGGGGGGGGGATACTGGGGATTGGACCCAGGTGTGTTCTACCACTGAGCTGTAACCCCAGCCCATTTTGTTATTTTTTGAGACAGAGTCTCACAAAGATGCTTAGAGCCTCACTAAGTTGCCGAGGCTGGCCTCAACCTTGTGATCTTCCTGTCTCAGCCTCCTGAGTCTCTGGGATTACAGGTGTGAACCACTGCACCCAGCTCTCTTCTTTTCTTGGTGTAGATCCAAACTTCTGACCCATCTCATTTTTCTTCTTCCTAAAGTACTTCTAGCATTTCTTGAAGGTCAGGTTTGCTAGTGATGAATCCTCTCCATTTCTGTTTTGACTAAGAAAGTCTTTATTTTATCCTTTGCTGTTGAAGAATAGTTTTCTAAGATACAGAATTCTAAACTGGTGGTCTCAGCTTTCAACCCTTTAGACATTTTGTTCCACTCTCTTCTTGCTTGCATGGTTTCTGACAAGAAATTACTCTGAAGAATAAGAATGTAAATAAGATGGGTTTTCTCTGTTTTTGTTTTTACCTCTGACTTTTTCCAAGATTTTCGCTTTGTCTTTGATTTTCTGACATTCAGCTATGATATGCCTCCACATAGATATGTAGGTATTTATCCTCCTTGAAATTCTCGGAGTTTCCTTCATCTGTGGTTCCATCTCTGTCATTAATTTTGGAAAATTCCCAACCATTACTTCTTTTAAAAAATGTCTTCATTTTCTCTTCCCCTTGCATTCTAAGTATTCATATGAAATTCCTCTTAAAATTATCCCATGGTCTTGGCTGTCCTGTGATTGTTTTTTGTTTGGGGTGAAGGTGGATTATTTCTTCATCTTTTTTTTCTCTTTGCAGCTCAGTTTTGGAGCTTTTTCTTGACATAAGCTTATTTATTTTGTCTGTGGCTGTGTCCAGTCTACTGATGAGCTCAAAGACATTCCTCATTTCTGTTCCTGTGTTATTTCCAGCATTTCCTTTTGATCCTTTCCTAGAGTGTTCATCTCTCGGCTCTGTCACCCATCTGTTCTTGTATACTGTTGTTGTATACTTTCTCCTTTACATCCATTAACATAGTATTCAAGCTTTTTTTTTAATCCCCTAATAATTCTAAAGTCTGTGTCCTATCCAGGTCTGGGTCTGATGCTTACTTTGTCTCTTCTTACATTGTGTTTTTCTTACCTAACTTCCCATTAAAAACTGTTTGTGATCAGTCAAGTAGCCACTATTTGAAGTAGGCAAGCCTTCAGTGGGAGAGTTATGTTGATCTTGCAGATTTCAGCCATAACTCTGTATTCTTGTCCCTCTCCAGATTTTGGAGCAGCTGTTTGCCCTGCAACCTCAATTAAATGATGGGTCAAGAAAATATGTTGATTTTCCATTTTTTCCCCAACGATTTTCCAGCTTTATTTCTTATTGTAAAGATGGGAGAGACAACTTCTAAGCTCCTCACTTGTTGGAGCAGAAATGACATCTCTCATATCTTTCTTACATTACTTAGCAGTTCAGCAAGAGTCCGTGAGTGATAAACTATGGCTTTGTCTGAAAATGTCCTTATTTGCCTTCACTATTAAATGATCAACTAAGTTAATTATTACTATCTCTTAACTCTTGAGGATATTTTCTAATATCATCTGACTCCTAATGATGATGAGAAAAGTGTCTCATCAGTTTAAACATTACACTTACCCTCTAGTTGCTTTCATCATTTTCTCTTTGTCTTTGATGTTCTTTAATTTCACTATGATTTTGCCTACATGTTTATTTATTTTTATTTAACTTGCTTGGGATTTAATATGCCTTTCAATCTACTGATACATGTCATGCAACTGTTCTGTTTTGTAAAATCCTTACCATTATTTTTTCAAATATTGCCTCTCCTCCCTTTCTTCTATTTTATTTTCTAGTCCAACTATTACATGCATGTTGAAGTTTGTCAAGTTATTTTGTTTTATCTCTTAACATCTCTTTCATATTGCCAAACTCTTCAGGTTTTTTTTTTCCCATGTTTCCGGCAATTTCCTCAACTCTGTCTCTCAAATCACTAATTTTCTATTCAGTAGTTTCTTTTCTAGTACTTAACTTGTTGATTGAACTTTTAATTCCAATGGCTATAAGGTTTATTTCAGCTTCTTTTTTTATGATGTTTTCTCTTTTGTAATGGTTTCCAGTCCTCCTTTAATCTCTTTAATCATTTTTTATCTCTTTTAAATTGTCTGTTATTTTAGGCTTCTGGAGTATTAATCATCCTAGTTGCGTCCTCTGACTTGTCATCATTTCCTCAAGACATCTGCATCTTTTTAATTGTGAGCTCATATTTAGTAGTTATCACTTATTCTGTCTGCATGTTGTGCACAACAAATTGTAGAAGGATCAAGGTGAGAATTTTTCATAGGTATCTAGGTGCACCTCAGGAATATCACTGATGAGTCCAGTTTTTATATTAATTTCTATTCGTGGGTTTATTATACAAAATATAAAGTGAGATGCCACACCTGTATGTAGGTGTCAGAGGCTTAAGATTTCAACTTCTCATAGGAAACTTTTATTCTATTCTGAATCCCTTGGGAACTCAAATTTCCTTACTGCTTCCCTGGGCCAGAAGGTAAAAATGACCTTGTGCCTACTTCACAGACAGTGCTGGCTATCCAGGTATCCAGTTGTTCCCAGGGGTTTCACTTCTAACTCTCATATCACATAGGTCTAAGGCCACATCTTCTGCCCCAACTTCAGCATCAAAACCCCACCCCTATTCACTAGGACTGTATCTAGGACTAGTTCTCTGGCCCACCAGGACATTAGTTCATGCAATTAAAGCTCAGACTCTGAACTCCCTCCCCACTGCCCCACCCCTAGTACTGGAGATTGAACCCAGAGATGCTTTACCACTGAGCTACATCCCCAGGCCTTTTTATTTTATATTGAGACAGGGTCTCACTAAGTTGCCAAGGCTGGCCTTGAACTTGTGACCCTCCTATCTCTGCCTCTAATAGCTGGTATTATAGGAGTGTACCACCACACCCAGTTTGAGAGCCCTCTTAATTTCCATCCGCTATGAATGTCCCTCTTTCTTCCAACCATATAAATGTATATGTATATGAATGTGTAATATATTATTGTTATACTTGATTCAATATTTCTATTATTTGAAATGGGAGGAGAGCCTGTAGTAGCTCCAACCTTGTGAACAGAATCAGAAATGTGCGTTCTTTAAAAAAAATAATTTAAAAACCAATAAGGTTTGTTGTTATTTTTAGGAGCTTTGTGAATTACCAAACTCCTTGAGCCAAATTTCCAGTGCGCCCTTAAAACCAAACAAGCTGTCAGACTGGAATTATCTATTCTTTTGTCCTTTTTTTAATTGCAAGTGTTGCTTAGCCTTGCTTGAGGGAAGCATCTCTACCCAAAGTCAATTCTCATGCGGTGCCTCTGGCAGCATCAATTGCTATTACTGTATGCCACACAGCACAGCACAGGTGGTCAATGTCACTGACATGGCATATCTGTAAAAATTTCTTGGATGAATGAATGAATAAATGAATGAAAGAACATCCCAGCAAGATGCAGGCAGCTCTTTGACAATTCACTTGTAATCTTTAAACCCCACATACACAGAATTTGCCTGTCATCAGAAAGAGTAAAACAGACAGGAGGAAAAACTGTAAACAAGTCAAAATAAAAGTAAGAGATGGGTTTCCAACTGGTTTTATCCCTCACAGAATGTTAGAGCCTGAACGGGTCTCAGGGATTACCCAGTCCCATCTGCCACCCCGAGTACAAAAACCACGGCCCAGAGAGACTGACCCAAGAGCCATCATGACAGCCTAGGCGCCCCATGCTTTTATACCATGTCACATTGCTCAGTGTCCTCCAAAGTCTTATGGAACAGGCACAGTGAGTTTCCTTGGGAAGCCACTCCTGTGCTTGATCCTCAAGGAGACAAAGAATACTCAGTGTTTAGCATATATTTTAAGTCACTTAGGAACAAATGGGTATTCCAGAGCAAGTGTGGGCAGCAAAGCAAAGAAGGCTGAGGCCACAGAGAGTTCATGTAATTTTCACCTTTGGGTCACTTTAGATGATGGCGATGGAAGGATAAGGGAGAGCGGGGCTAGTGTAGAGGTGCCTGGAACCTCTAGAGATCTAGGAAGCAAGAATTCCAGAATTCTCCATGTCACTGTCTCATTTCAAAGAGAAGATTACACACGAGTTAAATTGTGCTGTAGCATCTCAGTGTTCAGGAAGCTATTTTTACCCCCCACCCCCTCTCTTCATGCTGGGAAGAACTGGGACAAGAACTCCTGCCCTCTCCTCCTGGTTCTGCCCTTCCCTCCACCCTCTTGTGGCTCCCTGTCATGGAGGAGCCATCATCCTCCAGGTCAGAGTTTAGGACATTCCCTGAGCCATGTTCACTGGGAGCCAAGTCGCTGTGCTTTGAAGGTCAGCTGTTTTCCTCTGGAACTTCAAGCTTTCAGGTATCAACTAGGCCAAGCCAGGCCTACTTCATGGGCAGGTCCAGCCATGTCCTCTCTCTGTCCGTCTTTTCCACCTATCCCTAGGTGGGTAAACCAGTGCTAGACAGAGCTCTCATATATAGAGGGAACATACCAGAAGTTTCACTTAGGTCTCTTCTGGTCTATAAAATGCTTCCTGGCTCAGGTTTTCAAAGAATCCCAGAAACAGTTGGGAAGACGTGGGGTGAGTCTTTGGGAACTTGCTCAGATACCCAAAGTAGTCCCTTGTCTATTTTCCTGAGGTTGGCCACCCTAGACAGGAGGAATGAGGGAGAAAAGTCAAAGCCCCACCCATGTCCAACTCCTACTGCTCTCAAAATCAGGGTCTCTCAAATAGTGTGCTGAGATATTAGAAACTCTTGGCCTTCGAGTGACCAGTGGGACTTGGAAAAGCAAAAGCCTGAAGGACAGCAATCTCCATCATGAGCATCCTTGGTAAACTGTGTCACATAAATACCAGCATCTTCCATGTTGTACCACGGTATGGAGAAAACTGGGAAGTCAGAACAAAAGCACGTCCTGCCTACCATCTGCTCCTTTAATCTCCAAAACACAGGACTCTTCCTGCCATCAACATCCCCCTGTCCTCATGCACCAAGCCCTCATCAGAGAAGTCAACCAGATTCTCGTCATCAAGGGCTGTGCAATGGAGCTGGGCGCCTGAGACACCTTCCTATCACTGGAAACTTCTCCAGTTGGGAGAGGGAGTTCCCAGGGTAGCCTCTGAATAATAGAGATAAATCTCAAAGCCACAAGCCCATCTTCCTGGAGCATCAAATGGGAGAATCTAGGAAGAGCTGCCTCTGAGTGTCTGGCGTTTTCTTAGTTTAAGTTTGAGCTATTACAAAGGCTGCATTCTTTTTTTTTTTTTTTTTTGAGAGAAAGAGAGAGAACTTTTTAATATTTATTTTTTAGTTTTTGGTGGACACAACATCTTTATTTTTATGTGGTCTGAGGATCGAACCCAGTGCCCCACGCATGCCAGGCGAGCGCGTTACCGCTTGAGCCACATCCCAGCCCCAAAAGGCTGCATTCTTGAGCCCCATGGTCACAGCCCCTACAGAAATGCACGGATTGGCATGTGATCATTCTTTTCACCTATAAGACAGAGCCCGGCAAAATCTGTTGCAGGACCTCTAAGTGTATCATGGAGGACTGTGGCCATTGCCTTGCAGGGCCTCCACTGGAAACCCATGTAAAAATTTCCTTCCATTCTGTCAGAAAAAGATATGGCTTCCCTTTTGACTCAGCTACCCCACTCCTCAGTTTATACCCAAATGACTTAAAATCAGCATACTACAGTGACTCAGTCATTTATCACTGTTTATAGCAGCTCAATTCACAATAGCTAAACTATGGAACCAAACCAGGTGCCCTTCAACAGATGAATGGATAAAGAAAATGTAGTACACATACATAATGAAATACTACTCAGCCTTAAAGAAGAATGAAATTATGGCATTTGCAGGTAAATGGATGGAGCTAAAGAATATCATGCTAAGAGAAATAAGCCAAACCCAAAACACCAAAGGCCAAATGTGGATGCTGATCTGTAATGGGGGGTGGGGATAGGGAAGAATGAAGGAAATTTGGATTATTCAGAGGGGAGGGAGGGGAGGGTGTAGGTGTGGGGGTGGGAAGGACAGTGGAATGAGATGGACATTATATACATGTATAAATATACTATTGGTGTGACTCTGCACCCTGTACAGCCAGAGGAATGAGAAGTTGTGCTCCATTTGTGTACAATGTGTCAAGACACATTCTGCTGTCAGTATAACTAATCAGAACAAATTTAAAAATAAAACATTAAAAAATGGCTTCCTTTGAAGAATTGGCCTATTTCACTCAGTGGACAATAAGCACACAAATGATTGTGTTTCCCATCTTACTTTAGCCATCAGAAAGTTCAGGATCAAATTTGAGCTCCACTCTCGTAACCCCAGGGGCTTTTTTAGAGTTGGGTGCAGGGATAGGTGGGAGAACAGACAGAAAGGGGAGAAGCAGTGCATCATGGGACCATGATTCCTGGGCAATACCATGGACCAACGAAACAGGCCAGCCCCAGACAGGCAGGTAACCGACTCCAAGGGTACAGTGACATTGCATGTACTTTAGCAACAGTCTCCTAGTCCCCCAACCATCCGAGTCTCTTTACAGCAATCAGAATAATCTACTAATCTCTATTGGATTAGATCCTGATTCCCTTAGTTTAAAATTTTGTGCAGCCTTCTTCCTCTCAAGACACCACCCAAGGCCCTGATCCTGACCCTTCATGTTCATGCCCCACCTCGATAACTGTCCCACATACCACTTCCCACCTCTCAAGCCTACCAGCCCCGTGGGACATCTTGTGGTTACTGGATCAAGGACTTTGCAGCCTCAGGTCTTTGTGCAGGCTGTTCCCTCGGCCTGGGACACTGTTCCCAACACACTTTACCACCTTACCACTTTTGGCTTTCCTCAGAAACATGCTCTGGAACCCCCACCTAGCCAAGGTCCCACTCTCCATTCTCATCACACTCTGGTCCTCTCCTCAGAGCTCCATCACACTGTAACTATCAGTAATGACCACCTCCTTCCACCTAACTCTTCCTTTCCCCTCTGTTCCCCCACCACTGTGACTGGTGGTGTTGTGTTGATATCTGTGTGTTGATATCTGTCTCCATCACTCTCAGGTCAGTGCTGGGAACCATGTCTTTTTTCTTTCTTTTTTCTTTTTCTTTTCTTGCTGCCAATTCCCCAGGACTTAGCATAGTACTGGCATAAAGGAGGTCCTCAATGAATAGTTGCGAGAATCAATCAGGAGGTGTCTCTACCTGCAGGGACAGGGAGCTGACACCAGAGGCATGTCTACACTCACAGAAGGCAAGGAATGGAGAATGTGGCCATCTTACTGAGCATATCATTTGGGGCATGCTGATGAATCTCTCCCTGCCTCAGTTTCCACATCTGCTACATGTCGGTAACAATTAAGATAAACTCTGCCTTTCAGGGTTATGTGAGTCAGGGACTGTGTCAGAGGTCCTTGGAGATCATTAGTGATCTTCAGTTACTCATCACACTCTGCCAGCCCCATACACCCCAAGCTGTGGCCCCTGTCGGCAGGACACAGGTCTGTTTAATCACCTCCTTCTTCATGCTTCCCAGAGGGACTTGGTACTGAACTCACAGGCAGAGGATGCAGGAAACTGTCTGCAGGCAGTGGGGCTGACAGCAGCCACCAATATCCAGACCTCTGGCCCTGGCATCTTTGCCTGAAACCGAAGCCCTGCCCTGTACACTGGAGGAGCTGGTGTTACTCACTGGCCCCCAAGACCTCGGAGCCTGCAGCTTTGCTGGTCAAAGTGGTGGCCCCTGCAGCCCTGGCTGATGCTCTCTGCCCACCCTAGTGAGGATTCCAGTGGGAGAAACAGCCTCTCAGTCCCTGAAGCTGCAGAGTCAAAGGTCTTCTCGTTTTGTTGCCTCCTCTTCCCTATTCCCTCCTCCCACACTGAATATATGACAAAGGATATATTCTACCTGCAAGCCTGCAATGACAGGAAGTTCACTACTTCACAAAGAAGCCTATTCCCTTGTTTGAAAGCTTGCACTATTAGAGTTCTCTTAGTCTATCTCCTTTCCTGCTCCTATCTCCAAGTCTTCCCTTCTTTAGATCAAAAAGCCCAATTCCTCAATTCAGTTATCTCTCCTAGGAAAGAATTTTCAGTGCTTCTCATTTTATCTGCAAGCAAGGAACTCACTCTGAGCATAACCTGTGACAGGAAGGGCAGGGTGAAAGGAACAGACGAATAGGACTGTCACCACCCTAGACCTCTCCTTATCCCTCCAGAGACCACACTGATTTGAGTGGCAGCCCCGGCCCTTCTAATTCATGCTCAGCTCCCAGGATGAGTAAACTGAACCCCAAGATCCCAAGATCGTATCTCCAGGCAACTGCCCCCTCTAGGAATCAGTGGACAGCTTGGTTCTGGAGCCAGGCACCTGGCTTCCAATCTTGGCTCCACTTTACTGTGTGCCCTTAGCTAAGCCACTGCACTAACCTCACCTGACCTCAGCTGTTCTGACTGCACAATGGGATGGCAGGAACTGTTGCAACTTGATAAGGAGCTGGGGCCACTGTGGTTCTCCTAAAAATAGGGCCAGGCACGTGGTAAGCGATGAATACACATTAATCACAGCAATCCCATGCAGGGACTAAAACAATGCATTTATGGCATCTTCTCTGGGAAATACCAAACGGTGGATGAGGCTGGTCCAATGGAAGAACCTAGAAGCCCTGGTGACCCTGGAATGGGTGGCTTCCAAGGAGAACAAGGTCCCAATCATTGATGAGGGTGGGAAGGCATCAGTGGTGGCTGAGGGGTTCGTGGAGGCAAGGCTGAAGATAAGGAAAGGATCCCCATCACCAAGTGGGGATGCTGGTCAAGGACTTGAGATCAAGGCCCTGGAGGAAATATTTCTCTTCTCTCTGCCCATCAACGAGTCTGAGATCATTGGCTTTTTCCTGGAGGAAAAGGTTTTTTAAGATCATGCCTGTACAGAAGCAGACTTGTGCTGGCCAGCAGGTGAGGTTCAAGGCATTTGTTGCTATCGGGGGCTACAATGGTCATATTGGCCTGGGAGTTAAGTGCTCCAAGGAGTTAGCCACTGTTGTCCAAGAGGCCATCATCCTGGCCAAGTTCTTCATTGTTCCTGTGCAAAGAGGAGACTGGGGGAACAAGACTGGCAGGCTCCACACTGTCCCTTGCAAGGTGACAGGACGCTGTGGTTCTGTGCTGGCGCACCTCATCCCTGCCCCCAGAGACAATGGCACTGTTTCGACCCCCGTGCCCAAGAAGCTGCTGCTGATGGCAGGTATTGATGACTGCTACACTCCTGCCAAGGACTGCACTGCCATCTTGGGCAATTTGGCCAAGGCCACCTTTGATGCCATCTCTAAGACATACAGCTACTTGACCCCCGATCTCTGCAAAGCGACTGTGTTCACCAAGCCTCCCTATCAATAATTCGCTGACCATCTTGTGAAAACCCACACTGACTGGTTTGAGTGGCAGCCCCAGCCCTTCTAACTCATGCTCAGCTCCCAGAATGAGTAGACTGAACCCCAAGATCCCAAGATCATATCTCCAGGCAACTGCCCCCTCTAGGAATCAGTGGACAACTTAGCTGTGCTATAGCCCAGTGCTACCAGCCCAGGTTCTCTGTACAGAGGACCCAGGCTCCAGCTGTGGCTTCACCATAAGGGTTTTATACAAGAAAAATAAAGTGCATGAAACATTTTTGTTTTAAATGCATTTATGAGCTTAGACAAGGAGCACATTGGTGCAGGCTAATGAGTCAATACAGACCTTTGAGGGCAGGCAGATAGGATTTAGAAACAAGCTGAAGGAATGTTCCACGCAGGGAAACAGTGAGCAGGAGCTTAGAATGTGAACATTAAGAAAGTAATAACAGCTGCAGTTCCTGCCAGAGCACGGCAGAGTCACCCTGGTGCTCACAGCTCATGCACATGCACACACATGCCAGTCCCAGGAGAGGTGAGGCCATGGTCAGCAGTGCCCTCCAACACGGAGCAGCCCAGCCCATGTAGGGCAGTGAGGGCTCAGGCATGACCAGAGCTGAAGCTTCTGTGGGCAAGCAAAGGGACATGGGGCAGTGAAGGGTCACCAGGGGGAGGGAGGTCTGGAGCTGGGTTTCAAGTGTGGGGGAAACCACCAGGGTCTCCTGTGTGGGGAGAGACTTCAGGAAGAAAGATCCAACTGTAGCATCAGGGACAGGATAAGAGGCAAGAGGCCCCAGGGAAGGATGCTTCCAAGGCAGGTGGAACAGTCCAGGCCAGACGGCCCTCTGGGGTTTGGGTCCCCTCTGCTTCTCCAGCCCATCGTCCCTGACTCCCTTTCACTGGGTGCACATTCTCCCATACTCTCACCTCCAGACCTTTGCCCCCACCATTCCTCTTTCCCGCCATTCCTCTGGCCTAGAATGCTCTCTCCAGGGCTCCGGCTGATCTGGATTCCACCCTCCCCTCAAGACACTAACGGCACTTCCTCCAGGAAGCCTTCTCCTCTTCCATCCTGGCCCCACCCCTCCGCTCCCTCTTCTATCTCCTCCTGGTAGGACCAGGACCCACCCGAGAGGAAAATGTGCTCCCTGGAGGGAACTGTGTCCGGAGCCTCATCTTTTTCCCCTTTTCTGACTCATGGTCAGTTTGAGGCCATTCCTGATGACCACACTCGGTCACGCTGGGAAAGGCAAACAAGCCCCTCTTAGGAATAGGAAGCCCACGGGAGTGGGCAATGCTAGAACCTGGCTTGGCCCACCAACCTGGAGAAATGCCACCGTTCAGAGGGCAAAGTGGCTCACGAGAGCAGGAGGCACTTCTGGTGGCTTTCTCTGTTAGACAGGGGACAGGCTTCTCCCGGGTTAACCCCCTATGACCTTTGAACTTCCTAAGAGGTCAGCAGCACGTCCCCCTTCCCCAGCTGTCTCTCGTCTCTGGCCCGATGGGAGGGAGGGCCCACGGCCCGTTCCATTTTGCGCCGGTATTGATCTGTTGGCAGCAATGGGCTGGATAATTAGCCAGGAATTAGGGTTTCTATTACAGCCAGGAGGCTGCTCCAGCTGATTTATCACCTGAATAATTTACTGTGATTGAAAGGAAATTAAAATGAACTCCATTTGACAACTGTGAGCTTTTATGGGCTTTAGTGAAGGCTCAAAAGCCAGATTAATAGCCTGGTGTTGGTTAATAGTCTGCCGAGAGTAAATACGGCAGGCTGCGTGCGCTCAGCCGCCTTCCTGTGGTGGCCGGAGGAGGGACCTGCTCCGCCAGAGCCGGCGGGTGACCACGACAGCATCAGTGCAAGTTTTACTGAGACAGATTCCACTGCTGGACACACACACACACACACACACACACACACACCACACATCTCCATCTCTCCCTTTCTCTCTCTCTCTACCAACAACTGCTTCACTCTCTCTTTTTTTCCCTCTTCTCCTCCAAGGTGAATTTTACTCACTGCACATGTAGGGAAAACAATTGCTTTTTCAATAACCATTTTGAAAAGGAAGCATTTCATTGCCCCAGGAGTTGGTTTCTGTTAACCCCTCAGCCAGGGCAAAGGGTTTACCAAGTTTCCCTATGAAAGCCTGAGCCTGGTCCACCCACCTAGGGCAGAACTCGGTGGGAAAAGCAGCAAGATAGCATGGAGGGCCCTGAGCACATGACAGTGACAGGCAGGACCCCAGCCCGGCCTTGAACAGGAACAGTTCCTCCCAGCTGGTGGGGTGGGTGATTTGGCAGGATGAGACCTCTTCAAGCTAGTGCAAGTCTCTGGGGGTCCCAGAATAGCAAGTAGACTCTGGCTGCAGCAGGTCAGTCAGAGAACCATCCCTAGACACCCCCCAGGGGCATGGAGGCCCAAGGAACCATCTTACACAACATAAGGTCAGAAGATTCTGAGGTCAGAGTCCAACCCTGTGGCCTCAACAATCCTGAAAATGAGGTGAACAATCTGGGGAAAATTCTAATCTGTACCATGGGACACACAAATCTTACCCAACCTGTTCAGCAGGGATTTAAATTGAAGATCCAATGAAAGACCTTGGAAGACTGAAGGCTCTCCTGCCTGTGTGAGGAAGGTCTCTGTAGCAAGGTATTGCTGCTGCTGCTCTATCCCTCACCAAAATCGTGATGACCTCAGCACAGATAAGGAAACTGAGGCTCAGAAAAAGAGTGATTTGCTCGACAGAGCAGAGCCAAGACTCGAATCATCTCCCCCAGTTCCACGGCTAGTAGGTACTCTTTCTTCTTTGCCACACTGCTCAATGAAGGTGACAGCAAGCCACCATCTAGGCCACTAGGCCACAGAGACACAGACTGAGACAGCTAGATCTGCTGGCAAATGGAAGAGGTGACCGGCCTCCAAGGGCAGCAGCTCAGGGCCCCCTTCTGGTGCCACTCCAGGCCCCACAAGGCAAAGCCTGTGGAGCGAGCAAGAGGGGGCTCAGGGAACCTGTACCCTTGACAAGCATCCCTTCCCCATCTGCAGCCCTTGCTCAAGCTGTCATTTGTCCAAAGCTACTGAGAATCGGGCGCGAGGGTATGTCATTCATAGTCCAGTGCCTGTGTGTGAGGGCAGCCCAGCGGCCTCACCTTCCATCTCTCCTCATTACAGCACATTACAGGGAGGTGAAGCAGATTAACTAGAAAACACTGAGTCAGTCATTATCCTGCCACCGGGTCTGCCCGCAGGCCCTGCCTCAAAGCCCGCACAGAGACAGGCCCGCAGACGTGCCTGTGCCATTCTGAAGGACACTGCTAGAAGTGAAGTCCTTCAGGTCCTGAAGTTTGTGCTTCAGGTCTCCTCCCTGTAATGTCCCCCATCTCAGCATGAACCCATCAGGCCTGTCCTCCAGGAACCCCACAAGGTGCCACCTCCACCACGCCATTGTCCTGGACACTCCCAACTGAGGCGGCTTCTCCCTCTCTTTCAACACTTCAGGACCCACAGAACCTTCTTCCTTGTCCTGTGGCTTCTCAGTCCATGACACAGAAGCTGAGTCTATGGCTCAGAAGCTCTGAGACCGGACAGAGCTGATGCCTGACTGTCACCTCTGTCCCAACAGACCTCACGTAAGAAATGGGTGGTGTCAATGAACACCTGTGCAAGTAGGTGAATGAGCACTGGGGTGGCTTCTGGGCTCCTCTGATTGCAGAGCCCTGCAGCCTCTGCCCAGTCCTCCTGGACACCCTAAGCTAAATGAAATAGGACACAGATTCTGGGTGTCCACGAGAATCATGGGAAAGGCAGAGGGAGACTCTGACACTCAATGTCTGCAGTTAGTAAATACGGGCCTCACTGAAGGGCCAGCAGCGGCATGCTGGAAGGTCAGGCTGTGCCGAGCTCTGGACCCTTGCCCTTGACCATGAACTTGCTTGGCAACTTCAGGAAGCTCTGTTCTCTCTCTGGATCTCTAAAAATAAGGGAGTTGAAAGCTTGCCTCCTTTGTCCCTGCTACCCCTAAAATTATGTGATCCTGTCAATGGTTAGAAGATCATTCTCTCCTGGACTCTGAAGGCAAAGGTGGTCTCATCTGGAAAGTTTTCCTGATAAAGTCCTCCCTCCCTCTCCTCCTGTGACAGGTGAAATGTGGTTTCCACCACCTCTCAGAATGGCTTGGAGCAATGGAGCGAGGCTGTCTGTGATGGAAGCAGATTCTTCTCCCTAAAGCCCAGGCTCTAGAGCATGGGGTCAGCTCTGTCCCCACACACGTCCATATCATTCCCAAGGGAGGCGTGGCTCGGCTTGCAGGAGAAAGGCTAACATCCTCACTGTAGTCTACAAGCCCAGCCCCTCTCTCCAATATCACCTGCTACCCTGTCCCCTGAGTCCCAGACACACTGCTCTCTTTCCATCTCCCACCCCTGCCATACTCCCTCTCACCTCAGGGCCTTTGCACTTCCATTCACTCTGCCAGGCAGTTCCCCCCACCCCATATCTCTTCTCTTTGTTCTGCCCAAACGTCTCAAGATTCAGTGTAAGGGCATTTCCCACGGTGGCCTCCAGGCTGGCTTGGCCTCTGCTTTAGGCTCTTGGAAAACCTCAGATATCTCCTCAGCACCAAGCCCACCCACGGTCCATGGCCCTTTGAGTAATTCTCATGTTTTGTGATTCTCCTACAAGTCTGTAGGCTCTGAGAGGGCAGGCCCAGGCCTGTTTTGTTCCCTGATGGACCCCTAGTGCCTGAATCTGTGCCTTGCACATAATAGACACTCATCGGTGTTTAAGTGAATTCATAAGGGTGGCCTTGAGCAAGCCGCTTTGCCTCTCTGAGCCTCAGTTTCCCCATCTGAAAACTAGGTGGCTAAATGGGCTATAAAAACCCTTGTAGGAACTGCCCAGAGGAAGCCAGAGTGTCATAAAATGGTAGCTCTGTAGGCCTTGCTCTCTCCTGGGTGCCCAAGATCTCTAGGACCTTGCTTCTCCATGGGACTTTGCACACATGGCCTGCCATGTTTTGAAGGGCTCCTTGGGAAAACTTCAGAAGCAGCATCCAATAGCATCTAGAGGAAGCTCAGCAAGACCAATGTCTACCCCCAGAACCAGCTAGGAAAGTTACTGCTCACAGGGTCTCCCTGACTAGGTCCACGGGGTCCACTAAAGGGGTCCTCTCAACAGCTGGAAGCAAGTCTGGGTTGCCCAGGCCTCAAGGAACCAGTCGAGATCCTGGCTCAGACGGGGCATCAGGAAATATTGTCCTGAGTTGAATCTGGTCCTGCAGGGACCTTACTTAGGCCCTGAACGCCTCCTCTGCAGCCACAGGCAGTGACTGCCCTTCTGCCCAGGCACAGCGGGCTGCTGTCCAGTCAGGAAGTCCTCCTGCTTCCTTCCCTCTCCTCCAGTATCCAGGTGGGAGCTTGTCCAGTGAGAGACTCCTTCCCTTCCAGTCTCCTGGATTCCATCTCTAAAACATGACAGGTGACCTGACGAGAGGCTGGCAGTGGGGTCCTCTCTAGTACCTGCCCACCTGTGCTACTGACTGGAGAGCCCCCAGGCCCTAGGGTGGTTACATATTTTGACCATCACCATGATTGAGAGGATAAAGACCCAAGATTACCTCGACTGGCCCAGAAGGTCATCATACACTCCTATCCAAAGAGCCCTGGGAAAGGACACCCATCAGCAACAGCAGAGCAGCCAGACAAGTCATGTGCCCCTGGCTGGTCAGAGACACTGGCACCAGGGCAAGAAGCCTCAGAGCCCCAAACACGCCCCTCTGACCTCGTGGGGGTGTTGTGACTGGCCAAGCTTGGCCAAAACAGTGAAAAGTGTACTCGCAGTAGAACCCACCGGGCTCTTCTCCACACCCTGCCAGATGCCTCTGCTTCTGGGAGAGTGACCTGCACTTCGGTGGCAGGGTTGGCCAGCTGAGCGAGGGGCATACCTGCTCGGGCTTGATGGGCTCCGTGGTGGTGAAGATGTCTGAGTAGTGCTGCCGCTCAAACACGCGGTCCAGGACCTCCAGCTGCTGCTGCGTGAACAGGTCTCCCCGCATCTGCTTCCGGAGGAAATCTCTGCCTGGAAGTGAGTGACCATTCGGCACCGGAGAGTCCTGAATACCTTGGATGGCACGAAAGAGGAAAGGTGAGTAGAGGTGACACAAGGTGCTAAAGGAAGACAGGTCAGACCCTGAGACTGGGAAAAGGGCCCAAGAGAGCCTCGAGCCCAGCTCCCTCCCTAACGAGAAAGGAGCCACCTGGTCCTAGGTCACCTGCTGGTGACCACAGAGCCAACCTCCCATAGGCACAAGCCAGGCACCATGCAAACCCCCTTTATATATATGTCACCCCATCTATCCACTCAGTGACCCCCAACGTATTTCTATGATTAGGCTGAGGCTTGAGTTTGACCCCTATGGGATCATGTGTTGGAAGCTTGGTCCTCAGTGTGATGGTACAGAAGAGGTGGGGCCTAATTGGGAGGGCCTCTCCCCTCTTTAGCTTCCCATCTGGTGATGTTATGTGATCTCTTCCCCTCAGATGTGTTCTCATCTATGGTACCATCTGCCATGAGGCCTTTACTAGAGCCAAGCCAATTGGCTTGGAACAATGTCCTTGAACTTCAAAAACTATAAGCTAAATAAAACTCTTTTCTTTATAAAGTTACCCATCCTCAGGTATTTCATTATGTGCTAACAAAAAATGGACTCATCCACTAAATTATTATTTTCTCCATTTTGGGGATGGATGCTACTGAAATGACAAGAAAATCAAGACCTAGAGAGATCAAATGAGATTTTGCCTGAGGATTAGAGCTCAGGTTTGCTTAGTGGCTTAGACACCAGATGCTAATGTCTCTCCTATACTGAAGACCCTCCTTGGAGTTGATGTCCTCACCCTGTGCTGCGAAGGCTGTAGAGAAATGGGCAATCATACAATTCTGGTGGGGGTGGTCACACACCTGTGCTAGACAATTTGACAAAAGCTATCAAAATCACAAGTACATGTTCCCTTTGATGGAGTGGCTGCACTTCTGAGAATTTATATTATAGCTAGACTTACATATATAACAAGTGATACATGTACAGGGTTCTTGGAACAAAAAACTTGGAGCAATAAACCAAACTTTATTGACAAGAGATTGGTTAAATAAGCTGTGGCATACCTGCATAAAGAAAAAGGGTACAGAAGCCGAGATGAATAAGAACTCCCTCTAGGAACTGGTACAGAAAGATCTTTAATGTACTTTGCTATGTAACAAATAAGCAAAGCAAAGCACAGCACAGTGTGTAAAGTACACAATGTTTATGTAAAAAGGAAAAACATATGACTTCATATCATATTTATATTATTAATATATACTTATGCTATATTGTCTAATTTTCTATTATACAAAATATGATATTTTATGAAAAATATTTATAAAATAAAAGATACAGATATGAATGATGCGGAAGAAACATATATAGTGGTTATCCATTCAGAGGTTGGAACTGAGTGGTCGGAGGAGGTGGAGTGGAGAGAGAGTTCACAGCTGCTTTTTTACTTGAATTTGTGAATCTGGATTGCCTAAAATGTAATTTTTAAAAGTATATGTTTAAATTCCCTGGGTCCTGTTGTGTTAGCTGTTCACACTGCAAGTCTCTGGTGATTATGCTTACATTTCAAAGAAAATATTATAAGTTATCAATTAAAAAGCAAATGGTTCATTAAAACAATAGAAAGTCACCAAAAAAAAAAAATAATAATAACCTAACATTACATTTCAAAGCCCTAGAAAAAGAAGAACAAATCAACACCCAAAGAAGTAGAAGACAGGAAATAATTAAAATCAGAGCTGAAATCAATGAAATTGAAACAACCACAAAAAAAAAAATTTCAAAAAATCAATGGAACAAAAAGTTGGTTCTTTGAAAAAATAAATAAAATTGATAAACCTTTAGCCAAGCTAACAAAGAGAAAGAGAGAGAAAACTCAAATTACTAAAATTTGTGATAAAAAAGGAAATATCACAATGGATGCTACTGAAATACAAATGATAATCAGAAACTATTTTGAATATTTATACTCTAATAGAAAAATCTCAAAGACATCCACAGATTTCCAGAGATATATGACCTACCCAAATGGAATCGGGACATAGAAAATTTAAACAGATCAATTTCAAGTAATAAAATTGAAGATGCCATCAAAAGCCTACCAAGAAAGAAAAGTCCAGTGGGCTGGGGTTGTGGCTCAGTGGTACAGCACTCGCCTAGCACATGCAAGGCCCTGGGTTCGATCCTCAGCACCACATAAAAATAAATAAATAAAATAAAAAAGGCACTGTGCCCATCTATACCTAAAAAACATAAATAAATATTTAAGAAAGAAAGAAAGAAAAGTCCTGGACCAAAGTTGCCAAGTCATGTCCCTTGTATTCAATAAGATCTAGTAACAAAGTTTAAAACTGCTGTGAGCCTAAAAGTTACCATCTACCTGTTTTAGTCTACAGAAATAATTATTTTACATTTTTTAAAAAATGGGATGAAATATCTTTTGTGAATCTTGGACTTGACCTGTTCACAATGAAAGCAAGCAGGGAGGGCAAAGGTGCCCTGCAAGGACGTGGCCTCAGGGGGCCACATCATCCCCTTGGGCTCTCTGGGACCATGCTGCCCCTGCAGAGCTGACCAGAGGGCTATGGAAACGCAGGCCCAGAGGCAGGGCATCCGCCTCCACTGGTGGGAAGCTGCAGGGGCACCAGCATGGCTCGGCTGCTACTGAAAGGTGCCCTTCCGCAGGCCTTGTCCAGCCCTCCCCTGCCAGCACAGTGCTGCCCTCTGCTTCCTCCAGCCTCTCAAATCCCCACCAGGTGGGGGATAAGGCCAAACCAAGGCAGCAGGATGTCACTCCACTCTGGCCCAGGCTCAGCCAGAACCTGGTGCTTCTTCCCCTGCCCATTTGCAGTGCAGGGTCTGACATTTGAACAAAGACACCATTTTGGGGTGTTCCTATGCATACTGGCCTTTCTATGCATACTGACCCTCTACAGAAGGGTCTTCAGAAGTGGCTCACAAACCCCCTGAGAACACAGATCCCATATGGATTTTTTTTTTTTTCAGTATTGGGAATTAAACCCAGAGCCTCAGGCACACAGGTGAGTGCTCTGCTACTGAGCCGTTTCCCCAGCCTCCCACATCCATTTGGACCCAAGAGGATGTCATAGGCTGGGCCACAGCCTGAATGACCAAATACCCCAACATGTGGGCCAAGGGAGAAGCTGGTCTCTCTGATCAAAATCCCCAACATAAACCTAGGCCTCTTCTGGCAGCCTGTGACGCTGGTCTTCTGCAAGACTGGCGCCTGCTCCAGCCACAGGATACCATCTCCAGAGTCCTTCTTCCATCATGGCCCATCCCCATGAGGACCACTCCCCCACAATTTCACCAAGATTAGCAGGATGTGGGAGCTCCAGCCCAGGCTGTCTGGCCAGAAGTATTCTTCTGTTGGTCAGCACTCAACAAATGGCCGTATTCTCAAAGTCCTATGCACCTATGTGTACACATATGTGCACATGTACGCACACACACACACACACACATACACAGGAAGATGGACCAGCCTGCTTCTACACAGCTACTGCTCCACCCAGTCATCCTGGCCCCAGTTACTTCTGCCACAGTCTGACCTCAACGTCAGTCCCCAGAGCCCTGCTGACTTTCTCTCCGCCAGAGCCCACATGTGTTTTTAAGAGACTTTTTCCCTGTCCACCTACTTCAATTAACCTCTCAGCCTGCACCCTGCCAGCCAGACCCCAAACTCCTAACGCAGCCTCCTTCCTGTCAACTTGCTACCCAACTGCCACCAAGGCCTCACTCTGCTCCAGGTGGGCCAGGCCCCACTCCTGCCTCCCACTCGTCCTTCCCCACCAGATCTGCCAAACCTGCCTCTGGAGGGAGGCCTCTCCCAGCAGGCCAGGCTCCGTCTCTCTCCAGTGGCTTCATAGGCTGGGCTCTTAGTTTAGAGCCCAGAAGGGCAGAGCTTCACCTCCATGGAGGAGGCTCAGGGAAGGTGGCACTCAGGATTCCTGCAGGCAGGGTCCCTGTCTGGTCACAGAGTAGGGCCAACAGAGTAAAGGTTCAGGACACAGGGCAGGCTTAAGTGTATGCACAGGGAATCCTTGGGGACCCTCCCCTGAGGATACTGCATGTACTCCTGTGCTCCTGCGACCCAGGAGGGGTATGGCCTCACCTGGGCAGAAGCCAGGAAAGTCAGGCTCCAACTAGAAGTAGAGGACGAGGGTGGGGTGGAGACTGCTCTACAGGCCCTGAGATAAGGACAGGAAAGGAACTGAGGGAGAATGTGGGGAGGCTGGAGGGTGGAGCTGGACAGCTCAGAGGGCACCAAAGATCTGAGCCTTGTTGAAAGAACCATGGGGAGCCCGGGGACGGGGTTAGGGGCTGAAGAAACAGCCACACTCTCATTTCTCAGTCCCAGAACTGAATTGCTCACTCCTTTCCAAACTTTGCTCCTAAGCCTCATCTTTTGGTAGATAGCAGGACCCAGCAAAGACGAGGCTTTGCATTTTGTGGGTGTTTGGTGCTGGAGTCAGCCCGTCTCCTGCAGGAGAGGTGACATGCTCAGAAGGAACATAAACCACTCTTCACTGACCTGTGTCCTGTTTGCCAGGACAGACATAGCCTGCAGGCAGCCTCTTCTTCCAGCTCACCCTCCTTCCTGCCCCAGCCTGTTCTCCATCTCCCTTTCTTAGGGCTCTGACCAATTTCTTCCTTATTTTAGAAGCCAAATCCCCTGATCCTTGAAGCCCACGTTGGGCTATTAGCTACTTTCAGGGAAAACACTACAGGCAATTCATCTGTGTCTCCTCCAGGAGAAAATCATGAATGACTTGATAATAAATAAATGAACGACTTGTAATACCTGGGACAACCACCTTCTCTCTGCACGTCTGGTCTGCAAATGTCAGGACTCCTCCACCTGACCGCACTTGTTCATTCACTCCTCCCTGAACCAAGCTCAATACATGTTGATGTGAGGGACACAGCAATAGGCAAAAGCCAATGCAGCCTTTGTCCTCGTGAAGAAGGAATGTTAACTGAAAAATAACTGGAGCCAGGTGTAGTGGTGCTTGCCTGTAATCCCAGCCACTTAGGAGGCTGAGGCAGAAGGAATGCAAGTTCGAGGCCAGACTCAGCAACTTAGTGAAGCCCTAAGCAACTCGACAAAACCCTGCCTCTAAACAAAATATAAACAAAGGCTGGGGATGTGGCTCAGTGGTTAAGTATCCCGGGGTTCAATCCCTGGTTTAAAAAAAAAATCATCATCATCATCATCACATCATCACATCATTGGAAGTGCAGGTGCAAGTATCAACCAAGACAGGCTCTCTGACGAAAAGGTCCGTGGGTCTGAGATTGCAGGGACACATGACCTGCTTCTGGATGCCCACATAGTAGGTGCAGTGAGTCTGAATCACATAGATTATATGCTCAGAGGCAGCTACAGAAATGGACACCAAAAATCATCCCCTGCACCAGGCAGGTCTGAACCTCCAGGACCCTGATATAAGCTTCCCTTGCATTCTCCTGCTGCACTGCAAAGATGCTGTCTGATTTAATTGGAGAATGTGGTCTTGGAGGCAGAATCGCTACAGAAATGCTCGGACCCATTTTATTCCGGGGAGAAAAATCTAAACTCACAATGTGAATGGTATGTTTAAATATACGGATAGACCCGGGCGAAAGTACAAAGGTATACAGGGGCAAGGTATCTTTAAATCTTTTTTTTTTTCCTACTCCAAATCAAATAATATGTAATAGACCCAGTGCTGGGCTTAGTCAACCATGGCTCGTAGAATTAACATTCTGGAAGCTAGCTTCAGGGGTGCAAGGGGCAGGAAGCCCCGTCTCAGGGAGCAAAGAAATGCTGGCTTTAAATTTCAGGTTAAACCAATGTTATTCACAGCCCGGCTTTGAAGCTAAAAGCTTTACACAATCGGGTCTGGTCACGCAAAGAGGGAGGAAGCAAAATAGCCTCAGATTCCCATCTGTCAGGAGAAAGCTGTCTCTTGTGTGTCTTAAAAGATCATAAACCCATTGCGTTTTCTTCAGAGCGCAGCAGATTCGGGGGTTTTGCATTTTTCTTGGAGGGTTCTGGTTTGTTTCTTTAAAAATCATCATGCACTTTATGTCTGCAGATGCTCACTGGGAGGAAAAAGATAAAAACAAACAGGAGTCTCCAAAATCCCTTCTGGCATCATGGCCTTTGGGATGCAACCTCACTGGAAGTCCAGAAAGGAGACTAGAGCCCCTGGGTCAGCCTCCAGCTTTACTCCAAGTCCCATTTCTCCTTAGGGCCCAGGCAAAATCCAGAGTGCTCACAGAGCCTCCTTCATCCTCACAGCTTCTCCTCAGCATGGCAGGGCGGCGGCAGGGCTCAGGGGGAAAAGTGTTGGGAGCCAGCAAGTCTGACTTCTAGCCCCAGCTCTTATTTGCTGTGTGAGCCCTGGCAAGTTACTCTCCCTCTCTGGACCTCAGAGGCCCCATCAGTAAACTAAGGAAGCTGAGTGAGTTATCTCTGACCCTTTCCTCCTTCAAAATCAACCTAGATTTTGCCTACTAGATATATATATATATATATATATATATATATATATATATATATATTTTTTTTTTTTTTTTTTTTGGTGGGGGATAGATACTGGGGATTAACTCAGGGGCACTCTACCACTGAGCCACAGCCACAGCCCTATTGTATATTTTATTTAGAGACAGGGTCTCACTGAGTTGCTTAGCGCCTCACTAAATTGCTGAGGCTGGCTTTGAACTCATGATCCTTCTGCCTCCGCCTCCCGAGCTGCTGGAATTACATTAACTTCTTTTCCCATTTTGATTGTGCAGTCTTTGTAGGTGACCTCACCCCTAAATGATCCATTACACCCCCTAAATGATTGCCTTAGTCCACTGAGGCATCCCATTCTCCTTGCCAATACCTGGTTTAGAAATGGATATGTATTTAAGGAGAGGCTTGTTGTGGGGGCATCTCACAAAAAGTTGGAGACAGGAGGAAATCTCTTTTTCTTCACTGTTATAATTCATCCTGACATTTTTTGAAATTGTGATGATAACTCCCAAATCCCATTACTGTTTTTAGGCAATACTATCCTCCCAGCTTAGCCCAGGGTCCCAAGGCCTCCCCAGGTTAGGCCATTTTGCCACTTCCAACCACAGCTCTGGCACTCACTGGGCTCCCGGGCCTACTGCCCATGGGGAGAATGACAGAGAGAGCCAGATCCTGGCAGAGCATCTGCCCCAGCAGCTCAGAGCCATGGTGACCGGGAAGAGTACACAGCTAAGACCTAGGGCATTTCCAGCTTGGGTCAAGTAAGCCCAGGGAGCTTGGAGTCAGTCTCCTCCTGTGACTACAGTGGCTAATTCTAAAAGCAAATCCAACCAAGATTGAACCATGCTAATTTGCAACTTCAAGAAATTATTTTAGATGCAACTTTTAAGAAGTTTGCTGAGGGCAAGTAGCTGTAGACTATCTGCATGGGAGGGGCTAGGTATGACCATTGGTGACAAAAGGGGAAAGGGCCAGGGAACTTGTTCAGAGGCCACATTAGCAAAATTTAAGATTGAGAGTGGGACTAGAGATGTAGCTCCATGGTAGAGTCCTTGCTAGCAGACGCAGGGTACTGGGTTGAATTCCCAGTAAAACACACACAAACACACTCACACACACACACACACACACAGGGGGAAAAAAAAAGATTGGGAGAGTTTCATCTTTCCCTAGAAATAATGAAGGCGGCTGACAGAGACAATGGGAACACAAAGGTCTCTGGGCCCCTGGATGGAGCACCATTAAGTGCCAGGTATTAAGTTATTATTATTATTATTATTATTATTATTATTATTATTATTATTATTGGTATCCTTTCATTTCTTAGATCCTCAGAGCATCTGTGTGAGGTGTGCATTCTAACATCATTTTTTTGTGTGTGGGGGTGGTACCAGGATTGAGCCCAGGTGTGCTTAACCACTGAGCCACATCCCCACCCTTTTTTATATTTTATTTAGAGACAGGGTCTCACTGAGTTCCTTAGGACCTTGCTCAGTTGCTGAGGCTGGCTGTGAGTTTGTGATCCTCCTGCCTCAGCCTCCTGAGTTGCTGAGATTACAGGCATGTACCACCACGCCCAGACTCTGATACCACCTTTACAGATGAGCAAACTGAAGCTCAAAAGAGTTTGATTCACTGAGCCCACTCAGCTCGTGGCTGGGGTTTGTACCTTGGCCTCTAGTCTGCAGATCCATTGCTCATTATACTCCTCTTGATCTTCATGCCTCCTACCAGGACCAAAGCCCTCAGTGTCCTCATCTGCATTTTGCAAGGACTTCTGTAAGGACTAAATGAGATCATCTTCTGTAACAGGCTTATTGTGCTTCCTGGAGCAATGTTAGCTGCTATCATCATCATTCTCATGAGGAAAACTGTTCCAAGACCCCTAGGACAAAGTCCAAGTCCCCCAGGCCTCCATGATCTGTCCCACTTAGGCAGAGTCACCCCTCCATTCATCCCACAGTGCCACCCCAGGAAGTGACTTGTCAATCCTTGAGTGTCCCTTCATCATGCTCTCCAATGCCACCATTCATTCTGTTCCCTCTTTGGATGTGTCCTTCATCCCTGCCCATCAAGTCTCAGCCTAAAAACCACCTGCATCCAAGTCCAAGGCTGAATGAATTGCCCTTTCAGTGATCTCAGAGGAGGAAAGAGTGGAACAACCAAGGGTTTATGTTCTACCTACTTCTAAGATTTGAAGCAGTTTGTAAAATGTTGTACCAGAGAGGACGATAAATGACCAGAGCTCAGCTGAGCTCCAAGCTTCCGGGAGTTCACACCAAAACCAAACCTCAGCAAGTCGTATGTTGTTCAGACTAATGACGACAACCAAAAAAAACGCCATTCATCCTTCTCCTGAAACTGATCAGAGCTTCTGTTCTCTGCATGGTCCTGTTTTGGGGGCTGAGGGTATGCCAGAGAGGACTGATAAGCAAGAAGGGGACCTGGAAGAGAGGCCAGCTGAGCCAAGCATGGATGAACAGCGACAAGGTGCCAAGTGAGGTAAGGCCAAGGGGAGCCGCATCCAGTTGGCAGACTTTTATAGGGCACCCACTATAAGCAGTACCCTTTGCTGGGGACCAGGGTGGCAAGGCTGGAAATGTCCCATGGCAGCCCCAAATCAGCACTCCTGGTGACTTTGTAAGTCCTGTCCTAAACTAGAGGCAGACTGAGAAAAATCAAAGTGGCATGGAGGAAAATTCTAGTGGAGCTACCATTATTCAGCCATTAGTTTCACTCAATCTTTCTTCTCGGAGAAGGATAACGCGAAATTGCAGAATTGCCAGATAAGTTCAGGTTCAACTCGAGGGAATCTGATTGTGCTGCGTGTTACCCAATGAGTCACAGGCTGTGGGAGAAGGAAGGACCCCCAGGGACTGATGACTCCACACTCAGGGACATCAAAGATGAAGCCAGACAGCCAGACAGTCCAGGACGAGACCGCAGATCCGAGCCCAGCTGGGCCTACGTGGTGAGGTCTCTGAACCCTGTTCCAAGACTCACAGAGCCATTCATTCCTGAGCAATGTTCCGGGTGTCTGGCCCTGCCCTGGAACTAGAGCTTAGCACGTCCTGCCCTGGGGTGGAGGACGGGGAAGAGAAAATAATCACAGCATAGTGCTAGGAGTGAGTGCTGGGAGCTTAAGAAGCACAGACGGCCCTAATCCAAATGGTAGTAGCGAAATGGTATTCAGAGCTTATGAGGTGAGGTACTACTACTCTGAGCACCTGACCTACTGAATCCTTACAAAAGCCCTAGGGTGCCTGGTCCACTGTTGCCCCTTCCCATTTTATAGATGATAAAACTGAGGCACAGAGAGGTTAAGTCATTTGCCAGACTACATAGCTAAGAAGGGGAGGAGCTGGGATCCTACATCAGGCAGACTGATTCCAAAATCTGCTTTTAACTCTTACACTAAACCACTCTGCTTAATACAGACAGGGACAAGGGTGGTCCAGAAAGGATACCCTGGGAAAGATACAGCCTGAATCTTAAGAATGAGTAGGAAGAAGTTAGCCCCAGAAAGGGGCAGAGAGAGGTGCATTCCAAGCAGAGGGAACAGCATATGCAAAGCCTGGTGGCCCTGGAAAGCATGGTGCTGGGGAATGGCCATTATTTGGCATGATAGGAATGCAGGAGTTGGGGAAAGCCTCGATGTTTAGCTGGTTGGCACCATTGCTCAGTATCCAGAACCTAACAGACTCCAAAGTACAAACAGCACAAAGATTATCGAAACTCGCAGGGTGTTGGTGTGAAGCAATGGGATTTCCTCGTGTGTAAAAGAATGAAAACGAGCCCAGTGCCACCTATAATCCCAGCATCTTTGGAGGCTGAGGCAGGAGGATCTCAAGTTCAAAGCCAGCCTTAGCAATTTAGCAAGGCTCTAAGCAACTTAGAAAGACCCTGTCTCAAAATAAAATATAAAACGGGCTGGGGCTCAGCACCCTGGTACCCCCCAAAATAAAAAAAGAATCAAAACGACCTTAAAGAATAGGCAAAAAGGAAGCAGTACCTTGTGCCTTGACACAGGACAAGTCTGTTCTCTATAATCCATACTGTCCAAGTCCATTACCTCGTCCTGTAGCATCTAATTACTCCACCTTACAGAGAGATGTGCACGCTAATTAGGAGGGATGTTAACCACCACAGTGAAAATATTCCAAAGCAAATGAAATATTACTAGGAGCAAAAGGGTGATTTTTTTTCCCTGAGAATTGTGCTTTTAAATGAGATCAAAGAATGCTAAAGGCTTCGTTTTAATTATACCTGGAAGGACTTTCGCATGCAGCCCTTTCTCGGCTCTCCTGCACACAGCCCTGTGTCTCCCATCCCCCGCTGCACTGAAATAAATAAATAAATAAGGGTTTAAAAATCATATTTACTCTGATATCTTTGCATTACCCCCATTTGAGTTTTGAAATGACTGTCTTCATTTCTCCCCCTACTCCCAAGGACATTATAACTAAGAAGATTCATATTCTGAAGTGTATCTATCTGATCACTGCACAAATGTTTTCAGGAGAAATCACTATATTTCTCCAAGATGGGTATGGGTTTTGTCATAGATCAAAGTGAGAGAGAGGAAAAAAAGATAAATCATCAGAGATCCAAAAATACTTTTCATTTGGAGAAGATATCAGGCCATTTCGATGGGGCTGATGGAGTCCCTGCTCCGTCTCCATTACCTGCAGCAGGCAGCCCCAGCCAGGAGCCAACTACCAAGATTATATTCCCCATAAGATGGTCCCCGATATATATATATATATATATGATCTTCAACCTCTATTGATTGACCAATTTCACAAGCAAAGACTGGTGAAATGAAGCTGAAATGAACATCATGCTTTAACTCATTGAACCTATCAGGCCTGAGTTAATCTCACTGTCCACTGTCTCTGATAGAATTCAATTGATCAATCATGTTTCGGTGATAGTACCATTTCACTGGCTTATTGCTTCTTCATTTCAGAGCTTGACCTGTTAGATATACTCGGACTGGCTCGACTCCTCTTGGATACACAGAGATCAGCCTCTGCCTGCCAACGTATGTCATCTCCTGTCCCAGCTGAAAAGAACTCAAGAGGCTTTTGTGTATATCCGCGGTGATTTTTCCAACAAACATACGCACATGAGGGGTGGATTTATGATGGAGAGGAATTGAGCTAGCACAAACGACAATAGTGGCTCTTCATTCTGCATGGAAGCACCGTTAGTTCCCATTTCTATAGTCAAGTTGACTTGTTTGGGTATCTGTACATGGTAGGGGCATATTCTTGTATTCTACTGGCAAGACTGTAAGCCTAGATAGGAAAAGGCACATCAGAAAATGACAACCACAATCATAAGAACAATCTCCACCCCTCCGATATACATATCCACGCTGAACATGAAGCGGTTCACCTGTTCTTCTGATTCCCATGATAACCTCAGGTGATGGGCAAAAGATTAGAGTTTCCATTTTACAGATGAGAAAAAGGGTTCAGAGAGGTGGAAATAGCTTGCCCAAGGTCACAGGGCAGTTATCAGGCCTGGAGGGACTGAGAGCCCAGGAGTCTCGACTCAGTACCTCTTACCCCACCTGAAGCCAAACTTTAAAGCAATTTCATATTTGCTGAGCCATTCTAGGTAAACCATTTTGTCCCTGAATACTTGGATGAAAGAAACATCTCTGAAATGCAATTCATATCACTGTATTCTTGGGATAGATTCCGAAAGCATCTGTGGCTTCTTGCGTAGCTTGGAAACTGAGGCCCAGAGTGCAACAAGCAGTTGCTCAAAGTCACCTGAACACTAACAAGTCTAACAGGATCTGGGGCCCTCAACTCAGGATGTTTCCCCTTTTTCTTGAAGCCTCCCTAATTTATGACAAACCAATGAGCTCCTGTCAACAGAGAGAACTTCATTCCCCACTGTCAGCAAGGCCCAACACGCTGCTATGGCATTTATTTTAATTTCTCAACTCCGAGCCAAGACTATGCTTCGGGAAATCCCCCGGCTGGCTGCCTGGGGGAGGAGGCTCTTGGCGTTGCAATGCTGAGCCCAGCATGAGGGTCCCTGGAGAAGAACGCAGCAATGACAGTTTGCAAATAAGCCTTGCTCTGCTCAGAGCTGGTGGAGTCTGCAAACATGCTAACAGACTGTCCTCTGGCCACAGAGAGCTGGGGAGAAGCCATAAATAACCAAGCCCTCTGGGAGGAGCCAGTGCTGAAGCCAGCCGGAGGGCAGGGAGGGGGCTTTGGGCTACCCAACCTACCTTTCCTCACAAAGTGAAAGCCCACCTTCCAGCAGCCTTGCTTCCCACCTCCCAGATTCCCCAGTCTCTATTCCAAACAGCTGGCCCCTTGTCCCATCACAGTTCACTCCATGAACCCCACCCCAGCGCACTCCCCATCTCCTCCCAGCTTTGTTATCTTTAAGAGCATTAAGGGTCTGCTCTTCCTTTTCCTTATATATTTATTCTCTTTTCCCTCCTCTCTTCCCTCTAAGGAATGTCACTCACTGGAATGTCACTCATGTGGACATTTTTTTCTGTCTTATTCATTGCCTATTCATCCTCAGTATCCAAAACAATGCCTGGCACCCAGCAGGGGCATTGTAAATACTTGTAGATGAATGGAGGGAAAAGTAGAAATTTTATTGAAACAAACAAAAAACAGAAACACAGGTAACAGCTGCTCCTTGGTAACCTCCTAAGAAACAATGACCAATCCTTTCCTAGGGACACCTGATGCTCACCTCCCTGGCCTGGCTTGGGAAGCCCTACTCACCACTGAGATCACAGTGCTAGACACCAAGTTGGGAGCCTGTAGATAGGCAAATGAGGCTCTGCCCTGGAAGCATTTAAGTGACAAAGGTGGTAAAGTCCAGGGTGCAAGCTCTGGCTCTGCCACTTGCCAGCTGTGTGGCCTTGCACTTCCCTCATCTCATCTGTGCAATGGGGTCAATAAATCACTCCAGATCTGCAGCACTAGTCAGAGCAAGCAAGCTGGTGGGCTCCAAGCAAGGCAGTACCCAGTGCACAGCAGGCATCTCACATCAGTGGCTGAGGACAAGAGAAAAACATTTGCCTAATTATAAAGGACAAGATGTATGAAGCTACATGCCCAGCTAACCCGAATCCCTTGGTTCAAGCATGCATTTGTCTTTTGCAGGTGCTGTGACCTAAGCCATAGCCCTGTGAGGCAAGCCAGTCTCGGGCCTCGGAGACCTCAGTCTGTGGCCCAAAGACAAGGCCTAGAGATGGAGGTATAGTCCAAGCTTGGGAAGGTACTTCAGAGAGCCCCCAGCAGCCTGCAGTGAGAACCAAGAGTCTGAGAGGACCTGTCCAGTATGGGAGGGAAGAGGTTAGAGAAGGCTTCCTGGAGGAAGGAGATGGTGTGACGAATGGTCAGAATTTGAATTTAGGGGCATGAGGCAGCAGGCAGAAGGGATTCCAAACAGGGATCAGATGTAGGTGGGGCTGCACTCACTGCCTGAGGCTGCCTGGGAGCCCAGAACCCATGCTGTAGGGTCTTATAGCTTTCAGACCCCACATGTAAATCAGCCATCCTCTGTGTCTCCCCAGCAAGGGGAGTTAGAACATTTAGAGGGAGGGACAAGGGATGCTACCCAGCACAGTCCAGCATGGTCAAGAACTACCCTGTACCCCACACATCTTTGTCAATTCAGATTGGCAAAAACTTTATACATATTGGAGCCATGAACCTAATTCTGTTTTACTTATATCCACGGAAACTTCATGTTTTTATTTACATTGACTTTCCCAGAACACAACCACCACATCATTTGAGGGAAGATTATGCTTTGCTTTGGCTGGAATTTTATCAGGACGTGTTCACAATTTCAGAAAATCAGTTTGCTGGTGGCAACACCACCAGAGGTATTTATATTGCCAAAAAACACAGCTGTCCACATTTGTAGCTGCTGAACTCATGGTGATTCAACTCATAAGTGCAAGCAACTAACTACTTTATTACGTCTCCTGGTGTAGTCACGCCTGAGCGTTTACATAATGAAATACATCGTTTCATTATGATTTTATTTTTCTTTCCCCTTTTTGTTGCAGTTGGGGCGTTATATTGATTTTTTAAGATTATGTGTGCAGGTAGGTTATATTTGCTCTAAATTTTATTTTAGGATAGCAAAGGAAGCACTATAAAATATTTGTTTTAAAGAGGGGAGGGACACTGGGTTAACAGGATTTTTTAAAAAGAATCTTTTGGTTTGGGGTGGGGGCTCATTGGGTTTGTTCTTGCTGGTGGTGGTGGTTTTGGTTTTTGGTGGTGCTAGGATCAAACCCAGGACCTCACACATAAACATCCCCAGTTGTTAGGTTGACAATATTTAAAATCACTATAGTGGTGGATGTAGCTTGGTGGTAGGGCACTCAGCTGGCATGTGAGAGGCCTGGAATTCAAGCCCCAGCACCGAGAAAGGAAGGAGAAAAAGGAAAGCATAAGGTCACTGTGTATGATTTCCAAGCCCTCTCCAGTGCTGCCACTTAGAATCATCCCAGATTAAGACCATCTTCCTAATCTGTCTGAAAAAGGACTATCTCTGGGGAGAGAGTTTTCCAGACTACCTTTTGAGGACAGTCTCCAAAAGCAACTGTAAAACAAACTTCCTTGACCATGGATGGTAAGAACTTGTTCCTAAAAGACCTGGAGCACCCGCCCTACCCTTTTTAGAAAACCATTTCCCAAATACTAGAATTATCTAGAACTAAGCCAAGAAGGGACCCCAATTTCCACAGCAACTTCCCCTTCCTGCTGGAGCATTCACTCATCCAAGGCAAAGAGGAAAAGGCAAGGGAAGAAAAGACACCTTTAAAAAATCAACGCACCTGCTGCTCTGCACACAGTGAGTTTTGGAGCTCTCAGAGCAAGGGTGGGGCATGGGGGGATAAGACCCAGGTTAAGGTGTGAGAACAGGGGAGGGTGTTGGGGTTTATCCTATTTCAGCCAACTAGCAGAGCAGTTCAGTGCAGAGGTTCTGCAAACGGACTGCTTGGGTTTCAATCCCAGCCTTTAACTTACTGGCTCTGTGACCTTGGACTGGATATTAAACCCATCATCTTTCCCATCTGCAAAAGGGAAACAGTAACAGTACTTACACTTTTTGAAGCTGCTGTGAGCACAGTGCCTGTCACATCATGGGCACTTCAATCTCACTGTCAGCCTTGGAAAGCTGAGAAGGGGGACAATTTTTTCCATTGGTCACACTGCAAGACCAGAGAGCAGGGAGCTGGGCACAGAGACCTCAGTCCTGGCTCCATCTTCGCTGTTGACCACTCACACTCAACTGGCCCTTGGAGACTGTCAATTCTAACTCCCTTATCTTATAGACAGGGATGCTGAGGCCCAAGGAGGGGAAGGAAATGGACGAGGTTCACACAGAAAACTTGTGTTGGATTCCCAGTATAGACCCTTTCCACAATTTCTTGCTGCTTCTTAAACATGCTACTGTACATCAGTTTGTATAACTGTAAATGGGGGTGACTGTCACTGGATGGCACCAGGGATCACTGAGTACAACAACAAAGGTAAAAGATCTCAGTAAACCCGTATTAAAGTCTGCCAACTCAGGGAATTTCGGTCAATGCTCAGCCCATAGTGGAGCCTGACATATTTATCTCATACACCACATTATCATCTCTCATGAGCCAGGAAGTTCAGCAAGGGCAGGGACCTGTTACGCCAAAGTACCTAACATATGGTTGGCTCTCAGTTGAAGTTTGTGGAGTTAGCAGTGAGTTATAATGAACCTGAAAACAGAACTGGAAAAGGATAAAAGAAAAAAGAAAAAAGAGGAAAGGAGTCGGGTGTGGAGGTGCACACCTGTAATCCCAGTAGCTCTGGAGGCTGAGGCAGGAGGCTTATGAGTTCAAAGCCAGCCTCAGGAATTTAGCCAGGCCCTAAACAACTCAGCAAGACCCTATCTGTAAATAAAATACAAAAAAGGGCTGGGGATGTGGTTCAGTGGTTAAGCGCCCCTGAGTTCAATCCCCAGCACCAAAAAACAAAACAAAACTATCTGTAACCAGGGGAAAACAAGACCACAAAGAAGAAGTCCACACCCACACTAGCTCCTTCCACATCTGCTCCAAGACCCAGGCTGGAATGAATGGGAGGTAGGAACCCATGGTCTGATAGAGGAGGATTCAATAGGAGCTTGTAGGGGCTCAGAGGCAGCCATTCTGAGGGCAGCCTTCTCTGTGGGGGTATGGAGGGAAGAGCCACGGCACAGAGCATGGTGATTTGGATGGGATAGAGGAAGGAAGGCTATCTCTCCGGGGCACAGGGGCACATATGGCAGGGCTGAAGTCCAGTCCCCAACTCCCCAAGCCACAGCATTCAAAGAAGGGGTGCTTTGTACTTTTTGCTAATTTTCCATGGTGCAAGATAAAAAGCTGATGTCAGGTCATCCTTCAACAACATCAGAAATCAACCCTGGCTGGAGAGCAGAGGAAAGAAGGGGTGGCAGGCGCACACTGGCCAGTCCAACAGCAAGCAAGGAATTCAACGAATTCCCATCGCAATTCTGCACGGTGTGCCCATCACTCATCCCGCACCTCGGACCAAGGCGGCCAAACAGGCCCTCTTCTCGCCAGCCAGGCTCGGGTCTGACACTTGCTCTGTCCCAGCCCCCGCCCCCTGCGCCCCTGGCCTCGGTGCGTATCATCTGCTCGGCTGCCCAGCTCCTGGCTGCTGCCGCGCCCGCGCCCCCCGGGGCCCCGGAAAGCTGGCATCCGTTGTTACCATAACAAACTCAATTGTTCTCAGCAGGGCCCCGGCAAATAAAGTCATTCATTACGGGCCTCTCCCGGCCGCCGTGGGCTGCGCGGCAATCAGCGGGCCGCGGGCTGCCCCCTCGCGGGCCGAGACACGCGCCAGCGCCATTACCTGCCGGGGCCGGCCCGCGGCGCCGCGGCCGCCACGCTGCGCCCCGAGGCCCAGCCGCGGCCGCGCTGGCGGGGGGAGCGCCCGGCCGCCGATTAGTTTTATCTCGGAACGTCAATTGACTTATACTGATTGGCTTCCTGCCGCCAAATGTCAATTAAATTGCAAATGCTCGGCGGAGGCCCGGCGCGGGCGGGCGGCCTCCTTCCCGAGGGCGCCGCGCGCTGCCTTCTTTTGCGCCCGGTTCGGCAGCGGTTGAATTGATTTTCCTTCCACATCGCACCGGAAAATCCAGATCCCTCCTAGGAGGCGTTTGCCCTCTTCCCGGGGGAGGCGGCGCCCCAGAGCACCCGGACGGAGGGCCGTGGAGGAGCATCTCATCTCCCCCCGGGCCGCCGCTTCTCCGTGCAAAGCAGAACTGCGGAATCCCCGACATTCCTCAAAGGTTTTGAGATGTGACCCTTGTGACCTTGAATGATTCCCTTCCCGCTCAGCTCCGCCGGGCTTTCCTCACCTGCCAAGGAGGGACTTAAAGAAGGTGGTGGCTGGGGCTCTGTCCACCCGAGTCCCGAGTCTGGGTGTACTGGGGGGCAAGGACTGGCAGAATTTACAATTTTCTCCTGGTGCAGAGTCATGTATGGCATGATCTGATCTCCACGACCCTCTGAAGCAGACTAGGACCACCTGCATTTACAGAGACTTGGGGCACAAGTTAGGCGAGTTGCCCAAGAGCTCACAGAGGATGATGGCCAGTTAGGTTTCAGACTGGGCAGCCCTTTTTCAGAAGCTTGTGGTTTAATTATGCATACTCAGGAAAACAGCTGTGAGGAAATAAGAACAGGGGAGGGAAAAGTCCCCAACCTAGACTTAGACACTTGCCACCGAATAGAGCTGAGCCAGGTATATTACATCTGATGTGGAAGATCATCGTGCTGGCTTCACACACCTGACAGCTGACCCTTGGAAAAGTTAGGGAATTTGTCCAAGGTCACAGGGCAGGTACATGAGATGAACTACAGGGATATTCTCCTGGACACTCAGAGCTTTACAGTTTGAGACAAGACTTTGAGGAAGTCATTCTGCTCTCTTTTGCCAGTAAGAATGCTGAGGCCTAAAATGGGTTGCCCAAGATCACCAGCAAAGGAGAGGTGGGCCAGGACTGAAGGACCTTGCCCCTCCAAGTCCAGTGCTCCAAGCCCCATCTCAAAGAGGCCTTGAACAGAGTCAGGCACAGACTCTGCTCTTAGGCCTCTCTTCTGCAGGAAGCTAAGAGGAAGACACAGGTTATAAATGGATTCAAGCTGGAAGATGCTCAGAGCGGAGGGGAAGAGCATTTGCTAGAGGGATCATGCATTAGGACTCCAGAGAGGTTTCCTCCATTGTCTCCCATAAACCTTCCCCTCTGCCTCTTCTGTCTGCCTCCTTAAGGTTGTCTCTGGAGAAAGAGGTACGCAGGTTCTTAACTGATAAAATGTGCCAGCTTTTAAAAGATACAAACCTGACCAATCGTCCTTTTCAGAAAAGAGATGTTCGCTGAACAAAAGTACCATTCAAAAGTGCAGAATGGCGTTTGTGTCTCAGACAGAAAGGAAGCAAAGAGAGAGAAGATGGAGGAGGAGGGCGGGGGAGCAGCAGCAGGGAGGGAGGAGAGAGGACAGGGAGCTGGAAGGGTTGTCCAGGCTCAGTGCATCCAAACCAAGGCTCAGAAAAGGCAGAAACTCAACTGAGATCACACAGCAAAGCAAAACTGAAAGGGGAGGAGAAACCCAGACTTCTTACCTACCTCCTTGAGCTTCAATTATTTGAGTGTCTGAGGCATAAGGCTAAAATTCTGTCAGTAGAAAATCTGGTTGTTACTTTTTATTCCCCTTCTGATCCTAGCCTATCATTGGGTTTTATATAAATTATTAATTAATTATTACTAATTATATATAATATTGCTATGTTACAAAGCAAAATAAATAAAATAACTATTTTTTTTAAAAAGAGAGAAAAAATGAAAAAGCTGAGGATTTAGAAGTTTCTTGACTAGGTCGTCTTGAAGAATCTTTATTCAGTATAAAAACACTTTACTCTGATAATAGAAAAAATACTAGTTGATATTTCCAAAACTTGCTGTGCTGGTCAAAATATCATAGGTAATACTTTTTAGTTATCAGAAAAAGTAGAAATTATTATCCTTTTTTGACAGGTAAGGAAAACAAAGGTCATAGAAGTTAAGGCACTTCACTGCCATAGTGCACACAGCTCCTAAGAGGACCAGCTGGGCTTGAACACCCGCTGCCCACTGTGCCTACCAGGCTATCATCAGCTTGAGGGTGTGGCAGGGGAGTGTACACAGCAGCATTGAGGGAACTTCAGAAATGGGCTACCTGAATAATAAAACAGATCTGAGCCAAGTCCTCCTGTGTTCAACCGCTCAGCACAGAACTGAAAAAAGTGGAATTGAAGGCACATGCTAGAGAGAGCTTAGGACACTCCCAGGGACACTCAGCAACACAGCAGCACAATCCTGTGTGACACTCTTGTGAAAGGCAGACCAGAGTGGCAGGTAAGGATACTCTGGAGCCAACTATCCAGGTACCAATCCCAACACTGACACTGCTGAGCTGTTTGACGTTGGGCAATTTCCTTGATCTCTGTGAATCTCTACAAAATGGGGATAATAGAGTATCCACTTGGTACAGTGGTTGTATTAACTGTTAATAATTTAAATATATATACTCAACACTCAGTAAGTACTAGTCATTATAGTTACATTGTGTTGCAGTTCCTTTTCGGTGCCATGATTACACACACATGGAGCATATGCTCAAGTAAGGCAGGCCAGAAGAGGACCACAGGTGCCACATTTTTACCTGTGCACATTCATATGTCTGTATGTGCATGTACATACATGTGTGCATTAGACCTGACAGAACTCCCTCCCTCTAAAATGAACATCACAAGGTCCTTCTTATGAGATCTGATAGCAATGACTGGAAGATGGAGGATTTGGGGTCAGGCAGGAGAGGGAGCATGCTTGTTGTGTAGGACTCTGGGTATTGCTCTGTAGGCTGCACCCACTAACCAGATGTGCACATGGTTTCTGTGATATCTGCCCTCCCCCCTCCCCACATTCAGTACATATTTTATAACTTGCCCCAGGCCCTCATTTGGGCACTAAGGTGACAAGGGTCTTGTAGATTCTTCAGGAGAAATGGAAGAGTGACCAATGTTTTGATTAGCAGGTCCCATGTGACTGGGACAGGATGGCAGGGGAGCTAACATCCTTTCCCCAGTGAGGGCTAACAGATGGGGGATGGGCACCTACCAATGGTTAGGAAGGCACTTCAGGAAGCCTTTACTTTGGAAATGACATTTAAGCTAGATCCTGAGGTTCTGGAATGTCTTCTGGGTACATGGGGAGCAGGGCATGGGGAGGACAGTTTTCCAGGCTATACAAACAGCTTTGTAATAAAAGGCAACCCTTAAAAAAAAAAAAGAAGAAGAAGAAGAAGAAGGCAACCTTTTCTGGGCTCTTCTCACACCTCAGGGGACTCTCTGAGTACTTTATGTTCACGACTTCATTCAGTTTCACTAACAATTCAATCATAGGCATAATTGGTGCCTTTTTATACATATGGAGAAACTGAGGATCAGAGGTGAAAATAACTTGCCCAGAGTCACAGGCGTGATGATTGGTGGAATCAACTAGAACTCTGGTTGTCTGACTCTACAACCCACATATGTAACTCATGGGATGGAAGCAGGATGGAGCATGTGGTGCTGAAGGAAAGAAGTTCAGCTTGACAGGAGTGAGCATGAAAAGAAGAGAGTGGAGAAGGTGGGTCTCAGGAGACCGGCAGATGCCTGATCACAGAAGGCCTGTTAAAAAGATGGCTTCTGAGAACACTGGGCAGATACGAAGGGCTAAAATTCTTCAGGCAAGTCATTGATCTGAACCTTATTCCGTCTGCTGGTGCACAACTATAATCCAAGCTACTAGGGAGGCTGGGACAAGAGATTTGAAAGTTCAAGGCCATCTTAGGCAACTTAGTGCAATCCTGTCTAAAAAGAAAAAAAAAATTAAAGGACTGGGAATGTAGCTCAGTGATAGAATGCCCCTGGGTGCAATCCCCAGTACTGGACACAAGAAGAGCCACTGAGGCCACTGTACACGTGGAGGACAGACTCAAGCAGACACCTGCCAAAAGGCTTTTTTCTGTGGTCACAGGCAGAGGCACAAACTTTCTAAGTGGTGAGGATGGTGGAACCCCTGCCTCTGACTTCCTTAAATTACAGGGGAAATAACTACTCCTTCCCCTCCTATGGCACCAAAAAAACACTTCAATTTTGATTTTATATAAAATTCTGAGAAGGAGATACTACTAAAATCCACACAGCTGGGAAATGACCTGCCCAAGGTCACACAGCTAAAAAGAAAGATCCAGACTCTAACTCCAACTCCAGGACCCTCTCTGGTACACCACAGAATGTCAGAGCCCAAGAGACCCTTACAAATCATTTCTTCAAATCTCCATGATTAAGCATGAAGAAAATAAGGCCCGAAGAGAAGTGACTTGCCCAAGGTCACACCTTTTACAAAGTAAAGGCTTACAGTAGAACCAAGGACTCCCAGAAGTTCTTGTTAGGACATGGGGGCCATGGAGGTAAAGGACCAGATTAATCCCCAACAGTGATGGTCCAGCCTCCCCCTCCCCAACTGAATGCTGGTAGAGAAGTGAGACTCAGGCAAATGGTCAGCCTGCCTGGGCATCCTGGCTCCAGCTCAGTTAAAGAATTCAGACCTCACAAATGGCCAGTTCACACTGCCCTCTTACCCCTCTTGTCCCTAACCCTGGGCAGCAACTAAGCTGTCCTGGGTCAATGGTGCCACCTGGTGGCAGGTTCTGGGAAGTACCTTACCCCTGCCTTGCTTTTAATCCTTTCTCATCCCTCCAGGGGCCCGCCTTTCTCTTTGTCTGCTCACAGCTCAGCTGGTTTCACTGCCAGCACTCTTTCTAACACACACCATCCCCTTTATCTTTCTTATATCCTTCTCCCTCTTAATTCTTCTCAACTACATCAGGACATTCTCTTTTTCTCCCTCTCCCCCATTTTATTCCATCCACGATAAAATGACCCAAGAAAGGACTAATGTAAATGAAAACTGGAAATTTCAAAGTGAATTCAGACACATGCTCACACACACACATAGCCTACACACACATGCATATGAGTCACCAACCACCAGTGTTCCAGAAATACCCAGAAGCCCTGTGCAATCAAAACAAAATCTTCCCTTCTTGTCTGCCCTTCAGACCTGCTTTTCCTCAAAGGCCAGGCATGGAGATAAATACCAAATCCACTTATTTTTTGTTTTATCTTATTTTATTCACAATGAATATCATTGCTGTCCCCCCGCCATGCCTGTGCCACTGAAAATATGCCCCAGTGGGGTCTGCAGGTAAATGCAGAGACGAGTAGGGAGATGAGGTTGGGTTCAAAAGCACCCAGTGCCCAGCTCTGAGGGAGCACTAGATAGCTGCTGTTGATGCAGAAGAAAGCATGCTGGGGGGAGATCAGACCTCGAATTCTGCAAGGACCCTCAGCAGTTGTGCCTTCCTGTAGGATCTCAACCTGAGACAGGAGCAAGAAACATCACATATCCCACTCTGCTAGAAGGGGTTTTCCAAAGCCCAATGTGTCTTTCCACTCCCTCCACAAATCAAAGATCTGCCATGGTTCCCACTGCCTCAGGAGCTCAGAATGGGAGGAGTAGATGGCACCTTTCTTATCATGGAAACCACTTAACTGCTCTCCCTATCTGTACAGTGATGACCAGCAAGTTCAGAGTTTGCAGCACCTTGGAGCAGAAGTTCTCAAAGTGTATCCAGGGACCCTCAGGAGGTTGCCAAGACCCTTCAGGAGGGTTGTGAGGTCAGATCTTTTCATCATAATGACACCATGTTATCTGCCTTCATTCTAGTTATTTCACAAATCCAAAGTGGTGTTGTCCTGAGTCTAAGATGTGTGGCATTATGACTGGGGAAATAAAAGCAGCTTGAGAGGCTGGGGTTATGGCTCAATGGTAGAGCGCTTGCCTAGCATGTGCGAGGCACTGAGTTTGATTCTCGGTACCACCTAAAAATAAAAGGTCTGTCAACAACTATATATATATATATATATATATATATATATATATATATATATATATATATATATATACATACATACATACATATAGTTGTTGACAGACCTTTTATTATATATATACAGCTTGAGAATCCTGCTGCCTTCTGTTAAGCCAGACAGCAAAGAAATCTGCACACTTGTAAACCTGCATGACTCTTACTAAATATTTGGTTTGAAAAAGTTCTTATTTCAAGAATACTATTTATGCTACTTGTATTAATAGATACTTGTTTTAACAAATTAATAAGTAAATATATCAAAATGGTATCCATTTTAATGAACCCACATACACTATAGCTTCTTGGGTTCAGTCCTCAATTTTTAAAAGTTTAAAGATGTCCCAAGACCAAAAGTTTGAGAATTGCTGGTCCCATGCCCCCAGGGCTGTCCAGAACACCCATGCCTGTTGGGCTAGGGTGGGGGAGGGGCCAGGGCAAAGCAGGTGTGTAAACAGGGGTGGGGGCAGGGGGTTCAGTGGCCTTGGCTCTCACGGCAGACTCTCACTCACTGAATCAAAGTGAAACTCAGGGACCCAGGAGCTAGGAGGAACCGAAACCTGTCCCTCACCCATAGGACAGGCCCTAGAGCACTAGGGAAAGGCCCACAAAGCCCCTCAATTAACCCCCTAAACTCTTCCTTCATCCAGGAGGCCTCTGGCACTTGTCTACCTAGATCCCAGCTGAGGTACTCACAGCTCAAGACAAGACAAGGGAGAGTGGCCGGCTAGGCTGGGAGCCAGAAACCCAGGTCCTTTGCATCCTTGCCACTAACTGCTACCTACATGCCCTTAGGTGAAGCCCAAGCCCTCTACCCCTGAACTATCCTCTCTAGAGAGTATGAAGCTATGAACTTGCCATTCTCCTGCCTCAGCCTCCTGAGCTGCTGGGATTAGAGGCATGTCCCACAACACCACACTTAGAAACCTTTTCTTCAGGGTCTGTGCTAGGATTCCAGAATTTCAACGGCCTTCCAGCACAGAGAAGCAACACAAGTGCTATGAGCAGGTGGCATGGAGCAGTCTGAGGGCTGCAGGCCCACCAGCCCCAGAGGGCAGTTGCCACCCAGTGGAGCCAGATTGATCCCCCTACCAACGGCCAACATGCACACATGAAACCTCCTGATTTTGAAATGTCAGTGACAAATTCAAAACTGTAAATCTAGAGCAAGCCAACTAAAGTCTAACAACCAGCCTGGCCATTGCCACCTGATTCTGAGCAATACCCTCCTAGCAAAGACCTTGGTCCAGGCCCCAGCCTTGACAGAGAAATTGGGGAAAGGTCCCCCCACATGAGGGTACATCCAGGAGACTCTTCATACAGGACTAGAGTGGGGACCTACCCTAGGAAGCCCCAACAGAGACAAAGACAAAACGGTGATAACCTCTTTCCTACCCCCAAAAGCCACTATAAAAAAGGGGATACCCCTGTGTCTGCCGAACTCACTGGCTTGATGAATGAGTGGGCCTAGCAGGGTATGAAGGACTGAAGGCCAGACCCTGACCATCTCCCCAGGGGAGTGGACAACCAACAGCCCACCCTCAAGGAGGGCATTCCAGGTGGAGGGTCCTGCATGGGCAATGCCACCAAGAACACACAGGGACTGCAAGTACAGAGGGATGAGAGGAGGAATGGGAGGCCACAGTGGCAAGGTCAGGGCTCATGGCCAAGAGCCCTGGGATCAGTGGGCCAGGCCCCCTGCCCCCACCCAAGGTGATACACTCATGGGGATGGGCACGGTGTTTTTCAAAAGTGGGGATGGCAGATGGCAAAAGGAACAGACAAAAGGAAGGAAGAAGAGAGCTGAGGTTTGTCACATTGAAAGGCGGAAAATACCAAGGAGTCTCTGAGGAGGCGATTCTCCCTCTGGGTTTTCTTGGCCTTACTGTCTGACCCGGAGACCCTCCTCTTTCCCAGTGTATTTTCCCATCTGAATAATAACAGGAGGAAGATGTCCTACACGCTCTCCAAGGTCCAAGCCAGCGATCCCAAGAACTGCCCAGATGCCCAGCCTGCCTAGGCCCAGTGGCCCTCCTTCCCCCTGCACCCTGGAGCCCTCCACCATTTTGTGCATCCAGTGCCTCTTTTCATGTAAAACAGAGACTTGTCCCTTTTATTCCTCTGGAAGGGGGCTGGAAGACTAGGAAGCCTGAAGCAAAAGGAAAGTGATGGGGCCCTTGGTTTTGTAGCTGACACCTGGGGGCACTGTTGCTCAGCTTAGATGTCCCCAGGGCTCCCCAGCTTCTGCACACCCAGTTCCTTCAGTGCCCAGGTCCAGACTGTTATAAACAGGAAGTTGGTGGCGGGCAAATCAGTTAGTTTCAGCTGCCAAACAGAATTGTGGCCAGAGCCTGCTATCCTCAGCCAAATATGCCCTCCCATCTTCAAGCCCCCAGTAGCCATTTACTAAGCCCTTATTGCCACCAGGCCCTGAATTAAACCCTCTGTGGCAGCCACTTGCTTTTATCCTCAAGATAATCCCCAAGGCTTGTGTCACCTCTCTCTTCCAGATGCCAAAATGGAACTCTGAGAGATGAAGTCCTCAGGCCATTCCATCCCTGAGCCTGTGTCCTCATCTCAACATCTTTTGGGTGACTCTCTGAAGAGGACAGAGGTGTGGAATCTTGGGGACACAAAAGCTGCTTGTAACTCCTGTCTCCAGAATCTGGAGCTTTGCCTCACACCCGTTCCCTCTGGGAAATCTGAGAAGGGTTTGGCCACTATCAACTCTAGTCTTCCGCCCCTCCCCCACTCTCACCCCCAGCACAGAGGTAGCCAACGAGGTCTGTATGTCCAGGAGAGGGAAAGGGTCTTAGGATGGAGAAAAGACAAGAGCCTGCCCATGGTCAGACTGAGCACCCCAAACACTGTCCCTCCACATGATGGCTCCCTTGGAGGTCTGCTGGGCAGGGCTAAGCTGGGGTCCCCCAGCCTGAAAGACAGAGAGAAGGGAGTTGGTAAGAAAGAGACAAAACAAGAGGAAATATGAAGAGAGAGAATAAGAGAGAAGAGGAGGAATGTGCACATGGTGGGGGGGGGTGGCAGTGAGGGTGTGGGCAGTGGGGTTCGATAAACAGAATACAGTCAGATAACAGAATGAGATGCACCCCAACAAAAGTCATGGGAGAAACACAAGAACAGAGGAGACAGGTAGCCCTAGAAAGAGGGACGTAGAAAGGACTGACGGGAGCCCCCAGCCAAATGCCCCCAAACTTCCCCCATGGTGATCTCATTGGACTTGGCTTCTTTCTAGAGAATTGGTTACTTCTGAGTTCTGGCTGCCCTTCTGTGCCCTCCTGAGACAGAGGCCAGTCTCTGTCCAGAAGGCTGGAAATCCCACTTGCAACATACCCCTACCACCCCACAGAAGCTTCTGGCCCCCACGATCCACGCTGGTGCTGGATGGGTCAGCTCTCTGAGCTGGTGAAAGGGATTCTCACTCCACTGACCTTGGTGTGTTCAGAGCCTTTCAAGTTCTGGGGGAGGAGGAGAAGGGAGGTCCAGAGGACCTGAAGGGGGGCCCTGAGACAGGCGGAAGGAGGCCTCATCAGAGATCAAAGGCCCAGGAAGCAGCAGAGGGTCTGAGGCTGCCCTTTCACCCTTGGCCGCTATTCACAGGCCTGCCTGCTCTGCCAAGCCCAGCCCCACTACCACTTCTCTGGCCTTCCGGAGAGGGAGGGATCTCCTCCTCGGGCCTAAGCCCCAGCCAGGCAGGATTCCTGAGGCCAGTGCCCCCACCGCCTCCATGAAAGCTCTCAGCTCAGACCAACCAAGAGATGAGGACACCCCCTCTCCCCTGGGTAGAACACCAGCCTGACCCTCAGCACTTCCTACACGCCTCCTGAGCATCTCTGTGAGCCAGGCCTATCCTGGGGACTGGGGTGGGCACAGAAATGCGTGACATGGGCCCCTGCTGAGTCACATCCACAGGCACAGAAGACTCAAAGCCAGAGTCAGAAGGGAAACAAATGGGAAAAACCACTCAGACACAAGCACAGTTGGCAGAAGCAGGCTGTCGCAGGCCCCAAATGTCACAGCGTCCAAACCAGGAGGCCTTCTTTGACTCTTTGGCCTCTCATGTGGCCAGCCCTTGCTCACACAACCAGTGACAGGGAACTCACCACCTTTCCACGATAACACTCCCATCCTTGGCTCAGCCTGGCTGTGGTCCAAAAGCTCTAAGTGGCTCTCAGCCGTCTTCTACCTCCCTTAGTTTCCTCTAACCATCCCGCTCTGCCTTCAGAAGTCACAGGGACCTAATAATATGTTTCCTCAGTCACCGAACAATTTGTATGAGACAGATACTGGGCCACATCCCCAACTCTGGTCTTGGAGGCATCCTGGGAAAAAAACCTAGAACTTCTAGTCTGAACTGACCCCTGTCAATCTGCTAACCTAATGATGTTCTAACTTGTTTGCACTACAGAACTCTTCACTCAAGCAGGGCTCTCTGTGGATTCCCCATGATTGAGGAGGCTGGAGCTCCCATTCACCCTCCTCGCTAATTCTGAGCCCTCTAAAGGCATGTGACTACTCCATTCCACCAAGGAGCATTTACTGAGTACCTATTATGTGTTCAGTGTTGTCCAGTACAGTAGCCATTAGCTATTTGAGCACTTGAAATGTGTCCAGTACAACTGAGGGACTAAATTCTTTTATATTATTTAATTTTAATTACTTTTCAATTGAAAACAGAAGACATGTAAAATATTTTCCCCACCGAACACAACTTTAGTGTTTTGAAAGGACTTACTATATTTAACTTTCACTGTCAAGTGTTTAGCATCTAAATCGTGATGTGTTTTAAATGTAAAATACATACCCTATTCCAAAGACCTAGCACAAAATAAAAGGGAAACCCTGTCGTATTATTTTTAATCTCATTACAAGTTAAAATGATAATATTTGAGATATATTGGACTAGATAAAATATATTATTAAAATTAATTCCACTCATTTGTTTTTACTGTTTTTATGTGGTCCCTAGATATTTTTAAATTACATATATGGCTTGCTCTCTATTTCTAGTAGTTGATGCTGAGCTAATCACTTTCATTTCTACCCTGATATCCAAAACATCCAGCACAGTGCATGTTCCTTGAGTCTCTAAACCATCAAAACAATCTCTCCACTGCTTCCAGACTAAAAGTTCAGGGACTGAGGTCATACCTGAGCCCCAAGCTCTCTTGCCCCCTCCCTCCCTTTCCAAGTCCTGCCCCACTGGTCCTTTTACTGGAGTCCCCGTCTTGGCACAGATTGGAATACTCTCTCCTCCCTCTACCCAGCCCTCTGATGACACCTCCTAAGAGGAGTCTTTCTAGATCCTTGTGATCAAAATCGGCCCCTCTCTGCCTTGCTCTGCCTCTCTGGTGTCACCTCACACACATTAGAGAGAATTTGGATTTTCAGTCATGACTGCCAGCTCACCTTCTGTGGTTTGTCCATTAGAGAGACTTTGGATTTTCAGTCATGACTGCCAGCTCACCTTCTGTGGTTGAACCCTATTCCCTCCCACCCCAACCCTGAGATCTGGGCAGGATCACAGCCCCAGGATATGACCACAGAGTAAAACCCAAATCTGGTTGGAGGTGACTATGCACCAGGGGCTGAGTAAGTGACTCCACCTTGCAAAGCCTCAGTCATCTCAGTCTGAGAAATGGGGAAGCACTGTGCTATCTTCCTCCTGGCTCTCTACTGCCTCTCTGTCTCCCCTATCACTCTTCTCTCAAGCTGCTGAGGGCTCCTGAGAAAACATGGACCCATCCTGGAAGCCATACTCACAAAGCCATAGCCTGCACCCTACCTAGGACAGCACCTGGGGTGCCTGGCTACTTCCCTGTTTCCCCAGTGGCTGGTTCTTACTTTCTCTGCTCTCTTCAAACTCCCCACCTCTGGGTCTCACCTTGCTACACTCTTGGTGGCATTCAACCTGCCAATGGTATCCTTTTGTCTTTTTTTTTTTTTTTTTTTTTTTTTGGTACTGGGGATTAAATCCAAGAGTGCTCTACCATCAACATCCCCAGCCTTTTTTTTTTTTTTTTTTTTGAGACAGAGTCCCAGGCTGGCCTAACACTTGCAATCCTCTGCCTCAGCCTCCTGAGGAGCTAGGGTTACAGGCTGCATCATTGCACCACTGCACCTGGCCTCCCGCTTCTGCTTTAACCCCCCCACACACACACACACACCATTCCTAGGCTCTGTCTGGCCCAGGCCAAGGAACAACTTTTTGCCAGACAATTCCAGAGGATGTCTACAGCTCCCAGGCTCCACCCAACTCCCCAGTCCACACCAGCTATGTGGCTTTGACTCTGTGAGGGAGCTCCCTGGGGCCCTAGTTACCTCTTATAATAAAATGGGGGATTTCTGCCTTTTCATCCTCCCCTGGAACCAATGCAGGGATCCTGGGAGGTACAAGTGAAAGATGGGAAAGGACAGGGGGAGATGCCCTACAGCACTCCCCCCAGACACTTTCCTGATGTGAAGCAGAGCATTTCTGCCCACCTCTCTGCTCAACCATCTACCTTCTCAGTGAGGCACAGCAAGAGTGAAGGGAAGGTTTTCGTTACTGCTTGGGTTCCTCACTTTTCCCAATTCTCTAAGCTTCCAGGACCCTCAAGTTATTCTCTCTTAGCTCATAGACCACAGGCTGGCCTTCCTTTAAAATCTTCCTGGGGATCAGGACTCTACAATAAATTTCAGAACTGTAAGGACTACAAAGACCATCCAATCTTGAATCTGATTCTTGATATTCTTGTACAGCAGCCAGCAAGGACCACTAAGTCTGTTTGCATACGAGTACTCACTAGCTCCCTGTTATTCCCTGTAATCCCTAGACCGCTTTCATATGTACAAAGTTCTTTCTTACACTGAGCTGGAATTGCCTCTGCATCTGCCACACACTGGCCTGTGAGGCCACAAAACAAAGTCTCTTTCCTCTCTCTTTCCACATCAGCCCTTTAAATGTTTCAAGGCAATAATCCAGTCCTGCTTGTTCTGTTCTTTTTTGTGCCAAACATCTCTAGGGCCTTGAGGTATTCCTTGGGTGCCATACCCAGATCCCTCTCCGCCCAGGCTATGCTCATCTGTCATTACCCCTCTAAAGATCAATGTCACAAATGGGCCACAGTCCTCTGAGAATAATCTGACCAGTACAGAGTAGTCGAGACTAATACTACCCACTTTCTGACCACTCTACACTATTTTAAGCAGCTTGAGAGGCCAAACAGAGACCCGATTAGAGACCGTTAGCCAACATAATCCACAAACTCAGTAAAGCAATCTCCCCAAATCAGGACCTGTCTGTTGGTAAACTGGATTTTTTTCCTTCTCCTAAAATCTCTGCCTGGACCCCCAACTTCAAGGAAGTCTCCTACCCTCCAACCCTTCACCATGATCAAACACAGCCAGGCCCCAGCTGCTGCGAGTCTGGGTGACAGTGGAAGAAAAGATGATACCATCAACCCCATAAACCAACAGAGATGGCAGCCCCACTGCCTCCCGCAGCAGCCAGCACAGCAACCCGCCGAGTTAAAGACTTCTGACATCTGCTTGGGAGTGTCTGGAGCAGGAGAAAGAGGTGAGGCAGGTGCCACAGGCCATGAATCATCCCCACATGCCCCACAGCTGCAGACAGAGGCCACAGGCCCGGCTCTACACTGCCTGGGGCACGCAGACCACAAGCCAATCCACCGCTGGGCCGACTCAATTTTCTAGTTACAGATCTTAAGTACTTAGGCATGTGCTCCCGAGAACATACATCCCTTACATGGCGCTGAGAAAGGGGAATTGTGTGGAGGAACAGAATAATTGAATCAAGATTTCTGTCACGCTGCTCTCAGGCCCTAGACCACCATAGCCTTTTTTTTTTTTTTTTTTTTTTTTTCTTTCCTGACTAAGGTTTTACAAATTCCCAGGGGGTCGTTTCAAACCGATTAATGTCAGCCAGTGCTGGCAGCCCATCCAGTGGAAGGAGATGAGGGTTAAGGTGGGCCTGTGTCCAGCACGGAGACGGCCGGTTCCAGAGACCCAAGAACACTGAGGGTTTGAGGAAAAACCAACTGGGAAGATTGTCATCTTTGTAATCCCTGTGAGGCCCCTGCACTCCTTCCTTCCAGGCCCAAGGGCAAAGACGACATAGTTATTTATTCCCTCCACACCCCATCTTCACCAGGCTGAAGGCCTTCTCCTCTGAAAAGTGTGCCCAGGCCCTCAGAGGACCTACCCCTGCCCCCTCCACCCCTAGTCCCCTTCTCACTGTAAGACAGAGTGATGGCTGCTTTGCCCAGCCCCCTGCTCTCTCCAAGGCTCCCCCACACAGGGGTCACTGGTATTAAGCTCAGACCCTCCACACACAGGGTCCCTCAGGTATCATGTCTGCACATGCAGGGTCTTCCTAAAGGCCACAAAGCTCAGGCCATCAGGGCTCTATCAGGCCCATTTACTCCACCCAAGGTGTGAAGATGGGAAGAGATCAGCAAGGAACCCACAGTTCTAGCAGGGTGCCTGTCTGCCCCTCCTTGTCCCTGCATTAAGGACAGGGCCCTAGGAACTACAGCCCTCTGCAGTTAAGGGGGTGCTGAGCAGGCACCTTTGCTCCCACCCTCTCTGAGCACACCAAGCGGACCCCTCCGTCCCTCCCCGACAGGGCTGTGCTGCTGCCTCTTACCTTCATCTCTCTTGCGCTTGTTGGTGTCAGCGCTGGGGGACGTGATGCCCAGGATGCCACTGATGGAGTACGACGAGCCGGCTGAGTCCGTGCTCACTGAGGACACTTGTGTCACAGAGCCCGTGGACACTGCACAGAGGAAGAGGAGTAGTCAGGGCCAGCAGAAGGCTAAGGGGCAGAGGGCACCAGTGCTGGCCTGTCACAAAGGCACTCACCATACACTAGGCTGGGTGCAACGGCAGGGGAGCAAGAGTTTTAGGCAGAGGACACTTGCCCCGTGGTACCACCATACAGGCTTTGGCTGTTTTGCCCAGATTCTCTCTGCTGGGGAGCTGAGGGGGTATATGGGCAGCAAAGAGGACTGTCCACACAAAAAAGAACAAAGGGACAGAGTAGAAAGGGAAGTTTAAGGATGGAGAAGAGAAAGAGGGCAGGTGGGGCCCACCACAGGCAGTGCTAAAAAAAGACCTCAAGCTAGTCCTCTTGGGTGTGTTAACTCCCCGTTCACATAGCCACCCATGCACGGTGACATAAACACACACACATACACAGCCAACTGAACAGCAGGCCTCTAGGTCTTTTTATAGTTCCCTGCGGCATTTCCTTCTTCCAGTTTACCTAGATCTTATTTTTAACAATAATTATGACAATAACAATCACTTATGTCTTCTGAGAACTGAAGGCATTATCACATTTAATTTGGAGAACAATCTTATAAGCTAAGTGATGTTATTTACCCCATTGGAAAGGTAAGGCAACCAAGACTCAGAGAAGACAAGTGACTCATGCAAGGTCACACAGAAAACAAGAGCCAGAGTGTCGACAGGAACCTGGAGACTAAAGTCTTAACCCCTGAAACTAATCTGCTCCTCAGTCATTTTTTTTAAAAGAGAGAGAGAGAGAGAGAGAGTGAAAGAGAGAGAATTTTAATATTTATTTTTTAGTTTTTCGGCGGACATAACATCTTTGTTTGTATGTGGTGCTGAGGATCGAACCCAGGCCGCACGCATGTCAGGAGAGCATGCTATCGCTTGAGCCACATCCCCAGCCCTGCTCCTCAGTCATTAATAATGAAGAACCAACAATATGCCTCTCATTGATGCAACGCTTTTCATTTGATGACTGTGACAGCCCTGTTTATCCCAATTATCCAATGAGGACACCAAGGCTTCACAAAGTGAAGGGATTCAAAGTCCTCTAGCTGATAAGCTGCAGCCCCTGGCCCCATCATAGCCTCAGGTCTATTCATTTAGAGTCTAGATTTCTCCTGCCCAGAAACGGGAGGCAGAGGTCTGTCATTTGTGACTGAGACCAGGTCTCAAAGACCCAAAGGATGAGAATGAGGGGAGAGGAGACTTCTGTGCAAATTTCTCATGGACTCCAGGCCCTCCCAGAGCCCAGGGAGAGACCTGTCCTCCCGTGGGCCCTCTCCAACTCCACAGCTGAGTTTCCATTTCCGCCTGGCTCCCTACAACCTACAGACCAATCTCAGGCATTTCGTTGGGCTATAACCAGCTGGAGGAAGGAGGAGCTGCCTCTGGCTCTGAAGTGTAGAAAATGACCAGAAGTAGTGGTGACCCCACAAAGAGCCGTCCCTTTCTTTGGAGGGGCTCCAGCTCCTTGCTCCTTCAGACCCAGAGGGACAGTGCCTTTCTTCCCATGTTTGCGTTTGATTTTAGATCTTCCTTAAGAGACCCAGAAGTAGAAATTGTTAACTTCTCTTTTCCTTCACCAAAAAAACTCCTCAAAACAGATTTATGCAAATCTCACAACCTTTTCTGTATTAAGGTGCAAAGAACAGAGAAGGAAAGAGGATCACAGGTCACTTGATACTTATAAGCCACTCTCACTAGGTGACAGAGTAGATGACATTTGATTCAGGATTTTGTGACTGCAGGAGGTATAAAAGATCCAGATTCCAAACAATTACAAACTGTTATGAAATTATTAAAGAGGTGACTACGGAAAAAAAAAAAAAAAAAGATCCAGATTCCAGTTCTGCCTCCACCCCTTCCTGGCAACAAGATCTCTGGCTAATTATTCAATCTCTCTAAGCTTCAGTTTCCTCCCTGCTCAGTAACTTTCTAAACCATAAAGGGCTGTATGCACATGAGATGCAGTTTTATAAAAATGTCTGGGACAAACCATTCTGCTGACCTACAGCAAAATTATTCCTCTAAACCTATTGAAAGAATATTATCAGTTACAACTTGTTTGATTTGCATTGCTTCGCAACCTGAAACCGTTAAAGCCACAAGTGAAACCTTTTCTTGTTTTTTTTTTATTTTTGTGGTACTGAGGATTGAACCCAGGGATGCTTAATCACTGAGCCACATCCCCAGCCTTTTAAAAAATAATTTAACTAGAGACAGGGTCTCTGAGTTGCTTCGGGACTCTCCAAGTTGCTGAGGCTGACTTTGAACTCATGATCCTCCTGCCTCAGCCTCCCAAGCCAGTGGGATTATAGTCATGTGCCATCACACCCAGCCACAAGGGAAATCTCAGCCACCAACGTCCCTCCACCCCAGAAGCCTCCCTCAACCCTCTCAGGATAGCCCAGAAGAGTTGCAGTTCCCTTAATTCTGCTCTCCTGACACCCATACCTTTTTATTGGGCTTCATCTCAGTGTTTTGCAAACTTCTCTCCATTACATTCTCCCATTGAGAAGCCCTCAAAAATAGGGGGTTTTATCCTGCCTCATGTGTAGCATTAGTGGTGACAAACACTTTCTGGAGGTATTACTAAGAGAAGAATTATCTCAAGGCAGGGAGGAATTCTTTCTTACCTTTATCCAAAAAGGCAACCTAGGAGGATCAGAGACTTTGGAGAACACCTGGTTTATGTCCTCCAGTGAGGAAACTGAGGCTCAGAGAGGTGAAGGGACTTTCACAGCTCACTGGGTGAGTTAATGACAGAATTGGAACTATAAGCCAGGACTCTGTGGTTCCCCATCACCACGGGGAAGTCCAGATTTTCAGGTAAAGAAGGACTGACAGTGATGAGGGCATAGAAAGGTTGCTCAGTTTGGATGTGACTATGCAGAACTCACAGGGACTGTGAACTCTCAGGGCTTGCTGGATGGTCACCCACTTTCTTACAGTAAAGCAACCTTCCTCCAGCTAGAGAGAGGTGTTTCTTTTGTCCCGAGTGGAGAAATAATACCTTAAAGGGACAAGTCACTTTCAACTTGTCCGTGAATCAAAAGCCAGGGAATGTGTGAACTCTTGAGTAGTAGGAATAGAACTCTGCCCTCAGAAGGTCATGGTCACTCTCAGACTTCACCCGTGAGCACCCGAAGCCCCATCCTCAGGCCTGGACAGTTCACAGAGTACATGAGATCGAAGCAAGAGCAAGAGCGAGAGAAAGAAAGTTTGGGAAGTTTTGCTACATCTTCACTCAAGACTGCAAGTGCACAAAGAATTGTAGAAGGGCTGGTTGATAGAAGAAAAAAAACACATTCAAAACTACTTACTGACTAATGATGCAGAAAATGTTATGAATAAGTATCCCTTTCTTGATTTATTACTTTAATTATCTGACATTCTATAGACCCCCATTAGTGGATTTTTTTTTTTTTGGCTTAGATTTCAATTTTCTGTCTCATGGTGAAAGCTATTTATCATAATAATCAGTAAAATTCAAAACCTTTTAGCAGTATTTATAAAATTCATTTACCAGGTTCAGCCCTTGGAGAATGACAAAGAAGGCGCATTAGTACGTGTGCCGAAGTGTTTTATGCAGAATTATCTGTCCATAAGAATGATTAAAAGTTCTTTAGAATATTTGGAGCCCATTAGATTTTCAAAAAAAAAAAAAAAAAAAAAATTTTTTAAAGTTCTTACCTATGCTGTGACTGGAAGCCGGGACAGGCTGGTTGGGGGGCTGCTGAACTTTTGTCCGGATGATCCTGTGGCAGTTGGGAAAAAACAAATGGCTATTTACCATCAGGAAGGGAAAAGGCTTCAACCATCTATGCACAGACAAACAGAAAACCCAGACTCAAACTGGGACATAGGGACAGAGGTGGGGGGATATTAAGAACCCAGGTTGGGAGTTAGGAGTTGGAAGAATTATGGACTATGCCTAACTCAGCTCCTATATTACTGGTTGTCTTTAGATAACCTGCACCCACTCTCTGAGCCCTGAGTACTTCTTCTGAAGAATGGGGACACTGTGTTCACATTACAGGTAGGCATTCCTCTCTCCTGCTCCAGCCCCATAAGGGACTCCCCGAATGACTTTAGGGAGTTTTCTTCATCCCATGGACCTCAGCCTTCTATCCAGGGAATGAAGGAACCAAACCACGCAGCCTCACTGTCCTCAAGGAGCTCTCTTGGCTGGTTTCTCTTCCCTAGAGAGCCCATAAGCAAGATTAATACCCCTACCAACTGGAAACTTCCAAGGGAGGAGACATATGTGTTGCTCAGAAATGAAAGAAGGTTAAAGTGCTACCAAGAGACAGCACTTGGGTTTAGTTTTGCTACAAGGAAAGCAGCCTGGTACAAAGCCTCATTGAAAGGATCCACAGGGCTGGGAGTCAGGGGCGTCCTGCCCTGTCTTTCCAGAGAGCTTGCTCTAGTTCTCATATGAACTTGATGGTGACCTTGATCAAGTCCATTCCATCTTGAGCCTCAATATGATGAAGGAATTGGAACAGACCATTCTTTGCTTATTTTAAGTAGTCAAATCCTTTTTTGGAAAGAAATGTAAAATAAAATTTACCCAAAACCCAGTGTACAAAAGCAGTACTGACTGCCCTTTGCCCCCTGGAAGTTCTGATGTTCTTCTACAGAACCTTGGGCTCCAGGGAGCCTAGATGATAAGCCTCCCGCTGGGACAACACATAGGGCCCCCAGAAGATAAACAAGCCCAAAACATCTTTGAGCACAGAACAGAGCCAAACAAAAAGTCCCTTTGGGATCTATAAGAAACTTTCTTCCTGGCATTTGGCAGAAAGGTGCACCATAATAAAATGTTCAACTTCTTGGGAAAAGTTCTATTTCCACCTCAAGCTATTCCTGTCTTTTTTTTTTTTTTTTTTCAATGTGATCCTCCTGCCTCAGCCTCCTGAGTTAGCTGGGATTCCAGACATGTACCATCACACCCTGTAAACTATTCCCTTTAAAAAGGACATTTATTAGAGGTTTGCCTTGTTATAAAAGTAATCATATGTGTTCATTGCAGGCTATTTGGTCAGCTTGGAAAAGTGTAAAGAAGACATCCCAAATCACATTTCGGTGTATTTCCTTTATGACGACTTTTCTGTGCATATTTAAAAATAACCATTTTATCTTTATCAGGTTTAAACCACGTACATACACAGTTTTATATCCTGTTCTTTTTAAGCCACATTCTATGAGAAGTTCTCCCACATGCCTGACCATTATATCTGGATTCATTTCAATGCTGTGCTGGGTCCCCAGCTTATGTAAATGAAGGACTGAAGAACAGCAGGTGCCTCCCCTGTCTCTCCTTAGCCACACCCCCCACAGTAGGCTCTGCCTTTCAGGGTCACCAGGGCATGCATTATCTTCAGGTGGTAACCTGGACTGGACTTTTCCATTCACCCTACAGCCTACAGCCTAGCCTCAGGTCCTCTGCCACCATGGCCACGGGAGTGCAGCAAAGAGCCTTCTGGGCTTTTTTTTTTTTTTTTAATTCTTTTTTGTAGGCACCAGGGATGGATGGAACCAAAGGCCTTGCATATGGTAGGCAAGCACTCCACCACTAAGCTACCCACCCATTCCCTTTTATTTTATTTGGAGATAGAGTCTCACTAAGTTACCCAGGCTATCCCTTGAACTTGTGGTCCTTCTACCTCAGCCTCCTGAGCAGCTGGCATCTCAGGCATGCACCATGGCTCCCTCTGCCCTTTTCTGATGGGTCAGCTTAAGCTCTGCCTCAAATATATTCAGAGTATGTGCTTGTTTGTTTGTTTTTTTTTTTTTTTCTATAATATTCAAATCACTTACTCTAAGCAAACAGAGTGACTGGTCCAAAGACCGGGGAGGAAGGCAGTCTTTTTGACCACCTGGAATTATGCTGGCATCTGATCTAATTTTTACATTTTGTGTATGTCACCTTCTCTGTGTGTATGTTTCTACAGAGATACAGCTATACTGGTGAATATGTGGATACTCCAGATATGAATATAATCTGTCTACATAGTAAATATGTGGTAAAATATTTCATAACTAATTCCACATAAGTAAAACAAAGAAAAATCACATTTTCCTCCTTTTTCTTTTCAAATAGTTCTAGATCACTGGTAATGCCTCATCAATTTTCATAAATTGTTGATAGGCAGCTGCAGCATAGTGATCAAGTATCCAGCTCCAGAACCAAATTACTAGAGTTTGAATCCCAGCCTTGCAATTTACCAGCCACATGACTTTGGGTAAATTACTTCACTTCTATGCCTCAGTTTCTTCATCGCAAAATGGGACTAAGAATCATTCCTACCTCCTAGGGTTAGGGTTAGGATTGAATTAATTAACTACTTAGAAGTGGCTGCTCCATAGCAAATGCTCAATAAACATTAGGGGTTATTATTCTCAGTGGTGTCTTCATGAAGATTAAAAAGAAGGTTTAACCTTAAAATGTCCATGTTTCACACTTGCCTTAAAAAGCACATGGGATCCCCTTGAGAAGGAGCAGGGAGAAGAGCCTTTCTATACTATTTTTAAGGCTGTAATGGTGCTTTATAAGGAATTCTACAATTACAGGACACTCTCCAAAGCTGCTCCCAGGGATGAGAGATTTTGCCCATCTGCTTGTAGTAGCCACCAAGTAAAAGTGAAGATCGTCTTCTTCCCTTGGAAAGAAATGATAGTGGGAAGAAAAATACCAAATGTATCCAAGCTATTCTAAAAATAATTAAAATTTTTAAAATTATATGCTGTCATCAAGACCTGTCCCAATGGGAGTTCACTAGGACTTTTTCTGAACCCAAGACAGTTGGGACTAATTGGCAGCCAACACTAAAAGGAATATCCTTGGACTGGGGTATGATTCAGTGGCAGAGAACTTGCCTAGCATGCACAAGGCCCTTGGTTAAAAAGGAGAGCATATCCTTATGCTGCTGCAGAGCATTCGACTGTGTGACTGTGACCCTGGATCTGTAGGAATGTCCTTTGGTCCAACAGAGAAGACAGCTCAGCAATCAATCTCTTCCTAGATGAAGAAACTAAAGTCCAGAGTGCTCAAGTGACTTGCCCAGTGTCACACAGTAAGTCAGCTCAGGCTTCCATCCCTCAGGCCTGAACACTTTTCTTTGAGCCACAGTTGAAGGAAGTAGTCCTACTGTCAAATACCTCCTATACGAGGCATAAAGCCTATTTGAATTCAAAATCGATTTAGAATTTGAAGACTAAAACTTCAAGAGAGCTTACATCTTATAGGCACTTTAGGATCCCCTTTCTACATCGGTCCCCTTACTTTGAAAAGCTTACAAAATTACACTGAAAAAAAATCAAGGTGCCTTGGAAAGGAGATGGGGCTGCAGAAACACCCCCATCCATGGCCCTAATGGAACTGTCCTCAGTACAGAAAGAAGCCTGGGCCATCGGCTGTGTAGAGCAACCAGAAACCTCAGTCCAGCTGGCCAAGCGGGAAGGGGCCCATTGGTGGCACCTTTGCCTGCAGCTGATGTGAAGAAGAAAGGGACACTAGGAGAACAATCTCAGAAGACTTGTTTCCACAGGTAGGATGAAAAGTGGAATGAACCAAGTGTCACCCCGGGCTGCCTCCGCCCCTTACATGGTATTTTTGTTTTTATTTTAATTAGTTGCTGATACGACTAAGTTGTGAGCTTTGCCATAAATCCCTGATTTCAAGTTTCTCTTGAAAAATTAGAGCACCCGGCAATGGGAACCTCCCCCATTCTCACATTGGTTATCCCTCTTAACTGGGAATGTCACTAGTTGTTCTCACTACTTGGCCTCTGATTTAGAGCCACGGGATTGAAACAGAAGAAGGAAGACCCCATTCCACCCACTATTCGGGTCAGCTCTGGGACAGCCACCTTCAGATGAACTCAGGCTGGATTCCAAGAATCTCCAGGCAGGCTGTGCAGCATCCCAGCACACAATGATCCATAAGAAGTCAAATGAACAAGGTGATTTGTGTCCCTGGAAATTTCCCAGAAGCCTAGCAGAATTTGTTCAGTGCTGCCGAACCCCATGTCAGTCATGTTTCCTGGAGTTGGTCCCAAAGACAGCAGAAAGGCACACACTTCAATGGGTTTACAGTGGAGAGGACCCTCTGGCCGTCAAAGTAGCTATAAATGAGGCCACCACTCTCTCCCCCAGCCGCTTGAAAGAGACAATGATGAGAAGTTGCCCCCAGGGAGGCAGGGGCAGTGAAAGAACTGGGGACCCTCTTATAGGGTGACATGTGACATTTGTGAAGCAGATATTTAGAAGTTGCACCCATTTGAATGTAAAGGGAGTTTTCCTTTGTATGGAAAATAAAAGTGATGCTGCTGACAGGTTTTCCTGTGAGGGAAGGGGGGTGTGGGTACGTCAGCATGAGATTGTCCCACATTTAGTGAGTTCCCACTAAAGAGTGTAGTAAGGACCTAGAATGCTCTCCGAAGGGAGCACCAGAAAAGGTTATGAATGGAGGGATCTGGAAGACAGTCAGCCAAACAGCTGGCTGCAAGGCTAGAAATGGAGTAGGAGTGACTGTGACCCCTCCTTGCCTCTTATGGATCCTCAGTTCTGTCACTTGCAGAGTCCTACAGGACAGTAACAGAAAGAGACCTGCCCTCCTTTTACTATCCATCTCTATCTCAGGGTCACCTTTCCCTGCCACCCACACCTAGGACTCAGTTTCTCTACCTGCTGCAGATGTAACAGCAGCGTAGAGGCACCACCAGCTGGCCAAAGCTATGGACCAGAATACCAGGAGGCCCCTAAGGTGTGGCATGGCTTCAGCAACCAGCATTAGACCTCTTCTAGCCCAGCTCCAGACACAAAGCATCAGCTGATAGGTACCCCTTTCCTCTGCCACATCTATAACCATTGCTCTCTTTGCTCCACAAGTTTCTTTCAAATAACTTATTTTTTAACTTAACTTTTAATACATCCATTGGTCGGAAGAAGTTCAAAGTTCACAAGATCACTGGTTTGGTAGGCCAGTTATATTTTTCTAAAATACATAAAGCTAAATTCATCACAAGTCAGGTTTTTTGTTTTTGTTTTTGTTTTTCCTGGTACTGGGGATTGAACTCAAGGGCACTCAACCACTGAGCCACATCCCCAGCCCTATTTTGTATTTCATTTAGGCAGGGTCTCACTGAGTTGCTAAGCACCTCGCCATTGCTGAAACTGGCTTTGAACTGCCATCCTCCTGTCTCAGTCTCCCGAGCCGCTGCGATTACAGGCATGTGCCACCGCGCCAGGCACAAGTCAGTTTTTATCCTTGCATTACAGAGGATCTAAACCAGAGCCTTATAAGTGGGTTATGCTTGAAATGAGTTGCTACTGTTTAAAAACAGAGGTTTCACACACAGGAATACATACATGGACACAAATATACGCAGGTCCTAGTTTCTGACTTTTCTTGAAGAATGGAAAAAATCTGGCAAACATTTCTGGCAGCATTTATCTGGAGCTGAGAAGCAACTGCTCCTCTAATAAGGCTTGAGCTATCTTGATTGCCACAGGCCCTACTACTCCCTACAGCCTGCTGTCTGACCCGCTTCCCTCAATACACTATCTGCCTGACCCCACATAAAGCATTAGAGTTTGTGACCCCCATGGTCCACCTAAAGTCATCTCATGAACCACCTAATCATACATATACCCTGTGCTGAGAAACCTGTGGCCTCTGGAACCTGATGGCAGATGTGGCTCATGTCCCTTTCCAGAGCAGGCCACCTGCTCCAACATTGCTTTAAGTGCATGTGCCACCACATCTGTGCTTTTGGAGGCCCAGAATAAAATGATGCTTTCTGTGTCATGGAAATCCTGCAACAAGCCAGAAGTAAGGAACTCACAAAACACATTTGAGCCCCTCATAATACAGGAGACGAACAGGCGTTCTCCCCACCCACAACCCGCCCAGTCACTGCTACTTCCATAGTGACTTTGTCTAGGCCATCCAGACTTGTAAGAGGACATCAGAACTCTGGCCTGGATGAGGTGGCCTTCTAGAACAGAGACAGAGAAGCTAAGTGCCCCACTCCCCTCTCTCTCCGCACCATACAGGATGTCAGGGTCTTGGCAAAGGTTTGCAGAGAGAAGGAAAAGAGGCTAAGAGTTTATGAACCAGTGGGACTTGAAATGTCAACACAGTGATTCTGTGCATTTGAGTCATCACAGAGGAATGGCTGTCAGGAGCAGAGGGGACCTCAAGAGACATTCCAGTCCACCTCTTTCTGAAAGGGGTGAGGGGGTCCTCTATGTCCAGACAGTCTGATCTTGGAGAAATGAAAACTGTTCAAGTTCGGTCTGCTGGTTTCCTTTTTCTTCATGGAGCTTAGAGAACAATCATTTATGTTTACCTCACAACTTCATCCCTAATGCTAATTGGTTCATATGGAGTTGAGACTGCACCCTCTATGATAGAAGACTTTCTTCCAGAAATTAATTTTTAGGGCTGGGGATATAGCTCAAGAGTGGAGCACTTTCCTAGCATGCACGAGGCCTCGGGTTGGATTCCCAGAAATGCAAAATAAATAAGCAATTTTATTCTTAACTGGTGTTCCGACAGCATCATTCAACATTGTTTGGATCAGCCTAGGGAAATGAGGGAGCCATTGTGGTTCCCAGGACAATGTTGGGTCTGGCACCTTGGTGTGTGGTTCCCTGTCTCCACAGGTGAGAGATGGGGGAGTTTAGGAGAGGGCAGTCCTCTCACACCAGAACATCCTAGCATCCTGGACCTCATCCTTGCAGATGAAAGACATACCTCAGAGCCATGAGGGCCCTGGGCTCCAGAGAGAGCAAGAGTCTGTTGAGATCCCACTTGAGTTGCTGGCAGAGAAGCAATGACAAGCCAAGTCTCCCAACTCCAAGTGAGAGCCCTGCTTCCCATACTCACTTGCCCAACCTCTGCCCTTACCGAAGGCAGGATTTTCTTTCTGGGAACTTCCGAGATGGACAAGTGCAAAGACCTTGGGCCTTTGCTGGCAAGGACAGGGACACTTGTGGAGCCCTCATCAGGACAATTCACTGCAAAGTACTCCACACAGATAAATGATAAAGAGAATTATAAAAGTTACTCTGGACTCAGAAAATTCTCAAGCACTCAAGCTATTGGCCAAGCATTCCTGTCGACTTTGAAGAGAAGGAACAAAGACCAGCAGCCCCCAACTTGGACCTCTTGTCCACTAACCCCTAAGGGTCCTTGATAAAAAGAGAGACAAGATCTTCAGAGAAGATATACATTGAAACTCCAGGACCCATGCGTCCAGATCCCAGCCCCCCACCAGTAGCAGCCCCCTCACCTGTTGATGGAACTGACACTGGGCACCGTGTCATTGTCACACACTCGCTCCGCCAGCAGCCGGTCCCTGATCTCCCAGGCAAACATGGTGGGATTTTGGCGTTTGTACTCAGCGATTTTTTCTACCACTTTGGGCGTGGCAACCTTTGGTTTGGATCCTCCAATCACCCCAGGCTTGATGCTTCCTGTCTCATAATACCTAGGACCCAAGGAGAAAGGAGCTTAGTCATGAGGAACCAGTAAACTGGATGAACACTGGAAATGTTCTGAACCCCAGATGTGCTGTGAATGTAAACTACAAATCAGATTTTTTTAAATTTAGTGCCAAAAAAAAGCAAACTATCTTACTAGTAACGTTTATATTGGTTATATATTGAAGCAATAATTTTAATGTTAGGATAAATAAAATATGTAATTAAAATTAGTTATACTCATTTCTTTTTACTTCTCTTAATGTGCTATTAGAAAATTTTTAAATTGCAATTTAAAACTTTTAACTTTCTCACATGATATTCTATTGGACAGTGCTAGCAGGATGCTAAAGATTAACAAAATCATTTGGCATTCATCTTTCAATTTACAGTTTTCAAAAATTCTTTCAAGTCAGTTTTCCCAATTGATTCTCAACAGTTCTAAGCACATCATTCATTTTGAATGAATGAATGAGTAAATGAATAAATAAATGAAAAGGTGCCCTCTATGGTATAAAATGGAAATTCAAAGAATTTAAATGGCTTCCTTGAGGCCACTGAAGATCAAGTGGCCAAGCCTCTTGAGCTAAACATTTTCCCAGAAAAGTGGTTTATACCTTTGATTTTCCATTTCTCCCATCCACCAGCAGAATCTCCAGCATGCTGTAAAACTGTCCCCTAAAATGCAACCTATTTTTCCATAAGAGAAAAACAATAGCCCTGGTGTAAAATTAAAAGGAGTGTTGGATTCCAGAATTAACTGGAAATGTGTGTTGGAAATCAAAACCCAAGCAATCAGAAAAACCAACCACGAGTCACGGCAGCTCTTCTAGGGGCCTCCGCTGAGGTAAATGGCTGTTTCTAAGGACATTTCCATGCTATCAGCTTTTCCTCGTTAACGCAAATAGGATGTCAGGGTTTTACAGTAAAACCGAGACCAGGGAGAAGAGTGCCATGAAAGATCATTTCAGGGAAAAAATGACTTGATTCTTTTTCTGAATCTGAGCCGTCACTGGATGTCTCTCTCAATATTTACAGAGGAATTTTTGACTTCCTCTTCTGAAGGAGATTATCTTGCAGTTGAATTTTTTTTTTAACCAAAAGACATTTTAGAAACAACTACTAATTTTTAAACCTAACCAGAATTTATAAGAGGTAAGGGAACCAGATGATTCTGGGATAGGTAAAAATGTTATCCAGGAACAAAGGCAACATTTATAGAGATGCTGACATTCTCAGCCTGGGTAAGTCTCTTTAGGGCTAAGTTAGTGAATAATTCTATATTAGAAGAAATAATTTGAGAGCAATAATGTAGAAGTACAAACTCTATTTTTCACTGAGAAGAGTATTTACAAATTTTGACCATAAGGAAAAACTCAACCTATCCTCCCTCTTTCTGAGAAATTGCTGAAAGCAATTTTCTATATAATTTGCTAAAATATTTTTATTATTCACAACAGCGTTTTTAAAAATCTTAGTTTTTTTTTTCTTTTTTTCCACGAGTCTAGGAAAGTACCTAAATCTAGGCACATAACAACCCTAAAATGTCCAATTGTCCCCTCAATTTCACCATAAAAAGTGAATTTTTACTTATGACACTTATTATTTAGGCACAACACTCTAAAGTTTACAGGGCTCTTCTTCAATTTATCATGCCAATCTTTGAAGCCAGTGGGGTTTAAAGAAGGGAAAATAAATGATCAGAAGACTAAGCAACCAGCCCAAATCCATCTGGAAGTTAGAGGCAGCTGCAGCCTTCAAACCTTACTTTGAATCCAGTGCTCTTCTGCTAGAGCAAACTGCTGCTTTGGTTAAAATTTTTTAAAATAATAATAACAATGATTCTTTGCAATCGTAGACAGCTTTACTATTTACCAAGCATTTTCACATACATCTTTCATTCACTCGCTGCTTGTCTAGCATCTGTTAGGACAGGGATGGTCTCAGGGCAAGGGTTACCAACCCTGTGCTGCATCTTCAAAACATGTTAGTTGAATGGGTCTACACCATTCACATAGCAACTCAGAAGGCAGCAGGATAAAGTCCCCCACTTACTTGGCTGGTGGGTGGCAGCACTCAGGACTCCGCCGCCATCCCACCTGAGCGGTGCCAACTGTGGGAGGCTGTGGTCTTGACACAAGAGGTCTCTGTCTTCCTTTTGACTGACACATGGGCCAGGCACTTAGAAGGCAACACTGACATTGTTGAAACCCCAACTCGCAACTGTGTCAAGTGAGGATTCAGACTTAATAACCATCCTTTCATCTCAGCAAAACAGCCGTGCAGCCCTTTGGCTTACAGACAAAAGATGAACGGCAGTCACCAACACACAGTGTCCTTCCGTGCAGAGAGTGTTACTCTGGGAGTCAAGAGGTGTAGGTGCCTGTCAGCTGCTCTGACACTAACTCGCTGTGTGATCTTGGCCAACTCACTTAGCCTCTCTAGGCTTCAGTTATCCCTTTTGTAAAATAGATGGAGGATGTTTACCCTACTTGACTTGCAGGGTTGTTGTGAAAATAGAAATACAGAATGGTTATAAGACATCTTTGCAAAATAAAATAAAAAGCATGGGCTGAGGATTAAAGTCCTGTATAAAATGTTTATTTTTTGCTGTATAACAACACATCACCCAATTCCAAATAGCCTGAACCTCCCAACCAAGCTCCAGTGGGAAAGGACAACAGCTGAGCTCAGGGTAGATTTAAACTTGGCCTCACATGCCACTGGGCTGTGCCTCTCCAGCCTTTAGCAATCTTGAGATCTAGACTGACCGCCCACACTTCTGGAAGACTGCCCGCCTTCCTGGGGGGAAAGGGGTCTCTGCCTGCCCTAGTTACTTTGCCTACTTTTCCATGCAACCTCTGAAGAGCACAGCTACCACACACCAGGCACTCTCTACAACCTTCACCTCGGAGTGCCTGTCCAGCTCTTCAGTGACCACCACCACCACCCCCCCCAAAAAAAAGGAAAGAAAAAAAAACAACTGTCAATTGAACAGCCCCAGTTCAGAAATTCCCAGTCACACTGTTTTAGGGCTGAACTTGTTTCTTAAAAGGCAGTTCTAATTACAGTGACATTTTGTCCACTGTGGTTCTTAGTTATGAAAATAATGAGCTATGAAATTCCAATTTATTGTTGACAACTTAAACGGCCAGGCACCAGAGCGACGCGTAACTTCCTACTGCCACTCTACCTAGTGACAAATCTATTCCGGACCGAGGGAGGCTGCCGGCTGGGTTTGGAAGGATCCCTGTCTGCCTTAGTCTCCATGGGAGATTTGGAGGGCTCTAGGGCAGCACAACATGAGGACCCAGCATTTGGACGTCTGCTCTGAGAAAAGGCTCAGTATCTTAAAGATTTCAAACAGCAAGCAAAATGTCGGCTCAGCAAGGATGTCTCAGCAAAAACAAAGGAAGGGCCTTCTTTCTCTCTCTCTCTCCCTCGGTACAAAGAAGCTTCACAAGAAGATATCTGAGACTCATTCAACTCTAAAAGTCCAATTCTGAGACTGTCTAAAATATTTCTCCTCTCTTTCTTTTTCTCTCTCCTTTTGTCTTGTTGTTTCTTTCTATTTCTCTTTTAAAAACCATTCTATTTCCTCTTTGTTCCCTTTTTCTCTTTCTCTTTTCCTTCCCTCTGTGCTACTTTCTTCTGCTACTCTCACTCTCACCTTCCTGTCTAAAACCACCCTCTAGCAAGAATACAAGACTGATTTCCTGAAATCTCTGAACTCTGGCAGAGACTTATTTGCTTGCAGATCACTAAATGGGAGTGGATCCCCCAACCTCCATAGCTGAGGTACCTGCTCTGGGCAGGTAGATGAGACATAAATACAGGAATCCAGGACCCTAAAGGAGCTGCCAGGCCCTTGGCCCTGAAATATCTTCCTTTGGCCTCAAGCAAAACTGCAAGGCTGTTTGATACATTTGCTTCCTCCAGCTGAGAAATTTCTTGAATTCCAGCAGACGGAAGAAAAAGAGCAAGCAGAAAGTCATGATGTCACTGACATACTTCAGAATATTTATTTTTTATTCAGGCATCTGTTCTCAAACCATAATGCAGGCTACAAGACAAAGGTTGTTTTCTGACAACGGAAAAGAAATGGAAAGCAGTGAACGGCTAAACCCAAGAACGTTCCTGCCTGCCAGGAAAGACCTACAACACCACCACATGCCCAGAAACAAGCCTACAGCTTTGTTTGCGGGTGTGGGGAGACACAGGTGGCCCAGGAGTCCTTTAGACTCCATCCCAACCCAAGTGCTAACTGGATGTATAAACCTGGGTTAGTCACTTTGCCTCACTAGGTTTGTTTCCTGGTCTTAAAATATGCTTCACTGGATCATGCTGAGGCTACTGAGAAAATAAACGGGAGCGCTAAAAGGCTATACAGCCCTCTGGGAGAATCGTCATTGTTAGTATTTTGCTTGCAGCAAATCGCCGGGTCAAGTGGCAACTTTCAAATGTCAGATTTGAGAGTCAGCTTTTGCTGTCTATCCCCCACCCCCATTTAATATATACTTAGGATGCCTGTCACTACAAAGGAAACACAACACATAGAAGGAAAATACAACAGACCAACATAATGCGGTTGATGATAACCCAAACTGAAAATGGTGGCTAACTTTTAAAAGTGGAATATGCTTTTTGAAAACATTAAAATGAAACATTGAGGGCTAGGCATATAGCTCAGTGGTAGAACACCTGCTTAGCATTTGCAAGGCCTTGGGTTCAACACACACATACACACAAAAAAATAAATAAATAAAAAAAGGAAGGAAGGAAGGTTGATTAAACTCTGGTGTATTATATTATACCTTACAGAGTCTCTACCCAGCTCTGCCCAGGGCCGTGAGCTCACCTAAGTGGATAGGGGAATTTCCTAAGAACCTCTTACTCCTGGGTTCTTTAGGATAATTCACCAGGCTTTCTAGAAACATGTCCCTCCTAAATCTTCCTATTCCACTTATCACTTGAGATGGAGTTACCCAGGGTCACTCTGAGTTGGATGGCCTCAGAGGAGCTTTGCAAACTCTAAAGTGCTGTGCATGTAAAGTGAAATGCCACTATGGTCCTCACTATGACACTGGTACATTAGACAGCTGCTGAATCGTCTTTAAGATCTTTATTTGAAAGTTCATGGAAGCCTGGAGCTCCTGCCTTTACCTGCCAAGAATTTTGCTGACACAACCATGGCTGACCCGAAGCTGCCTGGAGATGTCGCAGGGCCTGACACCTTGATGAGCAAGTTCCACTATCCTTTGGCGGACTACATCTGGAAGTGGCCGTCCGTTCACAAAAACCCCCCCAAGCTGATTCACTCCTCCATGTCCTGAAACAGATCAGAAACAAAAGGCAAGGGGAAGGGTGGTTAGAACCAGTCACATAGTAGAAGCACCATTGTGAGCACCCAGAGGCTGGATGTCTTGCTCCTGGAGTCCAATCCCACAGACCACACTGGGTTGCTTTTTAAAATTAAGCTTAGCCTTTGTCCATCTTCAAGCAGTCATTTGGGCCAATGACAGTCAGGATTGCCATACTGTTTCCTTTAGTTATTAGCATTTCCCTTGCAATTTTAAAACAATGGACTTTGAAAAATATTTAATCTATACTAACAATAGGGGCATGACTTATTACATGATACTTAGGTCTAAGGAAGATCCTGGGGACAAAATTATGCTTTAAAATACATCAATTTTAAAGAGGAAAGAAAAAACAACAGAACTCTTTTCCTTCTAACGAATGTCTTTAAAAGTGAAAAAGACTACTCCAACAAACCCTAAATCTCAGGGGGAAAATGTTTTTAAATCAGCCATCTAATTTAAAGGCTAAGGACTTAAATTATATATATATATATATATATATATATATATATATATATATATATATATATAAACAACATTTGCAGAGTACTGAGACAAAATCCAACCACTGCCTTCATAAAGAAATTTTTTTTTTTTAAATTTTAAACCCTTCTGTAAAGGTAAGCCTGGCATGTGGACTTGACCACTACACCCTCTCGGAGCACACAAAAGAAATGGGTCATAGGATCTTCTATATACAACACATTCCACTTCACTGTATCATGATTTGTTATAAAAGCATTTCCCTGGAATTTTTGGAATATGTTTGCAATTGACAAGCAGCTTTAAGTTGGTTAGGGGGAAATAAAGAAGCCAAAGAAAGCTTCTGAGTCCCAGGTTTTATAAGAGCTCTGAGGCGGATTTGAAGTAAAAGCAGTTGGGGAGTGCTATCCATATGCTCCCTTCTCTTACATCAAGGTCCATCTGGAGTACCTAAGTAAATTGAAGAGCTAACCCAGTAAACACAGAGCAATCCAATGTAGCAACATCATTGACCTTGTAGCTGTTAATCAGCCACTAACTGACATTGCTGAGGATTGGGGCAAAGAGCCAAGCCCAGAGCATATACTGTTGCTTGGCAGCTCAGAGGCAAAGGCAGGGGAACCTCCTTAACTGGTACTGGCTGGGCCGGGACTGGAGTGTACAAGGGAAGCCAAGGCACCTCTGAGGTCACATACATATACATTCTCCAAATCTAAAACTCTATAAAATAGCTACCTCATCTCAGTTATTTCCCCAATTTTCATCTACTACCTAGGTTCATGAATAATATTTGCAATGGAGGGGACAAAAACACTCTTAATATATCCTATATCCTTAAAACTATCCAAGCAATCCACTGAAGTTTCCCATCAATATTTCCTAAAATGACCAAGTCCAGGCTTATTTCAAAGAAAAAGATGATCCATAGATAATTGCAGTACTTAGTTCCAGTTTTATGCTGAATTTTTCTGAATTTTCAAAATGAGCTTTAATCAATGTTAATTGTTCTGAAACATTCCAGATATAAGATAAAAGGGAAAACATCTCTAACAGGATTTTGCAGTTAGGAACACAATTGTACAGTTTACCTAAACAGAAAGACTGAAGTCACCCTGGCCAACAGCCTTAGGAACGCTTGGTTCTGGGGCTGGGAACATCTAAGAAAAATGGATTATATATATTTTTCAAGACAGGATGAATTTAAGTAAAAGAAAGTAAATTCAAAATTGGTATGAGCTCTGAGAGGTCAAAGGACTGCGAGGGGGGGCGAGGAAGCTAAAACACCAGCACACTTTTGGAAGGACCTGGAAGTCCTGGCCTCGTGGCCCATCTGCAAAAGCCTGTTCGCTACACTACTAACCAGTTGAGACTTTTTGCCCCAAACACAGCAACCACCTTCAAAGGACTTTCATGCCAAGAATAGTCATTTGTGAGTTTGGAGGGTTGTATTATATTATGGAAAAAACAATACAAAGACAAAAGCACCAAGGAATGTATAATCTGGTTTTGGACAGAGCAAATCCCCATACTCTATACCCTTGACCACAAAGGCAAAGCTGCTAAGGATCTTGCAGAATCTGATGTACATCTCCACAGCTGACTAGACCCAGAGAGACCTAGAGACTTTGACTTCCCTCAGCAACTTGGAAATGCCCCAAACCCACTTGGACCTCTTGCCTCAGTTTTACCCAACAGAGTTCTTCAAGGATGGCAGTGAAAAAAAATTCATAGCTGTGGCCTAAGGAAAGCCATTTATCCTGAGACTGGAAAAAAAAGGGAAGTCTGAGAGAAGAAATGGGGGACAGGGAAAGAAAAGAGAAAAAAAGGAAAGTATTTGGGAAAGGAGCAGAGTGAGAACTAAATGAGAGAGATAGCAAGCAGAGAGAGAATCTGAAAAGGAAGCAGCAGATCAGGCAGGCAGAAAAGGAGGAAAGAAAGGAATGGAAAAGCCAGAACAGACCAAGAAAGGAAAGAGAAGAGAAAATGGAGAAGTGCAAGGAGAAAGTATCTGGAAAACAGGAGACTTCTATAGAGTCAGACTTTTGTTTTCTGGTGCCCTCCGCATAAGCACAGCATCTCCTTGAAGAACCAAGTCCCCGCTTCTAATTCTGTGGACTCCAGGTAGTTGAGGGCTTATCCCCTGGAAGGGTGCTGGGCCAAGAAAATCTTCACTTTCCAGGGGAAGTAGAATTTACAGAGGGACTGCAACAGAGACAGGTGCGAGCAGATCAGGTAAAGACTGGGAAACAGACACAGATACAAGGGAAACAGATCGGCCTCTACAGGGCAGAGTAAACAGGGTTTAGAGGTGGGTGGGTAAAGAAAAGTTGAATTATAGATGCCCCTGGGGCCTTTGTGGCTCTGGTCTGGAAGGCACTGGCTTCCATAGATGCTCCTCAAGTTCTGATTAGGACATGCAACCCACTGGAGGCCCTGACCACACCCCAAAGACCATGGCTGGGCATAGGGTCTTGGGAAGGTCTTTGCTGATTCAGCTGTGGATTGAACTACAGGACACACAGGGTCGTTGAAATTTCTCCTAGATACCAGAGAGGAAAAATGAAGGGGCACACAGACATGTGAACAAGAGCACATGGAAAGATTAGGCATGAAATCCCCCCAATGGACTCTCCAACAGGTAGATAGTCAGTGACACACATGAACAGTCGGGCTGTGGACACAGATATGGTTGAACAACACAAAGTGAGAGTCTTGCACATGTGAATTCACCCACACAGTCTGCTGGCTCTATCTGGAATCTGAGTCCCTCCCTCTCCCCTTCAAAGCTTCATGTTTATGCTTCTGTCAAAGATACCCAAGAAGCTACTTCAGCTTTGCTCATGTGAACTTCTGTTAGTCTTTCTGTCTTTCGGACCTTAGTGTCATATTCTATAAAATGGATCTAACTGAAGTTTTGGGTGATACTCAGGAAGGACACTGGCTATAAAAGTGCCTTATAACTGGTAAAGATGCTTGGGGAAGAAAATGTCTTAGAGGGGAGTCCATTGTGTTGATGTGAATGATTAGCCTGAAATGGGGAGTGGGACACTTTTGAACTATGAAGCCTATTTCCTAGCAGTGCCTGCCCCTCCTTTTAGAAGCTGTTTTGCTCAAAAGTGGTGGTTGAAGAATTGGGGCAGGAAAAAATCAACCAGGGCCAGCAAGGAAGATGAGGAAGTGGGATTTTGAGCCCCTATTTATTACAACCACCACCCAGAATCAATTTTTCTCCCCAATCCCCACTGCCTGCAAATTGGGCTCCAGAGCTGGCCTATATTGCTCAAGCAAACAGCTTTGGATGCCAGAACCAAAGGTTCTTCCAAAAAAGCCAAGGGCTTGCACCAGCTCTGGAAGCTAGGCTGGCTGGGGCCCAACCCCCACAGTGCTGCCAGGGAGATTGAAAATGGGAGGAGGGGGCAGACTAAAGGCCAGGGCAAGGAGGCACAGGCAGACATTAGCCGTTGGCTAATCTGCACCTGGAAGAAGCTGCTTTCTCCATGCTGATCCACAGCCAAGAGACCACCTAGTCTGATACTATCTCCCCAAGGGCTGGGAACGACCTCAGAGCAGCCGAGCTCTGGGCAGAAGAAGGCAGCAGGGGCCTGTGGATTCCAGCCAGCAAAGAGAGAAGCACTGGGGGTAGCTCTCCCTATCTTGTCCCCCATTTACTTCTTGGCTGAGCCAAGGGCTTGCTCACCTCTCAGAGTATTGCTCCCAACTCATTTGTTTTCAGGCTCCTTCTGTAAGATCACAGCTTTTCCAGAGCCAGGCTCAAGTATGTGCAGGAAAAAGACTGCAGAGAGCATTAGGGTCACTACGGACTGGAAACCGTTTGAGCACAGGCCCCAAATGGTGAGGGATCGTTTGGGCTGGTACCAGAACAAGAGGCTTCTGTGTGCAAACCCACCGCTTTGGAGGATTACCTTCGACTCTGAATTTTCACACAAAGAGAAACTGACCTGCCTGCAGCCAGCCCAGCTGCCTAGACAAGCCTTCCCCTGCTTGCCAGGCCACTCGTCACTCCTTGGCAGCCACGGACATTCTCGCCCCGGAAGCTTGCCTTCTCTCCAGCCGGGTCTCTGCTGCCTTTGTTAAATGGGGGACCCACGGCTAGGGAAACCGAATCCTGGGCTAACAGAGGTTGGAGAGGGCTCCTGGCCACTGAGTAACTCCTTGACCTGCAACCTGCAGAGACCGAGCTGGGCACCAGACTGGTTGTTGCCAAAGCCTCCTCCGCCGGCTCCACAGCCAACAGAAAGGAAACGCGATTCGTTCCACTTGGAATTTCCTTGAAATCTCCGAATCTAATCCAGCGTTAACTCACCGTGAGAGGAGCGCTCATCTCACAGGAGGCTGTGCTAATGGGTGAACTGGCAGGATCCCGGATCAATCAGGCGGACCTTACCCGCGCCCAAAACGACCCTTCCCGTCTCCTACACACGAAGCGACTTTCAGAAGGTGGGGGCGCCTGTATGACGACTAATTGGCTTCTTTATTTCTTTTTTCTTTCTTTCTTTTTAGGGGAGAAGCCACCACGAGGCAGGCGTCCTGCAGGGAAGGACCCAATGGGGTCTTTAAGGGTCTCTGTATGGACTGGCCGTCTCCTAAGCAGAAGCTTAGCTCAGGGAGCACGACTTCGTTGATTTTTCAAATCCCCCTCCTCAACTCCAGGACGCCCTTGGAGCCCTGGACCCGGTGTCCTTTCTTAGCTCTCAACCTCTTCCTCTACAAATACAGAGATTGGTCAGGGCCCCGCTTTCCCTCCAAACGGCAGTCTTGATCACCCACCAAGGCTGAAAAAGGCGCCATCAGGGTTGGGGCACCGTCTGAGACTAAGACTGACCTTTCGCAACAACTTCGTGCCCTCCAACTGGCCCAGCCAGGGTTCTCCGGATGCTCTGAAATGTCCCTGCTGGAGCCCCAGAAAGGCTGCAGCTCGCTGCCTACACTACGCGTTGCTGGAGGCGGGATTCCAGGACCAGGTACTCTGGCCTGGGCGGCCGAGTGCGTTGTTCCACGTCCCCTGCCTGGAAGCCCTGGCACTTTGTAAAGTTGGCTACACAGCTACAGAGGTCCAGGGTCCTCCCAGCTTTAGGACCTGCCCCGCGGTCCGGCACCCCCAACCCGGTCCCGGCCGGAGAGTGAGAGAAGCGAGTTCGCCGCCTACTTACTATGCATGGATGCAAACGGGTCGTGCTTACAGTGTATTTCCATCGGGGCGCTCCAGACTGCAGGCCGGCCCACGCCGCCGCCTCCCGGCGCCAAGGGGCTGCCCAGGGCGGCTAGGGAACCGTGCCACCAGGCCGGGCACCTTGCGAGCCAGGCTCAGAAAACACTGCTGGAACCTTAGGGTCTCTCCCAGAGCCTCCCTGCTGAAGATTGTCGAAAGCTCCGCGGAGAGGCGGGAAACGGCGTTAGCGCAGTCGGTCTGGGAGCGGGCGCCCAACTCTGACTGGCTTCGTTCCCCGGCTGGTTCAGGCGGCGGTTCCCGGCCCCCCCCGGGGTAGCTGCGGCCAAGGCGCCCGCGACTTCGGGGACATAGCGTAGGGGCCCACCTCCAGCACCGCTAGGAGCCCCCGGTCCCCTGCAGGAGCAGTTTTCAGGAGGCCGCCGGAACACACGGCCCTTAGGTTCACTCAGGAAGCAGCGAGGCCCGCCGGCTGCCAGGCTGGTTCCGCGGCCTCGCTGCCTCTAGGGTCCCACCTCGACCCCTCGGTCTCCGCCAGATCCTTTTTCTCTGTTTCTCTGAGTCTCTGGGGCTCGGACTTGCCCCCTCCGCCTCTCTACAACTGCCTCTCCGACGTCTCAGACGAAGTTGCGGAGAACTTCCTCTCTGGCTGCGCAGGGGCCCGGGTGGGTTCGGAGATGCTTCCGCCACTGATGTTGGGGCGGAGAGACTTCGGAGTCCCCAGGAGCTTGCAACCCTCAAACCCAGGGACCCGCTGCCTTCAAAGTTCCCGCGGCCTCAGCTGCTTCCCCATCGCTGGGAACAGGAAGGGGGACAACAGCGACCGGCTCCTTCTCGCCTGGCTATCTGCCTCACGCCTACCAACTCTTCGAACCCCGCTGCCCTCTTTTGGGGGTTCTATTTGGACTGTCTTCCAGATGCCTCTTCCGGGACAGCCGCCGCGCCTGCCCCAAGCGTGGAGCGAGGGACCGAAGAGAGAGCAGAGGGTTCCCGCCACCAAGGCCGCCAAGACTGTCGGTGCTAAGATGAAGCCACTGCCGGCTTTGACTGCCGGTGCTTCTGCTGCCGCCGCGGGCGCTAGCCTTTCGCCTGCTCGGCGCGCACAGTGCGCCACCGCGCCGCCCCGGAGCCGCTTTCAGGACCCGCTGCGTGTGGACAGCGCCGCCCGGGGCTCAGCCTCCCTCCGGGCGGGGGCGGGGCGGGGGCTAACCTGCCAATCATGTTCCATCAAGCCAATCAGAAAGAAGGCATCCAGCCCTGGTCCGAAACACCGCTCTATTGGCTAAGCAACCCACGAGCTCCGCCTGATTAGCCGATACCTGGGCAATGGGAGAGAATGGGGGGCGGGGCCCGAGCGGCGGCGCCACGTTCATTGACAAACGCGCGGGGCCAAGGCCTAGTGGATTGTGGATGGGGGAGGGGAAAGGGAGAAGAGGGCCCACGCAGTGCCTAGAGTGTCTAGTTGCTGCTCCTACCCGGGCCCGCACTTCCCCGCTGCTGTTAGGATCCTGAAACGCCCTGAGGCATTAGCGGCCGGCTGAAGCGGGGTGAGGGGGGGAAATGAGGGAATAGTCTCCAGAAGGGAAAAACAAACAAAACAAAAAGCCCACCCAAGAGTGTTAGAGGAAGCCACGAAGTGCAGTAAGATCCTGCTTTCAATCTAGGTGATGGACACCTAGTATGCACATAACTGCCAGTTCTGACCTCGTTTTCTTCATCTGTAAAATGGGCAGAGTTGTGTAAACTCCTTTGTGATTAACGCTCCTTCCAGGAAAAACACTTCAGAATTTTATCAAGCATTTGCAAAGCCACAACTACCTCCTCTTTGTCTTACCCCTTCCTCTAGCTGCAGAACTTACAGTTCTGCATTAACCAAAGACAGAGACATTGGGGAGAAAGATATGTAATAATCCTTTAAAATTAATATCCAGAGCATTTCTGGGAAAAGAGGCCATCTGAGGCTGTGGGCCAAATTGCCCAAGCACAGAGCAGTAGGACCTCCTTCCAACTTCAGACTAGATGCTGCTAGCAGCTGTGGGGGCTGGTGATGCTTCAGCTGAATACTTCTGTCAGCAGGAGCAATTCCCTCACCACCACCACCAAAAGGTATCTTGGAACTGAGTGAGCCCACTCTTCTCCAGTGCTAGTGATAGTCTCTGAAGCAAGCGGCTAAGCACCCATTATATTTGCAAGGGTCCAGCAAACAATATTGTACCTTCCAGCTGTCAGAAAAACCTCACCTCACCTAGCCAAAAGTTCCTGTAGTGTTTGTGGGGAAGAAAAAAAAAAGGATTGATTTCTAGCTGAACTTTCTTGATACAGAAGTGGTCTTTGGCCAGAAAGTCTCAGTTTCTCAGGGTTTTAAGACTCTAGGAACACAATCAAAATAACTGGACCTTTTAAAGGAAGCATTTGTCAGCCCTTCTTCACCTAGAAGGCTATAGTTTTGTGAGCCCTACAGTGTGCCAGCCTCACCCCCCACAGAGACACTGAGCATTCTTCTGCCCTGGCAGCTTCTAGGAATGGTCAAATTCATAAGTGATGATTTTTTAATATTAAGCATAAACCCAACAAAACAGTATTCTGATGCCTGTTCCAGAGAACAGAGCACAGGCTGATCCTGGGAGGATCCCTGGCTTCATTGTCAGCCTGTTTTCTCTCCTTTCCCCTCTCTCTACCCCTGCTTCACTTTTCATACCTCTAAGCTGGGTTTGCCCTTGGATCCACTTTCTGTATCTGTCTCAGACCCAGCTGTCCCTGACCGGTAGACAAGTTTCCGGTGCTGATACCCAACCCCACCCCAGCCGGGGCACAGCTGTGGAAAACAGCCCCCACGCAGGCCTCTAGGGACCCAGGAGGCGGTGGTGTGCAGGGGAAGTGATGTATCTCCCCATTGCCTGGAACTCTGCAGATCTACATCTTAGTTACCAATCCCAACCCCCACCTTGGAGCAGGAAGGTCACCACAGGAGAGGAACTAGGATGGAATAGAGTTGGCTTCATCCCATGGTGCCCAATGGGTTGAAAATCCTCTGAGGGAGTGTGGAGACACCCTAAGAGTCGCAGCCAGTGACAACCCTACATGTGGCTCTGCTCCTTGAGATTGGGCCTACAAATCCAGATCTAGAATCTTAGAACTTAAAGTGCTCTGAGGCTATGCTTCCCCCATTTTACAGATGTGGAACCTGAGGCCAGGAGGTGGATGTGACTTGTCCAAGGTCACACACACAGCAAGCTGGGGCAGAAGAAAGGCTGTAAACTTTTCTTCAAACTTCTTCTCCAGACCCCTCTGGCTAGACATAGCTGGGTGTCAATGGAGGAGGAGGGATGCTGCCAAATCAAAGAACCGGCTTTCTTTGTAAAGCTTGAACAGAATCCCAGGGGCATTTGGGAATGGGATGAAACCAGAGATATTATTCCAACAGGAGTAGCACAGATTCCCTTTCACACAGTAGGTGTTCCACTTCTTTGGGGCGTTTGGATGTGTGCTCACATAGGACCACTCTAACCTGTGCGCAGAAAGTAGCCACGTTGTGATGCGCCTCGGAAAGGAAGTTCCCATGTGAGAGAGGATTATTCATCGCCACCTGAGCTGGACAGCCTAAAAGAACTTCGGAACCCAAGGCGCTACCAGAACTGGTATCGTGGCCACTTAGCCCAGCCTTACAGGCCACCAAATGGCGGCTCAGAGAAGTTACATTCCTAGCCCGAGATTACACAGCGATTCCAATGCTGAACCCAACTTTTGCGCCTCAGTCCTGTCTCCCTGCTCCCAGAAACCCGCAGGCTATGTCCAAAAGAAAGAGACTAGCAACGAGCTAATCTCGCCAACGCGCTGATCGTGGTTGTGCTTTAAAGTCTCTCATGGCTTCTTTCAGCAGCGGGGCTTTGGGATCCACCCTATAAGAAGCGCAGGGGACAGAGACCGGGAAAGGAAATCATCCAGGTAGAAACTTAATTTATGTAAATCGAATCGCCTTTCAAAAGTTTTGCTATTGGAGGAAAGCCCATTGAGAATAATGTTTGAAGAGCTAAAACATCTTTGGAGAGAGCGTCCACCTCGGTATGCAGCCAGAGACCTCACTTCACTCGGTCACACACCCCTCCGGGTTCCCCTTTTTCGCCTCTGAATGACTCCCTCTAGCGCACAGCAAAACTGTAGGTCAGAAAGCTGGGGCTGTTTAGAGCCCTGTAAAGCTGAGATCTATTCCCTCAGCGGGAGTCCAACCCATTTCCCAGCTCTTGCCTGGGAAAGCGAGGACTTAGGGGACTCAGACCAGTTCTCAGTTTAGGAAGATCAGAGATGCTATGGGCATCTGTGTCTTAACCTGGTAGGTTCTCTCTAACCTTCCTTAAAAAAAAAAAAAAATCAAAAGAAAGAAAGCAAGTGGCTTGAAATTACAAAGCAATCTCTGGTACAAAAAATCCTGCATCGTTTCTACACCTGAATCAGAAGTCTGCCCTACTTGACCCAAGTCTGTTTGCAGGAATCTTGAAGGATATGGGAGAGAAGGGAGAGTTTAGCCAGGTTTTTCAAGAACCAAGTACACCACCTGTATTGGAGCTAGTTATCTTTATCAGCCTGGATCCCCCCCAGCCCCCGCACCCCAGAGAGACCAGGATCACTAAAACAAACTCTTTCTCAAAGACTTGAGACTGGGGGCAGCCCTTTCTTCTAGAGCCTCAGCTTCCTCTGCACCTAATGCAGAGAGCAACCTCTGAAATGCCACTTCTGGAGGCTCTGTGAGATAAAGTTCCATAGATGAAGAGTATTATTATCATTCCATTCTGGGATCATTCCAGAGCTCTGAGACTGAATGCCAGTGCCCAGTGGAAGTGTTCAATCTATACAGGTCTCCCTGGCCTAGGGACTCAGGGTCTCCCACTGCAGGTGGCTTACCCAATAGTAGTTTTCCAAGGGTGTGTGGGGGGTGGGAGGGTAGAAATCGATCTCTTCTCTTAGTGGGAATATCTTATTGTCTAAGGGCAAGGAGTTTTTGCTTCCTATTCTCATCATAACTCCTGTTTTGTGATCTCCAGAAGTCCCTGCTCTCTGTACCTCTTCTTTTCTTTTTTCCACACTACAATGAAAAGGCCAGAAAAGAAGATCCTTAAGGGAATTTCTGCTAAGCTATGACCTTGCCAAACCTTGGGCTTAGAACAAGGACATACTTCCTCACCACTGTACAGGTAGAGATACTGAGGTTGGGGAAGGAATAAAATATGAATAGGTTCTGAAGGAAGGAAAGGGAAGCCTAGTGGTCTATGAAAGTTGTAGAGGTTGGGAAAGAGGAGAAACCTTTCCAGAAACCAAACCTGGATGTCCTGAGTACCAGCCTGGACCCCTGCTAGCCCGGCCCTCCATATTTCCAGACAGGAGGAAGGTCTATACAGACAGGCAGAAGTGCAGTATCATCTAGCTGTCACCCTTTCCAGGGAAAGCAGCCCTTACCCCAACCCAACAGGTGAGGAAAGGGTGTGGTTCTCAGGATTTTAAGGTCCAATCCTACTAGGATTCCCTCTTATACAAACCCCACCCAGTCCAGCTCCACAGAGGAATAAAATGCTTTATTGATTAAACGATTATTCAGGCGATTGAACTAATCAAAGAGCCCATCGACCGCCATGAATTACATTCTTTGTAGACAGCTTGTTGGGAGAGGCAGCCCAGCTGGTGGGGCACAGAGACCCTCTCCCTGACCCTGGTGTACCTCCAACCCATTTCCAATGCATGTACAACCTCTAGTACCAGGAGCAGGCACCTCTAGGTGTCCCATCTAGAGAAGGCCTCACCACCTAGGGAAAGAAAGGCTGGGGATTGAACGTGAGGAAGAGGAGGTTTCCAGTTTCCCTTTTCTGCACCCTCATCTCAGGAAGGCTCTTCTGGTTCCCCTGCCTCTTAGATTTTTGCCTTCACTTCTTTTCAGTTGCTGTTTCAGAAACACATCTATGCCCAAGAAGTTGTCCTGGGTTTGGGGTCTAAGTTTACCCCTTTCTGTTCTTTGACCTTTGGTTGGAGCTGGAGTAGAAGTGAGGGTTCACAGATGCCCTAGGATGGGGGAAGGGAATTTCTTGCTAGGGCTGAGAGTGTGTTTGTGTGGGATTTGGCATGATAACCCCCACCTAAAAAAAAGAGGCCTTCATCAGCATATGCCTCAGAACAGACAGAGGCCTACTCCCCCTGCCACCTCCTCTCAGACATAAACACACACTGCTACCCAGTGCCTGGCCCTGTAGGAGACATATGAGCCTGTGCCAAGAAAGCGTGTGTGAGTATAGTCACCAGAGCTAAATGCCTTAGCTAGGCACACACATCCACCCACTTGTGCTCTCCTCCATTGGAGCGGCACCCACAGGATAGAACCTGAGCATACAGTGCATGTGTGCACGTGCATGCACACATGCAACTAGAGCCTGAGGCTAGTCTAGGTGAAAGTAAAGACAGGCAAAAGTAGCCCACTCTCACCTGCCAAGTATGTACCTGCCACAAGAGACCCTCATGTACAAATGGTAGGCTTAACACAGTGCCCAAAGAGTACAGTTGTACACACTGCACACCAAGGGCCCAGACCCTGAATTTACACCTCCAATACAATTCCATCCCCTAACAATATGGGACTTTGGCTTGACTATACATGCTTAGAACAGTAGACCCCACATAGGCCCCAGATCCATGTCTGTGCCTACAGGCAGGCATTCTACAGGATTGATGTACACATTGGACAGTTGTTAGACATCCCAAAATGGAAGGGTCAAAGTAGTTACCCCTTTCTCACTTTCAAAATAATATGGAATATACAACTGAACACAGAGTCTCCTCAAAGCAACAGAAGTTCACTCAGACACTTATCTAAACTATATATAAAACACTCACAGACACACATTTTGAATACTTAAAAGAACACATATACAAACACCAACTCATAAACACACACTAATCCATACAAAGGTATAAAGATGCACAGACATGCAAACTCTTGGACACATACTCAGGCATTTAAAAAATACATGTACAGGGACACACTGAACGCATTGTCACTCATGCACACGCTGAGCTCCTTATGTAAACACACAGACCCAAACTTACTAACCTCCAAATAGACACCAATACAAACATTCAGACACAGAGAAACAGGCAAACTCAAAGACACTCGGACTGATGCAGAAATGTGTGAACAGACTGGTTAAAAGATATACAAACACGCTGCAGATAGACATACAATCCCTGAGAAAATACGGCGCACCGCCCCCCACCCTCCTCCAGGGTCACCAGGCATGAGGACCAGTGCCGGGTGGTGTCCCAGAGCTAGCATGTCTGGAGCCCATATCGCGGTCCTACCTGTCCTGCCGGTCCGAGGAGTCGGGTAATTTTTCTCTAAATCCATTTTGATATTTCAGGACTTGATGGAATGGACAGGGAAAAAAGTTTCCACTTTTTTTTTTTTTTGTGACTTTTTTTTTTTTTTTTTTTTTTTGATGCCCGGGGCCGCTCACAGGTTGGAATAATTCAAGCCTTCCGCTCCCCCGCCGAGCTGGGGTAGCTGATCACTGAGCTGAAACTAAACGTTTTAGGTGGAAAAAAAGCGTCCGAAGGCACCGTGAAATGATTAAGGAACTAAAGAGCTTCTCGCCATGTGAGATCATGTCCTGTTCTCGCCAACATCACAAGATGTCCCCAGACACGCCGCGCCCCCAGCGCGCCGCCCCGCACTGCGGGCCCGGAGCCGGGAAAGGGTGACCGCGCTGTGCAGCCGGGCCTGCTCAGCGTGCCAGACGGGGCGGACGGGGCCGGGCCAGAGCAGCGAGAAACCCGGAGAGCAGCAGTACTGCCGCCGCGCCGCCCCGGACTTTTATAGGGGATGGGGGGGAGGGAAGGAAGGCTTCAGACTGCGCGGGGCTCTGGTCCGCGCGCCTTCGGGAACCGGCAGAATGAAGCCGAACCCCGAACTCTCTATGAAACCTGCGTCTGGGGGTCGTGGCTCTCTGTGCTATGGTCGGAGCTGGTGATCCCACCATGTGCAGAACCTACTGTATTTGTTGGCCCAGGCCGTGTTTTTGTTTTTAAAAGAAATTAGCCACTCTGCCAAGCAGGTGCTTTTTAAGGGGGTGCAAAGGCTAGCAGTGTTGCCAGGTATTAATGGGAAGTTTCAGCATCCTCAGATTCACCCCTAGGGCGGCGCCCGCCCCCAGGGTTCCCAATCACCGCACCCCACCCCCATTTGCAGAACCAATACTATTGCTGGGCCCGTAACTCTAGGACAGGGCCAGATTCCTAAAGCCTCCAGGTCCCACTCAGTCTTCAGGTCCCAGATCTCCTTCCCACAGCACGTCCCGTTCTGGCCCAGAGTACAGAGGTTAATCTGTGAAATGCTGGAGATAAATTCCGAGTCCCCTCTTTGGAGCACCCGGGCGGAGCAGAGCATCTCTGGAGACTGGCGGAGTTCTGGACACCTTACCCCGGCTTATAAATGGAATCCCACTGCCCGCAGGCCGGGAGACGTTGCGGCATCCCTGAGGCCCCGGGACTTGATTCCAGGGGGGAAATCAGATGGGCAGAGGTGTGGCATGTCCAGCCCGCTCTCTTCCGCCCAGGCTCGAGGATCCCCTCCCCATTCCCCCTCCCCAGTCCAGCTGCTCAACTTGGTCACTGGAAGCCTGTGGGGCCCTGATGCGGGGTGGTCGCTGAGGAAAGGTTCTCCAGGGCGGGGGTGTGCTCCGCAGGAGAACTCTTGGCCCGCCGGACAATGGCAGTTTCGGAGAGTGAATCGTCCTCAGCGAGTGTTTGTTTTTTGGAGGGGGTGGTCACGAGGCTGGGCCGCAACCTAGGGGGACGAGCCTAGAGTTCAAGGAGAGGGGGGCGGGCAGCGGGAACCGGACATCGCGTATCCACTAAACAGATTTCTCCACAATCGGAAACGTGGCGGTGGATTCCCAAACGACCGCCCCACCAAGTGGTCTGCGCAGTCCCCCTGCGCCTCCTCCTCTCTGCAGCCTGCGGGTCCGGGGTCCCTACTCAGCGGTTTGATTTTTGACCATCTTGGAGCGTTGGACTCTCCCTCCGAAGCCCGGCCCCAGCTCCGGCTTCCCGCTCTCCCGCCTCGCCCGCACCGGGAGGCAGCGTCAGGGAGGAGCGGCCTGTCCGCGCCTGGAGATCAAAAGCCCTCCCGGAATTGACATTTCACCCCGGGATGGGGGCGGGGGTTGTTGGGGTTTTCCCCCCTCCCCATTTAGAGGGTTTTGTTTTGTTTTTATTTTCTGTTGAGTTTTCTTTTCATTACCTATGAGAATCTTTTGATTCGGGTGTTTTGTGTGTTGTTTTTTCGTGGAATTGATTTTAGTGGTTTTAGTTTTGTCTATGTCTTTTTGTTAGGCTTTATTTTCTGTCTTGTGTATTTTGATTTCGTGTGTTTTTTGTACTTTCTCCTTGCAGATTGTCCTTTTGTTTGTCCTTTGCAAGGCTTTTTTCTTCGCGGTGTTTTGATGTGTTCTAATTGGGGGTTAGTGGGTGTCGTTAGTGGGTGTTACACGGGTAAATTGTGTGTTTATTTTGTTTTCTTCGATTTTGATTTTGTTTTTGTGAGCTGCGCTTTTGGATGGATGCTTCGGGTTGGTTTTGTTTTTTTTGTTTTTTTTTTTTTTTTTGTGGGAGAGTTGATTTTAGTTTTCGTATTTGTGGGATGCTTCGGTGAATCTCGCGTGTGTGTTTTGGCTTTGGGGGTGTGGATTAAGGGAGGGGACACCGACCTCTCCTTCGTTCCTGCCAACACCCATGAAGTGCAGAGGATTAGGCCAAACATCATGAACCGTGGGTTTGCCATGCTCCAGAATACCTGACCCCAGAACACCAGCTTTGCTCTCTGAGCTCTAAACGAGCGCAAAATAAACATGCGTTCCCGAGGGGGCGCCCACTGCTAGCTAGGGACCCGCGGGTCCTGCAGTGCTGGTGCTCGGTTCAGACTTCACAGAGCCCCCTTCGCGCGGTACCCAGGCCTAGCCGCCACCCTTTTGCCCATCCAGTCAGCTGTGGGTCGGTGCCTCCTTAAGCTTGATCAGCGTGCTTCTAACTTCTCCGATTCCCACTGTGTAGGGCTGAGAGGCGACTCCCCGCCGCAGAGGGTGATAAACCAAGCCACTTCGGGGGACACGGAATTGATGTTGCGGCCCTACAGTTACGGGGCAAGGGGGCAGACGCGTGGAGTCTAGGAACAGATGGGCATCTGGATCCCTGAAAATTTCCCATCTCCCTTGCCCGCAGCCCAGAAATCCAACCGTGCTCAGCTTTCGGTTTGGTTAGCCCGCCTGGTTTACAATCATAGATAATGGTATCCTCACCGAACATAGGTAGAAAACGAGAGAGAGAGAGAGAGAGAGAGAGAGAGAGAGAGAGAGAGAGAGAGAGAGAGAGAGAGAGAGAGAGAACACACGCCAGCCGGAGTCGTGGTAGCAGCGGCCTGCATGGCGAAACCAGTGATGGCACTGCCTCAAGGGAAACCAAACTGTAGTGACCGGAAATGTTCCAGGGACGCAATAAGGCATTCTTTCTGTCTGCGTTGCCGGGACAACATACCAACCTCAACACACCTCGGATTGTTTAATGCTACAGCAGGGAGAAAAAAGAAAAAAAGAAAGAGAGAGAGAGAGCGAAAGATAATTTAGAGGCAGAGAGACATGTTAACTAAGCCGGCAAGGAAAACGAGGACAATCTAAAGAGAAATAAGAAATGACAGAGACAAAACTGTGGGGAAAGGCAAATTTGGGACCTAGGAAAGGGACTAGTGTGGAGGCTCCTCCAGCCCCCCCCCCCCCCCGCGCTCTGGCATTCTGTAAGAGAAAGCAGAAATCCCGAACAGAGAGTGAGAGAGTGACAGGAAAAGAAAAAAGACGCAGAAGGGTTTGGCCTAGGCACGCTGCGAGCTTTCCTCCAGCTAAGGCGCTGCATTCAAGGGAGGGGAGGCCGACGTTGGGAAGCAAGGACCAACATTGGCTCTTCAACTCGGCCAGGAAACACTAGTGGGTTCCAAAGCTAGAGGAGCGGGGTTGGGGGTCAGTTCCGCCCGGCGATTCCCCTTCCCGGACCCCCAGCCCGAATTCTAGAAAGGATTGGGCCATCAATGTCCGCCGATGGGCCCTCGTCTGTGCTAGCCTCGGGAGGAGCCGAAGGGAACAAGTCTGGCCCTGGGGCTTCCCGCAGGAGTCCGCGCAGGGGATGGGTGGGAGCAGGCGTCCTGGCAGGAGGCAAGAAAGAGGCCCCGCCCTAGAGCCGGGGCACCAGTTCTGCAGTAGCCTAGCCCGAGATGGACTCGCAGGATTCCGGGTCCGCGCAGAGCGCACGTGGTACCGCACCTTCAGCAGGCGGCGCCCCTAATTCTCAGCCCCGCCCTGCCTGGTTTGCCCGGCCTGGACCTCAGTGTGAGAGTGGACGCCGAGTCGCGGCGAGTAGGTCCCTTGGCGATATGAGTTTAGAGTTTACCCAGGGGCGGTACCGGTGTGGACAGGGGCGCCTCTCCGCCCTCAACTCCCCGAGCGCAGGGCGCAAAAACAGCGCACAGCTCTGGTCTGTTGCTGCCGCGAGGTTTGAGGCGGTGCCCTCAGCAGAAAGGGGCTGTGGATTGGTTTGGGTGAAAAGATACTTTGCTGTCCGTGAGGTCTCCTACGCCTAACAGGGCTTCGAGCTCTGGCTGCTGGCTCGCTGGGGCACCATGTGCCAGCGACTCGCCGCCCGGAAATACTCGGGTAGTTCTGGGATACACAATGGGGCTGGGTGTTGGGGGAACCTGATGTTCATGTTGGATTTTTGCTATTTTTTTTAACTTTATTGCTTTTCTTGCTTTAATTAAAAGTGTTATTGAGAGAATCCTCAAAGAGCGCAGACCTGGGTCATTTAGATGGGTTCATTTCAACTCAAATCCAGTAATTCAATTCAGTTCCACGACTGGTTTCCAGTGCTCAGATACACATGGCAGACGTCAAGTGTATGCGGTATACATATGCACAGAGACGTGATTTAAAGGCAACTCTTAGAGAATTTTGAGACAAAATTTACTCTCCTGGAGTTACACACTCGAAATACATGAATATGGAAACCAGACAGTCGGTTGTATTTAAAATCTGCCAAACATGTTCCAGCAATTCACTATTACCCAAGAATCCAAAATGAGGCATTGAAGAGTTACTGGCATTCTGAATGAAAACAAGTGTAAATTAGTTTATTTTTAAATATTTTCTTTTACATTTAATAATACCAGAAAACGTAAGTAATAAAATCACATTTTGCTAAAGAAAGTTGATATGTAGGATTTTTTTCCTATCAGTGTTTATACAATGAACTGTTAACTCTCCCCATTTCTTTTTCTTCTGGTTCTCCATGTGATTTGAGCTTTAAATATTCTTGCAAGCCCGGACTTACATTTATTTAATTTGTTTTAAACTAATAACACTTTAATGTGAGCTAATGTGATTCCGCAAAGTATTGGAACCTAAAGAAACCTAGTTCATATACGATTTTGAGTGAGGGTGAATGCACAGGCTAAACAATTCTTTTAGTTTTTGATGCAGATCAGAATACTGAACCGAAGTGAAGCAAGCCTCTAAGTAGGCCCTTAATGTTCTCAATTACTGTATTCTCCATTTTTCTGTAATAACTTCAGAGCTGTGGCAGAGGATCACAGCAGGATTGGGACACTTTTCTAGGAGCATACAGTGTGAACCTGTAAATCGACAAGTGAATACCACAGTCTCAGGGAGGTTGTGGGCTGATTGCTATTTTTTCTTTGGGGGAGGAAGTCTTATAGGGTGGTCAGGAGACTGCAATATGTTAAGTCTGGATTTAAGGACATACCTGAAATAAAACTGCTCTAAAAGTCTTTCAGATTTATTGCTGGCTACCTATTTTTAGGAACTTCTTCCAGAACTCAGCCCAGAGTAAGAAAAGAAAGAGCTAAGCTGGTGTCCAGAGAACCTTTGAGATGAGCCCTGAACCCAATCCCAGTGTCTAACAATCACCAGAGATACTTCTCAAAGTGCTTAACTTCTTTATTTGGTACTGGAGGCATGGGCTAGACCTTCCAGCGTGGATGCAAATCTAAAAAGTGCCTACAAAGAGAAAAATTAATATATATATACATATACTTTCAGTGAGATGAAAGTCTTTGGGGATATCAGTTTAGTATGAGGAGCTTACAAACACAGGACAAGAAAGTTGTTTCCCCCCAATTCACGAAAATATGTTTAATGGGAAATGGTGGCATTCTATCTTGTTTAAAAACACATAATATCTACATATCACAGAAGGAAGCAACCCACTGTTAAAGAAGAATCCAAAAGGGGGAAATGAAGAGATTTAAAGTCCAAGGATAAAATTTTCAAACTAAATTCATACTAAAATAACCAAATCAAAGTCTCAAACTAAAATGCTGTACAATTTTCAATTAAAACAATTTTTATTTTTACAATAAGTATTAAGAATTTCCTGGAGAGATCTTTATAAATTTGTCCAGAAAAACAAAGAATGTGTATTCAGGTTTTATATTTACTGTATATGTTTGTGTTTATATATTTATGTCTGTATACATACACACACTCACACATCAACCCTGGCAGGCTGAGAGGTCACAGATGGGTTTTCCTTGTTAGGCACAAATTCTTATAAACAAGATATAAGATGGAAACAGTTTGGTGAACTGAAAGGGGAACAATTTTTTTCTACTTTGGTACAGCAGTTGGTGTCTCATTTATCATACAATTTGAACATAGACTCATGTACCCCATGAAGTGACAAAAGAGAATTAGGCGGGGATGAAAACCTGCCGGTATCTGCAGGCGGTGCCTCAAAGCGCTCCCTTGGACACACGTTCCTGGTGGTGGGGAGGTTGCTGCCTCTAAACCGGGACTGACCTTTTGTCTTTTGACCTCTGATGCATGAAATTAGGTAGCAAAAGAAAATTCGAAGAAAAGGATACAAAAACATGGAAAAACAGCCCTCCCTGACAATAGTCATTGTATCAGATCATAGTGGAGCTGCCCTGCACAGCCCGAAGTGCTTGTTTTTAAGGCTGTGGGTCTTCCTGGCCACTGGGGTTCCTGTTCTCCTTTGTGGGCAATCTGCATTTGTTGGGGGAGGGATTAAGCACTCTTTTTAATTAAGCTCAGTGCTATGTTTTGTACTGGCTGTTTACACCAAAGCCCGGGTTAGCAAGAGTGTCTGGTTCCTTCATTTCTTCTGAGTTCCTCTGTGTAGGCTGGATGCCTGGTTCAGATCAGACAGCACAGCTCCCAAGATAAAGTCCTTTTAGCCACCCAGGCCAAGGTGATTTGTTTCTCAGCCCTAAAAGACCATACTCCAGTGGCTAGCTCTCCACTCTTTCTCCAGACCTAGAAGGAGAGGGTGGCTTACTAGGGTTCCCTGTCCCCTTGGCCTAATAGGCCAGCCTGGCACACTCCACTGTCAGGAGAGCCAGGACAAAGGAACATTGGTGAGAAGCCCTCAGCTTCCAAATAGCATCCTTTGAACCTCACAGTCATCCTGGGAAGGAATGCACAGCCTGGAGTCAGAAACCAGGATGCAATGTCCCTTGAGCTGCAGGTTCTGTCAGAAAAGTATGAGGATGCATGTAGGAGAGTATGAAGATGGGAGAACCAGGCAAGAAGGACAAGTCAGACTTGGGAAAAGTGTCATAGAGGAGACCTTCCTGGAAGAGTGACCTATGATGAGTAGGATTTTGTAAATAAGGACACAGAAGGCATAGTTAATATCCCATTTTTGTAGACGAGGCTACTGGATATCAATGTACAGATAAAATTCTATGAACAGATAAAATTCAAGGGCTTGTAGGGTGGTAAGAATGGCAAGCGCTTCTGAGGGAAGGAATTGACAGTGGTCTGGGGGGATCCGGAAAAGGAGCTAAAGGAGGATGGATGGGATGGGCAGGCCCCTGCCACATCTCTGCCCAGCTCACCAGAGCAGCAGCTACCTGCTCCTCTCACCAGGTGGAGTAAAACAAGATAAGGGAAAGATACTAGAACCAAAGGAGAGACTCTTAATAAGCTTAATTTCAATGATTTTCTACCTTCTCCCTTGGGAAGTTTACAAAGTTCCTCAAAAACTTCAGCCTGGGAAAACAAACAGATCTTGGCCTGAAAAGTTCCTCCTTACTAAATACACCTTACTAAATCCTAGGCTGTGGGGGAACACTACTATTCCCCACTCAGGCCCTGCAGTCCCGAGCTTGCCCTTCCTGTTACCCTGGGGGTTTGGGATGAAGTATTTGTGTCTCTGTCCTCATCACTTCCAGTCTGTGAACTCCCTTAGCAGGAATTCTCCCTGGGGTCTTTCTGCTCCCTTATACTGGAGCTTCTAAACTTCAGCGTGAGGGGACTCCCATATAGACCCGTGGGCTGGCCCTGGAGAGCTTGATTTAGTGCTATGAGACACTTGGAACCTGAATGTTTAATTTCCCCATGTCAGTCCACTGCAGGAAATATCTGATCATCTGTGAGAAACAGTGACTTAGAAACTTTTCCAGGACTAAACCACTGTGATTCACCAATCCCTACCCTCCTCATCAAGTCTGCAGCTGTCCAGATGTTGAGAACTTGGAACTTATCAGGGTAGCAGCATCCAGACTGCAAAAGTTCCAGCAGCCAGATTTGCAAACTATTCCCAATTTGCCTTAGAAGTACCAAAGACACTTCTGAATTCAATCCCATCCATCAAAGAGAACTTGATATAGCTCTTAGTCCTGAAGGGAGATGAACGCTTTCTGTCCTCAAGTTGCTTGCAATCAGGTTGGAGAAATAAACCTATAACACAAGGTAGAACTTGATCAGGATTTTAATCAAATATAATTGGGGAATTGAAGGAGGAGTCCTTCCTTCCTTCTAGGGGGCATCTATGAAGATTTCTTCATCTTCAGCATTTCATCTGGGTTTGGAAAATTGAGTTGGAAAAGATGGGGACAAGGATGATATAGACTAAGGGTTCAGCGTGAACAATAACTTGGAGGTAGAAAATCATAGCCTGTTTAAGAACTGGCAAGACAGGAGGAGAGAGAAAACTTTATAGTGTTGAAACTGGGACCAGCTGAGGAAATAAGTACCCAAGAAGATACAGGAAGAACTGCATTAGAGCACTCTTGCCCACAACTCCCCGGTGGCATTCATGGGATCATCTGGATTCTTTGGGAGCTTTGCAAGACCTCCTTGCCAAGCCTCTCTGACTGAGCCCTTGCTGAGTAGGAGTCACTGCTGACTGCTTTTTTATATTTTTTGTGCCTGGGGCCACTCCATGAATGAGTTTATCAGCTCCCTCTAGGGCCTACACTTCTGTTGGTGCCTTCGTCACTTTGTCATATCTCCTTGTCCTCTTGTCTTCACAATGTGTGATCCATTTCATCAACTCCAGAATCAGCACAGAACTTGCACATAAAAGATGTTCATGTGAGAGTCAGAAGGACAAATGTACTGAAGGGAAAAATCTTCCCTAGACTGGGCCTCTTGAGCCCTCTTTTGGTCTCTAGCTCCTGCTTCCACATCCTGTAAGTATGACTTCACCTCTCTGCTCCCTCAGTTTGCTCACCTGTATAATGGGGAGTGTGTTTGCAGCCCCGTCAACTTTCTTCCCATGGTGGTGTGAGAACCAAATGATATAACAGCTGGCTACTTGCTCCACAAAATATTGTTAGGATGGGTTTAGATTCCTCAAGGCTGTTTAAAGAAAATCATTTTTGGTTGACTAAATATATTTATCTTTTGGTAGAAGAGCTGAGGGCCCCACATTTCTGACAGGAGTGAAGGTTTGTATAGAAAGAGGCTGGCAGAACTCATGTGTCGAAAAATTGTGTGTTTCTTTTTACAGCATCCTTTTCTAGCACTGAAAGAAAGAAAGCAAAGAAATTCAACTCAAGCACATCTGAGGGCTGTAAGGTTAACAGCTGTCATGATACTGCTGCTAAAATTCTGAAAAGACAGTGTTGGATGTTGAGTTGCTGGGTTAAAACACAGTTGGGCAGAGTTAAAGGAGGAAGAAAATCTTAGATCCTGGAGAGAAAACAGCAAGAAATAATGGCAGTCAATAGTGCATTAATGAGAGGTCCTCTACCGTGTATACACAAATCTATACACACACTCACATCTCTTCTCTTATTTAACAGATGGAGACACTAAGAAACCCAGAGAGAGAAATAGAATTGCCAGAGTTTCCATAGCAATTTAGAGGAAAGGGCAGAACTAATGAGAGCAACTGACATTTTCGTTTGTTATATTTTTTCTTTCTTTTTTAAATCTTATTTTCAAACTTTTTTTTTTTCTGGTAAAGGGGATTGAACCCAGGGGTGCCATACCACTGAGCTGCATCCCCAGCCTTTATTTTATTTTTTTCTTTTGAGACTGTGTCTCACTAAATTGTTTAGGGCCTCCCTAAGTTGCTGAGGCTGGCTTTGAACTTGGAATCCTCCTGCCTCAGCCTCCCAAGTTGCTAGGATTACAGGTATGCATGACCAGTTCTGACTGCTTTTTGGAGGGGAGACAAGACTGAGGTCTCACTATGTCACCCAGACTGGTCTGGTCTTGAATTCCTAGACTCAGATCATCCTCCCACCTCAGCCTTCTGAGTAGCTGGGATTACCTACCACATTTTTTTTTTTTAGCTCACATTTCTTGAACATTCACTGGGCACTGTACTTCACATATGTTATTAAATTTCATCCTCAAAACAAATGTGTGCAGCAGGTTTTACTAAAGCTCTTGTTTCACAGATAAAATTTCAACTGAGGCTCAGAGATAACAAAAGTTGCTCAAGATCACATAGGAGATGGCAGAGCCAAATTTGAAAGGCAGTTCTGATTTCACAGACAAATGTTTGAACCATTAACATTATATTGCTTCTTTAAAGCTTAATAACCCCCTCTTCCCATCCACCCTGTTTCTACCTCTGTGTGTCCTTCATTATATCACACTAATTCTTCTTTTTGGCAATCCTGGAGATCAAACCCTTGGCCTTGAGAATGATAGGCAGACAACTCTACTACTAGACAACTCTACCAGCCCCCAGCCCACTCAGCCTACATTGTTTGTTTGTTTGTTTGTTTGTTTTGTACTGGTTATTGAACCCAGGGGCACTTTACCACAGCCTTTTTATTTTCTATTTTGAGACAGATTCTCAATAAATAGCTGAGAGGTTTGCTAAGTTGCTGAAGTCAACCTTGGACTCCTGATCCTCAGCTTCTCAAGTGACTGGGATGAGAGGTGTGTGCCACTACATCCATCCACAGTAGTTTCATTGTCCTAAAAATGCCCTGTGCTCCACTTATTTACCCCTTCTTTCTTTAGCCATCAACTCTGCCAATTCCTGATCCTCTTACTATCTCTATATAGCTTTGCATTTTCTAGAATGCCATATTATTGAAATCATGCACTATGGACAGTCTTTTAAGACTGACTTCTTTCACTTAGCAATATTCATTTGTTTCTTCCATGTCTTTTTGTGGCTCGATCCACACTGATTCTGATAGAAAATAAGATCCAATTGGACACAGTCTTAGAGGATTCGCAAAGCAGTTTTGTGTCTTCCTGCACATTATCTCAGAGAATCCTGACACCAGACCCAGGTTGCAGTTGGGCAGAAGTTAGCACACTCATTTCATAAAGCAAGACTATTGAGGTCCCTTTGGTCTTGACTGGACCTTCTCCAGCAAAATCTACAAATCTGAGTGGAAGTTAACAGGTTGAGAAATGTGTGTGGTCAAAATGGTGAGCCAGGCCCTGCCAATAGGGAAGAACAGACATATGGAACTAGCCTGGGGTCTAGGAATGTGGCTCAATGGTAGAGTGCTTGCCTGGCATGCATGAAGCCGGGCTTTGGTCCCTGAGCACCACCATCACCACTACAACAAAAGAATTGGGACTTGGCTGAGATAACTTTTAATTAAAGAGAGAGAAGGGTGGGGGGAAGGAATTATTTTTCCTTTATATGTTTGGAATACAATGAGATAACCCTGGAATTTTTTCAGTACTAGGGATTGAAGGGATTGAACCCAGGACACTGTATCATTGAGCTATATCCCCAGCCCTTTTTTATTTTTTGAGACAGAGTTTCACTAAGTTGCTGAGGCTGGCCTCGAAGTTTTTCTTATTTGTTGATGGATTTTTCTTTTCTTTTTTCTTTTTGGAATTGGGAATCAAACCCAAGGCTTTGCATATTTGAGGCAAGTGCTTTGCCAATGAGCTACGTCCCAACTCTGGCCTCAAACTTTTGATCCTCCTGCCTCAGCCTCCCCTGTAGCTGGGATTACAGGCATGCACCACCACGCCCGGCTGCTAATCCTGGATTTTAAAAACTCAGCTCTGGTGTTTGTATTTTAATTTATTCTCAGAGGGGTAGGAGGGTCTGGAGCAAGTGCAGTATGTGGGTTTTATTTCATGATTTGCTATGGTAAGCCACTTTTAATCCCTTTTTCAGTGAAAGGATTTAGGAAGGATACAACAGAATGTATCTATCTGTTGCTTTCATGGTATTTTCCCCCAGATTTTTATTTAGTTTATAATGTTATAACAATAAAGGAAATTAAAAGGAATGAATATTATCCCTAATCCTACCATCCTAACAAATGAACTGTACAGTGTTCCTTTTCTGTCCTTTCTTATAGGCAGGCAAAATTTACATAGGTGATTTATTAGTGTAGTTACAGATTTGTATTCAGCTTTCTTGTGTAACAGTTTATCATTACAATGCCACATGGTCTTCATAATTACCATTTAAAAATAAATGTTTTAATAATTATTTTAATGGCTGCTTAATACCCTTTTAAGTGGATATATCATTCCCTGGTATTGCATGTTTAGAAGGACTCCAATTTTTCACTATCACAGATAATCCCAAAGTGCATGTCTTCATACATATCACTTTCTCCTATTTTTGTCATTTCTTTAAAATCCCCAGATCTAGATTTGCTGGGTCAAAGGGCCTGAATTCCTGCATGATTCTTAATATATATGGGCAGATCGTCTTGCAAAAGGCTTTTATAAATTTATTTAGCTTCCAGTGATGAATGAGTATCATAACTACACACCATGTTCTTGCCACAACCCAGGACATCTATCAACAAATGAAATGTAACTTGATAAGCAGTGCTTTTAACTAACCAAACAACGGTTTGACAAACTCATTGTAGGCTCTCTTTCCTTAGCTCTATTTCTGTCATGAATTAGATGCCTATACCCAGAATTTGTGGAAGCAGCAAAGCAATTATCATACCCACTTTATAGCTGAGTAAACTGAATCTTGACTCAGGGTTTTGCCCAAGGTTATCCAGTAAGAAAGTTGAAGTACCAAGACTTGGGCAAAATTACAAGTGACAGTTGTGAATCAAAGATGATTGCATTGGTTTCTTATAACCTCCCAGAATATCTTCTGGATGTTTTTTGTTTGTTTGTTTGTTTGTTTTGTGTGTGTCCTGGGGATTGAACTCAGGGACATCTCCTATTCCCTACCCCATACAGTTCTTAAGGAAGGAGGCGGGGGGGGGGTGCTGAGGCATGTGTCCACAGGTACATTTGTAACTTATTTTACAAGTATCATGGACCTCCTTTCCTCCAATTGCTACCCCAAGTGCAGGCTCACGTTGGAGGAGATTTGACATGTTTTTATCAGAGAATCCTTGACCTTCAGAGCCAGGGAGAACATTGAGAAAATCTCATACAATTGGCTGATTTTGGAGATGAAGACCTTGAGGTCCAGAAAAAAGAAGACTTGCCCAGGTTCTTTTAAGGGTTGGTGGTAGTCATCATCCATGCTCTGGTTTGAAATGTTACTTAGAGCAGGTGTAAGAGTGCATACTTGTAATTTCAGCTACCTGAGAGACTGAGGCAGGAGGATAACAAGTTCAAGACCAGCCTCTGAAAATTTAGAAGACCCTCAGCAACTTAGTGAGGCTTTGTCTCAAAATAATATAAGGCTTGGGTTGGGGGGTAGCTCAGTGGTGGTAGAGTGCCCCCTGGATTCCATTTTCAGTACCACCACCACCACCAAAAAAAAAAAAAAAAAAAGGTGGGGGGGTGGGGGGGAGAAAAGAAAAGGAAAAAAAATATCAGAATATCAGAGTCAAAAAATATTTGAGAAGCACTGGAGTCCAATACCACAAATGATTCTTGGTTTTGTTGATTGAATTTTTACTTGAACAAATATTTCCTTTCTACTAGATTTTATTTTTTGATTTAGAGTTCTATTTTTTTTTCCTTTTTTAAAACTAGGAACTGCATACATATTGCTCAAATTCAGAACATACAGAAGGAACCTGAAGGAGTCTCTTCAGTCTACCTCCTGTAACCTGGTAATCAGTGTCACCAGAATACTTATAGAGATAGTGCACATGTACATCCAGCAATCCATCTTGGTGAGTGGTCTACGTTAGTACATGAAGAACTTCCTCAATCTTTATGTTGTTTTCCTCCTGCAACATTGGAATATAGCCAACACTTTAAGATTTGCTGGGTCAAAGAGCCTGAATTTTTGCATGATTCTTAATATATATGGGCAAATCACTTTGCAAGAGGCTTTTATACGTTTATTTTTAAAAATTTGTTTAATCCACACAGTTCCCTGGAAATAGGAAGTGTGTCGTTATGACTATTTAAAGAAGGCAGAAAGTTCTGGGTGGGGTGGCATATAACATGTGGTAACCAAGCAGAGGAAAGAGATCACTGCTAGCTGGGTCTGAGAATTGGCCGGGAGCTGGCATCTGAGAAGGCATTTGCCACAGGTGAGTTTTCAGCAGGTGAAAAGTGACAAGCAATTGTTCACCACACCACAAATGACCTTTGTTTTAAAACAAAGAAAACCAGCAAATGTGACTCTGGCCAACACCAACATCTAGATGCTGAGCACAACAATTTGATTTTTATTAGCTATATTTGTTGCCCATATATTGGAACCAATCTTAAAGTGGAAGTCAGACGTGTATATCAGATATCATTTGGAGTAATGAGTGCGTTTTCCTAATCTTTCCAACACCAACCTAACAACTCATCTCCAATAGCATGCATACTAATTAATTTGTTTTCCATATAGTAATAAGATTAACAACCTCACATTTACACGGGGTACTGAGTCATGTTCAAATAAAACAAGTTCTAATGAGAAAAATTGAATACGGCAGTAAATCATGTCCCACCCGGCAATCCAGGTTTATGTGTGTTTGTCTGTCTTTGCTACACGTATTTTTGTCAGGATCTCATTGTAAACAAGATGATTTCTTTCATGTTGGGTTAGTCTGGGTAAATTTGTTTAATGAACAACAAAGTCATTGTAAACACTGCACAAATCTGAGAGCCTTGCAGCGTGGCTGGGAATCTTTTAAGCTGCTTCAAAAAATGAAACGTGTTAACCACAAAAACAATATTGGGGGAAAACACTATTAATAGATCAAGACTCTTAGATATGCAGCTTGGTTCAGTTCTATCCTGGGCAACTGAAGAGTTTGGAGTGAAATGAGATGTGGCTTTCCACAGACCCTCTACCTCCCCTAATCTGGCCTCAGTCTCTCCCTTTGTCAACCGGAGCTGTCTAGGACTGTGAATGCCCTGCCTGTCAATCATCAGAATCAGCTGGGGGTAGAAAGCAGGAAGTGAAGGCTTTAAGAAATACTCATGGGGACTGGGGCTGGAGCTCAGTGGTAGAGCACTTGTCTAGCATATGTCCTGGGTTCGATCCTCAGCACTACATAAAAATAAATAAACAAATAAAATAAAGGTATTGTGTCCAACTACAAATAAAAAATAAAATATTAAAAAAAAAGAAATATTCATGGCCAGGTGTGGTGGAGTATAGCTATAATCCCAGCCACTTGGGAGACTGAAACAGGAGTATCACAAGTTAGAGGACAATCTCTGCAACTTTGCAACACCTTGTCTCAAAAATAATTTTCAAAAAAATTTAAAGGGCTGGCGGGGGGATGTAGTTTTGTGGTAGAGCACCTCTGAGTTCAGTCCCCATTCCTGAAAAAGAAATACACATGGTTAAGTTGACCTACTAAATCCCAGTCTTACTAGACTCCAAAACCCCATTTCTAGGGCATGAGGTTCCAGAATCTTTTGTACTTTTGAAAACAAGTTCATCAGGTAATTTGCTTCTAGCCAGGACTAGATTACTACTAAGATAATTTCCAGCTCTTATGTACTCTTTTGTAATCTCATATTTTTTATTGGTGCATTGTAGTTATACATAGAGGTACGGTTTGTTGTTACATATTCTTCACAATATAGCAATATAATTTAGCTAATATCATTCCCCAGTATTTTCCCTTTTCTTCCCCTCTTCTGCTTGTCAGTTTTCCTAACTTCTGAAGAATGGGATCATACTGGAAGTATTTTGTGTCTTGCTTCTTTCACTCAACATTGTATTCTATTTCCTGATTAGATGGGGGGGGGGTCACCAGTATTCCCTTTTAATATGCATTTTTTAGCATCTGTGCAATACCTCACAATAAAAGAAGAAAAACTGAGGGACTCCAAGATGGTGACTGTTCAATTTTGTCTTCAAAGGAGACAACCTACAAAGAGGGCTCTTCTTTAGTCTTAAAAATGTGACTTGGGATCCTTCTTTCTGAAAGGACCCACTCCCTTCCTTGAGAATGTCCCCTTTTCCTCTTCTGTATCCCTTCTAATAAACTCATGCCTGTTACTCTGAAAAATGAAAAGGAAAAAAAGTGACTTGGGAAGCTGCAAGAATTTTTACCAAAGTTAAGATCCTTGGGGAAGTTTTTCACCTGGGAACATTACCCCAGAGCTTCCCAAATACCTTCCCTTTTCCCCTCCTCTTAGTAAGCATTGCCCAGCCATGTCCACACTTCATACAGCACACAAGGCTGTGCCTCCCCTAACAAGTGATCTAACCTCTCTGGGCTCAGTTTCCTCCCATATAAAATGATGACTTCACCTGCAGCACAATGCGGGTGGGTGGGTGGGGCACACTTATAAATAAGGTATCAGGACAAAATTACTATACATCTGTTTGGATCTGAATCTGCACCTGTGGAAAGGTGACAGCATGGCAAATGGAGGTTATAGGGTTTGGGTTGATAAAGCTGAGAAAAAGTGGGGAAAAATCATTTTCCATTAGGAGACCCAGTTCAGCAACACTTGAGCATTACCTGCCCAGGCTGCCTTCCGCCTTGCTCTGTGGGGAGTCAGGGTCTAATGAAGTAGGATAAACCACACTCACACATTAGTTAGCCTTGGCACAGGCAGGATTAACTTTACACTCCATTTGCAAGAGTAAAGCTCCTCTCCTAGAGTTTGTTATAAAGGGATTTAGAATCACAGAATGATAGAGCTGGAAGAGAGCCCTAAGACATCATCATAATCCTCCCCCGTCATTTTACACAGGGTTAAACTGAAGTCTGGAGAGTAGAAGGGACGTGCCCAAGGTCACCTACTGACAGTGGCAGAGCTCAGATTGGAGCCCTCCCGATCTCCAGGCCTGTGTCCTTGCCACTCTGTCACGAATTACATTATTTTGCCTTGGAACAAAGGTGAGGTAACAGTTACATTATTATTAGTAGTATTAATTAATTGTCATTTTATTTCGGTTTTGCCCTACATCCCTTTATAGTGACATCCCTTTATGTAGGTTTTGCCCTACATCCCTCCATATTTAGGTTTTGTGGGCACATGAGCAAGTTTTGCCCTTAACCAGCTGAGCTAGGCTCCCTTAAATCAGTGTAGCTTTGTAATTGCTGTTTCCTGTCCAAATTGCTCTTCCCTCATTACTCCTTCTAGAAGGACTTTGCTCAGTGTCACCTCCCCCAGGAATTCTTCTCTGAATCATGGTCACTCCAACCCCACTAGACTGCAAGCTAGTGTAGGGACCACTTCTTATTTGTAAACTTTTTGTTTGTTGATTTGTTTGTTTTAATTTATTTTTTATTGTTTGGGCATTAGGGATTGAACTCAGGGGTGCTTTACCACTGAGCTACATCATCAGATTCCCCACCAACTTTTTGAGATAGGGTCTCACTAATTGCTTAGAGGCTCATTCAGTTTTGGAGGTTGGCCTCAAACTTGGAATCCTCCTGCTTCAGCCTCCTGAGTCACTGGGATTATAGGCATGTGCCACCATGCCTGGCCAGAGTAAATGAATAAATGACCAGATGAAAAAATTAACCAGCAATTAATGCACACATAAATGAATGAAGAAGTCAGAGGTGGGTAGAAGGCAGCATTGTTTTAAGCAACTGAGTTCTTGACAACTTGACTATGTTAGGTCCTATCCCTCCTTGTGGAGGACTAGGGTCTGCCTTTTCTAGACAGTTTCTGTTGCTACCATGACCCTCCACTTTGGGAGGGTGCGTTTCTGAGCACATATCATTGGGATGAATCTACCATAGCCTTGGACTCTCTGCTCAGACTCCAAATAGACCTGCAGTGAGCTGTCACTTCCTTTCCTGCCACCAACTGCCACCAATTCCCCTGAGCTGCCTGCACTAGGAGGCACATCTAGGAAACTGCCACATGAGACCTGAAGCCAGACTCCTAGACTAGGTGACAGAGCCCCTTACTGTTAGGTGTCAACACCAATTCACTATGGGTACCTCATTTCTAGCAACTCCTGATTGAAGAAGTTATCTTTGGACATCCCTTGTTTGTATACAGATCCCTGAAAGGAAAATTTGGGAGTAATTTTGTGTAAGTACCTATCTATGTGTATATGCTCAAGGAGTAAGGATTGAAATAAAAGTGAGGCACCTTGGTGTAGGTACCAACTTTGTCAGCATAGGAGAATGGTCAAGCATATGGGCTCTGGCATCATACAACTGGGTTTGAATCCTGCATCACCTCCATCGCTTACTACCTGTTCAGCTTTATGCATTTATTTCCCCATCTGTAAAATGGAGATAATAATATTGCCTGCCTCCTAGGGCTTTTGTGAAGAATAAAGAAAGTAATATATGTAATTTGCTTAGAATAGTGCCAGGCACATAGTAAGTGTTAAATATTTAGAATTACTTTTATCTCAGAACCTTAGTTCATGTCAGTCCTTCTACCTGGAACAGTCTTCACTCTGGCTTTTTTTTTAAGTTGTTGATGAATACAATACCTTTATTTTATTTATTTATTTGTATATGGTGCTGAGGTTAGAACCCAGTGCCTCACACATGCTAGACAAGCGCTCTACCACTGAGCCCCAACCCCAGCCCTTCACTCTGGCTTTTTGATCTCTATATCTAACACCTTCTTATCCTGCAATTCTCCAGTTAAATGTCATCTTCTCAAACATTGCTTCCTTGACTTGACCTAGAATAGGCTCTCCCCCACCCCAGTTATACTGAACAAGGGCTTGTGGTTTTATTCATAGCCCTCAACATAATTTGGAATTGATTAGTTGACTCGTTTAATTGTTGCCTCTTTCCTTCCTCCAGACTAAAAGCTCCCTGCAGGCAGATGGGTTTCACCCAGCCTAGGAGATTGTAGGTGCCTGTTGATCAAACAAATGAACTATTCACCATCTGACTATGTGATGCTTCATCCTCGCTCTGGTCTTGTGGTCTCCATCAGTAGATTTGAAGAGTCCAAGCTCTGGGCTTCTAGGATTTTTAGACTCCAAGATCAGCATGTTTGGAGACAAGGTTTTTAAGGGAGCCTGGTTATGTGAGTAAGAGTGGGGTGGAGTGGAAACTGGAAATGTCACATCAGTATCTGAAACTGACCTTAGATGAAGTTGTTGGCATGCCCAGGACAGGACTCAGTCCCTCTCCTCCCTGCCCAAACATCCCTAATTATTAGAGATGGAACCCAGGGCCTCATGCATGCTAGGCGACCACTCTCCCACTGAGCTATAAGCCCAGTCCTTTTTAAACATTTTTTATTTTCTTTTGAGTAGCTAGGATTCCAGGTATGGGCCACCATGCCTGGCTTCAGCCCTTCTCCTTTCAGCTCAGTGGATACACCATTGTTTGTCCTGTGCCTTGTTGTGTGAACTTGGGCAAACACTTTATCCTCTGGGCTTCACTCATGGATTGAGAGGATTTCTCAAAATGCCCTGAGGTAGGTACACTGTGTAAGTCAAGGTTAAAATCAAGTGGACCATGGATTTGGGTTTTACACTTTTTTTTTTAATATTTATTTTTTAGTTTTCGGCGGACACAACATCTTTGTTTGTATGTGGTGCTGAGGATCGAACCCAGGCCGCACGCATGCCAGGAGAGCGCGCTACCGCTTGAGTCACATCCCCAGCCTTGCTCCATTTTTTAAAACCTTGCTTTTTGCAGAAATCAAATATGAACACCTCAGTCACCCTACATCTCCATCCAGAAGGACACATCAGAGCTCTGTAGCAGGGAAGGAAACTCCCTCTCTCTTTGAACTATTGGTTTTTAAAAGCATAGGCAGTAGGAGAGAATGGGATCAGGGATGGCCCTTCAAGACTTGTTCAAGTCTCAGCTTCACCCCTTACTGGTTATGCATCTAAAGCAAGTTGCTAAACTTCCTCAAGTCTCCATTTCTTCACCTGAAAAATGAAAATAAAAACATCAACTTTTTTTTCTTTGTATTGGGGATTGAACCCAGGGGTATGTAATCACTGAACCACATCCCCAGTATTTTTTTTTTTTTGGTGGGGGTTACCGGGGATTGAACTTGGGCACTCAACCACTGAGCCACAGCCCCTGCCCTATTTTGTACTTTATTTAGAGACAGGGTCTTGCTAAATTGCTTAGGGCCTCCCTATGTTGCTGAGGCTGGCTTTAAACTTGCAATCCTCCTGCCTTAGACTTCCAAGTCTCTGGAATTGTTACTGTCTACTGTCGCGACCCCTTGCCCGCAAGGAAGACGCAACTCAGGAATCTTCTTTCAGCAGTTTATTCAGGCCCTTGATATTTCTTCTTCTCTCCCTCGGATGCCCCTCCCAGCCTTAATAAAGCATCTCAAGCCCCAATGCGAAGCTGCCACGTGGAACTTTCTCATAGGGTGGTGAAAAACCATGCGCCAACTCTCCCAAATAAGGAGTTGTTTGTCACAGACCACAGTGGAGCCAGCGCCATCTTGTAATGGTGACCATAGTCTGCAGAAACGGCAGAAGCGGCTCACCACAGTTCCCCCTTTCTGTTTTCTTAAAACAATACAGGCGAGAGTAGAGGTCCTATCCCACTGTGCAGAAGTGGCTGCATAGTATGGCTCAGTCCCAAGGAGGGCCCTTCCCCAGATCTGAGGCCATATCAGCCGACGCCTTTTTTCGTGGGGCGGGGCGTGGACGCGTCTAACCCGCATGCAATAGGACATGCTCTCCTTGAGGTCCACGTCAAGGATCACTCAAGTGCAGTGCCTTGCCTCGCATCCTGTATGGTGACGATGGTGGACGAAGGGGGATAGCTGAGGCTGAACTGTGGCTGTTTATAACGACAAACAATTTGACAGCACCCTGAAAGAAAGGCACGGACTTTAAGGTGATAGAAAAGCACTAGTGTGGAAACCCATCTGCGTGCAATGGCAGTAAGACCGGCAGAGTGCAAGGGCTTTCCAACACTAAGAGAATAACAAGGAAAGTCATGTCGATCCCAGTGCAATGTTACTGTTTAAGATGCGCAAGCCAGACTTGAGGTGAGTTGCCATTTTCTAAAGCTGCAAGAGCTTGTATGATCATAGCCTTATCATGAGCACTGCGGGCCTTAAGGCGACAGAGAAACCACAAACAGAGGAACATACCGAAGCAACACATTGCACCAAAAATGCCTACCCCCACCCACTCTTTGAAGAAGGAAAAAGCAGAAGATATCCAGTCGGTGAATTGACCCAAAGTCACGGGATCGACACGGGTACTGTTCAAGACAGCTATCTGGGTTAGTTGAGACTGGATCATGTCTTCCGCTGCCATGGACCAATTTCCAGCCAAATATTCACCAATGATGCGGGAGGCATTCCTGGAATCATTAAATCTGACAGACGTTATGTATAAATGTGCACGTTGGTCAACACAACCCAAAAGCACCAAGTCAGCCAATTCTTCTACCTGAGCTTGGAGTAAATCTATTCTTTGGTTGGCAGCTAAAATCCCTGACAAAATATGTTGATTAATTGTATTTTGGGATTCAAGTATGGTGGAAGTTTGTTGAACAACTTGATTAATGGTGGCAGCAGTTTGTACTTGACTGGCCATGGCCACTCCGGCCGTAACCGCTGCAGGAGCAGACACTGCCACAGCTGTCACTATAGCTGCCGTAATTCCAAAATCCCTGCCCCAAAAGCATATCCTTGTCCCAATGGGGGTGTCCCACCGCATTTTTGGGCGGCCTGCTCTATTGCGCCCTCTAGCACAAATGCTCTCCAGTCCAAATATTTACCCGGGGAAACACAAGCCCGAACAAGGCTAGCCCAATCAGAGGGAGTCATGCAGTATCTAGACAGACTCTCCACCTGAGTTAGTGTGAAGGCGGCATCCACCCCATAAGTGCGCACAGACTCCGCCAGGGTCTTCACAATTTTAAAATCTAAGGGTTCATGGAATCTTCCCCTATTGTCATCCTGAAAAACTGGATAAGCAAGACCCATCTCAGCGTTAACAGCCCTCCATGTTTGGGCATGGAAAGCTCTCCCCGAAACACCCCCACCATACAGCGGTGGATCCGGGGGATCGCTTTTCTTGAGCCCCTGTTTATTTCTGTTCCCTTCTCCTATAGCTAAACTCTCTAGCTGACGAGACAGCCTCCGGAGCTCTTCCTCCTCATCCTCCTCTTCCTCTGACCCACTTTCACATGGGGGTGTGCACAGCGTACTGAGATCTGGATACAATCGTCTCCTCCCCTGTTTCACGCTCCACACACTCCTATCCTCCTGAGGCACCTCACTTCCTGCCGTCTCCGATTTCTCCTCATGTAATTGCTCTAGAACTTCCTGTCCTTTAGTAAGTGCTTCCTGACATCTGCCATCTGTAAGGCAACTACGGACCATTTTCCAAAGGGGTATCACCCCACCCTCTAATATGCCCTGCTCAGAAGCAAAGTCAAGATTTTTGCCTAATTTATCCCAACTAGGTACAGTAAGGCTGCCCGAAAATGCAAACCACAGTGCAGCGATATCTATCTTCTGTAAAAATCTCTGTAAAGTACTATGTTTCACTTCCAGGCCCTTGGAACGTAACAGGCCATCTAGGGCCAGGAGAAGCGGACTTGAAGATGCGGCACCCATGACACAACAACAAAAGAAGCACAAAAAACAAAAGCGAAATGACACAACAAAAGAAACACAGAAAACAAAAGCGAAAGTACACAGTGCAGCTGCAATAAAATGTAATGCTCTCTCTTTCTTTACAGAGGAGCTGCCCCTCTTTGGTCGCGGATCCCACTTATTGGGACTAACCCCGCTTTGGTCGCGGATCCCACTTACCTGGGACTAACCGGTGCACCACCCCTGACTGCTGAAAGTTCTGGTTCCCGGGTCTCAGCACCACTTGTCGCGACCCCTTGCCCGCAAGGAAGACGCAACTCAGGAATCTTCTTTCAGCAGTTTATTCAGGCCCTTGATATTTCTTCTTCTCTCCCTCGGATGCCCCTCCCAGCCTTAATAAAGCATCTCAAGCCCCAATGCGAAGCTGCCACGTGGAGCTTTCTCATAGGGTGGTGAAAAACCATGCGCCAACTCTCCCAAATAAGGAGTTGTTTGTCACAGACCACAGCGGAGCCAGTGCCATCTTGTAATGGCGACCATAGTCTGCAGAAACGGCAGAAGCGGCTCACCACAGTCTACGGGTGTTGGGTTCATTGTCTCCATTCAGTAAAGAGTTGAAGAACAGGATACAGAGAGAGCAAGCAGCAGTTTATTGCAAAAGTCACAGTAACAGACTTCTCTGAAGAGAAGGGTCCCTAGAGCCAGGGTCTGGTGGGAAAATTTGGCTTGTTCTTTTTATGGACTCTGGAATTTCCTTCTTTCCTTATCTCCTCCCCTGTCCATGCTCTACTATTATTCTTTGGTGCCCCCTATGTCCATGTCTATTTTAGTTTTTCTATTGGATACCCACTTGGGGCACAAGTATGGAAGTGTCTGTTTGAGTACGCTGCTTGTGTTCACGAGCACTTCCATCAACCAGGAAGTTGACCTCATTGGAAGATCCGCTCCATCTCCTTTGATCTGATCCTGCCTCTGACCTCCTCACTCGCCAACTTACCCTGGCTACCTATACCCTTCTACATCACCTTAAGAAATACAGGCATATGCCACCATGCCCCACCAATATTCACTTTGTCAGGTATGTTATGAAGATTAAAAATAAAAATGCCCATATTTTAGTGAATTTTTGATCTCCTGGGCTTCCATCCTTGAGGAACATCTCTATATCCTCTGCCCTGAATCCCAAATGGTAAGAACCCAACACTTGAAGACAGAGAATCTCTGGAGATCATTCAGTGAACAGCACCAGGCTGATGTCTGGCACCAGAGACCTCAAAATGTGAGGAAAAAAATATTCCCTTGTTATTCATAAATTAAACATCACCAAGTTTCTTGGAAGGTATTTCTGTATTAGGCAAGGTTCAGATTTAGAGTAGCATGTTTGTAACTTGTTACTCTTTGGAGGGAGAAGCACTTGCCTGCCAAATTGAAGGCTACCTTTCAAGTAACAACAACAACAAAAAAAAAAAAAAAGAGAGAGAGAGAGAAAAGGCTGACATGTGGGCTAATACTTTATGTGGTTCTGATTTTACTGTAACTGTCACTTTCCCAGTAAAAATGATTTCACCTATGTAGGGGGTCTTAGAGGTCTGGGTAAAGTTCATAAATTGTAGCAAAATGATATCCAATTTTATTTTATCCTTTTGTATTGTGAAACTGGAAAATTTATGACATTGTAAATTATCAGTTGGTTTTCTGAATATAAAGTGTGAAAACACAGAACAGTATTTTGATCTATTTGATAATTTTGTAGTTTTTTTTAAAAAAATGAATGAGCATATACATAGAAATAGTGACTACTTGAATACTGTATTTACTTGCATTTTTTTAGTACCTCAACATTCCTGTATATTTTAGAGTATAACAAAATATAGATGTGAGTTGTCAAAAAAAAATGTGAGGAAAGGTTGAAGGCCATAGGGTTCTAAGGTCGTGAAAAGAACAGGAAAGTGAGGAGAACACAAGGACTGGCTTCAGCATATTAAGGATCACGGAAAGAGTGCCATCCAAATCTCTATGACAGGGAGGGTTGGGAATGCCTCTGGCCAGTTCCTGGGACCACTGTTGCCAACATCACATCTGGGAGGGGAGAGTTACAGAGGAGTCAGGTCTGAAGAGACCCTGAAAGGAGCAAGACAGCCAGTGGATACAAGGGACAGTAGGGGAGGGGAGAAGGAGGGCAAAGAGCATGTCCTGGTTCCCTGCTAAAAATGAGATGGGTTGCAGGGTGGGGAGCAGCTGCTACTGCTGTGGACCCCAGAGTTGACTGGGGGAGATTACAGAGAAGCAGATTTGGGCTTCCTCCTGAGGATAGTTTTCTACTATCTCTATTAGTCAGCCTTATTTTGGAGTTGGAACTGACAAAAACCCAAATCAAGGGAGTTTAAGGGGGAAAAAAGATTAAATTGGTTCATGTATGTGGGTACTTCAGGGTAGAGTTTCAGAAACTGAGAACTTGAAAACTGTCACTGGCTATCTCCCCATCCCCTTGTGGGGTCTCTCTCTCTCTCTCTCTCTCTCTCTCTCTCTCTCTCTCTCTCTCTCTCTCTGTGTGTGTGTGTGTGTGTGTGTGTTAGCTTCATTCTCTCACTTTGCAGATGAACACTATAGTCATGGCCATACACTCCCAGGCTCAGTGACCCCCATCAGCAAGAGAGTAGATAGTTCCTGAGCACTTTGATACATCCAGCTTGGGACATATGTTCATCCCTGAGCCAATTACTGAGGCCAGAAATAGGCCCTATGATTGTCAGACCTGGGTCACATGTTGAAATATATCCATGTGACCTGGGAAATAGAAGTCACTTTGAGTACAATATTTAGCAGAGGGAATTTATTGATTAAAAACAAGTGACAGGGGGCTGAGGCTAGTATGCATGAGGCCCTGGGTTCTATCCTCAGCACCACATAAAAATAAACAAATAAAATAAAGGCATTCTGTCCATATACAGCTACAAATTTTTTTTTAAAACAAGTGATGGAAGAGCTTCAGAAGCCTATGGGGGAAATAGTGAAAAAAACCAATTATCACCAACAGCTAGATGCCACTGCTGACCATAGGTTGGAGAAATAGTGGGAGAAAGTGGTATTTCTGGGGTTACCTAGCAGAAGTTGGAACCATAGTGGGTCTGTCCAGCAGGAGCTGGAGCCAAATCATAGAAGAAACACAGCTGCAGTAAGAAAGAAGGGGAAGAAAGCTTCTCCCTTTCTCACCCTCCAGTCTGCTGATGCCTTCTATATGTCACACCCACCTAAACCCAGCCATTAGGGAGCCTGAGACTTAGAGGCTGAGTGGGTCAGTCTCCACTCCTTGCAGTACAGAGAAGACAAGAGGAAAGACAAATAATGGATAGGAGGGCACACAGGCTGGGGAGCAGCCTGGTACCTCTGTGACCAGGGAGAGGCAATACCCCTGTGACTGGCTGTCCTGTCATGAAATGAACAATCACAAGCAACGAAGAAATAGCAGTTCCTCCAAGGAAGTTGGTGCTGTTATTACAAGGGGTAAGGATCTTGGGCGGTATATGCCAATTGTCCTAATGTGAAATAGGTCACTTCATAAGGTAGAGAGATGTCCATTACTGGAGGAGCTCAACAAAGACTGAATACCCACCTGTCAGGGATCCAACAGGGATATTGCTGAGTACAGAGAGGAAGGACCAATATCTTTAAATCCCTTCTTGCTTTTACCTAGTAGATTTTCTATAGTGTTTCTATTTTTCAGACATGCTGTTTTTCCTGTAAGCCTAAGCTATTCATTTATGTGATTAGCACAGAATAACAAATGTGTAAACTGCAAGCATGTTTGATTTGGAACCCACTGAGGAATCTGGCACTATCAAGTGGGCTACTGATTGTATTTCCAGCTTGCATCTGGTCCTTCTTGTTACATCTTTGCTCTTGTGCCAAGCGATATCATTGCCAAAAATGGTCAGAGACTTAAAAGTTTACTTTTGCCTTTTGGCAGAATCAGCAAACTGGATCATTAAAGTTTTGTCTTCCTTCTTTGAAACTCCCAAAAGAAAAGAAATCACAAGAACAGATCTTGGCAAAGAAAGAAAATGAGACAAAGAATGTAATCATAACACTAGTGAATGGTTTTCAGACTGACATCTGTACATTAAGAATATGTAAAAATACCAATTTCATGCTCTGACAGCTTATTCTGCATCAGGGGTGGGGTAATGCCTTGGGAACACCAAATGTCAAAGCATTACATAATGTCAGCTATTCATGTGCTCCTTTGATGAGATATCTCTGGGAATGGGAATTCCTTAAAGGAGAGATGTCTTAAAAGAGGAGTGAAGAGGGAACGCATAAGAAAAGAAAGGAAGGAAAGAAAGAAGGGATAGGAGAGAAGCTATCAAATCAGAACAGGAGAGTGACTGTGTATAGAAGTTAATGTATATATTTTTAAACAATACATAAAATCCCAAGTCTAAGCCACCATGTGTGGGGGTTATTTACCTATTTCATTTTCCACATTGGAAGCTCCATGTTTGATTTCTTTTCTTTCATATTTCTAGCAGTGCTATTTTGTCTGAATTTTACAACATCAACAGAAATCTAAGTAGCTTAATTTTTCTGTTCCATATTATTATTTTTGTCTAAATGTATAATATCACACAGTGATTATCATACTGTAAGTAAAAATTGACATCCTTTCTAAAAAAATATTTTTTGGTATTAGGGATTAAATCCAGGGACACTTTACCACTGAGCTACATCCCCAGCCCTTTATATTTTTATTTTGAGACAGGATCTTGCTAAGTTACTTAGGACCTTGCTAGCTTGCCGAGGCTGGCCTCAAACTTGTGATCCTTCTCTCTCAGCCTCTTGAGTTGCTGGAATTACAGGTATGAGCCACTGCACCCAGCCCTTTCTAAAATTTTATCCTAGAAATTTTCCTATAGCATCACATGGACCATTAAAGACCATTCTAATTACTTAAGAATATTCCCAGGTATATTTGTACTAGAATTTACTTACCCATTCTTGTGTTATGGTACTTTTAGAGTTCCTCCCTACTTGTCCATAGTTCTAGATAAAACATGATAAGTATCTTCATATACTCAATGCATTTAAAAAATTTTTATATGGCAGGTACTGTTGCAGACAATAGGGATTATCAAGAAGGATTTTGCTTCAGGGTCCAAGGAGATAGACAAATGAACACACATTGCAATTCATAGGTCTGTTGCCTTGCTCCCCAAAGTACTGCATCAGTACCACTCAGGCACTTGTTAGAATCAGGAATAGTGGGCCCCACTTTAGACCTATTGGACCTATTGAATCAATGTTGGCGTGTGTGTGTGTGTATGTGTGTGTGTGTGTGTGTTGCTAGGGATTGAACCCAGAGCCTTGTTCATATGAGGCAAGCACTCTATCAACTGAGCTGTATCCCCAGCTAGACCTATTGAATCAGAATCCAAGACCCCTAGGTGATTTGTATGTACATTATAAGTTTGAATCATGCACAGTAGTACATGCCTGCAATCCTGGCAGTTTGGGAGGCTGAGGCAGAAGGATCACAAGTCCAGAGACAGGCTTAGCAATTTAGGCCCTAAGTAACTTAACAAGATCCTACCTCAAAATAAAAGACAAAAAAGGCTGGGATGTGGTTCAGTGGTAAAGTGTAAAGTGGTAAATGTTCAATCCTTAGTATCTCACACACACACACATACACACACACACACACATGCACAAAAAAAAAAAAGAAAACTTGAGAAACTGCCAATTCCAATCCCCTCCTGTATACCTTGGTAGGTAACTTGATTGATAAATCCCAGTCTTTCCTGTTTTTCCAACTTCTCTACATTTCCACAGCCACAAACTTGCATAAGTCTCACCCGTCTTAAACACGCCACTAAAAAACTCCCACAAACCTCCCTTGGCGCATATTTTTCTATTGCATGGTGTTTTGTAAAACTTTCTAAATGTTCCTCTATAATCTCATCTCCAACTTACTCCTTATTTCTCACCACTTCTCTCAGACTGCTCTGATGACAGGCTCTGGGGGGCCCCTGGATGCCCAGGCAGTCAGTCAGTGGACCAGTGGACTCTAGTTTTCATTTGACTTTACTTCTTGGTATTATTTGACACTACAATAGATTCTCTCTTCTAATACTCCCTTCTGGTTTTCTTTTATGTCACTTTTGTCTCTTATCCTTTGCTGTAGCTCCTTGGTCTGTCTCTTAAACCTTGGGATTAATCCTAAGGATTCTGTCCTTGATTTTCTTCTTACTTTATACATTTTCATCAATACATTCTTTTATTTTTACCACAGAGAACACTTAGTTTTCTATTAAATTCAGAGATTTACTTCTTTTGGAGACTTTCTTCATTCTCTTGGTTATACATGAACTACTCACTCTTGTGTTCCTGGGAGCTCCATAATTCTGTGAGCATCTTATTTCACATTTGTTTATAAATCTGTTTTTTTTCCTATAAGATTATGAACACACAGTATAGGATTAGGACAGAGCAGGACAAATAGGTAAATGAATAAGGACCAAGAAAGCTCTACAGCTGAGGTCCCTAGGATCCTGTGGCAAAGACAGTGTGGTGAGGACCAGGGGCTAGAAAATTCTGTTCTTGCTCTTGGTTAACAAAAGAAGAGATGTCTTCCTATAGAGGCAGAGGATCTCAGTGTTAGAAGGGAACTGAAAAGTTCTACAGTCTCAAGAAGAGTCTGTTTCTAATTCTGACATATTCTACAATAAGAATGAATCTTGAGACATATGCCAATTGAAACAGGTCAGATACAAAATGCTGTATATATATTAGTCAGCTTTCTGTCACTGTAACAAAATACATGAGATAATTAACTTGTTAGGGGAAATGTTTATTTTGGCTCATGGTTTCAGAGATTCTAGTTGATGGTCACTTGTGCATGTTGCTTTGGATCTGTGGGAACATAGTACATCATGGTGGGAGCATGTGGTAGAGGAGTCCTATTCACCTCATGGTGGCCAGGAAACAAGAGAAAGAAGAAAGGTCAGATACCAATATTCCCTTCAAGGACATACTCCCAATTACCTAACTTTCTTCTAGTAGGCCCCACCTCCTAAAGATTATACTATCTCCCAGTAGTACTCCAGGCTGGTGACCAAAACTTTAACACATGGACCTTTGGAGAACACTTACCAAACCACAGCACTACATATTGTATAATGCTATTTATATGAGATACCTAGAACAGATTCATAGAAGTCAAAAATAGAATGGGAGTTGCCAAGAACTAGGGTGTTGGGGATGGGGAGTTGTTTAATGGACACGGAGTTTGAATTTGGAAAGATGAAAAAGTTTTAGAGATGGATGGTAGTGATGGCTACAAAGTAATGTGAATGTTGTCACTGAACTATACACTTAAAAAAGAGTTAATGGTAAATTTTTAGGTTATGTGTATTTTAGCACAGTTTAGTAAAGGCAAATCAATTCCTAGTTCTGAATTTATGAGTCAAAGGAGGTGGGTCAGAATGATGAAATTTGTCTTATGATTGATCTATCTTCCTACCCCTCATTCCTCCCTCCAACATTGGCTCTGGGACAGGTTCTGTTTTGAGGGTTACTACACCTATGTATGTGCACTCAGATGCATAAGAAGAGTACTGCCCTAGGGGAGTCACTGCTACAAATCAGTTGGGTTAGGGGGACATAGGAGTGAAGTTCACAGGTAGGATGATGAGGGAGATCATACAGCATGGCTCTAAATCTTTGCAGTCTCCACTTTCCCCCTCAGACCTCTGTGACATGCTTCTATTTGAGTTTCCCAGAGAGGAAAACCCACAATATTCCTTGAATCAAGGATAGATGAGCATTTAATAGCATTAGGAGAAACATCTGGCACCAATTATGGAGCTTTAAATGCAGCTTTTACATTTGACACTTGAAATTAAGGCTAGTGAATCCTCCTGATGTTTTCAAATAAATCAAACTATCTCATAGGCAATAGGAGAGTAATTGGAAATAAGCCCAGAGAGACCCTGAGTATAAGCAGTCTGAGGACACAGTTTAAGCAAGGCATTGTATCACTTTCAAAATATTTATTAGCACTGGATGCATATGTTCAAGAATCTTAGAATTTGGGAGCTCAGTGGGACCTGCTTTGGCAACTGTTAAGTATAAATTCTCATTTTATAGTTGATGAAATTAAAGTTTGAAGAGATAAGGTGGGTTGGAAGTGAACACAGAAAAATTATGCCATACCTGGTACCAGAGTTCTATCTTTTGAATTCTGGTTCACAGCTTTTCATTTCTGTTCACCTATTGCTTTCCTTGGAAAAAATGTTCTAAAGTCTTTTTATAGATTATTTTTTTTCTTCCAGGACTACAAGAATCAGGAAGGTAGAGATATCCTTGCAAATGATAAGTAATTTTGTTATGGGTCAAACTGTGTTTCCCCAAAAACTATGTTGAAATCCAAACCCCCTATCTCAGAACGTGACCTTATTTGAAAATAGGCACAATACAGATAAAATTACTTATGATACAATAGACTCTTTATCCATTGTGACTGGTAGTCTTATAAGAATAGGAAAGAGACACACAGGGAGAAGATAGCCATGTAAGAATACAAGTAGAGACTGGAGTGATGCATTTACTAGCCAAGGAATGCCCAGGATTACTGACAGCCTTCAGAAGCTAGGAAGAAGCAAGAAAAGATTCTTCCTTATAGCCATCAGAGAGAGCATGGACCTGCCAACATGTGATCTTAGACTACTAGCCTCCAGAACTGTGGAAAATAAATTTATGTTGTTTAAAGGAACCTAGTTGTTGGCAATTTATTTCAGCAGTCCTTGGAAATAGATACATAAATATTGCTAGCACATATATTTCCCTGGGCCAAGAGAGATGGATTCCATTAAAGTCTTGGAATGGAGGTAGTTATGAACAAATAGTTGGGCAGGCTCAAACTCTTGGTAGCCTTAATTCCCAAAGTTCAAGTATCTAGCTTGCTATGGTCAGGGGCTAAGCTAGGTATATTTTGAGTGTGCCTCCTAAATTCACGTGTTGGAAACTTAATTCCCACAGTCATATGTTACTAGTATTAAGAGGGTGGAAATTTAATCTGACTATTGTGTTTGGAAGTGAAGTCTTTGGGAAGGGATGAGGATTCGATAAAATCATTAGGATGGAGCCCCCATGATTGTATCCAGGTAGTTTTGTAAAAAGAGAGAGAGAGACCACATAGACACAGATATGCACAAGATCTCTGTTTCTTTTCATGTGATGCTGTATGCCACTGTTAGATTCTGCCAGCAAGAAGGCCATCACCAGATTCAAACCCCTAAATTTCCAGAACTGTGAGCTAATAAACCTCTGTTCTTCATGAGTAGTCTCTCTCATATATTTTGTTTTGGTAATAAAAAATTAATACATCCTGAAATTGGCAATAGATGATGAACAGAATCAGAAGAAGGCAGGAAGGATATTTTTGTCCTATTTGAAGAAACTCCAGTCAAAAATCTTCAATTCAACAAGGCTACAGAGCCTTATAGTTTGGCCAAGTTACATCTCTCAGGTGTGTGTTGCTAAAAACTCTTCTTTGCACTTGCCAAACTTCTCCAACCCCTACAGCCAATCAAGGACTTATGCATGTTCAAAGGCCAGAAAGGACTGAGAAATTATTGCTAAAACTTCCCTCATTCTGGAGTCTTACTTGCCTGCTGAAGGCTGACTTCAGTCTAGAGAGATATGTTTACTGTTAGATATTTGAACTAGAGTCACAGAAGGAAAGAGATGGCATGTTTTAAAGGAGTAATTGAGGAAAGTTTAGTAAAGGATTAAAGGGATGGGTAGGGTTTAGGGAATCCAACAGGGATGCTGTACACTTAAAATAAAAAGAGAAGGAGTGGCTATACGGAGAAGGGTATCTGCAAGCTATGGTTGTAAAATACAATCAACTCATGGTGACCCAGCAGAGAGGGAGCCAGTGAACTAAGTCCCTCTTTCTCTCCAAAATCCAGCTCATGCCTCCTAATGTCTAACTCCAATCAAAAGCCAAAGGACAAGGAAGTTCCTGAGGTAGACTGTAGAGATAAGTACTTCTAGGGTATTAGAGCAAAGTAGAGAAGAGTGGATTCAGAATGATAGAGAAGATACACAGTCCAGGATTCAAATAGAAATTTTCTGGTATCTTAACATGCATTATGAGGCTCCTGAGCACAGAAATAGTAGCGAATGGGTCAATAAGTTAAGTAGATTTTTTTTTTGCTCTGTATAAAGAGGGATGTTTTTAAATTAAAGAATATTTACTTTTTTAAAAAAGTTACCCCTGTAACAAGGTCTAGCAATCAAAATTGTATTAATTAAAATATGAAAGTCCAACCTTTCTCTCTCCTTCAACTAACTTCCTAGATAAAGTACACTTCTAGATATTTTCTGTCACTATAATGTACATATCAAATACAAGTGCCAGCAAGATGGTTCCTTCTGAGGGCTATAAGAGAAAATTTGAAATCTCTTGCATGCCTTTCACCTAGCTTCTGTGGTTGCTGTAAACCTGTGGCATAGAAGCATCATCCCAATATCTGCCTTCATCTTTACAAGGTGTTTTCTCTGTGTATGTGTTTCTTTGTCCAAATTTCCTCCTCTTATAAGGACACTAGTCATGTTGGATTATGGCCTATCCTAAGGAACTAATGACACTTCCCAAAACCCTATTTCCTAATAAGGTCACATTTTGAGTACTGGGTTTAGGACTTCAATATATGTATGGGAAAGCACAATTAAACATATAACATTAGATGAAGATGTTAACTGTCTTAAATATGCTCAAAAAGCTACACAAAATCATCACAATTTACTAAAGACAATCAGGGACTATCAATAGACAGAAATTATAAAAAGAAGCCAAAATGAAAATATGGAGCTGAAATTAAAAACTCAGTAAAGGGGGTCCAAGAGCAGATTTTAGCAAGAAAAGAAAGAACTAGTGAACTTGGAGATCAGTTGATTGAAATTATCCAGTCTGATGAGAGAAAAAAACAAACAAACAAACAAAAAAAAAAAACCAGAGTCACTGGGACAAAAGGGAAAAGGGATATCATCAAGCATATCAATCAGTGTTTACATTACTAGTGTTTCAAAAGAGATGAGAAAGAGGGGCAGAAAGAATATTTGTAGAAATAATTGCCTAAACTTTTGAAAGACATGAACTTACATATCCAAGGAACTTAGCAAAGTAAATTAAAAGAGATCTACACTAAGGTAGTTTTTAATGTAAAAACATTGTCAAGAACCAAAAAGAATCTTGGAAGCAAAGAGAAGCAACAAGAGGGTGCTTTACACAAAGGATCCTATACATAAAGGATTCCTGGTGTGATAAAAAGCCAGTTACTCATTGGAAACCTAAAGAGAATTATATATTTTAAAGGAAAACAATATAAAGTGATAAATAAAAAAAATTATCCAAGAATCCTATACCCAGCAAAACTATCCTTCAAAAATAAAGGTGAAATTAAGACATTCATACACAAATAAAAGGTAAGAGAATTTGTTCCTAGTAGAATTGTTCCTCAAGAAATATGAAGGAAATTCTTTTGGCCTATATGAAATGACACTAAATGGTAACTCAAAACCAAAAAAGAAATAAATATTTCTGGCAAAAGTAACTAAGTAAGTAAATATAAAAGCTAGTATCACTTTAGTTTTGGCTTATAACTCCTCTTTTTGTTTTATATATGACTTAGAAATTTCATAAAACAATAGTTATAAATCTATGGTAATGGGCACACAATGTATAAAGATGTAATTTGTTGCTGGCACGGTGGTGCATGCCTATAATCCTAGTGACTTGGAATGCTGTGGCAGGAGAATTATAATTCAAGGTCTGCCTGGGCAACTTAGTGAGACCCTGACTTAAAACAAGAAATAAAAAGAAGTGGAGATGTAGCTTAATAGTAGAGTGTAACTAGGTTTAATCCTTAATACTGCAAAAATAAAACAAAACAAAAAGATGTAATTTGTGACAATAACAACATAAATAGGGGTAAGAGAACAGAGCTGGATGGAAGCAGAATTAAGATACACTATGGGGGTTAAATTGGTATCAAGTCCAACTAGATTGGTATAAATTTGCTGTAATACCTGTAGTAATCACCAAGAAAATAACTAAATTATATAGAGAAAATGAAATGAACAGAGAATTAAAATAGTACACTAGAAAAAAAAGAAACAAAAGAGGTCAGTTTGGGAGGAATTGAGAAACAAGAAAGATATCAGTCATACAGAAAATAAACAGCAAAATGACAGAAAAGGTATTGTATTATCAGCAATCACTCTAAATAATGCACCAATTAAAGGAAAGACTGGCAGAAGGGAGAAGAAAATACATGATACAAATATATGCTGCTCACAAGAGACTCATTTTTTATTCATAGACAGAAGTTGAAAGTGAAAGGATGGAAAAATATATTCTTTGCAAAGAGTAACCAAAAGAGAGCTGTACTAATATCAGACAAAATAAATTTTCAAGTTAAAAATGTTATAAGAGATAAGAAAGAACTTTATACATTGTTAAGGGAGTCAGAAGATACAGCAATTATAAACACATATGCATTAAACAACAGAGCCCCAAAATAAATGAAGCAAACTGACGGATTTGAAGGAAGAAGTAGTTCTACAACAATAGTTCTTCAACATCCCACTGTGATGGTTAATTTTATATGTCAACAATCATGCTATGGGGTGCCTAGATATTTGGTCAAACATTATTCTAGGTATGTCTGACAGGGTGTTTTGGAATGAGGTTAGCATTCAAATTGGAAGACTAAGTAAACCAGATTACACTTCCTGATGTAGTGGTGCTCTTCCAATCAGGTGAAAGAAAGCCTGAATAAAACAAAAATGCTGACCATTCTGCAAAGAAGAAGGGATTCCTTTTACTGATAGCTTGATATGGGACATTCATCTATTCCAGTCTTTGGACACAAAGTGAAACATTAGCTCTTCTTTGGTCTTGAGAGGCTTTTGGACAAGAAATACACCATTGGCTTTTCTGAGTCTCCAACTTGCCAACTCTAGATTTTGGTAATTCTCAGTCTCCAGAATTGTGTTAACTAATGCATTATAATAAGTATCTCTCTATATCTATATATGTCTATGAGATATATATATATATATATATCTGCTGATTGTCATGCCATTGTGATGCTCACTATGGCCTCTTTCCTGTTCTCACAGATTCAGGCCATTTGCCTTTCACTGCCCAGTACAACTGCTAGTGATGCCTACCTATTGCTTTACTGGACTGACTTCATACAATTCTATCCTGTTCTAATCTGGTCAATGTTTGCTCAGATGTGCTTTGAAGACAGCAAATGGAAGCCCTAATGTAGCCCTCATGTAGCCCTAATGCTACATGAGCAGAATCAGTATTAGTATACTCTAAGCAAGCCTTGAGCTTTCATTGGATAATATTCATTTAAATATGTAGACCCCTGTCTGCGCCAAAAAAACAAGATAGACAAAACCTCTCTCATTCTTCCTACACAACTGAGCATAGGCACAGAGGAGAGAAAGTAAGTTCTGAGAGCAACAACACAACACAGAAAGAAAGAAGCCATTATTGAAAGACGTTGAGCATTCTGAAGAAAATGTATGGTAGTTCCAGGATTTTAACAGATTTATCAAGTAAAAAAACAAGAACAGAGGTAGCTGAAGTCAGGTATTACGGTTGATGAAGACATAACAGGAAGTATGAAGTATGAGATATTGCAGATAGTGAGACAGAATCTTCTGCAATTAGTAAGTTCGATAAAAGAACTACAGTAGTCCTCCTTTATCTGCAGTTTCTTTGCTGCAGTTTTAGTAATGCACAATCAACCACAGTGTGAAAATATTAAATGGGAAATTATGGAAGTAAAAATTCATAAGTTTTAAATAACTTATAGCATATGATTATAATTGTTCTTTTATTATTAGTTATTCTTATTCTCTTACTAAGCCTAATTTACAAATTAAAAAACAGTATATAGAGTTTGGTACCAAGCATCCTTGGGGGAATCTTGGAATGAATCCCCCAAGGATAAAGGGGGGAAATCGTATCCCTTCCAAATGCAGACTGGTATCAGTTATAGAAGAGAATCAATTCAGAATGGAGACAGAGGAAGAAGAAATAGACTATAACAGAATAAAGACAATCCATTTAACGTGCTACACTGCTAATGGTTTCTCCAAGTTAAGAAGCAGCAATAGATATTAATGGTTGAAACACAAAACACAAAGTCTATAGTTTACTCCATAAAATTATGCTCAAGTTGACCACATTAAGATGTATATGGCTTGTTGGGTAGTGTGAATTCCATTATTCTGAATTATCTTTTTTCTGTTGTCAATCTAAAGTCCTGACTGAAATAAATAATGCTAGTATTATTATAAAAACATTTTAGGACTAAAAATTGTAGGCATGATTCTGTGGTTCAGGATAGGCAGTAAAGAAAAGTGTCCCATACAGAATGAGACATAAGTAAGGTGTGTCTCTGAGCCTGCATCTTTCTATTTTTTGTTTTGAGACAGGGTCTCACCAAGTTGCTTAGGGCCTCACTAAGTTGCTGAGGCTGGCCTCGGTCTTGTGATCCTCCTGCCTCAGTCTCCCAAGCTTCTGGGATTACAGGCACATACCACCATACTTGGCTACTGCATCTTTCTTTACGTCTTAGAATCTATAGAGCGAAGGCACATGGACATTTAAAACAGAGACACACCTTTTGGAGTGTACAGCTTCACAAGACATTACTGATGACATGCTTCAAGGTTTCTTGTATGGAATCTGATGTTTCTTCCTTTTTTTCTTTTCTTTTTTTTTCCCCCTCATGCATGCTAAACAAATGTGCCACCACTGAACTACATCCCCAGCCTTAATGATTTTTACATAAATTAGAATGTCAATAGTTATCCTAGTCAATGTTCATTTTATAGTCATTTAGATCTAAGTTTCCAGCAATACAATTCCAACTAGGAATAATAACAAATGGGAATGGGTCCTTGAAATACTAGTTTCTTATCCCTAGGATTTTATTGTAATGAGAATATTATCATTTATATAGTTTAATTTATAGTATACGTGTTTTTTTAAACATTTCATGATTTTATAAGGAAAGGCAGTCTCCAAGAAAAATTAAAAGCCATCTATATGAATGTCCAAATTTTCAAGAATGATTTCATAGTCTGCTTGAAATTGCGTGCTCTCTCCATCACCTTGCAATTTGAAGAACTGCAAAATCATGAATAATAAAAAAGGACGTTAAACTTTTCAGCAAATCCAGATGGGTACCAATGTCATTGAGAATTCCTGAGAATCACCTTGATTGCTGCTTCAGACCTAGGAGCCTAAATTGAATATCCCTTACCAGTTGCATGTATTGGCTGTGATAACTGTTTCTGTAATCACATTGGTTCCTGCATTTACTTTTAAAACCATACAACCAGTAAGTCTGTATTTTGGGCAAATAAAAACACCCAAACTTTAAAGGGTAACATTCAGTCATTCCACTTGCTAGCCTTCTATTTCTGCCTTATCCTTCAGATTTTGATACAGCAAAAAGAATGATGGATGATGAACTGGAGACCGTTTTTACATTAGCTCTAGCTAGGAGTTTGCAATTCCTTTCTTTGTTTTGGGTCTTAATCTTTTTGCAAAATAAGCGAGTTGTATTAGCTGTCCCTTTCAGCTAATAAAGGGTTTCTTATTGTTTATTATAGAGTCCCTGGATAAAATAGCCAATGGAATAACTGAGTCACTAAAATAATTCAAATTATTTTTTGTAGGGTTTGAGGTTGGGTATAAGGAAGGCATAAAATCTTAATTATCAATATTAGGTAGCATTAGTACTGTAACATTGTTTCAGTACTGTCATCTAATCTAGACTCGAATCTTACTGTTTCAGTGATTTTTTTTTTTAACAAATAGCCTTTATTAAAATTTCTGGGGGCTTTTAGTTTAGACGTTCTTCACATTTACTACAGAATAACAGACTGTCCTTCTGTCTTTCTATAGCACGCATTTCATGAGCATATATGGTGATACTGTTTGCAGGTATCTGATTCTTCCAAAGGTATACCTTTCCTGATCTGTGGCAGATTTCTTATTTTCCAGTTTGTCTAAATGCTTCATTTTGATCTCCACCCCACCCTAGATATCCTTATTTCCAAACTATCACCTGGACTCACCATCACACTATGCTGATTTTTTTTTAATCTGTGGCTCTTCTTTTTACCTTTTATTCCCTTTGGCTCATCACCTGAAATGATATTATTATAGGCAACATAAAAAAAACTAAATCTGTGAATCACAAATACTCAGAGATGTCATGATACTCCATTCTTCATTGTGAGTGGTATCCAAAAACTCAAGACTGGAGATGAAGTCTTCCTATACCAGGTGAATTCATTTGAGTGTCTTTGAAGTGTGCAAAAGAGAGTTCTGTGTAGTTTTTGAGTTCAGGAGATCAAAGATAGGTGGTTCTGGAAGTTCAATCCATGGTCAGCCAACTCCAAAGCTCTGGGCTTGAGGGGAGGCAAAACATCATGGTGGGGGGGGGGCACGCAAGAGGAGAGCTGTTCAGTTCATGATAACCAGGAAGTAGACAGACTGTTCCAGTAACTTGTATGGTAAGAGAAAATCCTAGATCATGCATTGGGTTTATTATGTATCATGTCTCTTTGATCTGCTTTAATGACACACAGTTCCCCAATTTTCCTTTTTGCTTCGTGACACTGACACTTTTGAAGAGGTAAATTGGATATCTTGTAGAATACCTTTCAATTTATGTTTGTCAGATCATCTTCTCGTTGTTATTCAGATTATGCACTTTTGGTAGGAGTATCATAGAAGTGATGTAAGACTCTCAATGAATCACACCTTTTTTTTTTTTTTTAAACTGAAAGCTCTTCATCCTTCTCCACTCCTACTCCTCTAAAAAGTTTTAAAATAATCATTGTCATCCATTAGCATCTATTCAGTACTCTCTATGTATTTACATACACTCACATCTGTATTCAGGCACACACAAGTAACCTTTAAAAAAATCTAACAAAAAGAGTACATAATGCTCATTTTCCTACTGCTATGCAATTTGCCTTTTTTTCATTTAACTGTATGTCTTAGAGAGCATTTCATGATCTATCCAGTGCAGATTCATCTCATTCTTTAAAAGAAGCATTTTTTAAAATAGTATATATCCTTGTTTATTTTGTCCCCTATTGATGAATACTTATTTTCCATTTTTCTATCACAATCTTTTGTGATAAATCACAAACATACATATAAGAACACAGCTAACTTACAATTTTGATACTATCAAATAGCTTTCCTAAAACACTGCGACAACTTGTGTTTCCATCCACCACATGTGAGACAATTTTCTATTTTCTGATTATTGGTGATATTGAGCACCGCTTATCATAGTTCATTGCCTTTTGATTCTTTTATTGTTTGTTTGTGGTGCTAGGGATTGAACCCAGGGCCTTGTGCATGTGAGGCAAGCACTCTACCAACTGAGCTATGTCCCCAGACCCAGTTCATTGCCTTTTGAATATATTGTTTTGTAAAATGCCAGTTAGTGTTCTTTGTTGTTAGAGTTCTGGATTATTGGTCTTTTTTCAGTCTTACTATTTATTGTCCAGGTCCTGTCAGCTGACATCCTATAGAAAGGTTTCTCTTTCCTCTGGGCAGCCAACTATTCTCTTCTTTGCTATCTCATAATACTGTTCACATTGCACCAGGCTTTCAGTTACCAACCATTCCATATTAAATTCACTTATTCTGTAAGTGTTCACCTTATGTTTTTGGCCTTAGGCAAAGTGCTAGGTAGAGATCAGGTCATGCATTGGGTTTATTATGTATCATATCTCTCTGATCTGCTTTAATAAGGCACAGTTCCCCAATTTTCCTTTTCTCCATCAAGGAGTTTGAAATGAACGTGTCAGAGTACAGAGAAGAACATAAGTTTGGATTCAGACAAAACTTGGATTTGAATCCCAGATCCACCACTTCTCAGTTGTGGGACAGAAAAAGTTACTTGACCTCTCTAAATTTCAATTTCCACCCTGAAGAAACAAGCTAATACTTCTTTTACAGCGTTATTTTTAAGGTAGGTGAGAGGCAAGGTATCTGAGGTGGCTAGCAAGGGCCTGTTCCATAGTAGGCTCTAAGTAAATTAATCATAATTGAAAGGCAACTGTTAAGAGATTGAAAGGATTAGTTTTAGGACCTATTAAGAAACTGGAAAAAAGAAAAACAGAAAAAAGGTAGTTTTTCCTCTTTGCACTGGGAAGGATAAGAATGAGTCGTGATATGCCCCACTCCTACTCTCCCCATCCTACTACAGTCTATCTTCCATCTTGTCTGTCCTCTTCAGCAGGTTTCTGCTTTGTCCTGGACCATTATCCCAATTCAGCTCGCTATTGTTGACATAGGGCTATTACTACCCCAGAGGAAAACAAGTGCTTCCTTCCTCAAATAATCTCTTCAGAATATTTTCTGTAACAGTACATGCTGCTCATGATTTGAAAAAGTGGAGACCAGAGACAACTTGAAGTGGAAAGAGAAATGCTCTGTGTGTGTGTGTGTGTGTGTGTACGCATCCATGTGTACTTGGGGAGAGACTTACACTAATCGGACCAGGATTAAAGACACAACTCTGCCTTTCTTAAGTTACTAACGGCAAGTCAGTCTTTCCCTTCTTGGCTTCATTTACTCTGCAATAAAAGATTAGATCTCAATTTCTAAAGAGTCTTGTAAATGGAGAGTTCACTATATAAAGACATGGGATGTGTGAATATACACCACTGTCCTTAGTCAGAAATCTCTGTATCCTTGGACTCCTGCAGTTTTTTATAACCATCTTAATGTCATGGAGCACCATACTTGCATTCTAGTTATTTGGGGTCATGACATAGTTTTCCCACTGAACTGACAGTGGTGGATCCAATTCTGGTTCTTAGTTTCTTAAAGCCTATATACTTTTATTGAATGCCCTGGTGTCTTCTAGGCACTGTATCAGCTAGTAAACAAACAAAAACAAAATTAGAACTTCTGCCTTTAAGGAGTTCCACAGTTTAGCTGGGACCCAACTTTAAGACCATTACCTTGACGGAGGTTTGTCCAAAGTATGGGGGGTCATAGGGAAGGAATGTTTGTCTTGTCTGACTGAATTGGAAGGTTTCCCTTAAGACCCAAGACTTCAGCTGAGTAGGGTGAATAGGGGTACCTTAGAAAGTCAGGAAAAAGAAGGTTGCTGGCTATGGGAGTGTTGTCTGTAAAGGCATGGATGTGGGGAATCAGTATGCTGGCATCTGCTCAGGATTCAGCATGACAGTGAACAGGTAGGCAGATGTCATCTTATGAAGTGCCATTTATGCTATCTAAAAGTCTATCTGTTTTGACTCATAATGTAAGGAAGTTTTGAGGTGGGAGAGAAGTACATCTTTGTTGAATGCATGAGGAATAATGAGAAAATGGAGTATAGTAATTGGATGTATTTCCTAAATTTGTGGCAGTTAGCAAATTATTTAACCTCTCAAGTCTGTTTCCTTTTTTTTCTTCTGTGAAATGAGAGCTTTAAAAAAGAAAAAGAAAGAAAACAACCTCAAAAGGTTGTTCATATTTTAAAGAAATTATATCTGCCTGGTGTTGTGGTGCATGGGTGTGGTGGTACACCCCTGTAATTCCAGTGGCTTTGGAGGCTGAGGTGAAGGAGCACAAGTTCAAAGCAAGCCTTAGCAATTTAGCAAGGCTGTAAGCAACCTAGTGATAACTGTCTCAAAAATAAAAAACAAATAAGGCTGGGGATGCGACTGAATGATTAAGCGCCCTTGGATTCAATCGAAAGGAAGGAAGGAAGAAGGAAGAAGGAAGAAGGAAGGAAGGAAGGGAGGGAGGGAGGGAAAAGGAGAGAGAGAGAGAGAGAGATTGTTGTATTTTATCTTTTAGATGGAGTAAGCCTGGCCTGGCACTTGACAAAAATTCAAAAAAATTCATAAAGATGGCATTTATTTTACCTATTACCTAAGCACAAACAATTCAGAAATCTGTGACCTCATTTCTATGCCTGTTTGCTTGTTTGCAAAATGGGCTTTCCAATTTCACCTGTTTATGGTATTTCCTTTTCTTTCTAGCATTTTACCAACGTTTTAATCAAAACTTCTAATTATTTTCCTTGTTAAACTCTTTAAGATTATAGTCAAACTATCTATATTCTGTTTTTCCAGCTTAACTCTTGGCTCCATGAGACCAGAGATTTAAAAAATTTTACCACTTATCCTTACTTTCTAGCACAGGTTGGCTCTTAACAGATGTTCAATAGATGTTGACAAAAGAATAGAAGTCAAGCTTTTCTTGGAGGTCTGTTGCTAGGGGCCAAGGAATTGGTTAAGTGTTATTTGTAAGTGTGCACTGATGGGTTTAAAGTGTTTAAAGGGGTGTGAGAAGCAGAACTAGAGCTAAACGCGCCTAGCACAATCTTGTAAGTCTCCAGAGGCTTCCAACAGACCAGCATTAATTCCAATCTTTTCCAGCACTCAAGGTTCACAATGGGTTAATTTATTGCCTGGTATTTCATTAAAACGCGGAAGCCCCCCAGTGTGAACTATGTTCAACTGCAACCTACAAGGGGCAGGTAACCAGTCAGGGTTCCTCAGAGAATGGGCGAAGTAATTTGAAGCCAGGCAATCTCCACAGTCTTTTCCCTCGCTGAGGATCCTCGGGTCCTCTGCCAGAGCACGTTGCCGGCGGTGGTAGGCCCCGTCGCTGCCGGGCTTTGGATCTGCTCCGCGCCACGTGGCGCAGAGAGGGCGTTCCCTCGGCTCGAGAGGAGGAGGTGGAGACTGTTCTAAATCTCCCAAAGGCACCATGGGAGTCGTAGTTTTCTCGTGTGCACAGAGGGCGGGAGCTCCTGCCCTTCAAGTAACAACTCTCTCGTGCAACTCATCTAAACAAAATATTCTCCACAATAGATGGATCTAGGTAGTTTCAAAAGAAGGCGTGAAGAGGAAGGAGCAAAGCAAATAAAGCAAACCAAAAAAATTATCGGCGAGGAAGAGAAAGGGTTAACAGTCGTTACGCATGCGTACAGAGGTCCAGGTGGTGGGCGGGGACGGAAGAACGACTGTCGAGAGCTCTGTTTTCCCGGAAGTGCCTTCCCTCCTCCCGGGTCCGCGCGGACGCGGCTTCCTTACCTCATTTGTCCTCGCCCCTCCCCGTCCCTCTACGCGTTTTGGTTCCTGGTTGGTGCTTCCTGGTCGCAGCCGCGGCAGTGAGTATGTGTGTGACGGACCCCATGTCTTCCGCGACCGGGAACCCTTGCCCGCCTTCCGCCTCGCCCGCCAGGCTGTGGCACTAGCTTGTGCTCCCTCGTCGGCCTCCGCACCCGGGTCCCTCTTCACTCGTGTCAGGGCGCAGTTCATGGCTTCTCATCCGTGTGCTGCTCCGGGCGGCTCGGCCAACAGGCTGGGTTGTGCGCGACTCCCTGCTCCTCCATGGCCTGAGGCCGTGGTTCAACAAGAACTGGGCGTTGATGGTCTGCGAAGGGGTGGCTTTTCTGCCTATTTCACCTGACGCCCCACAAGGTTCCCCTGTTCTGGGAAGCCGGTCCGTCAGTTAAACGCGCAGGTCCTGCTGCGCCGAGGCCGAATGCGGCCTTTGAGGACCGATCAATCCCGGGCTGACTCTAGCCTCTACTGTCAGAAGCTGCAGCTACGGGACCAGAAAATTGGGGGGAGCTGAAACCTTTCCCTCGTGTAAAACAAGGAGACTTGAATTATATTCCCAAAGATTCCTCTTATCCCCCGCATCTTGCTCGTCAATAGTTGCTTTAAACTTTAGGGAAAAGCTTCTGGTGCATCGGAAAAACTCTGGCAGCAGGCCTGGGTTCTAGCCATGGTTCCACCACTGACTAGAAATCTCTTCTTTAGGCTGAATTTACGATTGTTTCAGATTAAAGGATTGAATTAGAAATTGAATTAGAAAATCTTTTAGGGCCTTTATATTTCTCTTGAGATCGTTTCTCCCAAGTATAAAATCAAAGCGTTTATATGATAACTCAGGTTCCTTCAAAGCTCCTGACTTTGTTTTGAGTACTTAGGCTGTCGCAAAGACTTATAAGCGACATTGTATACTTAAGGCTGTATTGTGCTTTGGGGACAGTTTAGTATTATTGCTATTATCTGGAGAATCTGAGGATGAGGAATGAATTGAGGAAGATTTGGAAGTGGGAATTGAACAAGGGAATGGCATGGGGGAATGGGATGGGGATTATTGGACAGCTCACAGGGGTAAGAGGCTTTATGGTAAAAGGAGAAGAGTTGAGAGAAATCTGATGGAAGTGTTTTCAGATAGGGTTTAGTTCTTGTAAAAAGCCTTTGTATATTCCAAGAACAGCTGAGATTTATCTCAAATTGAGCATAATTTTCTCGTCTTGATACTGTGTTCCCTCTTTCTCTTTTTTATGACCATTGTTTCACACATATAGATCTTTAAGTCATATTTGATTTAAAGTGTCACATTTGAAAAATGGACAGGAATTTTAACCCCAGTTGTTATTTTCAGGGCAGCACTAAAGATTAAGTCAGAATTTTTCAGTTTAGATAAACTATGTAGAAATCACTTTTCTATTGGAAACTGTGGACTTAAAATCAAGCTGTAGGGCTGGGGATGTAGTTCAGTGGTTGAGAGCTTGCCTAGCTGCTTAAGGCTCTGGGTTCAATCCCCAGCCCTGCAAAAAGCAAGCAAGCAAGTTAATTGTAGATTTTATTTAAATCTGACTGAGGTGAATGCTTATGTCATCAAGAAGGAACATCTTAGCTAAAACACTTTGGAAGGAAATAAGAGCAAAATGTTTGGAATGACCAGCAGGTAGACTGTTAGAATAGAAGCATTGGCTTTAAAGATTGTGTAAGTAAATTCTGAAAGCTTAAATAAACTTAAGTTGTGTAGTTTTTAAAAATCCAGTGAATAAATACTACTCCCTTTTTTGACAGCAGGAGCTGTCAAAATTTATATTTGATATGCTATTTTAATTTTTCAGATAAGTTTTTCTCTATTTTAGGTTCTTGTATGGAAGCATCCTTTTTAGTAATAGGATTGATAAAGTCTATCTTTGAGTTCTTGAGTGATAAACTGACAAATTTAAATGTGTGCTTTTTCTTTTAATGAAAATGCCTCTGAAAGTTTTCATACTGCACTGAGAAGTAAAGTAGATATGCATGAGGTAAATTTAGGTGTTAGAGCCAATGCACATATAACAATCTTCATTTGAAATCATTTTGAAAATTTTATTTTCAAATCTTAGTGCTTGATTGAGAGTCAGAAAAGTGTGAATCATCAGTTCTAGCTGTATTCTTAACCAACTGCCTGACTTTGGGTGGGCTTCCTTATTTCTTATCACTTTGGATCTCAGTTTTCGCATGTAAATTGAGGGGGTTGTGTGAAATAATCCAAAAGGTCCCCTCCAGATTTACAAGTTTGTGACTATCGTAAGGGCCTTATTTTGTCTAGTTGAGTAGATTTGGGAATCATGTCCAATGATCAAAAAAACGGAGAAAGCTTTCTGAGTTCAGGGATCTATCTGTATCTATATTCTCTCTCTCTCTCTCTCTCTCTATATATATATATATGTATATGTATATATACACACACATATATGTTTTTATATATGCACACATAGATACATTTTATCTCATGTTCATCTCTGAGTATGCTTTTAAAAAATAAATGCATTCAAATGTAATTAAAATAGTAACATAAACCAAACAGCCTGAGGCAAACCTTAACCCTGGCATACATAAGCTACATAAATAGAAGAGAGCATGTTATGCCTGAGCACAATTTTCAAGTACAGAAGGTACAAAATCCTCTTAAAGGCCATAGGGGCTAAATTGTTAAATTCATTTTTCTACATTTCAGGAAAGGAGATAAATCCTTAGACCCAAGGAAGTCAGTTTTTATTATGGTTCTGTAGTTTATTTTTGGCATACATTCACAGGTGTGCCTATGGCTCTATTCTTAATCCCTTTCCTTTGGGATGGCTCCAAGAGTAGTACAAATTTGTAACTCTGTAATTTAGCTCTTTAATTTTTTCTGTGCTGCACTGGAATTATGTTTTATCTTAAGTCCACATTGGATCCTCAGGATGGATCCAGTGAGGATTTTGAAGGAAGCATAATTCCTTTGCCTTCTTTTAGAATTAATTTACCTATTAAGTAAAAAGGAAAGGATTCATCTTTTATTTGAATTCCTCTGAGGCTAACATTTCAATATAAACTGATAAATGCTATGGGCATTATTATTCAGACAGTCACATTCAACTTTTATGACCATAACAGCATAGCAACCTGAAAGTGCAATAGGGGAACAGATATATTGTAACTTTTAGAAGAAAAAAGATAGTAAAAGTTGGTTTCTTTATTTCTGGAAAACAAAAGAGTTTTTGGGTCAGCTGCTTTTATGACCAAAATCACCATCACAGTATCACAGTATCCTGGCGTTTTGGGCAGAGATGGGAAACTAAAAACATAATTATTCTCTCAATTATATCTGTATATCTGAAAGTGGAAAAAATAATAAATTGGCATCATTACTAGGGCATCCCTGGTGTGCTGTAGGCCAGACCACCCAAACCCTCACCCCTGTAATAGAAATTTAACCCAGGGGGACTCTAACATTGAGGTACATCCCCAGACCTTTTTCTATATTTTATTTTGAGACATGGTCTTCCCATGTTGCCCAGGTGGCCTCAAACTCAAGATTCTCCTGCCTTAGCCTTCCAGGTAGCTGGGATTACAGGTGTGTGCTTCTTCCTTGCACAGTTTTTAAACAAACACAATTTGCTTTTCTAAAGCTCTCATTTTGATCAATATTCCATTATACCTAGTTGAAACATCTTTGTAGATTTCTGGTTGATGATTAAGAGAATTTAAGTCTTTAGAATGTTGAAGACAACTGAGAAATTATCTCCATAATTTCTGTTTTCTAGGCACACATTAGCTCTATCAGAGCTGAAGAAAAATGTCTGAAAATATGATTCCTATTCATTCATTAATTCAACAGACATTTATAGAGGTCCCCCTAAATATCAGTTACTCTCTTTTTGGTGATCCTTCGTTTGAAACAAAGTACAGAGGGTCTTGCCCTCCTGTGGTTTCCAATCTGTTTCTGGGACATTTACATTGAAAAAGTAATTAAAAATGTGATGAATATTTTGAAATGTAAAGCATTGTGGAGACCTATAAAGAGATTTATAGTGGTATTAAGGCTGAGTTGGAAGATGAGCAGGATTTAATATGTGCATAATAGGAAAGTAAAGTGTTTTTTTGTATGCATTTATTCCCAAAGCCAGGAGTTTTACCTCAACTTCAGGTCTTTACTAAGTTTGCATTTCATATATGTTTTTATAACTAGCAAGGAAGTAAGTAGGTTTATCAGGTTTTTAAAATATATTCTTTTGGCCAAGGATCAGAAGGCCATCTTTTTTTTTTTTTGGTGCTGCTGGGGATTGAATGTAGGACTGCATGCATACTAGACAGGTGCTCTACCCCTAAGCTACACCCCTAATCCTTTAGATTAATTTTAAAATTCAGAATAAATACTTATACTCAAACACTAAATATGATAATGGCTTCATGTTATGGATTCAATCATAGTTGAAATAATATTCTTGTAAGACAGGGTATACCTGAAAAGAGAAAATAAAGAACCAGAACCAAGGAAGGGAAGATAAATGGGATAATGAGAAATAGTTACTTTTTTTTTTTTAAGTACTAGGGATTGAACCCAGGGCCTCTGACATGCTAGGCAAGTCATCTATTACTGAACTACACCCTTAGTACTACTTAAAATCTTTTTGCAATTTTTAACATTTTGGAGAACAAGTGTTCAGTGTCAGGCGGTGGGTCTCAACCATTTTTCTTTTCCAGTATACCTATGAATTATGATATTTCCATTAATAACTATAACAACTGGTTGTTAGTAATTCTCATTTAAGAGTATTATTCTCATTTGAGGGCATTTTTACATTGGGTCATAATATGATTTAGAAATTCATGGGAAAAAGCTCTCCTACAAGAAAAAGGTATTTTAATAAGTTGGAGAGAAGTGTTGGCCTTCATATAGAAGGTTGTGCTACGGATTGATATTATGCACTAACCACATAAGATCTGAGCTTTTAAAATACCTTTTTTGTATGACTTTTCTCTTTTACAGCATTAAGATTACCAACTTTCCATGATGTTTGGTGGCTACGAGACTATAGAAGCATATGAAGATGACCTTTATCGTGAAGAGTCATCTAGTGAACTGAGTGTTGATAGTGAGGTGGAATTTCAACTCTATAGTCAAATTCATTATGCCCAAGATCTTGGTAATGCTATTAGGGAGGAAGGACATGAAGAAAAGAACTCTGGGAATTCTGAATCATCAAGTAGTAAACCAAATCAGAAGAACTTAATTGTTGTTTCAGATAGTGAGGTCATCCAGCTCTCAGATGGGTCAGAGGTCATCACTTTGTCTGATGAAGACAGTATTTATAGATGTAAAAGAAAAAATATTAGGGTCCAAGCACAAGAAAAGACCCATGGTTGTTCTGCTTCTCCTCACTCTAATGAGTTGGCTGATAAGAAATCCAAGAGGAATATTGAGAAGCCTAAACCTGAAGAGAGATCAGCTATACTCCGAGAGGTCATGATTATAGAGGTCAGTTCAAGTGAAGAAGAGAGCACAATTTCAGAAAGTGATAATGTCGAAAGCTGGATGCTACTGGGATGTGAAGTAGATGATAAAGATGATGATATCCTCCTCAACCTTGTGGGATGTGAAAACTCTGTTACTGAAGGTTAGTATTATATAGGCCATTTTGAAAAGTAATATCATCCTTAATAAGGAGAACTGCTTTTTCTAGGCAATAGACCAGTAGGATATGCTCCTTAATTCCTCACTTTTTGGTCTTGTTTTTCATGAGACTTTCTTATCAGAGTCTACTTTAATGGTGGTCTCTCTGAACATCAGAAAGAGTATGTCAGAGTACCAAAGACACTCTGCTTCTGCTATAAGCACATTCATAGCTGCTTCTTCCTGTTTGGCTAGAGCCAGTTCTGGACCTGAAATCTTAGTTCTCTTCTCTCTCTGCTTGGTATCACAGGTGAGTACTACTTCTACCTCTGACATTGGCCTTGTGCTTGCATTTGGCCAAGTCTGTTGGGACTACCTCTTCCTAAGTGTTTTGCTTACCCAGGTGTTAGCCAGATAGCACGCATGGAGAATGATTGGTACTTAGAAGATACGGTTTTAGTATTAGGATTTTAGGAACTCCAAAGCCAGTAAGAGCAGATAAGAAAAACTGAAAGTCTCCAGAGTAGATTATAGGAGAGAATGTAAATTCCAAAAGCCACATTGTTGAGGATTAAACTTTAGGTGTTGTCTCTTCTGTCACAAGTGTAAGTCTTAATGCCTATTCATCTGCCCTATATACTACTCTTGAGACATACCATGGTACTTTACTGCTGCTCCAAACCTGTAGTGGCACCCTGCCATCCTTAGAAGAAATGATGACATCAGGATCCTCAGGAAGTAGCAAACTTTTTTTTTGTAAGGAATCAGGAAATATTTTAGGCTTCCAGGCCGTAGGATATCTTAAACTATTTGTTTTAGTTACTTTTTTTGCTGCTATGACTAAAGGATCTGACCAGCACAATTATAGAGGAAGAACTGTTTATTCAGGGGCTCACGGTTTCAGAGGTCTTAGTCCACAGAAGGCCGACTCCATTTCTTGGAGCTCCAGGTAAGGCTGAACATCACGGCAGGAGAGAGTAGTAGAGGGAAGCAGCTTACATCACACAGGAAGCAGAGAGAGAAAGAGACACTCCACTTTCCAGATAAAAATATGTACTCCAAAGCCACGCCCCCAATTCTCACCTTCTCCAGCCACATCCTACCACTTCAGTCACCACCCATTTAATCCTGTTAGGGATTAATTAACTGATTAGGTTAAGACTCTCATAATCCAGTCATTTCTCCTCCAAACCTTGCATTGTCTCACACATGAGCTTGTGGGGAATACCTCACATCCAAACCATAACACTATTTTCAACTTTGCGTCTGTGGGAAAGCAACCTTAGTTCCTAAAGAAATGGGATGACTGTTTCAATCTTATTTGCAAAAACAGGTAGTTGGCACAGGCTGTAATTTGATGACTCCAAGAATTTGACAGCATAAAGAAAAAGACTAGTAGTTTCAATATACAGCAGCATCAAGTGGAATTTTGTAAGAATAAAGGAAATCTGATAATCTTTTTAGGAAGACAGGAGGAACTTGAAGAGAGAGTAAACCTGTTTAATGCTTGGGATAGTGAGGTGAGCTAAGAGGTGGGATTGAATGTCTGTGTCATTAGTCTTAAAAATTGCTAAGCGATCAGATATTTGTAGCAGTAGAGAAATAAGAAATTCAGATGAATTGAGGTGGATAAGGGAACAAAAGTATGTTTATGATTTTCATGGGAAAATGAAAGCAAAAGGGAGAATGGGCAGAGGATAACTGGGGTGTTTCACACCATAAGCTTTTGATGTGAGAAGGATGTTTAAGTCCTATGGGGAGCACTCTTTGGCAGTGGTTGGTTCCTAATAATTTGAAGATGACAACTCCTTTAAAACAATTAGTATTTGGTAATTGAGAAAATGCATATTAGCAGAGAGCTGCTAGTACTCTTTTAAATGACTTTCTATTTTATTAATCATGTTGACTGCACAGTTGAGAAATCTTTATACATATATGTGGGAGATAGTCTTTAAATAATGTATGTCTCTGGGTACCCATTATAGTAACTATTTTTATAGCTCCCCTGGAGCCTGAAACTCATGGCTTGGAAATCATTGTGCTAACAGATCAACAATAAGAGAATAAAAGAATTGCTTGGAAGTAGTACTCAGTCAAAATTGAAATAGTATGAACTTGTAATGAGCTCACTTTGAAAGTTTCCATAACTTTTTTTTTTTTTTTTCAGGAATACTTGGTAGCCTGGAGCAAGGTGACAGAGACCAAATTATCCAGTATTAGGCATAACATTGTAGAAGGTCAAAATAAGCATTTAGTCTCTTCTTTCTCTAAATTGTGTTTCTCTAGATTGTCTTCCCGTGAGATCACACTTAGTTTCATTAGTCACTTCTATATTTGTAATGATCATATTGGCATTTTCTTAACTATTTTCTTCAGTTCAAGTTCCTCATGTGCAATTTGCTGAATATCTCCATTTGGGTATTGTACTGTTGTATCAGATTTAATATGCTGAAAAGAACGATTGTTATTTTTCCTTTGAAACCAACTTTCTTTCAGTTTAATAATCTGTAGAGAGTCAGGTTTGGGTGGTATTCACCTGTAATTCCACCTACACAGGAGAGTGAGGCAGGAGGATCACAATTTTGAGGCCAGCCTGGGCAAGTTAGGGAGACCCTGCCTCAAAATAAAAATAAAAAGTTCTGGGGTGTAGCTTCTTAATGGTAGAGTGCCTCTGAGTTCAATACCCAGTATCATCTCTAACCTCCCCCACCACACACCCACACACAGAATCTGTAGAGATGCTGAAGTTGGTGGCAGAGTATAGATAGATTGTGAAAAAAGGAATAAGTGCTACCTTCATGGAGGGACTTGGAACTGTGTCATGCCTGTGGTAAATGATGGTGATGAGATGCCAAGAGACTGATCATCTAGACTAAAGAGCTAGTAAAGTGATGATGGATGGTGGATACACTGTGGTAGTGTAGCATGGGGTAGGGTGACCGTTTTTCTTTTGGTTGAAAAAAGGAGTGTCAGAGCTAAAATTTCCATGAGAGTTAATTGCTTTCTTGGAATTGTTAGCAAAAGATAGTTTTCAATTAAAAAGAAGGCATGTGGAGGTGATTTGTTTATTAAAATTATATTGTATAAGTGTTGGGTCATGGAAATGAAGGGCAGTCTTAAAAGGTATTAACTGTATAGTTTGGACACTCCCCAACCTTCCAAAAAGTACTGTTTAGCATGGAAATGTGGAAGGACATTTATTTCAGATTGGAGAGTAGGGAAAGATTGTTAGAGACCAGGATGTAAGAGTTGAGTTTTGAAGAAAGGACGAGAGGTGGGTTGGAATGGAAGGTTTTAGGAGAAGAGGACAGCACGTGCAAAGGCATTGCAGAATGAAAACGGTGACTTTGGGGATGTGCAAGTATTTTAGTCTGATTTGTAAGGTGCTTGTTGGAGAGTAAGGAATTATAAATGCAGTGAGGCCATGGTGCCTAGCACATAAGGGGACTTTCTGTGTCCATTTTAAAAAAATATTTTGAAATCCAGGCTGGTAGCACATGCCTTTAATTTTGGCTACTCAGGAAGCTGAGGCAGGAGGATCATGATTTGGAGACCAATCTGGGCAACTTAGCAAGAACTTATCTCAAAAAATAACAATCTGGGGATGTAGCTCAGTGCTAAGAGCACCCCTAAATTGGTTCCTCAGGATTGTAAAATAAACAAAAACAAAACAAATTATCCTGAAATTTCTACAGCTATTGAAGGATTTTAAGCAGGTGAGTAACATGTTCACATTTTTTATTTTAGAAAGAATTTTAGTGATATGTGAAAAATGAATTGCAGAGTTAGGAATTATCAAGATGAGGGGGTAGATGGGTTTTCTTTTGTAGCAATCTGAACTAAAAGTGATAGGGACAGAATTAAGCTAGATAGTGGTAGAAAGGATAGCAAGGAGGAAATGAATTTGAGAGAGAGCTTTATGTGGGAATATGGATATAACTTGGTGTTGGATTAGAAAAGAGAGAGAAAGGAACAAGTTAATGATGACTTTGAAGTCATAAACCTGGGGAACAGAAAAAGGAACAAATTAAATGGGAGCTGATGTGATAGAAAAGGGGATTCTTAGGACAAAATGAAGAATTGGTAAGATGGTGGATGTGAGGATGGAATAAGAGGCAACTGAATCTTCGAAATGAGGAGTCTGGAGGAAAGGAATTGATGGATTTAGTAAAGTATGTTTTAGAGATTAAAAAGAAGATTGGTATTCAGGTATATAAAGAAATCTCTGGCAGAACAACTTTAATATTTTGTGTTATAAATAAGCATATCTTCTTGAGCTACATTTTTCAGGGGTTATTTTTATTTTATTGAAGTGAAACATTACAGCTATTTTATAGTGTTTAATTGAGTGGTATATAGAGCATTTACAGGATTGTGTTATCATTACCTCTGTTGATTCAAAAGGTTTGTATTATATTCAAGGGAGAGCCTGTAACCATTAAGCAGTCAGTCCCTATTTCCCAGCTTCCTCCAGTCACTGGCAGCCACCAATATGCTTTCTGTTTCTATAGATTCATCTATTTTTAATGTGACTTTTTGTCTTTTTTCACTTAGCTTATGTTTTGGAGGTTTATGCATATTGTAGCATTTATCAGTTCGTTATTTTTTAAGGCTGAATAATATTCCATTGGATGTATATTCTGTATTTTGCTTATTTGTCATCTGTTGATGAACTTCTGGGTTGTTTCCACCTTTTGGCTAGTGTGAATAGTGCTGCTGTAGAAATTTGTGAACAAGTGTTTACTTAAATACCTGCTTTCAATTCTTTGAGGTATATACTTAAGAATGGAGTTACTGGGCTGGGGTTGTGGCTCAGCAGGAGACCGCTTGCCTAGCGCATTCGAGGCCTTGGGTTCGATTCTCAGCACCACATAAAAATAAATAAACAAAATAAAGGTATTGTCTACAACTAACTACAACTAAAAAATAAATATTTATAAAAAAAGAATAGAGTTACTTTTTGAGGAGCCCATAAACTGTTTCCCATAGTGGCTGTATCATTTTACATTCTTATCAATAATATGCAATAGTTCTAATTAACTGCTTTTTTTTTTTTTTTTGGTACCAGGGATGGAACCCAGGGGCCACATCCCCAGCCTTTTTAATATTTTATTTACAGACAGGGTCTTGCTGAGTTGCTCAGTGCCTCACTAATTTACTGAGGCTGATTTTGAACTCACACCCCTCTTGCCTTAGCCTCCCGAGCCACTGGGATTACAGGTGTTCACCACTGTGCCCAGCAACTGCATTGTTTTTTATAGTGACTTGTCATGTTTCAAATTTGTCTGATTTGCTGGTGGGCACTTTGTTATTCTTACAGTTCTGTCTCCTAGTATTTTGGCTTTTATGGTTATAGTTTATGTTGACTTTCATTTTTCTAGTATGGCTTTTTTTTAAACATTAAAATTTTCATGTGTTTTCCATTAATTTATGATTTTTTTAAAAAAAACTAATTTATCCTAATAGGTATTTCTTGAAAGTTTAGTGTATGCATTTATAAATTTATACTATTTTTCCTTCAACATAAAATAATTGATTTAAAATCAAAATAATTTTAGACATTCAATGTATCTTCCTTTTATCTGTAATGCTGTTTATCCCTACTCTTTGACCTTAGGATTTGTTTTTTTGAACCAGCCAAATTGAAACAAATTCTGCATATTAACTTAACTTGACTCATTTTTACATTCAAATATATATCTTCTATTTTATTTTTGGTCTGTTAATGCTATAATTTTATTTCTTTCCAATTAATAAATAATATATTCTGAATGAAACCGATTAGAGTGTTTTGTTACTCTTTAGTCATTATCCCTTTCATATCTAGATCTGGGATTGATCTGGGTCATGTGATAATTTTAGATATTTTTTCATGTTAATGGAAGTCTGTAGAAATTCTGGCACGCTTTTGAAATGCTGATTGTAAACATCATCAACAACTATTATGTGTACTGATCCCCCCCATCCGAGACAAACTGCTAAAACCATGGCTGCTGCTGCCTTTTTTTGGTGGTACTGGGGATTGAACCCAGGGACATTCTATCACTGAGCTACCTCCCCAGACCTTTAATTTTTAAATTTTGAAGTAGGGTCTTGCAATGTTGCCCAGGCTGGACTTGAACTTGCTATCCTCTTGTCCTGGCCTCCTGAGTTGTAGGGATTACAGTGTGTACCACTGTATCTGGCTACTGTGGCATCTTTAAAACATCTGTTTGGTACAAGGGAAAAGATTGCAAACTCCTTGATGGCAGGGTCTTTTTCATACTCATAGCCTATAATAATATTTGGAGTAATTCTATGACACATGTATTAGTTTGATTCCCATTAATTGGTAAATCATTAAATGTTTATTGGGCATCTGCTCTATGTAGAATGTAAGAAGTGCTTGCAATTTAAAGTGGTAAAGGGCATAGTTTTAGTCTAAGTGACTTCATTGTTGAGATAGAGTATAATAAGAAGCTAAGTAATTTTGTAAGAAGTCTTAACCATAGGAGTTAAATCTCTCACAATCCTGATGATGTGGTTGAAAACTTACACTTTCTCAATAAATAGGATTAGTGGATTTAAGGTTGTGCATAAACCTATAGAAGACTACATAGGTGCATATGTAATTTGTATTTGCTGTTATTAAATTTGTGTTAATGAGTGTGGCACTACCTTTGTGAAAACTTTAGGTTCTCCCCTATGAAATTTCAGTGAGATACTTAAACATTTATTTTGCTTTACTGGCAGATAATATATAATTATGAGGCATTTATTTCCTTTCTTTACTATCTAAGTGTTCAACCCTTTCCTCATTTTTGATCTGGAGTTGTTGATTAACTTCTTGAGATTCCATTGAGACTAGAGATATGTGACACTCAATCTTTCTTAATTCATATAATTATAAAATGGTGGCTTTGCCTGTAATAAATTCATGCTAAAACACAGAAACATAGGCCATCAGCTCTTTCTACTGTAGGATTTCTTTCTAAGGTCTGGGCTTCATTTCCTTTACTTTCATTACTGTTTCTTAAGGCTTTTTTCCCTACCCCTGTGTTGGGGATCAAACTCAGAGCTTTGTGCATGCTAAGTCTTTTTTTATAAAAACATGTTTGATCTGTCATTTGCTTTTCTTCTTAAAGTCCCAACCTTTACTTTTATTACCCTCAGTAGGAGTGATTTTGTATAGTATAGTGTATAGTGATTTTTGTATAGTAATTTTGTATAGTTCTCATATATAGTAACTCTCTTATCTTCAAGGATGCATTTCAAGACCTTCAGTGGATGCCTGAAACTGATACTGCCAAACCTTATTTTTTCCCCATATGCATTCCTATGGTAAATTTAATTTATAAATTAGGCAAAGTAAGAGATTAACAATAATAACCTATAGTAATAGGACAGTTTTTAACAATATACTATCATAGACCCACAAATTTAATACCTATTCTAGTACTTATTTCACAGTGTGACCATAAATTTTGTAATTTGATGTGTGATGGCAAAACTATCACAAATTTTTTTCTTATGTTCACACATTTGTTCTTACCATACATCTTAGCAACCTCAGCATGTGATTTTTTTTTTTTTTTTAATTGAGTCAGTTTTCACCTTTCACTTAAAGAAAGCACTTTAGGTTTTGTCTTTGGCATATCCTAATGACAATATCACTACTCTTAAGCTTAGGGGCCATTATCAAGTAAAATAAAGGTTGCATGACACAAGCACTGGGATAATCCTACAGTGGACCAGAGAACTAAAATAGCTACTAAATGACTAATGAGTGGGTAATATATACGACATGAATATGCTGGACAAAGGGATGATTCACATTCCAGGTGACTGGGCAAGTTTGTGCTTACACAAAATGACACATAATTTTAAGATTTATGAATTATCTACTTCTGACATTTTCCATTTAATAATTTGATTATGGGTAACAAACTTTGGAAAGCAAAACTGTAGATGGGAGAGGCAATGCATTAGAAAAACATCTCTCTTTTTTGAAGAAAAGATGTACCAAAGAAAATCAGATATTTTAATTTACAGAGTGAGTCTTGTGGATTTACTTGTTAAGACAACCAAATAATGAGGATAGATAATAAGTACTTTAGGAATTATAGAGAAATAATCGACAGTTTATTTTCCTGGATAGAGAAGAGATATTAACTATAGGAGTAATAGATTTTTCTTTTAAATGTTTTATTATAGAAAATTAAAAAAAATTATTTGTAGATGGATACAATACCTTTATTTTACTTATTTATTTTTATATGATGCTGGGGATTGAACCCAGTGCCTTACAGTGTTAGGCAAGTGCTCTACCACTGAGCTACAACTCCAGCCTTGCTGTGAAATTTCTTAAGTATAGAAAAATAGTATGTTATCATGGACTCCAGTGTCCCATAAAATAATTCAACAATTATTAACCTGTGACTAGTATTTTTTCATCTGTAACTCCATTGTCTCTTTAATATTTTGAAAGAAACTACAGATAGAGTGTCATTTCATTTGTTTAAATATGCACACACATAGATATGTATATTTCACAATGAATAGCTTTTTGAAAGGTAAAGAATCTTTTTAAAAAATATAATCATATCATTATCACACCTAAACAAATAGGCAGTAAATCTTTTATCATTAAATATCCAGTCAATGTTCAAATTTCCCAGATCTCTGCTATTTCTTTTCTTACAGTTTATATGAATTATATCTGATCTGTATATTGCAATTAGTTGATAACTTAAGTATCATTTAATCTATAAGTTCCCCCTTTATCTCTTCTATTTTATTTTTAATTCTTTGTAATATAATTGTTATAGTAATTGGGTTGTTGTTACTCTAGAATCTAGTGTAGTCTGTACTTGTAGTTTTTATTTTATTTTGTTTTCATGGTGGAACCCAGGGCTTCTTTAGTGCATGCTAGGAAAGCACTCTACCATTGAGCTACATCCCAAGCCTATAGTACTGTTTAATCTGTTTCACTGTCTTCTCTTTCTCATGAATTGGTAGTTAGATCTATAAGCTTGTTAAATTTAGGTTTTTCTTTCTCTAGTTATGTGATCAACTTGATAGGCAGTTAGGTTCATTTTCTTCATGTTGTTTTTGATATATTTATTTTATAGGATTATGCTTTTAAAGTTTAATTTTGTTTTATAACTATATAAAATGTTTATGTGAGATTCCAAATTCAAATCAACAAAACAAGGTAAAATCTATCCAGAGAAACCTACCTTCTGGCCAAGTCTCCTTTCAATTCCTGACCTTCCCCATATGAGTAACTGTTAAGAGAAAATTAATGCTTTGTCTTTAACAGTTAAAAAAAAAAAAGCAAATATGTATATATGTGTATTTATGTGTGTGTGAATATATAAATAAATACACATATATATGTGTGTACTATTTCCATTTCTTAAATGAAAATGACATCCCATCACACTTGGTTCTACCTTGCTTTTTCCGTTAACAGCAAGCATAGCCTGGAGATGAATCCATCTTACTATGTAAAGATATTTATAGGTCTGTGAACTATTTTTTGTTAATATGTTCTTCTATATTACTCTGAGCTGATACCTTAGACATGTAATACTTTTTGAAATTGAATGAGGAATAATTGATGAATAATGTAATTGTTACAGAATTAAAATATATTGTAAGCAAATGAGTAATAGTCTAATTCTACTTCTAGGAGCATGCTTTATTCTTGTTCATCTTAATGTTTTTCAGTTAGTAATATTGAAAGATTTAGATTTAGTAAATTTAAATAGTTCAGGATTTTAAAATGGAAAAATGAGGAATATTAACATTTTTTAAATTTATCTGTGTATTTGTTTTTTGTGGTACTGGGGATTGAACCCAGGGCATCACACCTGCTAGACAAGCACTCTACCATTGAGCTACATCTTTGTTCCTTTAAAGTTCTTTTTTTTTTTTATTGTGAGACAGCGATTTGGTAAATTGCCCAGTCTGGCCTTGAATTTATTTATGATCCTCCTGGTTCAGCAAGAATATAGCAGTTTTAAGAGTTAAGGAAGCCATTATTAGTTCCTAGTTTGTGACTGTAATGATGTAGAATTTTATGTAGAATTAATATAGAACTACATTAATTAGAATTAATGTAGAGTTCCTTCAGTATATACATTTTGGGCATTGCTCTTTTAGTTTGTCAACATTTGCCACATCATAGGTACTTAAAAAAATCTTCAGTGAATTTAATTGCAGTCCACCTTTGTGTATAGAGTAGTGTTCTTTACAAATTATTATTTGAAGTTGAAGTGAAATCATGGCTTTATTAAGATAAAATCATGGCTTTTGAAATTGAAGTAAAATTATAGCTTTTAACTTAGGATAGTAAGTCTTAACTTATTTTTGTGTCAAATTACATTTCTCCCTAAAATAAACTTAAATTTTTTTTTTTTTTTTAATACTGGGAATTGAACCCAGGGCCTTGCACATGGGAGGTAAGTGCTCTACCACTGAGCTATATGCTCAGCTCCATCCCCTAAAATATAAATATAAAAGTTTTAGGTATAATTTTAGCAGATGGATAACTTATTTAGGGGCATTTGCTGAGTCCTTGGTGTTTATTAGGCACTCAATCAAGAATAATTAAAATTTTGAGTGGGTTACTTATTTGAATTTTAGTTTTTCAAATATGTCAACATTTTATTTGATCTGGGTTTTTACATATGCTATTTTTTTTTCTGCTTGGATTAGTTTTTTACTTTACCTGGCTGATAACCTCGTCATCGCTCAGGTTTCATTTTGAAGTTCAGTTATCAATGAGTTAATGGTTATAGGTTCTCAGTTAGTGGTATTATTAGATGTTACAACTCTATAGTTGGCTTGCTGTGACTTTGGGTAACTTAATTTTTTTTATTGGTTAAATAATGTATTGTATTTCATTAAGGTTATAAAGCTAAAGTGAGGCAACAGGTAGATTTGATATAATAGGAAAATATTTTGACATAACTCATAGTTATCAGGTAGGTTCATTATCATTGTGGAAAACAGGATTATAGCTTCCACTTGGTTTCTTGAGTTGAAAGTTCTCAGCTTTTTTTTTTTTTTTTAAATCCAAGTTGGTTTTGAACATGTCTACAGCTTATTACTTTCCTTAGATACATTTTATTTTATTTGGTTACATTTTATGATACTCTAGTGTATGTCATTAATGTTAGTTCTGAAGACTTTTTTGAGTCCAACGTTGTGCAAGCCACTGTACCATTAAGACATGGGGATTCAGGAATTAACCATGTAGTCCTGGCCTTTAGAAACCTTAACATGCATGACAACATGGAAAGTTCACTATAATACCAGTGTTAAATACATTTCTACAAATATAAGAGATGCCCCAGCACAATACATAATTATTCCAGATGAGTGTAATAGGCTTTTTAAAAAAGATTGCTGTGGGTAGGCATAGTACAAGATTGAATTGAAAAGGAGCTCTTTGAGCTTTGTCTCTAAGAATGGATAGGATTTAAAGTTCAGGTTAAATGCAAGAAAGAAGAATGGAAGCTGAAACTCTTAATAGAAACTTAAGACTGTATGGTACCATTGATGTTATATGTGGCTAGAGAGGATTAAATATTTAAATAGCATGTATTTTCAGAAGCCACATCAGCCTAAATGAAAAAGGATATTTATGTTCTTTATTTGTCCAGAATGATGTTGCAAGGTTTCTAGTGCATGATTTTCTTCTGTTGTTTTCTTGTTTCTATATCTCCTCTTTCTTTTCCTTTAAAACACAATTGGATATTTTATATAGTTTTACGGAAGATAAAACCATTCTCTCAATTGGACTAGCTACTATAAGTTAGTCAAAGGACATGACTAGCTATTTAAAACATTTTATGCAGGGCTATTCAAAGTAGAGTATGTTTTAAAATACAGCTTTGGTTCCTAATAGCTTGGGTTCTTATAATCTTTTAACATAGGCAAGGAGCATATTTTGTCAGTTTGGAAGCATTAGTAAATTATCATTTACTTTTAGTACTACTACTAAAATTGTTGAGGTGGTACTTTTCCCCCTTTTTGCATTCATCAGCTTAATTTCAGTAAATATAGTTCTTGAGATATGTTAAGCCTAATAGGTTGTAAGAGTGGGTTGCCATTTGACATGCTTTTCATTGGTATAGTTTAACATCTGTCTTATAATTTAGAAATGGCCACATGCTGGAGTTTCCAGTGACCAAGAGCATCAAGGAGCTCCCTCTCTGATGTTTTTAGCTTTTGTAAGCCTGTACTACATAATTCTTAAAGCTGCTTTTGAACTGTGTCTCTAGTTGTAGCATGTCATCTTATACTTATCTATTGTAAGGGCATCTTTTTATTTAATTTCTAATTAGCATAATAACTTGAACAGTGTTATTCACCATTCCATGGTGAAATTGTCATAGGGAAAGAAGAAATAAAAATGTTCAGTTTCAACTTTACTTGTGAATAGAGTGAAATTTGAAAACCTTTTTCTGGTCATTGTTCAGCTGACTGAAAATCTTATTAGAAACTCCAGAAATGCCAAGACAGCTTTGGGTTGGATTTTAATAACATTTGGAATGTTGATATTATGTGTTGCTAATTTTTCTGATTTCACTGTAGATCAGCAACTTAGGTGTACCTTCTTCCAAAGTCAATTTATAACTTTTAATTTAAATTTATTTCTAGTAATTTTTCCTTTTAACAATGTGAAGTCTCTAGGAAGAGAATTGAATTTTATTTTTTAAAAAACATTTCTTTTAGTAACTGATTTGATTTTCGTGTAAGATTTACTAAATTCATTAGAAACTGCTAATAATAATTGTAATGTATATTTTTGAACTAATGACTTAGTATAGTTACCATTAAAATGTTACCTTATCTAGAGGTTTGCATATATATATATTTTTTGGAATGGACAAGTATAAAATTAAATGGGCAGTATTTTCATTCTTGTCAGAAGAACTTGAATCCTAATGTCTGTTTGGGTAGAGAGTGTTTAAATGTAATTTTCATATAACTCTTTTAATGTTTTGCATATAATGATCATTTGTCTAAATTAAATATAATTAGTAGATAATGTATTTTTGTGGTATTAAGGTAAATCTGATATGAATGACACGATTAGGTTATAAAACTTTTTTCGAAAGAAATACAGAACATTTAATCCTTTTTATCCTTAAGAGTAAAGATTATTTAGATAATTCTTTCATCTCTAAGTAGAAGATTCTGATTTTAAGACTTCACTAAATTTATATTTAATTTAAAGTAATTTGTTAATTTGCTAAACACTCTCTTAGTGGTTAACAATAATGAAGTAAAAGTGTTGAGTTAATGGGAGATTTTTTTCAGTCTAAATATTTTTTAATCTTATTGTTTACATTTGTTTTGTTTTAAATTAAAGATATTGTCATTTTGAGATACATGCCTGATTGTTATAAATTCTGCTAGAAGAGATAATTATTTAAGCATCCATAATGTATAAGGTCACATTTTCTTTTTAAATTTTATAGATGTACTTAAGAATACACTAAAAGAATAGATTTGACCTGATTTTTTGTTTAAGTCTTTATCTAATAACTTTGGCTTTGAATAGAGGTATAATTTTATTCATAAAGTTTATTTTCATAATATAGATTTGAATTTAGAATATAAATGTGAAATAAATTATTTAAAAGTGGCTCTTACCTGCCAATGTGTAATTTTGATTTTATGACAAATTCTTACTTAGAATTTCAGCTTTTGTCAGTTTTGAAAATTAGTTCATAGTGGACTTGACAACATCTGCTCTTATCCTGTCTTGCAAACTCTGTTTAAGGGAAGGTAGCATAAATCTATGATGATGAAAATCATTTTTACTCTCCCACTTTTTTTTTTAACTTAAATATGTAGTCATCTTACTACTGCCTCTAGGTTAAAAAAATGGCTAAAAGAACTACATATTAAGGGAAAGTGTTTTTATTGGCAATTCCCTTAAAGTGAATAGGTCACATCTGATTTTTCTTTGTGATTAAATAGCACTTGTTAACAGAAGTTATCTTCTCCAGGGAGGGAAACTCCAACTCTAGAAAACTTTTCAATACTCTTTCCATATTTATAGTTAATGTAAAATTCTAAAGATGTAGGAAATATGTTTATGGCTGATAATTGAGATTACTAAAATAATACAAATTTTTGCTCTCTTAAAAAAAGGGATTCAGGGACATGGCAAATAAATATAACTGTAAAAGGAGATTTTATTTAAAGAGAAGGTGTACGATCACATCAGTCCTTAAGTCCTTATGCTGCACTTGCCACTTTTTGGTTTTAAATGGTCTGATTTAAAGAATAAATTTTTATCAGTGGTTTTTAGAAATAGCATTACTCTCCACATTTAAGGAGGATTTTAATTTCCAATAACATTTCATTGTTCCAATAAGAACTTGAAAGATTACCTCACTACCATATAATTGAGTATTTTTGCCCATTACATACTTCCTTATATCTACTTAAGTTTTTTTGGTTTAATTTAAAAATGATATAAATTTTATGTAAGAATAAATATAACTTAAATATTGCTGTTAATGCTGTGTAATAATCGTTTAACTAGCTTTATTAGTTTTTATGTGTATGAAATACTTCCTTAAAGAGTTTTATAACATTTGATTTAAATGTTTTTGGATTGAATTGAATTGTGGAATATTTCTTAATACCATAAAGAACTTTTAAAAAATTGTATCTGTGCCCATTTTCTTTTGTTTAAGAGATTTAACAGAAAAAAATGTAATGGTTGTAGCACAGATCATTCAATTTTCAAAGTGTTGAAAACTATATACTAATTTTGGTATATAGTTCTATGGGGTAGCAAGTTGTGTTCACCTATAATTGTGCCACCACTTAAATTAACATCAGTAGCAAAGAGTCTTTTCTTCATTTTGTTAAATTTTTATACCTTTAAAATTATTTAAACATAGAAGAACATGGATGGATTTGTGAAGCAGGTTTCTGAAGCAGTATTAATCAATGGGGATCCTTTCTTCTCCTTTAGATACATTACTTATATGCATATACATATTTTGATTAGAAGGGCAAAACAATTTTTCTAGTATAACATGGATACAGTAATTATTTTATTTTAAAAAATTAATAAAACCAATAAAGTTTGTTTAGAAATCTCAAAAGATCATTAGTAGTATACCTGCAACCTCAGCAGTCCCTTTTTATCTATACAGATTTCCCTGCCTATTGTGGCCGTTTGCTCTAATTTAAATTTCCCATGGCTTTGGGTTGCAGACTTGGTTTTCTGCAAGAGTGCCCATGCTTACATGGTCATATATTCTGGGTGACTTTTCCACTTTTTCTTTTTTTGTTATTTTGTTGATTGCTGAAGGGAAAGAGGATTTAAAAATAAAAAAAAAAACACAACAACAACTTGTTTCTTTGTTTTGATCTTTCTTCCTTAGCCCATCTATTTGTGTGTTGTTTTATATTGTTTTGCAGATTGGGAAGAAATATTGTGTTGTACTTAAATCCATGGGGACCAGCCTAGAAAAACTAATTTTGTTTTTGGTTTTGTTCTCTTAATAACAGCACCAATTTAATTCTTGAGCCATTGAGAAGCTCAAAAGATATTAGCTTTATGCATGAAATTGATGGAAAATTATTAATCCTGAAATTTTTTATTCTTGGTCATTTTACTGTTGGGATAATTTTATAGTTGAACCAAGTTAATACTAAAAATACTAATTAGCAGTAAGTATTATTGTTAAAAATTTTTAGTGTAACTATTGTGTATTAAAATATATTAATAAGGAATCGGTTATAATCTGATATATGAATTCTATTGAATTTTTATTGCCCATGGTGTGTGTGTGTGTGTGTTTGTGTGTATATATTCAGGTAGACATATGAATGTACATAACATTGTTACCTTGACCAGATCATAAAAGTTTGCCTCTTCTTACAAAACATGCTTATTTTTCAAATTTAAAGAATTTTGTTTTACGAAACACAACTTTATGCTTTTAAATGTTAAGTCCTTGGAGGAGTGTGTGGCAATTTAAATATTGAGTGATTAATTATTGTTATAAAGGAAAACTAAAGGCCTCTAGTCCTAATAGCTTTCCAGAATATCTGTTTATTAGTATGTGAAGACTTCAGTATCAAATTAATGTGATCAATATGAGTATATTTTAAAGTTTTGCAAGGGTGGCATAATGCAGTAGCATATTTAACTGAATTTTTTATTCATTAAGTGAATATAAGATAATAAAAGATCCTCCTTACTCTGTCAAGAATTCTAATAATCTCCTAATCTACCGGAAAAAAATGATGTTGTGCTATATTATTAAGTAACAGTGTAAAAAAACTTTCTAATGATGATAAGTAGAAAGGAAAAGGGTAATTTTGGTAATTTATAACTTTAGGTTTTTGAATTTTATTGATTATACATCATGGCAGTGAGGAATCTAAAATGTTCTTTTGTATGAGCACTTTGGGATGTATGAGTATTTTGGGAATTGGGGCAAGTAAGGGTAAGCCGCCTTTCTGTATTTGTTTTATAAGGGTTTTTTTTTTTCTTTGAAATTAGGACTCCTACAGTGTATAGTTGAATTATAGAATTTGTGATTACCAAGAAACAATTAGTAGTTTTTTGTTTATTTTTACTATTTTTCCTAATTATTTTGTTTCACAGTTTGATTTCTATGAAATGACTTCTCAAGAAACAGTTTCTTTTTTAAAATCAGAGTTTCAAAATCAGAAGAAACTATATCCCGGTATCTAATTAGCTGTTGTTGTTCATGACAATTAAAATAATCTTTTGAATTTCTACTCTTTGATCATAGTTCATCTTCACAAATTAGAATTATTCCCCTTAATTCTGATTAGTATTTTTAAAAGCATTTTTTAAGTTTACACTTGATGTTTATGTGTAATTATTAAGAAACACAAAAACATCTCAAATATATTTATTTCTGGTATTTAGCACATCAAATCAGGATATAATTTGTTATATGGTGGTAGAACTGTAAAAGTATGCAGCTTTAAAAATAACAAGGCATTCTGTAAGCTTATTTTTCTAGGAAGTATTTGTGGAAAATGTTACTAGTAAGCTCATCGAATGGATTTTGTTGTGTATGGTGTTATTAGGAGAGCCTGTAGAGCCAAAATTGAAATTCAGTAAAGAAACTGGTGAAGTGCTTTTGTACTATTACAAAACTTCACAGACAGTTGTCAGACAATTGTTTTTTAAAGGTCATGATTGCTTGATGCCTTTTCTATTCTTTATTTGAAGTTTTCATTTTATGGAATTTCCATTTTGTTTTCACTCTCTCTCTTTCTTTTGGTAGTAGGTAGAAGTTTGTTTTAAAACTGAATGACTAAACATACCTAGTAACTATTAAAGTGTAAGGTCAGCCAATGAGTGTAAATCCCTATAGTACCGATATTGTTTAGCTTGAGAGTTTTCTGTTCAGAAAAAAAGGCTCTTGAGTTAAATTTTAAATTGGAGTTGTTTATGTAGAATTTTGCAGTTATCTTATTCTTTGGCATTTTTATGTTTTAGTGTTCTAGTTGATTATTGAAATTTCCTGAAAAATAATATTCTATGAATGAGCAAAAAAGAGTGAGGTCAGAATAAGAATTGGGGGAAGGAAAATCTCCACACTAAAATATCATCAACTGACAGGTAGAGATACCTACGCAAGTATAGATTTTCAAAACAATGTACTTGAATTCTCTTTTTAAAAGTGTTTATTTAAACTTTAACATATGTGACAAAGCTTATGATAAGTATTAAAATTTTACCTCTGATCTTTATCATAAATTAATTTAAGCCTTTACAAATTGAAAAAAAAAAGTGCCTTGAGACCAATCACTAGTATTTAATTAAGTTATATGTTTTGTTAGGTAATTTTTATTTGATTATTGTATTTGTCAGTTTTATTAATATGAAAAGCTAAAGTTATAAAAGGTCTATAACAGTGCAGAAAATGAAATGTGTAAAATTAATTTTTATATTTTGCTAGACACAGCATAGAATTCAAGTATGCGTTGATGTGTAATAATTTTATTTCTTAGTGTTATAAAAGGACATCTATTGGCTTTTGTATTCAGAAAATTTTGACCTGTTAATTTTCAATACTGATGTAAATTGAAGCTGTATTTTTAAATTACAGTAACCTGAAGCAGATACATAATTATAGTAGTGGTTTAAAATTTTTAGTAATTAGACTTTGTGAAATAGAAATATAGCCTGGAATTTTATTTTAGAAAACACATTTTTATTAAGAGTATTAGTATTAGAACAACAAACCTTATCAAGTTTAGCATATTTGTATCCATAATTATTTTCAATGACTGAGAATGAAGTTGTGAGTTATTAGTATTTTCTTTGTTGGAAGATATAAATTGTATTTTGAAAAGGGATGAGAAAGAAAAAGTAATTAATTTCAGTCAAGTTTGTATCATCTTGAGACTGTTGTTTGTGGGTTCATGTCACAAAAGCCAGCAAAACTTCAAAGAATAATTAAGTTTATTTAATTTAATAGGTTTGCTGAAAATTTTATTGTGATCAATATAGGAAAAAAATTATGTTTCTCTTTTTGAAGTGTAGTGATTCATCTTCATGTTGTATCTCAGTTTCAGACTTTTTCATTAATTTAGACATAATCTTATTTTTCACTTTAAAATTTATTTCTAATATGCTGTTGCTTGGATGAATTCTCATTGTTCAAATTACTTTCATCCATTTATGACATTTTACTAGCCAACTGTAACTATTTTATCATATTTTCTGGTGCTTTTGTTATAAGATTTAGTATATATTACATTGTATATGACCATTTCTAATTTGACCTGTTACTGTAAAGAAGGCTTACAACTGTGTATGACTGACTAACCCCTTCTGGAACAGTTGAAAACAGGCCTCAGAAGACTCAAAGGAATTCTTTTAACTCCTAGCAGGGCCACGAGGTCAATGTCAGATTTAGTCATGCTGTTATTTTAGCCCAGTGGTCCAGAGAGATGACTGAAAAGTGAGTCTTTTATTTCTTTTTTTGTGTGGTTATTAACAGGATTAAATGTAAGCCATTGTGTACTTAGTACCAATTAGTTTCTCATCTGAGAGGTTCATTATGATTTTTTGTCAGCCTTGTTCTTGTAATATTTGTTTCATTGTTTGATTAGTTAAGGGGGCTGAATGGACTAAGGAAAAGTTTTATAACAGTGATTTTAAATTCATTGAGAGTTTTAATAAGCAGTCAACTTTTCAGATATGTTGATTCTGATTAAAAAAATGGATCATATTGAAAATTGGCATGGAAAAATGATAAAGTTAATTGTTTAAAACTTTCCTTACCTCTCATAATTTTCATTAGTCTTAAAGTAAGGCTACCTTTAGTATGTCAAATAATTTATGTTTTTAGAAGTCTATTTCAGATTCTTACATACATGTTTCTGAAAATTATGTTCATTTTGCTGTGAATATGTAGTTGTTATCCAGGTGGGACATAACACCAAAAAGCTCTAAAATTAACCCTTCCAGTTTCTAGGTTAGCAACAGATTGAGCTATGAAGCAAAACAAAAAATATTTAATATATACTAAATCTTATAACAAAAGCACCAGAAAATATGATAAAATAGTTACAAAGCTTCTAGAATAAGGATAGTTGTCAAGTATAAACAAACCTTAATTTAAAATGAGGACCATAAGCAGATATTTAATTGCTTATTAAATTGGTAGTTGCTTTAGAACCTTGACTTTAAAAAATTCTTTTATTAAAGTAATTTTTTTAATTCTTTTTTTTTTTTTTTTAGTTGTAGATGGACACAATATCTTTGTTTATTTTTATGTGTGCTGAGGATCGAACCCAGGGCCTCACATGTGTGAGGCAAGCGCTCTACCACTGAGCTACAACCCCAGCCCAAAATAAATGTTTTATTGAGTAGCATTTCTCATAACATTTTAGGATACCTCAGTAAAATTTTGGACAAAGTGTGTTCTTATTAATTGGATTGGAGATACTGATTTTAACTAAAAGCAAGGATTATAACCGAAAATTAAAAGATAAGTTATTTTGCTAATAGGTAATTATCTGGGACAGTAGGTCTTATATCTTGTTGAAGTGTGTGCAACACACTTTTCACATGCTTTCTTTCACCTTTAAGTAAGTATGCCTGTGAACTGATTCAAGTTTGACATTGAGGATTTTTTTAAACATTAGAAATGATATATTAATTCAAGCAAGTACCATTACTATTTTTAACTTACTTTTCAAGAAGACCTGCTTAATTTATTTCAGATTGTTTGGTGTACCATATTTAGATTGTACCATCTACTAAGTACTTTACTTACTAAGGTTTTTCATACCTAGATTGCTTTATTATGGAATTGAATATTAAAGATTTTTATGATCCAGAGATTGTAACATATAGTTCCCCTGCTCTAATCTCTATTGGTTTCAGGCATAGTTCTTGAATAGCCCTTGCCTTTGGGTATTTTTGTATCCAGTTTTCTGAAGAATGCATTTCTACAAAGTTTGTATATGTTATCTTTCTTTTCTTTTTTAGTTTATAATTTGAAATGTACTTAGATCCTCCAAATGAAAAACCTTAGTTTTGACCTTATGATAAATGTCTTCTTTATTACTGTCTAGCAGTCACTCTCCCATTACTTAACCCTACCCTCTTTTTAAAAACTAAAAATGTGTAGTAGTTGTATTAAGTTGCCAGAATATTTTCAAGTAACAGGAAATAAACAAGTAGTTACTTCCTCCAGTGATTTGTTGTCATTGAATAGGAAAATAGTTTATTTTGAGAGAACACACTTATTTTGCTAACTCAACATTTCCTCAAGATCTTTGGAAAATAAGAGGAAAAATTTTTAGTGCAATGGTCTTGTAATATGGAAAAGGACATATTTTAAAACAAAATTTATTTCTCATTATTTTATATTCAACTTTAGAGGAAGCTAAAAGAAGTAGATATTAAGTTGAAAATCTGACTCAATATATCAGATGCACATATGATATAAATAATCTAAAATTAGTGAATACTTTTGATCTGCCCAATATTTTAAAAATATAATAAGTAACATTGACTATAACTTCTCTCAAAGTTGAATCAATGTTAGGTTTCTGATACAGTATATCCAGAAATTCACATTCAGATAACTATAGGAAATATAAGAAAAAAGGTAAAGGACAGGCTCTCCTAAAGATAATTTATAAGGGCTTCTGTTTCTTAGGCATCTCTAATGTAGTAGTAATGATTATAAACAGTTGAACCATATTTGTCACTTTAGTAAATAATTTCCCTATAAATAATTATAATTGATACCCAAATACCCTCAAATTATTCTACTTTAAAAATAGTTCAATGGACTTTGGGGATTTAAAGTAATACTGTTTCATTTTAAAACCACTAAGGAATCTTTTTTTTTCTTTTAAAACTAAAGCTTTTGTGAAAATAAGCATTGTAATACAATTGAGAGATCTTACATAAAAATTACTTTTATGTGATACTTTGTTTTTCTGTCTAAGCAGGCAAAGACAAATATAGAAAAAAATATTTTTTTAAAAAAATTTCTAATATTGAGTGATACAGAGATAGGTTTGTTATTTATTACATAAAATTAAAACAAAGGTAAGGGGAAATAAACCCATCTAAGTCCTGAGAAGTTAAATGGAAATTGAGTGAAGAGTGAGTAGGTAAAAATAGAGATCTAATATTTCATTTATCAGCTAAATTTTATATCCAAATTTTCAGCATTTTTGGCTTTTATATTTCCTGCAAAAGCACATGACTTCCCTTGGTAAGGGGCATGACAGTTGAATGTAATAGCTCATATAGTGCTTTTTATCAGCATAAAATAAACCACCAGTTTTTGAGTATGTAGTAACTCAGAATGGAGTTTTTAAAAATAGTTTTTTAATATGCCAAAACATTTGTGGCTTTTGAACAAAACACAGTGAGATTTTATTTTGACTTCTGTATTTGATGAATTACATTTTTTAAAATACTTTTCCTGAGAAGCACTATACACAAAATAGTTGTTTATGTACTGATTTTATTGGATCACACTAAGCCCATTGGCCATTTTAAAAATGTTTAGGTTTTAAAACCACCAATATGTATCAGCTACATTTTACTAGCATTGTATTATTGTAAGTGTTGTAACATATTAGAGTTTAATTTAAAAGAAATTTTTGCTTCCATTTTATAAAGATGTTCTGTTGAGAGCGTTGATGGTAGTGATGTTTTTATCTGTATATTTCATTGACTTTTAGGTGGTGTCTTAAACTATCAGTATTTGCTTCATATTGTGAAAGAAGAAAGAAAACTGTACTTGTCTCTCTGTTGTTTGTGTTTTTATCATATAGGCATGTTGTAGGCATTAATTTGAGAAGTCTGTAAACTTTGGTTGTCTGTGACACTGATTAGAACAAAGATAATCTGAGACAGCAAATAATAGCTACCCCCCCCCATATATTTCACATCCATTCACTTAATCAATAAATAATCAGGGCCTACTGTGTCATTATGCAAAATGTGCTGGTACAGTCAAAGATGAATCAGATATAGACCTTGTATAGTTTAATAGAAGAGATAAGGAATGAATGTTATAAGAGAGTTATAGTAGTGCAAGAGAGGAAAGGTGTGTCTTCCAGGGTGGAAGAATATGGAAGTCAAAGATATCCTATGATTAGGCAGAGAGCACATTCTTTAATTCTGTTTTGAATAGGGCAGCATTTTTCAGACTCCAAATATTCATTTGAACGGGAAGGCTTTAGAGTTAAAAAAAAAAAATTTAAGATTGCTAGGGTGTGGCTCAGTGGTAGAGCACTATACCTAGCATGTGTGAGGCCCTGGGTTTGATTCTCAGCTCTGCATATGAAGAAATAAAATAAAGGTCCATCAACAGCTAAAAAATATTTTTAAAAATTTAAGATAAGTGTTTTTTAATTTTTGCATTGTAAAGGTTTTGTATCTTTTGTAAAGATTACTCTTTGCAGTGATAATTGCAGTAGAAAGTCATTTGTTACAGGATGAGATTTGTTTCTTAAACAGTGTTTTCTCAAGTTGGGATTTGTGGACAGAGTTTTTTTTTTAATTGTTGGTACTGAGAACTGAACCCAGGGCCTCGTGCATAGTACGCAAGTGCCTTAGTGCCCTATCAGGGAGCCACATCCTCAGCTCTTGTGGACAGATTTGATTAATGTTCAAGAGAACATTTTTTCCCCTTAAAGGACTGTACATGTTTCTTAAATTTGAGAAACAAAGGCTTAAATTAATTTTTAAAATGAACTTATACTGTCTGAAAGACATTCAAGTCAATGAAAGGAAATTAGGTGTCCAGAAGTATACAAGTAGCAAGGGGAACCATTTTAGGAATTAAAAAATTTATTTTATCAGGAGATGATTTCTTTTGTAGCTGTGTCCTGTGTAGTGGTCAAAACCTTTCTGTAATTTATAACTTTTGAAATCCCAGTTTCACCTTCTGCTTATAGTTTTCCAGTAAATTAATAGTTTGAATTCATTTAAAGTTAAGCCAAACGATAACTCAAAAGTTAACTCAGAAGTTATATTGTAGAATATGGTATAGTATTTTCTTTCAATAATTGGGGTAGGTAGAACTCATAAAGAATAAAGAAATAGTTCATTTAGTTCATTGTCTATTGAAGAAATTTGAGTTTCATATTAGGTGAATTTGATACCACATTTACATTGTCATTTGTAGAATATTTTTACTGAACATCCCAAATAATGCACAATTTTGAGGAAAAATATTGAGAAATTCTTTTACTTTTCCTCTTAAAAATATTTTTAAGGAAAAAATATTCTCTTTCCCCAATAAACATATAAAACTGAACAAAAGAAGAAATAGATGATGGTTTTCAGTTCCTCACATTTTCTGAAAACTGTTCAGGCTTTTAGAATGGGGAAATTCATAGAAACTACTGTTCTTTTCTGGAAAAAAAGAGTATTTTAACCAGGGGAGGAAGTCAGGGTGACATTATTTGTTCATATCATACATAGAATAGTATAATTTTTGTTCACCTGTATTCTTATTTTCTTATTTTATATGTAATATATACCATTTTGAGGATAATATTTTATTACCATTTGATATTTTCAGTGGTTTGTGTCAGTTGACACTTTAAATAGCAAATGGGAAACACAAAAATGCAGTATTGCCACGTTTTCTTTTTGTCTTTTTTCTTAAAATCTCAGAGCAGTTGCAAGCATTTCTCATAATTTCCTAATGCACAGAAATTCTCTGAAACATTCAGAAGCTGCTAAAAGACTCAGGCTCTGAAAGAAGTCCCCAAGATACATCACTGCTTGACTGCAAACATTTTTAAGAAGTCACTGATTATAATGAACACAGCCTTTAATGGCAGTTTTTCCTTTTCTTTTCATGAGAATGTGACAGAGTGTCATTAAGGTTTTAGAAATGAATGCTCCTGAGGAAAGGAGGATCACTAGGACTACAATGATGCCCAGTATGTGGCCGTGGGATTCTCAGTTGGACTCTTTTTAGGTTTTTAATCAGGTTGGCAAAGGGGATGGAGAAGAAGGGAATGGAATAGACAAGAACTTTGGGACACCTGTACACCAGAGTATTTACTTTCCCATTGATCCTCCTAGATATTGAATTTGTAGAGTCTAATATAGAAAGGTGAACCGAATTCTAAATATGTTAAAGGCTAACAGATAATCATCTCTAACCATTTACATTTAGAAACACATAATTCTTTTTTGTATTTAACTTAAACTGTTTGGATATATTAAATCTGAAATTTCATTTAAAATTGTAATTTCACTTCTGCTCTAAGGATATTGTTTTAACATATTGTTTATTTTTATGGTGTCTTAATTGTTCTTGGTATATTCTGCAGGTCAGTTAGATTAGGGCACAAAAGAGGGCAAATATAACAAGTGTTTGCCAGAAACAGGTATATCTCAGTACAGGAACAGAAAAGCATATTTGGGCATCAATCTTTGAAATAAGATCCAAAATACATTGATTACATAAAAAACAGATCTTCTTTTGTTGGGTGGAGGATGAAAAGAGGTATTATTTTAAAGTATTCATTCATAACTTCTTTTAAGTTTTCCTTTCCTTATTTTTCCTTTCTCCCTTATTGGGGTTTGAACCCAGGGACACTCTACCATTGACCTTTTAATTTATTTTTTATTTATTTTTTTAATTGATTTTATTATTTTTTAAAATACACAACAGTGGAATGCATTACAGTCCTTATTACACATATAAAGCACAATTTTTCATATCTCTGTATATAAAGTATGTACATGTCAATTTATGCCATTATACATGTACTTTTTTTTTGCATTACAATTCTTAATACACATATATACCACAATTTTTCATATCTCTGTATATAAGATATGTTGACACCCAATTCACGTCTTCATCCATGTACTTTGTATAATGATGACCATCACATTCCACCATCCTTGCTAATCCCCTTCCCCCTCCCTTTCCCTCCCACCCCTCTTCCCTATCTAGAATTAATCTAATCCTCCCACGCCTCTCCCTCCCTACCCCACCATGAGTCACCCCCCTTATATCAGAGAAAACATTCGGCATTTGTTTTTTTGGGATTGGCTGACTTCACTTAGCATTATCTTCTCCAATGCCATTCATTTACCTGCAAACACCATGATTTTGTTCTTTTTCAATATTCCATTATGTATAAATGCCACATTTTTTTATCCATTTTCCACTGAAGGACATCTAGGTTGGCTCCACAGTCTAGTTATTGTGAATTGTGCTGCTATAAACATTGAGTCCTTTGGGTAAAGTCCGAGGAGAGGAATAGCTGGGTCAAATGGTGGTTCCATTCCCAGATTTCCAAGGAATCTCCATACTGCTTTCCAAATTGGCTGCACCAATTTGCAGTCCAACCAGCAATGTATGAGTGTACCTTTTTCCCCACATCCTCGCCAACATTTATTGTTGTTTGTCTTCATAATAGCTGCCATTCTGACTGGAGTGAGATGATATCTTAGAGTAGGCATTTTTGTATATCAGTGACAAATCCTCTGAGAAGGAAATGAGGAAAACTATCCCATTGACAATATCCTCAAAAAAAAAAAAAAAAAAGATACTTGGGAATCAACAAAAGAGGTGAAAGATCTATACAATGAAAACTACAGAACCCAAAAGAGAGAAATCAAAGAAGACCTTAGAAGATGGAAAGATCTACCTTGCTCATGGATAGGCAGAATTAATATTATCAAAATGACCATACTACTAAAAGCACTATACAGGTTTAATGCAATTCCGATCAAAATCCCAATGGCATTCCTCATAGAAATAGAAAAAGCAGTCATGAAATTCATGTGGAAAAATAAAGAGACCCAGAATAGCTAAAGCAATTCTAAGCAGGCAGAGCTAACTATACCAGAATAAAGGACACAGAGACTAACCCACAAAATTACAATTATCTTATATTAGACAAAGGTGCCAAAAATATGCACTGGAGAAAAGATAGTATCTTCAACAAATGGTGCTGTGAAAACTGGAAATCCATATGCAACAAAATGAAATTGAACCCCTGTCTCTCACCATGTACAAAACTTAACTCAAAATGGATCAAGGACCTAGGAATTAAATCAGAGATTCTGTCTAATAGAAGAAAAAGCAGGCCCTAATCATCATCATGTGGGATTAGGCCCCAACTTCCTTAATAAGACTCCTATAGCACAAGAATTAAAAACAAGAATCAATAAATGGGATGGATTCAAACTAAAAAGTTTTTTTTCTCAGCAAAAGAAACAATCTGTCAGGTGAACAGAGTCTATGTCCTGGGAGCAAATTTTTACCCCTCACACATCAGATAGAGCACTAATCCCTAGGTACATAAAGAACTCAAGAAGCTAAGCACCAAAAAACCAAATAACCCAATCAATAAATGGGCCAAGGACCTGAACAGACACTTCTCAGAAGAGGTATAAAATCAATCAACAAATATTTATTTTTTATTTTGAGTCAGGGTCTTGCTGAGTTGCTAAGGCTGCTTTCAAACTTGTGATCCTCCTGCCTCAGCCTCCTGATTCATTGGGGTTATAGGTATACACTGGCTTCTCTTTAAGTTTCTTAATAATAAGCACTTTAAATCTCATATTTAATGAATGATATGTAAGATCTATGAAGTGTTTTATGATTTTTTTTTTTGAAATTACAGCATGTATATAGTACATGAGAAGTTATTTTCCTTAGTAAGTCATAAGAACATTTCTGCACAGGTAATTCCTGTGACTCATTGTAGCCCAGGAATTTGTAGAAACATGACAATGTATTTCTTTACTTCTTTTTCCAGTTGAAATTGTAAAGAAATTGCTTGAGCACCTATCTATTTCTCACTGAGAATAAACCTTTTCTCTGGAAAATGATCATTCTATACTTCATTTTACCTTTTTTTTATTTTTAAATGGTAAAGCTGACTTGGAAATGGTAGCTTTCATTTTACTTTTTGAAGTTACTTATATTTTATGGAAACATAAAATCATCTTAATGTTATTTTTAAAAAATTTACCCTTTGACTCTAAGATGATGTTGAAACTCTGAATAGCAACACTTAGATCCTGTGTGTTGTTTCTCGGTACTCTTGCTGATAGCTCAGTGCTACGTTAACATGTATTTTGTCATTGTATATTCCACACACAATAAAAATTTTTTATGAACACTTTTTAAAAATATTAATTAAAAAAAATTTTTTTTGGTATGGTACAGGGGATTGAACCCAGAGGCACTCTACCACTGAGCTATATCCCCTGTCTTTAATTTTTATTTTGAGACAGTGTCCTAGTAAGTTGCCCAGGCTGGCACCAAATCTGTGATTTTTCTGCTGCAGCCTGCCAAGTGGCTGGGATTACAGGTGTGCACTATTGTACATGGCTATAGGCTCATTATGTGTTTTTTTCCTCCCCCTAGGCCTGGAATCAGTGGTTTTTGGAAGGAGTCTTTGGTTCCTTTAATTGGAAAATGATATTAGAATCCAAGATCTAGGCAATTAATGTTTGTCTTTTAATATGGCAATATTGAGTTGAGTCAAATCATAGATATATTTGAATATCTACATCTTGATGATATTATATAAAATTCAGTTGTTGATTCAGACTGTAGTCATGTCCCCAATGATTCAGAAGGAAGATTTGGAAGTTTATTTAGAAGTTTACTTAGATACTTTCCTTGTCTTGATATCAATTTAATATACTGTGGTGTATCTTTCAACTTTGTATTTTTTGTAAGTTTCTTAAGTATTTTGTGTCTTTATAAAATTTATATTAATATTTGAATATACACCCTTTATTAATTTAATTATCATCTTCTCAAGACTTGAACCGTATGTTTTTCTCATTTGAAAATTCTTAGACTCTGGCTTTTTTTTTTTTTTTTTTGTACCAGGGATTGAACCTAGCAGTGCTTAAACCACTGAGCTACATCCCCAGTCCATTTTAGTTTTTATTTTGAGACAGAATCTTGCTAAGCTGCTGAGGTTTTCTTTGAATTTGTGATCCTCCTGCCTCTGCCTCCCAAGTCTGAGATTATAGGAGTAATCCATTGCACCTCGATCTGGATAGTTTTTAATGGGGGAGTTACCAAACCTTTGGTATGATTTCCCTCTTTAATTATTGCAAGGTTTTAAAGAAATTGTATGCAAAATTCACTGGGAACTAACATTATATGGAATTTGTAAGTGGATTTTATTTGACCTACTTTTTTAGGGAAACTGCCACAAAAAGAATTGTTATTAATAATTAAGCCCTTTTAGTGTGGGGTAATGATGAGAAAATAAGTTGCATGTGGTGACTGGGTAGAAAACATTACTTATTCATCATAAGAGACTTTGAGGGTCTTGAATATTCTGGAGGGTGGAAGGACCCCTTTCTTCTTTCCCCCTCCTTTTGGTACCAGGGATTGAACCCTGGGGCGTTTAACCACTGAGCCACATTCCCAAACCTATTTCATATTTTGTTTTGAGACAGGGTCTTGCCAAGTTGCTTATAACCTTGATAAGTTGCTGAGGCTGGCTTTGAATTTACTGTCTTCCTGCTTCAGCCTCCTGAGCCTCTGGAATTACAGGTGTATGCCACTACACCTTGCTCTTTCCTTTTTTTTTTTAATATTTATTTTTTAGTTGTAGTTGGAAACAATACCTTTATTTCACTTATTTTTATGTGGTGCTGAGGATCGAACCCAGGGTCTCGCACATGGGAGGCGAGCGCTCTACCGCTGAGCCACAACCCCAGCCTCTCTTTCCTTCTTTAAAACCAGTCTTTCCCCTGCCCTGCTTCCTTCTCAGAACTTTTTCCTAGTTTATGTCTGGATAAGATTTCTCTCTTCACTTCTGCCATTCACTGTGGCAGTCCAGTATGGTATGTAGTGAATGCACTGTGATTGTGAGCACAGAAACAGAGCTAGGTTTGATTCTGCCACTTACTAGTAGCCATCTAATTTTGGACAAATTCCACTTTCTAAGCCTCTTTTTCCCTCATCTGCAATGAAGATAATAGTGCTTACCTTTGCAGAAATGAACTAATGTGTGTAAAGGACTTACTGTCATCATCCTTGGAACACTGTAAGATCTTAATATTAATTATTGTGTGAACTATATTGTTAACTCCTTTTGAGACATTTGAAAATGAGGTGTCATTTAGCAAGAATATAGTATAAGCTTGTTTAGAACTATATGTCATTAATTGCATGTTATGTAGCAGATTCTTGATCTCAGTTTGTATTTAAAATTAAGGTGAATGATTATGTTTAATAAAATCTTAATCAGTTGAGTTCTGTTTAACCTCTTCACATTTTACTAAATATGGAGAGTTTAGAATTTTTTTAAAATCAATATAATTTGTTTAACTGGCTTTAAAAAATGCAATCTATATAATTTTAAAACACAATTAGATGGCACTTAATATAGCATGGCTCTACATGTTGCATCCACACTGGTGATATGAGTGTGTGTGTCTGTGTGTGTGTGTGTATAATGGCAACTAAGAAGACATTTATATAGTTCACTTAGCAATTACCAACTCAACCAAATTGATTTTTTGTGTGTGTGGGAGTGGTACTGAGGATTGAACCCAGGGCCTTGAGCATGCAAGGCAAGCACTCTACCAACTGAGCTATATCCCCAGCCCCAACCAAATTGATTTTTATTAGTTTCTAGTAGTAATGCATTTATTGTTTTTAATAGTTTTTTTTTTTCTTTTTCTCAATACTGGGGATCTAACTCAGGGGTGCTTTACCACTGAGCTACATCTCCAGACCCTTTTTATTTTTTATTATGAGACAGGGTCTCACTAAGTTGCTGAGGGCCTTGTTATATTGCTGAGCTGGCCTTGAACTTCTGATATTCCTGCCTCACTCAGCCTTTTGGGTTGCTGGGATTACAGACATATGCCACTGTTCCTGGTTTCAGTTGAGTTTCTCTATGGTAACTATCTGAAAAAGAAATAAAATAAATAGTTTGATTTACAGTGACATCAAAAGAATAAAATAAACATGAATAATTTTAGTCAAGCAAGTGAAAGATTTTTTCACTAAAAATTGGAATATCCATTAAAGAAATGAAAGACTCTCAAAAAGAAAGAAAGAAAAAAACCCAATCAGTAAAGGGGCAAATGAACTAAAATATACTTCTCAAAAGAAGTACAAATGGCCAGCAAATATATGAAAATATGTTCAATATCTTTAGCCAATTAGATGCAAATCAAAACTACACTGAGATTTCATCTCACTCCAGTTAAGACTGACAACCATAAAGAATACAAATATCAGCAAATGCTGGAGAGGATGTAGGGGGAAAAAGGAACAGTTTTACATTACATTAGTAAATTAGTGTAACCACTATGGAAATCATTATGGAGGTTACTAAAAAAATTAGGCATTAGGCACGGAACTACTGTATGATCCAGCTGTACCAGTTTTTTTTTTTTTCCCCCCACTGAGGATTGAACCCAGGGGCATTTAACCACTGAGCCACATGGCTAGCCCTTTTTTGTATTTTATTTAGAGACAGGGTCTTGCTGAGTTGCTTAGAGCCTTGCTAAGTTACTGAGGCTGGCTTTGAACTTTTGAGCCTCCTGCCACAGCCTCCTGAGATGCTGGGATTACATGTGTGTGCTCATTGGTATTGTCCTAAAGGATTAAAGCCAGCAAACTGTAATGATACGTGCATATCCATGTTTATAGCAACACAATTCACAATAGCCAAATTGTGGAACCAGCCTAAGTGTCTGTCAACAGATCAATGGATAAACAATACGTAGTATGTACACACAGTGGAGTTTTATTCGCCACAAAGAAGAATGAAATTATGTCATGTGCTAGTTAATGGGTGGAACTGGAGAACATCATGCTGAGTGAAATAAGCCAAACTCAGAAACAAGGGTCATGTTTTCTATCATGTGGATGCTAGGAAGAGAGGAGGTGCTAACAAATGAAATTCACCAAATGATACTGTTGTATTTAGTGTATGTACAAATATGTAGCAATAAATCCCACTGTTTATATTATAATAATACAGCAATAAAAAGGAAAAAGATAAATGGAAAGATATCCTACATTCATAGATTGGAAGAATTAGTCTTGTTAAGATGTCCACACTATATAACACAATCTGTATAGATTAAATGCAATTCCTATCAAAATTCCAGTGACATTTTTTTCATAGAAAGTGAAAAAAATAATCCCAGAATTCATATGGAACCACAAAAGATCCCAAAGCAGTGTGGAGAAAGAACAAAGTTGGAGGCATCACACTAACTGATTTGAAAGTATATTATAAATTTATAGTAATCAAAACAGGATGGTACTGGCATAAAACAGACTATTGGAATAATGTCACAGAAATAAACCCACACATGGAGGGTCAAACTAATATTTGACAAAAGTACCAAGAATATGCAGCGAGGAAAGGATAGTCTCTTGTAACAAAAGATGTTGGGACAACTGGTTATTCACCTGTGAAAAAATGAAATTGAACCCTTATCGTACACTACACACAAAAAGCAATTCAGAGTAGATTAAAGACTTACATGTATAAAATGTGAAACAGTAAAAATGTCAGGAAAAGCTCTGACATTGGTCTTGGCATTGAGTTTTTTAGACATGACATCAAAAACACATGAAAGATAAATAAGTGGGGCCACATCAGACTAAAGATTTTCTACACAGTGAAGAAAGCAGTCAACAAAATGAAAAGTTAACCTATGGAGTGGGAGAAAATATTTGTAAACCATTCATCAGATAGTCCACCTTTATCCAAAATTATATATAAAGAATGCATAGACCTTGGGCTGGGTTTGTGGCTTAGTGGTAGAGCGCTCGCCCAGCACATGCAAGGCCCTGGGTTCAATCCCCAACACCACATAAAAATAAATAAAATAAAGGTATTGTGTCCAACTACAGCTAAAAAATAAATGTTAAAAAAGAATGCATAGACCTTAATAGCCAAAAACCCAAATAACTGAAAACAGGCAAAGAACTTGAATAGATATTTTTCCAGAGAAGACATACAAATAGTTAATAGGCATATGAAAAGGTGCCCCAAAACATCACTAATTTTATGGGAAATGCAAATCAAAACCACAATGAGGCAGAGCTCAGTGTTATACACCTGTAATTCCAGTGACTTGGGAGGCTGAGGCAGGTGGATCGCAGGTTCAAAGCCAGCCTCAGCAAAAGCGAGGTGCTAAGCAACTCAGTGAGACCTGTTTCTAAATAAAATACAAAATAGGGCTGGGGATGTGGCTTAGTGGCCGAGTTTTCCTGAGTTCAATCCCCAGAACCTGTTCCTTTCCACCCCTCTCCCCAAAATTAAAAAACCACAGTGAAATAGCACCTCATGTCTGCTATTATAGCTGTTATCCAAAAGAGATGATAGTAAGTATTGAAGATGTGGAGAAAAGGAAATCTTTGTACAACCCTGCTATTGGTGGGATTGTAAATTGGTGCAGCCATTATGGAAAACAGTATGGAAGTTTTTAAAAAATATTGGATATATGTCTTGAGGAAGAGATAGCTGTACTCCCATATTCTTTGGTAAGCATGTACTTTAACTGGTTGAATTAGGGGTGAGTGGGTGAATTTGAGGGTGATCTACAACTCTTGATCATTTAGTATGCAATAGCATTAGTATATTTTATAAGCAGAGTATTGGACATTTAAGTCAATGGATTAAGTAAAGATTTTGTTAAGTGATTATTTATGCTTTTTTGAGAATAAGCTGTATTCCTGGATAGAGACAAAATGCTCTAAGGAATGGATACATCTATAGTTTATTTTTCTTTTTTAATGTCCTTAAATATTTAGGGGTGTCGTAGTCCCAAGAATGTTTGCTGTTTGGCTTTAAGCTCTTGGTGTCACATTAAACAAGAACTTGAGGTAAGGAAAAAATTTGCGTGAGGCAAAACGGGTAAAAAACCAAAGCCAGAAATGGATTTTGATCATGTAGTGGTGGTCAAGGGACAGAGAATGTGAAATAAGTGTGTTAGGATTATCTGCAGGGACCATGGAAGGAAGTAATTGTATTGAACAGGTTTGAGGAAATCAACATTTGTACCTATTATTTTGAATGTTACATTTATGAACATACACTAAATGCATATTTTAGCTAATATATAAACAATTTTTTTCTCTTCCTGGGATAGATTGACTCATGTTGTTTATTTAAAAGGTATGTAAATGATGAGATGTCTGGGAACTTTTTTGTCATGTAATTATTTGAATTTATTCTTTAAAAAAAGATTTTATACAAACTGAAAGATCAAGGAATATGGGGTAGGCAACGGTTGTTGACAACCTGGCTTGCAAATAGTAACAAAATATATTAGTTTGCTGAATAAAATTAAAGCTTATTTTTCTTTCTGTAGTATATTAATTATGTTATAGTATGCCGTAGCCACTTTCAGTGCAATCTTTCTAGTCTTGGAACAGCAGCCAATTTCAGGAATTAAGAGAATTAGGTTACTTTGCCTGGTAGCAAAAAAGCCCAAGGTATTAAACCATTGGCATGTCTGTTTGGGGCACAATCAGAAATAAAGTTTAGAGATAAAAGTCAATTTGCATACTGTTCACATTTATTCATACTTTTAACAGGTATATTTTTCTTTTTCTCTCTAATTTATATAATCCTTTTTGAAACAGATTTTCAATTGCTGTTATATCCAGAAGAGCAGCATTTTAATAAAATTTTATGATACAGAAATTCAGAATTGAACTACATACAGTAAGTTAAAACTGGCTATGAAAATACTTTAATCTATCTTTAAAATATTTAAGCAAATAATAAAACGTGGTTATCTAACAACTATATGTTATAAAACATGTAAAATATTCATTTACTGTATCAAATAACATAAGAAATCAGTTTGGTAGTGGAAGAAATGATGATTTCATTTTAACTTCAATATTTTAAAAAAGTAATGTAGTTTTTGTACTCAAAGCAATAGAAGCAGAGATGAGATGACAATATCAGAACATTTAAATTTTTTTAGGATAGAACTTGGCCAGAGGCTGGGGATGTGGCTCAAGTGGTAGCGCGCTCTCTGGCATGCGTGCGGCCCGGGTTCGATCCTCAGCACTACATACAAAGATGTTGTGTCTGCCGAAAACTAAAAAATAAATATTAAAAATTCTCTCTCTCTCTCTCTCTCTCTCTCTCTCTCTCTCTCTCTCTCTCTCTCTTTCTCTTTCTCTTTCTCTTTAAAAAAAAAAAGAACTTGGCCAGCTGTTATAGCTGACATTAGTAATATGTCTTAGTGATTTTTATGAAATTTTTGGGAAAATTGTTTTCTTCCCCAAGTTCTGAAGTCCTTGCAGAATTCTTTGTCTTTCTGTTCCTGTAACCATTGCTATCCCATTTTGAAGCTATGAGAATCTGGATCGTCTTTGACTTACAGAATCTCTTTAGAGCCATATACTTTAAAGTCTCCCAAGAGTATGAAGAAGAGAATTGCTTTAATATAATTGGAAAAATACCAGGAAAACTAATCAATCCTTAGGGTTTCCAGCAAGTGCAAAATGGAGTAAAACTAAAGAATTCAGTGATTAGAAGTGACCTGTTATTAATACGGACTAGGCTCAAAACTTAATATTTAACTCAGTCAATTTAAAACTATATTTTCCACATCAGTAGAGTTTAAAGAGATTCCTTTAGACATTAAACATTAGGGCCTTTAGTGGTGTGCTTTTTGCAAAGTACCACTCGCTGTCTACCTTTCTTTGACCCTTATGGTTCTCAGATATCTCACTTGAAAAGTCCTGTTGCAACCTATGGAAATAATGCCTAGAAGAATGTTGCAAGTAGAATGCCCTAAGAGGTTACCTAGCCCATAATTTCCTAAATCTGTTCGTTTATCAGATTTACAATATATTTCCAGGCCTACCCCAGTCCTGATGAAATAGAATATACAGGTGAAGCCCAAGAATCTGTATTTTAACTAGTGTGTCTTAGTATTAGGCTGGCACAGATGGATTGGAAATTACTGTTTCAAGACCAGTGCTCTTATTTTCTAGATAAAAATCTTCAGGCCCAGTGTCTTCCTAGTATGTAGTCAGTTTGGTCCTCTTCATGTGAACTACAAATAGAGTACTTTGAGCTTAGATCATTATAGCTATAGAAGTTTACTTAATGGAACTAAACTCAAATGTTCCTGAAGAGTTAGCTGTTTGGTATTTGACTCTTCAAGACATTGTTTGAGCATACAACAAAATTTCTTGAGCTATGTAGCAGGCAGATGTTGAATCAATAACAAAAGAACTTATATATCTTCTCCTTCATGTTAATATCCTGTGAGTGAGGACAGTCAGATTCTTCTTGCTAACACTTGCTAGGTTTTTTATTTTAATCATTCTAATACTTATGCCCTGGTTTTATTTTGTGATTTTAATTATATTTTATTAATTATAAAATTATATCTGAAAATGTTGGGAATCTTTTTGTCTGTTTATTTACCATCTGCCCAGACTTTGCTTTAAAGTCTGGGCAGATGGTAAATAAAAGATGGCAGATGGTAAATAAAATATTTTTACCTGAAATAAAAGTTATTACTTTTGAAACCCAGTTTGTTAGTTTGTTCTTTTATGGTTCATGTTTTTGGTATTGAGTTTTAGAAATCTTAACAAAGGCTTATAAATGTTTTCTACTTTTTTTTTAATAGAGATTTTATAGTTTCAGGTTTAACATTTAAGTCTGTGATTGATTTTGAATTAATCTTTGTATAAAGTGAGATATAAATTGAAGTTTCTTTTTTTTTGCATACGAATATTCAACTATTCTAACAACATTTGTTGAAAAATGATCCTTTATTGAGTTTTCTTTGCACTTTTGTTGAAAATCAGTAATCTGTGGGCTGGAGGTATAGCCCAGTTATACAGTATGTACTTAGCATCTATGAGGCCCTGGGTTCAATCCCCAGCAACAATAATAACAACAGAAATCAAAAATTTTGAAGTTTGTTCTCTTCCATTCATCTGTTTGTCTGTCTTGATGCCAATAAGATATTCTGTTGATTCCATACCTTTGTAATAATTCTTCAAATTAAATAATGTAAGTCCTCCTGCTTTGTTGTTTTTCAAAGTTGTTCTGGATATTATAGGTTCTTTGCATTTCAACATCAATTTTAAGAATAATTAATTTCTTCCAGAAAATATGTGGAGGTTAATTTTGATTGTGTTGAAAGTATCTATTAGTTGAGAATTGACCAGTTAAAAATATTTATTCTTCTAACTCATGAACATGGTATATCTCCCTATTTAAGTCTTCTTTAATTTCTCTTAACAATGTTTTATAGCTTTAGCACATAAATTTTATGTTAGATTTGTCCCTAAGCATCTTATATTTTTTGATGCTGTTGTAAATGATATAGTTTAAAATTTTTAATTTCTAGTGTTGCTGGCAGACAGAACTATAATTGCTTTTTGCATGTTGGTCTTGATTCCTATATCTATATTATCATCACTTATTAGTTGTACAAATACTTTTGGTAGATTCTACAGGACTTTTTGTGTTCTTGAACTTGTCTTCTCCAAATAAAAGCAGTATACTCCTTTCTTTACAGTCCAGATGAATTTTATTTTTCTTGCATTATTGCACTGACTAGAAACTTTAATACAGTGTTGATTAGGGGGTGGGAATGGACATCCTTGTCTTTTTTTCTGATTTTAGGGGAAAGCATAGTCTTCCACCATTATATATAATGTCACCTGTTGGCTTTTTACTTTTGTGGTCCTGGGGATTGAACTACGGCCTTGCATATACTTGACAAACCCTCTTCCATGTAGCTACATTCCCAACCTGGCTATAGGTTTTTTGTATATACTATTTCTTGGATTGAGGAAATCTCCAGTTTGCTAAGCATTTTTATCAGGAATTTGATTTTTTTTCCTCTCTTTTTTTGGTGCTGGGTATCAACCCAGGGCCTTGTGCTCTACCCCCGAGTTAAACTCACAGCCTCTGGGTTTTTGACTTTTTTTATTTATTTTTAATTTTTTTTATTGTAGATGGACACAGTACTTTTTATTTTTTATTTGTTTATTTTTATGTGGTGCTGAGGATCAAAACCAGTGCCTCACATGTGCTAGGCAAGTACTGTACCACTAAGCTACAATCCTAGCCCCTGGATTTTGGATTTTATCAAATGGTTTTTAAATGTCTGTTGAGATGATTTTTAAAAATGTATAGTGAACTATGTTAGTTGATTTTTCAAATACTAAAGCAACTTTGTATTTCCGGGTTAAACAATGCTCAGTAATGCCATATTATCTTTTCAATATATCAATGAAGTCATTTTACTAAAGTGGTGTGTAGAATTATATAGAATTATATGAATGAGGCATATTTGTGGTTTTCTTTAATGTCTTTGGTCTTGATATCTAAGTAATGCTGATCTTATAGAAAAAGTCAGAAAATATTCTTTTTCATTCTACTTTTGGAGAGATTTTATCTAAGATTGGCATTATTTCTTCTTAATATTTGGTAGAGTTACCCAATAAAGCAATTTGGGTCTTGAGTTTTCTTTGTGGAAAGGTTTTTAGCTACAAAATCAATTTCTTTACTAGACATAGAGCTACTCAGGTTATCAATTTCTTCTTCAGTAAGCTTAAATGATTCATGTTTTTCAAAGATTTTAAAATATTTTAACTAAGTAGTTTAATTTATTGGCCCAAAGTTGTTCATAATATTTCTTATTCAATATGTGTAGGATAGGGTGGGAAATATAGCTTAGTGTAAGAGAACTTGCCTAGTATGTGCAAGCCCCTCCGTTCAATCCCCAGTACCACCAAGGAAAAACAAAAGAAGACATAAATTATGTATAGAGTCTCTAGTGATATCACCTTTCTAAGTTTTTTCTGATCTATCTGACTTGAGATTAATAAATTTTATTGATCTCAAAGAAAGCTTTTAATTTCATTGATTTGTTTTTTAGCTTTAATCTTTATTCTTTTCTTTTTTCCCCTGTTTACAGTGGATTTTATTAGTTTTTTTTTTTTTTTCCCATTTTCTTGAGGTGGAAGTGAAGTTTTGTGACCCTAAAATCACAAACGAGGGGCTGGGGATATAGCTCAGTTGGTAGAGTGCTTGCCTAGCATTCACAAGGCCCTAGGTTCAATCCCTAGCACCAGCACCCCCCCACTAAAGAAATCACAAACAAGGTTTGTGAAATTGAATGCTAATACACATGTATATTAGGTTACTTGAAGTTGTTCCATAGCTCAGTGATGCTCTTTCATTATCTTTATTTCTTTCTTCTCTGTTTTTTATTATAAGTAATTTTATTTATTTATTTATTTGTTTGTTTGTTTGTTTGTTGGTACCAGGAATTGAACCCTTTACCACTGAGCTGCATCCTCAGCAGTTCTCTCTCTCTCTCTCTCTCTCTCTCTCTCTCTCTCTCTCTCTCTTTTTGGAGACAGGGCCTCACTAAATTGCAAAGGCAGGCTTTGAACTTGCAATCTTCCTGCCTCAGCTTCCCAAGCCACTGGAATTACAGATGTGTGCCACTGTTCCTGGCTACTATAAGTAATATAATATCTTGTTTCTGTGGTTCAAGTTCATTTGTCTTTGCTTCTGCAGTGTTTTATCTGCCATTAATTTTATCCAATGTGGTATTTGTTGTTGGGTGCTGAGGATTGAATTCAGAGGCCCTTTACTACGGAGCTAAATCCCCACCCCTTTTTAATTTTTGAGACAAGGTCTCAATAAATTCCTTAGGGCTCTCACTGTTGCTGCAGCTGGCCTTAAACTAGTGATCCTCCTGCTTCAGCCTTTGGAGTCTGTGGAATTACAGGCATGTGCCATTGTGCCTGGCACATGTGTTTTTAAGCTTAGATATTGAAACTTCCACTCCTTAAGTTTGATTTGAATTTTTTTTTATATCTTCAATGTCTGTTCTTAATTTTTCAAATATAAGGAAAATACATATACACTTATAGCAGCTGTTTTATTGTTCTTATCTTCCAATTTTAACATCTGTGTTGAGTCTAAGTTGGTTTTAGTGGATTGATTTTTTTTTTCTTCATTATGAATCTTATTTTCTCTTTTTTTTTTGCATGCCTTGCATTTTTTGATTAAAAGCCATACATTATTCATTGTATCTTGTTTGGTGTTTTTTTAAAAAAAATCCTATAAATATTCTTGACTTTTGTTCTGGGACAAGATTTAATTATTAAATTGTTTGATCCTTTTGTATCCTGCTTTTTTAGATGGACAGAGGTATGTTTAGTACTGACTATTCCCCACTGCTAAGGCAAGATACTTCTTCGTGCTGTGAATAATATCCCATGAGAGATTTTGCAGTCTGGCTGGTAGAAACAGGCACTATTTCCATCCTTGTAGGTGCCTGGTACTATTCTTTAACTTTTTTCAAAATTCTTTCCCCGTCCTCAGATAGTTTCTTTCACATGCACTCAATATTCTCTGCTGAATATTCAATGAAACCTTTAGAGATCTGTGGGATTGTTTCTCTGTGTAGTTCTCTCTCCTTCATTATTAGATCTTTCACATTTATTTATCTTGGCCTCTTTGGGTTCTTCTTCTTTCTGTTTTTCAAAGTCTATTTGCATTCTTGCTTCCCATGGAAATTCTGAAGACAGTAAACTGAGGCAGAGGAAGTACCCCCCTCTAGCTCGCTCTCAGGGACTATTGACCTTTGTCACTGGTTTCCAGTATCATAAACACTGATATACATACATGATATATATACATCCTGTATATATATATATACACACATTTTTTTGTGGGGGAGGGGAGTGGACGGTGGGAAAAGTAATTCCTGTTAATTTATCCTAGTTGGAAGCAGAGGTGTAGTACTCACTTTTGATTTGAGTCTAATAATTTCTTGAGTTTTGATTTTGTACTGTGGTATACATTATACTATCATCTATACCTGTAAAGATTTATATGTTTGTATGCTAAAAGGCTTAGTTTTAACAATCCTTACTGTGAAAATGGGAATTCATTTTACATTTGTGGTTTTCTTATTGTATTTTGCCATATCCAGTATGCCCTCCATAGTGCCTGGTGAAATAAAATTACATAAACAAAATATTCAGTACATAGTTGAGGAATAAATAATATGTTGATTTTAAAGGACCAGGATCATTCCCTGAGACATGTACAATTTATATAGCAGTAGATCCATATCCTGTGAAATTTATGTAGCAAGTCTTTGAACTGTTAAAATGTATCTTGGTAAATAATTATTATTGAGGTTGTGTAAAATAAACTGGAAGGCCTAATCATAAGTTCCTCTGTTCAAGGAACAAAATACGAGGGTCATAGTTGGGCTACTGCCTATATTATGCTTAGAATTTTTTGGGTCTTAGAAATTTTGGGGTCTACTAGAATATTATCTTTTTTGAGATTGGATATTAATTCAAGGGAAGCATTCCATTGGTTTCAGGAACATAAATATTTTGACTAAAATCTTGTTAACTCTGGCATAGTTCTTTCTAAAAAACCCACAGATACTTTTTTTGGGGGGGAATGGGACCATCTGTTTTACCAGGGGACCTATCTGTGTGGGGTCAGTTGTCATCCTGAGAAATACTTGGAAGATTTGTGAGACTCATACTACTTTTGCCAACCAAATGTCTGCCAGCTTCTTTGACCTAGATGTAACTCCAGGGGGAATTTCACTGTGGATGCTTGATCTTAATGCTACTTCCCCTGGTAATCCAACATTGCTGGCTTTATAATTTAATAGTCTTCAGAAATTCTTTAAGATAAATTTGCTATTTTCTTTATCATTGTTTAACGACTTTTGTAACATGGGATTTTTATTGTGTGTGTGCATCAGAATTACTTTGGGCACTAAATAGACCATAAAGAAAATGTCTAAATTTTGAATTCCACTTCTCATTGATTTCAATTATTGATCATTCCTTTTGGAAAAGTTTGAGGAAGTAGGGTACAGAGCAGAAGTCATTGTAAGTTCAAACCCAGCACTACACACACACACACACACACACACACACACATCCTGTTAGTTTATCCTGGTATGTATTCTTGGTGTCCTGTTTACTTTTTATGCCACTTTCAGTGAGCTGCTTGTTGGTTTATTCATGATGTTTCCATGTTAACCTAGTATGTACATTTGTTATGTTGAGCAGTTGGTAAATTAATTTAATGTTCTTATTGAGCAAATAAAAGACTACTGTGATATTTAATTTTGTGTGTCAACTTGACTGGGCCAAGTGAAGAAATAATGCTGGTGAACATTATTTTTGGATATGTCTATGAGAGCATTTCCACAAGACGTTAGTGTTTAATCTGTGCAATTTAAAGATCTTCCTCGCCAGTACAGATGGGTATCATCCAGACTCTTGAGGGCCTGAATATAACAAAAAGATGGAGTACGGCTGAATTTGCTCTTTCTTTTGGAGATGGGTAGAAGTGGGACATCCTCTGCATGTGGAGACTTCTGGTTTTGCAGCCTTTGGCTTTGGACTGGGACTTATTCCCACCCTCTATCCCCATCATTGTACTATGCTTTGCATTTTCTGTACATTTGAAATTTTTTATCATAAAATATTGGGAAAAAATTAAACTTTACTATTTTACGTTTAAAGAAATTTGTTGTTTTAGGTTATCTTTACTTTTAAAATAGTTTAATAAATTTTGTTGGAATCTTAACCAAATACCATCATAAAAAGGATAAATGGATATTTTTCTCATGTCTTATAGTTATTTTTCTTTTTAAAATTAGTTAAATTTTTTTGGTGGTGCCTGGGTTTGAACCCAGGGCCTTATGTATGTGAGGTGAGAACTCTACCGCTGAGCTTTGTTCCTGTCCCCTAGGGTTATTTTTCTAAAACCAATTATTGTTTGCTGCCATAAACAAATTGTGGCTTTTAGAGGCTGTGAAGGTATATGAGAAATTGGCTGGGTATGGTGGCATATGCCTGTAATTTCAGTGACTAGAGAGACTGAAGCAGGAGAATTGCAGGTTCTAGGCCAGCTGCTGCAAGTTATCAAGACCCTCAGTATCATAGTGAGACCCTATCTCAAAATAAAAAAATAGAAAGGGCTGAAGATATACCTCAGTGGTATAGCAGCCCTGGGTTCAATCCCCAGTACAAAAAAAAAGTGTGAGAAATTTATACTTAAAATTTTCCTAAGATTGCAATATTTTTGGAGTTTTTTGACTTCTGTTTCCAAGCTAAGAATAACAGAAAGGTTTCATTTGACATACCAATTCTAGTCTGTTGAAACAGTGTTAAGAAGAGTTCTGAGAACTTTTGGGCTCAGCACACTAACACACAATCAGCCACAATTGTTTTTATCCCTTGGAAAGGGAGGAATAGAGTCATGGGACTGGTATATATGTTGTTATCTGGTGTTAACAACAGGATTTTGGGCTGGGATTGTGGCTCAGCAGTAGAGCTCTCGCCTAGCATGGGCGGGACCCAGTTTCCATCCTCAGCATCACATAAAAAATAAAGGCATTGTGTTGTGTACATCTACACCTAAAAAATAAATATTTTTTTTAAAAAAGAACAGGATTTTAAGTATAGTTATATACATCTTGAAAACGTATCAGTCAAACCAAATGTTTTTTAATGTGTTGGATTCAGGTGCTTATAATCCCTGCTCTGCCTTTTTAATCTATCATTGCCATACAATTTCTATTTCTAATCTGTAATATTTGGAAATTTTTGCTCTTTCTTGTCCCAGCCTTTTAAAACAACTTTAGTAGTAGCACCTTTTTAAACTTCTACATTGATAAATGCTACCTAGATTAAAAAAAAAGTCTCTCTTGTTAGGTTCTTCTACATGAGATCTCAAACTGTACAAGAGAAATGCCACTCATTTCCACCCAAAGTGATTATAAATTCCCTATCTACTGGGGCCGGGAATGTGGCTCAAGTAGTAGCGCACTCACCTGGCATGCGTGAGGCACTGGGTTTTATCCTCAGCACCGCATTAAAAAATAATAATGAAGATACTGTATCCACCTAAAGCTAATAAATAAAAAAAGAAGAACCTATCTACTATAGATCAAAATTCTAAAAGGTTTATATTCTTAAATAAAGAAAGCAGGGAATTCTTTTTACTCTTCTGGAGAAAAAAGCTCACAGATTGCAGAACTACAGGTAAGAAGTATTTATGCTTTTTCTTGGTTGAATCAATTATACTAGGACAGTAGATTTATAAATATACTTTTGCATTTTTTAAGGAGTTTTTAAAGATTTTATTTGGTTAAAATGAAGATTGGAAGTAACACTTTGAGGAACCATGCAAACATGAATTTTAGAAATTCTTTTGCTTATTTTCTCTTTCATTGGCTTTTTTGTAGGTGATTCTTGTTAGATGTCAAGGTAGATCGTTGGTAGTTGATAGAACCAGATGGCAGAATTCCAGCTCTCATGTTTTCTGTTGCTGCTGAGTTGTGAGCATACTATAAATGCTGCTTTTTAGTGCTGTTAGTTTCAGTATTGGACAAAATTGTGAAGTTAATGAAAGTCTTTTTGGCATTTTCTTGAACCTTTTCTTTCCTAATGATGTTATTCAGTACCTCAACAATAGTTTACAGAGGAACTTGAGTTCTATAGACTAGTTACAGTAAGCTCTGCTAAGGTCTTGTCTTATAATAACTTAAGAGGTTGCTGTGATTTTTCATTGGTATTTACATTTGCTTCACAAGAATGAATTTCTTCAGGTGGAAAACATTATTTTGGGGGAGATGTGTTCCTATAGTAGTTCATAAATCATATGGATAAGTAGTCATATATTCAGTTTGTGGGTGATCTTGACCTGGTTGATTACCATATTCATTAAATAAAGAATTTGTACACTGGGCTATTTAGTAATAAGTGATGCTTGAATTTTTATGGGATTTAGGCTTAAATTTTTCATGGGTCTTCTGAAGCTAAAAAATTGTCTTTTTAAAAACAAAGATTAAAAGCAAAAATTATAAAGAATTACAATTGCGTAGATATATTATTTGGCCTAAGTTCTTTATTTTTTGACTAAGTTTTCAAGTATACTGGGCAGCTTCAACAGCTAGGAAAATTCGTTAGATTGTAATTTATTACACTTTTAAAAAAATCCAATGACTTTTCTATAGTTTTCTTAAAGTAGTTAGTTTTTAGTGTCTTTTATAGCTTGACTTTTTGCAGTGGGGATGGCGGGGAGCGTTGGGGGTACTAGGGATTGAACAGCGGCACTCAAATCACTGAGCCACATTCCCCAGCCTTTTAAAATATTTTACTTAGAGACAGGGTCTTGCTAAGTTGCTAAGGCTGGCTTCAAACTTGTGATCCTCCTTGCCTCAGCCTCCCAAGCTGCTGGGATTACAGGCGTGAACCACGGTGCCCTGATTATAGCTTGCCTTTTGATAATTTTCTGAATTTTGTCAGCTCTTTTGGTATTACAGACTGATTTTGAGACTTAAACATTCACTACCCCTCTTGTTTTTGCTCTCATAGGAAGAAGTTTGACTTGAATTAGTATATGCAATACCAATCAATATTTATGAATAATTAATAAGTTACTTTTAAACATATGTCTTGAAAATACAGGCCTGGTGGCTTAGTGGTAGAGCACTTGCCTAGCATGTGTCAGCCACTGGGTTAAATTCTCAGCACCTCATAAATAAATAAATTAAAAAGGATCATTGATAACTAAAAAAAAAAAATTAAAAAAATATTGAAAATACAGAGTAGGCATGTTCCACTGGCTTATAAAGTACTGCTAGCATTGCTATTTTAGTTTTAGTTTTGTCTGTAATAACTTGAATAAGTAATGTGAGTATTCTAATAGTGTAATCGGTATTATTTTGATTAGTCTTCTATTCATTTTGAAGAGTTAAAATTTACTTTTTTAATAGAAATTAGAAAAACTATCCCATTAATAATAGCCAAAACAAAATTTAAAAAATTAGCGAATCAATCTCACAAAAAAGGTGAATGACCTCTACAGTGAAGATTATAGAACATTAAAGAAAGAAATTTGAAGAAGACCTTAGAAGATGGAAAGATGTCCAGTGTACTTGGACAGGCAGAATTAATATTGTCAAAATGGCCATGCTCTCAAAAGTGCTATATAGATTGAATGCAATTCCCATCAAAATTTTAATGATGTTCTTCACAGAAATAGAAAAAGCAGTTATGAAATTATTTGGAAAAATAAGAGACTTGGAATAGCCAAAACAATCCTTAGCAGGGAAAAAACAAAGGGAGGCATCATAATATTGGATCTCAAATTAGACTGCAGAGTTATAATAACAAGTACAGCATGGTGCTGTCACTAAAACAGGCATGAAGACCAGTGGAATAGAAGAAACAGAGACAAACCCACATAACTATGGTTATATTAGACAAAGATGCCAATAACATATGTTGGAGAAAAGATAGCCATCTTAATAAATGGTGCCAGAAAAACTGGAAATCTATATGTAGTGGAATGAAATTTAACCCTTGTCTCTCACCCTGCAAAAAACTCAACTCAAAGTGGATCAAAGACCTAGGAATTTGACCAGAAACCCTGTACCTGCTAGAAGAACTGACTTCTTTAACAAAACTCCTCTAAAGCATGAGAAATAAATAAGATATCAATAAATGGTGTAGCATCTTCACAGCAAAACACAAGAAGTAGGATAAAAAATCAACAAAGTGGGATGGCATCTTCATAGCAAAGGATACAATCAAGGACGTGAAGAGAGCCAGCTGAATGGGAGAAAGTCTTCGCCACCTGCTCCTCATACAGGGCATTGATATCCAGGATATATAAAAAACTCAGAAGACTTAGCACTAAAAAAAAAAAAAAACCCCAAATAACCCAGTCAATAAATGGGCAAAGGAACTAAATTAGAGACACTTGACAAAAGAAAAAATACAAATGGTCAACAAATATATGAAAAAATGTTCAATATGTCTAGCAATTAGAGAAATGCAAATTAAAACAACACTGAGATCTCATCTCACTCCAGTCAGAATAGCAATTTTCAAGAATACAAGTGTTGGTAAGGATACGGGGAAAAGGGTACACTCATACATTGTTGGGGGGACTTCAGTTTGGAGCAACCACTCTTGAAAGCAGTATGGAGATTCCTGAACAAACTAGAAATGAAACCGTCACATGACCCAGCTATTCCACTTCTTGTTATAATCTAAAAGCTTTTAAATCGGCATACTACAGTGATATAGCCACATCAGTGTTTCTAGCAGCACACTTCACACTAACTAAGCTATGGAGCCAACCTAGGTGCCCTTAAAAGATGAATGGATAAAGAAAATAAGCTATATGTACCCAATGGAGTATTACTCAGCCATAAAGAAGAATGAAATTATGGCATTTGCTGGTAAATGGACGGATCTGATTAATAAGCATTGAGGTTAATAAGTACAACAACATGCAAGTGGAATACAAAACTTTTCTAAGGGGGTGATGCAGAGAAGAAAGGAAGGGAAGTTTGAGTTAGATTTTTGAAACCCACTTAATAGTGAAATAGCATCTGCTCAGGAGAATGTTGAAAGGTATGACTTTCAGGAAAAAATTTGGTAATATGTGAAAATTTAGAGAATGCTTAATCGTTTTATCCAGCAATCTAAGGAAATTATCTGAGACAAAAAATTATATAAAGAATGTTTTTTCCTTCCCCCTTTTTTTGTGGGGCTGGGCATTGAACCTACGGTTTCACTCATGCTAGGCAAGTCCTTTTTTTATACTGGACTGCATTCCTAGCCCAGGATGTGTGATTTCTTTTTTTCTTTTTCTTTTATTTCTTTTTTTATTTTTTTCCTCTTTGCACAACTGGTGTGGAATGCAGAGGCATTCTACCATTGAGCTATTTTCCCAGCCTTTTTATTTTTTAAGACGGGGTCTTGTTAAGTTGCTGGGGCTGACCCTGAATTTGTAATCCTCCTTCCTTAGCCTGTATGTGATACACTGTACCCAGCTGTGGTTTTTTCAATTAAACTTTTTTATTTTGAGATAATTAGATATTCACATGCTGTGTCAGAATTCTCCAGAGAAACAGAACCCTTAGGAAATGGAGAGAGAGAGAGAGATTTGAGAGAGAATTTACTAGGGAATTGGCTCACATGATAATAGTGGTTAGTTGAGAAATTTCACGAGTCATTTGAAGGCTAGAGAACCTCGGATGCTAATAACATGGCTCAGGCCAACTCTGAAGGCCTCAGAATGAGTACCACTGGTATAAGTCTTAGAATCCAAAGGCCAGCCAACCTGGAGTTCCCATGACCAAGACAGGAGCTGAATGTGTTCCAGCCATTGGACAAGATCTGTTTGCCTTCTGATTTGTTTTTTCTGGTCCCCAGTCTGTTGAATGCTGCCTGTCCACATTGAGGGTGGGTCTTTCCTACCTAGTCCACTCAGACTCACATGCTAACTTTGTCTGGAAATCCTCTCACAGACATACCCCAAATAATTCTTTTCCAGATTTTTAGGTAATCCTTAATCCAGTCAAATTGACACTTAAAATTTATCATCACTTGAACTTTTGTGAAATAATATAGAGATCCTCTGTATTCTTTACCTGTTTTCCAATGGTGTAACTTCTTACAAAGCTATGATATAATATCACAGAATATTAATATTGATACAGTCAAGATAAGAACATTTCTGTTAGCCAGGTATGACGGCACATGCCTGTAATCCCAGTGAGGATCACAAATTCACGGCCAACCTTATTAACTTAGTGAGACCCTGTTTTATAATAAAATAAAAGGGCTGGGGGTGTGGCTCAGTGGTAGAGGGCTTCTGGGTTCAATTCCTAGTACCACACATACACAAAACCCCAAAACAAATAAAAACCAATTCTGTCACTACAAGGACCCTTCCTCATGTTGGCCTTTTATAGACCCCATTTTCCCTGCCTTCCATGACCCCTAACAATATCTAATCTCTTCTCTATTTCTATAATTTTGAAGGTTATATAAATGAAATCAAATCAGTGTGTGTGACCTTTTGAGATTCCCTTTTCATCCCCTGAAGATTTATTTTAGTTGTGTGTGCATTATTAGGTAGTTCCTTTTTTATTGCTGAGTTGTATCCCATGATATGGATGTTATAGGTGAAGAATAGCAGAGTTTTTCCAGTTTTTGACTATTATAAATAAATCTGTTATAAACATTCATATATGGATTTGTGTATACATAAGTTTTCTTTTTTGTTATATAAATGCTCAGGAATGCAGCAGTTGGGTTATAGGATATTTGCATGATTAGTTTAAGAAACTCCTAAATTTTTTTAGAGGAAGCATACCACTTTATATTTCCATCAATATTCTATGAATTCAAAGGATGTATGTATTAGATTTACAAAAGAAATAACAAGGACTGTAGCTCAGTGGTAGAGCACTTGCCTAGCACGTGTGAAGCACTGGGTTCGATACTCAGCACCACATAAAAATAAATCAATAAAATAAAGGTATTGTGTCCATCTACAAGTAAAAAATTTAAAAAAAAATAACAATCCAACAAAGTGAAATAATTGTTGAATGTACATTGTATGGGACATCGGAAATGTTTATATAATTTTTAAATATGGGAAAAATTGTTATGCTAGAAAATAGAATCTAAACATTATTATCAAGTAATAAAGGCATATAAAGTAGAAAAATTCATAATTGATAATTTAAATAAAGAATGTTTATGACAAGTTTATGTCAAAGGACATTTTTAATTAGCTTGATTCTTGTATCACTTCTAGCAGCTCATGGACTCTTTGAGAAAAGGAGGAAGAGGGTATATTCTTCCCCATATAAAGCTTGTTTATGGTACTTTTGAAGGGTTTGGGGTATTCACAGTCTAGGAAGATACATTACTTTTGCTTAGTCTTTTGCTATGTGCCAGGTGTTTTATGAAAGTTAATATAATAGCCTTAAGAATACCTCATCCTGGGGTTATGGTTCAGTGGCAGAATGTTTGCCTAGCGTGTGTGAGGCACTGGGTTCGATCCTCAGCACTAGGTAAAATAAAGGTATAATATTCATTTACAACAAACAAAAAAATATTTGAGAAAAATAAAAAAAGAATTCCTGGTCCTGTGGTTTACTGGATGTAATTAAGGTACCAATTCAGCATGGTTTCTTATTATCTTACTATGAGAACATATATAAATGCTTTCATTGTTTAGCATATACAATATGTATATAGCATATACAATATGTATAAGTCTTTTCACTTGGAATTGCATCTCCAAATTAAGGTCTCTTGCTTATTTTGTGTTCTGGCAGCTAAAGCTTTCATTTTCCATGGCTTTTAACCTTTTCTGCCTCTACTATTCATACCCGTTGTTTAGAAGTTGTTCTCCCCATTTTATAGCCTGGGCCCCCATCCATTCCCCACACAGCTATTTCATTCTTTCCTCATGGTAGAATTGTCCATCTTTCAGACCATATGATCTGATCAGTCCTCAGGAGTTAGTACTTAAGATTAAATGCATTTAAAAAAATAATTTCTAAGTTTTGTTTAAATATTATTTTTGTGGAGGCTGTTTTTCTGTCTTATTGAAATATAAAGAATGATGTAATGTTTGAATACAGCAATTTCATGTGCTTTAGATAAATATTTAGCCTTCTGGGTTAAATATTCTTTTATTAAATCTGTGTGGAAATTCAACTACACCATCAATTGTTGCTTCAGTGCAAAACAGAGCCCTAGATTTCAAAGAAATTCTGTCATTGTTGGTAGTAGTTAGTATCCAATCTTTTGGGATCTCTTCCTTGGAATATGTACATTTTATCATTAGTAATACTGCTAAATGTCAGTCATTGTCCTCAGCCTCTGACTATGCTTAATAGCATTGCAGTGTCCTTACTGTTTAAGTCATATAGGGTTCATTGAAGCCAGAGCTATTTAGGGAAGAACCAAAGATAGAAGAAATGTAAACCCAAAATAATATATCATAGTTATGAATGTTGTTAATGGGAAAACAGACAAATAGTTAAGAATGCTATAAAGGTATAAAGGGGAAGACAGAGATCAGCCTGCACTGTAGCACTCAATATAGAACTGAGGCCTTGGACATAAGATAACCTGGAGAGTTTAAAAAAACTGTTAGTGACCAAATCTTCTTCCAGGAATTCAGATTACATTGGGGCCTGAACAATAGTATTTTTAAAAGATCCAACATATGCTTCTAGTGGTCCCCCAAAATTGAGTCCCTCAGTTTTTTGTAAAGGACGAGCCAGGTCAGAAATAACTATAGCCTTGGAATAATCACTGCTTCTAGTGGAACAAAGACTAATCTTTGTGCACTATGGGAAGCACAGCTAGATTGTTCCTTGATTCCTCCTGCCCCACTTAGCCATAAGAGAAAAGCCATTTAAATTGTTCCCTTCAACAGTGAAGTATAGTGGTATATTATTATAGAAGATCTGTAGTTTAGAAAAGTATAAATGTACTTTTTGTGAAGACTAAGATTAAGGTAGAACAAATAAAGAAGTGATCAAGACTAGTATCATCAATTATGTCATGTTGATAGCATTTTATTCTTGTAAGATATAGTGAGAGTCACCAGTCTTCCTCCTTGCTACAGTGTTGTAATAAGAAGGCCCTCACCAGATGTGATGCCTTGACCTGGGACTTTCCAGTCCTCCAGAACAGTAATAATTAAATTGATCAATTTCCCATTTTGTGGTATTCTGTTATAGTACCACTAAATAGACTAAGACAATAACCTAATCCGAGCCAGTAATTTACAGAAAATGATGTCTTTTTGATAGTTAAGACACTGTGGTTGATGAGTGTATGATTTCTAGCTAGCTTCATTAACTGACCTATGACAGGGTGTGGATATGTCACTCTCTTTGGAAAATCAAAGTAGGTTCACTCCATGTAGATTAGAACACTAACATTATTTGGCTTTATAATTTAGAGCATATTTCAATGTTTTACTATTTCAGTGCTCTGCAAAAAAAGGGGGGGGTGTAAAACAGGGAAAAAAAGAAATGAGGTAAAGCTAAAAGAAATAAAGGAAAGGGAAAACAAAGAGAAAGGAAGAAAAGAAAAAGAAAACAATGATTAGCACATAAGCCCATTTATTTCAAATTATGTGGTTGGGATGATAAAAACTCAGTTACAATTAGAATCTGATAAAAGAAGTAGCATTGGTACATGATCTTGGAATAATTCATCTTTAATGTGAATAGTGATATGAAGTTCAGCTGTTGTAGAAGAATATTTTAGAAATAGCAAGCAGTAAAATAAATTTGGGATCTCTATTGAAAGAATTTAGTTATCATTAGATTTTCTTGGATATTTGTGAAAATAAATTTTGGAAGAAATTTTTGAAACATCAACTTAGCAACCGTATTGAAAACTACAAATGAGTAAAGTAGAATGGGCTTTTAATAAATAGGGGGTTACATGTGGTATTACTGTATATTAAATTAATGATCTGTAGTGATGATTGAGAATAATTTATGTTGCAAATCAGGGTAATGTTTGTTCTTTGTGTTTTATTTTACTTTCTTGTGTTACTCTCATATTCTTGATATCATGTGGTCATTAATTCTTTGCTTTTTGTCATGATGTAATATTTAGTTCTTTTTGTTAGCCTGAGTTTATCTTGATCTTCAAAATAACCAGGCATGGTATTTTACATAAAGCAGATAAGCATGACCCATGTAAATCTTCGTTGAGTCCCTGAGAGTATGTTTTTCCCCCTTTTTCTTTTAAAAACAATTTATTTTTTCCTGGCAGCCTTAATAATGTTTTCATAAAATATGATCGATTTATAAGTCTGTTTAACATGCCTTTCCCTTTTTGTCTTAGTGCTTTGCTTCTAAGTTGCAGATGCAGTGACTGAACAATACGCTGTGTGGTGTGACAGGTAAATTTCCCAATTTACCTGCCGTAATAGTGTGCTGTGTAATGCCATTCAATCATCTCTGAATTTTACTTGCCTGATTAGTTGAGTGAAGCAGATTTTCAATTTAAATGTAACTTCATCTGCTTGATTAAAAATGTAACAGAACATTATCTGCTGCAAATAAATTTCAGTGGAAGAGATGATTTTGCCTGTTTAAAAATAACATCTGTTTATATTGGCTGGAAGCAGACGATTAATACCTCTCTAATTTCGAGGTTTACCAGTCCAGCTCACCTGTCTCTTTGCATGGATAGTTGAAATTGATGGCTGTCGAGTATAAACATTTACCTGTTGATGTTTAGTTGATGGATTTCTTTTTTAAGGATAATACAGAATCCCATCATTGGGCATTCATTTATTTGCTGCTCATCAAGATGATTGACAGTTTTGCCAACAACATGGAAAAAGGATCTTCCTTCATGATGCATACGAGAAAAATTTTACCCCTCAGTGATGAGTGCCCTATAGTAGAAAAAAACAGATTCTTGTGAATTCCTTTTCATAGTTGGTATTTATTTGAATTCTGAATTTAGAGTCCATGAGTATAAATTTAAGTCAAGTGTGTAGAAAATGAGGGTAGTACTCCCCTGCTGGCATCTTTCATCAAGTGATTATATGTGTAGGCCATACCGACAAGAAAGGAGAAAGATAGGGAAAACCAAAATCGTTATTTTTTCCCTCAGCATTTAGCATAGTGTTAGGCATGTACTAGACCACTTAATAAATATTTATTGAATTTGAATTAAAAATTAGGCCCAGGGTATATTCGATATTCTAAAAATGTAAAAAACAAGATTTAATTGTTTAAACATGTAGTTTAAAAACTATAACAAAAAGAAATTACGGAATACTGGTTTGTCACCTTTTAAAAAAATTTTTTTTTTTTCTTTAGGAGCCTCCTGAAAGTATAGTTTTAAATACAGATTTTGTAGCAAATTTCTTCTGGGGGAAAAAGCCATTATTTACCATTAATTTTCCTGACTTATACGTATAACTGAGTTGAAAAAAATAGATGTAAAAATTTCTAACTCTAGTAAGGTAGTAGTACATTTCAATGGTTCCTAGTAAATTTGATATTTGTTTTTTGCAAACTCATGTAGCTCAAAACTACACCAAAAGCTAGTCTTCTTAAAATTTTATTTATTTATTTATTTTTAGTTTTAATTATTGCAGAGCTTGAACCTGTGCCCTTACACATGTCAGGCAAACACTCTTACCACTCATCCTTAGCCCTTTTTAAAGTCTATTTTTGATTGATGTGAAAAACATAAAATTATACATACAAACGGTGGTCATTTTTAAAAATTTTTTATTCTTTTTAGTTATACATGGCAGTAGAATGTATTTTGATATGTCATATATACACTAAGTATCACTTTCTGTGTTTGTACATGATGTGGAGTTAACACTGTGCATTCATATAAAAAACAAGAAAGTATGTCCGATTCATGCTGCTGTCTTTCTTATTCCCATCTCCCTCCCTTCCCCCATTCCCCTCTGTCTAATTTAGTGAACTTCCAGATGGTCATTTTTTTAACACTTCATTTATTTTGGTAGAATATTTTAAATGTTACCACTTAGTTGTAGAGGAATAACAATTGTTTTGATAATATTTTTATTGTGGTTTGAAAGTCACTGAATTGCAAGCTCTTGTTCCAGTTGTGATATTAAGGAGTTCTTGACCACATAGTGTATAATTTGAATTTAAATTATATTTTTGAGGCAGATATTTCAGCGGATTTTTTCAGATTGTTTTCAGTCAATAATAAGAAAATTAGTTTCCCAAATATGTAAGATTTAACCTCTAATCAGTTTTGTTGTTTTGGATATTTTGGATAATTTGAATGTTTTATTTACAAAATGTAAAGTTTAGGGGTTGAATCTTTTCAGATCCACCAGGTTAATCTTGAATATTTAGCAGAAAAATTTTGCCAAACTGTAAAAATGTACAGTTATAAATATATTTGGTATGGGCTTGCGAGACAAGCACTCTACCAACTGAGCTATACCCCCAGCCCCTGGTATGTTCTATTCTTCAATTACAAATTTGTAATCTTGATTATCATTGCAATAAGTTGATTTAATCTTATTTAAATACTTAAATGTAAAATGTGCAGGCTTTTAATTTTTTGAAGATCAGTGTAAAAATCTTAGAATATTATATTTGTTAGCTTTATTTCTTTTCCTTCCTGTTTATTCATGGTTTGCAGAAGGTAGATGGAATTTTTTGTTTTATTTGTCCCGATGATATTTAATTTGTAGAATGAAAGAACTCAAGAAGAGCAGAGTTGATAGCTAAAGAAGAAGGTATACAAGTTGAAAATCCAAAATATCTAAATCTGAAATGTTCCAACCCTGAAAATCCAAAATAACCAAGTCTGAAATGCTCCAAATCTGAAACTTTGAGTTTAACATAATGCCATAAATGGAAAATTTCACACTTGATCTCATGTGACAAGAGTTGCAACCAAAATGCAAGTATGTCAAAATATTGTATAAAATTATCTTCAGGATATATATATAAAGTATGTATGAAACAAATGAATTTCATTTTCAGACTTGTTTCCCAACCTCAAGATATCTCATATATATGCAAATATTCAAAATCCAGAAAAATCTTAAATCTGAAACAGTTTTTGTTTCCAAAATTTCAGTTAAGAGAAATTCAACATGTATTACTTGAAATTTATATTATTTAGTTTACTTTGGGGGCTCATGAGACTTCTGCTAGTCCCTTTATGATTTATTTTTAACTTCCAATATTTGTCATGTATTTTCAAAGGGGGTGAAGAATGTTCATAATGGCATTATTTCTATTAACTAAGACTTGGAAATAACCCAGATGTCAGTTATTTAATGAATGGATTAACAAAATGTGATATAGTCTTTTTTCAATTTTTTTCTTAGTACATTGTAATTCTATGTAATAGTGGTATTTACTTTTATATATTTGTACATGTACATGGTAGAATAGTATAATTGGAAAATTTGATGTATCCTTCCAGTGGAATATTATTTAGCCATGATAAGTAATGAAGCGTTTCCTGAAGATGCAGCTCAGAGGTAGATTGCTTACCTAACTTGTATAGGCACTGGGTTTATCTCCAACACTCCACACAAAAAAAAGTAGTGAAGTATGAATAAATGTTACAATATGGATAACTTTGAAAACATGCCAAGTGAAAGAAACTAGACACAAAAGATCACATATTCTATGATTTAATTTATGTGAAATGTCCCAGATAGGCATATTCATAGAGATAAAGGTAGATTAGTGGTTGCCAGGGACTGGCATGAGCTAGAATGGGAGAGTGACTCTGTGAGTACAGGGTGTACACAGATGTTTTGGAATTAGATAGTGGTTATGGTTGCAACAGCTTTGTGAGTATACTAAAAACCCAGTAAATTTATACTTCACAAAAGTAATTTTTATGGTAGATGAATTATATTTATTAAAAAGGGGAAAATATATAAGTTGTTGGTTTATAGAGAGATTATTATCTGAAGAGTTTGTCATTGTTTATTCTTCTTGACATTTAAGATGCTGAGATAACTAAAACTTCACTGGCTTTTTAATAAATTTTTCAAAAATTACAAAATTATAGCTATTATCCTTTTATAAAACTTTAAGAAGATCATTTAATTTTGATTATATAAATACATTTATCTCTTTATTATTAACACTGTATTGGCTTATGTGTTTTTATATATCTTAAAAACCATAGTTGCCTTATAGTTCAAAAGCTGTGCATGAGACAGCTTTGTGGAAAATCAAGCTATTCTGAAATTGTGCTGTCATTATTAAAGATTTTATTGTATTCATTTCCATTTGTGAGATTAATGGCCTTTAAAGTAGATTGTAAGTATGTTGTTAAAATGGGGAAGATTATCCTTCTGGAAATAGTTAGGAAAATAAAAGGAATTTTATATTAAAAATAATGTAGGGCTGAGGATGTGGCTCAGTGGTAGAGCACTCGCCTAGCATGTGCGCGGCCAATCCTCAGCACCACATAAAAATAAATAAATAAAATAAAGATATTGTGTTCAACTATAACTAAAAAATAAATATTTTTAAAAAAATTAATGTAAATATTTATGAAGTATTAATATATTCTAACAAATTATTTTGACTAAAAACTTAAGATTTTTTTGAATTAAAAATCTTATAAATCAGCAGTAGCTTTGTAAAATGTTCATGTGTCAAAATTAGACATCTCTTAATAATAGTACAGTATGTACATATTGAAATTGAGAATGTTCATTTTGTTACTCAGAGGAAAAGATAGATACTTGAATATAAAATATTTGTTCAGCTTTCAAAATCAATGCAGTGTAAAATATTGGTTGCCTCAGAGATCAGTCATAGTGAATTGTATGCTTTATTTTTTGAGATGAGGTTTGTTTTCAACCTGCTGCAGAAATCGTTTACCTTCAGTTATATTTTAAGCTGCTTGAGTATATTCCTAGGTCGATTTTAGCAGTTCTTGGCCTCCATAAGCATTCTTAGCAATTTTTTTTTTCACTGCTCCCCCCCTTTTTTTTTTAAAGAGAGAGAGAGAATTTTATTTATATATATATATATATATATATATATATATATATATATATATATATATATATATATATTTTAGTTTTCGATGGACACAACATCTTTATTTTTTATTTTTTATGTGGTGCTGAGGATCGAACCCAGTGCCCTGCACATGCCAGGCGATTGTGCTATCACTTGAGCCACATCCCCAGCCCTCACTGCCCCTTCTTTTAATTCATTTGAACTGTGCAGTGTTTATATTCAAAGTATTTTGACCTATAAAAATAGTAATTTGCTTCTTTTTTCTGGACACATATGGCAGTAGAGCAAATATTTACTCACTGTTCTTTGCTGAGTGGTTTACATATATTAATTGATTTCATTCGCACAATAACCCAATGAGGTGGTACTATTATCTTTTCTTTATAGTGAGGAAATAACTGTGAAGAGGTAAATTCATGTGCCCAAATAAGTGAGAGACTTGGGATTTGAACCCAAGCCATCTTGCTTCAGAGCACAGACATTTAAATAGACAATGCTATGTTGCCTTTGTAGTGCTGGGTATTGAACCCAGGGCTTGATGAATGCTAGGGAAGCACTCTACTACCAAGCTATGTCCTCAGTCCTGCCTTCTACTCTTGATCTAATCTCCTCTTAACCTTTTGGTAGTTTTATAAATTCAAGCCCAATTCCTTTTCTTGCCTTGAGTCCTTCTTTTTTCCCTACAGCGTTAGTGAAGGGTTGATCTGTAGTTGTATTGTGTTTATGTTGTAATTGTATATTTTTCCAGTTGTTTCTAACTTCAGGAATACTCAGCCTTTCAGCAGAATCTATTATATTGATGTACATCCTTGTGTGTTATTTTGTAAATTTTGGAAGCCTTCTCTAGTTCATATCTGTTAAGCTAACACTTTTTGAATGATTTTATGTTAGACCTTATTATGTAGGAATTCAATATATATATAATAATGTTGACCAAATTGAGCCAAGAGTCAACTTTGTGTGTGTCATCTAGACCCAAGTGCTTTGGATCACTGGTAAAGTAAGTTATTTCTTGTTTTATTTAGTGCTTAGTGGCAGTTTTTCTGATTTTCATTATGGGCTTGCATCCAGGGAACAAACATTTAATAAAAATATGCCAGAGCTTGGAAAGCAAGAAGTGCTGTACTTTTTACTGTAGGGCCTAACAGGATATTCTCACTTCCTGATCTGTCATTCATCCTGAAGCTTCTGACATCTTTCAGGAATTCTTCTTTTTCATACTTGGTATTAGTAGGGAAATAGTATTAATACCCTAAAGAAGGAGATTGGATTTAATTCTGTATTTAAATCACTTTGGTGTTTTCATACTTGTTTAAAATTGTAGTCTATTGCGATGGTATATGAATCTGGTATGTTAAAGGGACAATTTGATATACACTGCATTAAAAGCAACAGATTGGGCTGATAACATGTAGGTTATATTGTGGGTTTCTTATATTGGTTGGAATGACCTAGGACAGTAGATCTTTTGGACCCAAATAGTCTGAAATTTATTGTCTTAAAGAAATAAACCAAAGCTGGAGTTTCATTTTAAAACACAAAAAAGCTGAGACCAAGTATTTTGGGTATTTTTTGAGTTTGAGAATGAAATAATACTGTATTAAATTAATATCATTAATGATTTTTTAGCATATAAAATTATTTGTCTCAGAGATCCATTAAAATAGTAATAGATGAGGACTGGAGTTCTCATGTTATTTTTGGTATACTAATGTTAGGAAGCAGCCATTGTATATGTTGAATGTTGGTTTTATTAATGATTATTGTTGCCATTAGATTTCTTATTACATATAGCTAAATAAATCTTTGATTTGAAAATAGAGAAATAAGTTAATTATGAAATGGTTCCAAATTTCTTTGGTTCCAAAATGGTTCCAAAAATGGTTCTAAGTTGTTTTAAACATTATAAGTGGGAAAAAATAAATTTCCCTGTCACTTGTCATTAGTAGTTAACAACTTATGACTGTCTTGTTTAATCTACAGTTTCACTTTTTCCTCTCCCTTCTGGATTTTTTAAAAAGCAAATTTTAGTTATTAATTATTTCACCCATAAATATTTAATCTTAATCTAAATAATAAGAATTAAACTATTTGTTTCACACCTGACATTTGTAAATAAATCAGGGTAATTAACAAATTATGGGCTGGGGATGTGGCTCAAGCAGTAACCCACTCGCCTGGCATGCTCGGGGCGCTGGGTTCGATCCTCAGCACCACATAAAAAATAAAATAAAATAAAAAGATGTTGTGTCCGCCGAAAACTGAAAAATAAATATTAAAAAATTCTCTCTCTCTCTCTCTTCTCTTCTCTTCTCTTCTCTTCTCTTCTCTCTCTTTCTCTTAAAAAATTATAAGGCAGGATAAAAGTAATTAATGGGTAAATCACTAAAATAATAAGTTAATTCTAAATCATGGTCCAAATAAAGAATATACATTACAATTGGTTATTATATCTTAATATCTGTAGCTTGCCTTTCCTGCTATAGCTGGGCACAGTGGTACACACCTGTAATCTCAGTGGCTTGGGAGGCCAAGGCAGGACAATCATGAGTTCAAAGCCAGCCTCAGCAATTTAGCAAGCCCCTAAGCAACTTGACAAGACCCAATCTTTAAATTAAATAGAAAAAAGGGCTACGGATGTTGGTCAGTGATTAAGCTCCCTGGGTTCAGTCTCTGGTACAAAACAAAAAAACAAAAACAAAACAAAGTACATGTTCTTAGTCTAGGGATGTAGGGTCAGTGCTTGCCTAGTGTATGCGAGACCCTATTTTTGAACCCAGCAATGCCAAAATAATAAGTTCTAAACATGAGTATATGACATATATTTAGGTTAATGTTATTTATTTGCTTCTAGATTTAAAAAAAAATTTTCATATTATACCAATTTTAATTTTGGATAAGTAGTTTTATGCTATTAAAATCCTATTTTAAAGTATATCCATTTTTACTAAAAATCAAAATGAGCCACTAAGATTATTTTTAAAATTCTTGACATACTTCTTAAGAGTAGTAAAATTAGCTTCTAGATTTTGATCCTGTTTACTTTATCCTGTCCCACCCACCTCTTACAGACAGCATGCATATAAATCTTGAAGTTTGGGGCAGGAGAAATGGAAGAAGTTAATCTACTTCTAAGGCTGACATCATTTTCAGAATAACTGACTTCAAGGATGAGCAGAATATATTTTATGTAATAGCTACGAGAGATGGTTTTTTTATAAACTTTTATCCAAAGTAACAGGTTCTCACCCTCAGTGTAAAGGGTGTTATGAAAATGTAAAGTTCATTAATATGCTGTATATTTTTATCCTCTTGAATGTAATTTAGAGATTATATGCTATAATAGGATTTATGACATTATACTGTTTAATCTTTAGGGTGTTACAAACACATCTAGGACAGTTGGCAGTAATTGAGGTTTGCCTGCATTTTAAGAATGTATTAGTATTGTTGAATATCATACATTTTAGTTAAAAGCAAATAAAATGTATGCTGTTTGAATGTTTATAGATTCAAAGATATTTTTCTGCAATCTTTAAGAACCAACCAGATGAATTAAAGATGAAATGATTTATTTCTTAGGTTAGATTTTAATTAATACATGGGAGAAGATATTGACTTTTCTTCAAAGTGTTTATTTCTTTGTGTCTGAATTTGCACGAATTCAGTAACCTAGGATGTATAAAATGAAAAATCTCTTTTCAGTTTCGCATTCAAAAGTTCTAACTTAAAAAAGATAAGTTTATTTTTCTGATATGAATTCCTTCCTGTTCTAAAATAAGAGAAGAAAAACAATGGCCCAATGAAGCTTTTCTTTTTTCTTTGTGCACAGCAATTACATTGGTCTTACTGGCATAAATATGTCTTTTACTTAAGTCTTTAAATTCATTGCTCATTTTTTTTAGTTTATTTTAATCCATTACTTATTTTTTTTAAAGTTGGGGATTTGAATATTTTAGATTTTTAACTTCTAAAGAACAAAGAATGTATCTTTTCAGTTTGTGGCCTTGACAGTATCATGCACAAGTAGGTACTCAATAGCTCTTGTTTTCACTTACAGAGAAGAGAGGATCAGTGGAAAGAAATGGGGAAAATGACTCTGCTATTAAAGAGCTATGGGTATCTGATTTTTCACACAGTTAACCTTGTTTAAGTGTTAAAAGTGGCAGTTATGAAGTCTTTTTGCCCTCTTTTGTGTTGTGTGGAGTTATCCCTCAGTTGTTTGATAAATTTTTTTCCTGAGGTATTATATTTATGTTGAAAACTTCATCAGAAGTTTGACACCTTTTAAGTTAACACTTTTTATTTTCTGTTTTCAAATGGAATATAATTTAAAGATGTCAAGAGGACTATACCCATTTTTTCCCTCATTCCTAACATCCTAAATTTCCTTCCCATGTTATGTTTCTTATCCCTGAAGAACTTTCTTTGGCAGTTCTTTTAGAGATAGTGTGTCTGCTGGTAGTAAATTCTGATAGTTTTCCTTGCATCTGAGAGTGTCTTTATTTAACCTTCATTTCTGAAGGACATTTTCCCCAAATACAGAATTCTGGTCTAGCAGTTCATTTTTTAGAAGCATGAAAAATGTTATGCCACTTTCTGTTGATCCCCATTCATCTTTTTTATCTGTTAAGATTGCATACTTTTTATTAATCTATCTTCAATTTCACTGTTGATTTTTTTTTTTTTCTGTCATATCCATTCAGCTCTTAAACCTATACAGTGAGATTTTCATTTGGTTCTTTATTTTTCAGTCTCTGAATTTTCCACTTGGTTCTTCTTTATATCTTTGGTTTTTTTCAGATTTTCCATCTTTTTATTTATTCTAAGAGTGTCAGCACTTATTAGAACATTTGCATGATAATGGCTTTAAAAATCTTTTGTCAGATAAATCCATTATCTTATTTCAGTGTTGTTATCTGTTTATTTGTTGTTCCTTACAAGTTGAGGTTTTCCTGATTCTTCATGTGTTAAATTATTTTGGATTGTTTTCTGGACAATGTAAGCACTATGAGACTCTTTGTCTCTGTCAATCCTATGGTGATTTTGACATTTTTGTTTTAGTAAGCAGCCAGTGCAGTTGGGTTCAGTAGTAAGTTCTAGGCAGCCTTCTGTGTGTTGGGATTCAATGCCAATTTCTTTTACAGTCTTGTCTATCTTGCATGTGTGCCAAATAATGGTCTTCCTGGTAACTGGGTAGTTGTCTATTGTAGAGTTCAGTTTTCCAGCTTCAGCATGTGCAGCTTGGGTTGGAGAATAAGCACAGGAATTTATAAACAACTTTATGGAGTCATTTTCTTTTCGTGGTCTCCTTGGCATGTTTTGATTACCTGGGCCTCTCCATTTTGGTCTTCTAGCCACAAAGGTAGAACTTTCATTACTCACTTCTGATGCACTCACAACTGTGCCCACATCTGAGGCCAAGGATCAGGATAAGCAGGAGTTTCTGGCATCCTTTTCCTCCCTCGAGTTTTAGACTCCTGCATGCATCATTGTTGATACCATCACCTCATTGACCACCGTCCTAAAATTGCTTGGAGGCTTGGGTAGAAGAGACTATTGAAAAGAAAAAAGTTTGAAGAATTTTCTCCACTTTATCTGAGCATTAATAGACTACTTTCTTATCCCTCAACCTAGAAAGAGAGGGATTCTTCTGGAGTTCTCTCTATCTACCCAAGTGCCCACTTCCAGAATTTGACTGTGTTGAGTATAGGCCAGGGATCCACAGGGGGAAAGTGGTAAACTTGCTACCAGTTGGATGGTAGTTCAAAGTCTTGATATTCTTAAGTCTGCCTTAACTAGCTAGCTGCTTTATGCATTCTATCCAAATTTTATACTTGTATTCCATGGAAAAGACAGGATAGAGCGTGCTTATTCCATTTTACCTGGAGTTAAAACTTCTGATATTTTTTTGAAATTACACTTAAAACAAGTGAAGCAGTTCTAACCACAGGGTAGGGTTTTCCTTTACTCTTTGATTTCCTGCCTCAAATTGTTTAAGATTACAGGTGTTAGACTTCATACTAGGAAAACTAGCCAATTTGTTGGTATGTTTAATGCAAATTTAGAGAAACATTTTGAGCTATGAAAGTGTTTGCATTTTTAGTTAAGCAGGGTAAAGAAATCTTTCCCTAAGGTAAAAGTACTTTTATTTTTGTGTCTAATTTGTCGTAAGAAAGATTCTAGTACACTATCTTACAGTTATTTTCTAGTAAGTCATTTTTGTTTATTGGAAGTACATTGGGTTTCTTTTTTCTTTTTGAAAAATCACCAGTTCAATTTTTTAAAGTATATTGAGTTTTTTTTTCTTTTCCTTATTTCTTCTTACCGTTTTGTCCTTTGTATTTCTTCGGTTTCTCTGCATTACAACCTCTTCCACACCCCCTGTGTTTTTGCTAAAATAGATGGGTAGAAATTATGTAGGGGTGCTCTCTGAGAGTAGTTTGAACTCTGATTGAGAGAATAATCCTGCCCCCTCCCCAAAGGCGGTCTGCCTCAGCTGTCCCCCTGGCTAATTAGAATTCCAAAGAGCATTAATAACCATTTAAATTAATCCGATTATACCTGCAATTGCTAAAGGTGAGGTTCAGGCTTTTTAACTCCTGTTAATGAACACAAACATGAATCAAAACTGGGTAGAAATTTTACATTTTATTTTCATTTTTGCCCAAAAGTAAAAAAAGAAACCATTCACTTGCTTCCTTGGAGCAATCTAGTTTCCAATAATAAAAGGAAACCCTGTCTTCATTAGGAAACCTAAGCTAAATAGCTTGAGTTAGTGAAAATACATTTGCATTGTTTGTTAAAGTCCTTTGAGACAGAGATATAGAAAACCACCTAACAGTAAATAATCCTTTAGTTAAATGCAAAGGTGTTATAAAAGAACTAAAAATTCTTTTGTAAAAACTAATGTTGCAACAGTAATTCAACAATAACAGTTTCCCAAGGGGCACTATGCAAATGATAAAATAAGTATAATTTCACAACTTTAGATAAAGAAGAGTGGAAACTGACTAGTCATAGGAGTTAGAAGCCCTATAGGTTATCTAGTCCAGACTTCCTCATATAGGCAGTCTCTCTTCAATATGGTGGATTTGGTCTCCTAGCTTTTGTGGAATATCTCAGTAATAGAAAGTATTAAAAAGGAGGCCCATCCAATAGTCAGATGACTTGTTATTGTTAGAGAAATATGATCTGAAATTAATAAATAATTTTTTTTCATTTTACCCCTTAAGCCATAGAAAATTGTTTCAGTACACCATATTTCTCCTATTCCCCTTTACCTGGCACTGCCGTAATCTCTTCTCATAGCAGACGTTTATACAGCAAATTTTTTGAAATTTAAAAAATGTATTGGAGAACAAAATGTTTAATAAATAATGCAAAGGTGATGATTCATACATGGTTGAAATTGGACAATTTTAAAGGAAAAAAATGAACAGTTAGATGGAACATTTCTTTCCATGTAATAGGTTATTTCTCAAAGAACTATTCTTTTAAGTGCTGATGTATGTGTGCCAGCTGTGGATTCAAGAACTAAGTAAGAAAATTTAATTGGTTTGAGAAAAAGACATCTACAGAAATCTGCACGGTACTCCTTCAACAAAGATATCTTTTAGTCAATAGATGTCATCCCCAACACCTGTCTAAAATAACTCATTTCTTTTCCTGATTACCACTTATAGATTTTTCCCTTAAAAAAAAAAAAAAAACTTTATACAAAATGTAAACTTCATACATTGGGATTATTCTTTGGTCTGGATCTTTTCTTTGAATGAAATAAGCTTTGGGATGCTTATTTAGATGTTCAATGGAACAGTGTGGAGAACAGTAATTGTGTTTGGGCTAAAGAATTAATCCACTTAGTCATGGGAAGCATTACTTAGCTTTTTCTTAGTAGCTGAATTGTGGTGCTACTTAGGGGCTATTTTAAGATTTTATCTTCAAATAGAAACTTTTAGAAATGAAAATTTATTTGTACTGTTGAACATATGCTTTTTAATAATGATCTATTGACTTAATTTCAGTGAAATTGTTTTTCAATTCACAGTTCTTATTTGTGAAAGTTACATCTTTGTATTGCCCAAATTTAAAAATTAATTAGTATCTTTCAGTTAGAAAACACTTTTTAACAAATAAAATGGTTTAATAAAATTAACTGGTGTGGCTTCAGGAAGGAATTACAACTTAAATTTTTTTTGATAATTCCAGTACACTTACTTTTATCAACAGTAATTACTCTCCTGAAACAGAAAATTTGGTGCATTTTCAAGCCAAAAAACAAAAAATTCAGAAAAGTCTTATTTCCTCCTCAGAGGAACAATGATCCTTTGTTTTATATAAAAACATTCCTTTAAATTGTTTAAATAATTGGACAAAAGAGAATATCTCAAGTGATATAAGCTACATATATGTCCCTGTAATGTCATCTGCCAGGATTGACAGCCTGAAAAAAAATAGTAATTAAAAAAAAATTAGTGCTTATCATAGTCTATGTATGTTGTTGGATTTTCCATTGTTTCATATGCATTTTATATGCACTGTAAATAGACTTCACTGTATGCCTAGCACAAGAGTGAACTTTAATGAGATAGATGGATATATGCAAGACAGAAAAACAGGTTATAGATTTGCCTATTATGGACATTTTATAAAAGTAGAAGCATATAGCACCTGGTTCCTTGTGACTGGCTTCTTTTACTTCACTATGTTCTTAGGGTCCATCCATGTTATAGCATCTATCAGAACTTAATGCCTTCTAATGGCTGAATAATATTTAGTTGTATAACTATAATACACTTTATTTCTCCATTCATCTGTTGATGAGCATTTGATTTGCTTTCACTTTTTGGTTGTTAATAATAATGCTGCTGCGAAAACTTGTGTACAGGTTTTTCGTGGACATATATTTTTAATTTTCTTGGGTATAGATGTAGGAATAGAATTGCTAGCTCTTACTCATTCTCTCTCCCTTAGAATATATAGTTTATTTTTGTTTAGTTACTCTTTCCACTCTATAGTCTCATTAGATCTCTCCAAATCAGGCTTTAGTTACTTCCCTGATCATCCCCCTGTCTTTCACAGAGAAAATTTTATTTATTTACCTTTCAAGGCATGGGTTGAATTTTCTCTCTTCCATAAGATCTTTGCCAGCCCTCACCACCAAATATTTTTGTATTGATTGTTAGCTCTTGACTCATATTGCTGTTATATCAGATTTTATGGTAGTTATAAAGTGTAATCATGCATATTAGTCTCACTGTATGTTGAGTTTTGTTGAATATAAGTTTGCCAGGAATCTGCATTTCTTTATTATATAGCGAAATGCCTAACACACAGCACTAAAGGTTTGTTAACTTTTAAAGTCTTCTTGTTCAGTTTCCCCATGATATAAATAAGTTCACCTTACACCTTCTCATTTTCCTGCTTCTTAAACTGGCATTCAAGACTTTATGGTTTTGATCCCAGCAAACCAAAGTACTCATTTTGCTAGATTCTTCTCACTTTCTAGCTTCCTCATTTTTTTCCAGCTTTTCTTCTGAGCAGAATGCCCCTTTCCACCCTGTTTCAGCCTTTTGATAGACTTCCTACCCTTCAAGGCATTTGTGGATCAGGCCATTAGATATATTCCTAAGAATATATATTTAATTTTAAATAAATTTAATATATTTAAGAATTTTCATCTATGTTCTTATGGTCAACCTAAGCTTTAGAAACTATTTAATATATTTATCTTATTCTCTAAGGGTTGGACTAAGTAACAGTATGTTTAAGCAGTCTCTCCTTTTCAAAGTCTACTTTATAAATCACCTAGCAAAACCTGTATCTCTAACTCCTTAGCTCTAAGCAATTATTCCCTTCTCTTTACTTCACCATAATACTCTTTAAAAAATTCTCATTAAGGTGCTGTATTTGTTGTTATTGTTAGATACATACCCCACTTTTCTGATAAGATTAGGGCAGGTTAAACATCTTATTCTTTGCTCAGGATAGTCCTATGAATGAGTTGGTTCATGGAAGGTAGTCATCTGCATAACCATATGTTTGCCAGAAAGGCACGTAGTAACTTAGAACCTCCTGGTGTTAGATGTTTCCTGGGCATGTCACATGGGATTTCTGGGTTTCTGGAGGGCATATTTATTTATAGCATTTTAAGAATACATTTTAGTTTGCATTGATAGAGGCAATATTAGCTAGTAGTTAAACCCAGTAAATAGATGACAGTGTGGTAATAAAACCAATTTATTCTGAAAAGAAGACTGATAGTTTCTTGTAAATCTATGTCAAATGTAATATAATCTTGGGTTGATAGGTTATATATTCCTACCACTCCCTGTACTGGGGTTTGAATCCGCGTGTGCTCTACCACTGAGCTATATCGTGAGTCCCTTTTTTTCTCCAATATTTTTTTTTTTTTTTAGTTATAGGTGAGCACAGTATCTTTATTTTATTTTTATGTGGTGCTGACGTTCCAACCCAGTGCCTCAAGCATGCTAGGCAAGCACTCTACCTCTGAGCCACAACTCCAGCCCCTGAGTCCCTTTTTAATTTTAATTTTGAGACAGGGTCTCTCTAAGTTGCTCTGGCTGGCCTTGAACTTGTGATCCTCCTGGCTCAGCCTGTCAGCTTGCTGGGATCACAGGTGCACATCATTGTGCCTGGCTTAAGTTCATTTTTTTCATAGCCCCATTTTAGAAGACTGATAGTGATAGAGCATGAGAATTGAAGTATTTTCTAAGGGGCCAAGTGTACCTTAAGAAATTTTTAAAGATGAAAAAGACCCTAGCATTACACAAAAGGTGGAAAGAGGGCTGGAAAAGATAAGAGTATTATATAAGTAATAGATGGGGAAACCTGCAATACTGAAAAGAACATAGACTATGCTCTTTGCACCAAAATGAATCAGGGGTTTCTTGTTTCATTTTTGACACTGTGAACCTTAGAATTCATACACTGTACAAAGTAGAGGTGATAACAGAAAGTCTGTTTATCAGGAGCAAAGGCAATCTATCAAAGGGACTTAGCACAGGAACTGGCACATGGTAGCTATTTAAACATTCTTTCCATGAATATTTATTAAATCAAATTGCTTCTCTGCCTTTGCTTTTTCTCTGGTCTCAAGGATTTCTTTCTCCCTCTTTCTTAATGGTTCTAGTCCACTTAAACTCTCATCTCCTCCATCGTTTTTCCTGTGTGATTCTTATCATCCAGTTTTTTCCTCTTTACCATACTGTGTATTGAACTCAGGTGTGCCCAACCACTGTGCTTCTTTCCTGCTGTTTTTATGTTCATTTAGTGACAGAGTCTCACTAAGTTGACCAGACTGGCCTTGAACTTACAGTCCTCTTGGTAGTATAGAAATGGGTCACCCTGCTCAGCCTAATTTCTTCCTCTTTAAAATGGGAGATTTGAATTGATTGCCTAGTCTCTTTCTGCTCTTTATTTTGATTCTCTAGAGGGCTCAGTCTCAAGCATATTGATATTGCTCTTTAAACTACTCTGGCACAGATTTGCCTATACCACACAATTAAGTACTCATACTTGAGGTTAAATTTTCATGTGAATGTGGATATATTAAGCATAAAAAGTTAGATAAATGGTACTCTATCATTATTTGTCACTTATGTCATAGTGACAGTTGAATATATTGAGAAGTATTTGTAGTTTTGTTGGGACAATACTTTTAATAGAAAACTGGAGAGTTCAGATTGGCTACCTGATTCTACTGTGATTCAGGAGATAATTCTGAGATACTATGAAAGACTTGAGGGCCTATTTAGTAAGTGGGCAGGACAGTTTAGAGTTCAATAGAAAAAAAACTCAAGAGCAAGAATATCTGGTCATGTAGGTAGAAAACCAAGCAGTATAAAATAGGATTTGGTGTATGGAATTGAACTGAAGTAATGGTACTGGGAAAGTGCAACTGAATAGGTAATGGGAATGGGGTGGGGTAGACTGTAGAGGCACGTGGGTGGTTGGAGTAGTGCTTGGGGTTGCACAGACATCATGCTTTAAGTTTAAGTGATGTATTCATTATTTTCATGGAGCATTTATTCTTCTCAAAGGAAAGATTTATTTGGGGTGTTGTCCTGGTTAACTTCTGAAAGGCTTCTGTGTGAAATTATGCTGGAATTGGTTTTAAAGATGTAAATCCCATAAATCCACAGCTTGGGTAACAAATTGAATCTCTGTTATAACAAATACTCACAAGGAATTTAAGAGAAAATCCCATTTATAAGAGAATAGCTAATATTTATTACAAGCAGTTATTATATAGACAAATTCTGTATCCAGAGGACATCTTTGTATGTTATGTCACTACCTAATCTCATATAGGTATTATAGCAGAACTGAAACTCAGATTTCTTGGATTCTGGAATCTTATTTTTTTTTTTTTTTTTTAAGGTAAAGCGCTTATATAAGTGTATCAATTACACACCTTAAATGCCTAAATTATTTTGTTGAAAAATTCAGTCAACACATATCTATTATGTTATAAGCCATTATGGGCACTTTCAGGAAAAAAATACAAAATAAGAAGGTTTTTTGTTATTGTTGTTTGCTTTCTTTCTGTCTCCTTCATCTATATGAACATTATCACTCAGATCTCGTGTTTGTCATGTTATTATACAAACTTGTATATTTTGAGTCTGATGTGGCAGTTCAACAAGAGGAAAGGTGACAGTTTCGGTATAAATGTGGCATATTGTATAGGGAAAGAAACAATTGAATTTGAATCCTAGAGAATCTGGCATTGGGAGGATTTGACTATGTAGAGGGAAGAAAATGGCATTTTAAACTAGAACAGATAAGGGAAGAGTATAAGCAAATTATTTAATGTAGTACTGATTGAATGTGAGTTATTCTGAATTGGCTAGTTTTAGACAGTACCTACAAAAATTTTAATTTAGTCCAAAGTCCAGGGGAGGTACTTTACATAGGCTGGTAATGGTAGTTTTGAAAATAAACAAATATTGCCAAAATAATTTTGAATTAGTTATCACTAGGACTTGATGACTTCATGAACAGGTTGATGAAGAGAAAAATAAAAGAGAATTCTGAAATTGTACTTTGTGTGATTTTAAAAATGATTCTACCACTGATAGTAAAAGGGAAGTTGAGGGACAAGGCAGTTTACTTTTAGTTGTGTTTAGTTTGAATTATCTGGTTTTAGTGAAGAATCATGAGGATACTCCAAGAAATAAGAGTAGGATGTATGCCAGTTCTTGAGATATAAATATGTAGATTTTTAGATTTGGAAAATTTCCAGAAATCATATAATCTACCAATTTTTATGCTTTTGGAACACCCAGATCTCTGCCTTTTGTTTTTCTAGGTCACACTGCTCACTACAGAAATAGGTTTGACACACATTTGGAATGAATATTGAAATAATGAACCAATTCTTTTTTACAAAACTATTATATTGGAATTTTATCTATAGATGCAGCCACTTAACAAGATCTCTGATGGGACTAATAGTAGTATTATCTACTTAATTTTAATAATGTCTATTGCCAAGGATTGTTCAAATAAACAAATATAACTTATGGTTCTATAACAGATAAAGGAGAATATTTGAAATTAAAGGGAACCTAATTTAAGGAAAGAGGCATGTTTTTAGTTGTGTAGTGATATTGAGACTGATACCATATAGGAATATACCTTATTCCTATTGTTTTTATTTAATATCTAGCTCTTTATTTTATTATGATCATTTTTAGCACTATAAAAGTTAAGTATAAATATTTAAAAAATCAGTTTTAACAGGTTATAATTTAAAACTGAGAATTTAAATTTAACTATTCCTCTAGCATGTTCACTTTTGAGTTCCATTTACATAAATATTTGGTTAAAAACTTTTAGTTTAATAAAATTTAGTGTTAGGCTTATTTTAATGTCTTTTGAGAACATTTAAAAAATCTTCCCCATATATCTAGGATATTGTTACATGATTAAAGCCAAAGCCTTTTTTTTTTTCTCCTAAGTAGAAATTTTTAAAATTGGAATATACAATTTTAGGATAAAACCTTTATTGAGAAATATTAGATAATTTTTGGATAATTATTAAAATGATTAATTAAAATTTTTATTTTTTGGAATATGTTAGCAAACATTTGCGTGCATAATGAATTTATTATTCAAATATACAGTGCTGTTTTAAGTTGGTTGTATTTTATGAAGAAAGGGTCACTATGTTATATTTTTATTCTTTTTTATAAAGAGGAAAAAATAGTCCAGAGCAAGGATCAAAGCCAAGGTAGAGCAACTTGTTAAACACTGTAGAATTAGACACCCGACCCCCCCCCCCCCCCCAACACTTCTCCTGTGATACTTCGAAAGCAGCTGCTACAGATAAACTCTGGAGCCCCAGATGGTGGTTGCCTAATCCTCATGAGAATTCATGTCCTGGAAGCAGCTCTTATCTCTCCAGACCTGACATTGTCTGTGAGCTTTCGCTAAGGAGGGAATAATATAAACATGCTATGCATGAGTTTCACTTCTTGAATATGTCAAAGACACAGGAAGTTATAGCAAAGTATAATAAGAATGTAGTTCACATTATTGAAAGTGTTATTTAAAGCACTTGATTCAAGCTTGTGATGAGTGATGATGTGTAGTTGGAAGGAAAGGCACAGTGAATATTTTTTTGAAACAGAAATGCCACTCCTTCCAATATCATGAGTTTGGAGGTGTAGATTTGTCATTAAATGTGCAGTATGCAGAAGAATTTACTGTTATGTAGTTTGTTTCAATCTAACAATTTGAAATAATCCACCTTGTAAATGATCTTCTGTTCTTTTATTTCCCACTTAGTAGTCCTCTTTGTTTGGAAAGTCAGAACAACAGTTTTGCTCTTCTGGATGTAATGTTTTGTTAAAAAAAAAAAAAATTCTAGGAATCTGATCTGTGAGATCTGGTCAGTGACAAGTATAAATGGATTTTTCTTTAGCATTGCAACCAAATGTTCTGAAGTGGAGCTATAGAATACTTAAAGGCAGTGTCTCATTGAACATGTGAGCAGGGACATTGACACTGTCATCATGAATAATTGGCAAATCACATATTCCTTGGTAATATGACTCTGTATAGGCAATAAGGGAAATTTCTGCCCTCTTTATTATAAAATTTGTAATCAAACATAACTGTAATATCCCTCATAATAAAGCTTAAGTCTGTCTTTCAAATATTCTCATTTCTCTAAACACCCTGTTCCCATTCACTTCAGACTTCCCACTAGTTCCAGAATCTATGGTGTCTATTTTTTTCATACCATTTTTCATTTTTTTAATCTTCTATACAGCCCTTTCTCAAAGAAGCTCCTTGTCACCCTATGAGACCCAGCTCAAATATCACTTCTCTGAAGTTTTCCTCAGACTTCATCATTTCATCTTCTTTTCCCCCAGAGTGCTCTATCCAGAGAACTTTTCTAAACTATAGATTTACATGTGCCTCAATATTTATTTATATATGTATGTGTGTGTGTGTATATATATATATATGTGTGTGTGTGTATATATATATATATATGTGTGTGTGTGTGTGTATAATGCATATTAAGTCCAGTGTTTCAGCCTAGTTTGTTTTCCTTTGGTTCACATTGTAGCCAATCTCATCTCCTCTCTCTTTTCAGCTATTGTCCTGTCATGGAGTGACTTGCTATTATTTTCTTAATGAGTCTGTTTTATGTGTTTGTTCTTTGCTCTGGGTTGCCTCCATTCTGTTCATTTTAATCTTTCTTGTTTAAGATCTTTGCCAAATCTTGGCTTCTCCACAAGATCCCCAAATTCCTAATTACTCAGAAATCACAGCACTTTGTTCCCTTCTCACAGCACCATTGCATATTTTATGTAAGACATTATACTAGATTCTATTGAAAACAAAAATGACTCAGAAAAAAATATTCTAATCCTTAAAGATTAATAGTCTAGACAGGTTGACTATAATACAAAGTAGAAAAGGTAGGTGCCATGAGAGAAAAAGAATTCAATACCAGGAGAGATTCCCTGTACTTGGCAAACTTAATAAGGAAGGCATATTGTAATTATCTGTGTTTGCCTTTCCTTTTCAATTGGGAGCTTCTGATGATAGGGCTAGCTCACTTAAACTTTGTATCCTCTGCAGTGCCTAGCACAGTATTTCAGGAAGGAGGTAGAGAAGGAGATACATTGGAAAGATTAATAAAAGAATTGAGTTAAAACCTGGACTTCTGTTAGATAGGATAGATGATGGAGTGAAAGAAGAGGTACCAAAGAACTGTATTCAGTTTTTTACATTGAAATAATCGATGATTGACCCTTGGTGTGTTTGTCACATTTTCTTTGCTTTATGAAATTCTTTTGCCTGCTGCATGCTAGAGTAGCCTGAAACCAAGTGCTTGCCACCTGTGTCCTTTAGCTGGCTACCCGCTGAACTCATTTTTCTATAGCTTCCTGTTTCTGTCATATTTGCCACACCCCCCTCACCACCCACATTCCCTTTTTTGGGGGTTCTGTTTCCTGTAGTACATTAAAAGGCCAAACAAAACATGCCCCAGATGGTGCTGTTCTTTATTAAGATCTCTCACCACTTTGTGTTCCTATTTAAAAGAAACAAAAAGCAAAACAAAAAGACACATGCTGCTGCTTTGTAACCCAGCTGGCTCTGATTCCTCTTATTCTTATCTTTGCTGTTCTCTCTCAGTCTTGATTTCTTCTCTGTTTCTTCTTTTATATAAATCCACTCCCACTTCTGCACCATCTTCATGAAATTCTTTATATTTTCTCTTGACTGGATCATACATTTTCTTATTGCTCTGCATTCTTAATCCTTTTTTCTCAGTTTTCTGTTTTTCTAATTCCTTTATTGCTCATCATTTATTTTTAAAGCAGTGCTGGGATCAAACCTAGGCCTCAGATGTGCTAGGCAATACTGGGGATCTGTATCTTGAGTCCCATCTTTTTTCTGTTTTATTTTCTTTGTCATGTCAACTTTCACCTTTCTTATCCTCCAGCTCTACTCCTTTTTCCATTCTTCACTGTATATCGTTAAAAAAATGAAAAGAAGGACCCAAACAACACAAAATTCTCCATCTATTTCCAGGCTTCATTTTGTATTTTATTTTCATAGTCTCTATTGTTTTAATTAGAGCTGACTCCATGCTTTCCGCTTCATTTATTACTTTTTGTTCTTTTTGCCATATCTTCCTCATAATAAATCTTAAAAAGTAATAATCGCAGATCTTCTCTTTTCTTTCCATTCCCCATTTCATGTGTTTCCTTCTTCCCCTTTCCTCACAGTGATTGTGTGTGTGTGTGTGTGTGACGGCTCTAAGATGGGGAAGATGTGGCTGATGTATAGCTGAGTCCTGCAATACTACCTACCTATTTGAAGGTGAAGGTAAAAATGGGAGCCAGTTCGAAAGAAGGGAATAAGAGCCAAATAAGAAATTGGAGGACATGTATTGCTGTTTGTACATTATGCTTTGTGGGAAATAGAGTTGGAAGTGTAATTGAGAAACAAGAAGATGGGAGAAGTGGGTCATAAGTGTGGGCCATTGGGAGACTCTGTGCTTAGATACCTATCCTTTCTTCCCTCCCCCTGACTCACACCTACCATCAAGTTCTGTTCATTATAAATTCATGTGGTTTAACCCACTCTCTTTAGACTTTAGAAAATGCAAATGTCCTGTGATACTAAGTCTCATTCAGACCTGTGTGAATTAATCTTAATCAGATTGTGAATAGGAATTAAAATTTTAATTTGGAGTATGAGGGAAAGGCAGTTTCCATTGGGTAGAAGATGCTGTGGGAAACCAGGATATCATTGCATTTTTTATAACTTTGATTTTAAATTCATTGAATTTTTAAAAATCTGAAACAGGTGAAGATCTAGTTTAAATTCTTTATTTTATAAGTGAAAAAATGATTCAGTGATTGATTTGTTCAGGTCTTACAGCTTCTTAGTGTTTAAAAAGGGTCAATTTTATCCATTATTCTCTTTATAACACCATATTATTTTTGTACTACATTGGCTCCGTAGCCATTCCTTGACTTGAAGTGGAAGGAACAGGATCAAAGAGAAAAAGGGACAAAAAGTAATATGTTTATATGTCCTTCCACTTCCTCATTCCTTTCTTTCTTTATTGTCACTTTATTCTGAATTTCCATATTTGAAGAACAGATCCTGCTTGAATGCCTAAGGATCTATTGTATTGCCAGTAGAAGAAAACAAAAAAGTTAGATCTTTATTAAAGAGGAAAGGTAGTAATAGGTATTTTTAAAAGTCTTTCTGTGCCATTTTATGTTCATCAAAATCACTACTTCTGAGATAACAGAATTCCTTTTTGTCTAGAAAATCTGAATGGGTGGGAGGGAAGCCAAAACTGACTGGAGAATCAAGGTCCAGCATTACTTTAAAAAGTTGAATGTGTTTAAATCAGCAGGGCCCAATGACATGCATCATAGGGCACTTAAAGATTTGGCAGATATCATTGCTGAGGCAGTAGCAAATTACCATGCACAGGATGTGAAAAGAACAGAGTAATGGTAGTGCTTCTAAGCCATCACTTTTGTTAGCCTAGTGCTCTTCACCACCTCCCCCTAAAGCTATAGAAACAAAGACACTATACAAAACTCACATTATTTGCATTGCATTGGCCTTTCAAAACACCATTTACCCGGCCATATCCCATTTTCCCTTGTCATTTTCCCAACTTACACATTCTAAATATAAATCCAGTGTGGTTTTAAGAATTTGTATAATGTCTGTGGAAAATAGAGAGTAAAAATAAAATTTTCATTCATAGGTATTTCTGGATTTCAGAGTACTTTTAACATATTGTTTCATTTGACCCTCCAACAAACCCTGAAAGTCTCTGGTATGCTATGTAAAGATAAAATTAGCTCAGTATGCCATAGAAGAATTTTACATTCTGTGGATTCAGTTTGTATTATTAGACTAGTCTGTCTTTACTTATTTATTTTATGTACTCTACGTGTTTCCACAAAAGGGTTTGAGATAGCTTGAGATAGGTTGAATATACAATAGACATTTACAAAGCTGTATGGTTGAAAAATCAGATTAAATTCTCTCTTCTAAGAACCTGAGGTGAAATGATTTCTGTTCTTAAACATTAAATTTGGCTCTCAGCTTCAGCAACTAAAGCAAAAGTAAATGTAATGGATTGTGTATTTTCTTGTTTTAATTAGAGTTGCATATTACTTTTTCCTTTTATTATGGTTATTTACATATGCATTATATTATATCTATAAACTCTTTCAGAGGAAGGACCCTGTGGCTCCATGTCTATCAACATCATAGAAGTTAGCACAAGTGAACAAATGGTTAGATATGATTTATGTTGAGGAAAGTAACTTCTTTGGCATTGGAATCTAAGAGAAAATTTAGCATTTGAATTTTTATGAAAGAAACACTGAGTAATAAGGTTTTATAAATGATGCAAAAACAGTTCTTTTACAGCCCTTGGTTTTATTGATCCCACAAAATCCACAGAGGATAAATAGGAAAGGAAAGGTGGCAACTCAAATAAGTCATGAGTTTAGAGTCAGATGGACCCTAGTGTATTCCAGATCTGCTTTGGACTCTGTGACCTTGGATGATGTATAGACTTATTTGAGCTTTAGTTTCTTCATTTGAAAATAGGACTAATAATACTTTTCTCACAGTGATTTTTGATGTGGTTAAATGAAGTAAAATAGGTAACTAACAGTTTCTTTCTAGATAATATAATTTTCTGAGCTGAACATTTGTTTTCCAGTTAAACATATCTTGGTTTTATTTTTTGACTATAGATAGTTACTTAACAAATCTAATCTTTCTTTTCTCATTTGTAAAATAATAGAAATAATAATAATGGAATAAGTATTAAAACCTGAGATGTAGAGCATTTAATTATTACTAAGCATTCAGTAGTTATTATTAATGATACTAAACATTCAATGCAGTTATTATTAATGATATTGTGATAAATAAAATATTTTCATTGAGAACTATATCAGTGTTGGCCCAGATGCATTGAATGGAATGTTGAATTTTGGTATATTTGTCAGCAGTGGATCCAGGCAGGGGTGGGAGGAGATAAGGCTCTAGGTAAGTGCTTAGATTGGTGATTTTTCTGATATTTCATCCTTGTAAAATCATAATCATGAGCTGGGGTGTACCTCAGAGGTAGAGCGCATGGGTTCAATCCCCAGTTAACCCCACCAATTAAAATCATAGTTATTTGATAACAAGTAAGGCCCTCTTATATTCCCATAATGTGGATTGAATGAATGGTTCTAGAAGGCCAGCCATCATGCAGAGTTGTAGCCTTGCATTAAGATGAGAAAAATGGGGTTTGGGACTGTGGCTCAGCGGTAGAACGCTTGCCTAGCACAGGCAGGACCCGGATTCGATTCTTAGCACCACATAAAAATAAAGGCATTGTGTTATGTCCATCTAAAAATGAGTTGTTTTCTATACTTAGTAATGGAATATCCTGGCATTCTACTATTGTTTTTTGTTTGTTTGTTTTTGTTTTTTGGTTTTTTTTTTTTTTTTTTTTTTGTACTGGGATTGAACTCAGAGGGATGCTTTATCACTGAGCTACATCCCCCAGATATTTTTAAATTTTGAGATAGGGTGTTAGAAAGTTGCTGAAGTTAGCCTTGAAATTGGATCCTCCTGTCTCAGCCTCCAAGTTGCTGGGATTACAGGTGTGTATCACTACACCCAGTTCTATTTTTAAATGCCAGTACACATTACATTCATGAAACTATATCATTTATGTTTGTTTATACTAGTGTGGTCTTATTTTCTTTATACTTTTTTTTATCTTTGCTACCTTCTACTTCCAGAACTCACCTACCCCAAAATAACTTTTATAATAAAACTTGTGTGTATACTGTTTTCTTCAATCACATATCCATTCCTAAACATTCATTTGTGAAATGTACTTTAGGTGATCATATTGTTTAAACATGAGATCATATTATAAATAATTAAACTTTAGCTCCACTAGTATATTCTCACAACTTTTAAGTGACATAATATTCTAAAACTTAGATGTAGTCAATCATTCTTCTGTTGATGCTTATGCTTTAAGCTCCACTTCAAAGTAAAATATTTAGGATAATAATTTTAGCAAAGAGCTTTCTAAACTGGATTGTTTATATCTTTCTCTTTAATTTTTCTGATCATTATGTACTTCTTTTACTTTTTATTTTGGCAAAATATATATTTCATATAATTGACCACTTAATCATTTTTACACACATAGATCATTGGCATTAAGTACATTTATATTACTGTGCATCCCCGTTTCTGTTATCCATTTCTAGAACTCCTCTGTCATCTCATACTGAATCTCTGTACCCATTAAACAGTAACTTTCTATCACCCCCCAACAACCACTGTTACACTTTTTCTATGTATTTGACTATTCTAGGTATACCTCAATAAAAGGAAGCATACAATATTTGTCTTTTGGTATTTAGTTTATTTCACTTAGCATAATGTCTTTGGCGTTCATCCATGCTGTGGCATGAATCTAATTTTATTTTTCCCAGTACTGGGGATTGAATCTAGGGTTATATTTACCAGTAAGCTATATCCCCTGTCCATTTTTTAATTTTTCCTTTCTGAGAAAGATTCTAACTAATTCTGTGGCTGGCAATCCTTTGCCTTAGCTTCTCTTCCAAATAACTGGGATTACAAGGTGTGTGCCACTGCCACTGGCCCAGTCTCAGCCTGTGGCCCTGGGCTGTGAACTTTATTAGTGCTTCTCAGTCTACCTGGCCCACCTTTAGGTGAGACCAGATGGCTAGATGGGCTAGAATCAGGCATTTCCTTTCCCTTAGGTGGATTGGATTATAATAAAATCTTAGCAAACTCTGGTAAAATAGTTTCTCCAAAGGTCGGGCTTTGTTAAGAACAGAATGTTTTGGGCTTATTTCAAAAATGGTTCCTGTTCTCCCCCTGCTGAATCCAAGAGGGGATTTTTGTTTGATATTCACTCCGAGGACCTTATAGAACTCCTGTAGGTAAAACTCACCAAAGAGTAGCATCTCTCTTATGATTAGGTCCCCCCCCCCCTGGAGTTTTTAACTCTTGAAGTTATCTACATAGAATCTCTAGTAATTTATCATTTACAGTTTAGGTTTTCCTACTCTGGCATTGTTTCTTTGGATATTTCTGCTGATGGGTTTCTGTTACAATAAGTTGTGATTCTGTCAATCTGAACTACTTTTGATCCTTATATCCCATATCCAAATCAGTAGTAAATCCTGTTGGTTTAAGCCTTTGAAATGTATTTAGAAGCAGAATCTGATTACTTCTTATCTACACTGCTACCACTTTGTTCCAATCCAGCATATCATAATCTGGACTATTGCAGTCGTCTTCTAGGTTGTCTGTTTGTCTCTGCCAGCAACTGGAAACTTAAGTCAGATGATGTCATTCCTTTGCTCAAAAACTCTATGGTAGCTATCTTTTTCACTTTGAATAACTTTTGGTGTTCATCATGATGTAAAAGGCTATGTATAATCTGGTTATTTATATCTCTGATGTTATCTTTTGATGATCACCTACTAGAACTTGCTTCAGCCATACTGACTGCTAGTTCTTAAAAGTTCCAAGTACATTCTTGTCTTCAAGCTTTTGCACTTGCAGTGCTTTCTGTGGAATATCCTTTTTCCTCAATATTTACATGGCTCTCTCCCTCCCTTTCAGATTTCTGCTCAAATGTCATCAGAGACTCTCTTTTTGGCATAGGTAAAATTAACATCCCTTAACCCCATCATTTCTCTCTTTTATTTTTCTCCATAGAATTTATTACTACCTCACTTATTTTATATGTATGTGTATGTATGCATGTGTAGGTATATAGACATGTGTGTCCCTATGTATGTATGTTTTTAATGGTTTTATTCATTCTACCAATTCAAAAATGTTTTTCTTATATTACTTTGTCTTGATGGCCTAGAACTAAACTTGACTAGTCACTGAATAAATGCTCTTTGAATGCATGATTGAATAAAGCAGGTGGGAAAAGACAAGAAAGAATCATGTGAATAAAGTGAGCCTTTGGGTATTTAACAACATTAGGCTTCTGAAGGAGAGTGGTAAGGTAGAAATTTCTTTGGGGTGAAGGTATTGAGAGTGGACATGCTGGTACTAAGGATTACTTGGGCAGATTGCCCATGAAGTCAGAGGTGTTCTGAATTATGAATCTTTTTTATCCACCAAGGACAGTTTTTTTTTTTTTTTTTCTCTCTCTCTCTTATTTGTCCATTCTTCCTCCATGCTATGTGAATAGCTCTTTTTTTAGGGGGAGGGGGTTGGAGTAGGTTAGAATAAGCAAGCTTTCTTTTACCCTTTCTCAGCTTTCTGGGTTATTGTCATGGCCATTTCCAGTCCTTTCCTGCCAACTTGATTGTGTTCCCTCTGGTGGCTGGCTCTCATCTGCCTGGTTTCATTTTTGTCAGGAAGGGCGTTATATATGTGCACTTTATCTCTGAATGCTAAGAGAGTACTCGTCAAACTGACAGTTGGTGTGACTACTGGTTGCCACTTGACATGGAAAACGACACCTAAAAGTCTGCATTTGCAGCCGTGGGCATTCAGGAGACTCACAAGAAATAATATTTGTCAAGTATATTTATCAAGATATATTTATCAAGTAGAGATAATGTTATTGATGAACATTTATATTCTGTTAAAATGTGTCCTTTCTCTACATTTTATTTCCTGCTTATACTGTCTATGCTTGTCTTATGTGTCTTTTTCATAAGAAAACACCTGAGAATTTTGAAGACTAGTTGTCTAGTAATGAACAAGATTTATTTTATTTGTTTTGTACACCACACCATTGATCTCCTTCCCCTGTTTTGACAACTGCAGTGTTTCCCTAATATTCATTAAATATAACTAAAGCTAGCATTTAAGGAAATTCATTACATAAGCCCTTTCCCCCAACCTACCTATTCTAGTCTTATTTCTTGGTTCCCTCTCATATTCCCTCTCCTGTAGTCTTTTGGTTTTTAAGCAGTTCTTTGTAGCCTCTCTGGGATTCCTTTGAAGAAATGAGAATCAAGTAGCCAAGGCTTTTTCTCTCTGCTTTTTTATCCAGGGCCTTTAGGTTTTAATGTCTCTTGCACATTTGTCTTATTTTGAAATAATAGGACTCCATAACCAGAAGAATGTTTGAAAGACACTCCATTTGTCTGGTCAAATGATTAGTGTGTGTGTGTCCTCTATGTCTGTCCATTTCTTTCTTTTATATGCCTACCTCTTCACACACATTCCCTAAGATGTTATACTTAGACTTTCTTGTGGCTTTGCTTTTTGGTGTAGTTCCTGTCTGTCAAGAGAATACTGATTTCCACAGTTGATCATTCATATAGTGAACATTTCTGTACTTGGAATAGTATGTCAGTTCCAAAAATTTTATTTCTAAGGAACTTCTAGTAAATTTTGGAATGAACTATGTGATTAAAATCTTTAGGGATTTATATATGTTTTGTTAACTTATGACCTTGTATGAATGATGAACAAAGACAAAGAGCTACTTCTTTTTTTTTCATAATAATTGTGTTAATTTTATTTTTTTTAATATTTTTTATTATTGGTTTTTCAAAACATTACAAAGCTCTTGACATATCATATTTCATACTTTGATTCAAGTGGCTTATGAAAGGTAGCAGAATACAACAGTCACTAGTATGGCAATATGTAAAAACGTGAATGTGTAACCGATGTGATACTGCAATCTGTATACGGAGTAAAAATGGGAGTTCAAAGAGCTACTTCTAACTGTTAGAAATAGTAAGTCTTAAGTTGGGGCCACAATTATTTCAATGAGTGAGTACTTCTACAGTATTGATGAAGTTTAGTAGGAGGGTAGAATTTAATGTATCTATAATTGTTCAACCTTATAGAGTTGGTTTTGTTTGTTTTGGAGTTTTAAAAATAATATAAGCTGTATATGAAACCAACATGGATTATATTTTTTTATGAGTTTTATTATTCTGAATTTTATAGAAGAGTTTCACATGTTTCAGTGCTTCTTTTTCCTCTCTAGCTCCTTGATGAAATGGTGACTTAGAAATTTTTTTGTGTGTCAATTGCTGAAAATTTTGTAATTATAATACAGTTTAGAAGAATACACTTATTTTTCCTTAATTTTAGTCATAAAATACTGAGTTCCCTCAGGGTGGTATTTACCTTGAATTTACATAGTAGATAAGACGTATATTTCATAATGATAGTCCTTTTACATCCCATTACTTTTTAAGCTTTAGTTTTCATGTCTTGGAAGTAGAGTGCTATTGATGTGATACTGTTTTATATTTAACATTTCCCACTGTAGAACATTAATATGTAAATATTGCCCAGCAGTCTATAAAGGATAATTGTTACTAGTATAAAACATTCAAAATTGTTTTCTCAGAAAACCTGTAGCTGAAGCAGTGGTTCTCAGTTAGGATGGTTACCCCTTCACCTCCTAGGACCATTTTGCTAATGTCTGGACACATTTTTGGTTGTCACTGCTGAGGTGACATCTTTTGGGTAGAGGCCGGGAATGCTAAATCCTTCAGTGTATAAATTGGTTGCCTAAAAAAAAATAACTTTATTTCGCTCTCTTTTTCTCCTTTTTTTGTACTGGGGATTTAGCCTAGAGGTCCTTTACCACTGAGCCACATCCCCAGACTTTATGTTTTATTTTGAGACAGGATCTCCATAAGTTGCCTAGGACCTCAGTAAGTTGCTGAGATGGCCTCAAACTTGTAATCCTCCTGTCTTAGTCTCCCAAGTTGCTGGAATTTCAGACGTGTGCCTCCACCCACGTCAACTAATAATTTTCCTGCCTCAAATGTTAGTAGTACCAAGATTGAGAAACCTTAAACTAAACACATATTCTTCTACCTTACTTAAAAATGAATATTTTACTTAGACCTATCTTTCTGTATAGGCATACAGATTTAGCCATTTTCCCAATAATTTTTCTCAATAAATTTCCCTAAAATTTTTTTTGAAAAAAGTTTTCTTACCTTTGAAAGGAATAGATCTTTAAAACAACTATTTTTATTTAAGAAAGTTGTAATTGTGAAATAGCTATCTGTGTATGTATGAAATAGCTATCTATATCATTGGATGAAATAACAGTTAGAAAATCTTAGTAAATATTCCTGCCAACAACAAAACTCTAAGGTTCTAGGGTCTGCTTAAGGCAGCTCAGTCTTACTTCAGGGTCCCCATCTAACAGAATAGAGTAGTTACTTAATGTTAACACACTCTCCCTCTCTTTGTATTGTTGCCCCCAAATACAGTATTGACAGCTTCTATACCTTTGCAGTATACTATCGTTAATATCTTCTGTATCTTTTTGTGGTGTTCTCTGTGGCTATATAAAGAAAACACACACACACACACACACACACACACGCACGCAGTTTGGAAGTCATTATGAACACCTGAGACATACTTTTCACTTTTACTCTGTAATATTCCTTGATTAATATAGAGCTTGTTTTCTTTTTTAATAGCTATATGATATTTTATGGGATATATTCAGTGGCTATTTCAGTTTATTGAACTATCCCACTAGATACTTAATTGTTTTCAGTTTTTTTAACCACGTCAAACAATATTACAAGTACATATACTTTTGTGCTGTATATTTTTTAATCAGTAAAATTGGTTTAGTAATGGTTAGTGCCAAGAAGGAATAATAAGGATAATCACAAATTGTTTGTTTGAGCTTGGATATTTCCTGGAATTTGACTAATGTTTAATTCCAAACTGTGATGACTTCAGTTACACCACAAAAGAAGGTAAATGTTATTACTGCTCATCCTGACTGGACCAACATCTTTTCCTTATTTAAAAGGAGGTAAGTAACAAAACTTAACAAGAACAACAACAAAAAAAACAACAATAAGTTTATGGATATAGAAAGAAATGCTTAGAAACTATCTTTAAAGAAGTATTAGTTAAAATTTCAAAAGCAGATGATTCAAAGTAAAACGAAAGAGCTTGTTAGTTGTATAATACAAGGATCCTAATATGTCTCAAAACTTTTTATAAGCTGTCCAGTTCAGCATATGCTTTTTATTGTTGTTAATGTTTATTCATCTGATGATACTCTCTCTCTAAATACTGAGTGAATGTTAGATTAATTATCTGCAAGGCAAATAGTGTAAGAAAAGGCTAGATGTGTGGACTCTAGTCCTGGCTGTGCTCTTGTTGACACAGATACGTCAAGTTTTCACCTCCCATAATCTCCATTTCTTTCCTTATTATAAACTTGTTTCTAAAAATTTTTTATGTCTAAAAAGTTCTGAATTATTATCATGCACATTCCTTTTTTAGTGCTATCTTCACGTTTACATTTCCCAGAGTCACAGCATAGTAGATCAGTAGCATTGAAAAGCCAGGTAGGATCTGGAAATGAAAAACATTTTCACTTAAGTTTTTAGATCCCTAACCAACATTTGGTATGAGATTTGCTTAGTGGTATTTGTGTGCATTTGTGTGTGTGTGTGTGTGTGTGTGTGTGTGTGTGTCTCATAATTCGTCAGCCAAGAAAATTACTTTCTAGCATAGACATTTTATAAAGAATCATTTATTCTGTTTTGTTCCTCCAAAAGATTTTTGAAACCCCAATTTGCATATCTAAGTGGCAAAGCCCTAAACCTCAATTATCCAGTAGTTTAACATAAAATCATACTGCAACACTCATTAATACATTTGAGTATACTATAAGTTCAGAATATGAATTATCTAATAGTGATTAGTGCTACATTAAGTTAATTCTTATGTTATTGGATTGTTATGTTAAGAAAACATTTTGAAGGCCATGTTAATTGCAGATGTACAAAAAAGGAACTAGGAAATGTTTTTATTATGTTGAATGAGCTCTGCAATTTGAAAATTTACACCTTTGGAACATTTTTCTGACACTCAAATCTTTTTCTTTGATTTCGTTGTATTGTTTTATGAATTTATTCAATGTATTATTAATGTCTTAACTAGAGGATATAATTTTTGATCTTGGCTTCTAAAGCATGTGCCGTTTCTCTGACCAATATAGGAATGAATATAGTTGCTTAGCTAGTAACAGAAGGTCTCAGTGCTCTCCTGCCACCACAAAATTCTTACTTTGACCTCTGGTGTTATTTCAGAGTCCCCCCCCCCCAATAATTATTTCTGATAATTCTGTAGTATAATTGTTGGAGGGATATAGTTAGTAAAATAAATTTAAGGTGTGGAAGATATCCTTTTCGAACATTAACAATAATGAAATTGAATTTCAAGGCATACACTTTTTTGTAGCTATTTGAGTGTTGAATTGTCAGTTTTTGTGAAGTGAGTATTGTGACATAGGCAGTTGAAGAAGGGTATATTTCTTATGTAATTTTAGAAATTAGGGTTAAGGAAAATAAAAACTTTAAAGCTCCCCATATATTAAATTTTAATAACATTGATATGCTGCTTGCTTTATGAAACCTTTTATTACAAACAGTTATGAATATGAACATCTCATTTGACTACTGATGAACAGAGGGGAAAATCTAAATTAAAACTTTAAATACCACTATTTAATTACCCAAATGGCTTTGACTGTGTTAAAGAGTGCCTGGGATTATTCTGTTTTTCAATTTGTTTTAATGCTTCCTTGGTAAAAGCTGATGGATTCCCAGGCCCATTGCTGTCACTGATGAACTATATAAAGATAAATGACATTATGGTAAATTCCACTTAATGACACATTTTTAATTTTCAGAACACAGACATTTTCAGGCTAGTGAATGAAGGCTAATTACCTCAAGATCAGAACAAAATAACTCCTCATTTCGAAAGATAATAGAAAAGAAATGTTGCAGATTAATGATGCTATTTATCTTTAAAGGAAAAAAATTTTATCTTTATCCAGATAGCATAGCTCCCTGAGGAGCATGGTTATAAAATGAATCTGAAGTCGCAACTTAATAGGTTATTAAAATTGTGAGTGCAGGCTCTCCTGCTTTAGTCTTTCCATAAATTTAAATTGAAGGTCTGCTGTATTCAAAAAGGAGCAGCTTGTTTATGAGGCCAGAGGGAGCAACATAGGTTTCTGACAAAAGATGCACTTAACCTCTTTCTAATATCTTGCTTTTTTATTTTTCTGAATGAAACTTAACTATTTGAAAAAGTATTTTGCAATTTTGTTACTACTCTAATTGATAACCTAAGTGGAAGGACCACACTTGGACATGTTTAATTAAGGTTAAAATAAAAATGAAAGCTAAATGCTTGATGCCTTATTGGATATATATAAATCACTTTGTAATCTAATGCAATTATGTATATATATGTGTATATTTTTAAACATTTTAATTTTGTTACCTTAAAAAAAATCTTGGCCTATGAGAGTGTGATTTTGTTGTCACAGTTGGAAATTATGTAGGAATTGTTCAATAAATCATTATTCACAGTTAAAGGATTAGCAATAATCCTTTTACTACACTCCCATACAAGCAACAATATAGTGACTCAGATAATATTACTTGATCATAGAGGCTTTACACTGTTCCTGACATCTAAACTCCCGTCTTTTGCCCTAGTAATATAATTATTATTTCTTTACTTAATAAGGTCATGCAGCATTTTATGTAATTTTCATTCATGTCTATTAAATAATACATGATTTGCCTGTGTTGATCATATTTCTGTACTTCAGAAAAATGTTTGTGACCAACATATAGTAGAAATAACTGTTTCTTGCATTGGACAGAAATAGCTTCATATTATTTTAAGAAATTATTTTTCCCCTTTGCAATTTTATTTGGTCTAAATAGTTTAAATACACACACACACACACACACACACACATACACACACATTTTATCTCATAGGGACAGCAGTGTACTTACTGATTGCCCCCAGCATCCTTTGATGTGAAATTTTTGGTTAAGACATTTCTTAGAATAGTCAAGAATGGAATTCTTTGTAATTATAATGGCAGTGTGATTTGATTTTATATTAACTGTTATGAAAACCTCTATATTTTTAAACAATGTTCTTGCTGAAGTAGTTTTGATTCTGTAGGTTAAGGGTAATTTTTCTTTATATTATTTTTTTACTGGTGCATTATAATTGTGCATAATACTAAGATTCATTGTTCATATTTGTACGTGCACACAATAGAATAGTATAATTTTGTCAGTTTGTTAAAGTTAGGGGTGATTTCTAATAAAATAATTTTAGATTATTGAATCTGAAATCAGGTGGCTATATTTACTGAAAATTGAATAGTAATAGAACACATACTTTGTGTCAAATTCTGTTTCACTATTTTTTTTTTTGTTGTTTTTTATTTTTCAATCCTTGGAATTGAACCCAGGGCCATGTGCATGTGGGGAAAGTACTCTACTGCTCTAGTACTGAGCTACATCCATCATCCCCTAACTCATCATTCTTAGGATTGGTATTTAAAATATTACTGTAATGATGTAGCACTATAATATAAAGATAAGAACTACAATATTTTGGCATATTACAGAGCATTTTTTTCTTTCTAACAGTATCCCATACCAGGCTTTTTTTATTCTTTATTTTCTACAGGTGTATTTGTCTTATAGTGACTTGAGAGAAACTGATAAGAATTCTTAAGGTTATGATTTACAGTCCAGTAATCCTGAGAAAACAAAAATGAATCATCTTTCTTAGTATTGGAATAATTTGTTTATGTAATATTCTTCTTTCTAATTTTTAATAAGAATACATATAAAAGTAAAAAAGAAATGTGTATTTTGTACTTATGAGAAAATTTTCAGTTAATTCCTCATTGTTCTCTAAATTCATTTTCAAATGTGTGCTATGAACCTGTTATTTCCCAGTGATTTGTGGGAAGATTTTATTTATTCTCAGTTTTTTAAAAAAATTATAAAAATTTTTAGTAATCTAAGCAATCATTAATCAGGCAGAATGAAATAGCACAATAGTATAAAGATAGGAACTACCAATATTTTAGCATATTATAGAGCATTTCTTTCTTTCTTCCTTTCCTTTCCTTTCTTTTCCATTTCCATTTCCGTTTCCTTTTTCTTTCCGTTTCCTTTCCGTTTTGGTACTGTGGATTGAACCTAGGGGCACTTTACCCCTGAGCTACACCCACAACCTTTCTTTATTTTTATTTTGAGGCAGGTCTTGCTAAATTGCTGAAGTGGGCTTTGAACTTGTGGTCCTCCTGTCTCAACCTCTGAAGTTGTTGGAATAACAGATTTATGCCACTGCACCTGGATAAAACTTTTTTTTCTTAAAAATTAAATTTATTTTAATTTTATATATATACCTCATATATATGTTATATACATATATATAAGAGATATATATAATATAAAAATATATATATATTCTAAGAGGTATATATATTATTTATTATATATATATATATATATATATATATATATATATACCTCTTAGAATATATATATATAATGCCACCACAACTAGCTTCTTTAAGTTTTCTTACTTGTTAAAAAAAAAAAAGGATTTGGATACATTTAAATTGTATTCTATAGGGCTTTGGGAAAAGAAAAGTGGGTGTTAGCAAGAGGAAGGTCTAGGTTTTCTCCTGCTTAACCAGACAATTCTGGTTTTTATTTTGTTTATTTGTGAGTCTACTTAGGGTTTGATTGATAAAAAGTACTTATTTAAAAACAAAAAACTACTTCTATATTGGATCAAGAATTAGCAAACTGTCCCACAGGCCACATCTGTCCTAGCACCATTTGCATAAAGTGTTTTATTGGAAGAAAGCCATGTTCTTTGGTTTACCTATTGGTCATGGCTGCTTGTGTGGCATAATTAGCAATTGTGAAAGAGAGTGTATGGCAAGCAGAGCTCAAAATATTTATCTGATACTTTACAAAAAGTTTGCTGATTCCTGGACTAGATACTTATAATCTTATACTTGAAACTTAGTTCCTAGAGATGGCTTAAACTGTGTGGTGTGCAGTTCCTCTCAGACTACACACTAATTCTTAGCTAATTACTTTTGTTTTAAAGCATAATTAAGGATAAATCTTCATGAAATTCTGACCATTCACCCTCTGTATTCCCTAGCATATTTTAAAGAATAGTTATTTTGTGTTTATTATTATCCTAAGAACATAAAAGGAAATATTGTTCATATTGCTTCATAGCCCCTAGTTAATTTGGGTAGGCAAGATTAACACAGCTGAAATGATTATAGGACATTTTCAGTACATATTATGGTATATTCTCAGACTATGAATCTAAAAGTAAGTTTAGTAGGAGTTCAAAGATCTCCTATTGTGGCAGGAATAGCCTATTAAGAAAATTTTGGGTTTTTTTTTTTTTTTTAAGAAATGTGACTTAAACTAGTCTGTGAAGTCTAAATGGAATTTGAATAGATATCATGAAAGTTAAAAGGACTTTTCTTGGGTGAAGAAGCTAGTATAGAGAAAGGAATGAACTTAGAGGCAGCAAAGATTATTGGGCTTATTGGAGCAGTGAAAATGAAAGAACCTTAAAAGGAAGGAAAGAGCAGATTACTAGATGACAGAGTTTCCTATGGAAGATACTTATAAATCATGTTATTGTTGGATAATAAGGGATATTTACCCTATCATGGTGTTGATAATCTATAACCATTGACAATGATTAGTTGGGCAAATACTGGATAGAATATTGTTAGCATTTAATAAGTGAAAATACAGATAGTAAAACAGCATGTACCTAATTTGCATTTTTTTAAAAAAAATTTACACATGAAACAAAGGACTGAACATTCATATTATTAAAAACTGGAATGGTTATCAAGAGATTTCTCTCATTCTTATACCATGAACATGTAAATTTTAGGTTCTAGGGTGGTTTTTGTTTTTGTTTTTTTTTGGATAGCAGGAATTGAACTCAAGGCGTTTAACCACTAAGCCACATCCTTAGTCATTTTTAATTTCTTTTTTTTTTTTTTTTTTAATTTAGAGACAGGTTCTCACTAAGTTGCTTAGGGCCTTGCTAAGTTGCTGAGACTGGCTTTGAACTTACCATTCTCCTGACTCAGCCTTATGAGCTACTGGAAGGGATTATAAGCATGTGCCAAATCACCTAGCTTGTTTTGTTTTTAAGTAAAGAACAGTAATGTGGACTTTGACTTGGTCATAACAGAGAACCAGAGACTGTATTTACATTAAACCACTAGGAAATCAGTCATACAAATATGAAATAGCTGTGCATAGACATGATTTATAACAATGATTACTATGTATTTCACTTTTTTGATAGGTAAAGGGCATTTTTAAAAATGGATAAATTTAAAATTGGATAATAAGCTGTATAGGGCACTTATATTAGAGGGGAAGCAAATGAAATATAGTCTACAGCTACCCTTAGCATATTGCCTAGTGAGTTTCCACACTATAGTATCAGAAAGGGGATACATTTAGGTATCAGGGAAGGGATCACACTACAAAGAAAAGATATGGTTCAGAGTATGAGGAAGCCAAGATGTTTTGAATTTGTGGGTAAAATTACTGAAGAGAAGGAAGAAATAACTGTGACATACAGAACAATCCTGATAAATTTTTGGCTGAGTACTATATATGTTGTAAGAGGAAATTACTCAAGACTGTAGAAATGCTAACTAGAAAGGAATAGGTGTGAAAATTCATGGAACTCATGCAAAGCATTTACCACTGCAAATTTCCACTGCTTTTGCTGTATGCCATAAATATGGTAAATAAAATTGAAAAAAAAAATCTAGCCAAACTGATTAGGAAACAAAATAAAATGAAAGAAGACAGAGAGAGTATCATCAGTAATGAAAGAAAGGATATCATACTAGTCTTATAGATGTTAAAAGTTTAAGGGAATTAAAAAAAAATTTTTTTGTAATTGTAGATGGACAGAATGCCTTTATTTTATTTGTTAATTTTTATGTGATTATTATGAACTACCTTAAATCAGTGAGTTCAACAACTTGAAATTGACAAATTCTTTGAAAGACACAAAGTTAAGGAGAAGTAGAAAACCTGAAGTTAAATTGGTAGGTAAAAACTTTTCCAAAGAGAAACCTACAGGTTCAGGTAGCATTGATAGTACATTATACCAAATTTTAAAGAAGAAATAATAGCAATTCTATAAAAATTCTTTTAGAATATAGAAGGTAAGGTTAACACTTCGCAAATCATTTTATAAGGCTTGTTATCACCACAACACAAAAACTAGACAAGATTTTGCAAGAAAGCTGCAGACCACTGTCCTTCATGGATATAGGCACAAAAATCATTAACAGAATTTGTAGTATAGGTGAAGTTTATTCCAGTAATAGGTTAGTTTAACCTGTGAAAAGTAATCAGTTATTCACTGAATTAACAGACTGATAAAGAAAAACCCTATGATCTCAATAGATGAAAATAAGCCTTTTACAAAATTCAACTCCATGATAGATTAAAATAAATTTAAAAATTTGGCAGATGAAGAGTGAAGGACCTGCTTAAAACCCACAGCTAAAGACTGAATACTTTTACTCTATAATTAGTGAAAAGACAAGACTGTTCCTTTTTAGTAATTCTATTCCATATTTTACTGAAATACATGCTACCAGAGCATAAGACAAGAAAAAGAAATAGAAGGCATACAACTAGAGAGAAATATAAGATAGTGTTTAATTATAGTTGACATAATAATCTACTTACTTAGGATATCTTATTTTAAAAAGCTATTAGAGGTAATAAGTAAGCTTTATAAAGTTTTGTAGGAAAACCAGTTCTTTTTCTTTGTATTAGCAATAAACATTGGAACTAGAATTTTTTAAAAATGCGCTGTACAATAGTATCAAAAAATGTGAAATACATAGTAATCATTGTTAACAAAAATGCATAAAACCTTTACACTGAAAACTCTGAAGCAGTGCAGAGAAAAATTAGAGGATCTAAGTAAATGTTAACAGATTAGAAGGTTTAATTCTTTTAAAGATGTTCTTTTCAGACTTATCTTTATATTCAGTGTGATCAGCAGACTTTTTTAAAAAATATTTTTTAGTTGTAGTTGAACATAATACATTTATTTTATTTATTTATTTTTAATGTAGTGCTGAGAATCGAACCCTGTGCGTTGCACATGATAGGTGAGCCCTCTACTGCTGACCCAGAACCCTAGCCCCAAGACTTTTTTTAATTAGGTAGAATTTTAAACATTGATAAAAATGTATTTAGAAGTACAAAAAGATCAGGAATACAATGATCAAGACAGTGTGATATTGTTACAAACAGAGACATATAGATATTATGAGGCAGAAGAATCAAGAAATGGATTCATAAAAAGTGCCAAACATTTCAATCAGGAAAGAACAGGCTTTATAACACACCTGTATGGAACCAACTGGGTAGCTAGTATGTCCAAAGTGAACTATAACTCTTGTGTCATGTGACATACAACAGTTGACTTGTTATATACTATATGTTTAAATATAAGAATTAAATATATGAAAGGCCTCAAAACAGGAGAGATGACTGAATAATTTTGGGTTAGTAATATATTTTTTTAAATAAAGTACAAAATGTAAAATGTTTACTCTTAAAAAATATGACAATAAACTGAAAATACAAGCCACAGACCTGGAGGAAATATTTTAAAGGATGTATATCCAGATTATACACAGGACTTTCACAACTCAATAAGAATACGAGCAATCTAAATAAAAAAATTTATAGTTATTTACCCAAGAAGATATGCAAGTGGAAGATAAGCTCATGAAAATATCAAAATCATTAGTCATTAGGAAAGTCATCTAGAATAGAATATAACTGAAAACTCAACAATTCCAAATGGATGGAACATACCAAGTAACAATGCACATATATTGCTATTCACATATATTACATATCAAGTAACAATGCACATATATTGCTATTCACAGTGAAAACTGTACAGTGTTTTTTGTTGTTGTTTTGTTTTGTTTTCTTTGTACTGGGTATTGAACCCGCTGAGCCTCATCCCTGTACCTTTTTAATTTTTTATTTTGAGACAGGGTCTCACTGAGTTGCTGAGACCGGCCTTGAACTTGCAATCCTGCTGCCTTGGCCTCCTAAGTCACTAGGATTACAGGTGTGCACCACCGCACCCAGTGAACAGTGTTGTTGGAAGAGTTTGGTTTGGAAGTCTTTTCAGGTTAAATAACACTTTATCATTTGACCCAAGAGTTCTACTCCCAGGTGTATACCCAAGAGAAATGAAAAAATGACTTAAATGTTCCTACTAGCTATATTTATAATAAACAAAAATTTTTAAGTAAACTGAAAGTCTGTCTACTAGACTGACAAATAAATTGTGATATATTAATTCAGTGGAACAAAGTACCAGTACATCCCACAACATGGAGAGGTCTCTAAAACTTTTAACTAAGTCGTTGAATTCAGACCTAATGAATCATATACTCTATGAATTTATTCCTATGACATTTGGTAAAAGGCAAGACTAATGGCAAAAAAAATCAGACCAGTGGTTGCCTGGTATAAAAAGAAGAGATTTATTGTGAAAAAGCATGAAAGGAGTCTTTTGGAGGCATGACAATGCTCTGTCTTAATCATGGTGGATATTGCAGAATTTTATACACTTGAATTTTCAAAACTTGCTGAATTGTAAATCGTTTGTGATTTTTATTTTCTATAAACTATAATGCTGATTTTTGGAAATAGATGAGGAAATAAGTTCATATTAAAAATATATTTCTGTATATTTAAAACTACTTTCATGATTTCCAATTAATACAAATGAAAAAGTGGCAACATTTAATTTAATATTACATTAATTAATGACCAAAGCTCTTTTATCTAAATGGCCTAAATAGGCAACAGTGGGGCAGTGTTAATTAAGGTACATTCAAACAATTAAAAAACTAATTAAAAATCAATTTCTGGCAGAATATACAATAATACAGGAGACTGTTCACAACATATTGAATGGAGAAAACAGGACATATAGCAAGATCTGGGGGTTTTGTTTGTTTTGGGCAAAAATAGGGATTGTGAGGCATTATTTTATGAATGTATGTGTAGAAAGAAAACACATCAGATATCAGCTGTATATTTCTAATTGTTAGGATAATGATAATCTTTCTTTCTGGGATTTAACATATCACTGAGCCACATTTCCAGCCCTTTTCATTTTTTAAATTTTGAGTTAGAGTCTGGCTAAGTGGTTGAGGCTGACCTTGAACTTCATCATCCTGCCTCAGCTTCCTGAGTAACTAACTGTATTACAAGCATGTATTCCTGCACCCATCTTCCTCTTTTTCTCTTAATAGTAGTTAAAATATATTTTAAAATGACTACTAAGTTATTTTCCTCCCCATTAGAATATAAGTACCAAAAACCAGAAATGTTTCCTTTACTGCCCTGTGGTTATATTCCCAGAGATTAGAACAGTGTTCCTTAAATGTTTGCTGAATGAATGAATGAACTGACTCTTATTGGTACTTATATCTCAGATCAGATTTTTTCCCACTGCTTTATCTATTTTTGTTTTAACTGTATGGTTGTGATGACTGGAACTTTATGGTATATTTTTCTGTCTGGTGGGACAGTTCCTTTTTGTTATTCAAGTTATTCTAAACTTCTGTTACACTACTTTAAAAGTAGGTGTTTTTCTCCATTCTCACCCTGTTTAGAGACCTTCCTGTATAATGGTCAAGTATTCATTATTTAAAGCCAGACCCTGAATTTAATAGCTATTGTAGTAGTACTTTGCAAGTGGTGGGGGGACATATTTTAACTACCCCAAGGTATCAAGCAGAAATCCTGGAGAATCTTGAAAGATCAATGCTATGCTTTTTGGTTAGCAAGATTGTTTAGTCATAATTTATAGATGAAGGAGATGGTCACAGTATTTTGGACCTCTTATCAAACAGACATGTTGGTAAATTACTCTTTATCCTTGTTACTTCATTTCTGCTGTCCTAGAATATAATTCAGGAGTCCTTTCTTTTTATTTCTGGTAGTCACATCTCTGAGAAAAACTACATATCATGTTAACTGTTATTTTGTTATGTAAATTTCTAGTGTATAGTTTGTCCCTTGTCCTTCTTAAATTCTAAGTTCTTTATTTTTTTATTGGTGAATTATCATTATATGTAATAGTAGGATATGAGGATATGTTGTTACATATTTGTACATGGATACAGTGATATAACAATCTGGTCAGTTTTTGTTCAAATTATAAGTTCTTTGAGAGGAGTATGTTTTGTGAGAAATTCTCTTAATCATATCCATACCGAGCAATTATTATTTACACTGCAGCATAGGAAAGAAGTAATTTGTGGTTGAACACTTGCACTGGCTTCCAGATAGATAGATAGATAGATAGATAGATCTCATAAAATTACACATAAAAGGAAATAAAAACCTCTAGGGTCAGTCACCTCCAGTTTCAAATCATTTCTTCCCTTATCATCTACTATTTTGATGAATGTTTAAATATATCCTTTTTGTTGCTTTAACTCTTAAGATTGGATAGGGGAAATTACTAGATTAAGTTCCATAATCATTTTAGAGTTTGAGGAGGTCCTTTTGGTTCATGCTTTCATGTTTTAAACTGTCCTGTATTCACATAATACAGTATTCTCAATTTGATGACTTTGGATTAGGGATTTAAAGTAACATTTATCTTTCATTTCCAAATCAAATGTATATGAATTGCTATTTATAAGTTCTCCCAATGCCTGCCTTTAAAGTTTGTCATCTCAGATGTTAAATTGCATTTGTATGCAAGTTGTTTTTAAATTGAGTATTTTAAAATTTTTCTTTCATAAAGCATTCAGAAAAGAAGATTTTGACTTCTGTTTCCAAGACTATTTTTTTTTTAAGTTGGACACAATATCTTTATTTATTTATTTTTTTGTGGTGCTGAGGATCCAACCCAGGGCCTCACATGTGCTAGGCAAACGCTCCACCGCTGAGCCACAACCTCAGCCCCACCAAGACTATTATCTATTAGTAAAACAGTGAAGTTTAAACTGTGTGTATAGGATTTCTCTATATAATCAACCCAAGAAAACTATCTTGTTTTGAGAGCTTTACAGTTTGCTTATGATGCCATGCTGCCCATACTGCATGGTTACCTTGATTGCATTGTAGTTCAGAATATTGGTTTTGAGATCTGACAGACTTGAATTACCAGAAAGCATATCTAATCCAATACTGCCAGTCTTCATAGACCAACTTAACTTCATGGTACTTAAGAAAGAATTTACTTAGGTGTATAAATATCTATATTGTTCCAAAGTTTTATAAAGATTTTTGTAGAAGTGTTGTGAGTTTTAGTTACAAATGTTCCAACATTTTTAACAGGGAGACAACTAAGAAGTCAGGTGTTTTTTTATTATTTAAATGAAATCCATTTGTTAAAATATGATATTATGTATTTTGTTAAATTTGTAAAGGCATAGTTTTTATCGTTGCCTCTTAAGGTTTAGGACATATAGGTGGACCTTTCAGAAGTGTTTATATAATTTGTGCATGTAAATTATTACATATTTGTGAAGTGTTTTTTTTTTTTTTTCAAATATTTCCTTGCAGTGTTTGTTTTACTTCATTTTTCTGCCTGTGTCTTGCTCTGTAGTGAAGTGAGAAAAAAAAAAAAACACTTGAGTAATGTGTTCACTTATTTAAGGTAAATTACTTCCATGAAAAAAATTTGATATTAGGCATTATACAAGTTTGTATTATAGAAAAACAGTTGACATTTTTGTAATCGAATCATAAATTTGATTACTTATTTGATCAAATGTTTTTTATTTTTGTCATTTTGCATGTACTTAATATATTTCATGTTTTTAGAAATGAGAATTTAATATAGGTTCTTTTTAACCATATGCCTTCACAATAAACGTGCATTACCCTTTAGCAATCTGTGGAGAGATACTTTGAAATGATGTAAAGATCCTGTTTTCCTACTTACTTGAAGCCAGTGATTTTAAAATCAGTGGATGATTCTTGTCTGAATTAGCAATACTGTTGTTATTTAATTCACCAAGTGTTGCATTCACAATTCTTAAGGACCTGTATGTGCACATATAAATACAACATCACATACTTTTTAGTTATGTACATCTTACAGCATAGTACTTGTGTTAGGTTCCTGTGCCTACTGTAACAAATTAGCACAAACTTGGTTGCTTTCACAGTTCTGGAGACCAGAAGCCCAAAATCATTATCACTGGACAAAAATTAAGGTGTTACCAGGGATGTACTCAACTTAGGATGCTCTTGGGGGAAAGTCTGCTTCTTGCTTCTTTGAGTGCTAGGAGCTGCCTGGATTTCTTAGCTTATGACCACATCATTTCAGTCCTTAAGGCTACCTCATCAAATCTCTTTGTTCTGTCTTCACATTATTGCCTTCTCCTCTGTGTCTCAAATCTTCCTTTGCCTACCTCTAATGAGGATACATGCAATTGCATTTATGTATGTATTCCAAATGGTAGATTTCCCCTCAAACACAAGCCAAAACTTTTTAAACTTCTTTGTTTATTTGTGTCTTGTGACACAAATGGATTATCTCATTTTTCTCTAATTTCTAAGGATAACATTTAATATAATTCCATTTATGGTGGTGCATACCTGTAATTCCAGAGACTTGGGAGGTTGAGGCAGAAGGACCACCAGTTCAAAGTCCACTTCAGCAACTTAGACAGATCCTCTCTGAGAAAATTAAAAAGACTGTAGCTCAGCAGTAAAGTTTCCCCTGGGTTCCGTCCCCAGTACCAAAATCATCATTATCACAAAATAATTCCAAGTGCTGTCATATTCCACAGCAAACTTTTAGCAACCGGTCTAGGATATATGTGCACCTATCTTTTGGCTTGTGGAATTTCTGTTGGATTTGGTGGTATAATATGATTTTTTAAATTAATTATGATTGTGCTGCTTAAAAGAAGGGACTTTCTACAATTTTTTTTTTTTTTTTTTGCAAATTGTAGACCAATATTAAATATAAAATCAGCTATGTTAAGGGGTGGGAAATGGGGAAGAGGTGGGGAAGTGCTAAGGAATGATATTGGCCAAATTACATTGTTATACTGTTATTGTGTGCATGTACAGATACGTAAGAACAAATTTCATCAATATGTACAATTGTAATGCACTAATAAGAAATGGAGAGGGGTCATCTGTGTTTGAACTTTTAGCAATTATGATCTCCTTAAGGACTGATCATGTAATCTCTTAAGTCCTACCTCATACTTTTAGTGACAAGGTCAGGTAACAAATAAAATAGACCCAACTTGGACTTTGTCCACCATCTTCAGTACTACAGTAGAGGCAGAGAATTACCCTGAGTAGCAGAGAATGGCACTATATGAAGGAAAGACAGGACACTGGTAGGATCAAGTGAAAGTGGTAGAGGCCTTTAGTAATTTGTACCCCTGATGCAAATAACAGCAAAGTAAATAAAATGGAGAAGAAAAAAAGTGAGCATGAGGAATTTATTAACTTATGTGTAATTAGAAACATAGGTATTTGTGTGTCTCCAATGGCTAAGTCATTCTAGGTCATCCAAGAAGCTTAAGCATGAATTCACCCATTTCTCAATTCTAATTTTCTCAGTGCTGGCTGGCTTTATTCTCAGGTTGGCTCTAGTTGGAAGAATTTGGCCTTGGCAGCTTCAGACTTTACATTGTCCTTAATACCTAGGTGTCAGACAGACAGTATCTCTTTTTTGATAATACTGGTGAAAGCTCTGAGAAGTTCTTTTATTGGCTCAACTGGGGTTATTCCTGTCCAGTCAGTGGGATCTAAGATTGTATTGGCTAGGTTTAAATCATGTGCCCACCCCTGTAATGGAGGTGCAATGGTGTGTGGGATTGGGATGAGTAATCATCACACATCACTATCAAAGCCCTATGGGATGATTTTCCAATAAGAAACAGTTTTGTTACTAGAAGAAAGGGAATGAATGCTAAGGAGCTAAAATTGTTTTCTATTATAAGGTCAAAACCTAGTACATGTGATGTCTAATACAGAATCCTTTATTTTTTTTTTAAAGTAAAATTAGAAAAAATATGTTTAATCTTTTTGAAAGCTTGGAATATTTTTTTTAGGTTTATATTTCTCCTTTAAGTTTCTTGGTGTAACTGTATGGAAATATTTTACACTTTAACAATTTATTGAATATCTATCATTTAATCTTTTCAAAGGTGACAGTTTTTAAAATAACTTTTTATGTATAGAGCCCAATTTTAAGACATTTTCAAAGAGAATTTTAAAAAGTTTTGTCTCAGTATGTCAGATAACCAGTCTCAAGGATTTATGCAAGCCAAGAAATACCCAGTTATATTTTAAAACATTTTAACTAAGGCTCACAGGGTATCTCCCACTTTTATTTATCGAAAGTGCTATGGGATTTTTAAATGCCTACGCAAAACATACAGTTAGCCTCATCTGGAAGACCCATGCACAGCACAGTGCAAGCTACTCAATTTATCTACCTTGGAAGGATGAAAGGCTAAGTTGAAAAATCATTTATCAGTTCCACTCCAGTTGTTACATTTTTGCTTCAGAAACATACTTCATCTCCTGAGTCTCATAATCTCCTGCCTTTGAGGTTGTTTCATAGACATGCTTTCACTCAAATGCTTTCAATTTGAACTTCTTCAAGAGGGGTGCCTATCTCCCAGAAGTTGCCTCTAGGGACTATTTTATAGCTGTTATTTCAGCTCCTCCCACCCTAGCTTGTTGAAAGTACTTTAACCAAAGACATTTCTAATAGGAAACCAGTACTAGTCAAGCAGTAATGGCCACTTTATGAAGATTGAGAACCCAACCTGGAATTCCATAAAAAGCTTCAACAATACAACCCAATAAGAAGGCTCAAGATGGGATGAGGATATAGCTTAGTTGGTAGAGTGCTTGCCTTGCAGGCACAAAGCCTTATAAGGAGGTAGTGAACCTGTCCACATGTTTTGGGTTCTATGTTCAGACTATATTTTCTTCCTTTCCTCCAGGTTCTCTCTCCTTGACTATTACTTACTGTTCTTTAGAATTTATATTGCTTCTTATATATATATTCCACCTCCTTAACCATGCTATAAACCTCTGAAACTCAAGGGACTCTGACCTGTATTTATTTTGTATTTTCACTTAAAAGTAAACTAAGTATTGTTATTTGGGATTATGGCACTTAGTTGAAATAATTCATAAATTTTTAGCATCCAAGTATTATGACAGACACAAAGAAAAATAAGACATAGTTCCTGCCTCCAAAGAGCTCTTAATCTTGTAAAAGAGAAATGACATGCAAGTATAATATAAGAAAGTCATTAAGAACAGAATAGTCAGTTTCTCAGGAGAACACTGAGGGCAGGCTCCATGAAGGAGATGGTATTTGAACCAGGCCTTTAGTAGCATTAGATTATTGGGATATTTTAATTTATGTCACTAATTTGCTGAGACACAGCATTATAGAAGAGGCATTTATAGGCAACAGTAGTGACTATAATCCCTCACATGTGTAATTTTTGGTGGCTGACAAAACTCTTAAAACATTTTTATCTCATTTGTGCTTTCTAAAATAATTATCAATAGATTTATTAGAGACATGTAAAAAAATCTCTCACCTATGTAGCTTTCAGAGTTTTGTTTTCTAATTGCTTTGATGATCAGAAAACAGAATTATCAGAATCTTGACTTCTCTGCCATGGTTTTTTGTACTGAGATTAACTCTAGAAGAAAGGAGAGACTTCTTGTTTCTAGCATCTGCTCTGACAAGTCAGAACTGATCCTATCCTGCTTGACCAGATTTGTTAATGACCTTCTTATAATACTGTTACAGCTTTCCTGTTGCCACTCCCCCTCCCAAGAAAGTGAAGTTGGAATTTTTGTTAATTAGAAGTATTCCTAAATTTTTTAATAAGTTTTTCTGAGATAATTTCACTTTTTTGGGCAATATACCTGCTATAACGTGCAAACTCAGTTAGATTGTACTATCTTGCTAAATAATTTTCCTCCCTTTTAACAGAATTATACTTTAACTATTTAGTTCTTTGTTTTCATTGTGTTCAAATATTCTCTGAGGAGAAGGGAAAATGAAAGAAGAAACCTAAGTGAAATAATAAGTTTTTTACATGTTATAGGAAACTGCTTAATAATAAACTCTACTCAATGTATCTGGTATCTACCTGTTTTAAAAATGACCTTTATTGAAGGCAAAGTTTGGTTTTGATTTTGCTGAAATCAAATTTCATTCTTTTTATATGATTCAGAAGCCTGTGTCTCACCTGGTTGATCATTCCAACTGTTTCTCTGTGCTTCAAATCATCAAAATCCCATTTGCCCCACTGCAGGGTTGGCATGAGAATGAATGTGATCACGGCAGCAATTAATATAATTATTGTAATAAAAACTTAAAAGGAAACAGCAGCTTCATTAATATCTAACATTTCTTCACCCACAGTTATATCAACAGTAAGAGATGATAGTAGGGAAAATAAAAGCAGGAAAAGCTGCATTTTGCAATTAATTATGAAATTATTTTCATTATGACCCTTTATATTGTGGCTTTTAAATTTTAGGAACAACACAATAAATTGGAGAAGTCAGTGTTCTGCATAGATTAAATGAAATTTATTGTTAATTAGAAAAAGCCCAGGAACTTACAGTATGCCCTTACTCATACATAGATTTAGGCATAAGGTTTCCTAGTTAATAAGTCTTTGTGTTATTGTGTGTTTGGAGATGCATTTCACTTGAATTTGAAAATAATTATTTAATGGCCAGTGTTTCAATTCTTATTAAAAAGACTGTCATCTAAATATTTACATAAAGCAAAAGCAGGCATTCTTGGCATTGCCAGTGTTTACTGTTTCTCATAATTGTGGGTATTTTCTGTAGGCTTTTCTCTTTTGTTGGAATTAGGTTCTTATTGTAATGCCTTTGCTCTTCACCCTGTGATGTTGCTTTGTTGGCTTGTTCATCTACCTTGTAGACCTTGATGACCCTCATGTTCTAGTCCTTTGACTTTTTACTAGACTGAACCAAAAGAAAGCACTTGGTTGCTAGCAAAAGAGCTGAACAAAGGCAGGAAGGGAGGGTTTTAAGCATGGGATACTACCATAGAAAACAGCAAATATATTTCTGCTCAGTTTATGAAAACCAGCTTCTATAAGGTTAGGCCACTGACTCTCATTTTTATTATTTGCATCCTTTAACCTCTCTACACTGTTGAAAAAGTTTCACCACAGAATGGTTTGAAAATCTTAGCACGTTCAACCCTTTAAAGTTGGGGAAATTAGTTTTCTACATCATGTATCTATTACACACGTGCATTTTTAGGGCAGCCTGCCTTTTAATGGCATGGTACTCCATCTGTATGTTTAGTTTAGGGTGGGATTTATTTATACAGCTTTTAAACATTTTTTTCTTTTATTATCAGTATTAAAGGAAAATGTAAGGGAATCATTCAGAAATGGTTAGTAGATATTAAAATAAAGAGAAAAATGTTTGACAATTTCCCTATGTATCAAAGCAGAAAGAAAACATCATTTAAGTGCATTTTCAACACTTTGAAACAGCAGTAGTGAGTTTTTCAGGTTTTTTATTTAATACTTATTTTTAGTTTTAGGTGGACACAACATCTTTATTTTATTTTTATGTGGTGCTGAGCATCGAACCCAGTACTTCATACATGCTAGGCGAGCACTTTACCACTGAGCCACAACCCCAGCCCCTCAGGTTTGTTTTTTAACTACAACTTCATCTTTATTGGCCTAATTGAGTTGTATTATTTTTACACCATAACATAACTTTGAAATGCAATGTAGATTAGTAAATAAAAACTAAAAAAAGGAATCTCATTGCGTAAAATACATTTAATAAATTAAAGCAAACATCAAAGATGGGGGAGATCCAAGACAGCAAGATAAGCAAAAAAGTCTGGAATTGCCCAAGGAGATACTCTTTTGAGTCATATTCTTCTCAGGTTCTAGTGACCATATAATAAATATATCAGCCAAAAAAGGCTAGCAAAAGGTTTGATGTTTTAAAATAGAAGCAAATGTAAGCTTTCGTACTATATAAAGTATTGCTTTTAATAGATCCACGAAAATAGAAAATATCTAAGAAAAATCATTAATAAAAGCAATGGTTGGTCATGCAATTCAAATTAATATAAGTACCTGCATAGCTAAGTTTTCAATGTCACAGAAAATCCAGGACAGTACTAAGTGCTTAGCATCATAAAAATATTAAAAATTAACCTTCTATCAGGAAATTATTTAAATGTTAATAATCTTATTGTCCTAAAATAGTCCTCTTCCATATATTAGGGTTTTATTTTTTTTAATACTACAGGAACTACTAGTTTAAACTAATAATAGTTTTTAAATGTAAGCAGCCCAGTCCATTATATATTGAAATGATATATTAAAAGCAATTATTAGAATAATGATTAACATAAAACCTGAGTTTGAATGTATACATCATTGGAAGATAATGCTGCTCTTGAGGTTTGAAATCTAAAGATGATTATTATGTCTTGCATTATACATTTGAATCTGAATGTTACTTGTGATTCATTATGTGAAGATAACAAATATAGAAAAATCTTTCAATAACACAGAATAACTGTGTTATTCTCTAGATAACACAGAAAATACAACTATCATAAACAGTAACCTGCTTTCTACCAACCTTTTCCCATAATTGGGATTTGTTTCTGAGGGCTAGTACAGGTCCTGTTGGTCTTACCATAGTAAAATAATTCAGTGTATTTTTTGCTTTAGATTATACAAATTTAATCCAGTTTCAATAATATTAAACCTGTTTTTAAAGTTTTGTCTATCGTTTCATCAGTATTAGAGAATTTTACGGAAGCTGAAAATAAAAAGTTACTGTACTATAGCTATAATAACCTGGTTGTTAAATTTAATTAATTGTGTGTTAGAAGGCAGATAGATAAAATATTATTTATACATAGTAATAATGGTGGCACGCAAAAATCTCATACAGTATTATATAAAGGCCAGAGAAAATAAAGATGGTTTAAAAGTTTATGAAAATAAATCCTTTAAAATTATTCTTATAACACTAAAGAATAACCTAAAAGCTAATTTTTTTATACTTACTGAATAAGTTCACTTAAAACAATCTTTACATGTGGAAATCCAACACATTACATACTTCAATTTTTAAGAATAAAGGGAAGAAGTTAATAGTAATATCAAAGGTTGGGATTGGGATAGTCAGACCATATAATTTCTTCCAAAATAAAATTAAACAAAATTTGTTCTTCTAGCTCAGAGGTATCTTTTTTGTTTATTATTAAGTAAAAGCCACCCAACTAGAGTTAAAAACATTTTAATAAAAAAAATAAAATGTTGATGCAAAGGAAATAGCTGCCAGATACATATTTGCCAATAATTTAGCCACATTTTCAGATTTTAATAAATACACTGTTATAGAAATATTAGAATTATTAAATAAATAAAATTTCACATTTAAAAATAACCAATTCATTTAACAAAATAATATTTAGAATTTAAGCTTCCTAGCATACTTGAACCTCTCATTCATTTTATCAAAAGATTCATGCATACAATAAGTAAGTGTACATGACCATTAGGTGTATGTATCAAAGATGTTATTTGTTTTTTTTTTAAAGCTCTTAGGAATTTTGCTTTAAATTTACCAAACCTTTAACTATTATATATGTCCCAGTGATAGCTAAAATTTTTACTTTGCAGTTGGGCTTTTGGTATGGTGTTGACTTGGCTAATGATTGTGTAACAAAATGCTATAAATGGAAAGCTATTTCTGACTTAAATTCTTGATTCTTCTACATTAGTGCTAGTAAAATTGATGCATTCTTAGTTCCAAGTAGTGGTATTTTATAATGCCATAGCAAAGCATGAGTGGAAATGAGAAGTGCTGTCTCTTAGAAGTTCTCTCATATTTCAGCTAAAACATACTCAGCAAAAAAGATATGTAAATTAAAAGAAAATCTCCAATTTCCTATTCTGAGTAAAGCTTTGATTTTTGCTGATTCAGGAAGTAAGGTTGACATTGGAGCTTCTCATTTCATCTGGAATAATCACTTTTTCCTTTTGAAAAGTCTTTCATTTTAGCAGCAATATCTTCTAAAACAGTCCATTTTGCATGGATGAACCTGTTTTTCTCTAGATAACACAGAAAATACAACTATCATAAACGGTAACCTGCTTTCTATAGTATTGCTTTTCTGAGTGCCCAGTGAGATACTAAAGTGCCAGACTGTTCATTCTGGAGATTTCACTGATTTTCTTAGCTGCATTCCTACCCCAACCTCCTGAACAACAATCCCCAAAAGAAGAATTTTATAACTTCCAAATTGACTACTGCAATAAAATGTTTAACCCCAGGGTTAGATAAATAAGATGCTGACTATCTAATGAAGGTGGCTAATTCAGTAGAGTTCTCTCCTAAGCCAGTGGCTCATCAGCTGAGGATCATTCAGAATGTATAATTCTAATTCTTGAAATACTGCTGTTTTTCTTTTCCTATTAAAATAGGTGTGGGATTATCTTACTGATTGTGATATTTTCTCAGATTTTTCATTAATATTGTTTTCTTTCCATATATCAAAATATGTTTAAAATTTGAATAAATAAACTTGCTTTTGTTGTAGGGTAGGCATATAGGGCATCCAGTTGTACTCCAAATACTTGGCTGCCAAATGCAGAAAGCATAATTTCTTACTTATTTAAATTAGTACTAAAATTATTAGTATTTGAGAAATATATTTTGGTGTGATCTACATGCAGTCTATTAAAAATTCCAAACAAAAGTCAAATTCTGTATTGCTTGGATTTCTGCCAAATGGTGCTCTAAAGCAAATTGAGTTTTTCTTGGGCATCAATGATAAATGAAAATATATATGTGATGTTTAGCATTGACTTCAGAATTACAAACAGGCTCATTGTATTTCAATTTTATAATTTCTGTACTGTATATACAGGGTGCTTTCTTGCTTTCCACAGTCCTTGGAACAGTGCTCTCAAATGAGCAAATGTATGCTTATGCAGTTCTGAATACTATATGTATTTCTTTTGCTATTTGGACTGTTAATGCTGTATGATATCAAATGTTTTATTCTATGCAGATTGTGCTTTTAAACTACTTCCTGATGGCATATATTCTTGTATTACTACAATAAAACCAAGATGACAGGATGACAGAGTGAACCTCTTATTAAAACCATGTTATAATTATTGCAGAGATATTAATGGAAATCTAGAGCTTGCTGCCTCGAGTTATTTCAAATTGTGTATTTTATATTTATAGTTTACATTTACATATTAATTTTATCTATTAAGAATTGCTTTCAAATTAAAATATTTACATATGATTAAACGAAAGCGTAAGATTACATTTGAACTTCAGAATTCATTGTATCACCAAATGGTTTTGCATTAAGGAATGTCAAATTTGATGACAAGTTCTACCCTCACATTTGGAAATACCACGAAGGAAAAGCAGTCGTGGCAATCATATATGTACACTTATCTTTTATTTAAAAGCATATTTTCTTCATTTAGAGAACTAAAATGCTCAAATTATGATGATTAATACTTAAGCTTTTAAGTTAAAAATACAAAAAAGAATTATGGTGGAAAATTCAGAATGATTTCTTAGCAAAGTTCATGACATGCAGATAATTTAGTTTTTAAGACAGTTGATGAGTAATCCATTTCAAACTTATATATACGTATTTATTTTATCTTGATGACATAGATCTACCTTATAAAATTTAAACATAGAAACAGATTTTTAAGTATTTAGTAAGACCTTCCACGGAAAATTTTAAATAGTTGTTTGAAAATTGTCAGTAGTTCATCTGATTAGTCTAATACTATGAAATTATATTAGCATTGTACATTGCTGGCTACAAGTGCTTTGGGAACTCTTTAATGCAGCTATTCTTTTTTTACAAAACATTACTTGCCTTTTGAAAAGAGCTTGTTATAGGGGATATCAACATTGCTTCATCCTTTGCTCTGTTTTTAAAACTACCAATTTATAGTTTATTAGTAAATTATAAATACCTCAGAAAAACTGTTCAAGATACATGCATTCAGGATTAAATCTGAATTTATCTACACACATACTTACTAATTTGTGGAACAGCTATTCAAACTGCAGTATGTTTAAAGGAGTTAGTATGCTTTCTTTGCAGACATGGTTGATTTGAAAACAGCAACAAAATTATCTACACAGGCTCCTGAAACTCTTTTCAATCCTTACATACAACTATATTTGCAAAATGTTGATCAAAGTTCAAATGGAAATGGAAACATTAACTAGCCTAGCTTGACTTCCATTGTTTTCATTAGTTAATTCACAGAATCATACAATACCCTGAATTTTTGCCCAGTACTAACAGTTTGCTGTAAAATTGTGTAGTATGGGGACATTAGCACAGAGTTTGTCTGTAGATTTTCTATTCTGCACATCTTGATTCTCATTCTATTCATTTTGTATTCCTTTAACCAATAAGGATTTACCTTAAATTAAGCATTTTTAGGTATGCCTATTGTCTCCCAGTGGTGCTTTGTAGCACCATATGGTTGCTCCTTAGCTTGACTTATAATCTTAAGTCTTTTTACTGCTTATACTAGCCATTTTACAAAGATAGCCTGAGCCTCTTTGTGATACAGGTCAAGTACTTGTGGAGTAAAGTATAAAGAAATGAACTTTGATTGTGCTGGAATGTCTTCAAAAATAAAAACAAAACAACAGGCTGCTTCTTTCTTTTTCAATAGAAACATGTCTTATTTAAAACAACTTGAATTTTCTATGAGATAATAAACTTGGGGAATGAGGGAGACCTTTAATCTTAATATATTAAGAGGGAAATGAATGAAAGTGAATTATTTTTGTCAAGATATTTTTTTCATTCTGAAACCTAACTAATCCTATCATTTTCACTCCCCACTCCCCTTTTTTAAAGGACAGTAGATGTCTTGCTTGCTTATTAGCTGTGGCAGTGTTGTGAGAATTCCACCATGATTGATCAATGAGAAAAACTGTTTTTTCCATATGTATTCATTGTGGAATAGAATCCAAAGTTGGATTTTTATGTTTTTCTTTTACTGAGCATCGTAAGGAATGTGGCTAAGCGTATGTTCCATTGAATAATTTATAATGGCTAATTTCTCCATAAGAATTCTACTAAAACATGATAGTTATCTCACTTAGGAGAAAAGTTGTCTATAATGCTGTTCAAACCCTATATGTGTGTGGGTATAACAAATCTTGTTTTCTCACTGGTTTTTCAGTACAAAATTGGAAATGCATTCTTCTACAAAATGCATTAATTTTTTAGAAGAAAAGATTCACTTTTAGATAGAATAGTATGTCAGATTCTGAATACAACATAAAGCTGTTTATATGTTTGTCCCAGTAACTTAAATATACAGGATAGCTTAAAAAGTCAATGGTTTTCAAATTCTCATCCTGTGCTTCTAATATCCTAGAATATGTAATTCTTCTTTATGCTGAGTAGTCTTTCTTCTACTGTTTTAGAGAAGTTACTATTTTTAAACATTAGCAGATCAAGAGCTGGTGATATAGGTCAGTGGTAGAGCACCGTGGGTTTGATCCTCAACATCGCAAAAAATTAGCAGATTCAAATAAGCAAAAGAAGGGATTCAGCATGGAAACAGTTGACATTGCAATTTAAAAATACAGTGGGAAATTGTTAAATGTTAAACATGTGGTATTACCCAGGTTCAATGTTGCACAACCATAATCCCAGCAACTTGGGAGGCTGAGGCAGGAGAATTACAAGTTCAAAGCCTGCCTCATCAATGTAACAAGACCCTGTCTCAAAGTACTCCTTGGTTTAATCTCCAGTACAGGAAAAAAAAAAAAAAGAGAGAGAGAGAGAGAAAAAGATACACTGGTATTACCTTCAAGTAGCTAGTTCATAGCTTAATAGTCAGGCACATAAATGGATATTTACAATACAATGAGGCAAATATCTTTCTTGATAGATATAAATATAGGATATTATGGGAAGAACTTCTAATTCAGTTTTAGAAGATCAAGGCAAACTCCTGGAGGAAAACTAAAGCAAGTCTTGTTGGATAAGAATAAGTTAAACAAAAATGGACATAGAAGAAAGAGAGTGTAAGAAAGAGATTCAGGAAATAGAAGGTATATATAACCCAACTGCTATTGGGTTGTTTAAAGATTTATGTATAATTAGGTATAGCTAGAGCATAGGGTATAAAGGTGATGGAAAGTAGTGGCAGATTAATCTGGAGTAGTAGTAAACTGAGGTCAGATTATCAAGGGCTTTCTTTGTAGAATGCCCAGAAAATTCAAGTTTCTTGAAGAGATTTTTATTAAGATAGTGACATGATCAGATTTGTAATTTACAAGTCAATTTGTCCCAAGAATGGAGGTCAGAGGGTTGGATAGGTAAAGGTAAATGAAACTTTAAAGAGACTGTTTGCTTTTGGAAAGAGATGAGAAGTGATGGTACCATTCCTATATGTGTGAATAGTAGAGGATGATCAAGCCTGGGAAAGGGGGAAATATGAGTTAGTTTTTAACATTTAATTTGAAGTGCCTGTAGGCTATCTAATTAAAGCTGTCCAAAAAGGAATTGACCAAGCACAAAGGGAACCAAGATGGCTAAATGCATTGATTTAGGAGTAAATCAACATAAAAAATGTTAACTGAAGCCATAGAAATCCAGAGTCTTCAGGGATCTGCATTTTTATCATTACGATGATACTCTTTTGCTCAGTTTGTTAGGTTTTTGTGGCCATATAGAAAATAGATACGAACATATTGTGATATATTTAATGTACTATACAAATATAACATATTATCTAATACAGTGGGGAGTACATTTCCTACATATGTTGCTATGGAAAATAATTTGTCAGAACAAATTTTTTTCTATAATGGTATTTTTTTCTTTTTCTTTTCTTTCTTTCTTCTTTTTTTGGTATCAGGGATTGAACCCAGGCATGCTTAATCACAGAGCCACATCCCCAACATTTTTTATTTTTTTATTTTGAGACAGGGTCTCACTAAGTTGCTGAGGCTTGCTTTGAACTTCCAATCCTACCTCAGCCTCCCAAGTTGCTGGGATTATAGGCGTGTGCTACCGGGCCCTGTTGTAGTAATAGTTTTTAAGTCAAACTTGATGTATTTCCTTTGTTAGTGATTTTAAACTAACAAGGAAGGAAAGAAACCTATCTTGTCTGTGCGCGACACTATTTTGTATGTATTTTTTTTGTGTTTTTTTCATTATTTACCTAAATTGAAAGAAAATTTTATAAGTGTGTATGTATGTATATATTATATACAGTATGATGTTTTGAAATATGTATATTGGGGCTGGAGTTGTGGCTCAATGGTAGAGCGCTTGCCTGGCAGGCATGAGGATCAGGGTTCGATCCTCAGCATCATATATAAATAAATAAAAAAAATTTAAAAAAAGAAATGTATATTGTGGAATGGCTAGATCAAGCTAATTAATATATGTATTACTTCACATACTGTACTTTTTTTGTTGTGAGAACACTTAAGGTTTACTCTTAGTGGGGGGGGTGGATTTAGTAGAGGCATACATCTGTAATCCCAGCAGCTTGGGAGTCTGAGGCAGGAGAATTGCAAGTTGGAATCCAGACCAGGCAATTTAGTGAAACCTCCCCTGAGGGGACAAAAGACTTACTCTTAGCAATTTTGAGGAATACAGTATATTGTTATTAGCTACAGTCCCCATGTTGTACATGTGAACTTACTTCTAACTGAAATTTTGTATCCTTTGACCAACATTCTCCCATCCCAATCATTTCCTGGTAACCACTATTCTATGCTCTACTAATGTAAAGTTTAATTCTTTAAGATTCTACATACAAGAGAGCATAAATATACCTTATGTATTTTTATATTCTTTAGCTCATTTAGTTCTTCACACCAAGTAGGTATTGTTATTCCTATTTTCTTAAGAAAACTGATGATGTCAGGAAATACTAAAGTCTCATTGCTCACTATTGAGTTTCAAATTAAAATTTTTTGAAGAGTGTCCAGGGTAGAAAGAAAGGAGTGAAAAATCATGTCAGTGAATGGTGGGTGACATGTCGGGAAATAAAACTTTTATTTTTTCTATACTGAAGATTGAGTTTGGGAGTGCTCTATCACTGAGCTATGTCCCCAGCCCCAAACCATTTTAAAATTTATTCACTTTTGATATTTTTGATGTCTGTTATGTACCTAACTGTTCTGGATGCAGCAACATCAGTGCTAATGTGTTGTTCTGTTTCTGAAAGCAATTTTTTTTTTAAGAGAGAGTGAGAGAGATGGAGGTAGAGAGAGAGAGAATTTTTTAATATTTATTTTTTAGTATTTGGCGGACACAACATCTTTGTTTGTATGTGGTGCTGAGGATTGAACCCGGGCCGCACGCATGCCAGGCGAGCGCGCTACCGCTTGAGCCACATCCCCAGCCCCCTGAAAACAATTTTTAAGATAGCTGTTAAGAAGAGCAATAAGACTTAAAAGCCATTGACACAATCTAATAAAAAATGAGTTGGTGACAGAAGATATTTTTTATTCTCTTCCCCCTGTCGCTTAACAATAAAGCAAATCATAGGCCTGAGGTATACTGCATTGTCATAAGAAATCAAAAAATTGTTGTTTCCCAACTTCTTCCTCTAGGTTCAAATCTATTAAAAATAAGTTTTTACTGTTACGTTGCATATATAAGCCAACCTAAAATATATATATATTGTATAGTGCTTTAGGATTTAAGTGTTTTTACATATCACAGTGTCAGAGGAGGTCATCAAAACAGTTGTTAATCTAATTTTGTGTCTGGAGACACAAATAGAGAAGATAAAGTCATGTGTTTGAGACCTAATGCTTTTCTTATTATACTGTAGTAATAACAATGTACAGTTCCTCAAAATTGCTAACCTGTTTGTAGATGCACAGTCTATTTACAAATTAAAATAATTTAAAATATAAGTAATACATAGGAGTTTCCTTGTTTTCAATAGGGATTTCTCCATCATTTCGGAGATTAAACCAAATATTCCTTCATATTCTTTTAGACATCTACAGTTAACCCAGATTTCCTGTGCAAAAACACTATATAGGAGTCAGGGATTTCTGTTGACAGAACCCTTCTAAGTGTTTAGAAGCTACTTGGAGACAATGTTCAGTGAAAGGAAGAAAAACAAGGTGTCTAATCAATACACCATGATCAAATCAACAGGCATGTCATAATTCAAGTAAAAGCCTAAAGTTATGGATGCTAGATTATAGCAATGTACTGAATACTTTGCAAACATCACTACTTTTGCTGTTGCTTATCCATTTCTACCTGGAATGGTTCATCTCATCTCAATCTGACAGAACTCAGTAATAACTTCAAAATTATCTCAACTGATATTTCCTTTGTGAAGGATCGATACTCCAACTAGTAATGATGTGAAATTCTTACAGCAGTTTGTAATTTTTAAAATTTTTAATTTTAATTTGTTATATGACAGCAGAATGCATTACAATTCATATTACACATATAGAGCACAATTTTTTATATCTCTGGTTGTATACAAAGTATATTCACACCATTCTGTCTTCATGTATGTACTTAGGGTAATGATGTCCATCTCATTCCACATCTTTCCTACCCCCCCATGTCCCCTCCCTTCACCTCCTTCCCTTTTGCCCCCTCCCAACCTCACTATGAATCAGCCTCCTTATATCAGAGAAAACATTTGGCATTTGTTTTTTTGGGGATTGGCTAACTTCACTTAAGCATTATATTCCCCAACGCCATTCCTTTACCTGCAAATGCCATGATTTTATTCTCTTTTATTGCTGAGTAATAGTCCATTGTGTATATATGCCACATTTTTTAATCCATTCATCTAATAAAGGGCATCTAGGTTGGTTCCACAATTTAGCTATTGTGAATTGTGCTGCAGTAAACATTGATGTGACTGTGTCCCTGGAGTGTGCTGTTTTTAAGTCCTTTGGGCATACACTAAGGAGTGGGATAGCTGGGTCAAAAGGTGGTTTAATTCCCAGTTTTCCAAGGAACCTCCATAAGCAGTTTGTAATATTTTTAATGTAGGTGTCACTTGTAACTTCCCTTGAATATTGTCTTTTCCCTTAGGTCTCTGAGTCTTGTCCTTCCTTCTATCAGAGTTCAAACCCCCAATCTCCTATATGTTACAGGTGTAGGTGGGAGAAACAGGGAGATTTTTAAATCAGCCAAGTTTTTTTTTTCTTAAAATGGGCTTTTGTTAGAGTGAGTCTTCTATGACATGACCTTTTTTGGGTCAGACACAGCCTTTTATTTGGAATATTGGAATTATGGAAAGATGATTATTGCTGTTTTGATTTCAAAATATTACCTGACCTTTGGATCCTATACCTAATAATAGTGGTGTTGTCATTGTTTACCTGGAGTAATTCTGTGAGTGTTTAGGATAGAATATGAGAATCAAAAGATTTACAAACAAATCTGTATTTAAAATATTCACGAAATAATTTATGAGGACATAGTCAGTTACTTGTACTACTATCTTTACACTCATCACAGCCAAGCTAATTTTAAAAATATTGCCTGAATGTATTTTCCCCTTCTCTAAAAACCTTCAGTGGTTTGTAATTTCCTAAAAAATGAAGTTTAGCTCTTTTGTATATAATTCCTTGTATTCTAGTAATGTTACTCACTAGCCTGCTTTCTATCAGTCTTTAACACTCTCCTCATACCTTTTCTGGTTAACTGAGCTCTGTTTTTCTCTCAAGTTCTATAAAAGATCTTCCTTTCCCCGAATTTTTCACTTCTCTGAGCTTGTGTAACTTTAATTACCTTACAGTTTATGCTTTTCTTTGTTGTTTTTGCTCCCCCTATAGTATAAAACTCTAGAGAGCGATGTTTTACTCTTTCTTTTCACTGTCCATCATTACATGGGATATAGAATGCATGTGTTCATAAAGAACTAATAGCAATAATGATGAGGAGGAGGATTATGGATTAGTTTTTATTGTCTCCTCAAAAACTTTTAATTTGGCTCAGGTGTTGGACTGTCTGAGTAGGTTGATTCACTTCTAATTATTACCAAAAAACTACCCTATGCTATTTGGCTGATAGAATAGCCTACTGGAGAGGAGAGTAATCCTTAGACCTTTCAACTAAGAATAGGTACTAAGGTCTTTGATTATAGTAAAAATGCGTGGAGTATTTTTGTAGTGAGACTGTTGGGGACCAGAAATCCTTAGAAAGGGAAAATGTAACCTCCTTCCAGTATTGTATCTAATCCTGCCTGGATTATAGTTCTGATCATTCTCTACCCCCTGATTCCAACCTCTGTACCAAACATTTCCCATAGGAGCCAGTTCCCAGCATCAAGAAATCCAGCAATAAGGAATTGTTCTAACAACATAGGAATATTTTTGTCCATATATTTTCTAAAGAGTTCAACACTTTTATTAACTTCAAAACTTCAATGTTACTATAGTTTGTAGAACAAAACAAGCATAGCATTGTTTTTCTGTAGCTCTCTAGATTATAATATGATCAGGCATATGTGGAATATGGACCTCCTGGGTTTGCCAAGTCCTCTCTCTTCTGAAGGAAAATGATGACTCCTTCCTCTTCCTATTTAACTCCTATAGAGGAAACATGTTATGATAGAAATGTGGGCTTTGAAGATAAGCGGTCAAATTCTAATTCCTGTTCTTCTAACAGAGAAGCGTTGTTGAGATTACTTATCCTTATAATTAGCTAGATTTCTTCATTTTAAGAAATTCTTTCCTCAGCGGGTTTATTGTAAAGAATAAATGAGTTAAGTTCTATGAAAGAATCTTGCACAGTGCTTATTAAGTTTTAATAGTTTCTTCATATATGTGGCTTCCCTCCCTAGGGTGGCCAGTTTAAACCTGTTTATCCAGGTTTTTCCCAGTTTTAGTACTGAAAATCCCATGTATTCTAGGAACCTCCTTCTTCACTCCCTTCTCTCCTCTCTCATTTGACATTCCTAGGCTTATTGGCCATTCTTTTGAATACAGAGAAGTTTCATTTTACAAATTAGACTTTTAAGTAAACCTGAATAGAGTTCCTTAAGTGATGGTGCTTATTTTATTCATTTTTTTTTAATTTTAACCTTTCAAGATGTATTAGGAATTTTTTGCATTACTCAGTCACTTTGTTGGTTTAGCCAGTCAGACTCTTCATTTATTAGTTGGCCAAATATGAGGACAGGAAGACATATGAGTTATTTGTGAAGTGGTGGAATTATTGAAGGTGATAATTTTGATCCTTTACCCTGTTGGTGGGTTTAGACTACCTTAAAGAACCTTGGATCATATTTATAAGTTTCCATCTTGCCCTAGACATTTTAAAATAAACTCTTCATATTAAAGCCAATTTATTCTATAATACTAGTCCTTTTAAATTGAAGTTTTTATGACTTATCAACATGAATTTATAACATGATGAGTTGCAAAAATAATTCTTTGGAATGTTTAAGGTTTTTTTTCACTTTTATTAAAATATTTAAGTACTCACATGTCAGTTTAATAAGCCTTGCTACCTTGTTTTCTAACAAGACAGTAAGTTACAATTATGATTTCTTTATATTTTCTCTTTCTCACCATCTTTCTTGTCCTTAACTATGTTTCCTTTTTAATTAAAAAAAAATCAAATAAAAAACAAATATGGTGTTTTTGTCAATGTCATGGCCTTATGTCAAGATGTTGAAAGGTATCTCTCCAAATTATTGTTCTGCTATAGTTACTTCTCTGAAAGAAGGCCTCTTGTATAGCTATTTGTTGAATTGTGTACCTACTGAATTAGTCAAAGCTCTAGCTAAAACCATTTTTTTCTTTACCTCTCCCCTCCCCCTCAAACTTGCTTTTGTTATGTATTGGCTTGCTAATCCTTGTGTTGAGCAGTATCAGACATCACCTTTCTTGGGGGCAGTTAGTCCACTCTTCCGCTTTCTTTGTCAAAGGGCTCCCTTAATAGGAGAAGTCAACAGGGAGGACAAAAAGGATTGAAAGTTGTATTTAATCAGGGTCAGAGAGGTGGTGTTCAGAGTGACGGGCCCACAGGCAGGCTGGCCTTTTATGCTTGCCGACGCAGATGGTCCCAGAGCATTCAGCTAAGTGAAGAGAAAGCTGCCCAGTGAAAGCTATTGTAGGGTAGCATCGTTACAGTTGAGAAAGGTTGCCAGGGGTAACTAGAGAGTATCACCAGTATCGTGTGATCACTAGGCTGTGCCATTGAAAATGTTAGACTGAGGATTGTATTGGGTCCCTTGGCATCTTGATGTTCATATGTAAGCAGTATTAGCTTACATTAGTGTTTTTAATTTAATTTTTTCTGTTTTTCTCCCATTGTTCTGGCTTATCTACCTTTATTAGCATATAAAACCTAGATTTATTTATATTCATAATTTTGTAAAAACCTCCTCCTAAAAGCATACAATTATTTAATAATTTATGTCTATTGTAGGCTTTATAGTTTTATAAACTATACCAAATTTTTGTGAAATTTGTACTTATGAAAATAGAATGTAATATTTCTTATTTGAAGAGCCTGAAGTTGATTTCCCATTGCTTTGAAACTGCCTCAGTATATCCCAAGTTGATTAGTTTTTTTTCTGCATCATTATAAGTAACTTATAAAAAAAATTTGGTATTTATCAGAAAGCAGTATATAACATTGAGTGAAAAGTTGTTACAAAGAACTCCCAAATATTTATAAAATCTGTCTTTAATTTTTTACCTAAGGCAAGAGTAAAAAATATGCATCCCAAATGAGGCAGAACCAAGTAGCATAACAATCATTGGTCTTAATTTAATATACTTTGAATATGATTTTAATAGTAAGTTTTGGAATTCTTTAATTTCAGTCTTTCTCTTGTCATCTGTGTATTTTTTTAAAAAAATTACTTGTGGTAGCATACCAAATGTAAACTCAACAGTCTTCTGCAGCCACTAGAGGAAAATGCAGAGATTTCTGATTAGTGTAAAAGTGAAATCTGAAGTGTAACTAACATACAAGGTGAAGTGATGATAACCTTACAAATAATAGTTTTAATTTAGATTATCAGTCAATGTAATTTAAGTTACCCTTAGCCAACTAGTGCTGATTTTGACTTACTATATCATACTCACCTATTGGTATAATAGTGAAGACAGCATAATACCATATTGGAAGAGCAACATTGCTGTTTTGAGAGCTAATAATCAATGATGGAATTATTTTGTGTTAAAGGTAACTTTATTAGTGTGTTACAAGTGGAGTCATACTTTTAGGTCTCTTAAGATCCCCATTTAAAAGAACAGACTGAATTAATTTCAGACTTTTGCAGAAAAATCTCAAATTGATATTAAAATGAGCTACTTGTTTCTTTCTACATATTGAAAAATGGTTGAGTCATTTTTATTTTGGACAATTCATAAGCACTTCCATAAGTAAAACCATTTATCATAGAAAAGGAATGAATCTGATGAAATTGGAACAAACATGCCGATGTGTATAATCACAGTGACTTCTAAGAGGTCTGCAGATATGACAGCAGACATTTCATTGGAATGTTCAACTTTTATTTTAAATCAGAATGTGACTTCCCTTATTTTCTGAAAAATAAATAAAAGAACAATAACTAGATTGTGCTATCCTTTTATTATCATAGTTCATTTTTTTAAATTTGATTTGGTTTGGTACTGGGGATTGAAAAGTCAAGGGACTTTATGACTGAGCTACATCCCCAGAACCTTTAATTTTTTTTTTGTTTTGAGATGGGGTCTCATACTGGTGTGGTAGTATAGATCTGCAATCCCAGCACCTTGGGAGACTGAGGCAGGAGGATTTAAAGTTCAAAGTCAGACTCAGCAACTTAGTGAGGCCTAAGCAATTTAGTGAGACTCTGTCTCAAAAAAATAAAAAGGGCTGGGGATCCAGCTTAGTGGCTAAGTGCCCCTTGGGTTAAAACTTAAAATTCCTTGGAAAAACTTAGGGTCTTGCTAATTTGCTCAAGGCCTTGCTAAGTTGCTGAGGCTGTCCTCAAAACTTGTGATCCTCCTGTCTTAGAATCCCCAGATGCTGGGATTACAGGTGTGCACCACCACACCAGGCAGTTCTTTGTTTTTATGAGAAAATTATAGTATGACTATTTATAACTTATGAAAAAAAATGTTTGTTAAATTGCATCACTTATAGTAAAGATTGGCTTTCCAGGATTTGAGAATACAGGCATCAATATCAAAACAAATTTTAATTAAGTTGTTTCTTAATGAACCTTGATAAGTCAAAGACATTAATAGTGCACTTTTGACCCTTCATCATTTTCATTCAACTGATCCACTTTTTCTTCTTCATCTATGTACATGATACAGATTTGACTAAGCACATGGAGACTGAATGAACTTGAAGAATAAAAGAACAAATTTAAAACATATTTCACATATTTTGGTTTAAGTCGATCATGTGATCTGTACAACAGAATCAAGGTGGTGGATACAAAAAAATTTACATTGAACTCCCACAGGGTTTTCCTATTACTTTAATTCTTTGAATCACTACAGATGATGTGAAATGAGTGGGAATATTAATACTTTTGGTAGTCATTTCAACAAAGATTAAAAACAAAATGATTTTATGATTCATAAGTATAGATAGAAACATTAATATTTCTTTGATATAGCTTAAATTGACTTTAATGATGGTCTGTTTATGAAATTAAACTGTCCTATCAACACATATTTATAGAAATGTAATTTGACTTATTACATGTCCAATTAAAGCCTCACTTTTAAAAATCCCTTTTATGTGAGTAAAGTAATAAAGATGACTGTTACTGGAATGATTGGATGTATAGCAGAGCCCACTAATAATGGTGTCACTAGATCTCTCCTTATGTTTTAGTTATGTGGGAGTTATGGTGAGAAAGTGCAACCAGAAAAATGACAACTTTTGGTTTTAGTGAATACAATTGTATCAAATACTGGCATGATTCTTTAGTCTGAACAGTATTTATGCCAAGTAATAAACAAAATAGGCATTTAAGTGTTTTCTAAATATATAAAATTTTGCTTATGACAATTTGAAAATTGGCTGACATAGTTAAGGAAAAGGGCTGTCAGAATAAAAGAATAAATCTGGTGAAATTTAGAACAAACATGATGATGTTCACAACCATAGGAAAAATCATAAATGAGAAATTATTGCCTTCATTGCTGAGTCTCACTTGGGAAATTTTAAAATGCTTTTATCATAGAGTGACTATAGATGGTCATTGTGTCTCAGCTAGAAAAAGAATTTTGAATGTTTTCACTCTAAAGAAGTGATATATGTTTGAGGAGGTAGTTATGTTTAAGTTGATTATACATTGTCTACATGTATCAAAACATCACATAGTGTCCATTAATATGTTCAGTTCTTGTTCTTATGTAGTAATAAAAACAAAAATGCTATTAACTTTTTTTTTTAATATGTTTGAATCTTACCTAGAAAAAAATCGGAAACGTTCTTCGGAATTTTGAGGAGCTCACACTCATCATTATGAATATCTGTTTTTGAGAGAGAGTTGGAGAAGTAGAGAAGTGCTCATGACCAGAGAGTTTCAAATGAAAAAGCATTTTCAAAAGGAGTTTAAAAAAAAAAAATCCTTGGGTTTAAAATTACTTAAAAAAATATACCTACCTACTTGCAAAAATCAATGTGAAATTGAGCTGTGAAGTATTTTAAAACTGTAAAGTATGGTATGCATATAAATGATGGCTGAAGTAATTATTAACTACTCACATTGCTACCACTGCTTCTCCCTCTAGGTAGTGTCTAAACAGCCCAGTGGTGCGTTTATATTTTGATATTTGCTAACACTGATAATTTGAATTCAGTTACTTTGAGGGAAAAAAGATTACAAATAATCGGATAGGCCTGGCATGGTGGCTCATGCCTGTAATCCCAGTGGCTCCGGAGGCTGAGGCAGGAGGATCACAAGTTGAAAGCCAGCTTCAGCAAAAGTGAGGTGCTAAGCAACTCAGTGAGACCCCATCTTTAGATAAAATACAAAATAGGGCTGGGGATGTGGCTTAGTGGTTGAGTGTCCCTGCATTCAATCCCCAGTACCTGCCCCGCCAAAAGAAACTCCATAAATAATTGGATAGATGTTAATGGTTCACAATGGTATTCTGTGGTTTTAATACTTTGTTTTGATTCATTTTATCAAAATGGAACTAGATGACTTATGTTAGATTCCAGAATACAAGTAATAGAAAAATAAATGTGTGATCTTCTTTTATAGCCAAATATTATTAACAATAGTGAGGAAATTGTCCTGAGATCTTTGTCCTATCCTAAATTTATGAATGTCGCAATAACATATTTTCTTTCAACAGATGTTTTAAATTGTTCTGTTTAAATCTTCACTAGCAGGTGACTTCCTAATAAGGGTTGGGTTTTTCAGATGCCATTCAGATTTAGGAGTTAACAGAATTCACAAATTTTTATAGGTCTTGGGTCATTGTATTTTCTTATCAATTTTCAAAAACACAAGCTAGTTGTGGGTCAGAGTTTTTGTAGTTGTTGTTGGCAGTACTAAGGATTGAACTCAGGGATATTCTACCACTGAGCTATATCCCCAGCCCTTTTTTCTATTTTTGAGACAGGGCCTCGCTAAATTGCCAAGACTCACCTTGAATTTGGGATTCTTCTACCTTAGTCTTCTCCAAACCTCTTCTCCTGTGTAGATAGAGATTACAGGCATGTGCCACCTATATACTCTTCCCTTATACTAGCCAACAGCCTATGCAATGGTTCTCAAACCAAGCTTTGAGAACCTCTGGAAGTCCCTGAGCCCCTTACAGAGTCTGTTTCTTCAAGTTCAAATCTATTTTTATATTCGTACAAAGAATGTATTTGCCTGTTTCACCATGTTGACATTTACACTATTGTTGTAAAAGCAGTGATGATTAAAGCTTCCTCCTTAACATGAATCAAGGCAGTTGCATCAAACCTTACAAGTAATAAATCATTATCTTCTTTTTCTCTACACATTTGCAGTTTAATTTTTAAAAGGTAGTTTCATGTAAGAATGTTCTTGATGTATTGAGGGTGCAATAAAAAGAATTTTATTAACCATTAATACTTTAATACACATGTTTTAAAATATTTTGTATGATAAAATAGGAAGTACATGCAAAATATAATTCAGTAAACTAGTATTTCCCACCGATATGATTTTACAAAATTATACATGAATGTATTAATCAATTCAAACTCAGAAGCTGCGAAAGTAAAGAAGACTTTATTTAGAGTCGTAGGTATTACAGTTCTGGAGACAACAGGTTGAGAGAGTTCTGAACCAGTGCGCTGAAGAAGGCAGGGAAAGTGGGAGCTTATATTGAGCAAACAGTGTGAATTTGGTACAAGACAGTAAAAATCCTTTTGTGAGGAATCTTCTGCTGAAGTTTAGAATAGATACTATGTGACAGAAGATAAAGAGAAGAATACATATACTTAGTAGAAATATCCCTGAACAGGAATCCAATAATTTCTATGTATGATCTTGAGTCATTGAGCACAGTGTAATTTATTTTTTTGTTTGTTTTAATTAGTTACACATGACAGTACAATGATCTTGGCATATCATACATTTGAATCAAATGGGGTATAATTGCTCCTTTTTCTGAGTGTACAGGTTGCTGAATCACATAGGTCGTAATTTAGATGCCTGCAGTCAGATGCTAACCAAAGTTCACAGCCTAAGACAACAGCTTGGATTTTACCTAAGCCTTGCTTCCTAATGTCCTCCTATCTTGAACCTTTTCAAGAAGAGGTTGTTTTCAAAAGAAAATAATGTATTGAAAGTGCAGTAAAAAGAATTTTATTAACTATCAATACTTTACAACACATGTCTTTTAAAGTGCAAGATATATTAATTTCAGATTTTAATATAACTGATCTTTAAAAAAAATAACACCACTTCTTGAGTTTGATATAGTTTCAAAGAACAACATTCCCAGCTATCTTATTACTATTTTTATTTTTCCTTATGTATCTTAAAAGACAGTTTGAAATACTGTTCCCTTTTCCAACTTGCATTAAGGTCAAGTTATCTTTTTATCATAAGAGAAGAAAAGTAATTTTTTCTTCAATCCTCAAAGGTTCTTAGTTGGGAATGGACACCTGTAGCAAAAGACAAATGAACAGGAGAAATACTGTATTTCATTTATACAGGAGAGGCACCCAGGAATGAGTAATTCTCAAACAGGTGGCTTTAAATTCTTGCTCAAATGGCATCTTCAACAAAAAACAGTAAATTTTTAGAGAAGTTACAAGATAGAAGAAGAGGTCTTTGAGCCCCTAGGGGTGGCAAATTGTAGAAAGGCAAACAGCAAATAAGGCTAGCTAGTGAAGCTTTAGTACCATCAAAGTATAGATAAGAGTCTGAAGTTTCCTTCAGTAGTTAACCTTTGTTCCCTCTGGTGAGGAAGGGGGATGGCTTTTTGTCTTTGTAAATCTATATCCTGCTTTTTGGCAAATGGAAGGAGGAGAGACTACTTTCTTGTATCTGCTCCTTTTTAATTTCATTTGGCTCAACAAGTCTTGCTATTTGTGGGTGAACTATTCTGGGTTCCCACAATATACTTCAACCAAAACAACATGTCACAATAAAACTAAATGCAGAAACCAGATGTGAAAATCCAGCTCTTTTCTATTCAGCCAAATATTTAAAAGCTTTGTAAAAACACAAAACTGCCACTCTATTCATTTCTTCTCATTTTGGGAAATATAGGTATGTTTTCATAAAAGTCATTTACTTTAACATGTAATAGGTTTTGTAGTTGTTTTGGTGTTTAGTTTTGATTCATTTTCTTTATGGATATGAATTCTCACTACCTTGCCTGGACTGGCCTCTAACTTCTGGACTCAAATGACCCTGCTTTGACCTCCCATGTAGCTGGGACAACAGGTGTTGAGTCACCCCGCCCAGCTTCTTTCTGATTTTCAAATGAGTTGAGAACTGTTTAAAAATTTTTCTGTTTCAATGCCTAAAGTGGTAGATATTATTAGTAGATACAACCCAAATAACCAAAGGCTCCAGGATTCTCATTCATTTTTAAGAATATGAAGATATCCTATGGGGCTGGAGTTGTGGCTCAGCAATAGAGTGGTCACCTTGCATGTGCAAGGCCCTGGATCCACAGCACCACATAAAAATAAATAAATAAAATAAAGCTATTGTGTCCAACTACAACTAAAAAATAAATATTAAAAAAAGAGATTCTGACACTAAAATATTTGAGAACTGCTCTTCTATACTAGTAAGTGTAATTTAGTCATCTAATCACTGCAATGTGCAAATAAAAAATCTTGCAACTTTTTTTTTCTGTTTTGTGTTTTGTGTTTTGAGATTTTGGTTTTGCACATTTCTGGCATTTAAACCCAGGATCTGGTACATGCTAAACGAGTGAGTATTCTACCAGTTGAGCCCAACCCCAACTCCAGTTGCTTACAAATTTTAGTACAGAGATTGAAACCAATGAAAACTATTTCAATATTTGACAGATTACATGATCTTTTGTTGGAAAATAGGATTGTGAAGCTGAAATTACTGGAGAGTTTGCCAAGCAGTGACAGGTAAAATGGGCCGGGTGCTGAATTGTCAGCAAAGCTAACTGTACAGACAGGGTACATGGTTGCAAGTAATTGAAATTACTCTGGTTAATTTATGCAAAAGAGGATAATCTTATAGGATTTGTGATAGGTTTGATAAAGAGGCTTGGAGACCACTTTTCCAGGCATACTGTAAAGCACATGGTAGAACTTGTCCAGTGAAGACACCGCCATGACCCATAAACAGTGATTTGGCATTGCTGATGAGATAAACACCACATAAATGGGATGGGAACCTAGAAGTGATGAAGCTGCCAGCACCCATCACCAAAAGGGACTCTGCATGTTCCCAGTTGTTCTCCTTACCAATTTCTATTCAGAGTATTGTAGCTCTATCTTAATAGTGGCATCTAGGAGTGCAAGGGAAGAAAGCAAACAGCTTGCCTTAAACACCTTCTTAATGAGAGAATAGCTATGCTTCATAAAATGAAGCATTTCACAAGATGCTTCAAAAACACAGAAGAAAGGAAGTTCTGTTTCTGAGCAGGTGAAACAAAAGCCTGCAAATTAACTTACGTTTATAAAGGAAATCCCATCTCTATGTTGTTGATTCAGCAAGTATTTATTTAATAACTACTACATGTAAATTGATGTGCCAAGATCTGTTAAAAAAGTGAATGAGACAAGGTAAATGTCTTTTTAGTTCACTACCTTATAGGGGAAGTAATAATGTCTTCTCAAATTACCAAACTACAAAGTCCAACTACAGATATACACCATAGTTGTATATGTCTGTACCACTGCAGATGCACAGATTATAGTTATAGCACTTTACCACCAGAGAAAAGATGTCTCTGGAAGGGTTCTAGGATTCCTTGAAGAAAGCAGGGAAACTAGACTCAGCACAAGTGGGGTCCATTCTTGACATACATAATAGAAAAGAATTATAGTACATATCAGTAGAGAGACAGAAATTTATTTATGGGACTGGGATCATAGCTCAGTAGCAAAGTACTTGCGTAGTATGTGTGAAGCCTGGGTTCAATCCCCAGCACTGCCAAAAAAGAAAAGAAAAAGTAAGGAATACACATTCAAGGGAGATTGGGTCATCTCTACTGTGAGAGATGTATTTTGGGGACTTCTGGCTCTCCCTTAAAGGGAACTTAGTGAAGGATGGGTCTGGGAAGGTATGTAGGGATGACATCTGTCTGGTAGTCTCAGGATTTTGATAGTCTGGTCATTCTCTCAGGATCCTTAGGTTGATATGGTTTCTTTTCAAATCAACAGATAATGCTAGAAAGTCCCCTAAATTATAGATTTCTCAAAATATCATATCTCTCTCTGCTTTATCTGTCTCTTGGAGGGCTAACAGTACATGAGATAATTATCATAACTGGGAAAATTACAGTAACTTTTAAGATTTACAGAGGCAGAATTGCAAGTTCAAGACCACCCTCTACATTAACTGATACTGGGTATCATTCTAATTCTCCCTTGTATACTAAGAATTTCTTTTCTCTTGTTGTGGTTCTTCTCTTTCCTACATCCCATTTCATCTCTTCCTTGCTTTACTTCCTCATTTTGAAAGAGTTCGTCTCCAATAATACCCTGAGAGAAGATGCATGGATTTAAAAATGGGGGGGGGAGTTGAAAATGATTTTCCTTTGGAAGTTTGATGGCCTTACTCTGTTGATTGATGATTTCCAGTGTTGTTGAGATGTCTAAAGCTGTTCTGATATCAGAACCTTTAAATGCAATTTTCTTTTTGCATCTCTGGAAAGTATCTCTTTTCTACTTTTTCTTTGTTCTCTTTCTTGAATACCTGATTTTCTTATATTGAACCCCCTGCACTAATTCTCTAATTTTCTTCAATTTTTTTAGTTCTATTATATATTTCTTGTCTTTTATGCTGTACTTTGTGGGAGATTTCCTCAACGTTATTCTCCTACATGTCTATTGAGTTTCTTAATTTTACTCATGTATTTTTTACTTTCCAAGGATGAATAATTATCTTTTATCTGAATGTTGCTTAAAATATATATTGTATGTGTATATCCCCCTTATCTAAGAGGGATATGTTCCAAGACCCCTCGCAGATGACCAAAACTGCAGATATTACTGAATCCTCTGTATGCTATATTATATTTCTACAAATATACACATATGAATGATATTATAAATTAGGCACAGTAAAAGAGTCATGATAACTAATAAAGTGGAGCAATTATAACAATAATAAAAGTTATTGAAAACTTAGGAATTGTTTGTTTCTGGAATTTTCCGTGCAGTATTTTGGGACAATGATTGACTATGGTTAAGTAACCAAAATCATAGATAAGTGTGGATTACTGTGTGTGTGTGTGTGTGTGAGTGTGTGATATCTTAGGAGAAAATTTAGATAAGGAAAACATTTTTTGATTGATTTAGTAATAAGTATGTAGAAAATTAAGTCTAAAAACAACTTGAAAGGACTTAAAACAATTTTGAATTTAATAATTTCTCATGGAGTGTATTCATCATAATTTTATTTTAAATTTTATTCCTAAAAGTCCAAGTTGCCTTTTCTAGTTTTTTTTATATTGGTCTCTAGTTTTTTTTTTTGTTGTTTGTTTGTTTTAAATTTTATCAGCTATTTCATAATCCTTAGTTATTGACTCATTTAAAAGTGGAGGACTAATCAACTAACCGAATGCCCAGACTCATTTTGGGTACATATTACCATAATCTTTAGCCAAGGAAATTTAGACAGCCCCTTTTTCAGAGTACTCTTCATGTGAGCAGCTTTAGGACTCACTTTATTCTTGGCCAGTGAAGAGTTGTTGGAAAAAAGTATTTGGTTTGTTTTTTTTGTTTGTTTGGTACCGGGCATTGAACTCAGGGGCATTCAAACCACTGAGTCACATCCCCAACTCTTTCTTATATTTTATTTAGAGAAAGGGTCTCATGAGTTGCTTAGGGCCTTGCTAAGTTGCTGAGGCTGGCTTTGAACTCATGATCATCCGCCTCAGCCTCCCAAGCCTCCCAAGCCTCTGGGAGTACCAGGCAGTATTTGGATCTTATGCCTGTAAAGACCTTGTTGGCAATATGCTTGTAGTCAACTGGGGAAAGAAGGCTGGGGTCCATTAGGTATATTTTTAGAATCTATTTTATTCATGTATACACACATCTTTTTTTTTTTAAACCCTTTTATTTAAATTGGACACCCAGCCCCCAGCAGTGTCTGGTATCCCCCAAACTGGAGATCTTGTTATTTTTTCTAGAAAATAAACTTCCAGTCATTTACTGGAGTGGAGAAAAAATGGTCACCTAGCTGCATAGAACAGAAGAAGACAATTGGAGGACATCTGACTTTTTAAATCCTTTTACTGTCATTTTAGTGAAGTTTGGAGCTGAGCAGTTATATATGTGTTTGGAGTTCCTAGGCTTCATATCTGCCTCCACAACATTTGGTGTCCACACATGGCAAAATTTTAAATGTTTGAGTGAATGGGGACATTAGCTGCATTGTGAAAGCCAAATGAGATATTGATTCATTGCTAAGTCTTAAGGGGATATAGAAATGAGTCTTTATGGAACCTCCTTCCAAGGTCAGGATGTAGCATGTGTTATATGATCATGCATATAAATTTCTATAGAAATTTGGAGGAGTAAAGGATTATTTCTTGATGGGAAAATCAAGGAAGGGATCCTGAGGGAGGTGTCATTTGAGTTGGGACTTTGACAGAATTTTTTTTTTTTGCTAACAGAAGAAAGATCTAGTAACATGAGACTGAAATGGAGTCATGTGGGAGTAGTAGGAGATATATGTTTTAAATACACATTAAAACCCAATTCATGGGCTGGGGTTGTGGCTCAGTGGTAGAGCACTTGTCTAGCATGCATGAAGCACTGGGTTGGATCCCCAGCACTACATAAGAAAACTGAATAAATAAAATAAAGGTACTGTGTCCATCTACAACTAAAAATGTTTTTTTAAAAAAACCAATTCAGGGAAGGCAGTGACTGGTTCTAAAATTCTAAGCTTAGACTAAAGCTGTAATTTACTTCCTAGGCAGTAGTCAGGTATAAAATGCCTTGGATGAAAAGTTTATCTAATGAATATTATTGCACATTAGAGTACTCAAGAGATCAGGTACCACAGTGTGAAGGAGGGTTTCTGATCAGATCCCTGCTTCATAGCTTTAAGCAATTCATTTTCATCAAGACTTTGAATAGTATCCATTATTTCACTGCTCCTTGATTTCTCCAGTTGTAAAATAGGTTCATTTTGCATTAGATCCTCCTTTATGAGGATCGGATGAAATAATGTAAAGATAATGTGTGAGATGACACGTCTCTTCCCAGTAGAAACTTTTGAGGACCTTGCATATGACGATCACAGTCAGTGTGGGGTTAAGTCACAGATTCAAGAAGCACATCAAAGGACATCTGACAGGATTTAGTGACTGACTGAATATTGGGGATAAACAAATTAGTTCAAGAATATTCTGAGGATAATTTCAATATTTTGGTAACAAATTAAATAGAAAAGCAAAAAAGGTACTTAAGAACTCATGCCTTTAAGATCAGGCTTGGCAATCTCAGCCCAGGAGTTAGAATAAAGTGTCCAGAGAGAGTTAAGGACAAAACAAGTAGGATGAGGATATCTATTTAAAGTTGCCCCTAAAGAAAGAGGAGTTAAGACAACAGCAAGCATTGAGAAGAATTGTTCCCAGCGTTGGGGCTGGTTATAAAATTTGTGGGATACAGTATAAAATGAAAATGCAGTGCTCTTATTTAAAAAGCAGAAAGAAAGTACAGTACTAACATTTAATTCCAAATTTTTTTAAAAGCAACATTATTATTTATAAAATATGATAGAGGTAATAGCAATATATTAGGAACAACATAAGTTTCTACATCATTTTTGAAGTTTTGGGTATCATAGTTGAATACAGTAATATTTCAACATTGTAATGTTGTGATTAATTATGATTTTTCTAACCTTGTTTTTCTGCAAATTCATTTCTTATGTTATGAAAATTTATACTTTTAGCAATTACATTTATTTTTGCGATATATAAATATTTTTGCTGGAGATAGAACCCGGGACCTCATGCATGCTAGGCAAAAGCTCTACCACAGAGCCATATCTGTAGCCAACAATTTGATTTTTAATTAGTATAATTTAAATTAATGTCAAACACATTTGGCAGATGCAAGATTACAAATAATTTTTGTTAATTTGTGATTGTACAGTGATATTTGAATATTTTCTTTGCCATAACTTGGAAGCTATATAAGAAATCAGATGGCCTCTTCTATATAATTCAAAATGTCTGTTAATGCATCCTGTCATGTTATCTTAAATTTCAAGGAAAAAAAATAATTTAAAAATTGTCTTCCCTGTTAATAATTGCTCATCCAAAGCTAAATATAAAAGTAGTTTTTTCCCTCCATCAAATGCAGTTGTCTTTAAATTTAATTTCTCTTTCTAAGGCTGTGGGTGTTTGCTTTGCAATATACAAAATGTTTTTAAAACCAGAGATTCTGAATGTTTTTACAAACTCTGATAAGTTCCTAATGTGCAAATGTCCTTGTATACTTATATTTTGCAGTAATTTAGTAACAAAGTTTACAGTCATAGTGCCAGAACTTCCTGTTTTGGTGCTCAGGTTATAGAGTTAATATCTTTGCATATACTGCTGAGATAGATTCCAGGGAGAGATAAATAATCTGGCATTTCCACCACATATCCCCAAAAGCAGAGCCACATCTCTTTCCTGGAGCTGCTGCCCCAGTTGCCACTGTCAGTCTGGGCTTAGTCCTAGCTACCTGTTGAATGTTTTGTGGTGTTCTAGACTGCCTTTGGTGTACACATTTGGGCAAGGCAGCCAGGCTAACAGTTTGTGCATACACTAACACCTGACCCATTTCCTCTGTTCATGCTCCATTTACAAACCACAAATTTGGTAAGATTATCAATAATTTCAAGATAGTGACAACAAAGCATTAACCCAAGCATGGACTCCTTCTGAGAGCATGCCCTGTGTAACTGCAAAAGTTGCACACCCAGTTGTATTGCCAAAATACAAAGTGCAAAGACTGCCAAAATTTCTTATATATATTGGGATATTCGGGACTTCCATGAGCTACTTGACCTTAATGACAAGTCATTAGGAGCACATACTTGGTAATATTCATGTAGGTGTTCACTTGAGTTTGTTTTAAAAAGTACTACCCCTAAGCCAGACATGTTGTATGCCTGTAACCCCACCTGCTCAGGAAACTGGTATATAGGGTCACAAGTTCAAGGCCAGCCTGGGCAACTTAGGAGACCCTATCTCAAAATAAAAAATATCAGGAGCTGGGGATATAGCTTGGTAGTAGAATTCCCTTGAGTTGCATACCCAGTACCAAAATAAAAATAAATTAAAAATACTACCCTAGTTGTATTTTTACTGCTTCTGTACATGCTTGTGGAAGCAGAACTCCGTAGTAGCCAGTGCTGTAGCTTTGAATCAGGCTTTGAAATAGAGTCCAGATACTTTCTCAAAACACTTTGTTGACTTGGTTTGCTGGGGGTTTTTCAGTTTTCTATAAGTTACAACTTGAGTGTTTTATTATTTTGGATCCCTTTTTTTTATTATTAAAGGGAAGGAACCATGGATTATAATTTAATTCTGACCTTTGGCTCATTGACTAATTATGTATATAGCTCACTGGTCCTCAGTGCTGGTAACCAAAGTTTGGGCAGTGATGCTACCATACTTTTCCCTTAACCTTGTACCTATGTGAGAGAAAATTTTAAAGAATTGGTAGCTCTGTATATTCTAAAGCCCCATTAGTATGTTTTTCATCTCTAAAGCCTTAGCAGTATTTTTTAGGGGAAGTTTCTCTAAATGTATTTTGTTCTTGTTTAAACTGACAGTGGTTGAAACAATCATACTGTACAAAGGTAGAGAAGTCATAGTTAATTAACACAGACTCCAGTTTGCCCTCACTCTCTTCTTTGCTTCTCACAATGTGTTTTCTATATTGTAAAATAATATTATCAGTGAACTAGGATTGCAACTACTACTTTTATTCTTCCCTATCCCCTAACCTTTAGACAGAGATACTTAATCAGAACTTTCTGATGTGCCACATCATTTGCTATATCAGGAATAAATTATATATTCAAACAGTTATTTTTAAAATATGTATATAATCAATATTCTCTTTGTTCTTTTTTAGTATTTTCTTGTAATTTTATTTAAGGTAAACATCTAAGCAGCAGGTAATGTATTGATGAAGATAAATATTAAGAGATTTACTGAACAAAAACTTTTCTGCTGATTTTTATTGTTTTTGTTGTTGATAAGAACCACAGCTCTTAGTGAGTGAGAGTTATGCCTCTTAAAAGATAAATCACCAAGTTCTGGGTACTCAGATTATTTTATCACTATTTGGGTCAAATATTTCAGTGTAAAAATAGTAAATTATGCTAGTGTGTATTGTTTTCTGGTATTCGAAAACTGTTTCAATTGTTTATCATGTTGTTGAAAAAAAACAAGGCAGCTATATTTGATCATTGTGGTTGACAGTGGAAATCTTTAAATTTATACTAGCAGCACACATATTATAAATGGAATGTATCTCAAAGATGTGTTAAATCCAGTATTAAAATTGATTATACATGGAGGTTGTGTCCTTCCACTCCACTGCAGTTATTTGTATTTACTATGTATGTGTGAATTTATTTTGATAAGGAGTTTGGATAACTGAAAATTGAAATAAACTGCCAAAAGTAAAGTAGTTCTTTACAAAAAGTGCATTAGAATAAAAAAAGGTAGTTAATTTATTAATCATTATACGTATAATTGGTAGCTCTGTATATTCTGTTTATGTGAAAGAAGCAGGAACTTAGCATCATCTTATTTATGAGCTCCAATTGGCATATCAGAAAAGTTTCTTACTAGTTACTTGTTATAATGACTTATACTATCCAACTTATCTGTGGCTTTAAAATCTTAATGGTGGTATCTTCCTTATTAGTTAAATATGGAAAGTATAAGTAGAGCATCCTCTTGATAGCAAAGAAAAGGATTCACATCTTCTGAGTTTACCCACAGCTGCAGTGGTGAGCTGCCCTCTCCTGGTCATCTGTGCCATCTAGAACTCCCAGTGGATTCTGAGGAAAATCAGACATTTTGCCAAATAAGTAGATATTTTAATTGTGCTTGATATCAATGTTATCCCATTTTGTGATTCTAATATAAAACTGTGATGTAGCTCCTTATCTCTTAAAAAAAGATTTTGTTGATAGAAAAAAAAGATTTTTTGTTATCATTTCTTTCACTCAAGAATTTGTCCATTATTTCAGCCTTCATGGTCATAATTTGTGCTATCCTTTATTTACTAAATAACTGATATTTACTTTTAAGATGTTTCTTAGTCTTTTTATGCCCCATGGGGGGAAAAGCCTTTCAAAACTACTTTAAATAGGTTGGATTACCCCAAATTTTCTTTTCATGGAAGGTAATTTTTGCGTATTTTCTCTAACTGGGCATCAAATTTTCTCTACTCTTATTAATAGTTTCATGTTGGATATGACTTTACTAATGATTTTTAAAACCAGTGCTATGTTTTTATTATTTTGATTGTAGATTCTTCATCTTATTTCTCATAAGCCCATCCTTATTTTAGACTCTGGCCTTATGGACCTATGGGATTAGTATCAATCTTAGGTTTATTATCAGAATACTGAAACAAATACTGTTAGATTTTCACTTCTTTTTGAAAGTAGCAGATTATCCCTACTTTTTTCTTGATACAAGGAGATCTTTTTATATATTTCATATTTTATATTTTTTAAATGAAAGAAAAGAAAAATCAAAACCTCTTTATTATATGTTCTTGTAAATTTTGTAGGTTGCTACTAGTTTATATTTCTATTAAGATTTATAGAAGACTTTTTATGACACTATTTCTAAAGTTTAGACATATTTTAATAACTTAGTGTATCTCATTTTTTACTAAGGAATGATACTAATATTATCTCTAAAAAATCAGTTGAGCAAAAGACTAGACTTAAAATCTTGTCATTTTACTTTACAGGTAGAGTTTTGTTTGTTTGTTTATTTGTTTGGTTTTGGTACCAGTGATTTTGTACCAGGGGTGCTCAACCTTTGTGCCATATCTCCAGCCTTTTTTTTTTTTTTTTTTTTTTGAGACAGGGTCTCACTAATTTGCAGAGACTAGCTTTGAACTCACAATCCTCCTACTTTGGCCTCCCAAGTTTTTTAACTTGGCAAATTTTATCATGTAATTATTTGGCAGATTTTACTGTGTAATTACAAAACTACATTTGGAAAAGATTGGATGCAAAAATAATTAGGATATTTGGAAATTTGTTCCTGAATTACGAAGAATTCATTCCCATTTTCAAATTATAACAAAACTTAATTAGTTTAGTTCTGAAAGAGTTTAAAACCCTAATTGATAGTTTAAGATTACTTATGAAGCAAATATTAAAACTATGACCTTTAAATTTAGAAAATTTTAGAATCAAATAAAAATTATAGGAAGGAACTGTTCACAACAAGTATAGAGTATGTGCTACTTCTTCCTCCAACCAGACAATTTTATCTTAGTAAAGATTTATAGATAACTAAGACCTGACTTGAATTTGGTGACCCTGGATAAACAAGAGCTAAAGATTTTTAGTTTATATGTGCCTTACACTTGCAAAAAAATTAATAAAAATCTCTCCTCATTGGTGATGAAAATTTTAAATGTTTCGAAGCGTGATTTTGAGCCCCTCTATGTCACTTACTAGTTATATGGCAAACTTGCCTAGTTTCTTCTTTTATAAAATGGATATCTCATACTGGATACTTGTGAAGATTAAAGTTAGAAGAGTACTAAAAGCATTCTGTAAACTCTTAAATGGCATACAATGTAAAATGGTATTATTTATAAAATAAAAATGCCCTTAATTTTTTTAAAAAAAATACATGACATTACCAAAAGAAAAAAAATATTAAGTCCACATTAGTCCAGACTTCATGGAAGATTTTATTTTTCTTCTCATAACCATCTAATTATATCTGTGTCAAACCTGTGTACTGATAAAGATATTTAACTTGCATTGTTTGTGGAGGGCAATGAATTGTGTAAACTTTCATGCAACCCACTGTGTTTTCTGTTGTGTATTATGTGCAGTCCAAAATAGGATTTAGATATTGTTTCCTCATTAAATTTGCTTTTCTGACTTTTTCCAAACTGCTAAGAACTAGAAAAGTAGACATTTCATATACTAGTCTTTGCCAGTTTTCTTGCCTGATATTTCTGCGTGTGTTTCCTAAGTAGAGAGTTACCACCATAGCACCAAAAATTTCAATCAATAAGCAGATTTTTGTCTCACCTTATATTGGTAGAAACCCCTCAGTATTTATATGTTATTTTCTCTAATCTCCCCACCCCCATGGCAGTTAGTTAAACTCTCATCAGAGAAGAAATTTCCTGTGAAAAGATGCTAAACTGGGTACAGAGTCACAAATCTGTAATCCCAGTGACTCTGGAGGCTGAAGCAGGAAGATTGCAAGTTAGGGGCCAGCCAGAGCAACTTAGCAAGACCTATCTCAAAATAAAAAGTAAAAAGGACTGGGGATGTAGCACAATGGTAAAGTACCCCTGGGTTCAATCCCCAGTACTAAAAGAGAGAAATGCTGAAAGCCATATGTTTGAGGTATTATATCAGGCTCTTCTAATGTTTAAGAGTTAACTTATGATAGTACAAGCTTTGATCTGTATATTCCTGCAATTGAGATTGTGTTTCTGAATTTTATATGTATGTGGGGGTGGTGGCGGGCAGTGTAGAGTAGAAGATAAATTTGGTAGCCTAGGAAACCTGTATCCCATCAAGAAAGAAAACAGATGTTCTTCCTCCTGGTAAAGAACTGCAGCTATCCATTTAGCAATTATGAATGTCTTCCCTAAATAATACTCTTGAGACAGGAGTCTTACAGCAGGCAGGAATAAGAATCACATGACTTATTTTATACTGTATGAGACTGAACCCTGTTACATTCTCCTCTTTCATGCCATCAGTTTAAAAAAAAAAAAAAGTAGGTTAGAGAGTCCAGTTTGAATCATACAACTATCTTACAGAACTAAAATGTTTACTTGCAGGATCAGTGAGGAGACATTGTGCAAATTCCTGAAACAAAGTTCTCCATCCCTATATCCCCAACCTGATCACCCTAAACATTCAGTTTTTGCTAGCCATATTTTTACATACCAGTTTCTTACTTAAAATTGTTTTGGCTAAAATGATTTTATCCACATCTTGTGTATGTTTCTTTGAAAAAAATCCTGTTGATTCTATTTTGGGTAATATCTTACTTTTTTGTACTCCCCCATGCTCTCACCATAATGGAAACCCTTTAGTTCTTACCAGGAATGTTACTTTGTCACCTGACTCTTTTTTGTTTGTTTGTTTGTTTGTTTCTTCCACATTCCTATTGGACTAATCTTCCTAAAATAGAGGTCATATCATTCTTTTCTTTGTTCAGAGACCTTCCTGCCTATTGCCCATCCGCCCAACAAATAAAGCATAGTCTGTTCAGCCTAGAATTGAAGCTCCTCATTAATCTGTCCGTAGCACTCATTACCATGATCCAAACTGAGTGATTCCATCTTCTCCCCTTCATTTACTCTTTATTTATCCTCAAATCAGTCTCTCTTCTTGGAGTATCTGGATTTCTCTTTCTTTTCTCTTCTCCAAATCCTGCATGTTGAAATCCTACCTTTTCCTCAAAATTTTATCATACTTCTTTAAGGTCAGACTTAAGGAGAAAAGTGTAGAAACTGTACTTCCCAGAACAATATGGTAAAAAGCTTCATTCCCATTTTGAACAAAGAGTTAACCTACTTCATTTCTATAGTTCACTAAGCCAAACAGAATGACTTTTCCAAATATAATGCTTGATTTGTAAAGTTTCATTGCCATATTTAAGAAAATTCTGTCTGACATGCTGCTTGGTTATCAAGAAATTATGATATGTACAAGCTTTGATTGAGAGAGAGAACAATTTTAGGCAAACTGTGAAACCCCTGAGGAGCTAATAATACAACTGTAGATTTCTGAACAAGAAGGCTTTGATAAATAATCAGGAGAAGAGGTAGTTAGTATTTTAGGGTAAAAACAAAAAAATTCCAAAATGGAACTTTGTACTCCTGATATCATATTTGTAACAATCTCTTTATGACATTAAGCATGTTGTTGGTACTCTGTTTGGTTTTTAAAACATTCAGCAATGATATCTGGAAGGTAAATTGCGACTTTTCCTGTGAATTTAGGAGAAATAAATGGAAATTTTTCTCTATGTACATTGGTCAGAAAACATTACTGAGAGGTAGAGGTATTCTACTCAGAAGACAGTTCATGGGATCTGTCTGTACATTTAATTTACCTCTTTGTGTTAGCTTCCGTCACTATGACAAAATAATTGGGAAAAACAAAGAAGGAAAGTTTTTTGATTTTTTTTTTTTTTTTTTTTTTTTTGCTCTCTGTTTCAGAGGTTTCAGTCCACAGTCACTTGACACCATCACCATCGGCTTGTGGTAAGGCCATGTCCTGGTGAAAGAGCATGATAGAACAAAGCCACTCACCTCATGGTGGCAGGGAAGCAGAGAGAGAACAAGAGATGGGGCAAGAATAAGATATATCCTTTCAGGGCCTGTCCCCAAATAACCCACTTCTTCCGCCTCCTACATTTACTGTAGCCACTCTCAATATTGCCTCCAAATTATAAATTTATCAGCAGATTAATGCACTGATGTGGTTAGAACCCCCCATGATCCAATCATTTCCCAAGCCTTCAACACATGATCCTTTAGGGAACCTTCCAGATCCAAATCATAACACCATTCAGACCTAGTTTTGAAAGGCTTTTGGGAGATAGATCACAGGGTCATCATTAACATTGCATCAATCTTCCCAACTTACCTCAAAATGATGTACACAGCCCTAGAATAAACCTAACTCTTAAAGATGGAGATTTCCTTTCTGATTATGTTGACTCAAGTTTTTCCTTTTCTGAACCCTGTTATTTCTTTTTTCTTTTTTTTTTTCCTCCATTCTGGGTATCAAACCCAGGGCCTTATGCATGCTAGGCAGTTGCTCTACCATTGAACTTCAACTCCAACCCCTGTTAGCATTTTTTGTAGTACCATTCATCTAAATTTTTTATGTACTGCTTTTGTCTTTATTCTTTTGTATGTGTTACTTTGTTGCCTAACTTGGTAGTTCCTTGAAGCAGGAATCATGTTTTAGACTTTTTGTTCCCCACAGTACTTAGCACAGAGTCTAATATATAGCAAACTCTGTAAACTTTATAGGAACGCCCTTGAGATCTCTGTTCTCTCATCTCAAAACAAACTACTGTTGGAATGAGATTTCTCTCACTATTTCTCTACCTGGCCAATATGCCGTACGCAGAGGTTCCAGATCTATCAGGTGTCTGTTTGCAAAGAAACAGAATGTGTAAATTTCAGAAGTCTCTTGAGTCCTTTACTACTCACTCAAAAAATCAACAGAGTTGAGCATCTTGGTCCACACCTGTAATCCCAGCTATTCAGGAAGCTAAGGCAGAAGGCTCGCAAGTTCATGGCTAGCCTAGGCAACTTAAGACCCTGTGTTGCAAACAAAATCTTATAAAGGGGAAGACTGGAGGTTTTGCTCAATGATACAGCACTTGCCTAGCATATGTGAGGCTCTGGGTTTAATCCCCAGTACCGCCCCGCTCCAAAAAAGGAAGAATTTCTATTATTTCCAAAGCTGATCCTATTGTTTTAACCATGAATCTATGATTGTCAATTCTGACATTCAGTTAAGAATAGGGTTCTTTCATGGGTAATATTTAAGCCAAAACACAAAAAGTGAATGAGAATTGACTAGAAATGGTGAGATGAACAGCATTTTGCAAATGGTTGAACCATGGAAATAACATGTGTAAGGGCCCTCTGATGGAAGGGACAGTAATGACTTGCTTGCTGTCCTGACCAATGTAGCTTGCAGGTAGAATATAAGAGAGTACATGGTGTACGATGAGGCTAGAAAAGCAAGTAAAGGTCAGAAATTTCAGACATTTTGGGCCATGTTAATGTTTTGATCTTTATTTATAAAGCATTTAGAAACTAGTAAAGTACGTAAAGCAGTGGTTGCAGTATCAGATTTACAGTTTGAAAAATATTCACTAAGCTCCAGTGTGGCCAATGGTCAGAGGACTTATAGTAGATGCAGAAGGACCATTACGAGGTTATCAAAACAGTTCCAGGAATGATGTGTTGTTATCATAGGACAGTGAGGTAGTAGTAAAGGGAAGAAAGGAATTCATTATAATTTTTGAAAGTCAAATTAATAGGAGTTTGTAAAGGATTTTATACAGCAGATGAAGGGGAGAGTAAGACAAAAATAGCTCCTAGATTTTTCCATGTATGTTATCATATACTAAGGAGACACTGAGGGAACCAGTTTTAGGAAGATGGACTCAGCTATGAAAATGTTGAGTTTGAGGCACCTAGACAGTTGGATTATAAGAGTGATCACGTCAGTAGAGGTTTTTCTGTGTATCATATGCACAGATAAGCAGTCTCGTTTAGATATTCAATTATCAAGGGAGAATGTAGAGCTTTGTTGTCTAGGATCATGGCCATTAGCTACATGTGGTCATTGAGCACAAGGAATGTATCTGGTCTGAATTGAGATGTGCTACAATCTAAAAGACAGTGTGAGAAAAGATTATAAGTGTCATTAATATTTTATGTTGATTATATGTTGAAATTATATTTTAGTTATGTTGTTCTCAGTATACTGTTAAAACTTTGGGTAGTTTTAACTCATTTCATAGGGCTACTAGAACATTGTAAATGACCAATCTCACATTTATGATTGCATGTATTTCTGTTGAACAGTACTGGTATGGAATAGCTGGTTTCGGATTGGGCCTTGAGATAACCCAACACTTAATGTCTCTTTATTATCAGAATGGTTAAATTCTTGACATTTTTATTAAAAAATATTTAGATAAACTGCATACATATAAAATCTCAGCCTTGAAAACACCTCCTAAGAAATTTTATATAAGAACTTTATTTGCCACGCCAACTTTCTAAAGAAATTATCATTGAAAGTAAGTAGTTCCTAATAATCAAAAAAAGAAAAAAGAGCCAGTGATTTAATTTCTTTTGATTTTGAAGAAACAGAAATAACTCTTTCTAAATGACTGTATGACTTGAATTCTAAAAAGAAGTTTTTAGCTATAATATTAGTGGTATGAAATGAACTTCTGGGTACCTAAAGGGCAGACATTTGGTTACCTCAAAGTGGGAAATATCCCCCTCAAAGAAAAATTGGGATAGCAAATGACAAAGGAAGTCTATATACCAACATTTTGCAACTCCTAACGAAATGATGGATTTAAAGAATTATCAGTGGCTGCTAATTTGTTTTTATTTTTGTTTTTGTTTTTGGTACTGGAGATTGAGCCCGGGGGTACTTTACCACTGAGCCACATCCTCAGCCCTTTTTATTTTTTACTTTGAGACAGGGACTCACTAAGTTGCTCAGGGTCTCACTAATTTGCTGAGGCTGGTCTTGAACTTACAATCCTCTTGCCTCAGCCTACAGGGCCGCTGGGATTACAGGCTTGTGTCTCTATGCCCAGCAATGACTGCTAATTTGACAAAAAGAGACAACCAGAATCCTGCCTCTTCTGAGAGGAACACAATACTTACCCAGAAATATTATTTCTAATTTTTCTAAATCAAATCTAAATGTACTCAAACATTTAGATTCAACCATTAGTTACAGGAAATACAAGAAACAGACTATAAAAATACAATCAGGAAAATTCAGAATATAGAAAACTCTCCAGAATATTACCTTGTTTCTTTAACACATTGCAAGGAGAAGGGGAGAGTAGACTCTGAAGGGAAGAAATACGGAAGCAGGGAGCCCATAGATTCGGAGACTTGAATATTAATTTACTACAGTAGCTGTTGTAGTGAATCACGTTTCTTACTGTATTTGTGATAATGCTGGTGTAAACAAACCCATTAAACGGCTAGTTGTATAAAAGTACCACATGTAGTTATGCACAATAAATGCAATAAACAGCTAATTACTAGTTTACATATGTAATATACTTTTTATATTTTAGAGTACACTCCTACTTCTTTAACAAAAATAAATAAATAAATAAAAGCTTAGGGGCTGGGGGCATAACTTAGTGGCAGAGTACAAGCTTAGCATGCACAAGGCCCTAGATTCAGTATCAGTTTATTGTAAAACACTATGATACATTATGCCAGGCACAGCCTCAGTCATCTTAAGATTACATCAGGAAGCCCTATCAAGTAAGTGACCTATATAATCTGCATTTGTATACATGTACTCTACAATGTTCTCACAACAATGGAATTGCCTGATAACATGTTTCTAAGAACATGTCCCCATTTTTAAGCAATATCCAATTGTATTATATTTTATAACCCTACTACCAATGTATTCATTCTCTGATGAACTGTTAGATTGCTGGAAGTTCTTTGAAGTTATAAACAAAGCTATGATGGATATTCTTGTACATGCCCATTGGTGCACAGATATGAGATATTTCTCTAGTGCAGAAACTGGCAAACTGTGGCTCACTGGCAATTGCACCTGGTTTTGTTAAGAAAATTTTAACAGAACAGCCATGCCCATTTGTGTATTGCAGACAATGACTACCTACAGTAGCAGAATTGAGTAGTTGTCAAAAAGAGACTTCATGGCATCCAAGTCTAAAATGTTCACTACCTGACCCTTTAAGAAAAAGTTTGTTGAGCGGGGCATGGTGACGCTTGCCTGTAATCAGTCCAAGTGGCTGGGGATTCTGAGGCTAGAGAATTGTGAGTTCAAAGCCAGCTTCAGAAATGGTGAATCGCTAAGCAACTCAGTGAGACCCCATTTCTAAATAAAATACAAAATAGGGCTGGGGATGTGGCTCAGTGGTCAAGTACCCCTGAGTTCAATCCCCTGTAACCCCGCCTCCCAAAAAGAAAATTTGTTAACTCTTACATTTACAGTACATAGCTAGGAGTAGCATTACAGAGTCATAGTGTAATCTTCAACTTCACTAGATTTTAGTATCCTGTAGAATGTGTTATTTGAGTTCCTGTTTTTCTGCTTCCTGATCAATATTTAGTATTGTCAAGATTTTGTTTTGCAGCCGTATCTCATTGTTTATTCTTCTGTTTCTCTATTAGTGAGGCTGAATATCATTTCGAATATTTATTGAATCTTGAATGATTCTTGAATCTTTTTCCATTAATTGCCAGTTCAAATCTTTTACCCATTTTCCCTATGTATTGTCTTTTTAAAAAATGTGTGTTAGAATTGTTTTACACATTCTGAATGCTTTTTTGATTATGTGCATTACCAGTATTTCCTCCTGATCTGAGACTTGTCTTTTAAAATTTATTAATGATTACTTTAAAAATAACCCAAACAGGGCTGGGGTTGGGGCTCAGTGGTAAAGCATTTGCCCAGCATGTGTGAGGCACTGGGTTCGATTCTCAACACCGTATATAAATAAATGAATAAAATAAAGATCCATCAACAACTCAAAGTATATATATGAAAATACTTTTTAAAAATAACCCAAATAGTTTCTATTTTGAAATAATTTCAAATTTTAAAAATTTGCAAAAATAACAATAGTACAAGAAAGACCTGTATACCCTTTATCCAGAGTCATTTATTATTTACATTTTGCTCCATTTGCTTAATTTTTTTTTAAGAGAGAGAGAGAGAGAATTTTTTAATATTCAATTTTCGGTGGACACAACATCTTTATTTTTATGTGGTGCTGAGGATCGAACCCAGCACCCCATACATGCCAAGCGAGCGCGTTACCACTTGAGCCACATCCTCAGCCCCTCCATTTGCTTTATTAATCACTTGTGCGCTTGCTCACTTTTTTCCATGGACATATATAGATAAGTATGTGTGTATTTGTATCTTCAAAATTTTGAACTATTTGAGGGTGTTATATATATTATATATTGTATTTTACCTCTAAATGCTTTAGTGTGTATTTCCAAAGAATTAAGATATTCTCTCATATAACCACAGTACAGTTGTCAATTACAATTTCTTAATGGTACCTTGATATATAAAAGTCTAAGATTTTATCTTAAACTTTTTACATCTTGCAGTTGTCAGTCTTCCCCTTTATGGTCTATATCTTTAAAAAAAATTCTTCCCACATCTGAATTTTAAAAGTATATTTTATGTTTCCTTGTATAATTTTTTAAAATTTTATCATTCATATATAAGAGTTTAATTCATTTGGATTTTCTTTTGGGTATGGGCATGTGATGAGAGGTTGAGCACCATTTATTGAATAATATATTTGTTCCTTTTGTTCTGCGGTGGCCCCTCTATCATATATCAAGTTTATGAATGCGTGTCTTTTTTTAAAAACTTTATTTTATTTATTTATTTGTTTGTTTATTTATTTATTTATTTTTGTAGTGCTGAGGATTGAACCTAGTGCTTCACACGTGCTAGGCAAGCACTCTACCATTGAGCTACAACCCTAGTCCCAAATGCATATCTTTCTTTGGACTACATGTCAGTTTATACACATGGACCATAATATCTTAATTATTAGAACTTTTTGCTAATTGTTAATATCTAACTGAGCAAGTCTGTCCAATAGTATATAATAGCATATTCCTTTTCCAAAGTGGTTTTGCTAATTTATATAATAACCAACATGTATGAGAGCTCCCATGGTTCACATCTTGCCAATATGTTTAGTGTTCTTAAATTCTATCTATTTTGCTAGGTGGATGTTAATATTTTATTGTGACTTTTATATGCATTTATCAAGTGACTAAATGACATCGAGTACCTTTCATATGTTTATTGGTTACTTCAGTATCCTCATTGTTAAGGACTCACTTAATTATCTTAATTTGTAGGAATTAATTACATATTCTATATTGGGCAGATATCTCCTCCTACTCTGTGGTTGCTTTTTTGCTCTTTAAATGCCATTTTGTTTTGTTTTATTCATTTAAGAACAGAAGTATTTAGTGTAGTCAAAAATTATCAAGGGACTGGGGTTCTGGCTCAGCGGTAGAGCACTCACCTAGCATGTGCAAGGCCCTGGGTTCGTTCCTCATCACCACATAAAATAAATAAAATAAAGGTATTGTGTCCCAAGGCCCTGGGTTCGTTCCTCATCGCCACATAAAATAAATAAAATAAAGGTATTGTGTCCAACTACAACTAAAAAATATTAATAAAAAAATTATCAAATTTGAATTTATGCTCTACACTTACCTACTATGTAACCTTGACCAGCTTTGAGCTTCCATTTACTTATTTGTAAATAGGTGGTAATAATATTCATGTCATAGAGTAATTGAGATTAAATAAGATAAAGCACTTCTTATAGAGCTATTCACCTAGCAGTCCCTCTATAGATGTTAATTGCCTTCCCCATCATTTAGGGTGCTCATTTTCATACTGTCTTTTGGGAAATTTGGTAGTATTCATGAGCTATTTGCAAATGAATGTTTTGGAAATTAGAATCTCACGTAATTATCCTAGGAATTTACAAGATAGCCTAAAATAGTAAACCATAATTAATTTGCCCAGAGAACTAAAATATAACAATTTCTCTGATGAAAAGAATTTACACTCAAAATGGAATTCTTGAATAATAAAACTCACAACTTGAGTATCTTATCCAGAAAATGAGAAGTTGTAGTTCAAAATAATCTAAACCCTATGATGCATTAGCATCATATTTTGAACTACAGATACATCTCTTCTTGAAGAAGAAAGCAAAGTTTCATAAATAATGAGAAATTGCTAATCACTCAAGCCCAAACTCCTTCCCCAACTTCTTGAAACTTCTGGTATTTATTGATGATTTTTCCCTGTTTAATCTTTCATTTGTCCAACAGTAATACCTCTTTACCATGCCCTATGCTAGGGACAAAATAGTAAATATTATAAACTTAGTCCTTGCCTGAATGGAGATAAGCAAGAGGAATGGAAGATTTTGTAACCAGGCCAAAAAAATTCTAGAGTTCTACTTTTGGTAATGGCAGATTTGCTTATAGCAGACCAACCCTCCCACAGGTAATTGTACTGTGGTTAAAGCATTATACTATGAATGTTTAGTACATAAAATATAAGTATTTAAATACACATAGATCACCCCAAGCATATTTTAATACTTAAAAATTAAAGGCAATAGAGACCAACCAAAAGAGACAGAAACTGAATAAATAAATCTGAACACTTAAAATAAAGAAAACAGTATTGAATGAATTTTCTGTTTTTATGGCTTTTTGCCTGAGGGTAATCATTAATTGTTGTAGCACTGAGGTGCCAGAACTGAGAAATACATTGCCTATTTTGCTGACTTTGAGAATCAGAAAACAGCTACTAATGCAGCTTGAAAATGCAAGGGGATTCACAAAGAGAGAACCCAAATTCTACATATAAATGTTTGCCATATCATTGATTCTTGAATAAAAACATCAGTACTCTTCAGGGGAACATAACAGAATCCCTGATTCTCACAAAGTCTCATTCATGAGGTCTAGGATACAATCCGAAGTTATCAGACATAAAAAGAAAAAGGATGGGGCTGGGGCTGTGGCTCAGTGGTAGAGCGCTCTCCTAGTGCATGCGAGGACCTGGGTTCGATCCTCGGCACCACATAAAAATAAATAAATAACAAAAAGATTGTGTCCAACTACAACTACAAAAAAATGATATTTGAGGTATACTCAAGAAAAGACAGGGCTGGAGTGTGTGTGTATATGTGTGTGTGTGTGTGTGTGTGTGTGTGTGTATACACACATATATATTATGGACATTGACTCTGTGGTGACCAAAATGTTGGAATTGGTCAACAAGAATTTTAAAACCAAGATTATAACTTTGCTCCAAACGTGTAATTTCTGCATACCGTCAAATAAATGTGAAACTCAGTGAAGAAGTGAGAATATAAAAACTCAATGGAAGTTCTAAAGCTAAAAAATATTTGTAATAAAAATTCACTGGATGCACTTAATAACAGATTTAAAATGTCAGTAAACTTAAAGATCAAAATTATCCAATATAAGAAACAGAAAAATATTACAGATTTCAATTTAAAGGAGAAGAGCCTTAATAATAACCTCACTGAACAATATTAAAAGACATAATATGTATCATTGGAGTTTCAGAGGTAGAGTTGAAAAACATGGGGCAGAAAATGTGTTCAAAGAGATAATGAAATAGAATTCCCTGTTTGATGAAAGATATGATTGTACATATTCAAGAGATTAATAGTCAAATTGATGAAAACAAAAAATAGCAAGAGAAATGGAAAAACAATAAAAATTACATTTGACTTATTAGATACAATGGAGGCCAAATACAGTAGAACATCTTTAAAAGTGTTTGGAGAAAGGGAGGACACTGGGGGAGATTTGAACGAGAATTTTCAACACAAAATTCTACATTCAGCAGAAATATGCATCAAGAATCAGTGCCAGGGCTGGGGATGTGGCTCAAGCGGTAGCGCGCTCTCCTGGCATGCGTGCAGCCTGGGTTCAATCCTCAGCACCACATACAAACAAAGATGTTGTATCCGCCAAAAACTAAAAAAAATTTAAAAAAAAAAAAAAAAGAATCAATGCCAGATAAAGATTTAAAAGGGAAAGATATATTACAACTCCTAAAACAAATACTAAAATTTAAAAATTGCAGGGAGATAAATAATCAGTATAATTTATTATGTTCCAGTTTTATTTCATTGCCACTTGATTAACTAGTCTTTATTTTTCATCATTTATAATTAAAAAAGAAGATACTTGGCGGGCTGGGGTTGTAGCTCAGTGGTAGAGTGTTTGCCTTGCACGTGTGAGGCCCTGGGTTTAATCCTTAGCACACATTAAAAAAAAAATAGTAAAGGTATTGTGCCTCTCTACAATAATTATATAGATAGATAGATAGATAATAAATGTGCCTGAAAAGAAGAAACTATAGAGGTGAAATTCCTCTTTCTCTATTTAATATAAGTTTTTCCCCTTTTTCTCTTCTCATTCTGTATTCAGAAGAAAGTAAGGAGTTATATGGCATTTTATTTATAATTTTGTTAAATTAGATCTTCCTCATTTGGAGAGTGGTCAGTGTTTCATATTCATAATTTCAGCTAAGGACTTGGCATAAGCATTCATGATCTTTGTAGAATATCTCTCATCAGCCCTTCAAGGTGTTTCTTTTACTGAGTTTTTTCTGCACACCACCATCCTCCATGTCCATCATTACTTCTGCCTCTGTTTCGGCTACCTCCTTTTCCTCCTACCCCAGGAATGTTTGATCTTTATCTTGGATTTGATACCAAAGTATCATTACTTAACTGTTAATGGAAGGAAATGTTTAAGTTTGACTAAGAAACACTAGCTTCAGCATGTACATATTGAATAATGGCTTCCCTATCAGTCCCTGGAACCAACCTAATTATCTTTCAGGTTTCATTTCCTAGGTTAAAGATGCCCAAAGAACTCTTTATCATAAAAGAGCCAAATCAAAACTTAATTGCATGTTGTGGTTATTAAAATATGCAAGTAGCTAAATAGTCCTAAAATTTCCTAAATATTTTGCATTTGAAGTTTTGCATTTTAATAAGGATATCCATTTTGTTCATATTCCAACATATAGTTCTTCAGGCCCTAGAATCCCAGTTTCCTTCCAACTTTCAAGTCTTTGTGCCATAAGTGTCTATTTAGAATAAAGTGTGTTACTGCAATCATTAGCTGCACTCTCTGGACTTTGAGGCCTTTTCAGTAGAACGGGAACATTCTTTCCAATTTACGCACCAAGAGTTGGCAAAATATTATTTAATAGGTATGGTGTTTTGTTCTAGAGAAGGATGGTGTTGATAGTTACACAACATTATGAATATTCTAAATACTTCTGAACTGTACACTTAAAATGGTGTTAGTAAGCATTATGTTTTTTCTGTATTTGGCCATCAAAAAGGGTCGGGGGGGGTAAAAAGTTGGCTTTTTTTTTTCAGGGCTCGGGTGTAGCTCAGTGGTAGAACACTTTCCTAGCATGTAAAAGGAGCTGGATTCCATAGCCAGCTCTAAGAAAAAAAGGAGAAAAAAAAAGTTGGCTTTTTGATGATAGCTATTGTAAACTGGGGTGAGATGGTATCTTCATTGTGGTTTTGATTTGGATTGCCCTGATGATTGGTGATGTTAAACATTTTTTCATATACTTCTTAACCCTTAGTTTATCTTCTGAGAAATATCTGTTCAGGTCATTGACCCATTTTTAAAATCAGATTATTTATTTTGCTGCTGTATTTTGAGTTCCTTATGTATTCTGGGTAATTATCCCTTGTCAGATGAATAATTTGTAAATATATTTTTCCATTTTGCTAGTTCTCTTTACTCTGTTGACCATTTCCTTTGCTATGCAGAAACTTCTTAGTTTGATATACTCCCATTTGTCAACTATTGCTTTTGTTGCTTTTAGGATCATCTTCAAAATTCCTTGCCCATTCTAGAATGACAGAGAGAGAGAGAGAGAGATTAAAAATGCTGATGAGGGGAAAGGGGAACTCTTATATACTGTTGGTTGGAATATATTTTAGCATAGCCATTATGGAAAGCAGTATAAAGATTCCTCAAAAAACAAAGAACTCAGGGGCTGAGGTTCTAGCTGAGTGGTTGAGCGCTTGCCTGGCATGCATGAGGCACCGGGTTCGATCCTTAGCACCTTTGTGTCCATCTATAACTAAAACAAACAAACAAACAAAAAAAAAAAAACCTCAACATAAGACCCAGCAGTTCCACTACTGGACATATATCCAAGGAAATAAAGTCTATGTCAAAAAGATCCCTGAACTTTGGGCAAAGGGGAGGAAGAGAGGGTAGGGGAAGAGATATGGAGGCAGGAAAGATGGTGGAATGAGATGGACATTATTACCCTAGGTACAGGTATGACTGCACATATGGTGCAACACTACATCTACAACCAGAGAAATGAAAAGTTGAGCTGCAGTTGTGTACAGTGAATCAAAATGCATTCTGCTGTCATATATACTTAATTAAAATAATCTTTTAAAAGATCCCTGTGCTCTTATGTTTATTGCAGTACCATTCACAATAGCCAAGGTAATCAACTGAGGTATCCATTGATAAATGAATGGATACAGAAAATGGTATATATACACACAACGGACTATTTTCCAGCCTTTAAATAAAATTCCTGTCATTTGCAACAACATGGATGGGATTGTAGGACATTATATTAAGTGAAATAAGCCAAGCAAAGAAAAAGACTACACATTCTCACTCACATTGAAGCTAAAAAGTTGATCTCATAGAAGTAGAAAGCAGATTAGTATTCTGTAGAAGCTGAGAAGGATAGAAGTTAGAAAACGGGTACCAAAATACAGGAGGATGAGAGAAGTAAGTTCTAGTGTTCTGTAACAGTAAGGTGACAATTTTACAATTTAGTACATATCTCAATATAACTATAAGAGAGTTCAGAGGTTCCCAACACAAAGGATGCTAATTATCCTGATTTGATCATACACATTATATACATTTATCAAGTTACCACATTGTACCCCATAAATATATATAATACATGTCAACTGAAAACAAAAAACAAGATTTATTTTCAATGTTGACCAAAAAATTTAGGCAAAAGTGCCTTTGATTATTTTTTTCTGTTAAGAAATAGCATTGATTCTAGAGGCAGAAGTATCTTGCTTTTGATTTAAAGAGCTACCCTACTTGCTTACAGTCAATATATAATAATTATATGTTAATATGTGTAAAAGATATTGATGGCACAGTAAGTTTTTTGTTTCACTGGGTTCAGAAATAATTTGGGAGAAGTAAAGATAGTTAACCAATGTTGTATCCACCCTATCCTAAAATTTATATTCATGATTCCAAAAAAGGTATATAATCTAAATTACCTTAGTTTCAGGGAAAATTTTTAAATTAAGTTTTCTTTGTGTTCACTCCTCATCCCAATATTCCCCATGTCTAAATCTAACTATAGCCTCTTTAAATATCCCCAATATTTGAAAACAGAACTTTAAGGTGGAAAACTGGGTTCTTCCGTTTGTCCATCCTCACTTGGATTTTTATTTTGAAAAGAATAATAGAGGACAGTTTAACAGAACTGATATAGTTGACCCCCTTTTTTCCCACCCAGTTTCCCACTACTACTTGAATTTAATGATATACTTTTATTTTCAAATAAAAGTATATCATTAAATTCAAGTAGTAAATTCACTTTTTTTGTGGTTTGGTAAGAAGAATGAGGATGCAATATGATTGTAGACACTAATTAGATTATTAGTGGTAATGGTGATATAAGAGAAAAACAATTCTGACTTAGAAAATTATCAGAAGATGGATGAATTTTCAAGTTTATTAGAAAGAATAGACAATTGGTTTGGTTTAGTCATCAAAATAAACTCTGACCTATTAGATTCTCAAGTTCCATATTGTGCTTGAATTTTCTATTGGGAATGAAACATTCCACTGTCCCTTTTTACTGTTTAACTTAAGCTGCAGTGAACACTAAGAGAATGGCCCTGTGGCTGAGCTGCTTATTTTTTTTTTTTAATCTATTCATTTTATACTTTCAGACAGATTTTTCCCTGGGGTGAAACAAAGGTTAACTGAAATTTCCTCTGTTGTGTACCTGAACGAATCAGCAGTTCGAGAAGGAAATCCCATTGATGGGCCAAGAGAGTGACAGGCTCTATTTAAAGAATTCCCCCGACTGTGTGGTAGACCAGCCATGCCATGAATTTAACTGTTCCTGTGGTCCCCATACTTGTACCCACCAAAAAAAAGAGAGAGAGAGAAAGCGACTTTGTTCTGCAAACGTTGCCTTAAGCTTTGAAAACCATGAGCCATTGAGTTTTGTGAATTCAAGTTAGACAGCAACAGAGGCCAAGACTCTAGGGGAACAATATCTGAAAGGGAATACACAAAAACAGGTAGAAACTGTTTAACTGTTTTATTTCTCTTTGTATATACATATTTATGTGTGTTTATACAAACACCAAAAAAAAAAACTAGACCTTTTTTGCATTTTATGTAGCAAATCCTAATTATATTTAAGTAGTGCTGTTAAGTTTTTTTAAAATGTATGACGAAGAGGGGTTTTTTTGTTTGATGGTTGATACAGCTTTCTGCTCCATAAAAGTATTCTAGTTTTAACAGGACATATTAAATGTTTTAGAAATGAGAGTAAACACAGTATGAGTTTAAATGTTTTTTTAAAACATGGACACCATATAACCTCTGCAGAAGCTTTACTGTCAGAAACAGCTCATGTATTTTGTATTTTTCCTGTTTAAGGGAAGCTGCTTTAAATATGAAAAGATGGTATCTTGAGTTGGATTAAACATCCTTAATTCATGTGTATTTAACCTCAGGACTTGTGAGCCTGTTGAAAAATCCAGCTTTAAACCCTGCCTGGTAGGCCTCAATAGTGCATACTGCATGGGGATTATAAATAGTCCCAGTCTTTCTGAGGTGGAGGTAAATGTGTATTCCCAGGGGGGCATGAACTGTTTACATTTCTAACAAATATTTCACACATATTTCTATGTATAAGATTTAATTTTAAACTTTTTTTCCTTTATTATTTTAAATGTGTGTTATCAGGTTTCTTAAGTGTATTCATCTAGTTGTCTGGAAACTTAAGGAGATTTTGAAAGACATTTGAATTAAAAGAATGATCTGGATATTGAGTGAGTGATTTTGTTTTGGGAACTTTGAAGAAGCAGGTACCTTTTGAGTTGATTCCTGTGGGCAAAATATAGAAATTCATTTTAAAGATCATATGAAAACTAGATTCATGCTCATAAATAAGAAATGGAAGTCTAGAGAGATGAAATGTTAGGACATAACTATAGTGTGTTTTGGAAGTTAGGTCTCAATTCATGCTTAGTGTTTCCTTGCACAATAACCTTGCCTCTTTTTATTCTGAGTTTATATTTTTAAAATAATTTCTCTCATTTTCTTCTGCTATTTTCTGACTTTCTTGACTCCTTTTTTTCTGTCCTTTGTCCTTTTTTCTTTATTTCTGTATTGGTCCTATTGCACATAGGTTTTTAGCACTGTATGTTAGAAGAATTGTTTTGGGGAATGGATTTGTCTAAATATTTCCACAACGCCTATAAAAGGGTTCCATCATTCTTTTTGGATATTATTGTTCAAAAATCAAAATTATATTTACCCTGATTTTACCCTAAGCAAGCCTTAAAGTAGCCAAATATTTACTTGTTGCTGCTATGCAAATAGAAATAAGCGTTTATAATACTGTGGATAGATACCTTTGTGTGTTGGGGAGGAGGGTAGTGGGATTGAATCCAGGGGCACTTTACCACTGAGCTGCATCCTTATCCCCCACCCCCTTTTTGATGACAAGTTTTCACTAAGTTGCTAAGACTTGTGACTTATTCAGACCTGGATCTTCTTACCTCAGCCTCCCAAATTCCTGAGATTACAGGCACCAATTGATCTTTAAAGATAATAAAAATAATTGACAACTTTTTTGGAAAATCACTTGGTTCTTCAAAATTCATTCATCAAATATTTATTGAGCATCTACTATGTGCCAGACATCATGCAAAGTGACAAAGGTACAATGAAGAATGTGATGGAACTATTCCTTCCCCTTTACAACCTGGTGGAATTACATGAGTTAACCACAACTAGAAAGGTGGGGCATTATTTTTATAAAACTCTAGTCAAGATTGTCTCTAAATAAATGATCAGTTTTGCTCCTCAGATACCATCGTTCATATCTGAATCAGAATATAGTCCTGTGTTAAAAAAGGAAAAGTACAGTTTGAAACTCAAATTGTTGTATGTGCTACATGATAAAATGGCAATATTGTAGAGATGAAAACCAGCATTTTAGCTGTTTTTATGTTCTCTCCCCCCTCTCTCTCTCTCTCTCTCTCTCTCTCTCTCTCTCTCTCTCTTTCTCTGTTTTGGTTTTTCTTTTTTCTTGGGTGTCTATTAGGGGACAGAAGGTAATTGGGGACTGAACCCAAAGGCTATGCATGTTAGAGAAACTACATCCCCAGGCATTTTTTCAGAGACAGGACTCACTAAATTTCCTAATCTAGCCTTGAACTTGGGATCCTGCCTCAGCCTTCCTAGTCGCTTTGCAGGAATTACAGACATGTACCACTATGTTTGGCCTTTTTCTTCTTTTTATTTCTCATCTTTATTTCCTTTCTATGGAAGTGTTTGTTAGTGGAGATTTGAAAAGGAACATTCTTTGTATATTATGATACTTTCTTTGAAGTGTTGTATGTTTAAATGAGTTTTTAAAAATTATTTTTATTTGAACACAAAGTTTCATATAATAATTTCGAATCCCTCATACCTTCTTGCTTGCTTTTAGCAGTCTTAACTTAAAGTGAGTAATAATTATTGTAGGTACATTGGCAAATATTTTTGTTTTGTAATTATTTCCTGAGCTAAATTGAAATTTGAGTGGCTTACTGTCCAAGTGATTTATAAATTCTACCCCACAAACTGAATCATCTGGTGCTGTGTTTGATGGTAGAAGTTTTAAGGTGATCTGGTACCAGTTTGTAGTTGACAAATATTTCTTTTGTGGTCAGACTCTTCAGACAGTTGTCTATCTTAATTATTCCTAAATTCTGTCTTTCAATTCTCTGTTTAGTTCAATCAGGTTTTTGTATCACCATTCCATCTAAACTTCTCTTACCTGCATCACTAGTAACTTTGCTAATAGACCTAAGGAACAATTTTCAGACTATTTTATCTGACCTATCAGTGGCATTTACCACAATTGATAGCACTTCTTTGATATATTGCTTTCAATCGTCTGGAACATGAGTCCTTCCCTATGTCACTGATTACTCCTAAGTTCTTTCTCCTCTTTCTCTGTACTTACTCAGTCCCTTGATAATCTTACCCCATCCTATTCTAAATATTATCTCCATTCCATAAATGGCAGGGTTTTTTTTTTTATATTTCCAGTTCAAATCTTTCTCTTAAACTTAAGACTCATATATTCAATAGCCTCTTCCCTGTCTTCATTTAAATAATTTTAATACAATTGCAAATTAAACCTGTCCAAACCTTAATTCATCTTCTTCCTGCCCCCAACCCTATCCCATCTTCCAACATGTTCCTCTGCAGTGTTTAGTTGCTGTAACTCTATCCTTTCAGTTGTTTAGGTTAAAAGTCTGGGGGTTTTCTTTGTCTTTGTCTTTTATATTCTTTTTGAATTCATCAACAGACATTGTTAACGTTAACAGTCAGAAATGCCTTCATTTCTTGACACATCCAGTGTTCCACCCTGATCAGAGATATTAGTATTTGTTGACTGAATTGCTATCATAGCCTCCTAACGGGTCTCCCTGCTTACATATTTGCCCTTGCCAACCAGTTTTTATTCTCAGCAGAATGATTCTTCACATTGTAGTCAGATCATTTCATTCCTCTGCTTATAATGGTCTAATGATATCCCATGTCACTAACAGAAAAAGACAAAATCTTTATAATGTGCTACAAGGCACTTCATAAATGGATACCCTTGTACATCTTTGACTTTGCCTCTCCCCAAATCACTCTATTCTAGCCATACTGTCCATTCTGCTGATCCTTAAACACTCAGGAATATTCCTGCCTTAAGTACTTTGCTTTGAATATTCTCTCTAGAATATTCTTATCCAAAAACGCATAATCAATTCACTCATCTCCTTTTAAGTTTTTGCTTAAATGTCAATGAAGTATGCTCTATACCCTATGTAAAATTATAACACATACTAAACATGCTCAATTTCCATTACCCTATTCTACCTTTCTTTTTTCTATAGCACTTATAATCCTTATCATATCTCATTTACTTATTACATTTGATCTTGATGGTTTATCACCCCTATTCTGTAAGAGCAGCAGTCTTTATTTTGTTCCTTGGTGTATCACAGGCATCTAGAATAGTGCCTAGAATGTGGTAATAGCTCAGTAAATGCATGTTGAGTGAATAAATGAATGGTAAGAATTAGAAATAATCTTGATGTTTAATTTATTAGTATACCTTCAGGTTCATTGCACTTAATTTTAAGGTTTTTTTTTTCTTTTCTTTTTTTGAGTATTTCTGTTTGTAAGAATTGATACTATATTACTTTTATTTTTTTCTTAGAGATCCTCAAAGAACAGAGGAAAAATTACTTTTCCTAATAGAATAAAATCCAATATCTCAGAATTAACTATATGGGTCCATTGAGCCCTTTTATATATCTGAGGTACATCATAAGATCCTAGTGTTTTATTTTTGCCATATCTTTTTTTTTCATTTTCACATGTATTTTTAGATGTTAATGGACCTTTATTTTATTCATTTATTTACATGTGCTGCTGAGAATCTAACCCAGTGCCTCACACATGCTAGGCAAGTACTCTACCACTGAGTCACAACCCCAGCCCTATTTTTGCCATATCTTGAACATTTTACTGTTTCATCATCCTAAGAATAATTTCATCATTACTTATTCATTATTCCCAAGTGTGCTCAAAAAAAAAAAACTACTAATAAGAAAAATGATGGAGTCCACAGAAAATTGATCAAATTGCCTAGAAGCTGATGAAGGAATAAAAAGAGGCATCACTGTTATAATCATCCTTCAATTTTCTGTGTTGCCTGAAATACTGCATTATTTTTCATGGCTGTATAAAGAAGTCTGGAGACTCTATCTTCGTTGAGAATTAAAATGGCAAACAAAACTAACAAAAGATACTTTCAAATTATTAGATTAATCAGAACATGGGTGGAAAAAGACAGGTACCTAGACCCTAATGGACTCGTGAACGTGACCTTTTAAGTAATTCTCAGACTGTTGATTTTTCAGAGGATATGGTAGGTGAGTTGCCTCAAAATTGAGAACTGACGAATGAACAATAGTTCTGAGTAGAAAAAGGAAACAAGGTATCCTCACCTAGTCAAGTCATTCAAAACAAAGTTCTTCCATCACACAATAATTACAAGAATAACCCGCTTTAATAAAAGATATGTAGCTGTGTTATTTCATGCTTTATGATATTTATGTCTGAAAATGTACCTGATGTGGTTTATATCAAGTGGATAAATGCTGAAGACAGTGATATGTACTGGGCTGATTAGAAGGAAACAGATAATGCAGAAGTTAAAATTTTTCTGATCATTTTGATTGATCTATTTAAATTTAAAAGTAAAAATGTTCTACAGTGATAGAGCAAAAAAGAGATACATTTGAAATCTGATACAAATATTTGCAAAATTTATGTGTCCCCAATTCAAGTAAGATAATTGATGATTAATCAGTTGTATTCCAGGATGATGCCTGTTTTAGGTATATTTAATTTCAAAAATAAGAACATATAATTAAAATTTCACATTTGCTATGTTTAAATTTCTAATTTCACTATCACTTTAGTCTCCTATAAATTATTTGTGAAATGGCTTAAATTATTAAAAGAGCCCATTGAACCCAGCTAATAATGGTGATAACTGGTTTTCCTAGTGTAATACAACTGGTGATGTGAGTAAAACTTCACCTTTTAGAAAGATGAAGTGTTAATGGCTGGCTTGATAATAAGTAGATCTTTCAGACCAAGTAAATAAAGCAATTATTTCAGAAAAATCAAAAAGTTGTATAAGAAGGGAAACAGTGGTAGCTCAGTGGTAGAGCGCTTGCCTTGTGCACATGAGGCACTGGGTTCGATCCTCAGCACCACATAAAAGTAAATATATAAAATAAAGATATTGTGTCTACTACTAAAAGAATTTTTAAAAAGGAAAACAGTGTTCTGCTATATAGGCATAATATAAATTGCATATTAATTTAACCTGAGAATAAAGGATGAAGGGAGAAAAATTCATATAGAGTGTTATAAGAGAACTAAATCCTCTTAAACTTAATAAGAATTTTGATGTCTGTGTTAAAAGTAGATAAATCCATGAATAGCAAAATGGACATTTATATAGAAGTATGCAGTATCCAAAAGAAATAGCTGAAGCGTTGGAAATAGTTGACTTTGGGGAATGCAAGTTGGAATGGGGAAGAACTGCCAATTTTTTTCTTATATAGTATTTTAGCATTACTAGAGTTTTTTTAATGCATGTATTTTTAATGCATGTATTACTTTGATAATAATGAAACTTATCTGGTATGCATCAAATGAAGTTGAAAGTGCAGGGACACTACAGCAATCGCAGGCCTGAGGCAATAAATGGACTCTGATGACTAAAAGGACACCTAAATATTGGCCTGGAAAGACATGTTGAAGGAACACACAGTAGAATTGTTAGACCTGGGCTGTTTGAATAGCAGGTGTGATATATCTTTGAACTGTTAATAACAACAGAGGAAAGGTATTTGAGCCTATTCAAGTGAGCTATAAAGATGAATTTTGCTTTGGATATGTTATACTTGTAATAACTAATATAAATATTTGCAGTGTGTCCCATAAGCAGTTGTAAATGTGAGCCTGGCCATAGTTGATTTAAGATCTGGAGAGAGATTTGAAGCAAATCCTACCAAAAAATGACAGTAAAAGCAAATTGTTTTAGAGTGACATGTTTCATCAAGGAGAGAGTAAGCACAGAATCAGACTTTAGAGGAAAAAGAAAAAGGTGTAGGAAGGAGACAAGGAAATATTAAAAGAAATAGAAGGATGATTTAAAGACTATATGTCAGATTGCTAGCTATCAGCCAGTAGATAGCAAATTTTATATACCTTTTAAATCTTCTCTAGAAACCTTTTTAAAGTAGCCTTTTGATTAGATTTAAATGTGTTTTGTTTGTGTTTGTCATTTTACAATTATTTCAGATGGGTATATTTTCCTTTTTTGCCTTTGGTGGGGCTGAGTTCAGAAACAGATAACCATAGTAGATATCTTTAAAACAAGAAAAAACAACTCCCACAATCCCACTGTATTGGTGGTTTCTGTTGATAATTTCCCCCTTTTTGTTCTTGTTACTTAGTATGATACAACAGTCTTTTAAAATTTCCAAATAAGGACTTCTTAACCATGTGATTCATTGATGGAACCCTTGGGGTATAGGGAATGGAGGATGAGAGATAATTGTCTGTGTCTCTCTGTCTCTCTCTCTCTCTGGGGACAGACAAAGCCCTTTATATGACTGATAACTTTGCAGGAGCTCTTTATAACCTTGTGCCAATAAGCACCTGTATTTATTTCCTCTTTTTTCTTCCTCCTCTACTTCTAAAAAAAGAAAAGCCAAATCCCCATTTTATGTTTTACACATATTTTTAAAATATAAGTTGTTTCTGATAAATTTAATACGATTGAAAATAAGATGAACATTTTGCTGCCTTGCAAATTCTTCTATTAAAATTTGTTTTATTTAAACTATTGCCAGTAATACAGCACAAAATTTTAATGACTAAAATAGTTCTGTGCCCAATATTGTAATGAAAAATATAAATATAATAAAACCGAGACAGAACTAAAAAGAGCAGTTTGAGAAAAATGCAAGTGAATGAAGTGGCTTAACCCTCAAGGGATTTGAATGTGGCATTGTGTATATTTCAAAAGTTTCCGTTGAAATAACAGATGCTGCTGATGAAGTTGGGAATAGTAACTTCATTTGTGACTGGTTCAGTTGCTTATTAGAAGTGAGAAGATCCCAGAGGGAAATCGGCTAAAGTAGAGTAGGCTCAGGAAAGGATGTGACATAAATATCTGGCAGCTTTGTGTTTGTGATCTTTAATCCGTAAACACTGGTTAGGTACTGGCATGAGTATCTATAAATGTGCAATTATCTTACATTTTATGTAGTTCTGTGTCTGCCAGTGTTGTTATTCAATAATGGTGATTTTTTTTAAAGGTTCCTTTTTATTTCTTAGAGTTGCTTACTAAAAAATTCTGTTTTTTCCCTAGGTGTGGAAAACTGTCTTACTGAATGTTTGTATGATGATAGTTCATTAAATTATCTGTTGGCTTAAGTGCCAATTCAGAAAAGTACTTATTCACTCAAGTTTACATATCAATGTTTTTCTTTTTTGTTGTTGCTTTTCTTTTTAATTTCAAGGTATGCAATATATTGTGATGATAATTAGATAAAGAGATGTAGTCCCCCTCTAAAGAGAGATTTGGCATAGAGAGGGAAATAAAATATTTGATATAGCCCTTAAATACAAGGTTTGTAAGTGCTCGGTGGCCTAGAAGATACAGGTGAAATGCTTTTAGACAAAGACGGAGGGAGAAAATACTTCTACCAGAGAGAAATTGGAATATGTTCACATTATACATTGAATAACAGTAGAATGGTAAGCAGTTTATGATAACAGAGATAGAGTTATTTTAATACTCTATGTGAGCAATTAAGTGGCCCTGGGCTAAAGTAATGGCATTAACAAGGCTGGATAGAGAATTTATAGGATTTGGTGAGTAATTGTATGGAAGGTGAGAGGGAAGACATGAGGTTTCTTATGTGGAAAACAGACTCTGGTGCAAGTCACTGAGGTAGAGGATACAAGGAGGAGAACTAGAATGTTTTTGTTTTCACATTTTTTAAGATTCAAAGAATGAGAAGAAAACAGTTCTGTTTTAATGATTATGAATTCGAATTACCTGTGATGAGTAGGCCTAGATGAATAAATTTGATAGTTCTTTAAAAATACAGTTTACTAGCTCCTACTGTCTGTCACATTGTCCAAGAAGTAATGATTACCAGCTCTATAATTATCTGTAACTGCTCTTTCAGCAGAGGCATGATCTTCAAATATTCTAACATTCCAAAATGTAGGCAGACTAAGAACTTTTGAAAATTGAATGCAAAAATACTGGTAAATAACTAGATTAGTACTGTGTTTCACAGAAAGCACAAATTGCCTTTTTTTTTTTTTTTTTTTTTTTGCTCAGTTTTGGAAAGCACACACATAGAACAATGAATATTTGTGTAACCATAGCACATAAGTATGTTCTGAGAATAAAATATATACTTAAAGCACTTTATAGGCTCAAAATCACCATGTAAATTTGAAAGATGTTTATCATAACTAGTTTATAGTTTATCATAACTATCATGTAGTAATCGAATGTAGGGAAATGTGTATGATAAAAACAACATAGTAGCCCCACAAATAGAGGGGAAAATATATAAAACAGACTATAAGGTTATGGGTTCACTCTGTTTGGGGTTTTAAAATTATTTAAGAAGAGGTGAAATGTCCTGAACATTGCATAGTATTAACAGAGCAGTACTCTTCTGGCATCTCTGCCTTCAACATTACTACTCTGCTAGGAAGAGTCCTGCTACACTATTCCTGTACTGTGGAGATCTCACACAGTAGGGAGTTAGGACTTTTAAAAAGGACATGGAAGGTTTCTTAGTTCAGAGAACAGATTTAATATTAATGAATTCCTCATGTGTGTTTTTGGCAATAAGCTTCTTATAAATAATAATATTCCAACCAAACTGTATTATTTGCTGAATTATATTGCTTTGTTCATTATGTTGCTTACACCTTTCCTTTTTTTTTTTCTTCCCTCTTCTCTCCCCCTCTCTCTAATGTCTTTCTTCATCTTCACTTTTAAAATACTCTCTAAAACATCTGCTTTCAGCCATATTGGGTTAACTAGAGCTCGACTTCCCTTTCTGACAGGATATGTTGAATTAGCAAATAAGGACTTTAAAACAGCTAGTATAAATATAGACAGATTTAAAAGGAAAGATGAATATAATAAGAGAAATGGAAGATGTTTAAAAATTAAGCCAAATGAAACTTTAAGAGCTGAAATATGCAATATTTGAAATGAAAAAAAAATTACTCATTGAGCTTAAATACAGATCAGTTAGAAATTTTTCAGATATTGGATGACAGGCAGTACAGGACCAGGATTTATGAGAGGAATCCTACAATAAACCCAGCTTTCTGCCTGGCCAGTTTCTGGACTATGGTGCCAAGAGAGGGAACCCAAATAGAGCATGGCAATCTCACTGAAATGAGAAAACAAAGTTCTGAGTGAATGGAGAAGCTGTAATTTGTAGAGCAGAATACAGGAAGAAGAGGGGACTGCTAAAGAAATCACTCCAGATATCCATATATGGATAACTTTGAATGCTAAGGGTACTGAATGCTTATCTGTGCATACGTGGAGCAAAACTCCACCAGACCTGGGCAAAAACCTAAGTATAAATATCCAGTTCCTAGAACATACACAAGTTCTTCTAAGCCAGAGTGGAGGGACAGTACTGAACACCCAAGGCATTTAGCAGAGACCATATCTTAGTAGTAGGACTAACTTAGCCCTAAAGCAAAGGCTACTTTGGATATACTCTTAAACAAAGTCTTTTTAAAAGGTCCAGTTGAGGGCTGGGGCTGTAGCTCAGAGGTAGAGCACTTGCCAAGCATGCGTGAGGCACTGGGTTCAATCCTCAGCACCACATAAGAAAAATAAAGGTTTTGTGTCAACCTACAACTAAAAAACAAATGATTTTTTAAAAGGTCCAGCTGATGTGGAAGTTGCTTGACTGCTTTATTTAAACAAAGCCAAGCAGTTATAAAGTAAGAAACATCCCCCAGAAAATTATTAGATATTTAAAGAAGCAGGAAAACATGATTCATAACAAGGAGAAAGAGAGATCAAATGAAATAAACCAAGAAATGACAGATGAAATTAGTTGAAGAGGACTTTAAGTCACTTGTTATTAACAAAAAGGAACTAAATTCTTTAAAAGCCACAAGTTATCAAAACTGGCCCAAAAATAAATAGAAAATTTGAATGGATCCATAGCTACTAAAGAGATGGAATTATTGTTTTAAAAACTACTGGAAGTTGGGCTGGGGATGTGGCTCAAGCGGTAGCGCGCTCGCCTGGCATTCGTGTGGCCCGGGTTCCATCCTCAGCACCACATACAAACAAAGATGTTGTGTCCACCAAAAAAAAAAAAACTAAAAAATAAATATTAAAATTTTCTCTCTCTCTCTCTCTCTCTCTCTCTCTCTCTCTCTCTCTCTCTCTCCCCCCCTCCCTCCCTCCCTCTCTCTCTCACACTCTCTCTTTAAAAAAAAAAAAATACTACTGGAAGTAAAATTCCTGGCCTACCAGCTCTAGCCTACATGATTTCACTGATAAATTCTATGACATATTTAAGAAACAACCAGTTCTATACAAAAGTTTCCTATTTCTCAACTCTTAGGAGGCAAGTTTTATCCCAATATCAAAATCATGCAATGTGGATTAGACAGAGGCAAATGAAGGGAAGGGAAGGAGGAAAGGAATAGGAAAGACAGTGGAATGAATCAGACAAAACTTTCCTGGAGTGTTCATATATGAATACACCACAGTGAATCTCTGCATTGTGTACAACCACAAGAATGTGATCCTAACTAGAATAAGATATATTCCATGTATGTATTATATGTCAAAATATACTCTACAGTCATGTGTATCTAAAAAGAACAAATGAAAAGCAATAAAAATTAAGAGGTTAAAAAAATGCAAAGACATTGTAAGAGAATAAGTCAATATCCCTCATGAACACAAGTACAAAATTCTTAATAAAATATTAACAAACTTAACTCTGAAATATTTTTAAAAGGATACTACGTTTTAGCCAAGTGTAAGATTAATCCCAGAATATAGAGTTGGTTTAACATTTGAAAATGAATCACTTTTATTTACCATATTAACAATGCAAGAGGAAAAACCTTGGAACCATCTCAATTGATAGAGAAAAGGCATCTAATAATTTCAACAACACTCATATTAAAAATTCAGCAGATAAAGATAGAAGTTTCTTTAACTTGCTATGAAAAGTTCATAGCAAACCCAGTTTTTACTCAGTTGTGAAGAACTGGATATATTCTTTTTCTCTAAAGTAGGGAATCAAGCAAAGACTATCAGTTGTCACCACTTACATTCAGTGCAGTATTATAGTAGCAGTCCTACATAATGCAATAAGATAAGAAAAAGAAACAAAAGGCATATAATTGGAAAAAAGGAAGTAAAACTGTTTACAGGTAATATGAAAATGTATATAGGGTTGGGGTTGTGGCTCAGTGGTAGAGCACTTGCACATGTGAGGCCCTGGGTTCAATCCTCAGCACCACATAAATAAAAATAAATAAAATAAAGGTATTGTGTCCAACTACGACTAAAAAATAAATATTTAAAGAAAAAAATGTACATAGAAAATTGGCAGGAGCATACAAAAAATTTTTTCTTAAACTAAGTGAATTTAGCAAATTTGCATGATACAAGGTGAGTTAATAAAAAGCAATTGTATTATTATAAATGTATGGCCAAAAATTGAAAAAGCCATTGTCATGAAAAATTAAAGAAGACCAAAATAAAGAAAGAACTATACTATATCATGTTTGTGTATGGGGAGTCTCAGTATTGTTAAAAATTTTCCACCTGATCCACAGATTCAACATAATACAGATGAAACTTTTTAAGAGAAATTGACATGTTTATTCTAACATTTATACAGAAAATTAAGGAACCTAGATAGCCAAAATAATCTTGAAAAAGAACAAATAAAAAGTTGAAAGCCTATATTATATGATTTCAATACTTTTAGTAATCAAGATGATAATATATATAACAATAGACATATAGCGTAATGGAACTTTCAGAAAATGACAAGCAATTGATTTTTAGCACAGTTACTAAAGTAGTTCACTGAAGAACAGATAATCTTTTCATTTAACAAATGATGCCAGAACAACTGGATATCCATAGCTTGTTGGATAAAGTTCTAAAACTAAAGAATTTCTAGAAGAAAACAGAAAATGTTTGTAACCTTGGCCACAGAGATTACCTTAAGCACAGAAAACAAACTATGAAAGGAAAAATTGTCAAATTTAACTTTCTTAAAATGTAAAACTTAACTTTTTTTTTTTTTTTCTTCTTGCAGTAGAATTGTGCTACTCCTAAGCTACATCCCCATCCCTTTTTATTTTTCCTTTTTAGATAGGGTCTCACTAAGTTGCCCAGGCTGGCCTTGTATTTGTGATCCACCTGCCTCAACCTCTTAAGTCACTGGGATTACAATCATGAGCCACTGTGCCAGGTTTAAAATTCTAAACTTTTGCTCTTAAATTAAAAAGCAGGTCATAACTGAGAGAAAATATTTGTGAATAACTTGTCTGATAAAAGACTTGTATCCAGAATTTATGAAGAACTTCTGTAAGTTAGTAAGAAAACTATCAATAAAAAGGGGAAACAATTTTTTAAATGGTCAGCAATTTTGAACAGATGGTTTTTGAAAGAAGATAAAGAATGTCAGATAAATAGATGAAAAGATGGTCAGCATGATTAATCTCCAGAGAAATGCCCATTAAAATCACTATTTAAGCTGGGCGTGGTGGCAGAAGTGTGTAATCCCAGCTATTCAAGAGGCTGAAGCAGGAAAATCTCAAGTTTGAAGCCAGCCTGGGCAATTTATCAAGACCCTGTCTCAAAATGCAAAGGGCTGGGACTGTAGTTCATTTTCAGAGTTCTCATGTACAAGGCCCTAGGTTCAATTCCCAGTATTCACCAACCCCCCCCAAAAAATCCTAATTCACTACTGTTTTACACCCATTCTAAGATTAACATTAAAATTCCAGCGATTGATGAGATTATGAAACTGCTGGAACCCTCATGCACTGTTGATAAGAATATAAAATGGCACAACAACTGTGAAAATAGTTTGCCAGTTTCTTACAAAAGTAAAGGAAGGATATGCTTTTTTAAAAATTCTAATTAGTTTCACATGACAGCAGAATGCATTTTGTCAAAATGGTACACAAATGAAGCACAACATCTCATTCCTCTAGCTGTACATGATGCAGAGTCACACCAGTTGTGCAATCATACATATATATAGGGTAATAATGTCTGTCATTCCACCATTCTTGCCACCCCCACATCCTCTCCTCTCTTCTCATTCCCTTCTGCCCAGTCCAGAGTTCCTCCATTATTCCTGACCTACCCGCCCCCCCCACACACACACACACATACCCCATTATGGATCAACATCTGCTTATCAAGAAAAATCCTTTGGGGATTTTTTTTAATTTTTTAAAAATATTTATTTGTTCTAATTAGTAGTACATGATAGCAGAATGCATTTTGATTCATTGTACACAACTTTTTATTTCTCTGGTTGTAGAGGATGTAGAGTCATGCCACATGTGCAGTCATACATGTACCTGGGGTAATGAGTTCATCTCATTCTACCATCTTTCCTATCCACTTGCCCCCTCGCCTTCTCTCCCTCTCTTTGCCCAATCCAAGTTTCTCCATTCTCCCCATGCCCTCCCACCCCTTTCACTTAGCATAATATTCTCTAACTCCATCCATTTACCTGCAAATGCCATAATTTTATTCTCTCTTAATGCTGATACTCCATTGTGTATATGTACCACAGTTTCTTTATCCATTCATATATTGAAGGGCATCTAGGTTGGTTCCATAGTTTAGCTGTTGTGAATTGAGCTGCTATAAACATTGATGTGGCTGCATCATTGTAGTATGCTGATTTTAAATCCTTTGGGAGAATATGTTTTTGATACCCAACAATCCTATTCCTAAATATTTTCCTAAGGGAAATCAAAAGCTTAGGTAAATTTTTTAAAAGTTTTTTATTGCATTTATTGTGCTGTTCTGTTTATAATTGCCAGAAACTTGAGACAACCTAAATATTTATCAGCAGATGAATAGCTAAACAATGTTATATCCATACAACACAATTCCACTCTGCAAAAAGCAAAAAGAACAAAACTACACTGCCCAGCAACATGGATGAATCTCATAAATGTTAAGAGAAAAAAATTAGACAAAATGGTACATTATGTATGATTCCCTTTACATGGGGTCCTAGAACAGGCAAAATTAATATATTGTGACAGAAAACAAATTAGTGATTGCCTGAAGTGGAGGATTAACTGCAAATATGAACAAAGTAACATTTTGGACTGATTTTATTTTTAGAGTGGTTACAGGAGTGTATCCATTTGTCAAAACGAAACACTGTATTTTATTGTATGTAAAGTATACATCAATAGTTTCCTTTTATTTTTTTTACTATTTAGTTTTTGAGGATCTTTATTTTTTTTTATTTATTTATATGTGGTGCTGAAAATTTAACCCAGTGCCTCACACATGCTAGCAAAGCACTGTATCACTGAGCCACAACCCCAACCCTCAATAGTTTCCTCTTATGGATCAGATTTGTGTGACTTTTTTGCCTCTCTCTCTTGAATTTGAATATTATCAATCCTAAATTTACCTTATCCTTTGTTTGGTTTTCTCTTTCTTACTCCTTCTTTCATTTATCGCCTTGTCTTCTATTAGTCTATAAGCTTTTTATTCATCCTTGTTTACCCTTTAGCACCTAGTTAATTGTAATCTTTCAGTGGGTATTTGCTAAACTGAGTTAATACAATGCAAAGAAAGATATATCAGCTATTGCCTGATTAGTGTACTGAAGTCTGGAAAAAGTCACAATTCCACATATCATCAAGACCAAGGCTTTATAAAGCAGCTAAGAATTGATAATATGCATCCTTTGGCAATCTTAGTTGTTTACTTTAGGCAGGCCTGTTTTTACATTCTATGAATTGGGTGGAAGACACATGGGAGATGAGTGGCCCTAGGCCCTGTGGCAAATTGTATCTAAGGCAAGGCACTGTATTCTGGTTGCAAAGGGCCAGAACATTAGGCAAATTGTACTAAGTAGCAGTGCATTTGATTGCAGCAATAAAAGAAAATTAGATAGTATCACAGAAATTTAGTGCTGGAAGGTACCATGGATGCAATTTAATCATATTCATATTCATTATTATATAGATCCAGAGAGAGTAAATAATCTGCCTATCACCACATCCACCCACAAATTAGAGGCAGAGTTAAGACTAGAAACCAGGTTTCTATCAGTTCCCATGCCCAGAATTTAATAAAGTGGGAATTGGCTAATTGTTCTGATGAGCCGTAGACAAGTTAGATTGGGATTTGGAGTTTAGACATGAGTGGGATAAGTTTAAAAAAAAGAAAAAGCAAGGGATGTGGTCAACTGGTCAACTGTCATTGTTTCATTATTAGAGTCAAACAAAATTTGGAAACATGGGGAAGGGAGTTGGCTAAAAGTCCTGGTGATGACTTTGCTTTTATTTCTAATTGAAGTCTATTTTGTAGTGGTAAATTTTCTACAGTAAGAATACATTATAATTTTTTGAGGAGTCATTAGTATAAATAACCTAGAATATTGTTGAATTCAAAGAATGTTAAAATAATCTAAATCGAATCCATCTCCCTCTCCCACACCCTTTTTCACTATTCTCTGTTCATGGGTAAATTTACTGGGAGTTCTGGAATAGTCATAGTTGCTATTTTGCGTTTAATTGGCTTTGCATTCCTTTCTTTTTTAAGAACAGTATTAAGTCATTCATAATTAAGTGATTTCAAATGGTCATTTTAATTTTAATTTTAATGATGAAGGACACTGAGATCCAAAGGCAGCTTTGAAAGCTAGAGCAAAGCATGTTCCTTACCTGGATCTTTTGAATGAAAGAATAATAGTATGGATGGTGATGATGAAGGAATACAAGCTACTGCTTTTTAATGTATTCTCCACTCTCAGTATATGGATGCAGCCTCCAAATTTTACAAAGAAAATAATCATCAGCACAGCATCTCTGCTTTCCTGTGGATTGGTCTTTTTGTAAAGCAGCCTTATGATTTTCTTAGTAAAAGTATTTTATTTTAAAAATATATTTCTAGACACTTACTTCTGGTAGGCCTGGGAAAATGTAGATTGCTTCATGTCTCTTCAAAATTCCTTTCAAAGAAATGAGTTAAACTTGATTTGTGTTTTTCAGATAGAGGAAAGTAGTAAGGTGGGAGGTAGAAGGAAATCTTAACTTTGCCTTGGGGGAAAGAAAAATCTTTCAGTCCTTTGTTGACACCTTAGCTTCTGCATTACTCATAGGTCCTTTTCCTCCTTTGCCATGGGAGGACCAGAGGAATGGCAGCCATCCTAGGTTTTTAAAAGGACAGTACAAAAAGAAGAAAACAGCTGATATAGAAAAATTTAGTGATTTTTTTTTTTCTTCCCCTCTATATTTTACAGTTGTATTTTTAGGTTGATAATCAATGGCTTCTGGATATTTGGCCTCCTTTTTTTGGTCCTTTATTTCACTGTTTTGGGTATTATTGAGTCCAGTGCAAAATCCCTAACCATAATAATGTTTAGTTTTTTAAAATGTTACAATGAAAGTCACCTAGGATGGATAGCTAGTGGACACAATTAATGCCAATGTTGGGAGGAAAAAATTTCTACCAACTTAAGTCTAAATTGGGACCTGGGAATTAACTGACAATGGGCAGATTAACTGGAGAAAAGACAAGGTTTATTCACACACTGGTGGGATCACTGAGTAATGAGTAACTCACTGAGGAGATCAGAGGATTATAGTGGGGAAGATTCTGCTGAAACTTGTTTACCCAAATTTTTTGGAATGTGTCCATAGTCAGTTACCTCATCATCTCCATGACTGGACACCTCCAGGAAGGTTGGGTAAGGACACCTGCTTCTCAGTAAAGCTCTGTTTGAGTCAGATAAGGAAGTTCAGATAAGGTTTCTTTCTACATCTTCTGTTGGATGTTGGTCCTTCACTGATAATTTATATTTGGATTGTTGGTCCTTCGCTGATAATTTATATTTGTATATTTATATTAATGACTTTCAAAGCATTTTCGCATCTCATTCAATTCTCATAGGACATTATCAATAGACAGGGCAAATACTGTTATCCTCATTTCACAGACTCAAAGGCATTAAGTATTTGTTGAGAGCCACACAACTGATTAGGGAGCAAAATTAAGAGTTTAAAGTATTTAGGTCTAGGGCTATAACTCAGTAGTGGAGCACTTGCATAGTATGCACAAGGCTGGAGCCCCAGCACAGATTAAAAAAAAAAGTTTAATAAGGTATTTAGCATTTCTCACTATACCTCTAGAATCCACTTTGAGTACTAACAAATTGAATGATCTATTGTGTATCTGTAAGTGCTTTAAAGATGACAAGGTTGAGTAACATTTTATTTGTTTTGTAGGAGAAGATGATGTAAACTGGTTCATCAGTGACAAAGACGTTGAGGTAAAGTCAAATTGTTTTTAAAATTTTGAATTATAGGTTAATAAATTTTCCTTTGATACAAGGTTTCCTTTTATTTCATCACAATAAATTTTGAAAGAATCAAATGTTTTTAAAACAGTAGTAGTCAAAATGGCTTAGAAAGTTTGATTTCAGTATGTAAGTGATTTAACTTTTCAGAAATTTGGTTCAGCCTTGACTTTTATCAGCTGATTAATAGCCATAATGATATAGGTTCTTTCCTTTTCTATTTCTTCTGTCTTGATGAGTCCTCTTAGCCCACTGTCCTGGTACTGCTAAAGATCAACACCGGAAATAACTGCTTCTTCAGTGTAAGGAAATGGTTAGTTTATATTTAGGATATGGCAGGTGTTTGACCTTGTCAAATATTGGCCTTCTTGTGACAGATGCTAAAAAAGAATAGAAGTTTTAAGAGATAACTGTCCTACTTAGCAAGTTCAGCAGAATAACAAATAAAAGATGAAGATTGTCAAAGATGGGATTCTGCCAAATGAGATAAAAGCATGGTTGGGAGACACGCCGTCTGATAGAAGAAAAAGTTGGCTACGGTCTACATACTGTGGGGTCAGGCTCCAAATTCCTCAATAGGACACCCATAGCACAAAAGTTAATAACTAGAATCAACAAATGGGACTTACTCAAACTAAAAAGTTTTTTCTCAGCAAAAGAAACAATAAGAGAGGTAAATAGAGAGCCTACATCCTGGGAACAAATCTTTACTCCTCACACTTCAGATAGAGCCCTAATATCCAGAGTATACAAAGAACTCAAAAAATTAGACAATAAGAGAACAAACAACCCAATCAACAAATGGGCCAAGGACCTGAACAGACACTTCTCAGAGGAGGACATACAATCAATCAACAAGTACATGAAAAAATGCTCACCATCTCTAGCAGTCAGAGAAATGCAAATCAAAACCACCCTACGATACCATCTCACTCCAGTTAGATTGGCAGCCATTATGAAGTCAAACAACAACAAGTGCTGGCGAGGATGTGGGGAAAAGGGTACACTTGTACATTGCTGGTGGGACTGCAAATTGGTGCAGCCAATTTGGAAAGCAATATGGAGATTTCTTGGAAAGCTGGGAATGGAGCCACCATTTGACCCAGCTATTCCCCTTCTCGGTCTATTCCCTAAAGACCTAAAAAGAGCATGCTACAGGGACACTGCTACATCGATGTTCATAGCAGCACAATTCACAATAGCAAGACTGTGGAACCAACCTAGATGCCCTTCAGTAGATGAATGGATAAAAAAAAATGTGGCATTATTCACAATGGAGTATTACTCTGCATTAAAAAATGACAAAATCATAGAATTTACAGGGAAATGGATGGCATTAGAGCAGATTATGCTAAGTGAAGCTAGCCAATCCCTAAAAAACAAATGCCAAATGTCTTCTTTGATATAAGGAGAGTAACTAAGAACAGAGTAGCATCGAAGAGCATGAGAAGAAGATTAACATAAAACAGGGATGAGAGGTGGGAGGGAAAGGGAGAGAGAAGGGAAATTGCATGGAAATGGAAGGAGACCCTCAGAGTTATACAAAAATACATACAAGAGGAAGTGAGGGGAAAGGGAAAAATAATACAAGGGGGGAAAATGAATGCCAGTAGAGGGGGGCAGAGAGAGAAGAGGGGAGGGGAGGGGAGGGGAGGGGGGATAGTAGAGGATAGGAAAGGCAGCAGAACACAACAGACACTAGTATGGCAATATGTAAATCAATGGATGTGTAACTGATGTGATTCTGCAATCTGTATATGGGGTAAAAATGGGAGCTCATAACCCACTTGAATCAAAGTGTGAAATATGATATATCAAGAACTATGTAATGTTTTGAACAACCAACAATAAAAAATTTAAAAAAAAAGCATGGTTGGGATTTATATACTCCTCTTTAGGTATTCCATATGATGTATTTTTTTCTAATATTCCTTTGCAGACATTAGAATTTGACTAGAATATAGGGCAGCCAGAATTGAGTAACTGTGTATGTAGCAGCATGGATCTTTTCCTTTTAGAAATTATAATGCAGTCTTCTAGGCATTAAGAGTAACCCTGTGCTGTTCAAAAGAAGTGGGGAGGTATTTAGCAGCTATGTGGTTACATAACTATAAAAGAGAACATCATAAAAACTCTGTTCCCTAACTAAAAATTTAAGCAGGCTTTTCATTCGGAAATATGTGATGTAGATTTAGGTACAGAAGTCAGCAATGACTTTGACTCTGAATGCCACCAGAGTGTGTTAATGATGCATATCAGTACCTCTGCTAGATCTGAACTGTAAGTGGAAAAAGAAAAGAGAAGAAATAATGTAAACAGAAAAGAAAGAGCAGGCATAAAGGAAGAGAGCTATATTTATGATGGTATCCCTTTGATGTCTTTCTACTCCTTTTTAAGAGAATGAGAGAGAGATCGTGAAGTTCTCTGTTGCTGGATTCAAAATTGAACAGATGTGACTACTAATTGTTTTTTCTTTAAAAAGTAATGGGACTGGGCTGGGGTTGTGGCTCAGTGGTAGAGCATTCACCTAGCACATGCAAGGCCCTGGGTTTGATCCTCAGCACCACATAAAAATAAAAAAATAAAAGGTATTGTGTCCAACTACAACTAAAAAAATAAATATTTTTTTAAAACAGTAATGGGACTGATTTTCTTCTAAAAGGAAAGTTTTTTTAGTAGTATGAAATATATTTTTTTTTTTAATTCTTGACTTTTTTCCCTCTCTTAGGCCCAGATAGGTAATAACAGATCATCCGGAAGATGGACCCGCCGATACTATTCTGCTAACAAAAACGTTACCTGTAGAAATTGTGACAAATGTGGTCATTTGTCCAAAAACTGCCCTCTACCACAAGTATGTTAAACATGTAATGCTTTTCTTCACGTTGTTAAAGTCAAAATTTTAGTGTTGAAACCCTATAACTTTAGAATTCAAATCTGTCTTGTAAACGTATGTTAAATTTCATGTAGCTCACAGCCTGCCCTACAGTAAAGAATACTAAATTTAGCATCAGAAAAACCTGGAGTTAATTCCAGCTTCCCATTACTAATTGTACAACCTTGGGAAAATCATTTAACTCTCCGCCTTGGTTTTCTTGTCTGTAAAATGAAAAGACTACATAAAATGAGTCCTGAGACACTTCCCTTCCACAATTCCTTATGAAACAACTTGTTTCATTGTGGGATAATTTTCATTTTTAGAGAATTACAATTTTATTCATTTACAAATATATATTGTTGTAATTATTTTAAGCAGATACATCAGCCTTTGGACATCATAGAAATGAAGTTCTTAAACATTCCCTCATATATAGTAAGGTCTAATCAAACTTTTACCTTACTTATTCCTTCTTTCAGATGACTGTTTTTCAAGTAATTGAGACAGTACTTATATTTCATCTTTGTTTTTGCTGTTTCAGGCAAAACTGCTTCTTCTATATCTGCTCCTCCTCTGACTTAGCTTCTAGATATCTTCCTTATCCTATTTTTCTCTTTGATGCTTTTCACTTTGAATATTCCTGTAAGAAAATACATGAGTAGTGAATGCCCACTGACAGTCTAGTCATACTAGGTCTTTGCAGCACCATGACATATAAATAGCTTGTGTTAAAACTCTTTAAGTTCAAACATTTTGTTTGATTTTACAGTTATACTTAGGATTGTTGTCTCAAATTAGAAATAATTTTATGTGGAATTATATAGAAAATGAAATATTAATTTTCCACTATTTGACACTGAAGTGTTTTGCTAAAGAGATTTTCTTTTTGTCTGCCACAGAAAGTCCGTCCCTGCTGCCTCTGTTCTGAGAGAGGACATCTCCAGTATGCCTGTCCAGCTCGCTTTTGCTTAGATTGTTCTTTGCCTATGTCTTCCAATCATAGATGTCTCGAAAGGTCTTCCTGGAGAAAACGATGTGACCGATGTGATATGATAGGCCACTATGCTGACGTGAGTAAACTGCGTATAATTGAGGGCAGTGTACCTGTTTGCAATGATCAGTATACCTAAAAGAACTTTTACTTTGCATTGTATAGAATGGTAGTCATAACCTTTTGGCCATTGAACTTGCAAATCATTTCTCTGAATATCAGTGCAGTATTCATGAGGAGGCAGCATCATTAAATATTTTAAGCTTGTGCTAATCCTTTTACTTGATGTGCTTGCCAAGTAAAAGTTGATATTAAAGAGATATGTAATAAGCAACATGCAAAATTTATGTACATATGCATGAATATTTAAGTGAAAATATGTCGGGTGCAGTGGTGCATGCCTGTAATCCCAGTTACTCTGGAGGCTGAGGCAGGAAGATCGCAAGTTCAAAACCAGACTCAGCAATGGAGAGTCGCTAAGCAACTCAGTGAGACCCTGTCTCTAAATAAAATACAAAATAGGGCTGAGGATGTGGCTCAGTGGTTGAGTATCCCTTGGTTCAATCCCCAGTACCAAAAAGAAAAAGAAAATAAATGCACATTGAGCAATTACTTATATCCATAAGAAGTCTGATTTAATGTTGCTTGTTGATGATTTTTTTACTGGTATAATAATAAACAGTGTTAGGCAAGAAGGACAGTTCATCTAAAACTTTAAATATGCTAGTCTGAATAGCTCTATTTTTAGGAGTAAAAGGAAAATAATTTAGACAACATTTCAGTTATTTGCAGCACATTAAAAATATTCCATTGAACATTGCATCAGTTGTAAATGTGTGTAAGCTGAGGGAGCTAGTTCTCATCACAATTTCAGAGACCAGAAGGGCTGTTAAAGCAAGTAAATACAGCTTTGTGGAATATATAGTTTTTAAATTCAGTTTACTCCTAATGAATGTCTCATTAAGGGTCTGTCATTTTAGCTCTTAATTGCATCCCTTACTATGCAGTAACATATGTTTATTTTGTATTAACAGCTAATCAGTGCAAAGTCATTTTTCATGTTCATACCTAGGTGCTGATCTAATTGGTTAAAGGGACATTCATGAAAGGATTAGCTATCTTTCTTTTTTCAAGCATTACTTAACTATTAAAATTCTGCACAAAAAAATCTTTTCCCTATAATGTGTACTTCTCAAAGACATGATAGAAAACCACAGATATCGTTTTTATTTTTTTTTTACCATTGAAGTGTGCCTTTTGCTCAAAAAATTAATATGGCTTTCTGTTGAAATGAATTTCAGATTAAAACAGAGTACATGTGTTTGATATGTGTGTTTTTCATGTAAGTAATTGACAGTTATCAATTGTAATTCTTCCAGTAAATTTATTTATATTTGGTGCTGAGAATTGAACCCAGCCTCACACATGCACTCTATCACTGAACCACAATCCCCATAATTATTAATTTTTAAGCAGTGCTACAGTAAACATCTTTTTATGTATATATGTATGTATGTATGTATGTGTCTATCTACATATGTGTAAGAGTGTTATGATTGGTCTGATTCTAAATGGAATTGTGGTCAGTTCATTCCAAAATAGTTTAAATTTATTTTTCAATATTTACCATATCTTAAAAATGCTAAATCCTGTCCTTTTGTTGTTGCTCTCTGCATTGAGTTATCAATTATAATTTTCTTAGGAAGATTTTCTAGTTTGGCAGTTATGTTTAAAGGCATCTGTGTTTTATTCCTTTGTTCTAAAGAACTCTTACGAATATGTTCTCATTTGCCTGCGATAGCAGAAAGTAGTCAAGACATTATCCCAAACATTTTTCTAATAAGCTGTAGTACAGAACAGTTAAAAATTACTAATAAAAGGTCATATAATCAACTATAAGCTAATGTTATAGCTAATCTTAACTTCTTCATTTTGGCCTCTAATATATGTTAAACTCTTATCTAAAATGGTATTGAAGATTCATAATCTCAGTGAATGTAAATTTTAAAGATAGGGTTAATCTGTGTGTGATTCACTTCAGACATGGCAATACCTTCCCCCAAAAAATCTGCCAGGAAGTGGGGGTGGAGGGGCAATGGTAATTACATGATAAATGTTTGAGACTCTGGAGTCTGTTTCCAGCCTGCCCAGCTGGTGTAGGATTTCCATGGAACTCCACCAAAGATGGACTCTGCTGACTTCTGGTGGAGTGACTGGTAGAGTCCTTCCAACACCCAGAACCTCTTCAGTAGGATTCACCTGGAAGCAGAGCCATATCGGGCATTAGGGTGCTAGAACTGTTCAGCTACTCCCATACATAATTTAGAACTGTCTTGAAACCTCACGTTCCACAGAAAGCATTGATTCTTTTGCAACCCTCTCAAATGCTTGCTGCTCATTCTTCCTTGACCCATATACTTGTTAGATGATAGGTCCCACCTCTTCCTTATTTGCCATGGCTACTTCAAAGTCATTACTTCTCCCTCTTTATGTGGACACCTGACAATACTATCCTTTATACTATCCGTTGTCATGTTCATCTTCTCACTTAGTGGACTTTCTGCTCAGTCACAGAAGACTTCTGAAACTCCAAATAACTATCAGTGCTCTAACCCTTAATAAATTGAGATCAAGAAACTTCCACTTTTTACTTTGTATGTTCCAGTAGCCAGCACCTCACCTCTGTTATGTAAGAGTACCAGATACATATGTGCAAAGAGAATTTGTGATGAGTCACATTCAGATCTTTGCTATAATGAAAACTGCTTGGAAATAACCTCATAGGTTAGTTACTTAGCAAAAGTATTTGAAATTCCACAGTTAACAATACAAAGGATAAAAATATAGCCCACAACCTACTAAAGTCAACCTATACCAGTAGTACCTTTCAAAGGACAAGAATGAGGAGTATGGAAAGAATCCCAATTCTGAATCTGCCGTAGATTCTCATCTTGCCAACAAATTTTAAATATACCAAGAATTCTAAAATGGTATGCACATTCAAGTTGCATACAGTCCCACTCTTTGAGCTCTGTCTGACATTTCCAAGATAATGACATAATTAATTGAGTACTTACTGTGTTTTAAGAACTATGAAGGGGTAGGTAAGGGCTTCCTTCACTGCTGTATCCTCAGCATATAACAGATGCTCAATAGATATTTGTGTTTGAGTCATTTATTTAATCCTCACAACCAGCATAAGAGGTATGTATTATTTATTACTCCCACGTTACAGAAGAAAAACTGAGACATTGCAAACTTAGGCTTTGTCCAAGGTCTCAAAGCAAAATGATAAGAACTTTGTGGATATACATAGAGAAAGCTTACATATTAATATTCTAGCAACTGTGAGTTTAACTCCTGCCCAGAGGATCTTTCAAGTTTCCTGTCTTATGTCTGCAGATGTTGTAGATCAAACAAGTATCTTTGATAACAAACTCATGATATTTAAAGCATCAAAGTCTTTCACTCTTTAAAGAACTTCTGAAGATCAGGAAAACAGTATAAAAGGTTGATTTTCAGCCACAGAACCAGTTCTGTTATACCACAAAACTGTGCTGCTCGTAGGAGACCATCCCAGCTTCATCGTCTTTATTAATTATTGAATGGCCACTCTTTTTTTATTAAAGCATAATGATGGAGTCAGTCAAAATAAGGTGGAATTAGAACTCTTACCTCCTAAATTCTTTTCCTTTCTTTTGCAATTTTTTTCCTTAAATTCCCTGCTTGGTGCTTTACTTCATCCCATATAAATAACTCCTTCACATGACCATTGTGTACAAGAATAACATGCCATCTTTTGGGTAACACAGCACTTGAGCCACTCATTTTTAAACTCAGTGAGAAACTAATTCATGGGACATATTTTACTAGATTCCTTGATTTATATATTTGATGCTAGGAAAAAAGTTCTCATCTGTTGTATACTAAAATATTTTTAGCAATTTAAGCTTATTTTAAAAAAGAGAACTCAGTGTATACTAAAAAGTCTTTAACATACTCATTAGTACTTGGTGTGCTTATTTTAAAAACAAGAATTCAATGTAAACTATATAGTCTTTTTAACATACACATTGGTACTTGGTGCATGTTTCTTCAAATATACATATATATATATATATATATATATATATATAATTGTTTTTTAACATTTAACTTTTTTTTAAGTTTAGTTTAATCTTAGGGATTTCCAGCAGGAAATACAAAGCCTCTAGTGCAAATCATTTTATACTTATCTAATATAGAATGGACTGTTACTTGAGTATTGTTTTTGTCCACATGGCTATTTAAGAAAAGGACATTTATTTTTGGCCTATTCCAAGGAGCTATAAATGGTATTCATATGCCTTCCTCCACATATCCTCTCTACAGTCTTATTGAATATTGACTACTGAGCCAAGATTTGAATTAAAGACTTCCTTAATTCAAATATTTTGCTTTGGGTAATAGTGATTAGTTCTAGCTTTGTTCAAGAACATGTTCAACGTTCCATCATTTAAATAAATTTTCTACATTTGTTTACTTAACAAAAATTTGCTGGTTGCTTACTACAAGCCAGGTAGTGTAGTCCAAGTACTAGAAAAATAAGATAAATAAGACATGTTGCAACCCTCCTGGCAGTGCTCTTAATATAATAGGAAGAGTGAACATGTAAAGAACCATGGGAAAAATCGATGAGAGTTCATCATGGTGATGATAATGAAGATAAAAGTATAAGACTCTAAGCTTAGAGTGGCTTGCTGATAATATTGGGAGAATATAGAAAATGACATAGACCATAAAAGGGAGCCAACTCACTGTGCCTGTCATACATAACATGTCACCTGTCTTTGGAGATACCAGCTACAGAATAATGCCATAGGAACTCTTTTGATCTAGGCTGAGTGAGTTTTCTTACAATTATATAGATTTGAAGTAGCTACAAGAGTCTGTATTTTCTGAACACTTATCTACTTCCTACCTGTTCTTACCTTTGAAGACAGTGTAAATTGAAGAAGGAAATCTCTAGCCATTTCTGGACTATTTTTTCTTTCTCACATTCTTTCTTTCACTTAAGAAAGTTACTTTTCTGTTGCATTTTAATTTCATGCATTGTTTTAACCCTGCAAAGAGTGACTCACAACATAATCTAGAATCTGACTACTTCTCATCCTCTCTACCACTGTCATTCTGGCACAAACCATGAGCATCAACTGCCTGAATTATTATAAACAGTTATTATAAACAGTTTCCAATTCCTTTCTCTTTCATATTGTATTTTCAGTGATTGACTAGAGTAGTCTTTTTAAGTATTTCCAGACTAAATCAGTCCTTTATCCCAAATCCTCAACTATGACCTTGCATCTCTCTAGGTGTAAAAGCTAAAATTCTTATAATTGCCCCCCAAAGACTGTATGTGATATGACTTCTTGACTGCATCTCCTATAGTAATCCCTGTTGCTTCCTATGCCTGGTCTCTTCACTATTCCTTCAAAGACCAAACAACTTGTTCTTCCCCTAGTTATCCACCATAGCTCACTCCCTTATCTCTAATGTCTGCCCAGATGTCCCCTTCTCATGAAGGCCTACTCTGTCCACACTAATTAAAATAGCAAGTTTCCGCATATTCAGCCTTCCCTGCTTTGTTTTTTTCTATGAACTGTGTGTCTTATATTGTATTTCTTTTCTGTCTCCCCTAATTAGAATGTAAGTTCAGTGTCCGATTTTAGATATTCACTCTGATAGCCTCAGCTTATAAGAACAGTGCTTCACACACATAGGGACTCAGTAGGATTATTGAATAATGAATCAATGAATGAATTAGAGATGATAGATTCCACACACCCTCCATTTGCTTCTGAGAGTTGTCAAACCTTACACACGAGCATATAGGCTGAGATAGTCTCATCTTGACTCATTAAGAGGTAGACTTCCCTAGTAATGTTTAAAATCAAGCTACAACTGACTTTCCAAAAGTCGGAATACCTATAGCATACTCAAAGAAAAATGAAATTTCTAAAGCAAAGGAAATTCTTTTTTTGTGTGTGTGTTTCTCTCCCATGATCTAATAATCAACTTTAGTTTTTACAAAACATATGCATTGTTACCAAATAATTTTCTTAAATATATTTGCTTTAATTGAATACTATAGGTATTTTGCAGTCCCGTGTTTTTGGCCTGTCAACTACCATGTTTTTTACGGGAAACTAATCTGTAACTTGTGATGAAAAATATACTGTCAGTTTCAGTGGCTTGAAATAACAAATTCAAGAAAAGATTAAAGATTCATATGGTTTTTTGGAATTCAAATAATCATGGCCAAACTAATATTCCTGTTGATTTTATTTGAAGTCAAGACAAACCATTGACTTATATTTAGAGGTACTTAATGAAAATTTCTAAGAGAAAATAAGTAAAAATTAAAATGTGGTAATGTATCCCTTCCCTTTTGTTTATTTGTTTGTTTGTTTTGATGTTGTTTTTTCCTTTAAAGTGCCACAAAATAATTTGAATATACAAAAGCACAATTCTAAGGAAAGAAGGGGATAATTTTGAAAGTGAAAAGTGGTCTCTGAACAAACTGAAGTATCAGAATTATATTAGTAGATTGATATGCACCTTCAATTAAATGTATAGTTGTGATAGCTGAGCATTGCACCAGCCTTTGGAAATAAGGAAAATAAGACTTAGGTAATTTTGTTGCCCTCACTTTATACAGCATTTGATTGTTATTTAAACATAATGTTGGAGCATGAGGACATAATTGGGATCATTGATTTGCTTAATAAAAGTTTATCTGAGAGACCTAAAATCCCCAAGAAAATTAGATTTCTATCCTTAGAGGTCTCCTCCTACGCTCTTGATAGCAGGTGCATAACTTATGATAATGTTAGTGAAAATTGCATATGTGTTCATTGTTCAAGGAGTAAATCCCAAAATCAACAATCAATAATTAAGTGGAACTGTTCCCACCCAATATATAAAACTTTTTGAGTTTATAGATATATGTTACTTTATGTGAGTTCTGCATTTAAAACTGAAGTTGTGTAACGTAGGACATTTAAAGTTTGAAGAAGAAACCAACCCTTATTTTGAAATTCTACAGTTTCCTTTGTGGTCATCTCTAACCTAAAGAATTCCTTCTTCCTATATATAGTACATCCCTTATTGCCTACTGTTAGCCACTGCAAGTGTATCTTAAGCTTATTAACAGGTTTGTTTTCTTTATAGAAACTGTTAAGGAAAATTTGTAGAGAACAAAGGCAATTCCCTTTCTTCAGGACTGTCCCTGTATGATCAATCTTTACAATAAATTGGGCAAAAAAATATACATATCAGATTATAAACATCGAATTTCCTCAGCCAACTAGGAATAAATTAAGAGAGAGCTGGGAGACAATTAACTTTGCCTTTACTCATCTTTTTATTGTTTCATTTATGTAAAAAGAGAGAAAAATATAATTATTTATGCAAGATTTCGGTTTAATAATAATTATGATTTTGGTTTGTTGTACAGCCTTCTGCTGATTATAGCCTTGATAAAAATAATAACAGCCCACTTCAGCAACTTAGCAAGGCCCTATCTCAAAATAAAATATAAAAAGATCTGGGGATGTGGCTCAGTAGTTGAACACCCTTGGGTTTAATCCTCAGTACCAAATCATCATCATCATTATCTATTTAAGCCAAGTTCAAAGTCTCACACCCAACAACTCCGGAGGCTGAGACACGAGGATGATGAGTCCAAAGCCAGCCTCAGCAACAGCAAGACACTAAGCAACTAAGTGAGACTCTTCTCTAAATAAAATACAAAATAGGAATCGTAATGCATTCCGCTGTCATTTATTTTTTAAAAAATCAATAAAAAATAAATTGATAAATAAATAAAATATAAAATAGGGCTGGGGACGTGGCTCAGTGGTCTAGTTCCCCTGAGTTCAATCAAAATAATAATAAACTATTTAAAATGTTGAAAAAACTTAATTATGTAATAAGAATATTAAGTTAATGGGCCTTTGAATTAAATAACATTAAAATACTTATTCCTGAATCTACAAATATTAATGGAATCTACAAGTATATGAAAAAGCGTATACTCTAAGAATACTAATGATTGTAGTGAGGTGATTTTGGACATAGAGGAAGAAATGGCTCAATTTTTTTTTGTTTGTTTGTTTGTTTATTTTGTTTTTTTCCTACAGTGCTAAGGATCAAACCTAGGACCTCGCATACACTAGAAAAGTGCTCTATCAGTGAGCTACATCCCAGCCCAGTACTCAGTTTTTAAGTTTATTATTTCATACTGTGTTCTCCTGAATGCTTATTATTTTTCTTTAGTCTGTGATATTTTAGATAGGAATCAATTATGAAATAAGCTACAGTGTCTCAATATTAAATCCTCTGTCTTGCCATTCTAACTACCCCTACTACACAACAGCTGTCTCTCTGGTTTAAAAATGCTTATAAAGGACCTTTATCTTAATATATTGAATTTGAATGTTTTTTTGTTTTGTTTTGTTTTTGTGCTAGGAAATGGACCCAGAGGTGCTCTACCACTCTGTTACATCTTCAGCCCTTTTTATTTTTTATTTTCAGACATGGTCTCACTAAGTCGCTGAGACTTACCTCGAACTTGCAGTCCTCCTGCTTCAGTCTCCTGAGTTGCTGGAATTATAGGTGTCCACCACTGTGCCTGGCAGGAATGATCTTTAAAAGAATAGATAACAACTTTCAATTGGACAAAACATTCCTACCTTGTAGATCTCCGTAATTGTAACTCCTTCTCTATTCCTCACAGACAACCAAAACTTGAGTGTGGCTAAACTTTTCCATGATTAAGTTGATCAGAGATGCTTAGCACATACCATCACAGCTCCTATTACTAACTAGATTGATTTTAAAAAATCTATTTTTTTAACCAATAAAAAAGCATCATAGGAATATATAGAGAATTGGTAGATCAAAAGGAAATAGATATGTCCTCAAGTGAAATAAAGTCACTATAGGAAATAGGAAAAAGTTCTGACACATTCTTCACACATCATAAAAAGGATATTCTAATCAAAAGATCACACGTCCAGTATGTGAGAGAAAAAGACCCAGGCCTAGACATGAGCAAGTATTTTTGAATGCCAAACAATTGAAAATCATACATCCAGACACACACACATGTGCGCGCACGCACACACACACACAAATCAGATTTACATCAGACTTCTCTTGTTCACTGCCAAATTCCAGAACGCATTGGAGACATCTCTAGAGTCTGGAGGATTCTGAGGAAAAAAGATGATATAACTAAGCAATTGATCATTTCTGAATTTAATGGAAAAGTCAGAAAATAAAATAAGCAGAAGTGAACAGTGAAAACATGAAAGTATAGAGGACATGTCTGAGTGCGTCTTGTTAATCTGGTTTTAAACAAGATGGTTTCAGGAAAAAAATTAAATTTTAAATTATAATGTGGAGCACAGATAATTCCAATAAAATAAAAGGTCATTTGTTTTCATTACATGAAGAAAAATAGTCCATACAACCTTAAGGTTACTAGTTTAAAATGAGGAAAATAAACAAATAATATACCAAATGATAGGAAAAATGGAAACAAAAGAAACAGAAAAAACAAAAGCACAAAATATGAGAAGAAAAATAGGACCAAATATATCAATTATAACAATATATAAATGAGATTAAGAAGACAATGATACCATCAAAAATCACAAAGGAAAAGGAGAATAAATTTACCCTAAAATTTTCTGTTTGTTCTCTTATCCAAAGAGGCCATAAACAAAATTAAATAACAAGCCACAATTTGGGTCGATTTTTTTATAATACATATGATAGAATAATTATCTGTAGTATATAAAAAGCTATTACAACTCAATATGAAGAAAGGTAAATACCTCACCAATAATACCTGATGTTAGGAGTTGGGGTTGTGGCTCAGTGGTAGAGCACTCACCTAGTACATGCAAGGCCCTGGTTTCGATCCTAAGCACCACATAAAAATAAGTAAGTGAAATAAAGATATTGTGTCCAACTACAACTAAAAATAAATAATATTTTTAAAAAATACTGCTGGGGATATAGCTGAGTCGGTAGAGTGCTTGCCTTGCATGCACAAGATCTTTAGTTCAATCCCCAGCACTGCAAAAAAAAAAAAAAAAAAAACAATGTTAGGAAGATATACTAGAAAAGTACATTTAGATAGTCTTGAAATTTACTAATGGATTTTACAGAGATACAGCTATAAGAATGTTCACTTCAGAGTTGTTTATAAAAATATTTATTGATGGGAATGACTTAAGTAACTTATATCCTTGAATATTATTCCACCACTTAAGAAATGACAACAATATGAATATAAAAATATAAAGAAGTTGCTAGTACATTAAATGAAGTACACTAATTGTAAAACAATATGAAGTATAATATATATATTTGTGTGTATGTAGAAAAAGGTTTGGAGTGAAATATTCCAAAGTGTTTGCTATAGTATCAGAATTATAAATGAGTTATTTTATGTCTATTGATCTTTATTCCTATTTTTATAATGAATTTGCATTTGTTTTATAATTTTTACCTTGTATAAGTTTATTCACATACCATCTTTTTATTTAATGTGCAGTATTCTATAAACATTTTAGGAATACTATAATCAGTAACTAGTATAGTATAGGAATAGTATAATCAGTAATCAGTTTGTTTGCTTTTGCAGTACTGGTGATTATACTCAGGGCCACATCCATGCTAAGCAAACAAATGCTCTACCACTGAGCTATTATCCCCTGTTCAATTAACCAGCATTTAGTATTGTCTTGTTATTTATTTTAGCATAGTATCTCTTTCATTGTGGTTAAGTTTGTTTGCCTTATGGCAAATAATTTTGAAAATCCTTTCATATGCTCATTTTTCAACCTTGTATCCTATCTTCTTTGGTAAAGGGTCCAGAACCTTTCCCAATTTTTAATGAGGGTCTTTATTTTCTTATTTGTAAGATGAGTCAAAAATATTTTTTCCAGTCCATAGCTTATCTTTTTATTCTCTTGGCAATGTTCTGACAGAGTAGGTTTTTTTAGTTTTATATTTTATATGCAGACCTACAATCCATTTTGATTTGACCTTTGTATAGATGTGAGGTTTTAGGTTAATGTTCACTTCTCACCATTTGTTGAAAAGGCTTTCCTTCCTCTGTTACACTGATTGTGCATCTTTGTCAAAGATCAAATGGCATCAGGATGTTGTGGTTCATTCTTGTAGTCCCAGCTGAGCAGGAGGATCAGTTGATCCCAGGAGTTCAAGATCAGCCTTGGCAACATAGCAAGATTCCCACATCTGGCAAAATCAAATATCAAATGTACACTGGTTTATGATCTATCTGTCTTATCACAAATGCCACAATATTGATGACTATAGCTTTATAGTAAAATCAGGTAGCATGATTCTTCAAACTTTTTTCTTTTTTTCCTTTGCTGTACTAAGGCTTGAATCCAGAGCCTTGCATATGCTAGGCAAGCACTATACCATTGAATTCTATATCCCCAATACTTTTAATTTTTTTTTTTTTTTTTTTTAAAACAGGGCCTTGATAAGTTGCCCAGGCTGGCTTCCAACTTGTGATCTTCCTGCCTCATCTTCCCAGATTCCTGGGATTACAGGCTTGCACCATCATGGCTGGCTAATCTTTGTTATTTTTTACAAAATTACTTTTGCTATTCTATTTTCTGTCTCTTTTCATACAAATTCTAAAATCAGATTGCCTCTGCCTATAAAAATTCTCCGTGGGATGTTTAAAAAATTTTTATTAGTATTGGATTTAGTCCGTGGATCATGGTACAGGCAGTTCACTATACTTCATCAAGTCTTCCATTTTATGTACATAGTATGTTTTGACATTTATTTACGTTTTCGCTAGTTTCTTTTATCAAAATTTTGTAGTTTTCACTATATACATTCACTGCATGTTTAGACTGATCCTTGTTTTATTTTTCTTAGAGCTGTAGCATATGGTATTGTTTTGATTTTAAATTGTGTATTGCTTGTATATAGGAGAAAAGTTTGGGGTAAAATATTCTGAAATATTGGGGCTAGGTTGTGGCTCAGTGGTAGAGCACTTGCCTAGCACGTGTGAAGCACTGGGTTCCATCCTTAGCACCACATAAATATAAATAAATAAAAATAAAGATAGTGTATCCATCTATAATCCATCTATAACTAAAAAATATTAAAAATATTCTAAAATATAGTACTTATCAGAAGTGATATAAGTATAGGTAATTTATTTTTGTTTACCTGTATTTTCTATTTTTATAATGAATATACAGTACTTTAATAACATTTGATATTATTTTTTAAGGTGTAGATTTTTGGATGAAAGTTACTACAATATCAAATAATACAACTCTGGACATAAAGATAATTATTTGTTTACCTGACACATCCAGGATGCTATCTCAATCTTGGGAGAAGAGAAAGGAATTCAAGAACCAGAACTGGATAACAGGGGCATGATTATAAATACATAATTTAATGTAGTTAGCTAAAATGAATTATGTGGTGTTATAGCTGTTTGTCATTTTTGATGGACTTTAAATTATTAGTTTATGAATAAAATTCTGAAATTTTATTTTAAAATTATTTTCCTTGTGGTATATCTCTTATGAATCTGGTTTAAAACTTCTAAAACTTTCTAGTGGGCTTAAAGAGAAAATCTGGTGTAAAACCTTTGAGACTTTGTTTACAAATATTTCAGAATGTTAACACTCAGAATTTCATGGTTCATTGGGCAATACTAAAGGGCTTGTGACAGTTCTAATTGATGGATGCCATCAACATAAGTTTTTATTGTTGTTCAGAGGTATTTTCTTTTTCTTTTTCTTTTTTTTTTTTTTTTTTTTTTTTTTTTTTTTTTTTTTTTGAGAAATAGGGATCCTGAATAAGTTGAAAGTTTTAAGATGAAACTAAAAAAGGGAGAATTAAGGTGCTTGAGAGCAGAAAATAAGAGCTCTCTTTCCTTGTGCATATGGATTATATATTGACTACCAAATCAGCTAGATGGACTCCTGGAATTATAGGGATTTATTCCCCCGAAGTTTCTCCTTCCTGGTTTCCATTTACAGGCAATGGATCTTTGATTCCTGTTAAGAAGGAAAAGCGAAAGAGAAAGTGAGAGAGAGTGAGCCTAGTAAGGAATGTTTTTTATTGTAGAAAAAGAGGTAAGTGTGAATAAGCTGAAAACTGAAGAAGGAGGTCTCATCTTTTGAGAATGGTGTGGAATATTTTAGGTTTTCATCAATGGTTAAGATATTTTAAATTTTTATATTCAGTATTTATAAAATACAAGGACAGATTTTCTGATCCAATATACTTTTCTTTGTATTTTTGAATATCTAAAAGCATTATTGAGTAGACCTCAGCTATATATATAAAAATAAGTACATTGCATTTAGTAGATGCTGTTTCTATTCATACATACACACACACACACACACACATATGTACACACACACACACACACACATACATACATACTGGGGTTTTAACCCAGGGGTACTTTACCACTGAGCTACATTCCCAACCCTTTTTATTTTTTATTTTGAGACAGAGTCTCACTGACTTTCTTAGGGCCTCACTAAATTGCTGGGGCTTGCCTCCAACTTGTGATCCTCCTGTCTTAGCCTCCCAAGCCACTGGGATTATGGGTGTGCACCACAACCACACCTTTTTTTTAAAAAACATCTGTGAAAATCTTTGTTTTGTTTTGTTTTGTTTTTAATTTGTTCTTCTGGAATTTTTTTTTCCTGTGTTATATCTTTATCAGCATCTCACCCAACTGTGTTTTTACCTTCTCCTAAGTTTGACCATATATCAGAATTGGCATGCTGCAATAGGATTTCATCTATTTTTTAAAACATTTTCTTAGTTGTAGATGGATACAATATCTTTTTTGTGTTTATTAATGTGGTTCTGAGGATCAAACCCAGTGCCTCACACATGCAGCAACTGAGCTACAACCACCAAGCTTCAACCCCACCCCGGATTTCAGCTATTTTATTGATGCTGTTTTCCCCATAATCAGTTTCTTCATTGAAAGTATGGAAAGTACCAAACTGATGTCATTGTAGCAATAATTGACACAATTGAACACTTGATGTATTATCAGGCATTGTTTTAAGGACTTGATGCTTAACAGTTCTAATCATTCACAACAGGCCTTTGAGGAAGTACTATTATTCTCATTTTATCAATGAGGAAGAGACATACAACTTGCTGTAATAGTAAATAGGAGATCCAGGATTTGAATCCAGCCATTTTGGCTCTGGAGTCTCTGATGGTAGCTACTGTGTTTTTGTATTTCATTTTACTCATTTTCTCACATTTTTTACTCTACACCTAAAAACCAGAAGGTATATCACAAACATTAGCAACTATTTTTAAGATTAATGTAATATTAGTCATCTA